>NC_138087.1:75960115-77160115 GCF_964212035.1 Myotis nattereri | reverse complement strand
CGGAGGTAGCAGGAACAGGTTAGGGGTGTGGCCTTTCAGGTTACAGCCCTGGCGTGGCCACATGGCCCTTCTATGGGACAAGAATCCCACACGCCTTCTCTACCTGGCTCTCGTAGCCTAGGGCAGCGGTTCTCAACCTGTGGGTCGCGACCCCTTTGGCGGTCAAACGACCCTTTCACAGGGGTTGCCTAAGACCATCCTGCAGGTCAGATATTTACATTATGATTCATAACAGTAGCAACATGACAGTTATAAAGTAGCAACAAAAATAATGTTATGGCTGGGTCACAACATGAGGAACTGTATTTAAAGGGCCAGAAGGTTGAGAACCACTGGCCTAGGGAGACTCGCTTGTCCCTAATCCCCCTCCTATTCACTGTCCTCCGCTCCCTTCCTCCTGTTCTCATGACCCTGCTGCCCCCAGCAGGTCTTGGAGGAAGGACTCCACCCACTGACCGCGCCGCAGGTAAGCCCAACCGTCAGCCCTCACTCTCTTTCGGACCCATCAGAACTTGTGTCAATGACCACTCCCTCCCCCCAAAATCACTGTCCCTTACCTCCTGGAACCCACTCTCCCTCTTGTCACTTCTTACTTCATCTGCTGCCCTCAATCCCCAGACGACGTCTAACACTGGCGTGCCCCGTGGGCCTTGTCTTGCCTCCTCCAGTGGGGACTCCATGAGAAAACAGACTGGACAACTGCTCCTAAGACATTTCTCCAAGTGGAATCGCTGGGTCCAAGAATAAGAACCTTTTATAGAAACCTGATCCTTCAGAGAAAAAACCCGTACCTTGAACAATTAAACTGGCCCTGTGAGCTTTCCTGCTAGTCATGTCATTTAACACCTGGCCACCTTGTTGCTGTAGCTGTGGACACCGTGCTGTTTTGTCCTTTGATGACCAGTTGTACTGAGTTGAATAGCATCCTCCCAAAATTCATGTCCACCCGGAACCTCACAATGTGAGCTTGTGTGAAAAGGACTTCACAGACAGAGTGGTTCAGATGAGGTCACACTGGGTCATGGGGAGTCCCAAATCCAGTGGGGTGTCCTCATGAGAGCACAGAGCGTAAGGCCCCCACGTGCAGACAGACAGAGGGCTATGTCTACAAGCCCAGGACACCAAGGCCGGGGCAGCCACTGGGAGCGAGGAGGCAGGGAGCGGGCGCTCCCCCCAGAGCCTCCGAAAGGAACCACAGCCACACCCAGATTCCGGACTTCTGGCCTCCAGAGCCAACAGAACAGAGGTTATTGTAAGCCACCTGTCGGTGGCAAGTGGGTAGGGCAGCCTCAAGAAACTAATCCTTGCCCTAGCCCAGTGGTTCTCAACCTTCCTAACGCCGCAACCCTTTAATACAGCTCCTCATGTTGTGGTGACCCCCAATTTCATTGTTACAAATTGAACAGAATTAAAGCACAGTGATTAATCACGAAAACAATATGTAATTATATATGTGTTTTCTGATGGTCTTAGGTGACCCCTGTGAAAGGGTCGTTCGACCCCCAAAGGGGTAGCGACCCACAGGTTGAGAACCACTGCCCTAGCCGGTTTGGTTAAGTGGATAGAGCACCAATCTGATCGGCCTGCGGACTGAAGGATCCCAGGTTCGATTGCGGCCAACTGCACATGCCCCAGTTGCTGGCTCCATCCCCAGTGGGGGGTGTGCAGGAGGCAACTGATCAATGACTCTCATCACTGATGTTTCTGTCTATCCTTCTCCCTTCCTCTCTGAAATCAATAAAAATATTTAAACAAAAAAAGAAACTAACCCACTAGCCAAGAACCTTTTTACTCCCACTGGTATGAAGCTGTGAGCTGGGCCAGTTTTCACAAGGACAGTTCTGGTGAGAGACCTTGCCAACCTTTCCACCTGGGCCCTTCAAGTGGCCTCCACCTGGGAAAGAATAGAGAATTCACCTCAAACACTCCTGCCCCCAACCTGACTCAGGACATGCTGCTCCTCCAAGGGTCCCAGCTCTGAGCCCCAAGATCCAGCCTCCACCTTATCCAAGCTACTGCCCTTCCTCAAGCCCTACAGACCCTTCAGCTCGCTGGTCATCTCCCCTCCATTGTCTCCCAAGAGCCTGAGGAACTCTGCAAGCTCCAGGTCTAACTGTTATTCCATCGATAGTGCTCAGCCGCCCATGCTCATGGGTCAAGTTTGAACACGGCTGTCTGTCAGCCACAATGGACTGCGCGAGCTGGTCTCTGCCCACGCAGCTCACCAGACCCTCTCCAGTTCCCTCGCCAAGGAGCCCTCTTCTCACCTGTCTTCCCTCTGACAGAGCGGAGGAGCCGGGGAGCTTCATGGTACATGCCCTTTGGGAAGCAAGATGGCAAGTCTGGAAGGTACCAGATGGGGAAAAAAAAGACAGAAGTCCTGTACCATTATGTCAGGGAAGATGAACTGGGACAAAGATGAATTAAGATCTGACAAATCAAATTTCAACTGTGAGGCCCAACCTATTGGCTGCAGGGTAAGAGCTAGGAGCCTGAACACAGAACAAAGCATACAGCCACTTAGTGGAAAAAAAAAAAGAAAAAAAAGTCAACTTTAATTGTAACTGGTCAAACTGTGTCCAGGAATGTCTTTAAACAACCGAATAAAACAAACATGATAAAATTCTCCTACTGAAGAAACCAGGTTTTTGCCAGCCCCAGCGCCTCTGAGGCTCAGGCCAAGAGCAGCCCATATTCCGGCTGGTGTCACCCATGCAAGTTTCTTAGGCCACGAGAAGAACCAGGGATGGATGAGGACCTGTCCCTCCCCCCATCATGCTGGGAACCCAGAAAGTCACTGGTGGGGTGCACCTCTCCCCCACCCCATCCTTGTCCTAAGGTAAGTGGAGACGCTCTGGACATTCTCCAGAGCCAGGGGACCAGGGAGGCAGCCTCAGTGCCCCCTGGACATTGAGCCAAAGCTTTACTCCAGTCCACTCGGATGGCATCCAGTGCCCAGATGGGGATAAGACAAAATATGCACTGGAGAAAAAACTCAAATGCCCCATCATCTCCACAGCGCGAGTCACAGGGCAGAAGAAGACAGGAAAGGCAGCAGCGCCGCCACTCAGAAGACACGCTCGAACTCCGTCTGGTTGGTATTGGTGGGATTGCGGCTCTGGTTAGTGGAAGGCTGGGTGATCTGGCTGCCCTTCCGGCGTGGTGGCGCCAGGTACTCGAACATGGATGTCAGGTGGGTGGAAAGCATGCCCTTGAGGTCCGAGGGCATGGGGTCAGACCAGAAGAAGTCATGGTTGAGGGCATCGTCGCTGTCGATGCGCTGCGCCGGGTCCAGCACCAGCAACTTGTCGATGAGGTCCAGTGCGTAGGGGTCGCGCACATAGGCCTTCAGCCTATCCTTCACCTTCCGCTTCTGGCCCTTCACTAGTTCCAGTTTCTCAAACAGCTCGTACTTGTCCACATTTGGCCACACCTGGGGGAAGGCATGGAAAGAGGATGAAGTTAGTTCAGGAGACGAGTGGCTTGTCCATTGGTCAAGCATCTGAAGGGACTAAAACTTCTCTGTTCAGATGCTTCCACACCACCCCTGGAGGGTGAACTCGACCACTCTAAGGTCAAAGTAGCCATGACCATGTGTTGGCCCCGAGTGCCGGCCCTTTTACATAAATCGCCTGGAGCATGTGCCACAGCCGACACAGGCCGCTGTTCCACAGCAGAGAAACTCGAATCAGGTGAGAAGTCCAAATGCCTTGCCCAAGGCCACGGAACTGGTGATGGAGCAACTAGCCTGCGCGGCTCTAAAGAGCAGGTCCTGTCCCTCCACCTGCCCCCTCTCCAGAGAGGAGCTTTCCTTCTGTCCCACTCCCCATTCCTCCCCTGCCAGGGAGACTTCTGGGCTCTGCCTCCTGCAGGGGCCCAGGCAGCCTGGCCACGCACCTCAGGGGTGATGGAGCCACAGAGCTGGCTGATGAGGGCAAGCTGGTGCTGCTCCGTGTTGCCCTGCATGATAGGGCTGCGGGTCCACATCTCCGCCATGATGCACCCAGCACCCCACAGGTCAATGGGGGGGCCGTAGTCGCGCTCCCCTGGGAAGAAGAGCGCAGCAGGAGGGCCCCTTGAGCCCGAGGGCCTCCTGAGACGCAACGCCTCAGGGCCGGCGGCTCAAGAAGCCCTGGCAACGGGGGGCTGAGGCCAGGCTAAGTGCCTAGCCCCTGCCCCCTTTGCCCACTCGGGGGTCCTCACCGAGCAATAGCTCCGGGGGCCGGTACCAGAGTGTCACCACGCGATTGGTATAGCGGTTGGGCTGGCTGTTTTTGGCCAGACTGAAGGCCCTGGCCAGCCCAAAGTCTGCCAGTTTCAGCACCCCATCCCGGGTGATGAGCACGTTAGCTGCCTTCATGTCCCTGTGCAGGATCTGTAGGAAGGGCAAGAGGGCTCCGTCAGGTTCCCAATGGCCCTTTAGCCACACCCACCCAGCAGTGGGAGCAAAGGTCAGACCAAGCCTGGGTCTCTCCTCCCCCACCTTGTTCCTATGGATGTAGTAGAGGCCATTGAGCAGCATCTGCATGACCTTCTTGATCTCAGACAGTGTGAACTTGACTAGCACGTTGCTCAGCAGCCCAGCAAGGTCATGCTCGCAGAAGTCGAACACCAGGTAGATACTGCCTTTGCAGCGGTTATAGGGGGAAGCTGAGGCAGGAAGGATGGGAAAGAGGGATGGGGGTAAGAAGAAAGTAAAAAATCCCATACGCAACTCATTTTTCCACAACCAGCTCCTAAACCCCTCCAGCCCACGGACACCCGGCATCCGTCTGTGCGTTCCTTCACTGGTCAAGCATGTCCTGAGTGCCTCCTCGGGGCCGGGTGCTGTGGCAGCCCTGGAGAAGCACCAGCTACGACGAAAGGACCGGAGAAAGCAGTCACGGCAGGTACGCTTGGGTTAAGAAGAAGCAATTGAAGTGTGTCCAGATCCAACTTTGCCAACAAAGCCTGAACTTATTCCCATTTTCAGATGAAGAAAAGGAGGCTTATAAGAGCCAAGCAGCTTACCTTTGGTTCGACAGATCTCAATCAAGTTGACCACATTCTCATGTTTTAGGAGCTGGAGGATCTTGATTTCCCGCAAGGCCGTGATGGGGAACTGTGGGAGAAAGACAGAGGAGCGTCCAAAGGGAGGAAGCGCACTGTGGACCCAGGAACTGGCCACAGAGTCTGTACTACGGGGCACAGGTTGGGAGACAGACTAAAACCTTGGGCTCTGAAATCAGCTATCGCAGACGCCCTATCTGAAAAACAGGTGTAAAGCAGTATGCACTCCTCAAGGAGTTGGTTTGAGACAATGAATCGAAATAGTGACACTTAATCACTTCACTATTGGTCACTAAATGCTCCATTGCTTCTTTAACCTTTAAATTTTGGCTCTGTGCATGTTTAACTAGCCGGGCACGAACAAAAACAACAAGAACTATCAATAAATGTCCTTGCTAAGTAAGAAGTAGGTCCCGGGAAACTGGACTAGGGGCTAAGTGGGGAGAGGGACCTGCTCTTTTTCAGTTGAGCACTAGACGCTCTTTTAAACCCACTGCATGTACTTTTCATTTTATATTAAGCAAAATGAAACGCTAACGAAAAAGGGTTTTAAAGACTTCCTAATTTCATAAACCGCTCTGCACTCGGTGCAAGCATGAGCTCCCCCTCCTGGCCCTAACCATAGTTGCCGAAGAATAAAATTTCAAAGACTTGAAAACATTTGAACTGGGAAATTTAATTCGGAAGCCAAGCTCCCTGCACCATGGAAATTCCCGAACTACTAAACATCCGCTAGGTCTCCACGCGGGAGTCCTAGGAGCAGCAAGGTGGAAACTCGCGTCGGCCGCCTGCCACCGGACCCGTACTCACCCCCTCCTTCTCGTTCTCCATCAGGACTTTCTTCAGAGCCACCTTTTGGCCGGTCAGGCGATGCTTTGCCTTAAACACCTCCCTGCAGGTGGAGAGGGGGATCCAAAGCCCATCAGGCCCCTTTCGCGGGCCGGCCCCTCCCCCCCAGAAGAGGAGGGCAGGAAAAAGGGTCTCCCGGGCGGGGCGGGGCCTGGTCCCGAGGGCACCCGGCTCCCCCGCCACGAGCTCTTTGCGGTCCCTCTCCGAGCCCCTACTTCCTCCCCGCAGTCTCTTCTCACCCAGGCCGCCCTCGGAGAGATCCTGCCCCCCTCCCCAGCTCCTCTCTGCAACCCCTCCCCACTTCCCATCACGGGCCTCAGGCTCCTCCCCGCCAGCCAGCTCCGTCGGGCCCCGGCGGGATGGAGCGCGGCCTACCGAGTCCAGGAGACAAGTCTAGGGCTAGGTGGCCTCCTGACCGCCTCGGACCCGGCACCGTGCATCCCGCCGTAGGCCCTGAGGAGTGCAGGCCCAAGGCACCCAGCCCCTCCGGGCCCAACCTTACCCAAAAGTGCCTTGGCCGATCTTAGTGAGCTTCTCATATTTGGTCACCTCATCACAAAAGGGGCACTCCACTGAGTCGTATTGCTTTGCCATGGCCGCCTCCAACGCGCCGCCGCCGCCCCCAGCCGCCGCCGCCGCCGCCGCTCCCGCTCCGGGTCCCGCCGCCGTGCTCCAGGCCCCTCCGCGGCCGCGCCACTTCCGCCTCCACGGCCACTTCCGGCCCCGCGGCGCCGACCCCGCCTCTTCCGTTCGTCGGCCGCCGCCAGGCCCCCTGGGACTTGTAGTTCCCGGGAGGCCAGGAGGCACCGGAGCTGCAGAGGCGCCTCCGCCGCCACCGCTGCCCCCGCCTCCGCCGCCGCCACTGCTGGCGGCGACCCCGATCGGGGGCGCGGGGAGCCGAGGCGCCGGGGCTGGGGCTCGAGGCGGTGCGTCCCGCTGCATTGGCCCGGGCCGCCGCTGCTGCCGAAGCCGCTGCCGCTCTGGCGCCCGATCCCGGGCCAGCCGCAGTGCCCTGCTCCTCCTCCTCCGACGGCGCCGCCTCCGCCGGGCTGCGCGGGGCGGCGAGCGGGGGGGGCGGCCCCCAAGCCGAGGCCTGGGGGCTCCCTGGCCGGGGTCGGGCCCGGGGCGGCCGGGAGAGGGGGCGAGACGGGAAGAGCCGAAGAAGAGGCAGCCCCAGAGCCCGGGAGGGGGCGCGTTATAAAGGGGGAGGTGCCCAGACCTCGCCCTCCCCTCCCCCTCCACCCGCCCCCTCCCTCCCGCCCTCCGCGGCCGCACCTGCCGCCGTCGCCCGCCCGCCCGCCGTCCGCCAGCGGCCCTCGGCGCGTCACCGCCCGCGGCTCCTCCTCCGCCTTCGGAGGTGGGGCCCACAGTCGACACCTGGCTGCGGGGCGCCTCGTCGCGTGCCTCAGTTTACCACCGCATTCCAGCTGCCGCGGGGAGCCCCTTCCTCCCCGGCTCGGAGTGTCCCCCCACCCCAACACACACACACACACACACACACACACACACACGCGCGGGAGGTAGCCTGGGAGCGGCCTCAGGTCCTGGGAGGAGAGAACGGCCCCGCCACCGCCTCCCCAGGCCTCCGCCACCGTTGACATGGCAACGGATAGCCGCCAGGGGGCGCGGCGACACTGGAAGGGGCCCGCGAGCAATGCTCGGGCCTTGCAGCCTTGGACCCCCCTGTTCTCTGGAGACAGAGATGAAACCACAGGACCCTCCGCACCGAGCTGCGCTGGAGCTGGTCCAGCCCTGGGTCAGGAATCACAGAAATATCGAGCATTCACTCAGCAGCCCTGTGTGCTCCAGAAGTGAATCAACAGCCTCAGAGGATCACAAACCCATTTTACAGAAGAGGACATTGAGGTTCAGAGATGAGGTGATTGGCCCAACCAAGTTCACATAGCGACAGGGCTGGGACTCAAGCCTAGTCTGTGTGAAGAGGACCCTCCTGAGCCAGGCTCTTCAGTCTGGCCGGGAATGTAGCAATGGCGCTGCAGAAGGCTACTGTCCTCATGCTAGGCACCAAGCCACCACTCACCCCCCCCCCCCAGTCTCCCTCGGACCCTGTGCCCCCTTCCCCTGACCCAATCTTCCCCCAGCATCTTTCTGATATTCCCCTGGCTCCAGCGGCCTCCTCATTCTTCCTCCAGCTCTAGTTACTCAACCACCAGCCCCAGCAAAGCTGTCTTGTACCTCCTCTCCAGTCCCCTGCCCATGGATGGCTGGGTTCTGGCCTCCCAGTCTGGCTTCTCCGTCAGTCCCCCTCACAGCACCCACCAGATCATTCTGATCATTCTGAGATAGTGTCTGCATGCATTTCCCTCCACTGTCTTCAGGGAAAACCCAATTGTGACATTGGAGGCTCACTCCAGCTCCCCTCCTAGGCTGTGGCCACACAGTCTCCTGTTTCCTAACGTCCCAGGCCTTTCTGCCTTAGAGCTGTGCTCCCTGGTTGCACCCCAGAACCCTCCCTACCTGCAGGAAACCCTCCAGGCCTTGGAGGAGCCTCGCAGGAGGAGGCAGGAGTGGGTCTGGTGACCCTGGTGTTCCAAGAGACCCTGTTCTGGGGGTGGGGTGGGGGGGCTTCCAGGGAGGGCCTTGAGGGTGGGGTGAGGAGCAGGGAGCCCTCTCCTGAGGGCAGTGTGGAGCCAGCAGTCGAGTGACATAGGGAGTGACCTGGGTCAGCCTCATGGGTACACTGTTAGAAAGGAGACCAGTGCTAAATTGGGGGTGGCGAGGGCAAGAGGGGAGAAAATAATCCTAGTAATTATAATTTATTGAGGGAAAATAAGTGATCCGAGCCGTACACTTAGCGTTTTATGAGAATTACCTCAATGCTCACCTAGCCATAGGAAGCGGGTACTTCCATCACTTCCATTGTACACGTAGGACGCTGCAACTCAGAGGTGACATCCCCTGGCCAGAGCCAAACAGCTGCCTGTGGCCACATTGTAGTCGAACCAGGTCCGTCTGGCGCAAACCCCAAGCACGTACCCACGTCAGGACCCTGTCCCTCTGGGCTGAGGATGGAGCTGGGGCACAGTCAGGGCACAGCACCAGGATGGGGGCCCTGGGTGCTGATGGGGGTGTGAGAGGGACAGTAGCAGCTGGGGTCTGCCATGGTTGGGGTGGCTTTCACTGTCAGACTCTCAGGCCAGGCCCCTGACAACTTCCCACCAACCCTCCCACATCCTGCGGGCAGAAGAAGCTTAGCAAGAGTTCCGGTGGTGTCACCACCTCCACCCCACCGTCTCTGGCCCAAACCCCAACATTGCCAGTCACTCCCCTTGGGGGCCCTGTGCCCCCAGCCTTTCCCGGGGAAGGAGGGCAGACAGGAGGGGTTGGGAGCCCCCCAGAAGGCCGGGACTCCAGCCCACTCAGGCCGAAGAGAGAAGAAGTGAGGTTCTACCTGGAGATGATTTTTCACTGACTGATTTGTTGGTTTGAGGGAAACCTTTCCTACGTCCATGGGTCAGCTAAGCCAGTGAGCCCAGGCATGTGGCCAGTACTCAGTAAATGTTCGCTGACTGACCAGGCTCTGAGAGAGCCTCTGGTCTTGCTGCCATTTTACAGTTAGGGAAACTGAGGCACGGGATAGGAAAGGGAGCTACCGGCCAGCTGTCAGACCCTGGCCTGGACCCTCTCTTTTCTCCCCATGACCAGGGACAGGGTGGGGAGTGTATGGAGGGACGGGGAGGACTGGTTCATGGGATGGGCTGCTCTTGGCCGCTGGTATGCCCGGGAGATGAGGGGCCTCTGGATAGGGGGGTACAGGACCGAGGGTGGCCGTGTGATACCCACAGCCCTGAACCACCTTGGACATCCTGCCCCAGCTAGGTGGGCACTGACTTCCCTGGCCCTGTGTTGATATGTGTTGTACCCCTGGGACTTTACAGCACCCCTCTTAGGAGGTTCCTAGTTTGGGCCCCCAGTTACAGAAGCAGAAACGGAGGCTCAGAGTGGTGACGGGGCCTGCCCAAGTCCACACAGCCAGGAAGCTACGGAGCTGCGGTTCAAAGCCAGGTCCTCGCAACGGCTGGGGTTGTTTACCATCGTCCTACACCAGCGGTGGCGAACCTGTGACACGCAAACTCATTCTTTTGGTTGATTTTTCTTTGTTAAATGGCATTTAAAAATGTATAAAATAGCCAAAACCGGTTTGGCTCAGTGGATAGAGCATCGGCCTGCGGACTGAAAGGTCCCGGGTTCGATTCCAGTCAAGGGCATGTACCTGGGTTGCGGGCACATCCCCAGTAGGAGATGTGCAAGAGGCAGCTGATCAATGTTTCTCTCTCATCGATGTTTCTAACTCTCTATCTCTCTCCTTCCTCTCTGTAAAAAATCAATAAAATATATTTTAAAAATATATAAAATAAATATCAAAAATATAAGCCTTTGTTTTACTATGGTTGCAAATATCAAAACATTTCTCTATGTAACACGGCACCAGAGTTAAGTTAGGGTTTTTCAAAATGCTGACACACCGAGCTCAAAACGTTCGCCCTCACTGTCCTACACTGTCCCCCAAAACCAGACAACTGGGGCCAGCCCGGGACAGGAATCTACGGAGAACTGCAGCAGGCGTGCAGCCAGTATGGATGCATAAGACCAGTTCCTCTCTGGGAGCCCAAGGTCTGTCCAGAACATGCAAATAAAGACACAAATAATAAGATGATAGCCTCCGTATAAATGTTTTTTTTCATTGCCACAGGATCATGTTATATAGGGTGTCCCAAAATTCACGCAAGATTTGCAATTCAATTCAATTGCAAATCTTGCGTGGATTTTTGGGACACCCTATATTTGTCCCATTGTAGTAATGGGAAAAATGATGCTCAGAGGTGATTGACATGCCCAAGACCATGAAGGTGCGGTCTGAACTCAGGTTTGCTTGAATCAAATGCCTTTGACTGTGAAGTTAAAGGCCTAACAGGACCTGGCCAAACTGCAGGCAACTGAGTCACAGACTGGGGCAGGCGGGAGGGGACGGAAATCAGAGCAGGGTTCCTGGGGGCGGTGTGGCCCAATCTCGACCTGCAGGGCTCAGTGGAAGCTGCATTCTGGTGTGGGTCCAGCCCGAGGCCGCAGGGAGGAGAGCTTGGCGTGTTCGGGGTGCGGAGCCGAGCGTGGCCGGCCTCCAGCACAGGCTGAGGAGGGCCTGTGGGACAGCCACCCGCCGGCAGGTCCCCAGCCGCACTCCCAACGGCCACTCGAGGCAGCACAAAGGGGGCTCTGAGCTCAGCCCAGCCGCCACACTGAGCCCCATTCATTCTCCCAGGGATGTGGCAATGGCCCTGGCGCCAGGGCCAACGACAGGGCCCCCAGCACTGACAGGGCAACTCCACCCCCCAACACAGCCTCCAGGTGGCCGGACTCCGGGGTCTCACACCATGTGCCTGATGCTGGGGCTTCCTGGCCTGACCCATTCCCATCCCTCAGCACCAACGGCCAAGGTTTGCTGAAGCCACGGCGTGCTGGCCTGGGCCCACACTTGCTCCTTTCACCCAACTACCCCAGGAAGCCGGAGCCGTGGGATCTGTTTCACAGATGTGGAAACTGAGACCCAAAGCGGTCAAGTCTCTTATGAAGGATCGCACGGTAAGAGTGGGCCTGGCCGGGAAGCCAGCGCTGGCTGATGCCACGGCCTCAGCAGGTAGTCCAAGTCACTGGGATGCCTCCTGGGAGAGAAGCCAGGGACCCTCAGCTACTGCCAGGCCACAGGCCCCTCTCCTTCTAACAACGCAGAAATGGGAGGGGCACCAGCCCGGGAGCTAGGGCACCTGCATGTCTGCCCAGTCTCTGGTCTTCTTTAGCCTCGCTTTCCTCATCTGTGAAATGGGACAGTACCAGGACATGCCTCACAGTGGAAGCTTCTAGCTCCATGCCTGGCTGGTGCTTTGGCCTCATGGCCTGTGTTCCTTTTCTCACAGCTCTAGCTTAGCCCCGAGGCCTGGATAATAATCCACACCATTGTGGGTTGCCTCTGGGGGTTGCCTCTGGGGGTTGACTGCTTACCCTGCACTTGTGCCCATTCTAGAGATTAGGTGACTGAGGCTTCAGAGCAAGCATGTCAAACTCACAGTCTGTGGCCCACAACGAATATTTTGCAGCCCAGCCAATATAACAGTATGTAAGAAACGTTTTAATAAAAATTTCATAATTTTTACAATATCCTATTATACATAATTATTAACAAACTACAACATTTGCTAATGACTGATTACTAGAATCGTGTTGCATTCATTTTCCTTACGCGCCTCATGCACAGGCGCACCATTTCTCTCCACTGATACTAGCAGCGTGTATTTCAGCAGCTGATTTGCCACGTCACTAGTCTTGGGCTGACTGGTTTGGTGTGCGCAACAGGAAATATTTCACTTTCGGAGAGCAAGGAAAATAGGTTTATTTGCATTATGCTTATTGATTTGTGCAGTTACTCAGTGTCTGGTCAGTTAATATTCAAGAAAAAATATTAATTTTTATTAAAATGTTCTATTATTGCATGTTAACGATGACTCATTTATTTCAGCCCTTTATATTCAGCATGTCTCTATCGAAATAAACCTACGTTTCTATGAAAATTGAAGCTTTTGTTTTTTTGCGGCCACATAAACGTCAACCTTGTTTATTTGGCCCGTGTTAGCCTTGGAGTCTGACATCTTGCTTCAGAGGCTCCGATCACTCGTCTGTGGCCCAGAAGTAGGACTGGAAGCCCATGGTCTGTGGCCCCACCCCCATCCTCATCACCTGTTTACGGGAGGTTTCATTTCCTCATCTCTGTCCTGCCCGTGTGAGTTTACACACATGCACACACACAGGCTGTACGGTGGACAGCACCAGGCTGTGAGCTAAGGGACTGGAAAGGGCAAGTTGTAACCCAGTTTGTGCCACCAGCCCGCTGTATGACCTGGGGCAGTCCCTCTGCCTGCCTGGGCCTCCGTCTCCCCATTTCTTACAATCATGGGGTGGACCAAATTATCACTGCGTCCCTGGTAGCTTGGTGGGCACCAATGTAGTGCCAGGCATAGCACATACCCAGCTCACAGGGAGGAAACGCTCAGGGAGGTGAGCGCCTTAGCCCGATCACACAGTGACACAGTGGCCAGCCAGGACTTGAACTTGGGTCTGGGTCGTCCCAGCGCCCACAGGCCTGACCACTGCTGCCAGTCCATCCCCAGGCGGCTTAGAATAAACTGCCCTCTGCGCAGGCCGGACGCCCTGCACCCTCCCAGCCCAAAGACCAGACCCCCTGACAGCTGTTGGCAGGTCCCCAACGGTCCCCAGCCCAGTGGGCTCCGTTCCCAGAGCCAGTGGTTTGTTCCCCAGACCTTCCAGTCCCACGGGCTTGTGGTCTGCCCCCACCCCACCCCCGCCCCGCCTGCTGAGGACAAGGAGGAGGCCCACAGGGGCCTGGACTCGGGGAGGCCCCAGCCCTCCCCCCCCCCCCCGCCCCCTGCGGAGAGGATAGGGAGGGTAGAGCTGTGGGAGGTTCGCTGGTTTAAAAATACACAGAGGAAGCGGGTGAGAGGGTGAGAAAGGGGAAGGGGAGGTGAGGAGGCAAGTCGATGTCCAGAGCCTCGAGCCGACTCTTGCCCGCAGGCCAGCAGCACTGCCCGGCTGGACAAGATGACAGAGAAGCCCAAGAAGGCCGGCAAGAAGTTCAGTGAGTGCACTGTCCGCATCCCGCTGCCGGCCTGACATCTCAGCCTCTCTCTGCATCTGCTCTTTATGACTCTGTCTCCTTCCTGTTTCTCTTTTGGTCCATGTCTGTCTCTCTCCGGAGGTCTCTGCTTCTGGGTTTCCATGTCACCCTCTCGCCATCACTCTGGGCCACTGTCTCTCTCTCTCTCTCTCTCTCTCTCTCTCTCTCTCTCTCTCTCTCTCTCTGGCCCGTTTGGCTCTCCATCTCTGTGCTTCTGTGTGTCAGCCTCTCCACTCATCTGCGGGTCCATGGAGCCCGGGAAGACCGCTACACACTCCATCTCTACGCCTGGTCCTCATGGGGTCTCAGGTGGGGTGTTACTGGGATAGGGCAGGGGTGTGTGTGTGTGTGCCATGAGAGGCTGCCCCCTGTCCCCATCAGCAGGGACACTGGGACCCAGAGCAACTCAAGAAGGGCCACACCCACCCATGGCTGCTTCCCCAAGTCAGTCCCTTCCTGGTCCCAGCAGACTTCTGCCTGCCTGGGCCCTGGTTTCTTTGACCTGACAGCACCGTGTGTGTGTGTGTGTGTGTGTGTGTGTGTGTGTGTGTGTGTGTCCAGGGCAAGGCTTACGGCTGCATCCCACGATGAAGAGCCTGAGACCCAGAGAATTGCCTGAGATCGTGCGGGGCTATAGACCAGGGCTCAAGCTCATGTGCCTGGACTGGGCCCCAGTTTCACTCCTCGCCCCACTACTGTTTCCTCCAGATCCCTGGTGCCCAGGAGACAAATGAGTGGGGCTGTGAAAGGAAGCCTCCCTCTGGCTGTGGGCACAGTTTCTGCCCCAGGGCAGAGCGCTCTGAGAGCAGAGCGTAGGTGTTTTCTGACGTTTGTCAGGAGGCAGAGGCTAAGACCAAGTGAGGGGCGGGCAGGGCTGGAAGAAAGCCCCAAAGCACTGACCTTTGTCCAGGCTCAGCCTGGCTGTGTGACCCTGGGCAGGTCCCTTGCCCTCTCTGGGCCTCAGTCTCCACTCTGTTCAATTGGAGGCACCTTACCTACCTGCCAGCGTGCTTGTGAGGACCTGAGGAGGCAGAGGATGATGAGGAAGTGGAAAATGCGGGAGTTTTTTCCTTTTTGCTTATCTGGGGGCCTAGGGACTCAGACGGTGGTGGCTGTGAGAAGGGGCAGTCCCCCCGCTGGGGACCGGAAGGAGGAATCCACACGCCCCCCTGCAGAAAGGAGGAGATGGTGTCACCCGAGCCCTGAGCACTGCCGCCTGAGTTAGAACCCAAGGCCCAGCTGACAGGAAGGAGAGAACCACAGGGCCTGGGACCCTCAGGCTCTTGACAATCCCTTTCTCGTTTCTCCCCCGCCCCAGGTGCATAAACACCCACCCCCTCCATGCCCCAACACACACGTACACACGCCCACACACATGCAACTTCACCTGCAGGCAGTGTAACTCAGGGGGTTCATGTCACGTCTCTGAACCTCCGTTTCCTCATCTGGAAAATGGGGGATTAACCTGTGCAGGGAGTCGTGCTGAGAATTCGGTGAGGTCATGCGTGCTGCACGTTTGACAAGTGCAGAGGCATTATCGTGATCAGCGTCATCACCATCATGACCGGCTCCTCCATTTTTTTTCTCCTTCATTACTTCTTGAGGATATTTGTGTGCCAGGCCCCATGGTAAGCATGTCATTGACATGCTTTCCTTCAATCCTCCCACTGACCAGAGGAGGTGGGTGTTATAATCTCCATTTTTTGCTGATGTGGAGAATGGAGCTCAGAGTGGTCAAGTGACTTGACGAAGGTTGCACAGCCAGGATGCGGAAGAGCAGGGATTCCAGCCTGGGGCTGTGTGGCTCCAAAGCTGCCAAGTTGTACCATAATAATCAGAGGAGGTGTCGGTGAGCCCTGCCCTCCTGAGCCCTCAGTGAGTCAAACAGCATGTACCTAGAATCTATTATCATGGCTGCTGGCATCGTCATTAACCCCTTTCCCTTCTCCTCCCCCTGCCAGAGTTCTTCAAGTTCAAGGGCTTTGGGAGCCTCTCCAATCTCCCCCGGTCCTTCACTCTGAGGCGGCCCTTGGCTCACATTTCTATCCGACCGGATCTAAAGCCTGAAATCTTTGAGGCCACGCAGGATGACATGGTGACGGTCCCCAAGAGTCCCCCGGCGTATGCCCGTTCCAGCGACATGTACAGCCACATGGGCACCATGCCTCGGCCCAGCGTCAAGAAGTCTAAGAACCGACAGGCTGCCCTGGAGACCCAAGAGGTGGGCCCTGAGCCCCACCTGGTGCCCCGAGGCCTGCCTGACCCCCCAGGCATGGAGGCAGCCAAAGAGAAGGTGGTGGAGACCGAAGCCCCCCTGGAGGACACAGAGGGGAAACCCAACCCGTCAGCCGAGGAGGCGAGCCCCACAAAGGAGCCTGAGGACCCCACGGTAGACATAGAAGAGGAGACAGTCCCCAGGAATGTGCCCCCAGAAAGGTAGGTGCCCACCAGGGGAAGGTGAGGGCAGGACCTGCAGGGATGGGGTTTCCAGTCTCCTCCTAATAGAGCCTGGAGAGGACCCCCCCACCCCATACACACACATCTAAGTAAACATGCCTTAACCAGTGCCTGCTATAAACCAGGCACTATGCCTGGCCCTTCACTTGCAATTACTTTTCAAGGAAAAAAACAAAACAAAACTGGAGAGGAGATACCGTTATGTACATTTGAGGAAACAGATTCAGAGATGGAGTCATCTGCTCCACTCAGGTTGCACATCTAACAAATGACAGCGTCAGGGTTTGAACTAAGACCCATCTGACTCTAAAGCCCCAGGCAACCTCCAGCATGGGCTCCGCTGCTGGCTGGACTCCCAGCCTGATCGCTGGACCCCTGCCCAGGGCCCTCACGCAGAAATCAGCACCCTTACTTCTGCTGGACAACACTGCTTCACCTGCTCTAGAAAATATTTGTCATTTAACTTGGTTATAGGGTGAATTGAGTTCATGCAAAAATACAAAGAGTGATGATCTGGTCATAGCTCCCATTTAGTAAGCACCCATTTTACTGGCTGTCAAAGCAAAGGTCATTCACTGAAAACTAAAGAATCTATGATCAGCCCCATTTTACAGATGGGGAAACTGAGACTCAGCCAAGGTTGCAGAGCTGGGATTTGAACAGGAAATGGCTTGCTTCCAGGGGCTGCACACTCATCCAGCCCATTTTACCTACCACTTTCTAAACCCGACAGCCATGTACTTCATGCCCTTGGGAGACCCTCCTCAACCCCAATGAAAGGAACTTTTTCCACTTTAAGATCCTTTGTGTAATCACAGGGATCAGATGTGCCCATTGCAATAAAGAGAAAAAACAAACAGCTGAGCAAAGGAACTCGGGCTGGTGCTGGGACCTTTCTTGAGTGGCTTTGCCCTGAGACAAAAAAGCACAAAAGACAAAAAAGCTTCTGTGTGCTAAGAGATCAGAACACAGACCCACCCCCTTCAATGGGGGGAGCAAGACTCTGTAAATCTGCAGAGTGAATCCAGTCCAGACTCTGCCTCTGACTGACTGCGTGCTGTTGGACACATCTGTCCCCTTTTCTGGAACTCAGTTTTCTCATCTGATAAATGGGCATAACGATAGCACCGACCATGTAGCGTTGTGGTGATAATTCAAGAATAATATACTTATTAAATCTTAGCACAGTGCCTGGCACACCACAAACAATAAGTGGGAATGCTTACATTTATGATGAATAAAATGAATGCTTTCCACCATCCCTGGCTGCCCCACGTTCCGGGATGCCCTGCCGTTCCCTCCTAAATTCAGCCTCATTCGGGCATGGAAGAGCAAGGATGGCATGGCGGGGCGGGGCGCCCCAAGTCTGAGATGTACATTGGAAGTTTGAGGGAGCGGGCCTGGCGGATGGAGGGGCGTGGCCTTTCCACACTGCACCCGGACAGTTGGGGAAGTGGGGGTTGGAGAGGGGAGGGGCGAGGCGGGGTGTGTGTGTCAGGGGGCGTGGCTTTCCCAGCCCCGGACGCTGACAGACGGGGGGAGAGGGCGGGGCGAGACAGGAGGCGGAGGGGCGTGTTCTTTCTGCCGGCGGAGCGGCGCCGGCGGAGGGCGGGGCGGGCGGGGCGTGGCCTAAGCCTCAGGCTCCGCCCCCGAAGTCTTGCTCTGGCTCCGGAGCTCCGTGGCCTGAGAAAGGAGGGAGCCCTGAGGCTGAGGAGGTGCTCAGGCGGCCAGCGGGGAGCCATGACTGCCGTGGGCCGAAGGTGCCCCACGCTGGGACCCAGGGGGTGAGTGACCAGCGGGGCGCGGGGGCGCTGGCAGGGGCCGCAGTGGTCTGAGGGGGAAATCCGTGCCCCGGGGGCAACTGACAAACCGGTGCTGGGTTAGCATCTGGGACTTTTGGTGGAACTCCGTCCCGCTCTGTCTGGAAACAAGTTGGGCATTTACTCCTCAGAACCGCCCCGGGAGAGAGACACTGTTCAGTGATGGCGAACCTATGACACGCGTGTCAGAGGTGACACGCGAACTCATTTTTTTGGTTGATTTTTCTTTGTTAAATGGCATTTAAATATATAAAATAAATATCAAAAGTATAAGTCTTTCTTTTACTGTGGTTGCAAATATCAAAAAATTTCTGTACGTGACACGGCGCCAGAGTTAAATTAGGGTTTTTCAAAATGCTGACACGCTGAGCTCAAAAGGTTCGCCATCACTGCACTATATCACGCCCATTTTACAGATGAGGAAAGAGAGGGTTACTGTGCCCAGTTTGGCACAGCAGCAAAGATCAGAACCAGGGTTTAACGCCACCTTCCTGCCTGTGCCCTTAAAGGGTGGGCAACCCATTCCTCTCCAGCAGGGCTGTTGGGAAACCTTGGCAATGCCAAGTCTAGGACCCAGCCTTCCTCCCCTGCGGCAGGCAGGAGCCTGGTGGTCCTGGCAGTGCCTCTGGCATCAAGCATGGCCTAAAGCTGTCAGAGAAATCGACCCTCCCTCACCCTCTAATCATCTGGAGTGTCCAGGGGGCCAGAGGGGTGGGTTTGACGGTCAGACTGAGCCCTCCTGTGTCCTGGGACCCAGTGTCCCACGCTGCCTTTCAGCCAAGGAGGAGGCCAGGAATTGCTGGACGTTTTCAGGAGCCCCTGAAGCCCGGGCCTGTACACCGGAGTCAGGCGCACTGCTCGCCCTGCCCTCCTCTGGGCCTCCGTCTCCCCAGAAGCCCAGATGGGCCTGCGATGGTTTCTGAGGATCCATCCAACCACGGAGGAAGGCATTTGAGAACTGTCGCTGAGCAAGACTGGGGCCTCGTTCCCGTAGGGGGTCCCCAGGGGGTGTTTCCAGTGGCTGCCCAGAGAGCAGCCTAAACCGGTTGTCCCTCCCCCTCCCCTGGGGAGGCAGGGTGCACCTGGAGCAGAAGGAAGGAAGGGGAAGAGGTGAGGCTGCAGGGGTTTCCTGGTGCCCAGTTCCCTGTTGAGATCATGGGATGAGGAGGGAGAAGGGAGGAGGGAGGGGCCAACAACACCGGGTATGAAGCGCCTTTAGGAGAGTGTCAGCCTGGCCTGCCCCGACCCCAGCACCCTCTGCAGGGAAGTAGCCCGACCAGAGACCCCTGACACCCTTCCCTCTCAGTCCATGTTCCGGAGGAGGAAGCCGAGGGAGGCTCCCAACAGCCCACACCCACACAGGAATCATCAGGCCAGGGCACCAGCAGAGTGATGGAGATCTGGCTCATCACTGGCCAGGCCCTGCCCGGAGCTCCCAATGGGCACGGTCTCCCACAGGGGCCCTAGGTGTGTGGGGGGGAGGGGGTGGAGGGATGGGGGGGCTCCTATTTGCCACATTTATCAGTGAGGAGCCTGAGGTTCAGAGAGGGGAGGGGGTGTTCCTGGGACTGCAGAGATGAACTGTCAGAGCCTAGATTTGACCCCAAGCCCAAGCCCTGAACCACGAGGCCAAGTAAAAGGCTCAAACCCTGTTTCTACCATTATTTCAAGTGACTTCCCATAACCCCCTGGAGAGAGATGTTAGGAGCCCAGTTTACAGACGAAGGCATTGAGGCTTTGTAAAGGTAACGACTTGCATGAGATCACACAGTTAGCTGAGTTGGAGTTTTAGTAATTTTAACATTTGCTGAGATGTAACTCTGCCCTAGACACTATTCTAGGTCCTGGGGAGACAGCAGTGGGCACAGCAGGCAAAACCCTGGGCTCCCGGAGCCCCCATTCCAGGGTGGGGGAGACAGACGATTAACGAGAAAGCGAGTTATACCGTCAGCGGAGAAAAGCGTCAGGAAGAGGGGTTTAAGTCGAGTAAGGGAATTGGTCGTGGGGGGAGTGGCTAGTGGTGGCAATTTAGGGAGGCCAGCTGGGAAACACTCCCTGAGGAAAGGACCTTAAACAAAGGAGATGAGGTAGCAGTCCCTCTTGCTATCTGGGGGAGCGCGTACCAGGCCAAAGGTCCCCAGGTGGGGCGTCCTTGGCATATTTAAGAACAAGGCGGGGGGGGTGGGGGGCTGGGGGAGAGGAGTGGGAGGGGGCAGGCTGGAGCGGACATGGGTTCAGGGACCATGAGGCCTGGCTGTGACTGTGCGGCCATTGCTGGCCTTGAGGCAGGAGGGCCCCACTGTGACTTGGGGTGACAAGGACCTCTCCTTTCAGTGGGGTCTGAATGCACTTCTACTCATGGTAAAGGTCCCACCCAAATGCCCTTTTCTCCGACCCAGAGACCCGACCCCTCCACCCCGTTCTAGGGCTGCTCAGAAGGAACCTGAGACTTGAGGAAGGTGGTACTCCATAGGGGACCCGGGCACCCTGTGTTGCCTGGACCCCAGCCCTGATGCCAGGCACTGAGAACAAGCCAGCTCCCCCCTTTCCTCCTGGAATGTTGATTCTGGTCCAAGAATTCCCAGTGCTCCCCAGAGTCCCACGACCCTCTCGGCCCTGCAGAGTGACGTCAGCCGCTGGCATCTGGTAGTGATTACCCACTGGGGGAGGGGGCGGCGGGGGCCCAGCCCGCTCAGCCTCCTCAGGCTCAGGGCGGCTGGTCCTTGTCTTCCGAAGGGGCCCAGCTGCTCCTGGCTCTCATTTCCTGTGGAGACTTTCTCACAGTCCTCGAGACCCCCAGACGCCTCGGGCTGTGGGAACTGTGCTGGGTCAGGAACGATGGACTGCCCCCGCCCCCAGCTGAGACAATCCCCCTAAACCCTCAGGGGGCCTGCTTGCAGCGTGCGCCACCTATGTCGGGGGGTGAGGGCTGGAGGACAGGGGTGGGATGTATCAGCAGCTCAGAGTCCCCCTGACTCTACATCCTTGAACTCAACTCCCCTCTCTGAGCCTCAGTTTCCCCATCTATAAACTGGGGAAATTAACAGCAGCTGCTTCTCAGGGTTGTTGTGGGGATTGGATGAGATGTGGCAGGTGGGACATTTACCCTGGGCTTGACCCAAGGAAGTACCAGAACGTGGGAGCCGCTCATACCGCCACGCCCAGGGTACAGAAGAGGAAATGAGGCCCGATGAGGGGCTTTGCCAGGGTCACACAGCTCCCCGCTCCCAGCCGAGGGCCCCCCCAGACCCCCAGCGGGTCTTCCCTCTGCACCCACATGCCCTTTCCTCTTTCTGACATCGGTTCTGGGCTCCGGTTTGGATGAAATCTCTGTCTTCGCCATCCCCTCCCCAGCTCCCCCTCCCCCCACCAGGAGCAGCCTCTGTTTCCTGGGGGGACCACCTCATGCAAGGGACAGCGCAGAGCCCACCCCGACCCAGTCTGCGCAGCCGTGTGTCCTGGGCCAGGTCCCCAGCTTCCTTTCCTCCCCTAGAACATGGGGCTTCCGGTCCCCGGCCTTCGGTCAGCATCCAGCGCTGCCTTCCCGTCTGCTCTTCTCCTGTACATTCTGAAACTCGGCAGCCTCGGAACTCAGTCCCTGGCTCTGCCCTCTTCTTACACGGCCGCCGCCCTCTCTGAGCTCCTGCCGGGAGCTCACCCCTGCCAAGGAGTCTGAGGGCGCAGAATGGCGGAGAAGAAGCAGGCTTGCCTCCAGGACAGGGTGGCCCATCTTAGAGGTGGAGGGGCAGGGCGGGCGCTAAAGCCAAGGGCCTTCCTGGCAGGAGACCCCAAAGGCCCACAGCAGGGTGTCCCTGGAGAGCCGGGGGGTTCTGCCCCAGATTGCTCTCAGCCCGGGGCCCTTAAAGCATGAGGAGCACAGAGCAGGGTTGCTTCTGGGCCAGGGCGGAGTGAAGGTCAAGGTGAAGGCAGGAAAGAATCTTGCTGCCCCAGGGCAGGATGGGAGATCTCGGGGAGGGGGCCTGGGCAGAGAGAGGAGCCACCGGGGCTGGGGAACCTCGCACCCTTCCCTCTCACAGGATCCCTGTGGCCCCTCAGGGAAGACAGTTCTAATGAGTCACTTTCACAGATGAGGACGTTGACCCTCAGAGAGGGGAAGGCAAAGGGAAAGCCAAGAAACAGGAGGCAGCGGCTGCGGAAGTCTCCACTCAGGGCCCTCTGAGCAGGCCTCCAGGCCCAAGGGGACAAACGAGGGGACAGACAGAGGGCAAAGCTGCCTGTGGGGGGGGGGGGGGCAGGATGGCGGCCCCTCCACTGCCTCTCCTCGGGGAGCCCGGGGGAGCCGGAGCCGTGCCCTTTCCTCTGGGCCAGGATGGAGGTCCTGAAGGTCATGTGACACTCAGACTTAAACCTGCATCAGGGGAATAAAAGGTAATTGGCTTTAATTACTGTTCATTAATCCAATTAACTAAGTTAATATATGCACCAAGTGGTATCAGTTATCAGAACAAATCAGTTAATATGGGCAATTAAAGGGGCTGGTTATTTAAATAATAAATGCAGCTGATTAATGGGACTGATTTAGCTCAATTGTCACTATTATTTATTAATTGATTTTACCACTAATATTAGAGGGGATGTGCCTTTTAAATCCATAAAATACGGAATAAGTTAATTAATGAATGGAGCCGAGTGTTTAGAAATGAAAGTTTTGATTCCTGGTTTGCTCGTTACAACAAGAGGGAGAACGTTCTAGAAATCTCCAAGCAAACTGAGACCTGAAGTCTAAGTAGGAATTTCCCTGGCCCTGAGGCAAAGAGGAGGCTCCAGGCAGAGGAAACAGCGTGGACGAAGGCCCTGAGGCTGGAGGGAGATGACTCTTGGGAGGATGTGTGCGGTGGCCAGAGAGCAAGGAAGCCTTAGAGGAGAGAGGATGGGGGCTGGCAGAGGGCCCTCCCAGGGCACGGAGCCACCGTGAGGACTAGACTTTACCCTTAGGTTGCAGGGGCTGCTGTGACCTTCATTCATTCATGAACATCTTTACGGGGTGCCTGGCGCTGCTGTGGGCAGGTGTCAACCCCTGCCCTTGGGGAGCTGAGGGCATAGTGAGAAGAGACAGTCAGCGCTTGAGTCAGGCCCACGGTCAGTCAGATGTGCTCTGGGGAGAACTGGGCAGGGCAGGGAGGTGGGAGCCTGGAGAAGGACACAGTTTTAGGTGGGTGGCCAGGGAAGGCCTCACTGAGAAGGGGGCGTTTTCGTAAAGACCTGCAGGTGGGAGGGGGAGCTCAGTGGAAATCGGGGGAGAAAGTATTCCAGCAGAGGGAACAGAAGGTGCAAAGGCCTGAGGTGGGGGTGAACTCCAGCCAGAAGCCCAGCATGGCCTGAGCAGGGTGGTCAGACTTGTGGGGGGAGGCGGGGAGGCTGTGAACGCTGTCATGAGAACTTTGGCTCTTACTCTCAGTGAAACCGGGGGCCACTCCTGTGGGTTGGAGCAGAGAAAAGCCATGATCTGACTGTTATTTTAACGGGACTGCTTGGGCTGCTTGGGGTGAGAACGAGCCACAGGCACAGACGGAGGCCTGTGAGGAGGTGGTGGCCACACTCTGAACAAGTGGCGGCAGTGGGTGTAAGCAGACATAGCCACCTTCTGTCTTGGAAATCCTGGAGTGCTGTAGAGTTGTGGGGGGAGGGGCGGGCAGGGGGCAGGCAATGGGGGCTGACTGCTGCCCAGGCCCTTAGCTTCCCGGGCCTCTGCCCTGAGCACCCCCATTGCCCTGGGCACCCCATCCCACCTGACCCCTCCTGCAGCCTTCCCTCCCCAAGGCTCCTCTCCCGCCCACAGCCTGAGGGGAAGCAGACAGGAAGCTGGAGGAAGTGCTGGGGTGATCCCAGTGTCCTGGCCAATCTGTTCCCACCAGTCGAAGGATTTCCGGGCTTGAATGGCCGGAAACACTGGAATGGGATGCCTCACCCGGGAAGAGCAGTGGATGTAAGCAGGGCAGGGGTCCCCCGTCATTGGACAGAGAGGACCCGAGAAGCCTGCTGTGGCCGGGCTGCAGCCTGAGGGACTATAGTTAAAGGAAGGACCTTACAGGAGGGAAGGTGAGCAGCAGAGACTATAGAACAGCGGTTCTCAACCTGTGGGTCGCGACCCCTTTGGGGGTCGAACGACCCTTTCACAGGGGTCGCCTAAGACCATCCTGCATATCAGATATTTACATTATGATTCATAACAGTAGCAACATTACAGTTATGAAGTAGCAACGAAAATAATTTTATGGTTGGGGGTCACCATAACACGAGGAACTGTATTAAAGGGTCGCGGCATTAGGAAGGTTGAGAACCACTGCTATAGAATGCTGCAAAGAGGAGGGCTGTCAGGCTGCTGCACAGCGAGAAGCCCCCTGGCCTCAGGAATGCTGCCCTGGGAACACATACCTTAACCACTATTATTTTTGTAAGCTCAGATTTTTTGGTTTTGTTATGTTTTAAATCTATTTTATTAAAATTACTACATTTAAATTTAAATATTGCACTTCTGTATGTGAGGGAGCAGTTCCCCAATGTTCAAGCTTCCTCCCTATTCTGCAGTTGGGAATAGACGCCGAGGCCTGTGTCAGCTAGAGAAGCAGGGCCCTGCCTGGCAGAATTCATAATCATGATAGTGGTTACATTGCTTGAGAGTTAGTATTCATGCATTCCTTTAAGCAATAAAGATTCCTTGAGCTCCTACTGAATGCAGGGCACTAGGCTGAGGGCTGGAGTCTCAACAATGAATAAGACAAAGTGGAGGTGTCAGGTAATTAACAGTCAACAAGTAACTGTCAAGTGGTCATTTCAGGCAGGAGTTGATGTGGGGAAACATAAAGCAGGGCAGAAGGGACAGCAAGTGCAAAGGCCCTGTGGCAAGAATGAGCTTGGCGGGGAGGCCAATGTGCTGGGGTGGGAGGAGGGTCAGAATGAGTGAGAAGGCATGTGGGCCGGGGTTGGCAAGATGGGTGGTTGGGCACCTCCAGGCCACACAGGGCCCTAGAGATTGGGGAGCATAAACCCAGTTTATGCCTATTTTTCGAGCATGATAATGGCACTCTACTCTCACAGGGGGAGAAGCATTCTGGATGATAAATGACGTGGCCAGCCATCTGCAGGCCATGGAGGAGGGTTCAGATTTTGTTCTGAGAGATGGGAGGGTCGGGGTGGTGTGTGTTCCTGATCTGCTTAGGTTTTCAGCCTAGTGCCGGCTGGTGGTGGAGGGGAAGCTGACCGAGGGGTGTGAGAGCCAGCCAGTGAGAAGGCTCAGGTGGGGCAGGGCTAACACATGGAGAGACATGGTCAGGATCTATTCTGGAAGGAGACCGCAGGATTTCCTGGTGGCTGGGTGTGGAGTGTGAGTGAGAGAGGAGGCACAGATGACCGGAGGTTCTTGGCCAAACAAAGCAACGAGAAGAATGAAGCTGACACTAACTGATCTGGGAAGTGGGTGTGGGCGCAGGGCGTGGCGCAGGGGGACCCAGCGGGCCTGGTTCGGATGTGGCAAGGTCAGGATGACAGCAGACATCCAGGAGGAGATGCCACAGGCAGCTGGGTTTATGAGTCCCGTGTCGCAGGGACAGGTCCGGGCTGTATCAGAGGAGGGATGTCATTGCAGGCCAGGGCCTGGGGGGAGCGACTCACCGTGGCCCTCATGAGGAAGGAGATGTTTGTTTAGCACCAGGAAAAACAGACACCCTGGTCTCTGGCCCCTTCAGGCCCCATCCTGGCCCCATCCTGGCCCCATCCTGGCCACCCGGATCAATTCCTCAGTGACTGTTCCAGCAGTGGCACCAGAGTCCTAGGCAGCCACTGGGGGTGGGGGGCGGGGGTCACTCCGCACTGGGGACCAGTGCAGGGCAGGAGGAGAAGAGGCTGAGGCCCAGCCTGGGGCCTCCAACTGCTCCAGCCAGGGCAGGGTGGAGGGAGAGCAGGGGGGTGGGGGTGAGGGGTAGGCAGAGCCTACAGCGGGGTGAAGACAGTGACCAGGAACAGGCCTGTGTTAAGCACCAAACATTCATCAGCTTCTTAAGTCCACACGACAACCCGATGAGGCAGCGGCCCCATTCACAGGAAGCCAGGCTCAGAGAGGTGCAGGGGTTTGCCCAGGGCCCCACAGCTAGAGAGCGAGGAGCAGCCAGGCCAGCAGATTCCAGGAAGCGCTCTCGGCTGCAGTGCCCCTCGGCCTTCAGGATGAGTCCTCTGGCCGGTGCTGGCACCAGGCAGGCAGCCGGGGAGCCAGGAAGGGCTGGGGACACTCACCTCTCTTCTTTCCCTCCAGGGCTGCTGGAGAGCCGGAGGCTGGCGGGGACTACGTGAAGGTAGGAGGGGCTGGGCAGGGGACACTGGAGGGAGGGCTCAGAGCTGGTCCACGAAGGGCAAAATCATTTCCTGAGCCTTTTTAGGAGCCAGATCTCACTGTCTGTCCCCAGGAGGAAGGGGCCTAGGGGTTGGGGCAACATCTGGGTCTGGTTTCCTTCCCAGCATCTTCTTCCCATGGGTGCCATCATTCTGTCCTGCCCCCCCACTCAGGACATCCCAATGCTTGTGACCAGCAGACCTCACCCACTGCCGTCTGGACAGCACCCCAAGGGTGCCTCTATGCAAAGGCCATACTCCAGTCCCGCCCAGTTTCTGCGCATGTGCTGGTGCTGGGAGGTGGGAGCAGGGAAGAATGACTCTTCATCATTACAGACACGTTGATCACAAGCTGAATATGTTCTGGGAGCTGGGAATGTTGAAAATGCAGTTTTGAAATGATGGTAACAACAATAATCCGACATAACATTTTGAGTGCCTACTGTGCGCAGAGCCCTGTGCTGGCTGCTGGCACTGGAAGGAGACAGTTTTGAGCTCTTGGCATGAATGAGGTCTTACTTCTTCCTCATCACTGGGCAGTGAGGCCTTCCTGTGGCCACTTACAGATGGGAAACTTGAGACCCAGAGAAGTGCAGTGACTTGCTCATAGCCACATAGCTACTGGGCGGGAAAGGGGGGGGGGCAATGGATGGGGCTAGGATTGCCATCCAAGTTTACCTAATGCCAAGACCATGGACAAAGCCCTTGACCTTCCACCTCAGGAGCACCCACCCTCGTCCAGGGCTCCTGCTGAGACAGAACCACAGCAGAGGGCGAGGAGCACCAGGCCCTGTGCTCAAAGGGCTCCTGGTCCGTGTTGGGACCAGGCAGAACCACACAATGGTTCAGGCTTGTGTTTTGTGATCTGGCAGCTTCTAATTTTAGTCCCGGATCTGCCACTTATTTGCCACATGACGGGGTGTGTGCATGCGACTTCTCTGAGCCTCGGTGTCCGCCTCTGTGAAATGGGATAACAGTGGCACCTCCAACCCAGAGTTACTATGGGCTCAATGAAGGAGCCGGGCCTGAAACAGAGCAGGCTGGCCTGGCTCCTGGCCCCAGGGACACCCATCACCTGAGACGCTGCCTGTACAGTTCTGTGTAAGTGATGAGTGATGAGGCAGTACGGAACGTGCTCGGATTGCTGTCCCCCACCCTCACCAGAAGGCTCATGTAAGAAGCACTGGAGCTCCAGAAGTAGGGGATGACTTTCAGCTCAGGAGCTGGGAGGGGGGATCAAGGAAGGCTCTCTGGAGGAGGCGACATTGAATCCAAGCCATTGCAGTTGATCAGGAACATTCACTAACATCCTCTCCCCGAAAGAAAGGCTGGAAAGGAGAGAATGGTCAGCAGAGATGGGTGGCAGAGAGGTCCAGGCAGAGGCAAGAGTGTGGGCAAGGTCAGAGAGAAGCTGGGCGAGCCCGGGAAGGGCAGCTCAAGGCTGCAGCAAGGGACTGCACCCCGGCTCCTCACCCAGAGCGTTACCCCTCAGGGAACAGAAGCCCCGGGAGAAGCAGCACAAAGCCAGTTGGCAGCACACGGGGGCGTAGTTCAGCACCCCGCAAGCCCAGCTTCTGGAAAGACAGTGAGATCCCCATCGCTGACGGTGGCGAGATCCCCGTGAGGATGATAAGTTTTGTATTTTTCTTATAGTTTATGGTGCTAAAAAATTAATTAAAATTATTACAAAAGAAATTATAGCTGTGCGCTGAAACTGATCCAGTGGTTCTCAACCTTCTGGCCCTTTAAATACAGTTCCTCATATTGTGACCCAACCATAAAATAATTTTTGTTGCTACTTCATAACTGTCATGTTGCTACTGTTATGAATTGTCATGTAAATATCTGAGATGCAGGGTGGTCTTAGGCGACCCCTGTGAAAGGGTCGTTCGACCGCCAAAGGGGTCGCGACCCACAGGTTGAGAACCGCTGGATTAAACTGTCTCCTTAAGGATGAAGTCAGAGGGATGTTAGCTTTAGCCTCAGACGAGGGTGGAATCAATAGTTTCCAAAAGCCCGTTTCTGCCCCGAGGTTCTCAGCTTCCAGGACCCCCGGATTCTCAGACCAGGGAGTGGGTACTTCATCGAAGGCAAGGATTCTAGCGTTCCAAGGCCGCACAACCCCAAGTTCCACACTCAGAGCGGCCGATGTGTTCACAGAAAACACTCACATACAAGGGAGGCCCAGAGAGGTGGCTGAGGTCGCCCTGCCTGTCCCAAGGGTGTGAACCCAGTAATGACTCCCTTTGCACCGAAGACCCTGTCATTCTAGGACAGAAAGTCCGGATTCTGACTCGGGGATGGGAAATAACCGCGTGCATTTATTGAGTACTTACTTTAGGCCTGGCCGGTGCTCACAAGAGTTCTGTGAGGTCAGCACAGGTATGTTTTGCAGATGACTACATCTGGGCTCCAAGGGAAGGGCCTGGTGGGCTGGGGGCGGGACTACAGCTAGTTGAACCCAGGTGGGTGCCCTAACCATTGAGCTACTGGCTCTCTGCACCCCAGCGGCTGCTGTCAGCCGACCATCCTGTGATTTTCAGCAGAGTCCTTGATTCCAAATCAGAGATGAGAACTCCTGGGCTCTGGGAGGTTTTCTTCTGAGGCCACAAAGGATTTCGTTAACCACATACAGGAATTTTTCCAGCTTTGGATAGGATTTAATTCAAAGTCTCTGCCTGCTCAGGGTCGGTGAGGGGTGCAGCGAGTGCGGGAGGCAGGAGCGCCCTCGCCGGCCCAGGGGCTCCCACCCCATCCCACTATCCCTCGTGATGGCCCCTTGTCAGGTCCTCTGCGGCGCATCCCCCTCTCCAGGCAGCCCGGGCGCTCGGGGCTGGAGCGCGTGGGGGCGAGAGGGGGGGCGAGGGGCGGGCGGAGGGAGGAACAATGGCCCCCTCCCCTCCCGGGCCGGCTGGAGGGTGGGGTCTCCCCGCCCCGCCTCCCTGCTCCTCCCCCGACTAGGCGATGAGGTAATCGCGCCGCTGAGAAGCACGCTCAGCCGGTGCCCAGCCCGGTCAGTCCCGCGCCCCTGCCCCGCCGGCCGCCGCCCCCTGCACCGTCCGGGTCCCGGCTGCCCGGCCCCACCATGACCGAGCGCTGCAGCCTGTGGAGCGCCCTGTCGGCCGCCGCTTGCTGCTTCTACCGAGGCTCCTTCGTGCAGGTGCAGGTGAGGGGCGGCTTGGCCCCGCCAGGCGCTCGGGGCAGGGACGCCAGCCTCGCCGTCCCGCCCGGGAGCCGCAGCCCCGCGATGCCGCGCCGGTCCGGCCGGGCAGGGTCGAGGGCTGTAGGAGGGAGCGGGGTCATCCCCGCGTCACCTCTGGGAGCTCCTAGGGGTGAGCGTCCAGCTGCCACCCCCGGGACTCGGGACTGTGGGGGCTGCTGTTCCGGCCCTGCCTTCTCCGCAGGAGGGAGCTGGCGGGGGCACGGGGTGTCAGGAGTTGGGGTCCCGGTGTCCTGCTGGTCCTCCGCGCGCACTCGGGTCCCGGAGGCTGACCCGACAGCCTGGCTCCCCATTGTACCGGGCGCTGGGCTGGGGTCAGGAGCGCTGTGAGGGGCGGGAGGCGGAGAGGGTGCTGCGGTGTCGGGAGCTGGGGCCTGGGCGCCCGCCGCCCCCTGCACTCTGCGTGGGCTGGGCGCGCTCCGGGCGCGGGGCTCTCGGCTCAGCTGGCCGGCAGTGCGGGAGGACCTGGTGGCGCTGAAAGGGTTAAACGGAAGGGGGTGGAGGGGAGGACCCGAACCCCGCCTCTCTGCGGAGCATCCTCTGGGATGGCTTTGCTCGGGGTTGAGAGACTAGGGGAACTAGAAGGGCCTGGTGGGCGCCGGCTGGTGGGAAGAGGCTCTGAACCGGGGTCTCCGCGCTTTTGCCTCCCGGGTCCCTGGGGGACGCCGGCGCATCACCTCTGCGCTCCCCGGGCTCACACACGCTCCGAGCCCGCCTGAACGACGGCCGCGGCTGAGCGCAGCATCCCGGCGCCGGCCAATCAGGCACGCGCAGGCCGGGAGGCGGTGAGATCATCTCCAGCCAATAGCAGGGCGCTGAGCATCGGGGATGCTGCATTCGCGCCCCAGCCCTCCCCCTCCCGGGAGCTGGGGACCCCCGGGTGGAGGGTGAGGTGGAGGGCACAGGGGCCTTAGGGCTCCCCACCTTCGGGTGTGCGGGAGGTCCCCCCAGGTTCTCCCAGACTATTGATTATGGCTGGGAAAGTGGAGCCCAGTCTTCCACCCCCATTGACGGATGAGACTACCCAGGCCCAGAGAGGGAAAGTAATTGACTCAAGGTCACACAGTGGCAGGCAGAGTCTTGGGGCCAGGGTCTTTCGCACACAGCCCCCTCCCCTTTGCCCCATGTTCCTCTTGCTCCAGATGTGGTACTGGGGCTAGTTCTCAGTTGGATGCTCTTTGTCAAGGAGAAGGACCCCAAAAGGCCTGTGTCCGCTTCCCTCCTCAGGGTGTGGTGTGGTATAAGGAGTAGGTGCTCCTGGGGGAGACTGCCCCCTGGGCCAAAGCCAGGCCCTTTAGTGCCACCCTCACCAGACCTGCATCTGGCTAGCTCTGGGCTAGATCTGTCAGTCCTGGAGCAGTCATTGTCGGAGCCTGGAGTTGGGGGAAGGAGGAGGAAGCAATGTCACATGTCCTCACTGTGAGAAGGATGTCTGTGGTCTAGCCACAGTACTCTGGAGCAGCGGTCACCAACCGGTGGTCCGCGTACCACTGGTGGTCAGTGAGGTCCGAAAGGTTGGCGACCGCTGCTCTGGAGTATTGTCTCCTTTCACCCTTGCAACTTGGTGAGGCAGATTTTATCATCATACCCATCAAACGAGGCCCAGAGAACTCACATGGCACAGCGAGGATTGGGCTGGGCTCTGTGGTGGGGGTGCACCTGACAGAAAGGCTCCCCTCCCATTTCCCTTAGGTCTCCAACCCCAGTCACAGTCACCAGGAAACCAGGACTCTCCCCCTTCGGGCAGGTGGAAGGGGAGAGTCCTGGGCATTATCTCCAGTGAGTGACCTTGGGCTTCCCTGCTGGGGTGCCGTTTCCCCATCGGGCAAGAATTGCTTGAGATGGAAAGGAGGAAAGGGCCTTGGGGATCCTAAAGGACAACACAGATTTGTGTGTGTGTGTTTGGGGGGGGCTCGGCTCCCCTATTTACAGCTGCCTCTTTTGCCATTCTACTGTATAATTCACCATCCCAGAATGTTTCTTTGTCCATCCAGCCCTGTTTCGGTCCATGCCTTTGCCAGGGCACCTGCTGCCTTACCTCCCAGATCTACCCGTAGCACTCCTCCCTCCCCGCACTTCAGGATCAGTTGGTTGTCCTTGGTGCATAACAAGCGTTCTGTTATTGCCATCTCGCCCATGAAGGCTTCCTAGACCTCCCCACCTCGCCCAGACTTCATCTTCCTTCTGAAAACCTGCGCGCTCTTTGCCGCTGTCCAGTACTGTGGTGCTGACCGCAGTCTACTCAAGTGCTCCCGTGGCTTTTTCTCTCCTCTTAGCTTAGACTAGGGGCTTCCTGAGGACATAGCCTGGGTTGCTTATTGCCTCACTTACTTACCCACGGCACATAGCAGAGGGCATGCAACACAGTAGGCACGGTTTGGTGGAATTAACTGTGATTTCTTTACTTCTGCCAGGACAGGGACTCCTGGGTGAGGACCTTGCTGGCACCTGTGCCTAAGAGCTCCCAGGGTCCCAGGATGAAAGGGTTCACCTGGTGTAGGATTGGGAGGGGGAGAAGACACAGGGCTTTGGATTGGTTGCCAATTCTTGCTGTCTCCGCCCAGTTTTCCAAGGAGAAGTATATCCTGGACTCATCGCCTGAGAAACTTCACAAGGAGTTGGAGGAAGAACTCAAACTCAGCAGTACAGATCTCCGCAGCCACGCCTGGTACCATGGCCGCATCCCCCGAGAGGTGAGTGGGCTCGGAGCTGGGGCCTCATCTCTAGACCCTTCCCCCATTGCTCAGCCAGCCCTAGCCCAGAGAGGCTCTGACTTAGCGTGTGGTGGGTTCAATCACAGGGGACTACTGGGATGGGGTCTAACTATGCCATTTACTGACTGTGCAACCTTGAACACGTCACTTGACCTCTCTGAGCCTGAGTTTCTTCATCTATAAAATGGAGGATAATAAGAGTACCTACCTCACAGGGCTGTTGTGAGAATTAGATCACATAATTCAGGTAAAGTGCTTAGCATGATGTCTGACATACAGCGAGCTCAATGAACATTGTTCTTTGTTGTTGTTTTTTTTTTGTTTTTTTTTAAAAATATATTTTATTGATTTTTTACAGAGAGGAAGGGAGAGAGTTAGAAACATCGATGAGAGAGAAACATCGATCAGCTGCCTCCTGCACATCTCCCACTGGGGAGGTGTCCGCAACCCAGGTACATGCCCTTGACCGGAATCGAACCCGGGACCTTTCAGTCCGCAAGCTCTATCCACTGAGCCAAACCGGTTTTGGCTGTTGTTGTTTTTTTTTAATGTTATAGGGTTTGTACATCAGCCTCCTGTGTGTTTGGTTAGCGAGTACCAGTCCTTAGGCTACTCAGTTTTGGCAAAGTTGAGCTTCTAGGCCAGCAGTCGCCAACCGGTAGTCCGCGGACCATGGGTAGTCCGTGGGTTCCGAAAGGCTGGCGACCGTTGGTTTAAGGAAACGTTTGGAGCAGCGGTCGCCAACTGGTGGTCTGCGGACCACTGGTGGTCCGTGAGTTCCGAAACATTGGCGACCGCTGTTCTGAGCTGAGGCTCAGACTGGGGCAGATGGTCCCCTGTTTCCTCTCTCAATCGCACTGTAAATCTTTGTCAAGAATCAACTCTGCCAGGCCTTGTGCTGGGCTCCAAGGAGGCAGAGGAAGCAGGGGGGCTGGTGGTCCAGGGCAGGCGCTGACAGGAGGCAGTCAGAGCCCAGAGGGAGAAGTGCAAGAATGAAGTGCCTAGCGGGGAATGTGGGGGAGCCTCGAGGAGGGGCCATTGTGAGATGGATAGGAGTTCGCCGGGTGGGCAGGGTGGGCAGGATGGTCCAGGCAGAGAAAGCAGTGGGAGGGTACCCAGATATGCCAGGGCCTGGACTGTGTGGAGGAGCGAGGATTGGGAGTTCAGTCTGCCCAGCGTGAGCCCTGAGGAGGTGTAGGTGTGAGACCTGAGTTCCCCAGACCCCCTGTTCCTGTGACTTCATCCAGGGTCTTTTGGCCTGCCTCTGTGCCCCTGTGTCCCTGTGCCTCTGTGCCCCTGTGCCCCTGTGCCCCTGTGCCTCTGTGCCCCTGTGGCCCTGTGGCCCTGTGCCTCTGTGCCCCTGTGCCTCTGTGCCCCTGTGGCCCTGTGGCCCTGTGCCCCTGTGCCCCTGTGCCTCTGGGCCCCTGTGCCTCTGTGGCCCCCTCTGCATCCACGTCATTGAGTCCCCTCCCAAGAGTCAAATATCTCTGTCCACTATGTCCCCAAGACCCCAGGTCTGACCCTCTCCCCCTGCTCTGCCCCACCTGCCCCTGCCCCCCCGCCCCCTACCCCCTGCCCGTGCTCCCCTGCCCCCTTGCCCCCTGCCCCCCTGCCCCTGAACCCTGCCCCCCTGCCCCCCTGCCCCCTGCCCCCTGCCCCTGACCCTCCTGACCATCCACCCTGCAGGTGTCCGAGACCCTGGTGCAGCGCAACGGTGACTTTCTCATCCGGGACTCGCTCACCAGCCTGGGCGACTATGTGCTCACCTGCCGCTGGCGCAACCAGGCCTTGCACTTCAAGATCAACAAGGTGGTGGTGAAGGCGGGCGAGAGCTACACCCACATCCAGTACCTGTTCGAGCAGGAGAGCTTCGACCACGTGCCCGCCCTCGTGCGGTACCACGTGGGCAGCCGCAAGGCTGTGTCGGAGCAGAGCGGTGCCATCATCTACTGCCCCGTCAACCGCACCTTCCCGCTGCGCTACCTGGAGGCCTGCTATGGGCTGGGCCAGGGCGGGGGCAAGGCTGCCGGGCCCGCCAGCCCCGCGGGCCCCAAGGGCAGCCACATGAAGCGGCGCAGCGTCACCATGACCGATGGGCTCACCGCCGACAAGGTCACCCGCAGCGATGGCTGCCCCACCAGGTAAGCAAGGACCCTAATTCTGCCTCAGTCTCCCCGTTTGTCAAGTGGGCGTGTCAGTCATGAGCGCGCTGGTGAGAAAGGGGAGGGCGGGCACACTGACCTGGGGAATGACTGCCCTGGAGCCTTAGTGTGGCACACGGCTCACTCAGCCCCCTGGGGGGCAGGCCTGGTTCCTGCCCCTCCCTCCCACCTGCCCCTTTCCCCCCTCCCCCCCTCCCCCCTACCTCTCCCTCCCCACCTGCCCTCCCGCTCCACCTAGCTAGGCCAAGGCAGGCATCAGAGTGGAGGGCTTTGCTGTGCAAACCACCACACAGGGAATGGAATCTGGATGAGACACCATTGCCCCTGGGGCTGGGTGAGACCAGGCCTGGTCCCAGGAGCAGCCACAGCAGCGAATCATCCCCGGGGCCTCCTGGGCACCTAGCCTGTGCCGAGTGCTCTCCCTGCTCATATCTTCAACTCCGGTCGCCCTGGGTGGTGGCTCCTGTCCATTCCCCACTTGATGGAGGAGGAAATAGGCCCAGAAAGGGGCAGCAGCTCGCTAGTGAGTGGTGACAGATTCAAACCCAGGTCTGCGCATCCAGTCAGTGCTCCTAATTCCTGTGGCTTCCCTGGCTGTTTGCAGAGACCAGCTGTTCTGAGCCACTAGCACTTGGACGGGTCTCATCTCCCTGGGCCCGGCTGGGCGCTGCCCGCCAAGGAATTGATGGTTGGATACCCTGCGGCAGCAGCCACTTGGCCTGTGGTTTGGAAGCAGTGACTGTAATGGTGCCAAGAGCCACAGGCCCTGTGTGCCCAGGCATCTAGCAGAGTGTGGGAGGAGGGCCCCGCTTGGTCGGCCTGACTCCCCTGGGCTTCTCATGCTTCCCTCTAACCCCATCCCCCGACAGTTGTCCGAGCTGGGGGCAAGGTCCCCAGAAAAGAGAGCATGTGCGCAGGCTGCGGCCGGCAGAAGCCGTCCTCCTCGGGGCTGTTTTTGTACCTGCTCATTGGGAGGTTGGGCTTGATCATCACCAAGCCTTCTCTGCCTCTGAAGTTCAGTAGTTCTGGGCTGGAAGCGGAGGTGGGGTCCTAAGGTTGGCTGAGGGCCCAACTGCACTCTCTGTTCACGAAGATGTCTGCTCCACAGCACAGCGCTGCCCCACCCCCGGGAATCCATCCGCAACTGTGCGCTCAGCATGGACCAGATCCCAGACCTGCACTCGCCTATGTCCCCCATCTCTGAGAGCCCCAGCTCCCCCGCCTACAGTACCGGTATGGCCAGCGGCGGGCAGAGGGGCCAGTGGGGGGATCTGGTGACAATGATTGTGTGTGTGCACATGCTTTTGATGAGTTCTGTTACTGCGTGTGATTATGTGCTTTTCTACCTCTTTCCTGAGAGCTAGGCCCTGTAAAAATTTACTCTAAGAACCTGCTAGCAGAGCTATTTTTTAAAAATACATTTCTTTATTGATTTCAGAGAGGAAGGAAGAGAGAGATAGAAACATCAATGATGAGAGAGAATCATCAATCGGCTGCCTCCTGCATGCCCCCCACTGGGGATCGAGCCCGCAACCCAGGCATGTGCCCTTGGCTGGAATCGAACCTGGGATGAAACTCTATCCACTGAGCCAAGCCGGCTAGAGCAGAGCTATTGATGTTGACATACAAACAGTTCCACAGCTTGCTCATTGCAGTGGTTTGAGTCCCTAAACACGGGCCAGAAACTTTGTCATAACTATCCCCCTTCAAATCAACAGGCCTGAGTGTGAAAGTTAAAATCCCTTGTCAGAAATGATCAATTGGACAATTTCTAAGCAACATGGTAGACGCAAGTACCCAGGAGCCAGGTTCTACCCAGCTCTCCCGCTTGCTGGCTGGGCGACCTGGGACAGGTCAGCTCACCTCTCTGAGCCTCAGTTCTCTCACCTGCAGAACAAGGATCATAAAAGTACTTACTTCACAGGATACTGAGTACTTACTTCACAGGATACTATGGACCAATGTGCCAAGAAGGATCTCGCAGGCAGCAAGGGCTCAATTAGATCACCTGTAATTTTGATGATGGTTTTACTGTTGTTGACCAGTGTATCTCCAACATATCGCCAGCTCCTGGCACACAGGAACTCACTAAACCATCATTACTAATCCACCGAGAAATAATTCCACGTGGCTCCCTGAACTCCAGCAAGTGCTTAGCTTCCCTGAGTCGCTGAAATCCCCCCCCCCACCTCCCCCCTCCCAGCCCCATGCTTCCCCAAGGCTGCTGCAGCTTAGGGTGGGCGTGTGCAGACCCCTGGGGGCCAGTGATGGCCAAGCCTCGCTGAGGGCTGTGCCTTTTGCTGGCGCCCGCTGGGCCTGGGCTGTGTTGGAAGCAGGGTGTCCCCTGTAGGGTAGATGGAGGCTGTCCTTCGGGAAGGGGGTGGGGGCACGGCCCTGGGTGGAGCCATGGTAACCAGTGCTCTCCTCTTCTCTTCCTGCAGTGACCCGTGGTCATGCCACCCCCGCAGCCCCCTCGGCCACAGTGCTGCCCGCCTCCCCGGTCACCCGCCGCTCCAGCGAACCCCAGCTGTGTCCCGGAAGTGCCCCAAAGCCCCCTGGGGAGTTGGACAAGGGCCCTTACGCCAGTCCCTCCCACACCCTCTGCAAGGCCTCCCCCTCACCATCGCTCAGCAGCTACAGCGACCCGGACTCTGGCCACTACTGCCAGCTCCAGCCTCCTGTCCGCGGCAGCCGTGAGTGGGCAGCAGCTGAGGCCTCCAGCCGGCAGGGCAAGAGCTACGGAGAGAGGCTAAAGGAACTGTCAGAAAATGGGGCCCCCGACGGGGACTGGGGCAGGGCCTTCACAGTCCCCATCATAGAAGCCACCTCTTCCTTCAACCCAGCCACCTTCCAGTCACTACTGATCCCCAAGGATAACCGGCCCCTGGAGGTGGGCCTCCTGCGCAGGGTCAAGGAGCTGCTGGCAGAGGTGGACGCCCGCACGTTGGCTCAGCATGTCACCAAGGTTGACTGCCTGGTAGGTGCTCGGTGCACCCTGGGACAGGGGCAGCACCCCGGCCCCTGGCTTTAGGACTGGGATCAGGGTAGTGAGGAGCTGGCCCCTAAATTCCCCAAACATAGCCAGTGGGCCTGGATTCTGGCTTCATGGCTGTCCTTTACTTGCTGTGTGACTCTGGGCTGATCACTTTGCCTCTCTGGGCCTCCATTTTCCCCTTTTAAAAAAGTTGGCCTGGCCTGTGGGGCTCGGTTGGTTGGGTGTCATTCTGTGCACCAAGGAGTTGCAGGTTTGAAGGGTTGATTCCCGGTCAGAGCCCATGCCCAGGTTTTGTGTTTGGTCCCGATGGGGGGCGTGAAGGAGGCAGCTGATTGGTGGTTCACTCTCACATGGATGCTTCTCTCTCTCCTCTCCCTTCCTCTCTCTCTTAAAAAAACAACAACAAACAAAACCAATAGAAATGTTAAAAAATAAATTTATAGAGACTTAAAAAAAGCAAAAAGCAAGATACTGCTTCCTCCAGATGTCAGCTTGGCACTGGAACTGGGCAGTCCTGAAACCCAGTGGTGTCTGACTTCGCTGTTTGAGTCTGGCTAAAGTCCGGGGCTGGTCCAGGGAATGTAAATGACCCGATTCCCCGCCCCCACACCCCCTGGTGGACAAAATAAGCAAAACTCATTACCTGAGCCCGTAAGTTGTCGGAGCCCAGAGTGTTTGCTGTGAATGAATCTTTGCTCATCTCAGAACCCCAGCTATCTCTGCACCTCACTTCCTCCCTCTGAAGTTTGGGGTGCACTGGTTACTGGGTCGCACTGGTCTCCAAGCTCAGGAAGCAAGAAGAGAGAGTGCAGGGGTGTTCTATGACGAGCACTAAGGTGTGAAGGGAGCAGCCCTGGGTTCTAGGCCCTGTGTGTGACATTGGACTGACCTTTTCTCTCCTTGGGACTCAGGTTGGCCTCTGGAATAAGGCAGTCCTTGGTCCTTAACCTTAACTGAGTATTTAACACGTCAGGCACCTCTGGGCATTTTCCCATTTATCCCTCATCTCGCAGATGAGGAAGAGAAGGCTCATTTGCTCCACCGCAGAGGGTTAGCAGTAGAGCTGGAATTCAAATCCGGCCTCCCAGCCAGGCTGCCCTCCTAGATAAAGCTTTCTGACTCCCAGATGGCTTGGGCCAGCCAAGACAGGAAATTAATCAGCCCTCTGGGCGTCCTTGCAGGTTGCTAGGATACTGGGCGTTACCAAGGAGATGCAGACCCTAATGGGAGTCCGCTGGGGCATGGAGCTGCTCACCCTCCCCCATGGCCGGCAGCTACGTCTAGACCTGCTGGAAAGGTAAGGGAAACACCCCCCACCCCCCAGCACACACACCCCGCCCCCATGCTGGGGGACTCTCGTCCTTTTGCTTTGGCCAGCTGGCCAATCACAGTCTCTCAGCCTGGCTCCCAGGGGTTGTGGCCACGCCCCCTATCCCACTGACCAAGTGCAACTTGTCATTCTTTGGCTCCAAGCAATTCTGGTTTCTCAAAGTCCCAGTCCTTTAGGGATTCACCTTTGCATCCTCCTGACCAATCATAGTCCATGAATCTTTGCTCCGCCCATCAGCTCTCTCACTCTGGCCACGCCCCCTGACCTCGTGGACTCTACTACCTCCCAGATTGGGCTTTGCTCTCTACCCACTCAGTGCCTAACCCCTGGCAGTGGCAGGAACCCTGCCCCCACCCCTGGTCCCGCCCTTGGTCCCGCCCCCCTGACCTGGCCTCTGCGACAGGTTCCACACCATGTCCATCATGCTGGCTGTGGACATCCTGGGCTGCACCGGCTCTGCTGAGGAGCGAGCAGCGCTTCTGCACAAGACCATCCAGCTGGCCGCCGAGCTTCGGGGGACCATGGGCAACATGTTCAGCTTCGCTGCGGTCATGGGCGCCCTGGATATGGCCCAGGTACGGAGGGGCCCTGGCAGAGCGGGGTCAGGGGGACTGTCGCCCTGGGCTGGTTTCCTCGGGATGGCTGTGTAGTGATTCCGGGAGAACTCAGCAGCCCTGGGGAAAGGGCACCTGGAAGAGAGGGTTCTCTAAGAGCTGACCTGCTCCGACACCAAGTCTGCCCACCTGTAACATGCATGCGGTGCATATAGGAGTATCAGTCATTTAGTGAGCACTTACTGTGCGCTGGGTGCTAGTGCTACACTAAGTATTTTACAAGCACGGATTCCTCAAAACAATCTCGAGGTAAATGTCTGTATTGTCCCCATTTTACTGATGGAGAAATTGAGGCAGAGCAGTACTTGCCTAAGGTCACACAGTCAGAGGCTGAAAAAGTTGGGATTAGAACCAGGTCTGTCTTAATTTCATAGCCCAAACCTCATCCACACTGCACCTCCTCTCCTATGCCTAGTAAATAGGAACAGTGGGGTCCTGCAGGCCGTGGTTCAGCTCCCAGCTCTACCACTTATTTTTGGAATGACCTTGGGCAAGTCATTCCCTTCTCTGAGCCTTAGTGTGCTCATCTGTAAAATGGGTTGTGGGAGGGCTTCATGAGGGCTTAGCACCGTCCCTGATACATGAATGGTGATCATAATAACCGCACATCTGGGCATCCACTCGGCAGGGCGGCCTGTGGCCCTTGCTGGCCGCTTTCCCGGCTGGTCGCTCACAGTCTGGTCTCCCCAGATTGCCCGGCTGGAGCAGACATGGATGACTCTGCGACAGCGACACACGGAGGGTGCCATCCTCTACGAGAAGAAGCTCAAGCCGTTTCTCAAGAGCCTCAATGAGGGCAAAGGTACCCCCCGCCCCCCCGCCCATGTTGCTGTGTGACCTTGCACAGGTTTCAACCCTCTCTGGGCCCGGCAAGACCTTTCGGTGTGGAAGATGATGAGAGCTTGACTGAGCTCTATGCGAGCTATTCCTGCACTCTGCACCTGGCAACTGTCAGCCCCGTCCAGGCGTGGCCCTTGGGGCCCGGCCGAGGGTGCGATAGATTTAGTTGAAAGAATCTGAAAGGAAGGTCTGTCCAGGAGTCAGGAGCCCCGTGGGTTTTCTGGGACCTCAGGCAGGCCCCGCCCTTTCCCCTTCTGTGTCTCAGTTTCTGGGGCCACAGTGGGCAGTGGGGCCCTCCAGGGTCTCTAAGAGCCTGCTGTCTCCCTCCTTGCAGAAGGCCCGCCGCTGAGCAACACCACATTTCCTCATGTCCTGCCGCTCATCACTCTGCTGGAGTGTGACACGGCCCCGGCCGAGGGTCCGGAGCCCTGGGGTGGCACGGAGCACGGCGTGGAGGTGGTGCTGGCCCACCTGGAGGCTGCCCGCACGGTGGCGCGCCACGGAGGCCTGTACCACACCAACGCCCAGGCCAAGCTGCAGGGTGAGTCCTCCGCGCCTGGGCCTCCCTCCGCTTGCTTCGCTCTCCCCTTCCCTCCAGATGTTCATTCCCATTGTCCACTCCTCCTTCCTGCCCTGTCTCCCTGACTCATTTTCCTCATCCCTTTTCTCCCTCTCTCATCATTTCAACAAGCAATTGTTAGTGGCAGGCACCAGGTAGACACAGGTGAGTCAAAGAGCATCAGAGCTGTGTGTCTGAGCTTCTCTGAGCTTCAGTTTTCTCGTCTGTGAAGTGGGTGTTCTAGCAGGCCCGCTTTACAAGGTTGTTTGCAAAGTGCTATGCCTGGGGGCCTGGGGCTGAGACAGACCTGCCCTGCCTTCCAGGAGCTCTTAGCCCAGTCGAAAGGTAGAACTCTCATGAAAGGAGCAGAGACAGTGTCTTCAGACGATCCATCTTTTACTGCTTTAGGCATTATTTAGTCATACAAGTTTACTATAGACAAATTGGAAATGAAAGCCGAGCAAAAACAAGCTAAAAAAGTCACCCACAATTACCCAGAGGTAAATGCTGTGAGCATTCCAGTGCATGTCTTTCCTTTTTCTTCTTCAGAAAGAAAAAAAAAAACTCACAAAAACACGTTTTTTGCACTGACTTACAAAATGTATATACGTTTCTTAGGAAAAATTTTGGAACTTGCAGAAAAACACAAAAAGGAAAAGAAAAGGCACTCAAGTCCACCCCCCCCCATTAACATTAATATTTTATCTTCCAGTCATTTTAAAATTATATGTTGTAAATAGTAGGGCAAAGACTAGGTACTAAACTGTGAGGCCATGTCCATCAATAAACCTTGCTGAATCCCTGGCAGGGCTGGGGGAGGTGTCCCTTGGAGGGGGCCCTGAGGGATGTGGTGGCTCCTGCGAGAGCCCCAGCCTCCCTAGCTGCGTGGTGGTCCCCTAACCCCTGTGCCCCGCCCTGCAGGGTTTCAGGCCCAGCCCGAGCTCCTGGAGGTGTTCAGCACGGAGTTCCAGATGCGCCTCCTCTGGGGCAGTCAGGGCGCCAGCAGCAGCCAGGCCCGGCGCTATGAGAAGTTTGACAAGGTTCTCACCGCCCTGTCCCACAAACTGGAGCCTGCCATCCGCTCCAGCGAGCTGTGACCCCCGTGGACCCTTCCCCTCTGCAGCTACGGGCAGCATCCGGGACAGAGGGGCACAGACCTTTCTCCAGAGCACCCCAGGGACACTGTGACCAGCCCAAGAATGTACCGGACTCCACACCAAGATCTCCCTTGCGCCCCCGGGGTCCTGCGTGGATTCTGGGCTCCGTCCCACCTGCTACCTGCTCACCAGGTCTCCCTTCAGGAAGAACCAGGATCCCTGTTCCTCCCTGCAGCTCTGCCTCTCCCCGTCCTGCTCAGGTGCCCTGTGTTTGAGCCATGGGAGGCTCCTCACGCCTCCTCCCTCTCCTCCAGGCATCTGCTCCCCACCGACACCAAGGCCTCCATCTGGCTGTAAATAAGTCTCCGTTCTGTAAATAGATGTACAGAAGCCATGCTCTTTCTTTCATATAATAAACTTTTATGTCTCTTTTTTCTGTCTCCCAGGAGGCCCTAAGGTGGAAGGAAGCATCTTTTCTCAGGCGAAAGGGGAAAAAATTCATTTCACAAATATTTATTTAGCACCTGGGACATTCCAGATTGTACCAGGAGCTGGAGTTACTGCTAATGCTGAACCCCAGTCCCTGCCTGGAGGAAATCACAGCCAGTGGGGGAGATAAACAGCTGATTTCAACCAGTGGGAGAAATTCTGACCTGCCCCCCTCCTCCTCCACTCCCTGCCCCCGGGAAGCCATAGCAAAGGTTCCCCAAATGCACCGTGAGGGATCCCAGATATGTGGGATGGAAGGGCTTTTTGAAATCTAGGAATCTACCTCTCTGAGAACCCGAGAACTGTGACCTGGGTCACAGCAGTGGAATGAGGGAGGCTGGAACTTGGGTGTCCTGACTGGAGTTGTCTTCTCTCCTCAATAACGGAAACTACTAAGCTTCAGGCTTTGAAAGGTGGCCTCAGAAGTGGTGTGTGTGTGCGTGTGTGTGTGTGTGTGTGTGTGTGTGTGGAGTGGGGTAGGTAATCTTTGAAAAGGGACATGAACACGGTTGTCTTGATTCTATAGGTGGGAGGGGTAGACCCTGTGGACCAGGCAGAGCCCTGCCAGGATGGAACTCTGGGGAGCCCATTCACTGAGTGTGAAGCATATGGGGTCCTTTCTGTTCTGAATCCCTTGACAGAGAGGCTGGGTAACACAGTGCATTAGATCTTTGGCGGCAGCCAGACTTGGGTTCAATTCTATTGTTTACTAGCTGAGTAACCATGGACATCAGGCTTAACCTCTCAGGTTCCCATTTCTACCTCAATAAAATGGGAACGATAACAGAATCAATCTCTTAGGATTGGTGTTGAGGCAGTTAGTGCATAGTAGTTGCTAGGTAAGGAACCACTATGTTTTATGCATGATGGATTGTCAATGGTCATTTATTGATTACTTTAATCCAAAACACTTTATGTGCCTGTACCTCATTGAAATATCACCATTTTTCTGTATGATAGGTACTGTTATCACACAGGATATATAAGGTACCTAATACTAATGGCACACAGTAGGTGCTCACCAAAAGCTATCAGTATTCTTAAACATGAAAGGCCCAGCCGTAGTGGTTCAGTGGCTGAACGTCGACCTATGAACCAAGAGGTTACAGTTTGATTCCCAGGTTGTGGGCTCGATCCCCAGTGTGGGGCGTGCAGGAGGCAGCTGATCAATAATTCTCTCTCATCATTGATGTTTCTATCTCTCCCTCTCCCCTCCTTTCTGCAATCAATAAACACATATTTTTTAAAAAGCATGAAAAAGGCGCTTTACAAGGTGTAAGGTGCCACACAAGTTTTCACTACAATTGTTACATTACCCTTGTGGTCATAATTCCTTATTATTTTTTTGGAACTACTACTACGGTCCCCTAGTTACCATGGTTATGGAAACGCGGCCCTCCATCCCGAATTGGACAGCTCGCGGGCTCCCCCTGGAGGCCACTTTCTGGTCCTGCAGCGGGACGACTGGGCGGGCCTTTGAGAGGGGCGAGAGTGGCGCCGGGAGTTGTAGGCCAAGGGAGGTGGCTGCCGCGGAGCGATGCACGCCGGGAGCTGTAGTTCTCGGGAGAGGCGGTTGGCGGCCCCAGACCTAGCTCGGGCCTCGCCCGGATGGCGGCTGAGACGCGTGGCCGCCGGCCGTGGGGCTCGCGCCTCCTCGGGCTGCTCGGGCTGGTTTCGGTCTCGGTCTCGGTCGCGGCCGCCGCCTGGGACTTGACGTCATTGCGCTGCAGCCTCGGCACCTTCTGCGAATGTGACTTCCAGCCCGACTTCCAGGGTGAGGAGCGGGAGAGTGGAGGGCGGGCCGACCGGAGACCCCACGGACTCCGGGACTGGACCTGAGGGTGGAACCGAGGGGCGGAAGGACCCCAGACTCCTGGACGGCCGGGCCGGAAGTGGGTCCTGTGTGGAGAGCCTGGGGCTCGGGACCTGGGGCCAAGGTTAGGGGATGCTTGTCTGGGTCCAGGCAGAGCCCTGCCAGGATGGAGAGGCCTTTGACAGCGGGGCCGCGGGGCAGGGCTAGGCCTCCCCAGGGGAATGGCCGCCGAGGGAGAGGCTGACCTTGGGAATGGGCAGAGGGGTCTGGGGCAGACCCTGTTGACAGCTGGCACCCACTTAGGGCTGAGCGCAATTCAGAGGGAGGCCTGGAGGGGGCGCTGCCACGCTGAATTAGGCCGGAGGGTGACTCCTGCAGCCGGCGATCCCTTGTGAAAGCGTCCCGGGCCATAGGGATCTCTAGACCCGGTTCCAGACATCGCTTCTCCCTTGAACCTCTTCCGGCGGGAGCGTGTCCTCAACGCTGACACTGTCCTTCTTGTGGCCCTAGGTCTGGAGTGTGACCTGGCCCAGCACCTGGCCGGCCAGCACTTGGCCAGGGCGCTGGTGGTGAAGGCGCTGAAGGCCTTCGTGCAGGACCCGGCCCCCACCAAGCCGCTGGTGCTCTCCCTGCACGGCTGGACAGGCACTGGCAAGTCCTATGTCAGCGCCCTGCTGGCACACTACCTCTTCCGGGACGGCCTCCGCAGCCCCTTTGTGCACCACTTCTCCCCTGTCATCCACTTCCCCCATCCTGGCCACGTGGAGCGCTACAAGGTAGGCTGGCTGCATCCTGGACCATCATCCCCCTGCACCAGGGATGCCATGCGCTGGGAAGGGAGGCAGTCCTCCGCCCAGAGAGGGGGGTTCACTTGCTGTAGGCCACGCAGTCGGTGGGCGCCAGCCCTCAGGACCCATCCCGAACAGAGCTCGGGACCTGCCATTCTACCTGGCAGGGAGTTCTCGCTTTAATTCTTGGGGGTGAGGCATTAATGGCGTCTACTTGCCAGGGTTGTTCTGAAGAACATGAGATTATAGAATTACGGGTATTAATTACTGAGCACTTCCCTTTGCCAGTCTGCATTATCTTCTCTCCGAGAAGCACTTAGCCCCAACCTGAGGCTCAGAGTAAGGACTTAGTAACGACAAGCTGTTGTTGCTACTATTATTATTATTTTCACTACTACTGCTGTTGTTGTTATTGATGGCAAGGCACTTTCCAGGCTGAACTAACTGTCACAACTGCCGGGAGCCCTGTCTGGTGCGGCTTAGTTGGTTGAACCCCTCCCTTGCACCAAAAAGTCACTGGTTAAATTCCCTGACATGGCACACGCCGTATGCGGCGTGATCCCCAGTAGGGGTCGTGCAGGAGGCAGCCAATCGATGTTTCGCTCTCTCTTTCCCTCTCCCTTCCTCTCTCTCTAAAATCAATTTTAAAAAACCAACAACCAGGGGATTGTCAAGGGCGGGGGGAAAAAAAGGACACATATGTAATACCCTTTGTAATACTTTAAGCAATAAAAAATAAATAAATAAATAAATAAAATAAAAAACCAACAAAACATTGCCCTAGCCGGTCTGGCTCAGTGGATAGAGCGTGGGCCTGCGAACTGAAAGGTCCCAGGTTCGATTCCGGTCAAGGGCGCATGCCGGGGTTTCGGGCTCGATCCCCAGTGGGGGACTTGCAGGAGGCAGCGACCCATGATTCCCTCTCATCATGGATGTTTCTATCTCTCTCTCCCTCTTCCTTCCTCTCTGAAATCGATAAAAAGATATTTAAAAATAAGAAAAGAAAAAAAAAACACCCAAGAAAACATAAAACAAAACTGCTGAGAAAGTTCACGGGGCAGGAAGGAGCCTTCCCTTTTATAGAAGGCAGTAGGTGTCGGGGAAGGAGCCCCGAAGGCAGGTGCCGGGCCTGGGTTTGAGCCCCTGTTCTCCTGCTCACTTGCTGTTTGAACTTGGACAAGTCTCTGCCCCTCTCAGGGCCACAGTTTTGCCATCAGTCCCATGAAGGGATGGTGTTCGCTGTGCGCCCGTATCTTCCAGGGAAGGGGATTAATTCTTGCTTGGGAAGAAGTCTGGGGCTGGGGGAGTGTCTCCAATCCCCCTCAAACTCCTGCCTCTCTCCTGCAGAAGGATCTGAAGAGCTGGGTCCAGGGGAACCTCACTGTCTGTGGCCGCTCCCTCTTCCTCTTCGATGAGATGGACAAGCTGACCCCAGGCCTGATGGAGGTCCTACAACCTTTCCTGGGCTCCTCCTGGGTTGTGTATGGGACCAACTATCGCAAAGCCATCTTCATCTTCATCAGGTGGGTGCCGCTGTGACGGGGATACTTAGAGGCCTCAGCTATCCAGTCTTGGTGTGTGGTCCCCCAGCAGAATACCGTCCCCCAGGGCCCCATCAAACTTTCCCAAACCCCCTCACCCCCTGATGGTGTCATTTAAGGTGGCTGGCTTCCCCTTTGACAGTCTCGAAGCCCATTCTAGGCTCAGGCTTTCTGGTCCTCATTTCTTTGTGGAAGCCCTGCTGCTAGCTCAAGAGTTTTCCCTCTTTTGTGGCCAGGAGGACACGGGCCCGGGAGAAACAGACTGGGCTTCTAGTATCACCTCCAAGAGTCCTTGCTATGTTTCCTCAGGCAAATTACTTCACCTCTCTGAGCTCCCATCTCCTCTCTGAACAGCAGGGCCAAATGAATGCCCCACTGTCCTAGAAGCTGGGTGAGGGGAAGTCAGTTTACGGGACTTAAAGTGTTTTGTAAACTGTAAAGTGCATGGCATTTACAGGTGAATTTCTAGGGGTCATGGTTGTGGACTCGCTCTGGAAAGGGGAAGTGGTTCCTGTGGAATGTGTTGGTGGGTTTGGCTCCTGCTGGCACTGAGCGGGGCCCCCAGGCTCCGGTTGTGTTAGGTGGCATGTGGGAAGCAGGGCCAAATCCACTGTCTGAGTCTCGGCCCGGGTCCCCCTGGTTTTAGCAACACTGGTGGTGAGCAGATCAACCAGGTGGTACTGGAGGCATGGCGCAGCCGCCGGGACCGCGAGGAGATCTGCCTGCAGGAGCTCGAGCCAGTCATCGCCCAGGCTGTGCTGGACAACCCCCACCGTGAGTGCTCAGGAGCCCCCCCTGGGATGGCTTCACACCCAGGTCCATCGGGCTGGGATCTGATGCTCTGCCCACTGACCCAGGACTTCCCAGCCCAGGCTCTATGCTCCTGGCTGTCCCAGAACCTGCCTGAGCCCTTCGCCCGGAAGGTGGCTGAGAACAGTGTACCTACACTGGCCTTTGGGGGGTAGAAACCCAGCTCTGTGAAGCTCAGCTGCTTTTCCCTATCATCCCTTCCGGCAGACGGCTTCTGGCGCTCGGGCATCATGGAAGAGCATCTCCTGGATGCCCTGGTGCCCTTCCTACCGCTCCAGCGGCACCATGTGCGGCACTGCTTGCTCAACGAGCTGGCCCAGCTGGGCCTGGAGCCAAGGGACGAGGTTATCCAGGCTGTGCTGGACAGCACCACCTTCTTCCCTGAGGACGAGCAGCTCTTTTCCTCCAATGGCTGCAAGACTGTGGCTTCCCGAATTGCCTTCTTCCTCTGATTCTCTGGCATCCTGTCCTCCCCACCTGGCCAGGCCGTGCAGGAAAGCCCTGGGGCCTTTGCCAGAGGGACCCTTGTCCTGACCTCCTGGAGAGTGGGACCTAGAGCACAAACTGAAGATGAGGAGAAGTGTTGGCTAGGCCATGAGACAGAGGGTCAGGTGGGCCTCCTAGCTGGTCTGAGGACATCTTGGCCTTGGCTTCCTGCCCCGGGGGAAAGTGCTGGTCACCCCAGAACCTCAATGAGTCTTGACCTCACCCTGCAGCCTGAGCCTTCTTAAATGTGAATTGTAACTCAGGGACTGTGGCTCCTGGCTGCTCCCTCCCTCCTCAGCCTTTTCCCCTTAGCCCCTTGCCCTGCTACCATATCCCACACCCTGTCCCAGTATTGTAAGCCAGGCTGAGACTTCTCAGTCCCCAAGGGTGAAGGGACTCAAGCTGCCACTTGGGCCTGGTTTTTAATGTTTTTAATATTGTAAAAGAAGAGAACAAACACAATAAACTTAGCCATGGGACCAGAGTAATGTTGGCTGAGGTTTCTAATTGCTGAATGCCAATGTGGTAGGATATCTCCCATCTCCAGCAAGAAGTGAGGGGCTCAGTCGCCCCTTCGGAGAGCAGTGACACTGCTAAGGCTGGGGTTCTGGCTCCGGTCCTGGATGACATCAGTCTTGCTGGATTCTGGACTTGGGCTCTGGTTCCAGTTCTCGAGCACCTTGGCCATGATGAGCCACTGGCCCTCGCCCTGGGTGTCCTCCGTGTGGCTGGGGCTCCAGCTTGGGTCATCATCATTCTTGGTCTTGCTGGAACTTCGGAGCAGTCCCCGGGTCCCGCCCCGGGTGCCCTCAGCCTTGATGGGGCTCCGCCTGTGAACCGCCTTGGTCTTTCTGAGCCTCTGCCTCGGGCCCTGGGTGGCCTTGGTCTTGGTGGGCCTTTGCCTTGGGCCCTGGGTGGCCTTCGCCTTGCTTGGCTTCTGGCTCTGGCTCCTCGTGACCTCGGTCTTGCTGAATAGCTGGGTCTGGCCCCTGTCTGTGGGGCTGAGGTTCAGGCTTGAGTCTTCCCTGTCTTTTCCCAGGTCTGAGGATTGCGTCCTCACCAGTGAGGAATCAGAGGTGAGGGGCACAGGGGTGGCCGAGGTGCTCCTGTATTCCTGACAGCTGGTGGACGTCTCCGTCTCGGAGACAGACAGGGTCCTGACTGGGAAGAACATGCCAAGAGCACCCATCAGGCCACCTTCCTAGGCAGTTCCAGGAAAAGGAGGCCCCTAGGCCTCCCCCTTGCCTGTATCCCAGAGGCCTTGCATGGCCAAGGGCAAGGCCTGCCAGCCCAGCCCAGCCCCCCTCAGCAACCTGCGCTCTGAAGGTGGGCCAGGGCTGAAAGATAAGGGGGAGATACTGAGGGTCCGTCTTGCCTATCTGGCTTCCGTGGTGCTGGCTGCTCCTTGTCCTCTGCATTCCAGCCACAACCAACAGCCTGTAGTTCGCCCTGCCCCACCCTCCCTTACCCTCCTTCAGGCCCTGGAAGTCCCCACTGGTCCCCCAAAGGCGGCTAAGTGCACCCACAGCCCTCCAGTGCACATCTACACTGTCCTGGTTATCTGTCTGTCTGCACATCTTCTTCCCTTCAGGACCAAGAGCTCCTGGGGCGGGACTGGGCTGTTCATGCCTGTGACCAGTGTGTGGCCAAGCCCAGCCCTGGGACTCGATGGCTTGTTGAACTGCACTGAATGGAAGGCCAGGGCTGGCTGCCGCCATTTCTATCCCAACCCCGGACTGCTCACACCTGCCCTCAGGACTCTGTTAGGAGTGGCATTTCCTGGGTGTTTGAATCTTGTCCCTTCCATGCTGGTGCTCGGCAGAATCGGGGGTGAAAGCCCTTTGGACATGCACATGTGAGCTTATTTTAGGGAGAGGCAAGAGGGCAGAGAGAGAAAGGGCCTGAGGGGGCGTGAGGCTGGAGCAGGCAGCAGCTGTGAAGTGCCCATAGTGAACGCCGCTCCCAGGCCTGTGCGGGCATCGCCTCCCCGAGGGCTCAGCATGCCCCCTGCAAAGTGGGATTATACTCCTGCTTCAGCCGCACAGCTGTAGGCAGCAGAGCCCACATTCTCACCCAGGCCAGGGAGTCTCTGACCCGGACCTTGGCTCACTGCTGCTCTGGCTCACTCAGGACTAGAAGGGACACCAGGGACTTACAGCCCAACATGGAGACTGACGAGGTCTGGTCGGGGTAGCTGTCGGACAGGGACTTCTCCGGCTTCTCCTAGGGCAAGAGATGGGCTAGGCAGTGGGGCTGCAGGACACCCCGGTTAGCGGCTGAGCTCCGGAAGGCCAGCAGGCATTGGGGCCTTCAGTGACTCTTCCCTTAAGCTGGGAGCTGCTCAGAGGTCCCAGGTTAGGGCTGGGTAGGGACATGCAGAGGCTAAGATTGGACAGGAGGGGGAGTGGCCAGCCTAGAGAGGCATGCTGCTGTGAGCAAGGCAGTGTTCAAGAGGCTGCATGGGCCCTGGCTGGTTTTGCTCAGTGGTTTGAGTGTCAGTCTGTGGACTAAAGGGTCTTGGGTTCAATTCCAGTCAAGGGCATGTACCTAGGTTGCAGGCTCCATCCCAGGCCCTCGGGGCATGTGCGGGAGGCAACCACTTGTGTTTCTCTCACCTTGATGTTTCTCTCTCTCTGTCTCTCCCCTTCCCTCCCACTCTCTAAAAATCAATGCAAAAAAATAGCCTCAGGTGAGGATTAACAACAACAATAAAAAAAGAGGTTGCGTGGACCTCAGTTTCCCCATCTGCAACATGTAAATTAGTTCAGGTATGGCACAGGCTTCTGTAAACTGCCGGGTGCGGTACCCTGGGCAGGGGCCAGTGAGGGACTGAGGAGCTTCGCCTGCTTTGCATGTCGTATCCCACTTCCTCCCCCACACACCTGGGAGGACACTGCCACTGATACCATTTCACTGACCAGGAATCAGGCCCTGAGCACCCAAGCAGCCTGCCCAGGGCCTCCGCCGAGAGACGCTGCGGCCGGGGGGCTGGGCAGGGTACGGAGCACGAACAGCACTAACTTCAGGCGCCAGCTCACAGCTCCGAGGGAGGGAGCCCACAGCGACTCCAGGGGCACGGGGACCAACGTTTTGTATTTTGTATTCTAATGGGACCTGGAAGAAGGGTGAGCTGGCCTTTTCCATTTATGGGAAGGGATTCAGGGAGCCCATTCACTTCCCCTGTGCGAGGTTTCCTGGGGACACTATTGACGTGCTGTCCAACAGCAGTCGGGGGGTAGGTACATTGTGGGGTAGATGGGATTCGCCATGGCAGTGAGAGCATCAGCCCGGTGCATCTCACCGGTGCGGTTTAGTGAAGGGAGCAGGGACCAGAGGGCGCACGGATCTGTCCCTGAACACTAGGCTCATCTTCCGTGTGAGTGGTGTGAGCGATCCCGACAGCCTCCTGGGGTGGGCTGGGCTGAGGAAGGGGCCTTGAAGGGGGCTCCTGGGGACTTCTGGGGAGCTGGGAGTGTTCTTTCTTGATCTGGGTAATGATGCCATGGGTGCATTCAGTTTGTGAAAATTCATCAAACATTTCCTTTATGATTTGAACCCTTTTCTATGTTACACTCAATACAAGTTTAATATATGTATTTCAGAGAGGAAGGGAAAGGGAGAGAGATAGAAACATCAATGATGAGAAAGAATCATTGATCGGCTGCCTTCTGCATGCCCCACACTGGGGATCGAGCCTGCAATGCAGGCATGTGCCCTGACCAGGAATCGAACCATGACTTCCTGGGTCAACACTCACCCACCGAGCCATGCCAGCCAGGCTCAGTACAAGTTTTTAGAAAGGAATCGGAGAATTAAGAAAACTCTGGCCTGAGTGGCCAGTGCACACATCAGCATGCATGAAGGTGAGTGTGGGCAAGGTTTGAGGAGGCCTCTCCGTGAGGGGCCCATGTCCTCCTGTGCACTCCCTCCGGGGGTCTCCTGACTGGTACCATCCGCATCTCACAGCAGCAAGTCCCCAGCCCCAGTGACACAGCTGAGTGGGGCAGAGCCAGGCCTGCGGTGCACTTCACCAGACCTCAAGGGCTCCAGGTCCTGCTTGTTGGCCTACTCACCTCCTTCTTGGCATCCACGGCCTCTTCTGGGTGTTCTGGCTCTTCCTGCAGGATCGGGGACGTGGAGTCCAGCTTCTGAGGTTTGGTCTCCTGCAAAACCTGTTGCTCCTTCCACGAAAGCTGCAGGGCCCGGGCCTTCTGGCGCTCCAGTTCTTGCTTATAGAGCTGCCTGGCCAGCCAGGGCCCCAGAGCACGGGGTAAGTCTCCCTGCCCCACCCACCATCCCCAGGACTGGACAATGGCTTGAGGAGGCAGCCAAGGCCAGAGGAGCCTTGAGCCCAGCCATTCCCACTCCTGGCCTGTGGCTCCTGCTCGAGGAGCTTACCCCATGATGCCTTGAGAGACGTTATCCTTCATCCTGCTCTCTACCACCCGACTCAGCTGCATCTTGGCCAGGAGGCCCACCTGGCTGCCAAGCACCTCCTCCGCTGACATGCCCGGGAAGAGGTGGGTTATCAGCGAGAGCAGCTGCAGGAAAGGGGTGACCAGAGTGAGGTGTGGGCCAGGGCAGGGGCCGGTGGTATGATGCTGCCCTGCCCTTGCAAAGTCCCTTTGCTGGGCTGAAGAGGGGAGAATTTACAAATTGTTGTCTTTAAAGGGCTGTTTTGCCCCAGAACTGTGAGGAGACCATGAAAAAGGAACTATTCAGAGAGGAAACACTGACAGGGTGCATCTAGCTGAGGGCTCTGGAGCCAGACAGATCAGGGTCTAAGCTCTAAGCTGTGTAACCTAGGACAAGAGGACTGGCTTCTCTGAGCCTTACCCTCTTCGTCTATAAATTGGCGGGTGATAATGTTACCTGTCTCCTAGGGGCTGAAGAGGGTTAGAGTGATGCGAGCTGAAGAGGTTAGAACATTGCCTGGCACACAGTAAATGCTCTGGCATTAGCAGCTTATACTAGTTGCTAGGAAACCACATTTCTTTTTAGGGCAGGGAGTATCATTAGGAGGCCAGGAATATTGACTCTGCAGACGCCCTCCTGGCCACCAGGAGTAACCCACCTTTGGTTGCTTAGGGTCAAGGATCAGGGCAGTTGCAACGTCCTGGCGGGCCCCAAAAATGTTCTGTATGAACTGCCGGCTTCTGGCGCGGTGCAGGTAGTACTGAGCCATCTGGGGATTGTGCTGGATGGCCAGTGTAAAATGGCTCTCTGCCTTCTGGAATTGTCTACAAAATAGCAGCCAGAGGCTGCAGTGAGTGAAGCCACCTGGGTGGGAAATAGCAGCTTCCGGCCCCACAGAGGAGTGTGGGGAAAACCAGGCTGGGATCTGCTCCCCGCCACCACGCCCCACCACTCTCCTTCTACCGGCTACACTCTTGATGGACCCAAGACTCAAATGCTAGTATACAACCCCAACATAAGTAGACACTCTTTTTATCTTAGATTAGGGAAGTCCTTTCTGAGAATGTCATACACCCAGCAGCTAAAAGTAAAAAAAAAATAATTTGACTGTGATTAAATCCTAAGTTACTGAGTAGCAAAAACACCACAAAGAAGCCCTGGCTGGGTAGCTTAGTTGGTTAGCGCATCGTCTTGCTATGTCAAGATTGCTGGTTCAATCCCTGATCCGGGCACATACAAGAATCAACCAATGAATGCATAAATGAGTGGGACAACAAATCAATGTTACTCTCTCAAATCAATAAATTAAGTGTGCACACACACACACACACAAGCCACGACCACCACAAAGGAAAGCAATAAATAGCATATATATTTTGCTACATAAGGCAGATGATAAGCTAATTTTCCTCACCTACACAAAAACTCTTTTTAAATGTTTTTTTTTAAATTAATTTATTGGCACAAAGAACCCTTTAACAAAAAATTTTTTAAATGAGCAATTTAGTAGGTAAATGGGCAAAAGATTTGGGCGGGCCATAACGACCAATAAACACGTAGAAGATGCTGCACAACTGCGCTAGTGACTTGCAAGATCAAGTGCAAAAGAGTTTGTTGTTTTTTTGCCTATTAGGTTAGCAGAGTTGAAAAATAGTCTTACTACCTCACACTAGGGAGGTCTGGGAAACCAAGACTCTTTTCCTGGGAGAAAAGTTTATATTAGTTCACTGTTTTTGGAGAACATTTGGACATTATTTAAAATGCTAAATTTTCACACTCTTTTATCAAACAATTTAACTTCCAGCAATCTAACTATAGTGTTCCTGGTATGAGTGCATGAAAACATATGTGTGGGGCTCATTACTGCATTATTTATAGTAAAAAAAACTGAAAGCAGCCTAAATGTCCAGCAGCAGTGTAGTAGCTAAATGAATAAAAGGCGATGCTCTATGGTTCCTCCACAGAATGGAGCCCTAGGCAAGCAGAGCAAGAGAATGAGATGGTCCCATCGTAATGCCATGGGAAGTAAAAAAGCACAATTTAGCATGAAAACATTCTGTAAAGTGATAATAACTGTTAATGCATGCATAGGAAACAATCTGGAGGAATCTTGACCAAACTTATGGGGGTGGGGAGGCATTGGGAGGTAGATATTATAAGGAACTTCCATGTTCTGAGTTATAAATCATCAAACCCTTAAGTTTTTTATAAAAAGCACAATTACCATAATATTTAGAAAACAGTGAGGGATTTTTCGCAAAAACGTGGACATTAAAACCTATATTTAGGGGACATCACTGGGAGAACTTTTTGACCCGAGGATCCCAGCCGGCGGCTTCCTGCCCCTGGCCCCGCCCCCAGCACTTGACCCCGCCCCGCGGCCCCGCCCCCAGCGCGGCGCACCTGCCCCTGTGCTCGCAGCAGCCCATCTTCTCCTGCAGCAGGCTCATGCGCAGGTTGGCGCCCTCGTCCGACGGGCTCAGCGTCAGCGCCTCCTGGTAGTCCGCCTCGGCAAAGTTCAGGTAGCCCAACTGGAAGAAGCAATCTGGGGCCCCCCACCCCAGTGTCCAGGAGCCTAGCTCAGCCTTCTCCACCCCCCAGAGGGCGGGGCCTGAAACGGGGGGCTGGTCCACCTCTCCCAGCTGCCTGATCTCTGAGCAGGCCGTAGGCTGTAGCCAGTTTCTTGAAGGCAGTGTTTCCCCACGTGTGTCCGTGGGACACTGAGACTCTTCACCGTTTCCTCTTTCCCTCCTCCCTCCCTCCCTCCCTCCCTCCCCGGGGCCTCAGGCGCCCACCCGCTGCCCCCTCACCGCCGCGGTTGATGTAGAGGCCTTTCTCCCGCTGCTCGTCCTTGAGGACCTTGTTGAGCAGCAGCACGCCCTCCTGGTAGGCGCCCTGCGTGTAGCAGTGCAGGGCGAAGTCGTTGTAGGCCAGCAGGAGCTGGCGCTGCGCCTGCCGCACCATGTCCTCCTGGTGCTCGCTCATCATGTCCAGCGCCTTCAGGAAGTCCTCCACCGCCCCATCAAATTCCCGGAGCCGGCGGTACATGGTGCCCCTGCGGGGAAGGGGCATGAGGGCCAGAGCAGGGCGCTGACGGGTGGCTGGGCAAGCCGCTGCTGCTCTGGGCCTTTTGCCCCGTGGAGGTGGTGGTGGCGGCTCCCCCAACCCTCAGGAGGTTTGGCCTATGGGTCAGGGATTGCTACTCAGGTAACCTGCTCGTCACTAGTCATTTTTTCTCAAAAGCAGCTTCCCTCTCTCTTTTTGGGAGCCAAGGGCACGCCAGCCTCTATGCTCAGGCTGTACATGCACAGGTGTTTCACCTCCACTGCTCATGTGGGAAGACCCGGGCTCAAGGAAGTTAAATGGTCCTGAATCCTCGGTGAGTCCTTGTTGAGGTCAGATTCACACCCAAGCCTTGTCCACTGAGCCAGGCTGATTCTCCCAGCATGACCTGCTCCGCAGGCCTGGGGTCCAGGATTCCTGCTTAACTGAGGCTGCTGCCTGCGGAGACCACCTCCCCTGCTGCCTTGATCCCAATGGGGAGTAGGGAAAGATTAATATCAGTTAGATGGGGAACTGAGGCCTACATAGATTCAAGAGCTCTCCTGGGACCACACAGCTGGACCTTATCCTGGCACCTCCCCACCCAGTACCTGAAGAGGAAGAAGCTGGGGTCCAGAGGGTTGTTATCGATGGCACAGTTCACACACTGCACTGCATGCTGCAGCTTGCCCTGCACGGCTAGGATCCTGGCATCTCGGTATGACTTCTGGGACTGCTCTACCATCGTCTTGAGCAGCACCTTTGCCTGTGTGTGCTTGGGATCCAATACCAAGGCGCTGTGCAGGTCTTGATAGCAGAGGTGGGGCTGCAGGGGCCAGGGGTAGCATCAGGGGCACAGCCAAGCTGAGCCTTACCCTGTCCGGTGGGGGGAGGCCGACCTCCTGGCTATAGGGGCCTTTCTCAGGGTAGGCTGGCACCATGCCACCCATCAGTGCCCCGCTTTGCTGTTCCATCTGTTCTGCCTCCTGAAGGAGGCAGGGAACCTTGTGGGGAAATCTCATCCCTCCTGGCCCCTCCAGATGGGACCTCAGGTGAGCGAGGGCCGCCCTCCTGGTTTCTGCCCTGGAAGGGGATTTGGAGGACGGCCTCCTTGGAGGACTTCGGTGAAACGCACTTGAGGTGGGAGGAGGGTGTGGCCTCCTGATTGTGACGCTTGTGCCTCCTTATCCTTTCCTCCCTGGCTGCCTTGACCTTTAAGCCCAACATAACTCTGGCCAAGAACAGATTCAGGCCTGGGCATGAGCAGAAAACATTCCCAGGCAAATACCTTCTACCGGATGAGCATGTCTGTCAGTCAGTCAACACAGTTTTGGGAGGCACCCCATGTCCTATAGGTAATTGGTGGGAGGGTGAGCAGAGCAAACAGTGGACACCAGGAAGTTGAGAGGGGAAAGATAGGAAGGACTTCCAAGTAGGCCGACTTGGGTTCAAGGGCATAGTTATTGGGAACTGGCTGTGTGACCCTGAACAAGTCACCCAGCCCCTCTGGACCTGTATCTTCACCTGTAACAAGAGGACAAGGGGGTTGCATCTACTGAAACAGTTATTGTGAGCCTTTAAGGTAAACATGAGTAGGTACTGGCGGGGTAGATCAGTTGGTTAGGGCGTAGTCCTGATACGCCAAGCTTGCGGGTTTGATCCCCAGTCAGGGCACATACAAGAAACAACCAATGAATGCATAAATAAATGGAACAACAAATCTCTCTCTCTCTCTCTCTCTCTCTCTCTCTCTCTCTCTCTCTCTCATCAATTTTTAAAAAGATGAAAATGAGTAAAGTGCTTAGCATGTGCATTGCAAGGGCTGAAGTGATGGGAGCAGCTAAAATCCCAACAGTCAACAATCATCAATAATTGCTAGTCTCCTACCTTTGAAGGAGATCAACACTGACTCACTGTTGATCACAGAAGCCGCAGTACAGGGAGGCTCACATTTCCCACCACCCCCAGGATGCCCCACCCACCCGTTCCTTCCCCTCCTGAGTGTCCCAGCTCCCAGGCACCAGGCCAAGCCAGAACACCGGCCATTGTTCTGGATCCTTCCTTCCCTCTTGCACTCCCCCAGTCTCTGGTCCTGACTTCCAAGGATGGTGGAACTGCTGCCTACTTGCCCATCCTTCCCCTGGCCCCCTTCTCTTCTGCTGGATGGCACCTAGCCTCTTCTCCAGGCCCCTGGTCTCCTGACTTGCCCCCCTGCAGCCCACACTCCCTCTGGCAGCCAGAAGGATCTTTCTAAAGCCCACTGCCCCAGGAACACCCTTTTGAGGCTCCTACTGTCCTCAGGAAGAAGTCAAGGTCGTCCTGAGTTCACAAGTCCCTGCCTGATACCCTCACATACCTAAATGCCCCGCCTCCCTTGTGACTCGTCTCCCTGGCCCCCAAGTTGTTCCCTCGACTGTCTGTCCGCATGCCCAGCCTGTGCAGTCCAGCAGCTGGGGTGCTTAGAAAATGTTTGCTGAGACAAATAAGGAAAGGAAGGAAGGAAGGAGGAAGGGCCTCTTTATCTAGTGGATCTCTGATGGTTTCATAGACTCACGAAGTCATTCTTCACCTAATTATCTGCTTAGGGATGTCTCTCTGGGCTGTGAGTTCTGTGATGGCGGTGATGGCATAAGTCTCTTATCTTGTGGTTTCCGGGGGCCAATCCAGGCCTGGCACAGAGCCAGGGCTTAGTAACAATGGTACAGTATTTGACTGGGCATCTGCCCAGAGAGGACCATATCCTCTCTGCACTGAGGGGATGTGGCTGCTGGCTGCTGGCAGCCTCCTATAATCTTGGGATGTGCTGGGGGAAGGGCCACCCCTTCCCACCTTCCCTATTTTACCTTCCCCATGGAGTTATAGAGCCTGGCTCGGAGGATGTAGATGTCAGCGTTGGTTGCGTCATGCTCCACCTCCTTGGTGACAAGTGAGAGGCAGTCCTGATATCGTCTGAGGGCCAGGAGACAGGCCATGCTGAGGGCAAAGGGCAGAGGTGCTGTCTACCAGAGAAGCGATTTTCAACCCTTTCCAGCTCATGGCACACGTAAACTAATGACCAAAACTCTGCAGCACACCAAACAGTATGTTTTGATTTGTTCTCACTGGAAGGCTATTATTTTATTTTTAATATATTTTTATTTTTTATTTCAGAGAGGAAGGGAGAGAGAGATAGAAACATCAGTGAGGAGAGAGAATTATTGATTGGCTGCCTCCTGCACACCCCACACTGGGGATGAAGCCTGCAACCCAGGCCTGTGCCCTGACCTGGAATCCAACCGTGACCTCCTGGTTCATAGGTCGACACCCAACCACTGAGCCACGCCAGCCAGGCTGGGAGGCTATTTTTGTGTTGGCTGTTGTCATTTTTTAAATTTGACAACCTAAGGGAAAAGAGGTCAGTGCTCCTGACTAAATACTCAGGTATTGCATGACTTAGGTTCTTGCGGCACACCGGCTGCACATCGCTGTGCTAGAGGCCCAGGAAGGGGCTACTGGCGAACCAGGGCTGGCAAGGACACAAACGGGCCACTCACCATCGGTAACGGAAGCTGGGTTTCTCAGGCTGGAGCTCGAAGGCTTGCGAGAAGACATTCAGGGCATCCGCAAAAGCACACTGTTCAAACAGGCACTGGCCCTGGGGACACGAGGGACAGTCCCTTCTGCGTGTGTCCCCAGCCCAGCAGCACTCATGAGAGGGGTGGGCAGCGTTGGGGTGGGAGAGGAGAGAGACAAGAGACAGGCTCAGCGCTCTCTAGATCTGGAGAGCCTTTAAGAGTCAGACTCAGCCCTGGCCGGTTTGGCTCAGTGGATAGAGCGTCAGCCTGCGGACTGAAAGGTCCCAGGTTCGATTCCGGTCAAGGGCAGGTACCTTGGTTGCGGGCACATCCCCAGTAGGAGGTGTGCAGGAGGCAGCTGATCAATGTTTCTCTCTCATCGATGTTTCTAACTTTCTATCCCTCTCCCTTCCTCTCTGTGAAAAATCAATAAAATTTATAAAAAAAAAAAAAAAAGAGTCAGAGACACAGAGATGGAGAGAGATACAGAGCTAGGGAGAGAGCCAGCACTACAGACACAGGAACGAAGAGAAACAGAGAAGCGTGGGCGGTGAGCCAGAACAGCAGAGCCCACAGTAGCAGGCTCCAGCCTGGCCCAGCGCTCCAGGTGCCGAGCCCTGTGTTAAGAACCCGAACTTACAGTCTCACTGCTACTAACTAGCATCCCCCTTTCAGATGAAAGAACGGAGGCTCAGAGAGGTGAAGTAACTTCCCCAAGGTGGCACAGGAAGTGTTAGTACGGGACTCGGGACCCTAACAGACAGATTAAGTATGTGGTTTGGATAGCCCAGCTGTTTCAAGAATTGAATAACTGCTTAAAAGATATCGAAGTTGTCAAAATGGAAAAAAATAAGACTTTGTTGGTATTTATGGTTTAATATTGGTGTGTTTTTTTAAAAAATGCAAATGGGGCTGGTATTCCCTTTTAAGTGCTTGGAGTCTCTAGATTCTACGTCTGTACTGTCCAGTATTTATAGCCACCAGCTTCATGTGGCTATATGAATTTAATTGAAAATAAACACAACTTAAAAATTAGTTTCTCAATCACAATTGCCACATGTCGAGGGCTCAACAGTTCCCCGTGGCCAGTGGCTACCAGATTGTACAGTGCCGAGCAGGTCATTGTCATTATTGCAGAAAGTTCTATTGGACGATGTTACTAAACTTGACCAGCCCTAGTGGGAAGCCCACTTGGGAGGTGGGAGAGGTCATGAGAGGGGCAGCAGGTGGGGAACAGACACAGGGCTAAGGAACCCCCCGGGAAGTCAGAACTAGTCCCAGGAGCAAGAAGAGCCCCCAGAGCTGGGGGGAGGCCCAGGGGCCTGGGTGTGAGGTGTGCGCCTGGCGTGGGCCTGGGCGGCCCCAGCACCTGCAGGTAAAGCACCAAGGTGAGGCGCTTCAGGAACTGGGTGTTCTCCGGCTGGAAGGAGTGGGCCCTCCGCAGGTTCTGGACAGCCGAGGAGTAGTCGCAGAGCTGGATGTAGGCTTCGGCTCTTAAGGCGTAGAACTCGACCTGCGGGAGAGGGGACTGAGTTACCAGCAGGGGCTTGGTGGCCCTGAGACCAGGGACCTGGAAGGCATGACAGTGAGGGGGAAGTGTGTGCTACAGACTGGGTGGACCCCCCAAAACTCTCCCCCTCACCAGCTGGGGGTCCAGGTGGATGGCACGGGAGAAGAACACCACAGCTGTCTCCCAGTCTTCTCGCTCCAAGCACCAGTGGCCCCGGTGGTAGCTGTGGGGGCAAGGGGCACAGGCGGAGAGGTGGCCCTGGCTTGGACTGGCCCAAGGGCATACGGCCGGGACTGTGCAGGTGGGTGGGAGGCACTTGGGTGGAGAGAACAGAAGAGTAGACAGAGATTCTTGGAGCTCATCCAGGCCAGTAGCAGCCTTTGACTCACTGAGGCAGATGAGCCCTATTATACAGTTGAGTTCACTGGAGCCCAGGGAGGGAGAGTAACTGGCCCAAAGCTGCACAGCATGTCAATTACTGTTCAGAATAGAAACCAGGGACCTTGGGGCAAGATAGTCACTCACTACTCCCTGACTTTGAGAGGAACTGTTATTTCAGAGAGTGTTGGTCTTATTTCATCAAAGCTTTGGAACGCCTGGCTGGTCCCGAAGATGCGCTGTATGGTCTCCTTTGGGAGTGGAGTCGCCCATGGCTTTAGCTCTGGCGAATCCTAGAACCAATGGACAGCAAGCTGGAGCAGGCCTCGCGGATGACCCCCACTCCACTTATACAGGCTTATCAGGCATTTTACAGGAAGGAGGAGAGGTGGGAATGCGGCCTGGTAGGAGGCACAGCCTGAGGTCTGGTGGCACCCAGCCCCATTCCCGAGGGATGTTCTAACCCAGAGGTTCTCAACCTGTGGGTCGCGACCCCTTTGGCGGTTGAACGACCCTTTCACAGGGGTCGCCTAAGACCATCCTGCATATCAGATATTTACATTACGATTCATAACAGTAGCTGTGGGGGCAAGGGGCACAGGCAGAGAAGTATAACTTCATATTACAGTTATGAAGTAGCAACAAAAATAATTTTATGGTTGGGTCACAACATGAACAACTGTATTTAAAGGGCCAGAAGGTTGAGAACCATAACCTCTCTCGCCAGTCCTGCCTCTCCCTTTCCTATGGTCAAGGCCAGGGTTTAGGATTCTCATACTCACACTGTCCTCAGCTCTCCTCCTGGTACCCCTCAGCACTCACCTCCAGCCACACCCAAAACTCTAATGCCTCCAGCTCAGGCCGCCCTCCCCCGCCCCACCTCCCCGCTCCCGGCTCCCTGCACCCCTCTCCGGCCTGCAGCTTCTAGCATATCCTGTGTGATCCTCGGGCCCAGCAGGACCAACTGAGCACTGCACCTGACTTCTGCTCTAGCTCTGCCGCCTCGGGAAGTCCACCTTCTCTGAAGCCAGAGACCTATGTCCCATCATCAGTCCTCAAGTCCTGTCTGCCCCACTTCCTCACGACCGCTTAGTTCCCTCCTCTTCTCTCGCCCTCCCCTCTGGGCCCATGCCATCGCGGCCAGGACGCCGGCATCGGCCACCCCTCGGACCTTCCACCGGCCACACGTCCCAACTCCTGTTCCCCGCACTGCGACCTGGCACTTTCTTGAACTGCACAAGTGATCCTGCCTCTCCCGGCCTCTTTCCTGCGAACTCCGCCTTGGTCACTTCTCTCCCGACCCCCTGCCCTGGCGGTGGCCTTCTCCCGCACCTGCTTGGGGTCGGTCATGAGGTCCCTCCCTGGGTGACCTGTGGAACTGAGTTGGCTCCCTCTATGCCCTCCCTCGACGTTGCTAGGCACCATCTCCACGACGCCCACAGGCTCCGCCCCTCTGGCCACGCCTCCAGATTCCAAGGGCTGTTTGAGCCAGAAAAAGGGCAACAAACTTTTATTAGCGGGGGCGGCTGAGACGACAGCGAGGCGGGACCACAGCGGGGGCAGAGCAAGCTCCCTTCTCCGATCCGGAGACCAAGCAAGGGCTCTGCGAGGCCCGCCTCGCCCGCAGCGGGACGCGGTAACGCCGGCCCGCGGGAGGCGCGGGGGCGCCCGGGAGCGGCCACTGCCCCGCCACTTCCGCCCCTCAGAAGCGTGGCGACCCCGTGGCCCGCCTATTGGACGCTGGCGGCAGGTGGCGTCCACGATTGGCCGCAGGGTGGTGACGTCAGGGGCGGGGCTGTTTCGGGGTGGAAGCGCGCCGTCCGCCGCCGGGCCTCTGCCGGGCGGGGCTGCTGCCGAGTCGGGCCATGAGCGGGTGCGTTTTGGAACCCCGGCCCCCGGGGAAGCGGTGGCTGGTGAGTGGAGTTAGGGGGGCGACGTAGGGGGTCCCGGGACCGAGCTCCAGTTTTGCCACTGTCTCCCCGACAGAGCCCCCGGATTCTTTGCCTCTGTTGTTGTTTTAAATCTAGAAATGGGTCCTCTACTCCGACGGGCTCCAAACTCCCAGGAACTCCGCCCCGGCGCCTCGCGCCCTGCCGGTCCGGCCCGCCCAGCCTTCTGGAGGCCCCGGGGTCTCCGGCCCCCCTCCCCCCCCTTCGCGCCCCGTCCCCGCTCCGCTCCTGCTTGGCGTTACCCTCCTCCTGCTTCGGGTTCCAGGGGGCATTGTGAGATGGAGGGGTCGGGAGCTGTCGGCCTCAGTGCCCCCGGTGCCGCCCGCAGGTGGCCGGCCTGGGGAACCCCAGGCTGCCCGGCACGCGGCACAGCGTGGGGATGGCGGTGCTGGGGCAGCTGGCGCGGCGGCTGGGCGTGGCGGAGAGCTGGGCCCGGGACCGCCGCTGCGCCGCCGACCTCGCCCTGGCCGCGCTCGGGGATGCCCAGCTGGTCCTGCTTCGGCCGCGGCGGCTCATGAATGCCAACGGGCGCAGCGTGGCCCGGGCCGGTGAGTGGAGGGCACCGGAGGAGCCGGCCTGGCGGGTGGAGGGGCCAGGGGGGACTCGGGGCTGCGGCCACGGTTCCCCTCCAGAGTTCCGGTTGCCGCCTGGCCTCGGGGACCGTGGGAGCCTCAGTTTCTTTAAATTGTGGCCTCTCACGGGAGGTGGGAGTTGGGAAACGCCCCCGGGCAGATCGGCGGTAACGGGGCCACCGTTTCCCTGTGCCAAGCGGAGCTGTTGGGGCTGACTGCCGAGGAGGTCTACCTGGTGCACGACGACCTGGACAAGCCCCTGGGGAGGCTGGCTCTGAAGCTGGGCGGAAGCGCCAGGTGAGGCCCCGAGCACGTCGGGATGGGACACGGGATGGGACAGGAAGTTGGCCTCCCATTTGGAGTGGGGTGGGGGTGCTGACCCCTGCCGAGCTGGGAGAGGGAAGGGGGCCGACCCAGGGAAGCACTGACTGCCCCTCTCCTGTCCCTCGAAGGGGCCATAATGGAGTTCGTTCCTGCATTTGCTGCCTCAACTCCAATGTGAGTCCGCCCCCTTGGTCCTGCTCTGGGTCGGGTTGTTCGGAATGGGGCCCAACACTCCTCACCAAAGCTGCCTGGGCCCCTCCGCTCCTCCCACAGGCAATGCCACGGCTGCGAGTGGGCATCGGGCGCCCGACGCACCCCGACGCCGTGCAGGCACACGTGCTGGGCTGCTTCTCCCCATCGGAGCAGGAACTGCTGCTGCCAGTGCTGGAGCGGGCCACAGACCTGCTCCTGGACCACATCCGTGAGCGAAGCCAGGGGTCCTTGTCAGGCACCTGACGCCAGTGGCCACAGCGGCCTGCTCACCTGCCATGCCCAGATACCCAGCCACATCCACAGAGGTGCCATGCCAGCCTGTGGTATCCACTTTTTATAGAACTCTTCTCTGGACTACTCCAGGCTTCTTGGCATTAAAAGGGACTGTGGCTGGATTGGTCCATTTTGGGGATGAGGGTTGGTCGTCTCTCTGTGTCTTACTTGGAAAACAGGGAAACTTCAGGAAGACTAAGCTTTTTTATCTTTTTTGAAGACTCCGAGGTCTGCATCTGTAAGATTAAAGATGCCTGCTCGGAAGCTGAAGCTTCCTCTGGGGGTTCCTACCCTCCTCCTGCCTGTGGAGGAGGGACCCAGCAAGCCCCCCGCCCAGGGGATGTGTGGGCATGCCTTAGGCCACTGAGACCTTGTCACACCTTTCTTCAGCCCATTTCACAGATGGGGAAATGGAGGCTTAGAGAAGTCTGGCCACATCCTCAAGGCCACACAGCTGCAGTGTGACTGAGCCATGATCGCACCCAGGGCTGGCTGTCATCGAGGTCCCAGGCACTCTCACCTCAGTGCTGCTGAGTGTCTGGAATGATCTCATCCGAGTGAAGTGTGAGAGCAGCCTGAGGTCCTCAGGGTTGGGTGAGATGCGGACCTGTCGAGGCACCAGGCCCAGGTCTGCCAGCTGGGAGGTCTGGAGGTCGGACAGCCGTTGGAGCATTGACCCAGTCTTAGGTAGCGAGATGCTGGACTGGCTGCGGGGAGGGGGTGGTGTCATCACCTCCATTTCAGAGATGAGGAGGCTGAGGTTCAGAAAGACTTTGGGGAGCCCAAATTCTGGCCCAGGGTCTCTGAGACAGCCCTTGGCAAGTCCTATAGCTGCTGCTTCTGAGGTCACACAAGGTCACTCACCTGTCCGGGTGGCTATGATGTTGGTGGGGACCCACAATCATCGGGGGGCTTAGGACCACGCCTGAGCTGAGCATGGCCAGCAGCTGCCGCAGAATCTCCTTGCAGTGCAACTGGAACATTATCTCGTAGTTGCCGTCCTCTTCCTCTGGTTGCAGGTGCTGGTAGGAGTGGGGGTGGCCCATGGGGATCAGGCCCATAGTGGCCCCAACACCCACCTCTGGGAAACTCCAACCCCAGTGCCTGTTTTAAAAAGTGTTCCCTGGCCGTGGTGGGATACCCATTCTCCACATGGGAAGCCTGAGGCCCCAAGGCCTTCCAGGGCCTCAGAGAAGGGCTCCATCCAGTTTCTTCAAGACCTTGAAGGGATCTTTGAATTGCAGACTCAGAAAAGGGCAGCCTTGCCAGGAGTCTCTCAGGGAAAAGTTGGGGCGTCCGGCCCTGGCTTGGCTTTCTCCGTGGGCCCAGTTACCTCTGGGCCGACCCCCCCCCCCTTTCACCCACTTGTGGTTCACCTGCAGAATGTTCTGTAGGAAGCTGGTGGTGTGGGCCAGGGTCGTCCCCAGGCTCGCCCGCATCTTCTGCTCTCTGGCCAGCTCCTGCTGCAGACGCTTGGTCTCGGCGTGCTGGTGCGCCAGCTGCTGGTGCAGCTGGGCTTTCTGGCTCCTGGCCGGGGACCCGATGGGTCAGCCACCTCCCTACTCCAGGGTGTTGGGCCCTGCCATTGCTCGTTAGCCCACAGGGTCCCTCATCCAGCCCCGGGCCTCAGGCCGTTGGACAGGAAGCCTCGAGGCCCTTCTAGAGAGAGGAAGTCGCTGGCCTGCGTCATGTGGCCATAGGAGAGGGGCTCCTGCCTACTCCCGCTGTCCGCCCACCGCGCGCCCCACCTCAGCGCCTCCTTCTCCTTCTGCAGCTGCAGGACTTTCTGCTCCAGTTCGCCCAGCAGGAAGTGCAGCTGATTGGCCTCCGCTCTGCCCTCCTGCTGCTTGTGGCACTTCTCCGTCAGCATGAGGATGATCTGCGGGTGCGAGCAGGTGGCCATGCCCCAGCCCCGCACCCCCAGCTCTAGGTTCAGCCAGGGCTCACCCCATTGCACAGAGAGGTCACATCCCTGAAGAGCAGCTGAGCAGAGCCCCCAGCGCTCCGGGAGTGGGTTCCACTTCAATAAGTTATAGGGGCTTTAAATCAAATAAAGAAAAATGAGCTGCCCTAGCCGGTTTGGCTCAGTGGATAGAGCATCGGCCTGTGGACTGAAGGGTCCCTGGTTCGATTCCGGTCAAGGGCACATGCCCGAGTTGCGGCTCAATCCCCAGTAGGGGGCATGCAGGAGGCAGCCAATCAATGATTCTCATCATTGTTGTTTCTATCTCTCTTCCTCTCCCTTCCTCTGAAATCAATAAAAATATATTTAAGAAGAAAAAAAAAATGAGCTGGGGCCAGCACCCTAGAGCCCCCACAAGTAGGGCTGGTCCCCTCACAGCTGCTCCCTCAGGACTTGGCTCCAGGCCAGGTACACCCTTGCCAAGCATGTGTTTGCCCTCAGGGCAGGGCCCCTAGGATTCCCTCCAGCTTTAGGTGCCAAACACCCTGTGATGAGGGCCTGGCAGGCACACCTTACGGTAGTTTCTGCTGTGCTTGGCCATGGCCTGCTTGGCGTTCTGCAGTAGCTCCAGCTCTTTGCACAGCTTGTCTTGGTTGCTCTTGAGCTGGTCATTCTCCCGCAGCAGCTGCACGCCATGCTGGGAGACCCTGGACAGCTGCAGGGTCACAGTGTTGTTCTCCAGGATGGCCTGCTTCGTTGTGTCCCACATCTGGCCAGTGGCCATCTTGTGGAAGTCAGTGGCCACCTGGTTCACACGCTGAATGATTTCCTTCTTCACTCTACTCGGGATGGGTGGGAATGAAGGGGGTCAGGCAGAGTGGGCACAGGCCTCAGGCACCCCTTCCTATGTGGAGGTGCCCAGAGTGCCTAGGGCCACCTCTCTGCTCGTCCCTCCAGGAGGGGTGGGCTGTGGGCAGGAGGTTTCTCACTGTAGACCCTTTGTACCTTTTAAAAAACATACATATTTTTTTATTGATTTCAGAGAGGAAGGGAGAGGGAGAGAAACATCAATGAGGAGAGAATCACTGATCGGACGCCTCCTGCACACCCCCTACTGGGAATTGAGCCCACAACCCAGGCATGTGCCTTTGACTGGAATCAAACCTGGGACCCTTCAGTCCACAGGCCGATGCTCTATCCACTGAGCCAACCTGCTATGGCACCCTTTGTACCTTGAATTATGAACCAAATCAGTGTATTAGCTATGAAATAAACATGATTTAAGTCACAAAACGTGGCAAAAGGAAGTTCAGGGATTCTCCAATGCCAGTGTGAGGACGAGCTGGGGAGCTTGGTTACTTTCTCACACCCTCCATAACCCTGCTGGGATCCCGGGGAGCTCAGGTTGGGGAATCAATGAGCTAGCACAGGCTCCCCAATCCGAATTCTGTGAGGCAGAGGTCTGAGGACTGGGCTGCGCCTGCCCCCCCCCCCCCGCCCCCATGAAGGCTCCCGCACCCGGCCTGCCCACCTGTCCCTGTCCAGCACCGACTTCTTCTCCAGGTTGTACATGTAGTCCTTGTACTCGTACTCCTGCTTCTGCAGCTGCTCCTCCAGCAATGTGAACTTCTCCGAAAGATCCTCTTTCTGCTGCCGGAACTCCTCCAGGGCTGCCAGCTTCCCCCCTGCCCCATCCCAGGGCACAGCCTGGTGAGGGGCCGCCTGGGAGGGCAGGTCCCAGGGGCAGCAAGGGCCTGGAGTGATGCCCCCCCCCCCACTTCCTCTTGCCTGCCTTATGGTTCCTGATCCAGGAGGGCCAGACCCCTACCCCTACACCCAGTCCTGCCCACCTTTATTGCTTTAGTCTGGAAAGTTCTCTCTTCCCCTCCACTAATCTTATCAAGACTCGTTCAGGTTTCACCTCTGAGAAGCTGTGCTTGACACTCTCCACTCCTGTCTCATGAAGGCAATGGTGACAACCACCACTCATTTGAACACCTTCTCTGGGCCAGGCAGTCACGCTGTCATTAAGCCTCAAAACAACCCTTGCCACCTGGGTGACCTTGGCCAAGACACTTCACCTTCTTAAGGTGCTCCCTTACCTACAGATGGGGAGACAGCTCTTCCTGCCTCAGGATTGCTGGGACATTAACTGTGGAAGATAATGTGTGGGAAGCAGCACATCGCTGTCGCTATTCGAGGTAGACATATCCCCGTTTCCCAGGTGGGAGAACAGGGTCAGAGAGAAGTGCGTGCCCAAGGCCGTAGAGATAGTGGTAGAGCTAGGACTTGAGCCCACAGAGCCAGAGTCTGGGATTCCCTGTCTCCATGGCAGGTGCACCCAGGCCCCCTCACCAATGATGATGTTCTCCGTGGTGAGCTGGTCCTTGGTCTCCTGAAACTCATGGCGCACCTGGGCTAACTGGGCCTCAAAGGCGTCCTTCTCCATCTCCTTGGCCAGCTGCAGGCTTTGCAGCTGCTCGTTGAGGTCGGCGATCTCATCCACCCGCTGGTTGAGCGTCCGCTTGAGGAAGGCCACAATCTCCTTCTTATTGCTGGCCAGCTGCTCATACTCCTGGCGGAACAGCTTCTCCTGCACGGCCAGCTCATCCCACTTGTGCTGGTACCTGAGGTGAGGCAGGGCAGAGCTCCAGGGGTCTGGGCACGCCAGGCCTGCAACTGGGCCAACTTCCACAAGACCCTCTCACAGAGGAGCATTTGAGGTTCCTCATGGTCAGAATCCAGCCTCATCTTCCCCTGACCTGCACTCATGACCATAGCCAGTGTCTGCTCAGTGCATTACCTTCATCACATCATTAGCATGTAAGTTCCCTGAGGGCAGAGCCTTTCTCTCTGGTGTTCACAGCTGTGTCCCCAACACCTAGGACTGTGCCTGGTACATAGCAGGTACTCTGTGTATTTGCGGACTCCTCACAATAGCCCATAAGGAAGTGGGTACCATGATGATTATGCCCATTTGACAGATGAGAAAACGGAGGCTTAGGGATAAACTCCTAGTAAGTGGCAAAACCGGAACTTGAACTCACGTCAATCTGACCTCAAAGTCAAGGCTCAACTACAACACTTAACTGCCCAAGTGGACCAGCTCTGTGCCCTCCCTAGCCTTTGCACCTGCTATCTTCCTTACCTTCATCCACTGAGTTAGCTACCTCCTCAGTGGAGCCTTCTTGGCTCTGAGCCGTATTTGTGACCCTCTCTGGGGTGCCCTTTAGTAGGTTAGCCCTTGTCTCACTGGGCAGTCAAGACCTGACGTGTCTGCTTTCTCCACCTGGCCAACCTCTTACCTCCTTCACCATGATATTCTTGGGGCCTGGCAGAGGAGCTTAGCAAGTAGTAAGCACCCAATACTGTCTCCCAAACACATTTTCCCCAAATACATTCGATCCAGTGTCTCAGCTTGAAGGAAGCTCGTGAATTTTTAAGAGTGTCATATGATTGACCTATTGGTTTCCAAGGGAATAATTGGTGAAGTTATTTGGAAAGATGTTTTACTTCATAATTTACCCAACCAACATCTTTTGAACGGCTACTGCATACAGGGCCCTGCAGGGTGCAGACCCGAATGACCTGCTTTGTGGAGCAAGGAAGCAGCCTGGTGGAGGGAAGTCAGGGGGCCAGAGCTCCCATCTGCCCTCTCTTCCCCGCCCTGAGCCTCAGACCTTCCATCTGTGCAATAGGGATGCCATGAAGACCTCTCTCCTGGCTCTGTTTCAGGGACACAGTGAGCACAGCACAGGACCCACCTGGCACACATGGAGGAGTCAACGTTAGCTTATCTGCAACATGTGGGGTTCTTGCTCATCACCAAAGGGTCTTTTAAGGGTGACCCTGAGACTGAGCCAGTGCATCCTAACTGGGAGGAAACTTGGTTTGAAAATAAGAAAAATGGCCAGGTGAACATGTCTTGGAAGAGTGAGACACATGCACACACACACACACCCATCCCCAGCTGAGCCTGCGCAGTGGCCAGCTCTGGGCAGAGCTTCTGACCCAGCAGGACCAGCCTCTAGGCGCCCACCCACCGGGCCAGCCTGTCCTCCAGGTCTCGGATCTGGATGTGGTAGAACTCCCGTAGCTCCTCGGCCAAAACCATATCCATGGCCACGTTGGGCTCCTTCTTGGCACCTTTCTTCTTGGCCTCGAGCTCCTTGGCCCCCTTCTTTGCCTTCTTTTTGGGAGCCATGGCTGGTAGCCACCGCTACCTCAGGACTCCTTTAAAGACCAGGTGGTTGCTAAGGAAGTTGGTCTCATACATAGCAACAAACTGAAGGAATGAAACAAGGCTTAAAGGGGCCCTGCCCTATTTTGGGCAAGGCGGGCACTGGCGAATGGTCTCCACCTCCAAGGCTGACAGCGCCTCCATAGAGGCTCTAGGTTGGGGTTTCCTAGGCCCTGGTGTCTCCAGACCAGGATGCCAGGCTCTCAGGGCACTCTTGGGCTCTGGGGAGACCCCTTCTCCCCCAGGTGGCAATAAGTGATGTAGAAATATTACAGTGGTTCTGAGCCCTCGAAGTCACGACCCTGCCCCTTGGTGCTGATCAGAGGGGACAGCTGCCCCAGAGCTCCCCAGGACCAGAAGAAGCTGGTCACCAGGCCCCAGGCCAAGAAACCCTCCCCCGAGGCCTGAGGCCAGCTTAATTCTTTGGTGATGCAGCTACACAGCAAGATCCTCCTCTTGGCTCACCCAAGCAGGTGGGGAGGCGGCACGGGAAGGACAGGTGTTTTAGTGAGCATCGCCCTAGGAAGCGGGAGGTCACGGTTCGATTCCGGTCGGGCCAGGTGCCTGGGTTGTAGGCTCGATCTCCGGTGTGGGGCACAGGAGGCAGCTGATTAATGATTCTTTCTCATCATTGATGTTTCTATCTCTCCCTCTCCCTTCTTTTCTGAAATCAATGAAAAAATATATATTTTTAAAAAAGAAATAGATGTTTCATATAGGAGGCTCCCATATGGGGGGCAGGGGGGGGGGGTCCCAGGACGTCCCTGTCCAGAGGCTGGCTCAGTTTTCCACCCGGCTCGGGGAAAGTGCCCCTTTGTCCCACGCTGACCCCGGCAAATAAAGGTGTACTCTGTAGCTTTGCCTTGGCTGGCAGCATCCTGGACTGGGGGGACGGGGAGAAGAGGGCACGGTAGGTGTCCAGCTGGCTGATGCCCTGGCTGGCCCCTCATGCCCCATCTCCTCCCCTCTCCTGGAGACCATGCCTGTAGGCCTGTGGTATTCAACCAGTGCTTGTGGCCCAGGCACTCCTGAGGCGGGGGCAGGTCCTCTTCCTCCCTGTTGTCCTAGGGCTTGGCACTTAGCAAGAGGTGGCAGAGTCCCTCCCGGAAGCCTGAAGGCTAGACAAGGTGAAGCTCTGTTACTGCCGCCTTAGGGGTTCGTCTGAGTGGCTGGATCCTTGCAGTGGGTGCCAGGGGATAGGGAGGTTCAGAAACAGGGAGGTGGGTGTTTATTTTTGGCAATGAGGCAGGTTGGAGCAGTGGTTGGTTAAAGGTGGGCTTGAGTTTGTCTGCCCTGGACTGCAAACAGGGCAATACAGGTCCCAGAGGGGAGAGAGGCCTGACCCAGTGCCCAAAACTTGGGGCCAGGAGAGGGACTGGCCCTCCAGCCTAAAGCCATGGCCATCCCCCGAGCTGGAGATTGCTGCCTCACTGACATGGGAGGCTCACTGACAGAGCCCCGCCCAGGCAGAGGGTCCCCATGGTGCCTGAATCCCCAGCTGCCTTCTCCCTCCTCATGCCTCCCGGGTTGCTGCCCTTTTACCTGAGGCCCATCTCAGGGGTAGTTCTGAATCCCCAGGCTGATGGGCTGCCTAGAGCCCACAGAAGGTATCAACTCTTGGGCCGGTACTTCCTCCTGGGGGTCAGGGCCAGGTTTATAAAAGCAGCTGCAGTCACACAGCAAGTGGCCAGCTGGACTTTCCGGCCAGACTTCTGGGTGGTGGGGGTGGGGAAGGGAATGCTACAGGTTGAAGGATACTCCTTTCTGGAGTTTGCCTGGAGAGTCTCTAGTCATCACCTTTCCCAGTGACACCATCTCGTTGCTGCTTCTTAACCTGTGTCCACACTGGGGACTGGTGGTGGTGGGCCCAGGGCCTCCTGACTTTGTGATCTGGGTCTTCTGAGAGGAGCAGGTGCAGTGCACACAGCCCAGTAGGTGGCAGCATCAGTCCAGGGCAGTGGCTGATGGGCTGGGGCACTGCCACCTCTGGAAGCCTCTGGAGGGAAGGAAGCCTAGGACCAATGGCGACGGCAGGGGGGTTGGGGGGGCAGGCATCATTAAACATGCCTGACATCTTGCCAACCTCTATGGAACACATGACATAAGAGAGATTTGTTCATCCAGGGTGTGTGTGTGTGTGATACAGTACTACCGCCCACTAGTGTGAGCTCATGAGGACCCAGTCTGCCTGGTTTGCGGCTGCATTCCTAGAGCCTAGGATGGAAGTTGGCACACTGTAGGCACTCATAAACATCTGCTTACTGTCAGACCACATGTGGAAGGGTTTTCCGAATAGCATAGTAAGGAGCTCAGTCCACCTTCCCTTCAGCAAGACAAGTTAATTGAACATTTAAAAAAAGAAACAATTATTTAAAGTGTCTGGAAATTGTTCTAAGGGCGTACAGAAAATGGGAAAACATTCATTTAAGAAACTCTGCCCACTGGTGTGGCTCAATGGTTGAGCATCCACCTATGAATCAGAAGGTCATGGTTCAATTCCCAGTCAGGACACATGCCTGGGTTGCGCGCTCAGTCCCTAGTTGGGGATGTGCAGGAGGCAGCCAATTGATGATTCTCTCTCATCATTGATGTTTCTATCCTATCTCTATCTCCCTCTCCCTTCCTCTCTAAAATGAGTAATATTTTTTTTTTAATTAAAAAAAGAAAATCTAAGTTTCCACACAGGCAGTAGAATGAGAAAGTGCTGAAAGAAAAAAACAGTCAACCAAGAATTCTATATCCAGCAAAATTATCCTTCAGCTCAGCATTACTCTTCCACAGGCATCACTCACAGGAGGAGACAAAGTTCCTCATCAAGGTCATGTGGATTTGAGCCAAGCCTGCTTGATGCCAAGGTCTGTCAAGCAGACCCTGTCACTGCCATTCTGCCTCCCAGGAACAAAAGCCTGGTGTAACACCAACATGGCTGTACAGGCACCTGAGCAGGTCTGGTGGAGACCTCCAGCCTGCAGGCCCTGAGATGGAGACGTTCTAGACACAGAGAAATAGGGCGATGGAAGGACCATATCATCTACAGGTAGCTTGCTGTTGCGGCTAGGGGCCAAGACAAGCTTCACGGATTGTCCCCAAATGTGCAACAGCTACAGATCTTAATGCAAGTAACGGAGACCTGGATCCAGGAGACTCCAAGCCGTGGCTGGGGTAGCTGGACTCCTCTGCCATGGACCATTGCAGAAGCCTTCCTTTCCACTTCCCACAGTGAAACCAGCCCAGAGTCACCTTGGACACCATGAATGGGCGCCGAATTATTCATTTATTAGACTCAAGTACTTTAGTACAGAACAGTACAGAGATGATACATGTTTGTGCTTCAATACTTTCAAACACTGAGATTCTGATAATTTCAAGGTAAACAAGTTTCAAGACAGACTAGATTTTTAAAATATCCTTTTGATAAATTATGTTTCTATAAATAACAGAGAAAGGAAAACCAACATGTTCAACAAACAAGGTCCTGAAGCATGAGCATTGGTCACAGGGAGGGGACAAAACAAGCAGTAACAGTAAGAAACCAACCAATGCAAGTACCTACAGCTCTGTCCTAAGGAAATAAGATGTCTTAAGGGGAGAGGGGAGACAGACCTGCAAACTAATCTGAGTGCAAAGGGGAGAGAGGTTTCCAAGCTGTGAGGAGAGGACACCACAGGCATCTACTGGGCGGGCGAGGAACATGTTCTGAAAGGAGAGCGGGCGAGTTAAACTAGCACACACCACGTTTGCAACGACATCACGAGACAGGAATATACACGCGGTCTGCAGGAGTAAAAGGGTGGCGGGGGCTGGACAGGGGACATTTTTGTGACTTCCACTGTCATTATATTTCATGACAACAGCAGCAGAACAAACGGTGTGCTCACTCCCAGGAACGAGAACTGCTGAGTCTTGAGGATGACGAGACATCCTGCCTGCATTTGCTTCTTTAAGTTTTGCATTAGAGCTAAGTTTTATACAGCTAGGTTTTTATACAGGGAATAAAATGATCATTTTTCTCTACAAGCACAACAACATATGACCCTGCACTACAAAAAATAAAATATCAGGAAGTATCTTCCACTGAGGGTCATCTGAGTGGGCAACGGTCTGTATACATCCCTTGGGCTATGATCCCGGCCATTGGACGTCTTAGGGGACAGGCCCTCTCTACAGCGAAGGCCCTCTGACAGCGTCCTGCAGAGCTCACTCTGTTCTAGTCCCTTCCTGACCCCTGAGCTCTCCCAGGCTGACTCCACTAAGAAAGAACTTCTCTGGTCAAAAGATCAGGCCTAACCCCTTCTCCAGGAGACCATGGTCTCCAGGGGGAGCTTGCTCCTCACTGGTTTGGGCGCAGTGACTTAGACCACAGAGCGACTTCCCTCAGGGTCACATTGCTGTGGACGCAGCCAGGGAGGGCGCGGTGACAAGCTGAACACCAGCCCCCACCCACAGCCACAGCCACAGCACTGGGGATATGGGCCACTGAGGAAAGCAAAGAGGTGGGTTCCAGCTCCAGCCTCCGAGATCCACCTGGGCCTCGCTGCCCCGACTACCCGATGAGAGCAGGCCCTGGGGCGTGGGAACCGGAGTGGACAGAGAGAGCCTCAGTTTGAAAAACTCCCAGAACAGACATCTGAGTCCCAATAAGAACAGAAACAACCCAGACAGGTTCTTAAAAACACTCAAGCATCCGCCTTCCCACACTCAGGCAATCTGCACGTGTCGCACCAGGTTATGTACAAGGTCACGGAATCATAACGAATGGGGAGGAGGTGTCCATTCATCTGAACAGTCCCAGAACTTCTCCAGCAGCGCGCCACTTACACACGAACCTCTCCTCTCAGGGCACATATAGAAGACAGTCTTTTTAAAAAACACAATGCATTATTTTCTTTTGTTTCAAAGAGAAGAGGGCATCATTAAACACGAGAACGCAGTGGCAACAGCGCCGACTAGGGCGTGCAGAGCTGGGAGGCAGGGAGGGACAGAGGGTCAGCAAAGGAACCACTGCAGGCAGTGGGCAGCGGCAGGGCTGTGGAGCATGGGGGGAAGAGGGTTCACTTTTTGGAGGGGCAGCTTATTGTTTTAAGTGCTTATTTCTTCATCTGTTTTATTCAGTTTCTTCAGCGTGTCCAGCAGTTTTTGTGGGGTGAGAATCTGCGTGGATCCTGAGGGAGGCAGAGAAGACAGTGAGCTCGCTGGGACGCTTCCTCCTTCCCTGCTCCTCGAGGTTCCCAGACCTGCACCCACTCCCCCGCCCCACCCTGGTGTGGTCAGTGGAGGCAGGGAGGGGGTTGGGGATTGGGCTTTGGGGCCAAGTCACATTTGGGGCTGGGAGACATTTGGGGACTGGGGATAAACAAAACATCCTCTGGTTGCCCTAGCTGGCTTGGCTCAGTGGATAGAGAGTCAGCCTGTGGACTGAAGGGTCACGGGTTCAATTCTGGTCAAGGGCATATGCCTGGGTGGTGGGCTCGATCCCCAGTGGGGGGCATGCAGGAGGCAGCCGATCAATGATTCTCTCTCATCATTGATGTTTCTATCTCTCTCTCCCTCTCCCTTCCTCTCTGAAATCAATAAAAATATATATATTTTAAAATCCTCTGGCTCAGGCAGGGTCCCAGGCCTCCCCCTCAGGGCTCAGCGCCATCTGCAGGACATGAGGCAGCTGCATTTTGAACTCAAGGTGAAGCAGGGAGAGGAATTCCAAACCACATGGCAGGGAAAGGTTGGGAATGGGGCGGGGGCTATGCGGGGCCTATGTGTGGAAAGAATGGTGCCTGGTAGGAAGGCAGTTGGTAGGCAGAACACCCTGGGGGAAGCCACTGACCTCTGGGAGCAGATGCTTGGAACTGCCGTGGTGGGCGGGACCTCAGGTGTGAAAGGGAGAGGGCGGGGACCTGAGGCCTTACCTTATAGAGACCGTGCATTGTAAGAGATTAGAAATGCTTGCAAAAATTTAAGCTAATGGAATTAGGTATAACTTCTACCACAAAATAATAAATAAATAAAAGTAAATGAAGTCCTTTTCATAAGGAGAGAGATCTAGTAAGTGCAGTGAAAAAAGATGCATGGATCGTGTGGTTTGGACATGGACATACTCAAACAGAACAGAAGTGGCTGGTGTGTGAGCATGAGGCCTGCACGCATGCAGCAGTGGCCGTCAAAGAAAGATCCTGGTGGGAGAGAAGAACCGAACAAAAGAGACCTGTACTTGAAAATGTGCCTCCCTGGAGATGCGGGTGCAGGCATGGCCTTCATGGGACAAGGGGAGCAGAAACCTCAGGATGCCAGATCCCCGCCCGAGCTCGGGCAGGCACAGAAGGCTCAGGCTGGCTTGCTGGGCGGGATCCCACACACCAGCGTCCCTGTGCCTCTGACCACTACTTGCTCAGCTGACCTGTGACTGCTGGAGCTGCAGGCCTTGGACCTTCCTGGTCAGTCAAACCAGCAGCAAACTCGTAAAGCCTTCCCTGGTGTGAGGGGTTCCTCCCGACACCCCATTCCCTGCAGTGCAAGTCCCAGGCACCTGTCACTGCTCAGAGCAGCTACTGCCATCGTGCCGAGTGATGCCCAGGCCGCAGGCCCCAGGCCCCAGCTCTAAAGCCGACTCATTATCCTGCACTGAGGCTCCTCCTACAAACGTGACAGAGGCTTCAGCAGTATGTCCCCCAGAGTACACATTTCTGTGGCTCTACCCATCTTACCACGCGTCCTAAAGAAAGTCAAAGACTGTCTACAAATGGGGAAGCAGGACTTAAATGTTACAAATTCCTAACAGTGAACAGCTGTGAGAATGAGGGCTTTCCAATTTCAATCCACACGGACTGTGTGTCTACACCCTGAAAGACAGCCCTGGGCTCTGGGTGCAGGGTTAGCTCAAGGGCATCCTAGGTTGAGACAATGGCAGCACACTCATTCCAGAGAAAACCATCCCTAACCCGTCCCAAAGTGCTCCCCCTGCCCTTGCTTCCTTGCAAATTCAGGATTTGTGGGAGGCCAAAAAGAGGTTAAGGAATCCATCAGCTCTAGAATTTTCTGATATTATCTGATCACTGACCATCTGGTGTTCCCAGGCTTTGACTGAAAGAAGAAAACCCAGGACCAAGAGTACTGGGCAACTAGAGAGGCCTGTAGGACCCTGTGCCAGGCACGGTGCTGGGCCCTCGCTCACTGGTCTCTTTAAAGGACCCAGAGCAGCTGAGTGCCCATTCTTGCCACCCAATCATCTGTATTGCTTTAATACTTGGTTAGGCTTTCTACCACCACAAATATTGCTAATTGAGTGGGGTGGGTTTAAACCACAATTTGCAAATGTTCTCACTTTGAACTCACAGGTAGCTGACCACATAGGCCCTTTAGATCAGCAAGAGGGTCCCACTGCTCTGAGGGTCCCTCTTAGTCTACATAACGGGAAGGTTGAGAAATGTGAATGGGGTCTCCCAGAACAGAGTCATCCGAAAGACTGAGCGCTGTGGGCAGACAGATGTCTGCTGGGACAAAACCCTTCTCTCACTGGCCGGGTACTCAGTTGGTTAGAGCATCGTTTTGATATACAAGGTTACAGGTTCTACCCCCAGTGAGGGCACGTACAAGAATCAACTGATGAATGCATAAGTGGAGCAACAAATCCATCTCTCTCTCTCTCTCTCTCTCTCTGTCTCAAAATCAATTAAAAAACACACCTTGCAGTAAATGCCATCCACCCACCTGCCACCTGCACACAGAACTAGCAGCTCTGATTCTGATTACCCACCTCCCAAAATGCTTCGAAACAACGACTGTTAATTCAGTGCCCACAGGTTTGGCTTTCCTTGGGAAGGAGCCTGGGCAGAATGGGAGGTACTCAGGCCATAGCCAGCCCCAGTGTCCTGGCTCATAGCCCCCTGCTATTTCTCACCTTCATATCAACCTTCCAGGTTTCCTAGCCAAGGTGCTGATGGCTTTCCCCTGAGGTCAACAGGGAGCCGAGAATGGGTAGGGCTGCATGGCTTCAGTCACCAACCTGAGGAGGAGCCTTGGGGCCCTATGGTCCAGCCTCCCTGTGGGCCATACACTGTGGCCCAGGAAGTGGGAATGACCTAGTCACAGGTCCTTGTGGCAGAGCTGGGGCTGGAGTCCAGGTCTCCCCACTGCTCAAGGTGACTCACATTCTGAAGACTCACTGGGCCACAGCTCAGCCCAGGTGGAGGGGACATTTTCAGGGCCCATGTCGATGGAGTCTATGAAGCCAGGTACACAAACTCTGGCCTCATCACAGAACGGGCAGTGAAGCTAAGGCCTGAGTAACGTTCCAGTGGAGTTCTGGATCAGTCTGCCATTTAAACGCATCCGAGGAGGTTCCCAGCACGTAGGGAGAACGGAAGGAGAGAGGAGGGGACGAGGACAAGAATAAAATCTGGATCATCTACCGAACAGAAGCAGGTTCCTGGGGGACAGAGAGCAGGTGCAGTGCGGTGGGAGAGCGATTTCCACCCAAAGGCTCTCAGCACGAGGGGCTTCAGTGGGTGAGGAGGGTGATTACTCAACTCTCGGAAGGATCACAGGAGGTTAAAATGAAAGCAGTTACTGAAAGAGCAAATGGCTAATGAGTGCCCTTTCCCCAGAGGAACACGAGACAGGAGCTCTTCCGTGGCTGGCGGGAGCTCACCCAGTACATGGTGGCCTGTGACCCCTTGTTCCCCGGGCTAAGTGCTGTCGGGGAAAGCGGCATTTACATGTCTCACTACCACTGACTCGGAGTCTACTCTGACGCTCTCCGCAGAGCCTCCCCCACAACCGGGCACCCAGGGCTGTCCCTGGGAAGCCTGCCGGCCTCGTGCTCAGGTTCCCACCCCACACCCCAACCTGGACAAGGTGCTCTCTTCCTGGTGCCCACAAACGCATCCCTGAGCACCAGGCGTGGGCGCGACCCTCTGGCATCCCTCAACCCCTCTGCAGGGCTGCTCACAGCATTATTCTCGTTCTCAGGTTAAAACCCCGGGGACTGTGCTGTGGGCTGAGCAGCAGGGGACCCAGGGCAGGAGAGAGCCCGCGGGCCGGCCCGGAGGCTCTGTGGCCAGTGGGTGAAGGCAGCATCGGACACATTTTCAATCGGTGTTAAGAACTGCAAGCATTTTCTTGTTAAAGGAAAATCAAATAAATAATAAACTAAAAACAGAAAAAATAAAAAGAGTGACGGAATAATCAAAGAAAGCCCTTCAGAGAGGAAGAGTTTCTTTTCTGTAATAAGCTGCTTTTACTTTGTTTCTTTGGCTCTCACTCCATTGTTGGAGCCTGATCCTCAAAAGATACCCTAGAGGACTCCCTGAAGTCGGGGTGTCTCAGGTCCATGAGAAATTTGGTGGGAGTAAGAATATGAGTAGAACCTGCGGGAGAACAGAGGCCAGCTGACTGCTTGAACAAAGGTACGGAACAGGAACATGCCAACTTAGGCCTACGTTTTATGCAGCCAGTGAGATATGAGAAAGCAAGACACACGAGCACGCGCACGCACACAGGCACGCACACAGCACACGCACTGCAAGGATGGCTGGCATGCACAAAAGCAGGTGAGGCCACACAGCGGACATCGGCTGTCTGAGCGAGACCCCTCCAAAAATCTGTAGGTCACTTCATCTCCCCAGGTTATACCACCTCCCAATGGGGAACCTCAGGTCAGGGCCAAAGTCGAAGATAGAGATTTACCCCCAAGCCCGGCTCTGACAGCTTCTGCCCAGGAAAACTGTGTTTGAGGTAAGAATTATCCAACACACGCATGCAACACATATGCAAGCAGGGAGCAGAGAGCTTCATCAGGGGGGGCGGGGGGGCGCCTACATAACGAACGGGAAGGAACAACACAGGGAGAAATGGTGACCACATGGGGGAGCTCCAGGGAGCGGGGACGGGAGGAAGAATGTCCAATCTCCCCACTGAATGGTGCTTCTGGGTCCATCTGGAGACACCAGGGACACCATGTGACTGGTGTGTAGAACCTGCTCCTCTGAGAGCCTGGAGGCACCGTGACTTGGCCACTCCAAAGGAGAGGCACGAAGCTGACTCGTCTTGTCGAGATAAGGAGAGAGGGCAGGGCCTGGCCAGGTAGTATGTGCTGATAGCCTCTTGCCAATTATTGTCAAGAGGCATCCGGGCAAGTGCCACTCCATTTTGTTAAGGGAAAGGAGGGACTGAGGAAAACGTGGAGAAAGCGAGATTTTTCTCAGCTCCCTCTTTCTCTTCCAACCCTAGAACTGTGGGCGTTCCTACACGCATGATAAGGAGAAACACCGCCGCTGCATTGAGTCAGCTCCTGTGAGTTGCTGCCTTTCTTCTGGAAAACCATCAGGAAATCGCAGACAGGGTATGAGAGACCGGAAGTAGTAGGGCTGGAGGGGAACCCTGGGCAGAGGCCAGCACGCCTCGGGCAGCATCTGCTCACACGCGTGTCTGGTCTGTCCATCTCTGACGGAGAGGTAAGGAGGGTCAGTTTACCTTCTTTTTACCGAGCACCTCGGTGTGAGGCCCAATGCCAGGACACGGACAAGTCCCACCTTAGGTCTAGTTTGGGCTGTAAGTGGGTGTTCTTAGCCTGTTTGGTTGGATAAGGAGATGGCAGCCTGGAGAGGTGGGGCGCATGCCCAGGTGACCCACAGGCAGGGGCAGAGCAGAAAGTGGGCCTGGGCTGCTGGAGTCTGTGTCAGGCCCCTCCCACCACACGCAGACACGAGGAACCTCACCCCTTAGCTTTTGCCGACCATGAACAGCTCTAGAGATGACGTCTGGCAGGGGCAGTGGAGTCGAGGACAGAATGAGACACCAAAGCGTGGAATGGAGCCCAGTGCGGAGAAGCAGCCCCACCCCCTGGGAAACAGGCCCACTCACCTATCAGCACTTCCCACTTGCCGTTGGCCTGGGTCACCTCGTAGGCGCAGCGCATCTCGCTCAGGCTCACGCCTCCCAGGATGAAGATGATGAGGCGGGGACCACTGCGGTACTCGCCCGGGGCCTTGTTCTTATGCCAGTGCCCATAGCGGGCGCTGAGGGGGGCAGGGGAGAGATTAATAATGTTCACCCGCACTCAAGTACCTGCACTTCACACCTGCGTGACACGTGTACATGTTCGTCCGCACACAGTGACACAGAGAGGCTGCGTAGTGAGTGTTGTGAATGAAGCACAGTGGGGCCGGGAGCAGAACTGTTACGAGCACCCTGCTGCCACCTGTCAGTCTCTTAGAAACATGTAGGCAGCAGCCAGGCTCAGGTCGGCTTTACTGTTTGACATGCTAAGTTCAGCAGCTCCTCCGGCGTGCTGCTCGTCCAGGAGTCTACCCCCAGGGGTACACGTTCCTAGCTGTGAATGGGCACTCTGCTGGCAGTGAGCAGGAACAGCAGAGCCAAAGGAACAGCAAATGCGCACAGATGCCTCACTGGGCCTCCTGCACTGAGAGGAAGGGCCCTGTGGGCGGGTGGCGCTGTCAGGGCCGGCCTGCACCTGGCTGCGATGAGCACAGCGGGAGGGGCTCACGGCCACGCGGTATCACAACGGGACTGCTGTGCAGCTGACATGCCACCAGGGCCAGCCCCTCACTGCCGCCTGCCTGCTCGAGCGTCTCACCTGACGGCGGTGGTGCTGAAGGAGGCAGAGGAGCGGGTAGAGATGTAAGGGTAGTGCTTGGTATCGAGCTTGTCCTCAATGGTGTCCTGGAAAGAAAAGAGACTGATGTTGCCCAGCCTGTGTGGCTCAGTGGTTGTGCGTCGACCCATAAACCAGGAGGTCATGGTTTGTTTCGGGTCAGGGCACATGCCTGGGTTGTGGGCTCGATCCCCAGTGTGGGGCCTGCAAGAGGCAGCCGAGCAACGATTCTCTCTTATCACGGATGTTTCTATCTCTCTCCCCTCTCGCCCCCTCTGAAATCAATACAAATATATAAAAAGAGAAGAGACTGATGTTAGGTCTGCCACCTGCTAGAAAAGGGCTGATGGAAGCCAGAGAATTCGAACAAGTCACTTAGTGAAAACCATGCCAAGTTTGCAGCATCCAGACCGCTCCCTGCTCCCGCTGCTGCTGCCGCTGCCCAGGGCAGTGCCCGTGTGGAGGATGCTCCAGAAGCAGCCGATGTGCTGAGATTAGTCTGTAGGTCTGCTCGTTAAGAGAAATTTTTAAAAATTGCATTGATTTTTCTTGCTTCGCTTCCAATTAATTCTTTTTTCTCCCTCTTTACATTCTCCGTGAGACTGTGCTGTATCCTGTCCCATGAATTCCTGACACCATCAGTCTTGTAGACACTAGGCACAGGCATCTCTCAGGCAGGAGAAAGCCTTCCACCCTCAGTTGCCCAAGGGGCTAATTATCTGGTGGGTGGCTCCCAGCTCCCCACCTCCTGCTGCCTAGAAACCTACACTCCCTACCAGTTACCACGCAAAGCGTACACATCTCCCTGGAGGTCCGGGAAGGAGGGGCAGAAAAGGGAGCAGAGAACAAAGGAGGGATGAGACAGGGGCTGGCTTTATCTCTGCAGCAAGCCAACATTGTCTTTGGTTTCTAGATGTCTCATGTTCACCCAGCCTTTTGGTTCGTGAGTTTTAAAAACAGGAAGCTGACTCACTGTATATATTTAAAATACATTTATTTGAACGTACAATTCAGTACGAACACCTGCTCTGCTATGAGTCAACAAAGGGATCCTGAGCAAGTCTCTTCATTCTCCGACCCCAGTCCCCTCTGCCTGCCAAGTGAGGAATTGGACAGATTAGCTCTAATCCCGCCCCCAACTTCTAGCAGGTGGGATTCCATGCAGGCTTCCCTGACCTACAAGAAGAGATGGGAAGGACAGGCGCCTAACGAACGTGAAACACCTACTATGCACAAAGCATGGGGCCAGAGGACGCAGCAGTTGAGGGCATAGAACCGAGGTATAAAAAGATGAGCCAAACAACAAGCGGCAGACGTGCTCAAAGAACCCCCCTAACATAGGCTCCTGGAGTCCAGGCGGCCTCTGTGGGGCGGGTTGGCCAGGTGGGGTGGCGGGTGGCACAGTGAGACGGGATGGGGGCTTTGAAGGAAGAGGCTTCTCTGGTTGGCATGGAGGACGGAGGTGCGGGATAAGTGGGAGAAGGGAGGCAGGCTGGGCTCACATTCCAGAGGCCCACCCACACCTCCGTATGGAACTCGCTACTCATGGGACCTTCTGGTGCTGTGATCTGTTGGGTTCCTCTGGGTGCGGTACCACTGAGGGATCTCTGCCTCCTGCTTCCTAGAAATCACGTGGTCTTGGGACCTGCACCTGGCCGTCTGTTGGGTCTGCTCTTCACCAGCCCCAGGACAAGACGTGCTATGAGGCCTGAGAGAGCTCCGGAAGCCAGTCCTTTGGGTGTCACTGCCCCTGCTAGGCGGTGGAGCTGGAAGCATCAGGCCTTTATGTGAAGAGCCCTGGGCCTGGAGCCTGTCTCCACCCCACCCACCCCACAGCACTGACCTCCATGATGTCTTTAATAATCGGGGTCCATCGTGACAGCTGGTAGGTCTGCTCGCTGATGCGCTCCTTCCGCTCTGGCTTGCTCCTGCGACGCAACGTAGACTGAATGCAAACATAAAGATTAGACTGTCAGGCCATGTGGACCCCGGGGTCCCTGCTGGCCTCTGGAAACCCTCTCCCAAGGCCTCCTTTCAGAACGGCAGCACGGCCAACTCTAACGAGTGGGAGTGTTTTCCCTGGAAAAGCCAAAAACATGCCCTTCTAGGAACTGGAGCAAAGTTGGTTCTTTCTTTTCTTTTTTTAATATTTTATTTTTTTTTATTCTTATTTTTTATTTTTTTGTCAGTCCTCACCTGAGGATATTTTCCCATTGATTTTTAGGGAGAGTGGAGGAGAGCGGGAAAGACAAAGAGAAACATCGATGTGAGAGAGACACATCGACTGGTTGCCTCCTGTACCAGGGCCCAGGCCGGGGAGGAGCCTGCAATCAAGGTACGTGCCCTTGACCTGAATCGAACCTGGGGCCTTTTGGTCCACAGGCCGACACTCTATCCGCTTAGCCAAACTGGCTAGGGCTTATTTTTTAATATTTTAAATTGATTTCTAGAGAGAGGAAGGAAGAGGGAGAGAGAGGAGAAACACTGATGTGAGAGCAAAACATTTATCAGTTGCCTCCTGTGTGCCCCATACCAGGGATCAAGCCTGCATATGCCCTGAATGGAAATCGAACTGGCAACCTTTTGGTGCATGGGACAATGCCCAACCAACTGAGCCACACCAGCCAGGGCCAAACTTGGCTCTTTAAAGTCACAGCAAATGCAGGTCAAATTAAAAAAAAAAATCTAGGTAGTTAAAAAGAATACTTTGCTGTCGACTAACACCAGGAGAAAACACTACTTTGGGTAAGACTTACTCTTTGATTTTGTTTCAACAGCACAGGATGTACTGAAGGAATCGTCTCCATTCTCACTGTGGTCCCTCTTGTGAACATGGGTCTAAAAATGCCAGTTACAGGCCTCTGGTCTGGTGGCTTGGAAGGAACCCCCACTGGGTCCCTGCCTGGAGGCTCGTAGCAGGGTGCTGTGAAGAGTGCTCAGGATTCTTCCTCATCCTGGGCCCCCCACCCCCAGCCTCTCCTAGAGCCCACTGGGGGCTGGGCCTCCCGGACAAGCTGCCCTGACTTGGTCCTGGATCAGTGGCAGTGTTGATTCTCACGGAAGAAGCTGCGTCTGGTGTCCAAAGGCAGAGCCAGGCCAACCTGCAGGCGCGGCTCCTGCTGTGGGCTGGTCCACAGCACGGCTCAGCTTTGGCGCTGTGCTCCACGCCTGCCTGTGCACGTTGTGGCTCCTGGCGCTAACCCTGTTACTCATCTTGGATCTTTATTCCTCTGATTTTACCTGATCTCTCTTTCTCAGTGTTGAGTGTGTGCCTCATAAGCTGCCTAAGTAAGTAGTTAGGGGAGAAGAGAAAAGACCCACCAGTCCCACCCCCCCCCCCCCCCTGCACAAGGCTGGCCCTTACATCGGTGACGATGGGCACACCCAGGTGCGCCATGTTGGTGATGATCTCGCTGTCCTCCGGGGGGATCTGGGCGTGCTGGATCAGTTTGTTCAGGTTTTCCTCAGTGATGCCTGAGAGAGCAAAACCCGTCACCACGTCCGCCACTGCACAGTGCACACTCAGAGGCCCAGCCCAACGCCTGGCGGGAGGGGGACAGTGCCCCTTCTCCTCAGCATTGCTGGAAATTAACCTGCTCATTGCAGCAACTTTACCGTCAGGTGAGGACAAGATCAGGACTCCTGTTCCACGCTAACCCCCCATCCCGGGCTGCGGCCATCGGCAATTGCCCCTCAGGGTCTGTTTCCCTCGCCTCCTGCTCCTCAGCCACCCCAGCCACCATGGGCCCACATCAAGGTCAACATGGACAGGAGTCTCTGTGCCCATCTTTTTGCACAATGGACACATATGGGCAACTATGATGGGGTAAAAATCAGTTATTTAAAGGCACAGACTACAAGAGTGGTGCAAATTCAAGGTGTCTGGCAGACACGCTCCCTGCTTTAAGGGCCCCCCCACTGGCCCTAGGCCCTCGGTTATGAGTCCCAGACCACGGGTTAACCCTAGAACTACTGGGGCACAGCCTCCAGTGGAAACTGATTTGCCTGCGTTACATTTCCCCAAACGTAAAAAGCCCCTGGGATCTTCCTGTCAAATACCCTTCCACTCTTTTGACACCACTCTTCTGCCTGCTTGGTCCCCCCAGCTGCCCTCCTCGTGCCCACCACTCCTACCATTCTTGAGAAAGATGTAGAGGAGGATGATGCGGATTTTGTCGTAAGTGCTGACATTTGCGTCCAGCAGAATGGGGACGATGGCTCTCATGGGGTCCTTGATCTTCTCACCTTCAGCATCCGTGCCCATGGCCAGGTCCTGCAGAAACACGCCACACTGGCCCCACTTCTGGTGACAGTCTGGATAGGCGGTAACTATTGGGAAACTGCGGGTCCGTAATGTCTGGGACTGTGCTGGGTTGGGGAGGGTCCTGAGCAGGTACTTCCACTCTCACGACGCCAGCTAGCACCCGGGCAACTAGCACCGCTTTCTAGACCATCCAGGTTTCACTTTCGATGATTTGCCACCTTGTTTACAGGTCGCTGTTCCCTTCAGGAGGTGCCAGTGAACCTGTGCCAGCCTCAGGGGAAGCTTCGAGCGAGGCCAGCAGGCTCAGCCCATCAAGAACTATTGGTCCCGTTGTGGCTGCAACTTCCTCTGTGGTTCCCTTTTTTCCCTCAAGATCCCAGGAGTTCATAACAATTATGACCTCAAGTTCATGGCCTCTTCCCAGTCTGGGTGGGAGGAAGGCAGGGCACCTCTCCTAGGCCCCTTCACCTCTCAGTCCCACCACCAGCCTCACGGATGTTTGTTCAGCAGGACCTGATTCTAACACTTTCCAAAAGGCAGATTAAATGTAACTAGTTCACCAAATACTACTGCACACTCTGCAACAACTTAATTCTGAGGGCTGATCCCGACTGCGCTGTTACCGATGCAGAGATAACCCACCCTCTGGCGGTGAAGGCCTTCTGGAGAGGACGCCTGTGTCGGCCAAGATCCCCTGGGAAACTGACGGGTTCAGCCGGGCTGCGTCCATTCGAAGAGGCAATGAATCGGGGCAGGTCTCTCAAACCTAAGCTGAGCCCATCATATCAAACCAGAAGATGTAATCTCAGCATCTCACTGAGAACTTGAGCTGTTTTTACTGTGAAGCGGGCCTTCTGCTGAGGCCTCAGGATGGTTGAGTGCTCTCTCCCCCCCAGAAGCTGCCCCTGGCTGGGTCATGGTATTACAATGGAAGAACTAAGTGCTAGCTTACTGACCCCACACACCACACCACACCACACCACACTCCCAGAAGTCATGGCAGCATTGCATTTCCCTCTGCAGATGAGGAAAATACAGAGAGAAATGGGCACAGCAAACATATCCGTGACAGAGACACAACTCAAATCCCAAACTCTGACCCTTCCAGCCCTAACTGCGATCGGTGAGGAGGGGGCGAGTTCCCCACCTGCTACTGCACTACCCGAGGCCTCCAAAGCTGCTGTGGCTGCAGCAGGAGAAAATGCATTCGGATATAAATCAGCCGGCCCCACCTGTAGGGCTCAGAACCTCTGGAAAGCCAGACATGCAAAATCCACACGGCACGTCCTTCTAGACCGTCCAGTCCCTACCCTTGAGAGTGTGCGGCACTGGCTCGCGAGGTGAGACCACACGATCCCGTAGGCCTTCCCATCTCTATTTCCTATGATTCTGCAGGATGTTCAAGGTCAGAGGTTAAACTTCTGCTGGGTAAGTGGTCATGGCAGGAAGAGAAGGAAAGGGTCCTACCTGCTCCACCCGGCAGAGCTTGTCCACGGTGCCTTGGTAATGCTTCATGCAGTCCTCGGCAAGATGCAGGTGGGTGGAATACTAGGAAAAAGCAGTTTGTGATCAAGAATTACTCGCTGATATGTGTGCCACCTACCTAGGATGCATAAACACTGGGCCAGACACCAAGGAATCACCAGCCTCATGCAGGCCAGCACACAACCACCACAAGGCAGGGCATTATGTGTCGAGAGAGGGACAAACCACATTCAAAGGGTCAACAGGAAGGAGGAATCCTTCGTGGGTGGGATGGGGTGGGCTGTTGGCTGCACAACATGCCCACAAATTCTTCGATATTACTCCCTCCAGGAGGAGGAGCTTAGTACCCCCTCCTTGAGTGTGGGCTGGATTTAGTGACTCGCTTCTAAGGAACAGTGCGGAGGAAGTGATGTGTGATGTCCCTCATCAGGACCGGGAGGGCGTGTGACTTCTTTCCAGCTCTCTCTCCCAGCTCACTCACTCCGGGGAAGCCAGCTGCCATGTTGTGATGACACTCCGGCAGCCCCTTGGCGAGGTTGACGGAAGAGGAATAGGAAGAACAAAGAGAAAAAGATGAAGAGGAGAAAAGTCCTAGGAAAGAAGCTGTCTACTCCAGCCTCCCATTTTTGGCGAGTAAGAATGGAAGATGACTGAAGATCCGTGGGTGTCAATGGACCGGTCAGTGTGCCAGGACTCTGAGACGCCTTTCTGAAGCTCATTACACTCACGATCCCACTCGGTCACTTTGGATCGCCATACCTTGCTGAGCTCTTTCTGGTACTGGGGCATTTTCTTCAGCATCTGGGACAGGTCCCGCATGGTGGTCTGTAAGGAAAGGAAAGCAGAGGGTCTCACGCCCGTGGCCCTGACCTAGGAGGCTGAGCAAGTGTGGTGGGCGCAGGACAGGACAGCAGCCAGCACCGAAGCCCCAAGTGTGTTCTGTAACTCTCAAAAGGAATCCATTACACACAAGATCATGTGTGTTCAGACTGCCAAGCTTCTGCTCAAATAATTATTGACCCAAATAGCATGACTGTCTTATGGGTGGTGAGCTGAACTCCGGAGCCCAGCAGTTACGTTTTATTTGTTGGACTAGACAGTTATTGAGAGCATAGCTCTTGCCAGAAAAGAACACGTTTTTGTCCATCCACTGCCTCTCTGCATCCCCAGCTTAAGCTCTCTTGGCATCACGTTCATGTTGAAAGGCTGCAGCTGAGTAGACAGGGGGCAGTAGGGAGAAGGTGAAAGGCTGGAATCTGCATCCTGACAGGTGAAAGGGGTCTGCTTACCCTCTAACTGTGCGAACCACCTAATCCCACTCATTTATCCAACAAGAATTTATTGAATTACTACTACATTCCAGACACTTTCAGGTGCTGGACATACAAGGACCAAAAAAAAAAAAAAAAAAAAAAGGATGTCAAGTACTTTTGCCTTGAAGAGCTCACGTTTGGCGGGGACTGTCCCGTTGAGTGGCCTGGCGCTCTCTGAGGGTGTCAGTGTGGTGTACAGAGCAGAGGCACGGCACCAGTCTAGGGAGGAGCAGGGAAGGTTCCTGCTCCTCCCCCAGAAACAACACCCGACCTGGCTGGTGTGGCTCAGTGGATGGAGTGTGTCACATTCACCAAGAGCTCACCAGTTCAATTCCCAGTCAGGGCACATACCCAGGTTGCAGGCTCAATCCCCAGTAGGGGGGCATGTAGGAGGCAGTCGATCAATGTTTCTTTTTCATTGATGTTTCTCTCTCTCCCTCTTTCTCTAAAAATCAATAAAAACATTTTATTTTATTTTTAAAAATATATTTTATTGATTTTTTACAGAGAGGAAGGGAGAGGGATAGAGTTAGAAACATCAATGAGAGAGAAACATTGATCAGCTGCCTCCTGCACACCCCCTACTGGAGATGTGCCCGCAACCAAGGTACATGCCATGCCCTTGACTGGAATCGAACCCGGACCCTTTAGTCTGCAGGCAGACGCTCTATCCACTGAGCCAAACCAATTAGGACTAAAAACATTTTAAAAACAAAAAAACACGACACCTGAGCAAAGGACTGGGACTTCACAAGGCAAGGCCCAGACAAGGAGCTCAGGTGTGGCTGGAGGAAGGCGGTGGGAAAAGGAGGGAGACAGAGATGTCCGAGACCAGAGAGTCTCTGGAGCCTGATGACCCAGGTTCCATAGATGTGTCAGCAGGTGGGGCTTGATTCTCCTGGGAACGGGAAGTCGATAAACGGTTTTAAGCCAGGGAGTGGCACAATCAGAGCTCATCTCCCTCTGCTGATGGGTAAGCACCTCTGTAAACAGCAGGATAAGGAGAGGCCCAGGAAAGTTAGGTCATGAATTCTAATTCCTTCACAAGCTAAAAAAGGCTTCACAGTTCTTCCGGCTTAAAATGAATCATGATCCAAAACAGCAAATATGGATCCACAGAGTAACAAAAAACAGCTCTCTATAAATATCAGAAGACGGGGTCTGGATCTCAGTCTTGAATGCAGAAGTAAGACAAAACGATCACGGATGAAGGGAGGACTATGGCCCCCAGCTCCCCAGCTCCCCAGCCTGATGCCGGGGAGGCGTCCTCCCTGCTCCTGGGGAGAAAGCAGGGTGGGCTCACCTTCTCCCCCGTGTTCATTCTCTTGCTGGAAGAAAAATCTTTCAGAGAGCGGGTGACTTCCCTGGAAGACAGAAGAAGGCAGCTAAGTCTCAAAGCAACACCAAGTGCCTCTGTATGAGTGATATTGGATAATGCAAGAGTCTTCCTTTAGGAAAATGTGGTGACTTCTCCTGTCATAAGGGACACATTTCAAGTGACTTTCTGAGACAGACAGACAGACAGACAGTGTTATTCTAGCTAATGTTTTATTTTATTTTATTTAATTTTTCTAGCTAATATTTTAAACCAGGGTTCTCCAGAGTGGGGTGCATGAGATGATTCCAGAAGAGAAAAGAAAATATTAGGACATCTACTTATGCTTATTTTACTTCATCCTTTTCAAATTTATGTTTTTGTATATGCTGTAAAATATACACATTAGTACAACAAAGCATATATTTTACTTCACAGATAAATTTAATTAAATGTAAATACTGGAAATGTGAACCAACATTTTCTAAAGTTGAGTGATCCCCAAAGTGTGGAGACCACTTCTCAATAGCAGAGCTAGCCAAGACTATTATTTTCTCACTCTTGCCTGTGAATTTCCTGAGGATAGCACCGACTCAATGTGGCAGAATGTGTCTTTTTCCAAAAGCAGAATTGTTTAAAGGTCTTATAACATTTACATATTGGAAACATTTTGAAACATTTTCAGAGCAAAGTCTGTTCTGTGTGTGGAGACAGTTCTTGCTCAGAAATTTTAGGTATGACCACAGAAGAGGAAGATCACACACCAGCTACATAAGAGAGAACTGCATGGTGGGGTCTGGACCTTTAAATGGAACAAACTCATTTTACATACTTAGTGTTTATAAAGCACTAGAGGCCCAGTGCACGGATTCGTGCACCAGTGGGTTCCCTCGGCCTGGCCTGCAGGGATTGGGCTGAAACTGGCTCTCCGACATCCCCCAAGGGGTCCCGGATTGCGAGAGGTCACAGGCTAGGCCAAGGGACCCTACTGGTGCATGATCGGGGCTGAGGAGGGACCACAGGAGGGCTCCATGGTGTGTCCAGCCTGTCTTGCCTGGCCGGACCCCAGCAGCAAGCTAACCTACCGGTTGGAGCGTCTGCCCCCTGGTGATCAGTGTACAGCATAGCGACTGGTTGAATGGTCGGACACTTCGCATATTAGGCTTTTATTATATAGGATTTCGCTGAGAGGTACAAATGCTTTCCAAAATCCTAAAGTCCCCCTAACACAGAATGAATTTTCTAACTTCCTGAAGCTGGTGGAGCCCTAGCCAGGGATCAGAAGGGATTTATCATCAGAGATTAGCATGTTGGACACTTTGCTGAGGCAGCGAGTTCATCGCTGATGCGCTCCACCCCAGCTGCCCAGAATGCACACTGGAAACACCTTAGGGAGAGAGAAACGCCTCGCCCTGGAGGAGGGCGGGGGGGGGCTCTTACTGGGACACCTCTGCGATGTGCTTGTGGCGCAGCGTTATCCAGAGGTCGTCGTCTTCGTCCAGAAGCACTTCCTTCACCCGCGCCTCTCCGATGCCGCTCGTCTCATACCTAGAGAGGGGAGGGCCCACAAAATCCATCCAAGTCCCCTCTGGTTTGCAACAGACAAGAGCTCACAGTCCTCAGCAGACAGATGTCCCCAGGAATGACTTTACAAGCTCCATGACCATCTGGTGTCTGCGGAATGGGCACTAATGGCTGCAATTCCTCGGGCAGAGAGCTCCAATCAAGGTCAACTGACACGGAGTCCCGTTTTAGATGCTTCAGGGTCAGCTGACGTGAGCGCCACCTGAGCCATGTGGCTCGGGGTGTGAAGTCAGGTTATAGGTGAGTTACAAGGGAAAGACAAAGGCCACCCTTTGTCCCTCTCTCAGAAAGGCCTGAGCACCACCCAATGCGGGGTGCCTGACACCTTCAGCAGTGACCTGCACAGGCCCTCGGCCTAGGACGCCTGTGAAAGCATGAACATCAAAGGAAGGCAAGAACCACAGGTGCCAAAGGGATAAGAGCAGAGATCCACTCAGAGTTCCAGAACTTTCATTCACTACCCTTATAATCAATGTAAATGACATGACAGCAGTGCAGTCTGTTTCCATAAAAATAAAGATTAGTTTTTAGAAACTGAATTTCTAATGATTGCTACCAAGAAAAATGTTTATAATGAAGGAAACGGCTCCTCTGCAAATGAGTTCGGTAAGAAACTCCTGTGAATATATCTGTCATCATATTTGATGATCTGCAAGTAAGATTCAACTCTGAAAAAGATACGCACACATGCCCAAATCGACGACATACTGACACGAGAGCAGACTACAGATCTGGAAACTAAAGTCTTTGTTCTCCCCAAAAGGGGCCTGGGTTCCTGGCTAGAAGGGCCATGAGGATTTTGGGAACTCACAGACAAGCTTGCAGGCTAACTGACAAGACTATGGAAACACCCACTTCTCCTAGGATTGATGACGCCCTTTCCCTAAGTCAGAGGTTGTATCTGGTTCGTTTGCAAAGCTGCAGTCCCTCTGGGCGGTATACTTACTTGTACACATCATTCTCGATAGGCAGCAGATCGTAACTCATAGCCTGAAAGGTCAGCTCATGAAGAACAGGGGAACTGGGGTCGAAACCGCGGTCCAGGATCAGGAGCTGGGAGCGAGCCTTGTCTGGGCCCTAGAAGGAAGGACACGGGGGACTTTCACAAGCCACTCCATACAGTGCTGGCTCTGCACCACGCATGGCCCTCCTGCCAAAGGGGCAGCAGGAAGTGAACTCGGAGACAAAACCTACTGAAACAGCACGGAGCACAGTCCCTTTACTGCTTGACCAGAATACCAGTTCACACCGTGTGAGAGAGAACCCAGGATGTCTGTTTCATAGCGAGTGTCCTTTGAAGCAGATCTGAAACGGTGGCTGGTCCAAGGTGAGCTCACAAAGAAGAGCACCACTGGGTTCAGCTACGAACGGGTGGCCCACCAGGCATCTGCCTGGGCCGAGGGGTTCCAGGCCCTGGGACTTGTGGCTGTAAACCCGAGATGACAAGAACTCTGTGCCTTGACTGCAGTGGGCTTACAGGAATCTATACATGTGATACAATTAAATAGAACTCACACACACACACACACACACACACACACACACGAATACGTGTGCAAACTAGTGAGATCTGCACAAGGTCAGTTTTCTGGGGTTGACATTGTTCTGCGGAGGGGGTTCCCAGGACGCAGGGCTTTCAGTGCTAAATCTGGGGTCATCCCGGAGAACAGAAATGAGTCGTCGCCCTGGCTACACTGACCAGAGTCTCAATCGGCCTGCCCAAGGGGCTGAGCATGTCACCAGAGGCCACGAGCAGGGACAGCGGCACTCACATCACCCAGTGAGAGAATCCCATGGTCCACGGCCACTTACCTCGCCCATGGTGGGGTCATCAGCTTTGTAGGCGTCGAGCTTGTCCTGGATTAGCTGGGCCAGCAGAGCATTGTCCTTGTACTCCCTGCCGAGGAGGAGAGACACGGTGACGGGCCTCGGGAGAGAGGCAGGACAGTGCAGGCAGGTCAGGGGGCACGCGTGTTTCACCTGCATTGCTCTTTTACAATGAGGACATAGGCACATATGCGTGTATCATTAAAAAGGACAAACAGAATCAAATATTTAGCTCTGTTCCTGGAACAGAAATGAGTGAAAAGCAGCTTCCGATGAGCAGCCTCACATCAGCAGAGGGTCCTGACCATCCGTCCTTTCCCCGGGATCGGCCATCTGAGCCTGACCCACCTGAGTCTCACTTCCCTTGACTCAAATCCCCTTGGGTCTTGTTTGCTAGCAAGTGAGAACCTCTGAACCTTACCCTGGGCTCAGCCTGACAGCGTTTCCGGGGCCCCACCCGCTGTACACAGTGTGTGGTGCTGCCTGCCACCTGGCCAGGCTCAGGCTGAAGCGCCTCTGCTCCCAGCCCAGCCCTCCCACGCATGAACTCCAATCCGCCACTCCTCTGTCAGGGGAGATGGCCTCGGCCCCATCTCCAGCTTTTGTCAGGGAGCACCAACAACAGAGGGGTCAGACGCTGGGGCAGACCAAGGGAGGCGCCATTCTACGGTTACACGTCCAGCAGACAAAGGCAACAGGCTGGGTGGAACACTGACCCCCGCACTCCAGGTTCAGGCCCTCAGCTCCTCTGGCTCCAGTTTCTCCTCCCCTGACTCCTGCGTTCACTCCCCCGTCAACCCCCCAAAAGTTTCCCGTGGACAGCCACTGAAAGACCTAATCCCAAAGCTGGCATTGGAGGCCTCCAGAAATGGCCCCATCTCGCCCTGCCCTACACACTGTGCTAGACTGCCAATCCTCCTCAAACTTGCCCTTGGTTTCCCCAGCTCCATGCTTTTGCTCATTCCAATGGCAAAGCCAACTGTCCACAGAAAAGGCCCTCTGGTCCTCATCGGTCTTTTGAAATCCAAACCTGTCCTTCAAGACCTAGTTCAAACGACCCCTCTAGTCTGAGCTGTTCTTGATCCTCTCAGCTCGAAGGGCCAAAGGGCCCTTGGCTGGTCTGCCCTTAGTCATATCTCGCAGGGCTTACACTGCAGGTGTGCACAGCTATGGCCCATCTGCTGGGATGTTCCCTGCCCGCCCGGATTGGGGCTGTGTCCTCAGGTGGAGTCTCCCCAGCACTTAGCACACAGCAGGTAAGTGATGCATGGATGACTTTATAAAACCTGACTGTGTCCTTTAGAGAATTATTTTACCTTACTCTGAAACAGCTTCTGCAAAGACGATGTTTGTTTTTAAAGGTTAGGAAGAGATGCAAAACTACAGGGACCTTGGGTGCCACTACATAGGGGTTCATATTTCAGTTACACATAACTGAACATATATGTATATTTCATGCTCTTTTCTGTATGTGTTACTATATTTCACAAAATTTAAAAAATGACAAAACCGTTGGAAGAATAATTATAAATGCGAGCCACTCAAATCTTGACCCTGAGACAATTGGCAAAGGAATGTTAAGGCCAGAGGAGTCGGGACAGTTTCTCCCGAGCGCGCTCTTACCCACGATACCGCACGGCGGGGTACTCCTTCAGCGTGGCACACAGAGTGGCGATCTGCTCTGCCAGGCGCTCTAGTATAGGATTCTTCATCTGAGCCTTGTGGGGGCTGTAGAAGCTCTGGAAAGAGTCAGCCGAGTCCAGAGAATACACCTGAGGAGGAGGCAAAAATACACGCATGTATAGTGTTTGCATCCAGGATGCTAAACGTCAGAATTTTCTCCAAACCTGATAGCGAGTCTACAGAGCATGTTTTCATTTATCCTTCAGATCTGGGCTGGGTGTCTGCTGGGCCAGGCACTGTGCTAAACACATGGGAACTATTCGTGACCAAAACATGATCATCCTCGTGGAGTGCGTGAAGGGAAGGCAGGCAGTAAACAAACAATAAACATAAAGAAAGTAAGTTGTATGGCATGTGAGAAACTGGTGTGTGTATGAGAAAATAAAGCAGGGAAAGAATGCCCGGATGGGCTCGACAGGCAGGACAAGGCCTCCTGGAGAAGGTGACGCTTGAACAGGGCTTGAGGAGGTGCAGTTTCTCACCAGCAGGGACTTCCCCAAGGAGGGATGGCTGTGCCAAAACCTGAGGCAAGTGTGTTTGATGAACAGTGAGGAGACCGGGAGGAGAGCAGGAGAGGAGGCTAGTGTCAGACCTCAGAGGCCATTAGAGGGTTAAGTAAATAAGGGATAAGCTAGAAATTGTGCTGTGACTGTGTGCAAATGGTGCTTTTTGATTGAATAATTTTGTATCCTCAGGGGTATGTTCTAACTACTTTTCTTTTTCTTTGGAGAGTTCGGAAGTGTAAAGTTTTCTCTTACACTACCTAGCCTACCAGCTAAGTATTTTCTCAGAATCTCATGATGTGAACCGCCCTGATCATCTAGAAAAGCGAAAGGCTGTGTTTGAAGTGTATTGCTTTTTAAAATCTATGCACTATGGTGTGCTGGAACATGCTAAAGGTGGATTGCATTCAATCCAGGTGGTGACAGGGCTCACAGAGAGGAAAAAACGTGCTGCCCTCAGGGAATGGGCTTTGGGCCAAGTGAGCTGGGAAGGAGACTGTGTTTAAATGTTCATGCTGTACTTTTTCCATCCCTCCTTAGCTAAGAACAGGTGATTCCATATGCAAAAATAAAAAAAGATTCCATATGCTAGCGGTCGCCAACCGGTGCTCCGCAGACCACTGGTGGGCTGTGAGGTCCGAATGGTTGGCGACCGCTGCCATATGCCACAATCATTTTTTATCTCTACAAAATGCATAAATGTCCTGTTATCTCATTTCTTTGTTTGCCAGAAGATTTTTAAAAATCTTAAAAGACTAAGACACTCATTCTGTGCCCTCTCACAATCAGCTTCTCCTTTACTGGTTTAACAGCTTTGTGTTTTCCAAGGAGGCGGCTTGCTGCCGCCCTCCTGGCACTGGCAGTGTTAAGGGCTAATGACGAAGGCTGCCATCTGTTCGCTCAGCACATGACAGGCTGAGGTTATCTCTACATAGAAACAGTCTCCTTCACAGCAGATGGGCGTTGTCTGATCCCTTCCCATCTCTCCTTCCACGGTCTTTTTGGATTGACCACCTTTTGGTTATTCGGACTCAGCCAGGTGGGGTGAACGCTGGGAGCAAGGAGAAGTGCACACAAAGGCTTTACAAAGGTCAGAAATAAATACAGAGTAAGAGGAAGGCCGGGCAGACCCCTCAGGAAGACCGCCTCTTTCCATAAACATCCACTCACAACCCCGCACTGTCTTCCAGAATGACACCTTCCCTCCCCACTCTGTGTACTGCACCCCCACCCCACCCTCTCAGAGCTCCTGACAGAATAACAAGGATGCAGAGTTCCATGTGCTCCCTACCAGCCTCACCTGGGACTCGTAGGGGAGAAACGCAATGTTGATTTCCGTCAGAGTCTTGATGACTTTGGCTGCTCGAGATTTTACCAGCTCGTTAAACAAGGCATCGGGACAAGCTGCAGGAATGACAAAAGACACTAACTAGGTTTTCCTGTTCGTTTGCTGGTTAATTTCAATAGTCACACGTGTCTGGTGGATTCTTCATTTATTAGCATTTTAACAAAGGAAATAAAAAGTTAATTCCTTCCTAAAATATCCACTACCTCTAGGCTATAAAAGGAGTATAAAAACACCCACAAGGCCCTCAACAGAGAAACAATGGGCAATAAAGACTGAGATTCTGACAGCTAATAAAAAAAACAACTATTTTTAATATATTTTTTTTATATTGCAGGAAAAGACCTGCAATATATACAACATCATGCATCCGACATGCTCATGAAAAAGAAAATAACGAAAAATCAAACCACTGGGCAATGTGGTGCTGGTGTTTCTTGGACCCTCGAAGGAACTCCGCCGCTCAGGAGACCCACTTGGTGGGGAACCACAGTTGACGCGGCTCTCCTGGGCCAAACAGGGCAGGGTCCCAGAAATGCACTCTTGTTTCATCGTTACTCACGCTGCCTACCTGCTCTCTCTGTCACCCACATTCAAATGGTATTAAAGTATTTTTTGCCAGAACCTTTCCCCACTTTCTCAGGGGTAAGTTCTGCCGGTCTTCCTTCGAAGAACACTAGGGAACCTGTTAGGGCCGTGCGCTCTTTAGCTAGCCCGCCTTACTCAGCTCTCTGCTGTTAACGAAGATTGACCAGGATGTTAGCACACGGGCTCCTTGCACACAAATAACAGAACGGACTCCAGGACAACGATGCCAGTCTAGCTGAGATAAAGACCAGGTGAAACCTTGGAGGCTGGAAAGCGGATGGACATACACTATACTTTAGTGACATCTGGAAGTCCACACGGTGAAACACCGAGGCTGGCACCGGGACGTTGTGCTCAGTCCTAAGAAGAGGTGCTACTGTCATCAGAAAGGTCTGCACTGGCTACAGGGTTTGCATGTGGGTGAGCTTATTTTTGTCTCTAATGCAATTTTTCTTCTGAAAGAAAAGAAAAGATCAGGACAATCACGGCAACAACCCATTTCTTCCCTGTTGCCCTGGCTTGGCTCTGGCTCAGCCGTGCCGTGCAGAAAGGCCACCCTGGAGGGTGTGGCAGCCTCTGACAGCCGTACTCACAGTCAGTGAAGAAGACATGGGCAGCCCGGTACTTAGCAGTCGGTGGGTCCTTGAAGTCATTCATGAGGGAGCGGACAGACTGTGAAGAGGGATGAAAAAGGGAACTGAAGCCAATTCTAGAAGCAAATGGAGCCTATATGTGGTCAAAATTAAATCCAAGAGGGCGTTCAAGCTACTTGCACAAAAATAGCAGGGGATTTTTAATGTATAATTCTAACTCATGTTTGGGGATTTGCAACTAGGATTATTTGGGAGTTTAGATGAACAAAAGCCTTCTTAGATCATTCCAGAATGACAGTGTCAGTTCTTTGATGCCACCATAACATGGGTTCCTAAGAAGAGACCCACAAAAGAGGAAACTGGTCAGAAACCTTCTAGGAGATTCACACCGATGAAGTTCTAGCAGTGTAGTTGCATCTTCAGAAACTCATTCATAAGCCAACTTTTACAAGTGAAAAGAAAGTGTGAAAACTGGGGGCAATTTATGGACTGAGAGACAAGCCTAAGACAACTGTTAGCCCAAAGCAAGGAGGTGGACCTTGTCTGGATGCTGATTTGAACCAAGCCTCCAAAACAATAAGACAGGCAATTCCGAACACTAATGGGCTGTTGATGAATTCCGCCTGAAAGTATAAAATACCTAAGCTCGGAAGGCTGGTCCCTAACTAGATAAAGCGGGTTCCTACCGAGAGGGAGTGCAAGGGGGAAGCTGAATGGCCTGGCACTGGCTTTCTGGCCAGCGGTGTATTTCAGAAACCGTAAGGCTCTCTCCACTCCTCTCTGCCTCTCCCACCCCCGATTGTGAACTGCATGGTTAAGCAGAGCAGTGTGTTACATGCGTGCTTAACCCAGAAACTGCAGACACGGCTGCGCAGACGCCACGCCAGCACGTGTGACCTTAGCCAAAGCTCTTCTGGGGGGAGGACTTACCTTCTCTGACGGAGTGATGAGGTACACAGCCTCCAGGCTGGGCAGTGGCTCCCTGCACTTGTTGATGTCTTCCACAACTAGACACAAAACAGCAGCCCACCGTGAGAGAGAAAACTCAATTGGGCATCACAAGACTGGAAGTGACAGGCACAGGCTGCCTTCAGACAAGCAGATAAAAACCTGGGAGCGGGGGCGTCACTGCCCCTTCCTGACAGTCACCACCTTCCGCCGTCCCACCGTGCTCAAGATTTTAGAAGACCTGAAACCTTATCACACTAATTATTTCCCACTCCCCATTTCGGTTTCAGTAAATTCCTTGAGCTGCTCTGATTGAAAATGGAAAATTTGCCCCTTCCTTCAGGTTTTGTTGCTGTTGTTGTTCATTTGTACCCCAAATTCCAAGTTCCTTTAGAATTCCCATGCTTTGATAGAGAAAAATGTAGTTTTAAAAAATTAATGAAAATAAGTTTGTAAGCTCAAAACATCTAACCATAGAATACTTCAACTCTCCTAGACACTGCCAAAGTAGCTGTACCAACTGACACTCCGTCATATAGGAGTTCCCATTTTTCTACATCCTCTCTGTCACTTGGCAGTATCAGAGTTTAAATATTCCAGTCTGGTGAGTGTACAGCCATATTTCACTCTGGTTTCAATTGTAGTTCCCTGACCCTTAAAGTGGGCAAGTAATTTTTCATGTATTTATTGGCCATTTTGGATTTATTCTTTTTTAAGTGCCTGTTCAGGTCTTTTGCACATTTTTTCCCTAGTGGATGGCCTGCCTTTTCCCTTGATTTAGCCTTCCTTTTGGCATCCTTTAACACAGCGGTTCTCAATCTGTGGGTCGCGACCCCTTTGGCGGTTGAACGGCCCTTTCACAGGGGTCGCCTAAGACCATCATGCATGTCAGATATTTACATTACGATTCATAACAGTAGCAACATGACAGTTAGGAAGTAGCCACGAAAATAATTTTATGATTGGGTCACAACATGAGGAACTGTATTAAAGGGCCAGAAGGTTGAGAACCACTGCTTGAACAGATATTTAATGAGCATCTAGCAGTGGCTTAGGGATTCAGTGATGAACAAGAAGCCTTGGGTCTCTCTTAGGAACTTACAGTCTTACCACCCAGGTCAGTGGAAGAATCTAAAGTCCAGCAGGTAATACTGAATAGGGAGGAGGAAAGCTGGCACAAGGGGAAGGCCTGAGCCTCACTAAAGGGCAGAGAGAACGGTGCGCTCACTTGTTATCCCCTCGGTCATGATGTCCGTCATCTTACAGCAGGAGGAGAGCATCCGCATGCTCAGCTGATCGACCACCAGCACCTGGAAGCAGAGAGACCAGCTTACAGCCCGTGTGGCACCTTCTGCTCTTGTCATCGGCTCACCGCGTCAGACCTCAACATGAGCCCAGAAGGCAGGACACTGAGATTCAGTATTTCCTGGGGCCAGCAGAAGTTAGCTGAAATGCATGCTAGCTTTTTTCCCCACACGCGAACCGAACTTGGGAGTTAAGAGCTTGCTCTTACTGACTTGACTTAATTTTATAAGTTTAAAAATATTAAACTTTTGATTTTTCATGATAAAGCGATCAATTACTCATAAAAATGCAAAGAAAGAGATAAAAATACTCTATAGCACCCATACTCAGAAGCTACGCTGGAGAGTCTTTTCTCAGGGCAGAGCTTTTTCCTAAAGGGAGGGGGAGCACTCGTGCCACAAGGACAGTCTGGAAGGTGAGGACTGTTACAATGTCATCAGGACGCACCTCCACCCGCACACACATCATCCGGGAGCCGACTGTGCTTCAGGAAGACATGCCATCGGGTCTAAAAGTTTCACGCCTGCAGTTCTTCAGCTAACCTTTCCTAGCTCCAGTCGGCACGGTGGACAGGGGGATGCAGTTAAAACAAGGCTAGTTCTCCTCTCCCCCTTTAATGATATAAACGGAGGTAACAGGCCAGACACGAGGTGGCCCAGAAAGCACGCTGCTGCAGCATGAGGGCCAGGTTTCAGCCTACGCAGCAGCTTCCTCGAGACCCTTTAAAACTCCCAGGTCCACAAAGACGGGCATGGAGAGTTCCCACCGCATGGCCTCCCGCTCTGGTGGTGAGAGGGAAGTCTGCTAACACAGTCTCCCAAGTCCAGGGGAGACTTCAAAACCCGCTTGGGCCATCACCTCTGCTGCTACCAGCCGATGGACTTGCAAACTTGCAGGCAAGAGTGGTTGGAATAAACTTCAATAGCGCACGGGAAGTTCAAGCGAGACTGCATGCTCTCCTGGCCAGTGTAAGGCCCTGCCCCAGACAACCAAGTGACCCTTAAAACGCCGACTTCCTGAATGGAGGGCAGCACGCTGACCGCTCCTCGCGTCACCCGCTCCAGGAACTGAGGCCACAATCAGTTTGATTGACTTAAATACTTGTTTCATGTACATTACATGTGAAACGGCCAGCGTTGTTCTCAAAGTTACATGAATAAACATGTAGTTACTGACAGATGGGGACAGGCCAAAAGAGGGCTTTCCACACTGTTGTGTGGGCTCCATGGAGATGCTGTAAAGCGGCCAGAGAGGCCAAAGGGCCTTGCCTTTCCCTCCCACAGTGGGCAGAATTCCACCCTCTCCTGCTTATATACGGGTTTCAGGTAAGATTTTGTTTGAATAAAAGAGTTCCACTGAGAACCTGCCCCAGCAGGTGCTCTTTCAGATAAGCTCTATGACCAAGAGATTTCATAACCAGGATCCTATCAAATGAGAGGCATAAGCAGATTACCTTTTTAAAATTTTATTCTCTGGACACAGCAAAGGTCTTCACTCTCTGCCTCTACACTTTCCCCACCGGAGTTCTTCCTACATGAACCCGCCTGTAAAGCCTTTAATTACACTGTCTGCTTACCTTCCACTCCCCCTTCTTCTTGACCTTCTTTATCACATCATGCATGATCTCTAAAAAAGGACAAAAGAAAGGGAGGAAGAAAAGGAGAAAGGAAACTTTAATGTAATTTCAAGGACTTCAACTCCTGCCTACTAGACTCGGTAATTTTTCTCCCTACAGGCTTTGTTCTCGTTGTTCAATGTTTATTCACTGAGCCAGACTCAACCCACCGTAAAGAGTTTTCTCCCTGCCCTGGCTGGTGTGGCTCAGTGGTACAGCTCTGGCCTGTGAACCAAAGGGTCACAAGTTCAATTGCCAGTCAAGGGCACCTGGGATGCAGGTTTGGTCCCCGGCCACATGTGTGGGAGGCAACCAATCAATGTGTCCCTCTCACATCAACGTTTCATCTCTCGCTCTCCCACTCCCTCCGTTCCACTCTCCAACAATCAGTGAGGATTAACAACAACAACAAAAAAGAGTTCTCTTCCTGTTTCCTTAATTTGGTGGTTCTCAAACTTTTTGGTCTCAGGACTACTTTACACTTTTAAAAATTGAGGTTCCCAAAGAGTGTTTGCTTAGTCTCTGTCATTCCCCTTTCCACCTGAGTGTCCCCAGCCGTGCAGGTCTCACAGGAAATGCCACTTTCACCACCTTTTCTAAACCCAGGGAGTGAGCAGGCCTGTTAGCAAGTGTGTTTCAAACACGTAGGTCCTTCTCTAGAGCACAGTGGTTCCTAACTCTGCTTTTGACTACTCGCAATAATCTGATGTGCAGTGTGTTCTGAAATGTTTAGAACTGTCTTCCTGACTATAACAACACACTCATTGCAGTACTCTTGGAAAACAGAAAATATCATGTGTTACTTGTCTACTTAAAAAAAAGAAAAAAGAAAAATAATCTGTAATCCTGTCAACTTGAAATGCTTAATGAACATTTTAGTTATTTCCTACTAGCTTTTTCTCTGCACGTTTACAGTTAAAATCATGATATATATATAAAATTTTAATTATGCTTTTTTCAGTCACCAAACTCATTTCCCCAGGTTAATAAAAATGCCTCCTAGGATTTAAAATGCAGCCATAATAGTCCAATAGCCATTTAGATTATTTCCCATGTTTCAGTGGAATGAAAAATTTGAAACAAATATATAAAGTAATAGAGCAGTGGTAAGTCATTTAGGTTACATTTGTACAATGGAATACTATGTACTCATTAGGAATAATGATATAGGAACTATATATATGCATTCATTCACTCATTCAGTAACATTTGTTGCGTAGCCACTGTTGGCCAGTCATTAAGCACCAGGCGTGAACAAGGGCAGGTACCACATGGCCCCAGTGGGAAGCAGGGAGGAGACCTTGAAGATCTGGCGGCAGAGGTGAGGGTCTCCTTGCTGGAGATGAGTCCTGGCTAAGAGGGGGCAGAGTGGTCTCATATATAGAAAGTTTGAAGAAAGAGGGTATCCAATATCTCCCTGAAGTCTGGGAAAGTGAATTTAGAGATGTTTTAGCATTTCTGGACAGTATTAAGGGCTAATTTGAGGTTCATGGCCATGAATTTAATGTGAAACCAGGCAGCTCAATTGTGTTTTGTGTATGTGTGTTTTCAAACAATGTTCGCCTATCCAGGTATAGGCCAGGAAGAAAAGAAGAGTTGGTTTCAACTAGTTTAGGGTTAGGGTTTCCCCAGGTGAGTACAACAGAGGGAGAAATTGCTCAAAATATATGGCTAAGAGCGGGGGGGAAAGACATGTTACAACTATTTTTTAAAAGTATACAAAAATAGGAAAAATTAGAGAAAGTTATACCAAAATGTTATTTTTGTGCAGTAAGATTATGATTAATCTGTGATTGCTAATTTGTTTTCCTATGTTCTCCCCAGCTTTCTGCATTGAGTATATATTATTTTTTGTAATAGGAAAAATGGTCTAAAAATAATGTAAGTGATTCTGTTAGGAGAGCTTTCTGGGTATGGAATGAATAGGCAGAGTACAAATATTCTGGGCTCTTGATAAATTCTTCTGAATTATTTTGCAAAAGCACAATTTACACCCTCAGCAGTACGTTATACCCTCACCAGTACTTTCCAAATTAACATACTGATAAAGTAATAACTTGAGGTGTGCTTATTTTTAATCTTTGCTAAAGTGTCAGCAGAAAATGGTATATTTCACTGTTTTTATTTGACTTTATTTTATTACTGAGGGTTAATACTTTTTTCTTTGCTACACAAAATTAATTTTCATTCACTGGCTTTAAATTCAAGTCACTTTTTGATAAGGGAAGATAGAGGTAGAATCAAAAAAATTAAAACAAGTATCACAAGTAGTGAAGACGGACTGACAGCTGCCACACCCACCCTTCCGACCATTTCTGAGCTTCTCGGGGCATAACTTGTCGTGGGCACTGTCATCAGCCAATTCCAACCCTGCCCTACATTTTCTGATCCAAGACCAAAAAGGAAACAAGGATTAGAGCCCATCTGAGTATTAAGAGAGTCAAGTCGCTTGGGCTACTTCCTCACAAATAATCCGCTGCTGATCACAGTCTATCTCCCTGTAAGTTCTCTTGTGTGAAAAGAAAGAATAAAGCCTCTGACTCTGGTCCAGCCAGCTGGTCTCCTTTCTGTGTGCCAAGTCACGTGTTCCTACAGCCAAACATCACTTCACCACGCACCTGGTCCAAGGAGACGGGACAAAAGAGACCAAGGAGCTGCAACTTCTCCATAAGTACGAGGCCATGGGCCTGGTGGACTCTGCTTCCCTCACTGCCAAAGGGGTAAGGAAGTGGGTTCCTTCAACCACACCCTAGTCAGAGGTTCTCAACCTGTGGGTCGCGACCCCTTTGGCGGTCGAATGACCCTTTCACAGGGGTCGCCTAACACCATCCTGCATATCAGATATTTACATTACGATCATAACAGTAGCAACATTACAGTTATGAAGTAGCAACGAAAATAATTTTATGGTTGGGTCACAACATGAGGAACTGTATTTAAAGCGCCAGAAGGTTGAGAACCACTGCCCTAGATCCTAGCTGACTCCCAAACTCAATAAGTCCTGAGAAAAACAGCAGGTGCTCAGATTATCTGGGACCTCTTCAGGTGCACCCGATATACCAGCTGCAGTCCCAAAGCTCAGACTCTAGCGACAGTTGCAAACCCTACCCACCTGGTGAAGCCCTGTCCTTAGCCTTGGCAATGACCGCCCTCCGCAGTGACCCGTATCAGGACACCTGAGCCCAGGGCACTCCACAACACCAGAAAAAGCAGGACTAATATCAGATGAACCGGAAGCTGGAGGGGAATGTGAGCATCACCAAGTCCTCAAAACCACGGGGATTCAAATATTCTCCGCTCTGTGGCCCCAGAGCTTCTCGCTGCCCTGCACAGGTGCACCAGGAGCCGGGGGCCTCAGGCTGGGAGGAGAAGCACCTCCCTTCGCTGGACTCAGCTCACAGCTGCTCTCCTCTTACCGACCCGAAGCACAGAGACTGCAGTTATCCCAGACCCGATGGCAGCTCCTGGGAAAGGCACCCTCCTGAACAGACCGTGGTGGTGTGAGGGTGAACGCTAACTACTCGGGCAGAGGTCCTCCCCACCCTCACGATTAAGAAAGAACGCCAAGAGAAGCACTACAGTTAGACTAGGGCAGTGGTCGGCAAACTCATTCATCAACAGAGCCAAATATCAACAGTACAACGATTGAAATTTCTTTTGAGAGCCAAATTTTTTAAACTTAAACTATATAGGTAGATACATTGTTATTAACTTAATTAGGGTACTCCTAAGCTGGCCTTTGCTAAAAACGTCCTCAATCTGATGGAGGTACGTTCGCTGAGGTCGACCCCTTCCAATTCTCCCATCTACACTCGTCTTGTATACTTGTTTTGTCTATCTCCTTTCCAAAAACCGACTTCTGCGCATGGGCCACGAAGTTTCAATCGCACTGTACGTGTGTGCCCGCACGTGGTATTTTGTGGAAGAGCCACACTCAAGGGGCCAAAGAGCCACATGTGGCTCGAGAGCCACGGTTTGCTGACCACTGGACTAGGGAAAATCCAGGTTCAGGCATTTGCTGGCACATGCCCTGGTTGTGGGCTCGATTCCCCAGTAGGGGGTGTGCAGGAGGCAGCCAATCAATGATTCTTTCTCATCATTGATGTGTCTATCTCTCTCTCCCTCTTCCTTCCTCTCTGAAACCAATACAAATATTTTTTTAAAAAATTATAATACTCTAATGACCTGTTGTGAAGACTAATGAGATAAAATACCTATTACAGGCACATAGGAGGCATTCAACAAAAGGCACCAATTACAATATCACTATAAAAATGTTGTTCATACAGACAAGAAAACTATGACATATCACTTCCACCAATCGAAAATTTTCATATAATGTAAAAACCCTATTAAAAGGAAGTAAATACTAAAAATACAGCTTTAAAATAATCACAAAAGCATCTAAAAGCAAACTCTGGGTATTTCACCAAAAACTTTAAAACTTCTCTGACCCACAATACATATGTGGATACACTTTGAAATAATGGTGCCAATGCGCCAATGCACATAAACCGTACATATAACACAAAATTGCTCCTCCTTACCCCTGAGGAGCAGACAGTGACCTCCGTTTATTTAGGAACAGATGTATCAATGTGAATCACGGGCAGGGCCCACAGAAGGTTACACATTTCATGGCACACTATGGGCACACAGGACTATATTTTTAATTCGCTCTCACTTAACATTGTTCTGAAATTTCACTACGACAGGCAAACAAAATGAGATAGAATAATGGTAAGAAAGATGCAGACTATCTGCCGTAGAAAATCATGGGAATCAACTGAAAAACTATTAGAAACAGAAAAGCATTTAGGGAGGTGGCAGATACAAAATAACGACAAATAAACCAAGCGGACTTTGATAAGGCAACAGAGTTTCTAGGAAGACGGCTGCACTGGTTACCTGTGTGTGCCGGGCTGGGACCCTGGAACCTCACCCCCTTTCAATTAATTATGGGCAAAAAGGGTACCCCAATGCTCATCAACTGGTGAAGGGATAAATAAATGAAATATATCCATGTAATGAAATACTATTCAGCCATAAAAAGGAATAAAGTACTTACACATGCTACATACGAACGAACCTTTAAAAATGCTAAGCCAAAGAAGCCAACCACAAAGGACCACATGTTGTGTGATTCTTTTATTATTATTATTATTTAAGTATTACAAATAGTAATACATATGTCCCCTTCCCCCCCCATTGACCTCCCCCCGAGCCTCCCCTACCCCCCACCCCCGTGTGATTCCATTATTATGAAATGTCCAGAATAGGCAAAGCCATAGCGATAGAGAATAGATTAGTAGTTGCCTGGGGCCGGGGGAGAGTTGGGGGTTATATCTAAGGAGTACAGAGTTTCTTTGGGGTAATGAAGGTATTCTAAAATTATGATGGGTGCACAATTCTGTGACTACACTAAAATTGTATACTTTAAATGGATGAATGGTATGGTGTGCAATTCGTATCTCAAGAAAGCTGTTTGGTTTTTTTAAAAGTCATCAGAGAATTTTAGACGAAACCTTCAAACTCAAAAAACAAATGCAGTTTTGCTTGATATAAAACTGTTCCATCGTGTCTTCATCTGAAGACAGGTATCCTCACCTACTCCTATAAAATATCATTATCTAAAATTATAATTTCCTATAAACTTCGATCTAAAGTGTGACTTTGTGGAAGTCAGAGAGACCAAAATAGAGACCACAAACTGCCAGCCCCAGGGCAAGAACAGGGCCCCACTCCGCATACTGTTGAATGGCAACTGGCAAAGCTCCTATTCGGGGTTACGTTTCGGGAATGGGGAGTGGGAGAGGAAGGAGGCGGCCCACTGTCTGGAACGGTCACAGCTTTAGACTGTGCAGGGATGGGTGAACGATGACTTGATGCCCTGCCCTTGTAAGCACACCGAGACTGTATAAGACTCAAATGTCCAATGTTGTACACCAGCCTTGGCTGCTGCCAGGATTTGAGAGGAGTGTGCGATGATAAACAAATGCCTGATCTCCGAGAAACCAAATCCTAACCTCGGACTCATAAAGATGCTGGATAGAGTTACTGAAATGACTCCTCATTTTCTATCTAATTTTCCCTATTCTGCTTCCTAAGGTTTAGAGCAGCGGTTCTCAACCTGTGGATCTCGACCCCTTTGGCGGTCGAACGACCCTTTCACAGGGGTCGCCTAAGACCATCCTGCATATCAGATATTTACATTATGATTCATAACAGTAGCAACATTACAGTTATGAAGTAGCAACGAAAATAATTTTATGGTCGGGTCACAACATGAGGAACTGTATTTAAAGGGCCAGAAGGTTCAGAACTACTGGTTTACAGGCAAAGGTTAAGGAGCTAGGAAGTCTAAAGCAAAGCCCATGGACCTTGGAACTCTGATCATAAAGGAAATCTTAAACTGGGGACAAGAGGAGATTAGAAATAGGACTTCCCAGCTGCACTTTAGATGCGACAGCACCAAAGCAACCGTTTTCTTCTCCAGAGGTTGCCTACAACACGATGTTCATGGGTAAAACGAGCTGTGAAGTTACCAAAAATACGCAAATGGAAACATCAATCAAAACAAAACAAAACATCTATATCTTCTTAAAATCAATAGCTTATAGTAGCAAATACTATTGAGTTATATTAATACTCTGAAACAAAGAGACCAAACAAAACCAAAAAACGCTAAAATGGCAATTAGTGTTCCAGGGCAGAAGGCACTATTATTGCAAAGAAGCCTTTTTTTTAAAGGCCTCACTAATGAGGCCCATTTTCATACCAGACAGGCAGGCGTTTGGGAAGCTTTTACAGTTATTAAAGGAACAAGCACATGGCCCTACACATTAGAGCTCAGCTGTGAATGGCCCAGTTGGTTGTCAGCCTGTATCGGTTCCTCTGCAGAAAGCTCGGCCTCCTAAGCGCACTCACTCTATGATGACCACAGTAATTCCGCCTTGGACTGTAGGGACCAAGAATCAGTATCTACCATGATCTTGGCAGGAACCCAAGCTGTGGCCAGCATCTTAAATTGGCAGATGTGGCATTTAATGGCTCCAAATGACATTTCTTGAGTTAAATGTGAATTTCCCTGAGGACTAAAGGGTTAGGAAAACTACCCTTTGAAAAGCGGGGGAAAGAATGGAATGTTTCATGCAATCCCCAAAACCCAGAACAGACAGGGGACTGTCTAGCCCAGTGGTTCTCTATAGGGAGTGACCTTACCCCGCCCACAAGGGCACACTCGGCCATGTCTGGAGACGTTTTTGATTGCCACAATTGGAGGGTGCTATGGGCATGTTCTGGGGAGGGGCCAGGGATGCTGCTACACATCTCACAGTGCACAGGCTCAAAGTGCCCATACTGCCGAGGCTGGGAAACCCTGACGTCATCAACTTTATAAAGCAAGTGAATCTGAGCGAGATCAAGTGCCTTGTCCATGACCGTGCTGGTAGGAACCCTCTTATGTTGAAATCCAAGATTCTGACCAGCCCCATCTGTTCTGCTCTAAGAGTTAACCTGCTTCAGGTCTGAGATATTAAGAAAGGTTTAGTCTCACAAAGCATGACAAGGCTCAAGCCCCACCTGGAGCCTTCAGTACAGCCAGTCTAGAGGTGTCGCACTGACGTGACACCTCGGGGGAGCTTCCACAGGCCCCCACCCACATACCCCAACACACACAAAGGTCTGGTTTCAGGAGGGCCGCTTCCGTTCCCCAAACCCCTGTAACTGGTTACAACGAGATACCAGGAAAAGGAAACATCCGGTTGGGTTTGTCAGGATAACGCACCGGGAAGAAGGCGGAGCTCTGAGAAGAGGAGAACCACCAGAAAGTCCAAAAGAAATGGCTGAGATGGCAGGAACTTTCACTGGCTATGCAGACCGGGTGGTTTCCTCGTCGGCCTCCCATGCTCTAAAGGATGTATTCTGCTTCGCATGTTTTAAAATGGGTTTGTTACTTCTGCCATGCTATCACTTTTTGCTTTCTCTTTCGTTGGCCTGGCTGGCCCATTTTCCACGTCATTCTGATTTTTCACATTACCTGACATGTGAGCTCTCGGACGGTCATGTTTATGTTTGAGAGTGACTTAAACAAATTCTTTACCGGAGCCTTTATGCCATGTTTCTGTTGTTTTTCCTTATCAAACTTTTACAAAATGCCGTGTAGATTTTTTTTTTCTTTTCTGCTCAAATCACCTAGACCAGAGGCAATTCTCTCTGGTCATCCTTTGTAGGACAATGTGTAGATGGGCCTTCTTTGTCCCTCCCCCATTTACCTGGGATCATTTGAATATTGCCCTCTGAATGTGTGCTGGGACAATGGTTTTGCTCTGCCTTCTGCTAGGGGACAGGTGGGTGGTGGAGAACTGACTGGGGAAGCCTCTCTCCAAATGATATAATTTAGTGAAGAGTTCCATGCCCAGGACCACTCCACTGGGGATGTATATGCCTTTAGGCTTCACGTGATTCCCTGCTTCCCAGTGAGCCCATTCAGAATGAAGTTCCTGGACTTGGGGTGTCCCAAGTATTTTCCAAGCTGCCTCTGTTTACTTGGACTTTTGCTTGCTGCCCAGACAATTGGCCCTAGAGCTCCAGCAGCCTGTTTCCACTCTCCTGTCAGCGGGAAGGGAGCACTGTGGCCAAAAGAACCAGTCATTTTCTGTTAAGGAACCAGGGTGTGGTGGTCCCCGCCTCTGGCTGGCAGCCCCTCCCCTCCTTCCTTCCGGGAACACAGTTCTAATCAATGATAAGGCCTTATTTTAAAATTCCAAGTCTGGTCTTCTTTCCTGTAACAATGTGTGGAAACTGACCTAGCAGGCCCAGGAAAGCAGGAGCCAGCTGAAGTGGAGTCCTAAGCCAGGGCCACGAAAACCAACGAAACGTGCACAGAAAATCCCTCACCAGCTTGGGGAACTGGCAGTGCCAGGTGCCTCTGGGGCTTAAAAGAACAGGAGGGGGCACAGGCATGTTGATAGAAAGGTATTTGAGAAACAGTCACATCCTAGGGCCACTCTACCACTTCCCCTCCCTGGGTGATCATCCTTCCAACATAGCAGAACACCAACCCTTCCTCTTGAGTCCAGAGGGTCCCTGGCCTGGGGACCGAGGCACAGCTGAGAGCATGAGTCTAATACTGAAAACAGGGCCTACGTGACCATATGTGGGGACTGTGAGAGCTACCCTCCGTCCCGGACCCTCTTCATCCACTCAGCTCTCAGAATTGGGGCAGCTTGACCTTTATCCCCCAGGCAGGAGCCGGAAAGAGACTTCTCTGGGGAATCAAGCCCAAGAAGAAAATCTAAAGATACTGACGTTGGAGATTCCCCATAAACGGCCCACCCAGATCAGAGCCACCCACCAGGTCAGCACTCCCAACCAGCCTATGTCTCTCATTCCTAATCACAAGCAGCCAGCCAGGTGTGGGTCACGTTCGAGGAAAGTTCCTACATGGAGAGTAGAGATGAAAGTAAAACCTGGAGGAAACAGACCAGGCAGAAATTTTGAGAGAGAGAGAGAGAGAGAGAGAGAGAGAGAGAGAGAGAGAGAGAGGGAGAGAGAGATATCAAAGAAGACACCGCACCCATGAAACAAGAATAGGGACTATAAAAAAGAAAATTAAAAAGAGCTATTAGAATGTTTACACAACCTGACAGCAGAAACTTAAAATTAAATAGAAGGGCTGGAAGATAAAGCTGAGGCAAAGAGCCAAAGAGATAAATAACTGAAGAGAAAAGATAAAATTAGAGGACAAGTCCAAGAGGTATAACATCTGAATAGTAGGAATTGCATAAAGAGAAACTCAAGAGAAATTAGTGAAATTATTGAAGAAGTGCCAGGTGCCGGACGGCAGAGGGCCACTGCACATCTAACAGACTACGGCCCATGGGCCAAATGCAGCCTGCAGACTGGTTCTGTACACTATAAGCTAAGAACGGCTTTTATACTTTAAAGGGGTAAGACCAAAAAAAAAAAAAAGAATGTGTGGCAAAGATCATACCTGGACCACAGAAGCTAAAGTATTTACTACATGGCCCTTTGCAAAAAATAAAAAAGTTCTGACCCTGGTCTAACACAATGGATAAGAACAGGCAAATTGCTATGAAAGTCAGAACTCTGGGGATAGATCGAAGGTTTCAGAGGGGAAGGCATGGGCCACATACAAAGGCACTGCAATCAAATGTCTTCCAACTTCTCAAAGGCAACACTGGAAACAAGACGACAGTGGGGCAAAGTCATCACACCATCTGCCCCTCAGGGCCTCATGCCGATGTATCAGCACCGCTTGTCTAACTCCCCCTAGGACCAGGTCTGCTTATAAGCTTTGTATCTGCTGCCTCAGCCCAGCTCCTGGCATGCAGGAGAGGCTGCATGAATACTGGTCAAATGAAGGAAAGTTTGGTACCAGAACCCTCCCAGGCATGCTCAAATGGAAACGAGCCGTGATACACGAGCCTGGGTTTCTCTGTCGGAGAAGTCCTCCCGACAAGGAGTGGCTGCTGGGGACACTGACTCAAATCCATTATCTTCACAGCCACGCTCCACTGATTTTTTTAAAATTTGTTTTCCTCTACTTTTCTCCACCTCTATTTCCACCCTCAAGAATAAAATAGGCTTTCCTAGCGTGATACTTAATATCTCATTCACTTCTTACAAGGTCAGCTCTTAGACCAAATAATTCGTTAATTGACATTTACAGCAAAATGTCAGTGGCATACAAAAAACAGAAAGGAAGGACGACTGGAAGTCTGCCTGTGAGAGCTTACAATCTCAGCTATCAGTGGTTATTCTTGCTTCGGAGCCCCAGAGGCGTATATTAAGATCAGATCAGTGTGCATCAGAATAAATTACTTTGTTTTAACCAATGCAAACCTTCCCAAAGGGCATCAGAGTAGCCAATAGCTGGCTGTTGTCAAGCGATTATTAGATTATGTGTCTATCAAAAAAGTAACTAATTTCCTTGATTCTTTTAATGATTTATTCAGTAACTTTGAGCAGGTATACTAATCTCTGTAATTATATCTGTAAAATAATAATAACCCCTTATAGCGACTCTTTCTTGTTTCCCAAGCAATGTTTTTGCATATTATTTTATGTGAGTCTTTAAAGAATTCTGCGATACTGGGATTAGACTCCTCAATTTAAAAAGAGGTTAAATAATACATCCAGCCCTAGCCGGTTTGGATAGAGCGTCGGCCTGTGGTCTGAAGGGTCCCAGGTTCAATTACGGTCAAGGGCACATGCCTGGGCTGTGGGCTCCATCCCCAGTGGGGGGCGTGCAGGAGGCAGCCAATCAATGATTCTCTCCCATCATTGATGTTTCTATTTCTCTCTCCCTCTTCCTTCCTCTCTGAAATCAATAAAAATGTATTTTAAAAAATAATACATTTAGGTCACCCAGCCACTAAAACCGGGACTGTTAGCTGGAATCTGACTTCTAGTCTAGAACTTTTCTCGATACCCAACAATGCTTCTTGCTAACTTAAGAAAAAAAGTTTTAAATGAGCACGGGGGAAATATGTAAGTAAAACTCATACTTGCTGAAATTAAAACGAAGTCGTAGATACCTTGCCCTATCTAGCAACAGCAATGGCCCTGCACAGAAGCAACTGACTGAGAGAATCAAAGAATAGGACCCAGTTGGGGACTCTCCCAGCACTTCCCATATAGGCAACCACAGGAGTAGGGTTCAAAATTTATGGCTGTTGAGTTGCCAGTGATAACTATAAAGTTTGGCCTGGCTACTCCACTAAGGAAAAAATACTTCATTAGCTGCCAAATACCTGTTTGCCTAGGAGGTGCTGTGTACCAAAAAAAGCCAGAGGGGAAATATTTCAGTGCATATTCAATAAGCCCTTTTTGGATTCTGTGGCAGATCTTTGCTCCCTTACATCTGGATGGTTAGCACATGAATGATACCTGAGTCCCCAATCACCTCTTACAGAAATTTTGCCCCAAGTTAAACTACTATCACCCCATAAGAGTAACATCTAGTTCAATACAAAGAAAGACTATATTTAGAAATAAATGGCAAGAATATGGCATATTAAAAACTATGGGAGAGGGTTGGGAATAAAACCTATGGGATTTAACCACGGCTGTACTCAGCCTTTGATGTTTTTATTACAAGAAAAAGATTAACCAAATATTTAAAATTTAATTAAGAACACATACCCACAACATAGGTGGAAGAAACTGTTTTTTTTAAAAAAAACAACAACAACAACAATTAAAATAAACAAGTCTCTAGCAAGTATTTTCATAAAATAATAACAAGTAGGGTAGCTGAGAAAGGAGATCACAACTACTGATGCAGAATATTTTTTTTAAATCCTACAAATTTAATTTAGTCAATACGTTTGAAATTTTTAAGTTGAAAGGCCTTCTTTCTAAGGAAATATAAATTGCCAAAACTGACTCAAGGAGAAGTAGAAAGCCTAAATAAACAAATCATAATAAAACAGATGTAAAAGGCTGCCCAATATTTATCCTCTTCCCCCTAAGAGCAACAAATTCAAACAGTTTTATGGATAAATCATTTCTAACATTCAAAGAAGGGATTTCCATGTTATCTGATCTTTTCTGGAACATGTAAAAAGATGGGGACCTTCCCAATCAGTTTAAGGAGAAATTCTGATGCTGAAGATCTAAAACAGATTTAAAAGAGAGAAAGAAATATTATGTATAATACCGAGCTCAACTGTCCACTCCACATATTTAGTGAGGCCCGCTATTACCAGCACTGTTCCAGGTGCAGGGGACACAGCATGAACAGAACAGCCTAAGCTCTCACGGAGCTTACATTTGGCCGGTGGAGGCGGGATCAACAAACAAACCAGTGAGAATGACATGTGAGATTTGACGATTCAGCATGGGAAGGGGATAGGAAATTCTGGGGGAAATCAAGGAAAGTTGCCATTTTATATAAAGTACTCAAGCCCGAGCCGGTTTGGCTCAGTGGACAGAGCGTCGGCCTGCGGATGGAAGGGTCTAGTTCCATTCTGGGTCCATTCCGTTTAAGGGCACGTACCTCGATTGCAGGCTCCATCCCTGCCCGGGTCTTGGTCAGGGCACTTGCAGAAGGCAACCAATCAATGTGTTTCTCTCACATGGATATTTCTCTCTGTCTTTCCCTCGCTCTTCCATTCTCTCTAAAAATCAATGGAGCCGAAACCGGTTTGGCTCAGTGGATAGAGCGTCGGTCTGTGGACTGAAAGGTCCCAGGTTCGATTCCGGTCAAGGGCATGTACCTGGGTTGCAGGCACATCCCCAGTAGGAGATGTGCAGGAGGCAGCTGATCGATGTTTCTCTCTCATCGATGTTTCTAACTCTCTATCTCTCTCCCTTCCTCTCTGTAAAAAATCAATAAAATATATTTTTTAAAAATATATAAAAATAAATAAATAAATAAAAATCAATGGAAAAATATCCTCAGGCAAGGATTAAAAAAATAAAATAAAATAAAGTACGCAAAAAAGACCTCATTGGTGAGGTGGTGTTTGATCAGAGACCTACAGGAATTAAGGAAACAAGCATGCAGATATCTGAAGGAAGAACATTTCAGACACAAGGAACAGCAAAGACAAAGCCCTGAGATGGGACCATCCTTGGAATGCTCAAAGAACAAGAAGGCTCAAATGTTAATGAATATAGATGCAAAAATAAAGAGTAAAATTTAATGATCCAGAAAAAGAGCAATATATAACTGTCAAGTAAAGTTTATTTAAAAAGTGTAATGATTGATCAATATTAGAATTAATTCTATTCCATTGTTATATTAAATTTTTAAAACTATAGGATCTGTAAAGAAACTGAAAAAGTAGTTGGTTCTGATTTTAAAAACAAAAACTCGGCAAACTGGAACTAAAAGCAAGTAGCTTAAATGTCACTTTCATAGGGAAGCTTTCTCTAATCTCCTCAGTCTTATGCCAGGCCTCCCTTTATATGTAATTATATAGTGCTCTGTGTCATTCCTCTGTAATTCCTTTTTTCCTCCAGTTAATCCTTACCCGAGGACATTTTTCCATTAATTTTTAGAGAGTGGAATGAAGGGGGAGAGACAGAGAGAGAGAAACATCGATGTGAGAGACATGCCCCTACGGGGGCTGGGGATTGAGGTACATGCCCTAAACCAGAATCGAACCTGAGACCCTTCAGTCTGTGTGCTGACGCTCTAACCACTGAGCAACTGACTAGGGCTCAGATCCATTCTTGATGGCAATGTGGATGGGTTTCTGCCATGTGCCTGGTGATGCCCAGACAGACATTTGTCAGCTTCGAGATGTGTAGACAGCAGTCTGTCCTCGGGTTCTCCACTCTGTTCTTGGTCGCCTATGGTGGTGGTTACATGCGTGTGTAATGACTAAAATGTGAAGAACTGTTCACTAAAAGGGGTGAATTTTACTGTGTGTAAATTATACCTTAATTTTAAAAATGGAAAAATGCAACATATGCTTAATATAGTTTAAAATATACTTGCTGTTTCTTTAAAAAAAAAAAAAAAGTATAAGAAATGAATGAAGACTGCTTCTATCGAGGTGTCTTCTCAACTTGTGACACATCCTATGAATCATGGCCCCATCTGAAAAAGGTATGGGTTTAATGTACACATGGCAACTACATTCTTTTCTAAAAAAATATGATTCTGATAAGCAAATATGAGGGGAAATTGCTAACAGCTAGGAAATGACAAGAAAAACAAACAGGCCCTAGCCGGTTTGGCTCAGTGAATAGAGCGTCGGCCTGAGGACTGACGGGTCCTGGGTTTGATTCTGGTCAAGGGCACATGCCTGGGTTGTGGGCTCAATCCCCAGTGCGGGGCGTGCAGGAGGCAGCTGATCAATGATTTCCACTCTTCACTGATGTTTCTATCTCTCTCTCCCTCTATCTTCCTCTCTGAACTAAATAAAAAAATATTTTTTTAAAGTAAAATGATTTAAAAAAGAAAAAGAAAAACGAACAGTACATTTTGTAATCCTTGCATCTTTGTAACACACTGACAAAACTTCAGGGAACAGGAATAAGCTCTGGATTATACAACATGGATTTATATAATCGAAACATAATCTATTAACATAAAAAATATATATAAGTTCCACAAAAGATGTCACTCTCCTTTCTCGTACAATCTCTTTGTAGCGGGCAGAAGAAAACACATTTATGGGGGGGGGGATGTAAATAAATTAATAGGATGGGAAAAGAAATTGGCTCAGATTACAAATCGTCCATATGTTCTTCAGGCCCATTCTTCCATTTTCCAGTTCGTTTGTACCTTTTCAAGAAGTATATTCGAGACTCTACTTCCTCCCCCCAAACTCTGGCCCCACAGGAGGTCTCTTCTCAAAATCCCGTAACACTCCTACTGACCTTCTTTGTGGATATTTTCATAATGATAATATTTACTGAATTTACTGTATGCCAAGAACTATGTTAAATGCTGTACCTGCATTATATCATTTAATACTATAGAACCCACAATGTAGAAGCTATTATTACCCATTTTGTAGATAAAGAAATTGAGGCACAAAAAGGTTCCATTATTTGCAAAAGTCACACAGCTAATAAGTGATAGATGAGAATTTTATCCCAGGTAGTCTGTTTCCAGAGCCCATTCTCTGAACTGCTATACATAAGATTAAGTCATTCATTCAATATTGACTGAGTACCAAGACCTAATAAACAACACTAAAGATAGACATAAAAATAAGGCAAGGTCATGCCCTAGCCGTTTTGGCTTACAGAATAGAACGTTAGCCTCCCAAGGACTGAAGGGTCCCAGGTTCAATTCCAGTCAAGGGCATATACCTTGGTTGCAGGCCCTGGCCCTGGTCCATCCCAGGCCCTGGTAGGGCCCTGGTTGGCGCTTGCGGGAAGCAGCCAATCGATGTGTCTCTCTCACATCAATGTTTCTCTCTCTATCCCTCCCCCTCCCTTCCACTCTCTCTAAAAATCAATGGGAAAATATCCTCAGATGAGGATTAACCAAAAGAAAAAAAAAGAAACTTCTGGTCTAGGGCAAGACCAACACAAAGAAGTGCAAAACACAGAGTATACCTAAGTGTGTTGGGAAGTGACAGGGAAAACTTGGGGCAGGGAAAGCACCTCAGAATTCAGGACTGCCTAAGTCTGTCACACAGTAAGGCAGCGCCCCATATGTTAGTCACCTTTCATTCCCCTATAATTCCCAACAGGCTCTGAACAAACATTTACTGAATGAACAACTAAAGTCGGCCCATCTCCTCTACTTTTACTGTGCCTGTACACACCGGCATTCCAAAACTCAACTCAGAAAGATGTGACAAGAAGCCAAACCTACGTTTATTTTGCTCTCCATCGTATCCTTCATTCATTCATTCAGTAAGCATTCACTGCCTGCCGACTACGAGCCAGCCACCAATCCTGGCAGGGGACACAGTGGTGAACATGTCAGATGGAGACCTTCCTCTACTGCACATTCCAAGTGGATGAAACAACCAAACAAAACACTGAAGAAGATCATTCCAGATCATTTTAAGTCCTATGAAGAAAATTAATGAGGAAATATGATAAACAGTGACTATGAGTTTTTAATTTATATTGGAAGGCCAAGCTTGACAATGACATTTAAAGTGGTGCATTCTAACCTAGCTGGTGTGGCTCAGTGGACAGAGCGTCAGTCTGGGGACTGAAGGGTCCCGGGTTCGATTCCAGTCAAGGGCACATGCCCAGGTTGTGGGCTCCATCCCCAGTAGGGGGCGTGCAGGAGGCAGCCAATCAATGATTCTCTCTCATCATTGATGTTTCTATCTCTCTCTTCCTCTCTGGAATCAATAAAAATACATTTTGAAAATAAAGTGGTGCATTTTGGTATTAAAAAAAACTTGATTTCACTTTTATTTTTAGAGGAAAAAGGGGAAGCTAGAAACCTCACCCAAAATTAGGAGCCAGCATTAACCTGTGGTATTGCCAAAGGATTACAATAATATTTATTTCCAAAATGTATACCAAACTCAATTGTTAAAGGAATAAAACACTGTTCACACATTCCCAACTATATGTAAAATTAGTTTGGTTTTATTTTCATAAAAGGTGGCTTTGCTTTATTTCAGAAAAGAAATTTTGGCCATATTACATAGTGATTCATTTTTACCTTTATGCTTGCTTCTAAAAAAGAAGGGGAGGGGAGGACTAAGGAGCCACCTGCATGAACAAGGTCTTGGCCAGTGGCAAGGAGGCAAAACCCTGATTTCTATAATACTTAAGGATTTTGTTTTAAAAACACCGTATTCAAAACATTTGAAAGAAGTAATGTAACCTTCACATTCTTCCTATTCCATAACACTTATTTATTTTATCGACTGATTTTAGAGAAAGGAAGGGGGGAGATGAGGGGGGGGGGGGAGAAATATCAATTTGTTGTTGCACTGGTTTATGCATTCATCAGTTGATTCTTATATGTGCCCTGGCTAGGGCTTGAACCCATAACCTTGGTTTGTTGGGACAATGCTATAACCAACTGAGCTACCCGGCCAGGGCCCGTAGCACTTTATAAAGGAACTGGAAGTAAATGGTAGATCTGGAATTAGGAAGAAAGTTATTTATTTATTTTTTTTACCAATGTTGCAAGGAAATAGACACCAGGTTTTAAAAATTAATTAACACTGATTTTGGCAAGTCACTTAACAACTCAGCCTCCATCCCCCCGCCCCCAACAGTTACAGTGAGGGTGTTAGCATTACAGGATCCCTATGACCCGTTCAGCCCTAAACACCTTGAGTCACCTTAGAAAATAGAAGGTGCACTGTGATTCAGAGCCTTCACTGCAAGGGGAAGGCAGGGATCACAGTGGGCGCTTTAGAAGCTTGCTCATTTGCCATTTTCTTCTGGCGTAGAAGAGAATGTGTGCTACAACAGGAGAATCATTGGAAGGGAAACGGATCTCCACCATTTTCATTCTATGTCCTTTCTTATCCTCTCCTCCAGAGAAAAGCCCGGTTTTGATTTTCTCTTAATTCCAAAAGAGGCAGCAAACCCCACAGCGATCCTTACACAGTGTTTGCTAAAAGAAACAGCCCGAATCCCGAGGAGGCACTGTTTGTCTACACAGCACCAATCGTAGCCCCAGGACTCCGTTTTCCAAATATAACCGACATCAGCCCTGGCTCCGCACTCGCCGCCACCCGTTTTCAAACACCCATGTACGTGGAGCCTTTCCTCCAAACGCATAAACAGCCGTTTCCTCCCGCATCGGTGGCTGGAACAGCGCGGAGCGTGCAGCCAAGCAGGGGCTGAGCCGCGCCGACGGGGAGCCTGCAGACTGCGGTGCGGAGAGGGCCGCCCCTCCCGCCGCGGGTGGGGTTCCGGAGGGTCCGGACCCTGAGACCCTCCCGCCCTCGAAACCAAGACCCGGGAGCGGAGGAGGAGAGAGGTGGCCGCGGCCCCGCAGAGCCAGGCCTCGGGGAAACGGGCTTGTCTCCAGCTCCCCGCAGTGGCCGGGCTGGGCGCGCGGAGCCGCTCCCAGGTGGGTCTCTGCGGCGGGGACCGCGGCTCCGGCGCCCCAGGAAGGAGGAGGAAGCGGGGGGTGAGGGGGGTGAAGGGGGGAGGGGGGGAAGGACACAGGCTGGGATTTCGCGCGTCACGATTCACGAAGGAGGGTGGGAGAGAGGGAGGGACTGGAGCAAGAAAAAGGAGTGGAATCAGGGGGATTGGGGATAAAGAAAGCAAGGAAGGGGAGTAGGGAAATGGGGGGGGTGATGGGGTGAAGAATGGGGTGCAAGGGAGGGTGATGAGGTGCCGAAGGGGAGGGTGATGAACAGCAGAGGGTAAAGGCGAGGCGAAGGGGTTGGGATGGGGGCCGGGGGTGAAGAGGGAGGAGAAAGGAATGGAGGAGTGAAGAGGAGAAATGGGGGTGAAGGGAGAGATGGGGTGAAGGGGTGGAGGCAAGGGAGGGATGGGGATAAAGGGATGGGGATGAAGGGGAGGGATGGGCGGAGGGGAGCAGAGGGGAGGGCGGGGAGGGTGTGGAAGTGGGGATGGGGCGAGCGGGGGAAGCGGGGCAGCAGGCGCGGCAGCAGGAGGCCGGAGGGACTGCGCTCGGAGGGCGGTGCCGGAATAACGGAGCCCTCCCTGCCGCAAGCCCCCGGCCGGGCCGGGCCGGGCCGGGCGGGGCGAGCAGCCGGTCCGCAGGCCCGGGGCGCTGGGCAGGTACGGCGCCCGGCTCCGCCAGGGCAGCCGCAGCCCCGCCCGCGGAGAAGACCCCGACTCCACTTACTCTCTCCGACCACGGCTTTGAGGCCGATGGGTGCCATGGCGCTGCGCGAGTCGTCGGGCTGCGCGCCTCCTCACGCGACGCCCGCCGACACCGCCGGCTCCCCGGGTCGGCGCGCACCGCTGGCCGCAGCCTGCCGCCCCGAAGCCCTCTCGGGACCGACTGATGCTGGGACTCCGCGCGGGGGCGCCGCTCCAGTCAGAGCGAGGCTGCCGACCCGCCGGCGTGAGCGCGCGGGGGCGGGGCCGGCCGGGGGCGGGGCTTCGCGCCAGCCGTCAGCGTCACCCACGCGGCTGCGCCAATCGCACTGCGGCCCGAGGGCTCGGCCCCGCCCTCCGAGATGCGGCTGGGCGCAAGGCGGCCTCTGGCTGGAGCGGGAGCCGCGCCCACCCCCTGGCCTCACGCGCCGCGCGCCCCCGGCTCGCGCGCGCTCCGGGAGCTCCGGGTCCTAGAGTCCCCTGGGCTGCCTCTGCACCTGGATCCCTGGCCACAGGCTGCTGAGGCTCTCCATCTTCCGGAGATGCAGCTATGGTCCGGTCTTCCCTCTTCTTGGTAGCATTTCATTCTTCCCCTGCCCATCAAAGGAACTCGGAGGCTAGATCTCTTAGTAAAGGTGCCCACTCCCAGCCACAACCAAAGCATGCGGTTGGTTTCATGACACCCTCTCTCTTTGGGTATCTATTCATACATCCACCATTCACTGACCTGGTAGGTGTCCAGCTCCAAGCTAAGCCCCTGACATGCATCATCTCATTAAACTCTCATAATAACTGGCATTGTTTTTAATCTCCACTTTCAGGTGAAAACACAAACTGAGGCTCAGAGATCTGAGCACGCGATGTGGCTATCAGGCTGTATATTATTCATTAGCAAATATTTATTGTTATCTCGCTACTGTTAGTCAGCCGCTATTCCAGACATTGGAGCTACAGCCGTGTACAAGGCCGACTCAGATCCTAGTTTGGGGGCACTCAAAGTTAAAAATATTTAAATCCCAATTCTGATAAGAATATGCTGTGGGGTTACTCTTACTCTTAGCATCTCCTTCTTGAAGTCCACCTTTATCTAAGTCAGTGGTTCTCAACCTGTGGGTCGCGACCCCTTTGGCGGTTGAACGACCCTTTCACAGGGGTCGCCTAAGACCATCCTGCATATCAGATGTTTACATGACGATTCATAACAGTAGCAGCATGACAGTTATGAAGTAGCAACGAAAATAATTTTATGGCTGGGTCACAACATGAGGAACTGTATTTAAAGGGCCAGACGGTTGAGAACCACTGAATTCTAAGTGGTCCCCAGCCAGTGTTTTTGCTGCAATGTTTTTGTTAGTGGGGGCTATTATTTTTGCAACATGGGACAGGGCTCACCTTTGGCTTTAAACAACAACAAATAGAGTAGAGCCCAATTGAAAATAAAAAAGGACAGGACTGTGCTAGTTGTTGTAAATTGAATAAGTACTCATTCATTAAGTTTTTGAAACAGCTCTGTGAGCTGGGTCTTTTTCATAATAATATTAAGAAACCTTAGCTGAGTGCGGGAGGCAACCAGTCGATGTGTCTCTCTCACATCGATGTTTCTCTCTGTCTCTCTCTCTCCCTTCCACTTTCCCTAAAAATCACTGGAAAAATATTCTCAGGTGAGGATTAACAAAACACACACACACACACACACACACACACACACACACACCCCAAAAAAGAAATGTAATGTTTCACAAATGAGAAAATTGAAATTCAGAGAAGGTAAGTACTTGGTGTGTGTGACAAAGGAAAGATCCAATTCTAAAATCTGAATTCCGAACCCTTATTTGATATGAGCCACAAGTAAAGAAGCCGGGGCCTAAAGGAACACTTTCCCGTGGTCATGCAGTGAACAGGGAACACAAGAGGCCACATGTCCTAGTTCAACCACCAGCCCCGGGTCAAGAAGGATTGACCGTCTTCTCATTCCTGCCCCAGAATACCCCAACAGAACCCTCATAAGGCTTCTCGGGGAAAGCATTCACCTGTCGCCTCTTTATGTCTGGGCTCAGAGGGGATGGTCTGCAAATGAGAGGGGACTTAAGATGCATCTGAGATGCCACATGCGCCCTCCTTGGCCAGATGGCACAAGTCAGCAGAGATGGCCCTCAAGGAGCTGGGGTTCTAGCTGGGGAGGCGGACAGGAATCAAGAAGTCACATGCAGCACTGAGTCACTATTCTAGTTAGTGCTGGAGCAGAAGGACAAGGGGCTGTGAGAGTGAAGGACAGGGCACCTGACCCAGTGGGGGAGGAGGGGTACAGTCCTCACAGGCTCTCTGAGATGAGTAAAAGGTAGCAAGAGGGGACTGGGAGAGCGTCCTAGGCAGATTATACGGAAGGCACAAAGACCAGGAGCCAGAAAGGAGTTTGGTTTTTCCAGGAACAGAGAGGGGGCCAGAGAGCCTAAGGGGCAGGGTGAAAGGAGAGCCCCCAGGGGCAGACCTGGCTGCAGAGCTCCAGGACTAGTGGGTGGATCTGCATGAGACCTCCTCAAAGTCAGAGCAAATAAAATACAGCAGCTCCTTAGTTTCTACAGAAGGAGAGACAAAAAAGAAATCTCTTCCTGCGACGTGTACCTGAAATGCTCGCTGGGAATGGCAGTACTTGGAACGGATGTTATTTTAAATAGGATGGCTGGGAGAGCAAGGGGGTGAAAGACTGTGAGCTCACTCCGGGACCCCTGACCGAGGGGGCAGGTTGGAATTTCTCTGGATGTGGAATCCGAGACCGGATCGGAGATCTCCGGCATCCCTCAGCCTTGGTCTCTCCATCTCTGAAACAGAGACAACAAAGCTCAGGGCCTCTCTCCCCCCGGGTGGCTCCGAGGAGCCAGCAGGATGACCTACGCAATAGGGTAAAATCCTCCCCCAGCCATCGCACAGCGAGTGCCCTTTGCTCTGTAGTCTTTATTTGCATATACATTTGATTCAAGCCACACACCACAAAGGACTCTCATGAGTCTTCACTGAATTCTCACTATGGCTATTGTTACCCCATTTTCCTGGGGCGCAGGGAGGTGCGTCACTTGCCCAAGGTCACCCGGCTGTAAGTGCAGACCCCGGTCTCCCGCTCAGACGTCCTGATGCTCAGGGGACCACGTCCCCCGCCCAGGCACAGTCCCAGGGCCTTGGCCTCAGGAGAGGTTTGGCTGCGTGAACAGCTTGCTGGCAGCGCATCATCAAGGAGAGCCAGAATCCCTCGGGAGTCCGGACCCAAGCGGGTCCACCACCCCAGCCCGGCCCAGCCCAGCCCGGGAGTGGGACAGGATGGCTGCGTTTGTTCGCGGGATGCTCAGGGCTGGTCCACCGCCCCGCCTGGCCGGCTTGCAGGTGCGCCTGCTGCTGCGCATGCGCGGGCTGCTGCCTCTGCAGAGCCGGGTGCTGGCCAGTTGCTGGGGTGGGAAGAGTCCTGTGATGCACGCACCGGTCACGTGAGCGGTTGGCCACTGCGCCAGAAGCCACGCAGGTGGGAAGACGGATGCGGAGAGGAGCAGGAAGAAGCTGGGCTCAGGCCAGAGAAGCAGGGAGCAGCCTGGAAGGTCTGAGAATGGAGAGAGAGGAACAAGCGAGCCAGAATAGGCAGCAGGGTAGAGTAGACCCTAGTGACAGGGTGCAGTTGCCTCCATCAGACCTACTGATCCCGCGGACCCACTGGCTTGGCTCCCCCCACGCACACCCAGGGCCTGTTGGAGGGCCTGGGTGCAGAGTCTGGGCCTCTTCTCTGACAGTCTGGGGCTTGCACCGCCCTCTCTTCTTCTCTTAAGTAGCAGCAGCGGTTGCATTGTTTTCGTGTTCATCGTGATTCACCCCTCTTCTTGGCTGCTGGGTCTTGAGATTCTGCTACGTTCTTTTAGGAGCAGTTTTTAAAGAATTCAACAAGATAATATTTATAAAGGTCTTTCATACTGAGAACCCAGTAAGGAGCCAATTACTGTTAGCTGTGAACAGGGTCAAAATGACAGGACATGAGGCTCCAAATACAGTGACAGAGATTTCAGCCCGTGTCCTGCCCCTTTTGCTGCTGTAGACTCATTAGGAGAGAGCGGAGAGTAATTGTCTCCCGGCAGCCACCCCTGCTGCCCCGCACCCTGTCCCAAGAGCAGCTGGGCCCGGAGAGCTCGTTTGGTACATCCTTGTCCCCCAGAGTGAGTCAACCGTTTTTTGTGTTTTTCATCGGAATATATTATCAAAAAGGCTTTGTTTTCCAAACCCTAGGCCAGGTTCTCCAACTCAAAAGGACTGTAGGGGCCAGGCAGTCAGGATAACACCTCTGGTTCTCAGATTGTCCAACTGCAGGGCACACGCCTGGCTCAGAGGGGCAGCGCTTACTCAGCTCCAACCAGTGATGACGAAGGGTCTTGATTGTAGAAATTGTGACGTCTTCCGATGTTTAAGTGTTCCAACAGATTGTTAAAGATGTAAGAACACCACGCTGGCCAAACGAAACGCATTTCCAGCCTCCAGGCTACCTGAATGCAAACTGTGGACTAATACCTCTTCACAAAGGGAGAGGTTGGATTCTCCCAAGCGGCAGATTCCTGGAGACGCACTGACTTCTACCCCACTCACATAGAGGGGTGTGGTGGGTGAGGCTTCAGACAGGGGTAGTGGTGGGCACCAAGAAGCAGGGCCTGGCCCCTCAGCCTGGAGAGGCAGGAGCAAGTACCTCTGCTCAGCCTGGCTCTGGCTCTGGGGTGGCAGGCTGGAGCCAGCCACCTTTTTCTTCTTTTTAATTTTTATTAATTTCAGGGGAGAAGGGAGAGGGAGAGAGAAATAGAAACATCAGTGAGAAAGAATCATTGATTGGCTGCCTCCTGCACGCCCCCTCCTGGGGATGGAGCCCGCAACCTGGGCATGTGCTCTTGACCTAAATCGAACCTGGGACCCTTCCATCCACAGGCCCATGCTCTATCCACTTAGACACACCGGCCAGGACGGCCAGCCGCTTTTGAATGGACTGAAGAGCAACTGCAGTGGAAGCCTCGGAGGACAGCTGATGCGGGCAGCTTGGTCTTGCTGGGACATGCCCTAGACCAGTGATGGCAAACCTATGACATGCGTGTCAGAGGTGACACGCGAACTCATTTTTTTTGGTTGATTTTTCTTTGTTAAATGGCATTTAAATATATAAAATAAATATCAAAAATAGAAATCTTTGTTTTATAATGGTTGCAAATATCAAAAATTTCTATATGTGACACGGCACCAGAGTTAAGTTAGGGTTTTTCAAAATGCTGACACGCCGAGCTCAAAAGGTTCGCCATCACTGCCCTAGACCAAGGAAGGAGACACCCCCAAATGCCAGGTAGGACAAGTCTCAGAGACCTCAGATAGTGGGGACTTAAAGCTGATTTTATTTAATTTTGAAAAAAAATCAAATAGAGAAATATGGCATTTTTCTATACATTGGATATCAGAGAACAATTCATGCCTTTCACACGTTAAATTGTTGTGGAATCCCAGGGGGGCTTTTTCTTCCAACTGGGTAAATAGTTTTGCTCAGATGAGTTCTGTTTCCGGACAGCTTGGCCAGCAAGCTTTATGGAAGACGGGGCATTTGAGCTGAGCCCAGGGGCCGAGAAGAAAGAGAAGATCAAATCCAATCAAAGACGGGAGCACAGACTCTTGTGAACATGTGCTGTCTGATGTGCTTCCAAGGTCTGAGACGGTGTCCACATCCCATTAGTCAGCAATGCTGATTCATTAAGAATTATAGTTAACATTTTTTTCAATCTGTGGGTATTATTTTTTTCAAATGGTTACTAAGCTGTTAGGTCCTAACTACTTAATAAGCAGAGCTGTTAGGTTTTCATTTGGGTCAAGGACTGTGAAAAAATTACCGAGAAAGGCTGCCGTGTTTGGGAACCTCTGGCATAGGCAAAGTGTGGTGGCATTCATTAACTCAGCAATATTTACTAAACACCTACTATGTGCCAGGAACTGGAGACCCAGCAATGAACAAAAGAGAAAATTCCCTGTGGGTATGAAGCTGACATTGTAGAGGGGGAAAGACAATAAATAAGTAAACGCTAAATTATATCGTATGTTAGAAGGTGTTAAGTCCTGTGGTAATGATAGGTAAGGTCAGGACTAGGGGGTTGGACAACTTGTATGTTAAAGGGGGTAGGCTGGGTTTCATTAAGAAGTGGTTGGATAGGAGTTCAAAGTCAGTAGCCAGCTCTGGGCATTCCTGCCAGCACTTAGGAGATGGATGACACCAGAAAGAGGGACTGAGATGACCTGGGAGTTGAGGGTCATGTGAAGGGCCCTGAGAAGCACTCCAGCTTAAGGCTGAGCAGAGGGAGCAGAGCCCAGAAGGAGACAGAAGGGAAATGGACAGCCCGGCCACGTGGTTCAGTGGTTAAGCGTGGACCTATGAACCAGGAGATCATGGTTCGATTCCTGGTCAGGGCACATGCAGGGCCAGTGTGGGGCATGTGGGAGGCAGCCAATCACTGATTCTCTCTCATCATTGATGTTTCTATCTCTCTCTCCCTCCCTCTCAGAAATCAATAAAAATATCTTTTTAAAAATAATTTTAAATATGGTGTGTGCATGTGTGTTTGATCTAGAGAAGCAGGGCCACTAGTGATATAAGATACGGGGTTGGTAACAGGGACTAGACCCCATGCAATTGTGGGTGCTGGTGGAACAGACTGTGCAAGGCCTCCACACCGGCCGGTAGTTGGAAAGGAGAGATGGACGTGCGGGGGGAGAGCAAGGACACATCTGTCTCTCACCCTCTCCAACCTCAATGACACAGGTGACCTGCAGGAGAACGGGTGTCCATTACTGCAGAGCTGCACACAGACCTGGCCCAGGGCTCAGAGAAGCCGAAGGAGGAGACCTAGCAGGAGCCAGAGAAGACATATGCCCAGGTGTTGCTCCAAACCAATAATAAGGCAGGTTAACAGCTCAGGGACAACCATGTGCCAGGCACAGGAGCGCCTGAGGCCTTCTTCCAAAGCACAGAGCATAAAAGATGGCTGCTCCTTCCAAATCGTGAGCCAATTTATTTTGTGGCCAACCTGACCTGGAGCCACACAGGGAGGAGAATTCTGGGAGACGTGGTTCCAGCTAAGTTGACACAGTACAAAGGAGAGAGAGAGAGAGAGAGAGAGAGAGAGAGAGAGAGAAAGCGAGAGAGAGAGAGAGAGAGCACTCACAAATGTGACAAAATGTTAACAATTGGTTAATCTAGCTGAAGAGCATTCAACTTTTCTGTAGATTCTAAATTTTTAATAAAAAGTTAGAGGTGAAAAAGGCACTGGGCCTAGATGGTTTCACAGCTGAGTTCTGAGTTTTACTTTGCCTTTTTTTTTTTTTAAGATTTTAAAATTGATATTTAGAGTGAGAGGAAGGGAGAGGGAGAGAGAGAAACATCGATGTGAGAGGGAAACATCTATCAGTTGCCTCCTGCGTGGCCCCCTCTGGGGATTGAGCCCAAACCCTCAGGCATGTGCCCTGACCAGGAATTGAACCGGCAACACCTCAGTGCCCAGGACAATGCCCAACCAACTGAGCCACACCAACCAGGGCTTATCTAGTCTTTAGACAGATTAATAGTTTGCATAACAGATTATTTCTGTTACACAAACTATTCTAGATTATACAAACATGTAGAAAGTTCCGATCCATTTTAGTGCCATATATATATATATATATATATATATATATATATAGTTATTATTATTATTTTTTTAAGTAAAACCATAGACCATTTTCACTTTGGGATCCGCTCCCTCACCCCCCATAAAATATTTCATCACTAGAAAGACAGTCAATTTATTACATAAACAAATTAAAGAAGAAAAACCATGAATAACTATTTGACCAGAAAATATATTGAAGCTGGGTGACCTGTACCATGCCAGACACGCTGGGTTTGTACCTGGAGCTCATGCCCTTCAGAAGCTCACAGGTTGCTTGTAATCGAGTGTCCAGTCAATCAGATGATGGTGTATGAGAAACAGTGATCGGTGCTAAATTGAAAACAATTACATTCCCAGTGGGGGGCATGAAGCGTGAGGATGAATGAGAAGTCAGGGCTGAGCTGTTTGAGCTGGAAATTAAATGTGAGCTCCTGGCCCTTTACAGATAGGAAAATGGAGTCCGGGAGACGAGAGGGGGACTTATCCAAGATCAGAGATGCCCACCCAGCTGGTCAGCATCTGCTTTTAAGTAATCCCGTGGATCTAGAGAACTTGGGCCAAGCAGAGACAACTTTCCAAAACCAGGCTGTTCCCGCCCCCTGCCGGTAGTCAGGAGGAACAGCAGGTCCCTGAGGCCAGGACTAGGGTAATGGCATCCAGATTTTTTCCTTTTGCCCAGGCTCAGTGGTTGAGTTTAGCCTAACCGGCCTGGCTCAGTGGTTGAGTGTTGACCTATGAACCATGAGGTCATGGTTCAATTCCAAGTCAGGGCACATGCCTGGGTTGTGGGCTCGATCCCTGGTCTGGGGCATGCAGGAGAATCAATGATTCTCTCTCATCATTGATATTTCTCTCTCTCCCTCTCTCCCTCTCCCTGCCTCTCTGAAATAAATAAAAATATTAATTAAAATAATAGTGCTCTTTGTACTATTCTTATTCTTGCAACCCTTCTGTAAGTTAGAAATTATTTCCAAATTAAAAGGTTAAAAGATCACTCTTCTCTCTACATGCCTGGGGGCCTGTGAGTCGGTACAGCCACTTTGGAAAGCTCTGCAGCGGCACCTACTGAAGCCAATGCCCCGCCTCCCTGTGACCTGGAGGCTCCACCTCTGGGCATGTCCCTAATGGAAACGCGTGGTATCGACCGAGAGACCTGTACCAGAAGGCACATGGCAGTGTATTCCTAACAGCCCCACACTGGAGGCAGCCCCAGCGTCCCTCAGTAGCAGAACTGACACATGGAGGTAGCTCACTCACACACAGAATCTGCCCAACAATAAAAAGGACAACGTGCAAATACACACACGACACCACGGGTAAATCTAAAAAACATGGTGCTGAGTGTGGTGAGCCAGACACCAAAGACAGCACATTACATGGTAACTTCATTTCTTTGCAGTTCAACAACGGGCCAACCTGACCTAATATGGTGATAGAAATGAGATACTGGTTACCTTTGTGGGGAGGGGAGCGGGTGGGCTCCTGGGGCTGGAAATGTTCTGCATCTTGATGTGGGTGGGTGCTCCAGGGATGATTAGGTGCACAGAAGTGTATCAAGCCGTGCACTTAAGATTCGTGCAATCTGCTGCGTGTCACATAAGTAAATAATAACAACGAAGCATCGCCCTGGCTTCTGTGTAGAGACTAGAGTAGTGGTCCAGGCAGACAGCAGAGAAACCAGCTGGGAGGCTGTGACAAAGGTTGGGGGACAGAAGGGAGAGAGCATCAGCCTGTAGCAGCCGCAGGATGGGACATGGCAGAGGTGGAATGAAATGAGAGAAAGGGGGGGCTGCAGGGGGAGCCCTGGTTAACAGCTGGGAGGGTGGTAGTGCTGGTGACTGAGATGGGAGGCCTGGGGGAGGAGCGGACCTGAGGACCCCTGCCTCCCCTGCCCTTATTCCCCCAATTTCTGCCCGTGTTGGTTTTTCCCCTTGTCACCACCAGGGGGCAGTGGGTTCCTTCCTGGCGGACCAGGTAGCCTGAATCCTGCTCTGAGGCATCTGGCCCAGGGGACAGCTGCGGAGCCTCCTGCCTGCGTGGACTCTTGGTCACCCGCAGACACTGTGCTCCTTGCAGCGGAATCCTGTAGGATGGAGAGAAAAAGAAATTAAATCCTAAAGCCTAGGAATCTGAAAATTGTGGCTCCAGCCCTTCCAGTGTTCCTCTTTATGCTCAGGATGGAGCCAGGCTCCTTAAGATGGTCACAAGGGTCTGGCTGGCGTGGCTCAGTGGTTGAGCTTCGAACTAAGCACCAGGAGGTCACGGTTCGATTCCCAATCAGGGCACATGCCCGGGCTGTGGGTTCGATCCCTGGTCTGGGGCGTGCAGGAGGCAGCCGATCAATGATTCTCTCTCATCATTGATGTTTCTGTCTCTCCCGCTTCCTTCCTCTCTGAAATCAATAAATATATGCCGGGAGCCGGTCCATGCTTGCTGTTTCAAGGGACCTGGCATATATGGCATACTGTTCTTAATATGTTTGCTCACCTTCTTGGCACTATGTGTTTTAACCAAGGTCTCTGAGAAAGGTTGTTTCCCCAGGTAGGGATTTTCCCCTGAAGTTAGGGAGGGAATAAAACCTCTTAACTAAGTGCCAGGTGGGTAATTAATCACTTTAACTACGAACAATCATGCTTAAGCTACATAATCTTTACTCCCTGGAATGGAGATAAGAAACGCCCTAACCTTTGGAATAGAGATTGATAGGATTGGAATCAACTGGTATAAATACAGATGTAACAAGACAGAACTTAGAAGACAGAACCTACACAGAACCTAGAGACAGAAGAACTTCGCTGGAGAGAACATGGCAAAAGATCCTGGACTGAACCTGACTATAGAATATGGCAAGAGAACCTGACTAGAACCTGGTGACTGAACCTGGCTGGAGATCCTGAGCAGAACTTCGCTGGAGACCCTGACAAGAGAACCCGGCTATGATGATCACCTGAACGCTACCTCTGTGTCATTCCTTCTTTGCCGACTCCGTCCACACCTTTGGGGACCCCTGGACCTGCTGGGGTTGGACCCCAGCAAATATGTATTTTTTAAAAGATGGTCACAAGGTCATGCTGCCAGCACCGTCCACTTCACCTGCCCCCACTGGACCCCAGTCCTGCCTCAGGGAAGAGATGGGCTTCCTGCGAGTGCACCCTCTCATACACATGCTGTTTCTGCAGCCTGACTCCCTTTTCTCTTCACACCTTTCCTCACCCCAAATGTGGGTCATCCTTGCCCCCCTAGTTCTCCCATCATAGCCTTTTCTCCCTAAATGATATTAGTCAGTCCCCCTGTCTGACTCCTCAGCTCATCTGTGGCTCTGAAAGGCAGGGCAGGGCCTGGCGTGGGCTCCAAGAGTATTTGTTGAATGAAGGAAAAAACGAATGAATGAGTGAGTGAATCTGAGGTTGTAAGAGGACAGCATCTCAGTTAACCCACCTGGGCTTTCAAAGCCAGAGACCTGGGTTAAGTGCTGCCATTTATGAGCTGTGTGACCATGGCAACTGTCTTAACCTCTCTGGGTTTCAGTATCATCTACTTATCACAGTTGTACAGATTCAGTGATATGATGCATGTCAGTCTTGTAGCCTAAAATCTGCACATAGTACTTTCAATCAAAACAAGAGGATTTTTTTTCTGATTAAAAAATATAAATATGGCCTGGCTTGTATGGCTCAGTGGTTGAGCGTTGACCTATGAACCAGGAGATCATGGTTCGATTCCCAATCAGGGCACATGACTGGGTTGTAGGCTCAATCCCCAGTGGGGGGCATGTAGGAGGCAGCCAATAAATGATTTTCTTTCATCATTGATGTCCCTATCTCTCCCTCCTCTTCCTCTCTGAAATCAATAAAAATATACATTTTTAAAAATGTAAATTTGTGTGTGTTCAATTTTATCTGTTTGCACTATACAATAAACTGTTAGCTAATGCCAGGGAGTAAAATTGGGAGAATAAGGTAAAATCTTTCATTCTACTTTATGTACTTCTGCAGTTGAATGTGTTATTTTACATGTGTTTTACTTTTGTAATAACACGAAGTTTAAAGGAAAAATAAAATCCAATAAAATACGAAAGAATGCTAAACATGATGAGTCAGTAGTCATGAGAGAAATGCAAAACAAAACCACATGAAATGCCACTGCTCATCCCCAGAAAGGCTAAAATTAAAGGATCGACGATAACAAACCTGGCAAGAATGTGGACCAACTGGTGGAGGAGGCACTGTTTGTGGGGGTGTAAAATCTCGGACACTGTTGGTAGGAGTGTAAAATGACACAACCATTTTGAAAAAATGTTTGACAGTTTGAAGTAATAAGCCACACTTCCCCTATGAACCAGAAATTCCACTCTTAGCCATGACCCAGGCACCAGGAGAAATGAAAATGTGTGTTTACAGAAAGACTTGTAATGAATACTTGTAGCATCTTTATTTACAATAGCCCCAAGCTGGGAGCAGCAGGAGAATGGATAAATATTTTGTGGCATATCTCTACAGTGGAATACTACACAGCAATACAAGGGGATACTTTACTGATACAGGCAAAAACATGGGCTACTCTTAGAGACATAATATTGAGCAAAAGAAACCAGACACAAAAGAAAATGAGTTGCATTATTTCATTCCATGTATATGACATTCTAGAACAAACAAAACTGATTTATGGCTCAGCCAGTGTGGCTCAGTGGTTGAGCATTGACCTATGAACCAGGAGGTCAAGTTTCGATTCCCAGTCAGGGCACATGCCTGGGTTGAGGGCTCAATCCCCAGTATGGGACATGCAGAAGGCAGCCTATCGGTGATTCTCTCTCATTATTGATATTTCTATCACTCTCTCCTCTCCCTTCCTCTCTGAAATCAATAAAAAATATATATATTTTAAAAAGAGTTTTACTGCCCTAGCTGGTTTGGCTCAATGGATCGAGTGTCGGCCTGTGGACTAAAGGGTCCCGGGTTTGATTCCAGTCAAGGGCACATGCCTCGGTTGTGGGCTTGATCCCCTGTGTGGGGCATGCAAGAGGTTCATGGTTCTCTGTCATCATTGATGTGTCTATCTCTCTCTCCCTCTCTGAAATCAATAAAAAATATTTATTTTTTAAAAAAGAGTAATACTAAATGATTCACTTGTATAAAATTCTAGAGAATGCAAGCTAATCTACAGTGATGGAAATCAGATCAGCGGTTGCCTGGGATGCACGTCCGGTGGAAGGGGGAGGGAGAAATAACCAACGACCAGGGGGGACTTTGGGGGTGGTGTTGCTAGTTTATCTTTATGTTATGGTTTGCAGATGTCTTCAGATGCCAAAAAAAATCATCAAATTTTACACTTTAAATATGTGCAGCTTACGCTGCGTTAATTCTATCTCAGTAAAGCTGCAAAAAGCATGTTTTAGTGGCTCATTGTGAACTGTGCCTTTGACATATGTAAATTAGGCTTCAACAAATAAAAGACAAGAAAAGGAAGAAGTTCTCCGCCTGACCCTGTTTTCCAGAGCCACACTTCCGGCCTCATCTGGGTCCCATAGGACCCTCCTTCTCACCTGGAGCACCCCCACCCCCGAGAATTCCTACAAATCCAAGCTCTACGGCTCAGGGATATGTGGCTTCTTTACAGCAAATCTGTTCCATGTCTTGTGGCCCAGCTCAAACAGAGCCTCCTCCACCAGGAAGCCCTCCTGTCACACCCTCCCAGCTCAGGGCTCCCAGGGCCCTTGGCTCAGACCTCTGTCTTGGCTCTGGCCACTGGTGATCAGAGTTAGGATCCTTTGCAGACCCGCATGTCTTCCACTCTAAATTCTGACAATCACTAGAGCAGCTACCACTTGATGAGCCCGCCAGGCTCTGGCCAAGTGCTGTGCGTGCCTGATTTCATGGCCTCCCTAGAACCAGGGATTGTTAGCTCCACTTTTTGACGACTGAGGCCAGGATGGTGAGAGCCAGTCGGAGCCAGTCCGTGGCCACAGGAAGGTTGGATTACATCCAGACTCCACTCCTGCTCACCTCGAGGGCAGCTAGGGGCTTTCCCCCCAGCAGAGCATTGTTGGAGTCCTGCAAAGTTACGGCATGCGCCATCGCCTGTGCTCTCAGTGGTTAGAGCATTGACCCACACAGCAAAGGGTCACGGGTTCAATTCCCGGTCAAGGGCACGTACCTTGGGTTGCAAGTTTGATCCCCGGCCCTGGTTGGGATGTGTGCAGGATGTGTCTCTCTCACATGGATGTTTCTCTCTCTCTCTCTCTCTCTCTCTCTCTCTCTCCTTCCTTTCCTCCCTCCCTCCCTTCACTCTATCTAAAATCAACAGGAAAATATCCTAGGGTGAAGATTAACAACAATAAATAGTTATAGGATGATACCTTACAGAAGGAAAATGGAAGATTACTCAGACACCTCGGTTCCGCCTGGCCCTGCCGGTGGCTACTTGGGGAGCAGTGAGAGTGTCTGTGTGTCAGTTTCCCCATCTGTCCTACCAGTGGCGAGTAGGGCTTTGGTGTGAAGTAGACCCAGGTTGTAAAACGGGCTTCCCGACTTCCCACCCTCGTGACTCCCCTCCCCTCTCTGAGCGTGTAGTTCCTCGTATGTAAACTGGGAACAATAACAGTGACAGGGCCATGGGGGTTGTCATGAAGATAACACATGTCCAAAGCCTGGCCACATGTCTGGCACGGCAGGCAGGGGGCACTGGGTGTTACAGTCATGTCCTTGCCCTCAAGATTACTAAGTGAGGAATGAAAACATCAGCTGCACCCTGAGACCAGTGAGGCAATGCATCTTTTTTTTAATGATTTTTAAAAATTAACTATTTATTTTTATTTTTATTTTTTTAAATATATTTTATTGATTTTTTACAGAGAGGAAGGGAGAGAGATAGTTAGAAACATCGATGAGAGAGAAACATCGATCAGCTGCCTCCTGCACACTCCCCATTAGTTATGTGCTTGCAACTAAGGTACATGCCCTTGACCGGAATCGAACCCGGGACCCCTCAGTCCATAGGCCGACGCTCTATCCACTGAGCCAAACCGGTCAGGGCAAAAAATTAACTATTTTTAAAAAATATGTTTTTATTGATTTCAGAGAGGAACGGAGAGGGAGAGAGATAGAAGCATCAATGATGAGAGAGAGTATTAATGGGCTGTCTCCTGCACGTGTGCCCTTTACTACCTCCCCCTCAGCCCCTTGTCCTCTAGTAACCACCGTACTGTTGTCTGTGTCTATGAGTTTTTGTCTGTTCGTCTTGTTTGTCCATTTGTTGCTCTCGGTTTTTTTATATCCCACATGAGTGAAATCATATGGTTCTTGACTTTTTCCAGCTCACATTTTGCTTAGCATGGTACAAACCTCAGCTCGTGAATGTCTCCCATCTCGAAGAATTCGCTTCTCAACCCAACAACTCTTTCATGCTGATGCTTGTATGACCAGTCACACGTCTCTCCGGCGACAAACCAAGGAAAGAATGCTTGAGGATGAGTCAGTTTGCTGCTGTTAACATCTCAGGAAATTGTGCTGCGAATATTTTCATGTTTTTCTGTTGTTGTTGTTACTGTTTATTATTGCTATTATTTTAAAGTATTTTTTTATTGATTAAAGAGAGGAAGGGAGAGGGAGAGAGATAGAAACATCAATGATGAGAGAGAATCATCGATTGGCTGCCTTCTGCACACCCCACACTTGGCAATGAGCCCACAACCCGGGCATATGCCCTGACCAGGAAAGGAACCATGACCTCCTGGTTCATAGGTCGACACTCAACCGCTGAGCTATGCTTATTATTGCTGCTTATTATTATTACATTTTCATTTTTTACTGTACATTTCATTTCCTTTTTGTTAAATTCCCATTTACATTTCATGTCCTTTTTGTTTTTAAAGTGTTTATTTATAGATTAAGTAGTACATTAGACATGTACTGTACATAAGAAAGGTTAAAAAAGGGAATCGTTTGGGGGTCTGGAATAGATTAATGCAATTTACATTATTTCTAATGGGAAAAATGCTTCAGGTTTTGAACAGCCTTCTAGAATGAATTAAGTTCGTAAACCAAGGTCTCACTGTGTTCTCAAGATCCACCCATGTGTTGCAAATGGTAGTATGTTATCTTTCCTGTGGCTGAGCAGCATTCCATTGTACATACAGACCACAAATCCTTTATCCAATCACACACAGAAGGACGCTTTGGTTGTTTCTATGTCTTAGCCACCCTGAATGATGCTGCGGTGAACACAGGGTACGTATATCTTTATGAAGGAATGTGTTCTAATTTTCCGGTAGATACCCAGCAGAGAGGTCGCTGCACCATACAGTAGCTCTGTTCTTCATTTTCTGAGGACCCTTCGTACTGTTTTCCACAGTAGCTGTGCCAGTTTACATTCCCACTAGCAGTGCACGAGGGTTCCTATTTAACCACAACGTCTCCAGCACTTATCCCCTGTCTTGTGGATGACAGCATTCTAACGGACGTGAGGTGGATCTCATTGTAGTTTCAATTTGCATTTCCCTAACAGCTGGTGAAGCTGGGCATCTTTTCCTATATCGGTTGGTCATCTGTACGTCTTCTTGGGAGAAGGAGACAGTGTAACTTAAAACCACTTGGGATCTTGGGAGGTGCTTCTAAAGTCAGCACGATCCTCTTCGCACGGTTACTGGGCAGCAGAGGGGTCTCAGCCTGGATTTGGGGGCTGGGGAGAGGATTTTGTCCCTGGGCAGGACGGCCACCTCTGCAGAATGTTCAGCATCTCTGACCTTCAGGTACTGAATGCCACTAGCCATCCTCCACCACCCCCACAGACACCAGGCATAGTGATAATTAAAAACAACTCCTACACACATTTCCAAATGCCCCCCCGGGGGGGGGTGCACCCCCCCCCCCGCAGCTGCCCCCCGCTCAGGCTCAGGGCTCCATGTGTAAGCGCACAGGTCAACCCCCCTGCAGAGCTGTCGGATGGACTGGGTGCCGGGCAGAATCCAGCCGGTGCTGCCATTGCCAAGCCAGCTGGGGCGCTGCCTCAAGACTGTTGTCATTGACTTTGCCAGTTCTCACAGAGGGAGGCACCCTGTGGGGTAGGGCAGCCCAGTCCTCGCAAGCTCCCTGTCCTGGGCCCCTGATCAGTCCATACTCACATAGCGGCCACCCTGGGCACTCTTCACGCCTCTCCCCCCACCTTCCTCTTGGACTTTTTCTCTGTTCCTCTCGGGGCAAAGGCTTCTGTCCTCCAGGCTCTGCCCCCTAGGAGGGTGGGGACCAAGTCTGTCACCCCTGGCACACTCGCGCATTCAGAAACCAGGATGATACTCATTCTATCTGGAAGGCCCGGAGGACAGAAATCGGCTTAAGGGAGAGAGGAAGGAGGGCCAGGCTGGGGCGGAGGTGGCCCCACCCCAACAGGCCCAGCCCAGCCTCACCACAGGCTTAGTCACTGGCAGGGCTGGGTAGGCTAGCGCTGCCACCCTGGCCAGGCTCTGAATCACCAGCTGGTGAGGGGGAGCGTCAGCCAGCAGGAAACCAGCCTGACATGGAAGAAATGGGTGGTGGTTGGTGAGGCCTGAAACTCCTGGCTGGCCCTAGAGGAACTGGGAGTGACTGTTAGCACTGGCTCAGCAGCAAACATCTCCAGGACTTGCCAGGAAGTCGGGAGGGAGTGGGGCCAGGCTCAGGGTCCCTGCTTGTGGGGCTCTCACTCCGGAGGGTGGGGTGAGATGGGAGACAAGGCTTATGCACGAGGCAGCAGGACACAAGGGTTTCTTTCCTTCCCTTCCCTTTCCTTCCCTTTCCTTTCCTTCCCTTCCCTTCCCTTCCCTTCCCTTTCCTTTCCTTTCCTTTCCTTTCCTTTTCTTTCTTTTCCTTTTCTTTCTTTTCCTTCCTTCCCTTTGTGTGTGTATGTTATTAAAATTGACATTTATTTGAAATTATATATATTTTTATTATTTACTTTCCTGTTACTTAAATGCAATTATTTAAACAAAGCAATAATAAGATTAGTTAACAGTGGCAATTAGTAGTAATTACTAGTAGGACAAGGGACATATGACAGGCACATGGCTAGCGCCAGGAGAACGCTGGCCTCTATAATCATTCCAGTGGGGCAGTTGGTCACATGTGTCAAAAACCTCAAAAGGAGGTGCATGCCAGTAATTCCACTTCTAGAAATGTATCTAATTAAGGAAATAAGCATCTGGTCACAGGTACATAGTTTAATGGGCCCTACAAGGGAGTACAATGCAGCCCTTAAAAATTAGCAGAGCCTGGCCGGCGTGGGTCAGTGGTTGAGCGTCAATCTATGAACCAGGGGGTCATGGTTCGATTCCCGGTCAGGGCACATGCCCAGGTTGTGGGCTCGATCCCTAGTGTGGGGTGTGCAGGAGGCAGCCGATTGATGATTCTTTCTCATCATTGATGTTTCTATCTCTCTAGCCCTCTCCCTTCCTCGCTGAGATCAATGAAAAAATATATATATATTTTAAAAACTAGCAGAATTAAACATCCACAGGCATAGGAAGATGTTCATATAACATCGCTAAGTGAAAACCCAAAACGGGCGAGTCAGTAGTGGCCACAGCCGAGAATCCCGCTTCACATCTGAGAACCAGAGAAGCGCAGGGGTTGGGTCCGGAGGACGGTGCTGTGTGGTTCGGTGCTCAGCTCTGGAGCAGGCAGAGCTGTGTGTGGGTCTTATCTTCATCTCCTAGGAGATGAGTGCCCCCCACTCCCCCCAAAAAAGGGCCTCTTTCACAGAGCTGTGGTGAAGAGTAAAGAGGCAGAGGGTGGTGGCCCAGAGCTGGGTGCCGCATGAGCCCGCGATGGATGCAGCTCTGGTTGTTTTCATCAACCCTTTGTGGTTATTTTCACTCCCTGCTGGCCCTCTGACACCCCCGTGCCTGACTTTGGTGCTGTTGGATCCAACTTGGAGTCCGTGACGTGGGAAGGTGGTGAGCACCCGCTTCTTGGAGGTATGCAAGCAGAGGCTCTCACCTGGGGAGTCAAATGCGTGTGGCCACTGCAGGCATGAGCCGGGGCCAGGCGGGTGCCCGCCGTCACATCCCCCTCCAGCGCCCAGGACAGCATTCCGCACATCGCAGGTGCTCACCTCACCTCCCATGACACCTGACGCTAGGAATGTCATGTTGAATGAGGACGGTCCTTGTCATCAGAGAGGGAGAGCTATTGAAGCAATACCCACACAGGACAAAATAATTATAAATGTGCTGATTGCCATGACGACGCCGGGGGAGGCGGGGACAGGAAAGACCTCTGTGAAGGGCGGTTTTAGCTGAGGTCTGAAGGATGAATGGCGCCTGGTGGGGCAAAATGGGGCAAGGGAGTCAGCATGCGTAAGCCCTGACGCAGGAGGGAGCGCGGCTGTATGAGGATGTGAAAGGTCGGAGAAGGGCAAGGGGAAGAGGGGCAATGGAGAGGCTGGCAGGAGCCCTAATGCCATGTTTAGGGTCCGGGTCTGACTTTCTCTTGAGGACAGTGGGAGCCAGCCGGTCTGAAGCGGGGGAACGACCTGGTCACATATGTGTTTCAGAACAACGCAGGTGGCTTCCAGCGAGGAGCCAATGGGAGGCTGGAGGCAGGAGGCCAGCCCAGGGCTGGGCAGTAGTCAGCCAGGGTGGCGGCCATGGGGCCTGGCCTTGGCTGTGGGGTGGAGCTGGCCACCGGGAGGAGCAAGAAGGGAGTTTAGCAGCCCAAGGCCAGGTGACAGATGGAGCAGGCTGAGCTGAGGCTCCGTCCACCTCCACCCAACAGTTAATAAAGAGGGGAGGTCCGGGCAGGGTGCCAGGGTCCCTTCCGCACAAAGGGCCATGCCAACTGGGTAAACAGCAGCGGACACATGATATTTCTTAAAAACAAAATCCTGATTCATTCACACTCCCTGTTGTTTACCCGAGGTGTTTGTTTTTTTTCTCTTGGGCTATTTCAGGTCTGACAGGTTTGAAGGGAGAGCAGAGCTGGAGCTCAGAGCCAACTGGGAGGGAGAGGGACCAAGGGGTCAAGGCAGGTCTTTCTCCTTCCAAGGAGACTGGGAGGGGTCCTGGCCGGGGACCCTCCTGGACGTTCTGGGGCAGATCCCTTCTCTTCTCCCGGCTCCTGGCCAAGCTCTGGCCCCTGCCTCCTGGACCCTCCCTTTCACAGTAAAGTGTTCTTATTCTGCACCTTTGGGTTCTTCTTTCTAAGTGTGGGGTGGGCGGGGCGGGGCAGCCCTGCAGGAGGCCCGTTGGCAGAAGCCACTTCCTGTCAAAGGCCGGGTGAGTCAGGAGCTGTAGGGAGGGGGTAGGCCCGGCAGGTGGGCCGGAGGATCCCTTCCTGCGCTTGATCTGGACCATTCCTAGCCTTTGTTCTCATCCTGGTATCTTCCACCAGCCTCGAGCCTCGCCTCGGGCCAGGGCCAAGGCAAGGGTGGGGCAGAGCCTGGTGGATAGAGATGTCCCTCAGAGCCCTAGGGAAAGATCAGACTTGAGAAATTCTTCCAATAGAAAGAATTCTTAAAGATCAATACAAAAGATAGACATCCCAGTAGAAAAGCTGGCAGAGGATATGAGTTTTTAAAAACCCTACAAATAACCAATAAATGCATGAAAAGGTGTTGTAATTACTCAGAACTAAAAACTGAACATCAAAACGGCCTCAAGTGAATGCACCGCTTGTCGGTGGAGTGAGGCCGAGGTGACCAAGTTCTGGCCCGAGACGCCCCGGGGAGCCGGGATGGGGAGGATGTCGGCTTCATTAGTTCGGGCCGCTGTCCGGGCTCTGAGCAGGAGGAAGGTGCAGCCCACCGGAGCCCCTCTCCTCCTGACACCGTCAGCACTAACAACATAGAACAACTCCTTAGAGAAAAGCCTGGTCACGTGGGTGTTGTAATGGCCTCTCTTACACTCTAGAGTAGACAGTCTAGAACAGTGATGGCGAACCTTTTGAGCTCGGCGTGTCAGCATTTTGAAAAACCGGAACTTAACTCTGGTGCCGTGTCACATATAGAAATTTTTTGATATTTGCAACCATAGTAAAACAAAGATTTCTATTTTTGATATTTATTTTATATATTTAAATGCCATTTAACAAAGAAAAATCAACCAAAAAAATGAGTTCGTGTGTCACCTCTGACACGCGTGTCATAGGTTTGCCATCACTGGTCTAGAACAAGCATGTCAAACTCGCAGCTGGCCGGCTGCATGCCTCATAAATAAACAAGGCACCTGGCCCGCCGGCCGCGAGTTTGACATGCTTGCTCTAGAACAAAAACATAAGGAGGTTCCGATGAATAAGTTGCTCAAATGAAATCAGAGCAGTCATCGGAAAGAAAGCACAGCTAAGACTTTTAGGAACAGAAATGGACTATGCAGAGGACAAATGATCCAGCGAGTTTGTGTTCAGTAACCCAGTCATCAAAGGAGCATGTGGCTGTGATGTTTGACTCCAAGAACTACTGTGGCTGTGAGATCCAGAAAGCCCGCGGGAGCCCTGGGCTCACGGAGGACGTCATGTGGCTGCCACGTGCTTAAGGTTTAGGATGGGTGGTGCCTTATGAGGAAAATAAAGGAATGCATTTTTTTTTTAAAATATATTTTATTGATTTTTCACAGAGAAGAAGGGAAAGGGATAGAGAGTTAGAAACATCGATGAGAGAGAAACATCGATCAGCTGCCTCCTGCACATCCCCAACTGGGGATGTGACTGCAACCAAGGTATATGCCCTTGACCGGAATCGAACCTGGGACCTTTCAGTCCACAGACCGACGCTCTATCCACTGAGCCAAACCGGTCAGGGCAAAGGAATGCATTTTGAAAACGAGAAAAACAAAACATTCTCAAGTGGAAGGGCAGGGGTTCCCCAATTTTTGTAGTAGAGAAATTCTTCTGATGTCTAACTTCCTGGAACCCTTAATCCTTTCGGCTTCCTCATAGAGTTCTGATGACTATATTCAATTTTCTTTCCTTTAAAAAATGCCATTCTTTCTCCACCCAAAGAGCATAACTGACCTGATTTATTAACATAAAATAGTGGGCTGCCGACAACTGTTAAAGAACCTTACGATCTTCCCAGAATAAAGTAAAGCAATTCAATCCTTCGGGGCCGGAGGGGCCTCCCAGTGGTCCCACCCACCATGGCAGGGACCCCACTCTTCTCTTCCCTATAGGCTAGCTGCCTGGCCCCAGGGTCCCCAAGGACTTGCCTTACACTGACACTGATTGATTGATTTGAGAGAGAGAGGGAGGAAGGCAGGGGAGAGACTAACCTTGGTTTGTTATTCCACTTATTTCTGCATTCATTGGTTGACTCTTGTATGCGCCCTGACTAGGGATTGAACCCGCAACCTTGATGTATGGGGATGACACACTAATCAACTACCCGGCCAGGGCTTCACACTGACACTTCCACCTGGCATGCCCCCTCCATGCCTACCTATTCAGTGTTTAAATAAGGATTGCTACGTGCATATCATAGAATATCATGTTTTAAAAATCTTCACAATTGGTGATTCTTCCAACAGAGAAATGGTGAGAACTGTAGATAAGGCAGCGAAGGCCTTTTGGCCTTGATTCCTGGCGTGGTACCTGATCCATAAATGGTAGCTATGCCCACATCTTCACGGAGCAGGCTTCCTGCTAAGCAGGTTTCAAAGTGTCACCTCCTCAGAGAGGCCTTCCTAGACCACCTTTCTAGATGGCACCCCTACACCTGCCACTCTACCCCCTCATTCTATTTTATTATCTTAATGATTATCACCCTCTGAAACCATGCTATTTATTTCCCGTCTTTCTCCCTCCAGCACAAGAACATAACCTCCGCAGGGCAAAGACCTTGATTATCTTGTATACGGATGTATCGCCATCACCTGCAATGCGTCGTCTGACACACACAGGTGCTCCATATATCTTTTCATTTTAAAATCAGCTTTATTAAAGTATTATTTACATAAAATAACATGCATCATTAATATGTATAGGTTGAGTGTTGACTCCTGTGTGACCATTACCCCAGTCAAGGCACAGGCCATTTCCATCTGCCCCAAAAGTTCCCTTCTGATTTTGTTGCAATCATTTCCCTTCCATCCCATTCCTAGATAATACAACTGGATGACCCTTGGGGTGCAGTACAGCGGGTCTGAGTATCAGCAGCCACGCAAGGCCTCCGCCACCCCAGCCCATGACCTGGGAATCGCGGTGGTTAACCCATCCATCCACCTTGGGAAGTCGCAAGCTTAGGGTTGAAACACGTTCCTCTGGTACCCGCGATCCACCCAACCCAGCTCCGCAAGGCCTGGCACCCTAAGTCCATGCCTGCGGGTTGGGTCTCTGGATTTTGAATCTGAGTCTTAGGCAAACTGGAAAGAGCTATTATTTTTTCCATTCCTTCCTGGGCCTGTCCCACGAGCCGCCACCGCCCGAGGGAAGTACCCACATGCTGGGCCCGAGGAATGTCCTCCCATCGCTGGGACCAAGAATGCCTTAGAGCACCAGCCATCCCGCCCCGCCCCGCCCCTTCCCCGGCACATTGTGCAAGACCGGAGGGCACACCTTCCAGGCGGGTCGGATCCAGGCCGGGAACTTCCTGGGCTCGGGCCGCGGCGGGCGGGGCGGGGGAGCGCAGGGTGCAGGGAAGAGGGGGCGCAAACGCGCTCCTGCCTAGCGCCCCCTACCAGCCCCCCAAGTCCTCCGTGGCTGGCTGTCTCCCCGCCCAGGGAAGGAGGGAGTGACGCCCAGGGCGACCCGTTCTTTCAGATGCCCCCCAGCCCGTGGCCCGCGCGCCTCTCCGCGTCTCTCCAGGTCTCCCGTCTCCGCTCAGCTCTTTGTCTCCATCTGCCCCGCTGTCCCGGCGTCCCCGCCGCCTGCCCCGCCCGCCCGGGGCCGAGGAGGGGCGGGGCTCGGTCCGGGTCCGGGGGCGGCGCCTGGCGGGGCGGGGCGGGGCGGGACGCGGCGGGGCCGGGGCCGGGGCTGGGCTGTCCCCACCGACGCGGCCGGAGCCGAGCGCGGGCAGAGCGGAGGCCGCAGCCGGGGCGACGGGAGCGGCGGGAGCAGGGCGGGTCGGCTTCATGGCGCCAGCGGCGTCCGCCTGAGCAGCGCGGGCAGCGGCGGGTGGCGGCGGGGTCGGGCCGCGGCTCTCCTTGGCGATGGGGGACGTGCTGTCCACGCACCTGGACGACGCCCGGCGCCAGCAGATCGCAGGTGAGTCCCGCGCCGCGCCGCGCGCCCCGGGTCCGACCGGGATCCCTGGCCACGCCCCCGCCCCGGCCCGCCGCTCGCGCGGGGGCTGGGGTCTCGGAGGGCCAGGCCCCGGGTAAGGGCAGCAGCTGCTGGGGACCAAGTCCCTCGTCCGAGCTTGTCTCCTCCACGTCTGGACGCCCCTTCCCAACCTCGTCGGAGCTCATCCTTCTCCCTCCCGAGGGGACTTGACACCCTCTCCCCGCTAAGGGAACCCCCTTGGAGCCGGTCCCGTCGGATCCCCAACACACTACCCCAATCGAGCTATGGGGGGAGGGGGTGTCGTAGCCCCCCCCCCCGCCCCCTCGGATATCCCGCCCGGAAGCATTCCAGGCCCGCTCAGCCTCCTTCCCTAACTGTCCCAGTCCCAGCTCTCCTGGCCCCAGCCCCGGCCCCGGCCCCAGTACACGTGGCTGAGGCTTCCAGGGATGAGCCCATAGATGCCTGGGGCTGAGCCTGGGCAGCGGGGCTAGGAATAGTCGGGGTGCGCAGGAGGGGTGGGTCAGAACCCCATCCTTTGGCTCAGGCAGCAGGGTGCTCCTGCTGTTCCCTGGGGGAAACCTGGGACTGCAGCAGAGTCCGGGGTTCCTCCTCCCCAGCCGGAGAGAATGGAGAGGGGGAGAAGCTGGGAACCCCAGTTCTGTGGCTCACCGCCCTGCCCTGGGTGAGGCTGCCTGGCTGAGCTCTTGGACAGGCCTCTTAATGTCCTGGTGCCCCGGTTTTCTCCTCTTTGAAATGGGGTGAATGATTTCTTCCTTTAGTTATGAGTTGTTGAGAGACTCAAGTGAGATAACTTACGTAGCTTGCTTGGCACAGAGGCTGGCACAGAGGGGGCACCGGTGCACAGGTTGCTGGTGACTGTGGGTGCCGCCGGGCAGCCATGGAAAGAGGAGACCGTTCCTCCCCCCAGTATTTGCCTCTCCCTGTCCATTGTGCCCAGAGCACTGTGTCCGCTTACACGGATCTTGATTGCCTGGTAGAGAACTTTCAACAGCTGTGTTCTGCCCTGAGAACAGGGACCAGGTGGCCCTTAACTCGGGTCCCATGCCCTCCGGGCACAAAGAAGGGGCTGGGGAAGGCTTGTCCGGTGGCTGTGGTCCTGGGCCCATAGCCTAAGCTCCCCCTTTGTACCAGAATCTGGGGCTGGGCCGAGATGAGGGTGGGATGAGGGTGATGTCGAAATGAGTCAGATCCTCTGAGGCCTGGGACCAGCAGGGGGTTAAGTCCTGGAACTCTGCTTGTAGGACAAGGACTCTGGGAGGGGGAAGGCCAGGGCGGAGTCTTCCTGTCCCCTCCCAGCCGGTGGCAGCCTCCTGGGGCTCTGTAACAGTCCCTCCATTCACGACCTCCTTTGGGGCCCCTCACCCGGCTTGGGTGGGGTGTGCTTCACTTTCTTCAGTGGGGTTTTTCCTCTCCCCACACCCACTCTGGCTCTCCCCTCCTCCCACCTCCTGGGCTGAGAACTGCCAGCACCCCCTTGGCTCCCCTGCCAGGTACAGGGGGTGGGGGAGGCTGGGACCACAAAAGGTGAAGTGTCCTCTCCTGGACAGGGTTGGTTTGTTTTGTGGATACCAGGCTGGGTGGAAGGGGGCTGTGCCCACTCAGAGCTGGCTGGCCTCTCTCTTCTCAGCACTTCAGTGCTATTAATAACCCCCTTCAGATGCCTCAGATTCCTGGTCAGAGCTCACCTGAAGGGGCTCCTGAAGTGTGGGGGTGGCAGGTTGGATGGGGAGGAAGCCAGCAAGCCTCCGGCCCCTCCCAAGGAAGTGAGCTGCCTTAGAAATCTCTGCTGGAGGGGAATGCGGGCCTGCCTTTGCCACCTCCGGGGATCCTGCACCTCCTCTCTCCACCCAAAGAGCAGTGGGCACTTTCATGCCAGGCAATTAAAATTCCAGTGCCCTCCCTAACCTGGGCCTGTTCTTCGCCCAGGAGAGCTGGGGCCGCCCCTGTAGAAACATCAGGGTTCGGAACACCCCATCCCACAGTGCTCTGAGCTCCGAGGCCTGCGGGGGTTCTGTGGCTTGGCTGGCCCGCCCCCGAGCAGGTGAGCAGGTGGATGCCAGCGGGCAAGTCCTGGCAGGGGTCAGGCGGCTCCTGCCCACGGTGCTGTTTTGCTGATTCGCTGTCACAGGCCCTTTCATCCTGGGATTTCAAAGCCGCTGGCAGGCAGGGGCTTGCTTGTTCTCACACCAGGGCCCGTGGGGCTGGGGCAGGACCACTTCCTCCTGCTTTCCTGAGGGAGTTTGCTTGGAGGACAGAGCCCTGGCCCGGGAGCCAGGGGGCCTGCGTCACCTGGGCAGCCACCTGCTCTCTCCGGGCCTCAGTTTCCCCAGCTGAGAACTGAGAGGTGTCAGAGCCGATCAATCCCAAATTTCCCCCGCAAGTCGCCTCCAGACCTGAGCCAGCTGAGGGTCCTCACACAGACTCAGGCTTATTCGCTGGCAGGACCTTGGCCCAGCATCTTAATCTCAGCTTTCTTATCTGTGAAGTGGGACTCATAGTCCCTTGCTACTAAGTACTCTTGCAAGGATTTAATAAGATAAGCAAGGTAAGAAACGCAGCCCAGTGATTGCGGCACAGGAAGTGCTCAGCGAACAATTGCTAGGATGGAGCTGGCCCCTGACTCCCTGTGACTGATCCTCTGGTGGGCAAGGGCAGTGGCCGGTGTTTGGAGTTTGAAGGGGGCAATGGTAGCTGTGGGTTAGGTCCCATCTCTCTGAGGGGTGTGCAGGCCTGGGGTCAGGGTCTCTGGCTTTAAGAATCTACCGAGGTTTTCAGAAACCTGATGCCTGGGTTCCTTCGATGTTGGCATGTGTGTGAGATGAGGTGGGTTACCTGGAGCGGGAGGGCAGTGTGGGGAACCCTACAGGAACTGGGAGGTGAAGGGGTGGGGCTGGGCCCAGAGGACGGGACTAGGACAAGAGCGTGGAAGTGCCGGGGTGGCCCAGGTCAGAGCTGTATGGGGGATTCCTTGCCTATGGTCTGAGCCACATAAACCAAGATGGAGCAGGTGAGGGAGTGAGCTCACTGTTGCTCAAGATGTGCAAGTAAGGGCCGGGTGCTGTGCCGTTAGCAGAAAGCCAGGCATTGCCTGGAGGGGCCCTCCGCCTCTAGTACAGCCTTGAAGGACTCTCCGTTGCTCTAGAAAGTCTGTTGAGCAGGATAAGGTTGTGGGGGCTGAGGGACTCCCCACCCCCAACACACACACACACACACACACACACACACACACCTATAAAGTTTATCACCTGAGAGGGCTGCTGAGGGAGCCTGCCCGCACCTGAGCCCCTCCCTTCCGCTAAGCTCACCTTTCCCCTTGCTAATTCTTTTTCGAAAGAGCAGCTTTATTGAAACATAATTCACCTGCCAGACAATTCACCCACTTAAAGTGTACAGGTCAATGTTTTTTTGTGTGTGTAATTCACAGAGTTGTGCAACCATCACCGCCATCAATTTTCAAACATTCTCATCACCCCTGAAAGAAACTCTACCCATTAGTCGTCACGCCCAGTTCCTCCAGTCCTTCCCATCTCTCTGCATCCACTGGGAACATTGTGTGGCCGCAGGGCCATCGGACACGCAATGTGGGAGTGTGAGATAGAAAGCCCAAAGCTCCCTCCCCCGCCCTCCCTTCAATCCCACTCCCAGCAGAAATCACTCAAGTGTCACTGTTTCCAGCTCTGTGTACGCATGCAGTTAGCTCTGTTTATGAAAAGAGGTCCAATTATGTGTTTCTGTGGTTTGACTTCTTTCGCTCAGTATATTGTGAATATTTCTCCATGTCAGGACACACACGTCTGCCTCGTCCTCCTGGGGGGGACTTCTCTCTACCTATCCCCTGTCCTGGACGTGTGGGTCGTTTCCAACGTTTGGCCAGTGATCAGCGCGCTGCCTGAACCTTAGCCCATACCCCGAGCCTGCCTCCAGGGTCACAGACGCCTCAAAATGGAACTCCTGGGTCCTGTGTGGATGTCTTGACGCGTCGCCTCTGAAAAGGCTGTTAACATGGGACACCCCTTCCGGTCGGTACGGGTGTCTTGTTTGCTTAATTGAGCAAAACTATGAATGCCCTTTTCCAAATCGGTTTTAAAAATTTACCTCTCCACTTTAGGAAGTGGCTGTAGGTCCCAGAAGTGAAGGGATGGAGGTGTCTGCTTCGGCCACCCCCTACCCACGTGGCTGGCTGCCTAGCTGCTGCCTGGGCTTTGCAGAGGGACCCAGCTGGCCGGCTCCACCTGGGCTGCTGCCCTTAGCCAAGGTCTGGGCCAGTCCCTGGGGTGAAACGTCTGGGGATTCTGCTCCGCTCTTGTGTCTCTTACATAATGTGCTTTTGTTGGTGTTGACCCTGCCTTCCCCTTTGTCCAGCCTCCACCCTGTCCTTTCTCACTGCTGAGGCCTCCGGCCTAGCCTGCTAGGAGCTGCCTTCTGCCTCACCCCTCCATCCTTCCCCCTTCACCCCTCCATTCTTCCCGTACGCACTGCCAAAGAGACCGTTCTAGACCCAAATCGGGCCACGGCCCTCCCTCCCTGCCTCCAAATAGTGAAGTTTAGACAAGAATAGGCATCACTTGCCACCTGTGATAACCACTTTATTCTTTTTTTTTTTTTAATCTTCACCTGAGGAGTGAGGATATTTTTTCCATTGATTTTTAGAGAGAGCGGAAGGGAGGAGGAAGAAGAAGGGGGGGGGGGGGAGAGAAATGTCGATATGAGAGAGACACATCGATTGGTTGCCTCCCAATCGATGGAAGGCAACCTGTCTGGCCAGGGATTGGACCTGCAACAGAGGTAGGTGCCCTTGACCAGGACTTGAACCTGAGACCCAGTGGCTGCAGGCAGACACTGTAACCATTGGGCAACACGGGCCAGGGCACCACTTTGTTCTCTAGTGGCTTTCCCTTCTGTGTTTATTGCTATACATTGCTGAGACCACGACTCATTTTGTGTCTTGCTTCTTCCACTGAATGATGTATATATAGGTCGTTGGGACCTCCCAAAGGCTGCCTCTTGTGCCACTGAGGCCGTCCATGCAGAAAGGCGACCTCCTTAGCCTTTCCCCTAATGCTGGGCATTGCCATGTCTCACTGTGACCAGACTGTGGGCTTTCGGGGGCAAACCGAGTCACTGTGTTTGCTTCCTCCTTTCCTGCCCTGTCCAGCTCTCCTGCTGAGGACAGACTCATCCTCTGGCCCCACTCTCCCCTGGCAGCTTACACCGATCTGGGCCTTTCAAGGGGGGCTCTTCCTGGGAGCTCCCGACACCTCTGAGCATCTTTCCACAGGTAGTGGGCTCAAAGGGGCTGCCTGTGAGCTGGGGACATGGACTGATGACATTGACCTTTGGGGGTGTGTGACCACTTACTCGGGCTACTTCCCCGGCTGGTACCTTCAGGGACTCTGTTGATATGTCTCCTGCCTGGGGATGGTGGTTGTTGGAGGAGGGAGGGGCTGTATGAGTCTCTGAACAGTCTCTGTAAGATTAGTCACCCTTTAACTGAGCACTTACTATGTGCCAGGCCTTCCGTTGCCTGTATACCTCATGAATCCTCACCCTCTGCGCCCTCTCCAACATTTTACAAGTGGAGGTAGATCAAGCCAGTGGCAGGCCCAGGCCCAGGCCCAGACCTGGGAGTCCGAGGTCTTAGCTATTCAAACCACCAGGTTGGGCAGGGGGGCTACGTGGAAAAGGGCCTGACAGGAAGCAGGCATTGGGGGGCGCGGGCGTGAGGATGTGGGGAGCTGAGTGGGAACAGAGCTGAATGTGTCAGAGGCTCCTGTAGGTTGCACAAATCTATCCCTTCTGTCATTACTCATTCTGAGACTTAAGTCCCTCCTTGGCCAGTCCTGTTCTCGCTCACGTTGCCCCCTCCTCCTCTGCAGGCAAAGCTCATGACTCACTCTGCCCTGGGTCTCTGGCAGCAGCATCCTGCGGGTTGCACAAATTCCTGAGCTGCCTTCCCCTTCCCCCGCCCCACCCCCTCCACTTCCCTGCCTGGGAAAGGAGGGTTGCCGGCTAGTTCTGAGGAATAATGAAGGCAGATGCCTACCTCCACCTCTACCTCTACCCTCTTCTACCCTCGCAGAGCTGTGGAGCCGAGCCCCCCTCCTGTAGAATCTTAGGCTCTGAGTCAGGAAGGCTGCAATCTTCTGATCTCACAGATTTTAAAACTGGAAGAGCAGGAAGTGCCTACCTCTCCAGCGCACCTGGTCCCACCCGCTGGGAACTGTCCAGGTTTGGAGATTCACTACCTCTGGCCCACTGCCTGGTGACACAGTGGATGGTAAGTTAGAAGAAGCAGGGAGTTGAGAGGTTCGGGGCCCAGCTCTGCCACTAGATGGACCTGTGTTTTGGGACAAGTGGGTCACCTTCGCTGAGCCTCAGCGTCCTCTGGGAGAGAGGATGATCGGAGAGAGAGTACCGGCCTGGAAGGGAAGGCACGGGGCTGGTGAGCAGTGAGAACAGTGGGTAGTAGCTGTTCTGATCGGCACGTCCTTGAGGGCGATGTGCCAGGTCTGTCCTGGGGCCTCGGGGACCCTCAGCCCCTTTCCATGTGCCCCAGAAGTTGGCCTGCCCCAGGTTGAGGAGCACCAGCCCGCGGCTCTGGACACCTGGGGCCGTCAGCAGGTACCGGGAGGGTGGCGCCCCAGGGGCTATGGTTCCACTGCAGAGTCAGCCGCTCTACATCATCCGCACTGTGCCGGCACTGGACAGGACACACAGAACAAATGAGTGACAGACAGATGGAAACATACCCCCTTGCCTGGCCGCGTGTCCAGAACGAGACTTTCGGGTCTCCAGCCTGGTCCTGTTGACTCTGGACCAACACCCGTGCCTCTCTGTGTCTTTTCTGTGCCTCTGTGACCCGAAGACCAGTATCTGCTCCTGGGCATTCTCTGCCTCTGAGAACCCTTTCCTCAGGGACTCAGGATGCCTTCCAAAGGCAGGCTGGGTGGGCTTGGGTGTGAGTTGAGGTGGAGGGTCTCGGTCTGCACGCCTGTGAGCTCTGGTCCCAGACACACTTGGTCCTTCTTTTATTCATTCAATCAATAGTTACTGAACACCGATGTGTGCCAGGCACTGTGCTAGGCACCAGAGACGCGCTGATGCACAAACTCCTGCATGGCCCCTGCCCTTCTTAGAGGGCCAGACCTCCGAGGAAAGTGTGAGGGGAGGTGTGGCCTAGTGGGTGAGGGAGGGAGAGGGTGAAGTGGAGGAGCCATAGGGACTGACCTCGGAGAGGAGGGGACCTTTTCCTGAGGGTCACGGGGAGGCCTCAGAGGTATTTTCAGGCGCAAGTGGCACAGGCAGGTCAGCTGTGCGTGAGGGGAGATGAGAGGAGGACCCCGTGGTGAGCCAGTGTGGATGGGGGTGGGGCACAGTCAGGAGACAGTGTGGATGGGGGAGATGGAACAACCAGGCCGCCGTGATGGAGATGTGTGAGGTCGGGGAGATCCGGTGTCTGCTCTTCTTGGCGCTGTTGGGTTGGTTTATCAAGGCAGCCAGTGGCCCACCTCTGCTCGCATTCCTACAGCTCGGAGTGTGAGAGCCTCCTTCCTTTCCCGGGGCAGAGTGGGAAGAGGGCTAGGCCTGGGTTCTGAGGACCTAGTTTTGAGACCTTGTCTCAACTACCCTGTTATTTGACAGGGCCTTTCCCTTTTCTTGGCCTCAGGTTCCTCATCTGTAAAGTGGGCATAAGGTAGCCCAGCCCTGCTAGGTTGTGAGGGATCAATGAGATGATGTGGGCAGAGCTTTTGGGTTTCAGAAAGCGTTGGCTCCTGTCACCATTAGCTATTACTGTCGTGCATATTCCATGAAAGGACTGGCCACTGGAGCCACTCCTCTCAGGGAGAGCTAAGTGCAGGGCTTGGGCCAGGGCGTGGGTGCCGGGTCCATGTGCAGGGGTGGGGGCTCCAGTGGGCAACTGGGCACTCAGGGGGAGGGGGGGAAGGAGAATGGATTGTGGTTTGCAAAGTGTGAACCCCACTTTCCCACCCACACATCTGTGGCCAAGCCAACCACAGCTGCTGCCCTTCCTCCGCACACCCCACGCAGAACAGAGCTGTTTGTGCCCCGCCGTGTTTGTTAAGCCAGAATCTTCTAGAAGAGGAGTCCCTTGAGCAGGAAACTACTCATCCCCTGTGCTCTACCACCTTCCAGGAGCCATATGGGTGCAGGCTAGAGGTGAAGAGTCCCAGGGCTGGTGCCAGGTGACCTTTGGCAAGCCCTTCTTCCTCTCTGGCCTCACTTTGCCTTTCTGCGCAATGGGCACAGGACCGTCTCGAGTGCCCTTCTAGTGCCCTCTGACTTCTTGGGAGCCTGTGGATCTTGGGCTGCATTGAAGGCACAGCGCAGGTGCCTAGAAAATGTTTATGGCATGATGCCATCTTGCTGGGGAAGGAAGAGCTGTCTTGTGCTGGCCGGAGGGCCTGAACAGGGCGGTGGGGATGGCGCCTCAGGGCCTAAGCTTGGTGGTGGTTCTGAAGCAGTGACATGAGCTCATGGGACTCAGGCCAGCCGAGAAGCTCCATCAGGCTGGATGCAGTGTGGTTTGCGTTACAGAGAGAGTGGATCTTTATGTTTTACCAAGTGTACAATTGGCGTTGAACACCTACCTGGTCAGCCCAACTCAAGAGGCAGCGTGTCTGACCTTGAGGGGGAGGTGGCTGGCTTCTGCCACCGAGGGACCCCGTGGCCTGTTACTGTCCTCAGAGCTCCGCTGTCAGTGAAATGGGAAGGTGATCCTGCCTCTGGCTGTGTGGATGCTGGGAGGCAGTTGTCCCGGCACATGGGAAGTGGCAGTTTCATCGTAGCCGAGCTCTGGGAGGAGCTGTGTCATTTGCCCGGCCTGCCAGGGACTTCAGGGGTGATGGGCCACCCAGAGGGGAGTGAGCTGACAATTGCACTTCTGTTTCACGCGTTGTTTGGTTTGGGGGAATGCTTGGGGTAGTGGGGAGAAAAGAGAACAGGCTTAAGGTTTGGGGAGCCGCAGCGGCCTGGAAGGGTTGCTGGGTCTGCTCGGCCGCAGCTCGCCCGGCGGAGTTTGGGACTGGTCTGATGGGCATGGGCTGTTCTCTTGTCTAGCCCGGGCCCTGCTTCCTCCTAGCAGGAAGGACCCTTTGCTGGCATCTAACCATCCCTCCCCCCATTTTGTAACTGAGTAAACGGAGGCTCAGAAGGGAAGGGGAGGTACCCAGGGTCTTGGCGCCCCCAGCACCAAGCCCTTTCCACTCCTGGGTCCCCTCTGCCCCCATGGCCGGCCCCAGACAGCAGAGACTGGTCAGGGAGGGAGGGAGCGGCTGGGTGGGGCTGTGAAGGTTGTAATTTGGAGAACCAAGTAAACAGCCCTCCGTGAGGGAGAGAGAAGCTTCTCTGTGCTGGCCTCACAGATAGGCCAGTGTCTGAGGAGACAGCCCAGGCCTGTCCGCCCGCCGCAGACAGTGAGGTGTCGGGAAGATTTAAAAAAGCCAAAGCTCCGCTCCCCTCCCAGCCCTCCCCCACTCCCACATTTAATGCTTCCAGGAAAAGGGGAGGGGGCGAGGGGGCGCCTGACCCCCTAGATGACCGCTGCTCCACCCTCCAGGCTCAGCGGGGCTCAGCACGCGCACAGCTCACTGTGTGACTTCGGTCCAGGGGTCTCCTCTCTGGGCCTCGGTTCTCCGTCTCTGAAATGGGAGTGGCCCTGTCTCTCCAGGAGGGGGTGAGGGCGGGGGTGACTGAGCGAGTGGTCGAACACAGGAGCCCTTTCTCTCAGCCAGGACCTGGACGCAGACTCTCTTCGCTTCTTTGTGGCCGGAGGCGGGGCTCCCTGAGCCCAGGGGTTACTTTCTCAGTGACCGGAGCCTCCCATCCAAGTCAGGCAGGACGGGCCCAGCTCAGCTCTCCTGTTTTCCTGTTGAGGTCCAGGCAGAATCCGAGAGGAGCTGCTTCTGGGCCTTCCCCGCAGGTGGGGGCTGGGCTGCCTGTCTGGTTGCGAACCGCCCCCTCCCCACCCCCCCCCACCCGGCTACACACACACACCCGCCCCGCCCCTCCCCCCTTGAAGCCCCCCTCCCTCCTCCGGGGTGGGCCGGCCAGCAAACTTCCTGTGTGATTAGGGGCAGAGCCTTTCCTCCCTCCCCCTCTCCTCTTCCTGCGTCCCCTTGAGACCGGCTCTGAATGGGATCTCTGTGTAGCCTCCACTCTGGGCCTCAGTTTCCCATGGTTCAGGGAAGGGGTTGGGTGACTCTGGAACGCCCTCTGGGTGGAGTCCCAGACCCCGGCCGGCCCTGCAGGACCCAGGGACCAGCCCTGGCAGCCAAGGGCACTCCTCCCGCGGCCCCACCCGCAGTCTGGGCCCTTGCGTGGTTGTGGTTCTAATTCTCCTCTAAGATATGGCACCAGGAGCGCTCGGTCAGAGTGGCGTCGAGGGTCAAGAGCTTGCCCAGCAGCCACTAGCCAAGCCCCCCCCCCCCCCCCAGTTCCTTTGGTCCTACTCCTTAGTTTCATCGGCTGCACAGTGGGAATGGTAATACTTCACCGGGTTGTAAAGTTTAAATGGCATGATGTGTGTTTATCAGTCACACTTACATATATTTAACACAGAGGCTGGGCACAAGGATCAATAGCTATAATTAACACCTACTGGTCTAAATGACTTTAATTCCTTAGCGGTGAGTGACTGAATCAGTGTCATTGCAAGGTTTACGTTCTCGCAGCAGATAGGGGCCCCGGGGCTATTGGGATGAAGGGTCTGGTGGCTGCAGAGTGTGGCTTGGGGTTCGGAGGGGTGGGTGGGGCAGATGCAGGCGGGGGCAGAGCTCTGGCTGGTTCTGACTTCCCCTCTTCCTTCGGGAAGGAGTGGTTCGGGCCCCGTGGTGCCCAAGAGCGCCCGAGACCGCAGGCACGGAGCTCAGGCGGCCAGCCACACAGGGCTTCCTTCCTCCTGGGCTGTGCTCCTGGCAGTCTGACTGGCTTTGAGCCCTTTGTTCTTGTCCTTGAGCCCCGAGGGGATGCCCGGTCTGGGGGAGGAAGGGTCCTGGGGCCTGGTTCCTGGTCCCTCTGCAGTTCCAGGGCCGACAGGACGGAAGCCCAGATGTGACAGGCAGGGGACAGGACACCTGGTCCTGGTGCCCCCACTGATGTGCTGACTCACTGTCACAGGGCACACGAGTTTGACACCCAAATCCGGCTCGCCCGGGCCTGTCTGTAGAGCTCAAGGAGAGATGGAGCAGCAGTTACCAGCCAGTCATTAAGTAAATTATTATCAGAGGGCAAGTCTTTGTGACAAATGACCACCCTCTAGAGCGCTCACACTTGTGGGTCCTCGCGCAGAGCCCCGATGGTGGGGTTGTCAGCAACGCCTGTTCTTGGCTCTCCTGTCACAGATGGGGGAACAGGTTCCTGATGGCCAAGGGACTGGCCCAGGGTCCTCTGAGTGGGTGGGAGAGCAGCCCCAGTGCCTTCCCGCTGGGCACCTCATTCCTGGTCAGTAACTGCTGGCCCCATGCAGGGCCTGGGCCGTCACTCCTGGGTTTTAGGACGGTGCACAGTCTCTGGGATGCAGAGCTGAGTTGCAGGTTTTGGGGACTGGGTTTGGTAGTCCCTGAAATCCTTTCTTTGTGCTTCCTGAGGCAGAAATATAGGGTACAGAGGCCTCTGGGACTACAGCCCTGGGTGCTCCTCACGCTGCACAGAAATGACTGCCTGAGCGGGGTGGTCCTCGCCAGCCCCCGCCAGGAGGAGCAACACCGGAAAGGCGGCTCAGAGCCCCTGGTGAACCTGCCTGTCATTCCACACCCAGAATTTACCCAAACGTGGCCAAGTGGTTACGTTACGTTATAGCATTGGTTACAGCAAGAAAAAAATAAGGGTGTCAATCAGTAGGTCATAATCTGTGGCCAATAGGTGAAGATGTAGCTCTGTTCGTCTGCAAATGTATAAGTCTGTACAGATGTAGAAAAAAATACAGGAGGAAATTTATCAAAATACTAATAGAGATTTTTTCGGGGTGGTAGGATAATGGATTATTTATTTTCATTCTTCCCTTGATTTCTTTTTTATGGTAAATATATTAAAAATGTAAGACTAGTCCTATTGACCGTATTTTGGGGGAAATTTTGATTCTTTTGTCTGACTCCAGAATCTAAGCCACTCTGGCCTGTGGGAACCCCAAAGGGGTTGCAAAGGGCCGGCTTGGAAAAGAGGTAGAAAGCAGGGAAGATTCTGGAAGGAGGGGTGTTTGAGTTAGGTCTTGAAGGACAGGATGGATTTTGGCCATCACAGTTGGGGTCTAGGCAGGTAGAGGGAGTGGCTTAGCGCAGACAGTTGCCTGTCCTTGGAGGGGGCTGGGGGACTGGGGCTAGAGAGAGAGGGGCAGGAGCTCTGCCTGGTGCAGCCTTGAGTGCCAGGCGAAGGGACCAGGGAGTGGGGAGCCTTTTCTCATCAACACTCATTGGCTGGGCTTTGAAAGTGGGTTTTCCCTGTGCTGCTGTGAGTAAGAATAGAGGCCGCACTTCCTCTGTGCCCTGCCCGAGGCACTGTGGCTGCAGATGGATGAGACTATGGATGGATTCCACAGTATGGAGCCCCTCGCTGTGCCAGGCAGTGAGGGTAGGTGTGTGTGGGTTCTCATTCCACTGGGAGAGTCTGTGACCCATCAGTCTGCCACCCTTAGGTACCTGCTCACTGCTCCGGCCAGAACATGGCCCCAGGTCCCAGGTGACCTGTGTGTCTGCTGAGGGCGTGCGAGGCCCATGGCTGGGCTGGAAGTCTGCGTTCGGTGGTGCTCAGGGCTTCCCCTCTGCCTGTCTTCAGTGTGTCCTCTGCTCTCTTTCCCCATCAGTACAGGGGGGCTGGCCATCACCTCCTCTGAGTGCTGTGAGCTTTCCGAGGGATGCCGCTCGCCTGGTGCCTGGCGCAGAGCGAACACCCACTTGGGGTGCAGTGTTCCCTCCTGAAGGACTCCAGCTGCCTGGACTCTGGTGACAGGCTGGTGCTAGGCCAGGTCTCCCAGCAGTGAGCTCTTACCTCCCTCTCAGACCCACAGTGGCTCCCACCTGCCAGCACCCGCCAAAGGCTGGCCCTCGGTTCCTGGAGTTTGAGCTTTCAACTTTGAGCTTCCTCAGAACTGTCCTTGTTGTTACATAGACGGTATCTAACCAATGAAAGCAACATAAAGATAATGGGAAGAAGGTGAACATTGCCAATTACCCTGCCACCCAGGAAGAATGACTTCCAGGCGTTTCCTGATGCAGAAGCAACAGTGGGGTGTGGGCACCGCATAGGGGCCATGCCCCCTGCAGTGTGTGGAATGGTGCAGAATGTTCCATTAGGCCCCAGTGGTCTGCTTTTCAGCTTGCTCGGCCAAACCTCTCGTGCTGGGCACTTGAATTGTTTGTGTTTCTCCCTGCGGTAAACAGGGTTACTCCATCCTTTCTACGGTTGAGAGCTTGCTCAATGCCAGCTCGTGTGAGGGGCTGTGGGTGCCCGTTGGGGAGGTAGCCATTGTCCGCACCCTCCCAAGGACCCCCTTCTGGGAGGACACACCCAGCACGGAGCTCCAGCCCAGGTTGGAGGGGGCGGAACAAGGGCATCCTTGGGAGCCCGGGGAGCAGTGGTAACTCAGACTTGGAGGTCAGGGGAGGCTTCTGGGAGGGCTGGGTGTCCAGGCAAGACCTAAAGGCTGAAGGAGGAGGACAGGGTCATGGGCAGAGGGGCAGCTCGGCAAAGGCCCAAAGCCCAGAGAGCGCAGGTGTTAGGGGAACCAGAATTTCCCAGAAATTGGTGGTTTTGTCTCGGTTCTTGTTGGCCCTGGCAGCAGCTTCCCCATGCGCACAACACTTTGGTAGTTGTTTCTTGGTGTCCATACATCTGTCCCTCGGTGGGGGCCACGGAAGCGGGGTGATGTGCCTGCGCCCCTGTGAGAGTCGGCAGACAGGCCTCCGCCTCTCAGCGGGGTCTCCCCCACCCCCACCCCCTGTGCCCGCACAGAGAGGGCAGGAGAGGCTCAAGTGCAGGGCCTGCTCAGCTCCAATTTCTCCGCCCTTCGCAGGTGCTGTATCGTTTGACAGCATCTGCTGGGAGAGGAAACTGAGGATCTGAGCTTAGGTGACAGCTCGGCTTGTGTGATGGGGTGGTGACCTTTCCTGCCACCGATGTGTGCGACCTTGAGCTAGCCTGGCCAGCTCCAGATCCGGCCCCAGCTGTACAGGAAGCGCCCTGCTGGGATTGGAGAGCTCCTGGCTGAGGCCAGCCCCGAGGGTGGGGAAGGGCTGTCCCCAGGCCTGAGCTGGCTTTTCTTTCCTAAATATATTGTTATTGATTTCAGAAAGGAAGGGAGAGGGAGAGATAGAAACATCAATGAGGAGAGAGAATCATCCACCGGCTGCATCCTGCACGCCCCCTGCCTGTACCAGGGATCGAGCCTGCAACCCTGCCTGTGCCCTGACTAGGAATCAAACCATGACCTCCTGGTTCATAGGTCGACACTCAACCCCTGAGCCACATCAGCCGGGCCTGAGCGGGCCTTTCTCAGAACCCCATCCTCTCCCTGTTCCCTAAGATGCCTGGGAGACCCTGTGGAGGCGTTCTGGTGTGATCTCTCAGCCAGGGGCAAATACGGGTGCTGCGTGCTGTGCTCCGCGCTGGGCATATAGCATGACTGAGACAGCCTGGGTCCCTGCCCTCGTGGGGGAAACAGACACTAAACAGTTAATTATTAAAGCAAAGTTGTGCTGATGACTAACGGGGGGTTCTGACTTGCAGAGAGGGTGGGGTGGGGGCAGGGAGGGGGAGGTGACTGTCGGGACAGTGCTTTCAGTACCCAGGTCGACAGGTGGAACTTGGAGCAATTTGATCAAGCCTGACGGGTGGGCTCCTCCGGGCCTGCCCACAAGGTCCTGGCTGGGGAGGGAACGCCGTCTTAGGTCACAGTCTGAGGGTGTCAGGGCCTTGAGGGTCCAGTGCGATGAAGTCAGTCCCTTCACTGGACAGACCCCCGAGGAGATGGGAGCCCGGAGGTGTGAGGGACTTGCCCGAGGTCACGCGGGGCAGTCAGTGCCCAGTGGTCTTAGCCCTGCGCCACCGCCTGGAGTCTGCCCCCGGAATCTGCATTGCTTCCAGGGGAGACAATGAGCCTGTCCCCAAACACCTACAAGAGACCCCCCCACACACACACATCCCCTGGGAAGCAGACACAGAACTTGGGCTGTTGCTAAGCGCAGTTTTTCAGGGAGCACAGACAGATAGGGGTCATGCGGGCACCTGGACCAAGGAATGTGCGGCTGGCAGGGCCTCCGAGGGGATTTTCTGGTACCTCCCCTTCTGGTCCCCGAGGAGACCTGCAGCTGGTGACCCAAGGGTGGGGCAGGGCCTGCGTCCTCTGCTGGCTCAGAGGGCAGCCATGGAAGTCTTGTTATTTGAATAAACTTTTCATCTTCTATCTGCATGAAGCCTCCCCATGCTCCGAGTCCCTGGCATTCCAGCCCCAGATTGGGTTTCCTCTGGCCCAGCAGCAAACACATCGTGAATTTTCATATTGGCTCATCCGTCCTCCCTCCCCCTCCCCCTCAGCCTCTCCCTCCCTGGCTTTGAAAAGGCAGGAACCCTCCCCGCGTCTCCACCTCACTTGCCTGCAGGACCCAGGGAGCCAGCACGGCAGGCAGGTGTGTGTGTGTAGCCTGGACTTAGTGTAAAGATGTTGACATCAGAGGGCACTCGGCTAATGAAACGTGGGGGATTGTGCCTCTGTTTAGCCCGTCTCTGTTAGAATTGGGCCAGAGGGACTGGCATTTATTAGTGAGTGGTTCTTATGAGGACAGCAGCTGGGATTTATCGGGCTCTCACCCACTGTCAGGCAGAGTGCCAAACACTTCTCACACTTTGTCTTATTCCTCACAGCAACTCTTTGAGGTGGTGCTCTTTCTTTTTCTCCCCATTTTATAGATGAAGAAGCTGAGGCTTGGAAGTCATGGTCAGCAGCAGAGCCGGGTCTGCTGGGCCCAGAGTTTGTGTTTTTGCTGTTCACCTCCCACCTGGGACAGGATCTTCTCTGTAGCCTCCTTGCCAGTTGGCCACCCAGCCTCTGCTTGCACACCTCCAGTGATGGGGGACTCTCTACCTCGCAGAGCCGCCTGCCCCACGCTGGGCATCTTAGATAGAAAGCCCTCTCTGGTGGGTCCCTGGAGAACAGGCTCCAACATGGCTTTCGCCTGCTATGGCTGGGCTTTCCCAGCGTCTCCCTTTCCAGGGAATTATCCAACTCTTTTGTTTGGGGAGAAGAGCTAAGTCCTTCCTTCTTTTCCTTAGCAGCTCCTGCCTGGTACTCAGCCCTTTAAAGAGTCATTCATCGAATACTGAGCAAGATTGATGTTGAAACCCTAGCTCAGTGGTTCTCAACCTTCCTAATGCGGCGACCCTTTAATACAGCTCCTCATGTTGTGGTGACCCCCAATTTCATTGTTACAAATTGAACATAATTAAAGCATAGTGATTAATCACAGAAACAATATGTAATTATATATGTGTTTTCCGTTGGCCTTAGGCGACCCCTGTGAAAGGGTCGTTCGACCCCCAAAGGGGTCGTGACCCACAGGTTGAGAACTGCTGCCCTAGAGGCTTTTCATTCATCTGGATGTCTTAGTCAATGCGATAAGGGGAAAAAAAAAAACACGGTATCACTACACGGTACCAAAAAGCAAGACACACATGGTCCTGCCGTCATGAAGTTCAACAGACTTTTACCTCTAGCCTCTCCCTTGGCCTTGTCCACCTGTGGGAAGTGCAGGCTCGGAGAGACAAGGAACCACCCACCTCCACCGCCAGGGAGCAAACCGGGTTTGGTCGCTGAGGTTTGGTGGCGTGTGGTTTGTCGGGTGTCTGCTTTCCGAATCTTCATTTCTCTCTCTATTTTCCCTTTCTGATGAGTTAATCTTCGAGGGCCCGGGAGGATTGAAACCCAAGCATGTAGCTGCTGTTCTGGTTCTTCTTTGCTGGCCCCCATTCATTGGCATGAAACACAGCACAGAGAACGGTCATTCGCACAGGCAGCTCCCTCTGTGCCCATCCCGATGACAGCAGCCGTAGGAGGAAGAAGCTCGCACGCAGGGAACAGGGACCCTCCTCGGGCGGCCACTGGAGCCCAGAGCTGGGCTGTGCTCTGCGTCTGTCTGGCTCCCCAGCCAGGGCTCTCTCCGGGGCAGGAGGTCGGAAGCTGAGCAGGGTGCTCAGTGCGGGGTGGCTGGCTCTCCGGTGATCTTGCAGCTCTGGGAGTCTCCACCTGCCTTTGACCCTCCCTTTGATCCTTTCTTCATGACTCCATTGGCCTGGGTGTGGCTGTGGCCGTGTCAGGGCGCCGTGCAGGACACCAGCCTGCGGAGCCAGCCCGAGACGTGCTCCTGGGAGCCGCAGGGGTGCCCTCCGTGGCAGGCACAGCACGGGCACCAGGGGGGCTGTGGATAGGCCGGTCTTGTGGGGGACGCTGCAGGGCGGGCCTTGGCACCCTCCCTTCTTCACCCTCCCAGCTGGGGTCTGTGCTCCCAGAGAGCAGGGACGCCTGGGTTCTAGGCCCCAGAACAAGCCGCCAACTGTAGGCTGTGGGTACGGGCAGCGAGGGAGGGGCCGGCGGGCATGAGAGGGCTTTTGTTTCCCTGTTTGTGTCTAGATGGGAATTGACTTCTTCCCTCCAGGCAGCCTGGAGGTGTAGAGGAAAGGGCAGCCCCGGGTGGCTGGGTCTTCAGTCTGCCTTCTTTCTGACGTTTCTCCAGAACACTCCAGCCAGCCCTCCCTCCTCAGGCCCTCCGGCCTCAGAGCTCCTGCTTCCTGCCAGACTTGGGTCGCTGAGCTGAGCTGTGGTTAAATATTTGCTAACTGAGAAGAGCTTTAAAGGCGGCTCTGTGAGAACTCCCGACCAGCTCCTCCTGGCCCGCCCGCCGCCTTGCCCCAAAGCTGCCTTCGTGATGGGGAGGCCCGGCCGCCTTGGCCCTGCTGAGCCTCCCTCCGGGCCCACGCAGCCTCCTGCACAGCCAATTTGGCATCTGAAACTGGATGAGCCCCACTGGGCGTCGTTCACTCAGCATGTGTTTACTGAGCACCCACCTGGGCCGGGCATGAGCTGGGTGCCGGAGATGGTGGACAGGGTCTGTCTTGGGGAGAGCCAGCCCGAAGGAGCCTTTCTCAGTGACGCAGTGATTGTGGCTGGGAAGATTGCCAAGGGTAGGGGAGGCTGCGGTAGGAGGTTGTGGGGATAGGACTTGGGGTGGGGGGGTCCCTGAGGAGGTGGCGTTTGAGCTTGGGGAGGAAGAGGTGACGTTTGTCCCTGGCCAGATGGAGGGGGTGGGCTCTGGGAGAGCATTCCAGGCCAGAGACCCCAAGACCTGAGCCTGCTTTCCTCTCTGGGTACTGAATTCCCACTGACTTCGTCCTCCCCATTTCCCCCCAGACTCAGTTTCCCCATCTGTCCAATGGGGAGCTTGGACTTGATCTCAGAGGGCCCTTCTCAGGTCCAGTGGCCTGTTACCAGCCCCAGGGAGCTGCCCTCCAGTGGGGACTGTCCCAGCGGAGTCACACAGACTTGCATTCTCGCCGTGGACTGGGCAGGCCCAGGTGCTGGGATGGAGCAGGGAGCAGAGGCTTTACCCGTGTGATGTCACTTCACCTCTGAGCCTCAGAGTCCTCATCCACAGAAAGGGTTTAATAACACATCCGGGCGAGGGTTAAAAGAAATAATGTCGACTCTAATTGTTAACATGGGGCGCTGCCTCTGTGCCTGGCATTGGGCTAAGTGTTACATGCATTAGCTCATGCCCCAGTTATTATTATAATCATATGCAAATGGTAACTCAGAACATTGTGATGGAAGAGATGACATTTGGGTCGGGCCTTGGAGTCTGGCTAAGATTTAGAACTGTGGGAAAGAGGGGAAGGGAGTTCCGCAGCGGGCACAGCCCAGGTGGGAAGTGCCTGAGTCGGGCAGGAGACGGGCAAGGTGGGGCATGGGAAGGGAATGCGGTTGAGATGGTGGTGGACCCTGCATTCGGTTCAGTGTAATGTGTTTGCGGGCTGCAGTTTGCCAGGCCCTGTGGTAGGTGCTGAGAACGCGGCCATGGGTGAGCCCACGGTCTCCCGGGCGGTCGGAGGCCGGCGAGAGCCTTTGCAAAGTGCCCTGCGTGACTGTGGCCTGCTGTCCCCACAGCCCTGGGGTCGGGGCTCAGGCCCAGTGTGGAGTGGTCTCCACTTGGCAGCTGGCTGGCCTCGGACAGCCCTGGGGTCGGGGCTCAGGCCCAGTTTGGAGTGGTCTCCACTTGGCAGCTGGCTGACCTCGGACAGCCCTGGGGTCGGGGCTCAGGCCCAGTGTGGAGTGGTCTCCACTTGGCAGCTGGCTGACCTCGGGCAGGTCACTGGGCCCCAGGGCCTCTGTATGCCTGTACCCACCTCCTGGGGTGATGTCACCATTTGCTAATCACCCCTGCAGAGTGCTGGCCCCGTGGCGGCGGCGCTGCATGGTGCCTGTCCGGCTGGGTGGCCTTAGGCAGGCTCCCGAACTGCCCCCTGCCTTCGTTCTTCCCTCTGTCCACTGGGGTGACGACGAAACCTCCGACCTCCTGGCCACTGAGATCTCCCACATAAAGCTCCTCGCGCAGAGCGGGCACGCGGTCAGATGGCCGTCATTAGTGGGCCTTGGGTGTGCTGCGGGCTGCTGTGTATGTGGGGAGAGGTTTTTCCTGGTTCATAACTGGCCCCCGGGAGGGGTGACCTAGCAGAGGGTCCCTTCAGGGCACCTGAGGCCGGTAGGGAGGGAGGCCTCGGGGTGGCAGCCACCTTCCCCAGGCAAAGAGACGGCATTGTGCACATTCTCGTCCCTGGGACCCAGCCACAGCCCTGGGTTGGGCTTAAGCCTCCCTTTCTGTGGTGAGGAATCTCTGGGGTGTGTGTGGGGAGCCTTATTGCTCAATGGGGCGGTGTCTCTCTGCGGGGGGCGGCCCTGGCTCCGGATCGCTGCCTCTGGCGTCCTGCTCTGGGCTGTCTTCCCATTCTGTTCCTACTGTGCGCCAGGCCTTGTCCCAGGTGTGGTGGGCACTGCCAGGGGGAGTCAGACAGGGAACATGCCTTGACCAACAACTAGGAGATCAACAGGGGGCTTGTGGGAGCCAGAGAAGCTTTCTGAGCAGGGGAGGATCAGAGGGCAGGGGGTAGAGATTTGGAGGTTGTGGCCGGCATAACATGGGAGTGGCCTGGCTGGGCGCCAGGGACTATCGGTATAGTCTGGGCTGAGCTGGACTGGTTCCTGGCTAGGAAGCCTGCTTCAGCCTGATGGCCCTGTGCTGGGGGGCAGGGCACGGGGGTGGGATGGGTGTGGGAATCCTCTCGGGGGCCCCCCAGTGGGGTCCCAGGGACCTGCCATTGCTCTACACGCCTGCTTCAGGGCATGCTGATGGGGTGACCTGATCAGTCCCTTGCGCCACCCCCCTCCCCCACCACCGGGTGCTATTCCCCCTCTGGACAAGGGCTGGCCTGGGGCATGCAGCGTCCCGCCGTCTGGATTTGGCTCTGCTGCTAGTTCAGGCTTTTCTCCTAGATGGGCTGCCCAGCCCGTCCCTTGCTGGCCCCTGGAGCTGTCATTACCCCTCCACCGGGTTCCCCCTGATTACGGGTCCTGAGCGGGAGCCTTGTCAGCCTTTCTGGCAGCGGCCACCCACAGGCCAGTGCTGCCTGGAGCCCTGCCCCCAGGGGCTGGCGGTCTGGAAGGTGGAGTGAGACGGATTTGCTAGACTCCGACGGTTCTGGGTGCATGTCTGTCCCTAGAGAAGTCACTTGCCCTCTCTGAGTCTCCGTGTCCTGCTCTGTAAAGTGGGGACAGTGCATGAAAAATGCGTGCACCCGTGTAGCACCATCCTGGGCACAGAAGAGGCGTGGACAAACAGCTGTTGCTACCACGTGTTAACAGTCACAATGGGGAGGGGGTCATGTAGAAGGGCCCTGGCTAAGTCCTGGGCCTGGGCAAGCCGAACAGTGACCCTAGGAGAGTGTCGACACCTCTAAACCTGAGGCTCTCCTGCTCTCCATGGAGGCACTTGGAACAACTGTGACACAGGGGGTGGAGTCCCGGCCTCGCTCTGTCTCTGCTCTTCCTTCAGCTCCAGGGTGGGTGGCTCTGCGGTGGGTGGGGTTGGGGTGCTGGGCTGTCTCCCCCACATTCCCTCCTTGGCCCTGCTCCCCAGCGCCCTGGGAACTAGGCAGGCAGGTTCCGGGCCACCCCGCCCACCAGGGTTTCAGTAAGCAAATCTCTCAGCCCTGAAACCGGGCTGGGCCTGGTGGCGAGGTGTGGCCGGGAGCCCACTGGAGGGACCGGATGGGCCAGGAGCAGGTCTGGCACAGTGCCCTCAGCTGAGGCCAGAACAGGGCTGGCACCAGCGTGGAGCCCCCAGGGTTGGCACAAGGCTGATGTGGTCTCAGGGGGAGAGCTTCCTCTTTGCCCTGGCACCCCACTATCAGCAGAGTGGAGGGCCCGGGGCCTGGGCTCAGATCCTGCCGTCTCTGGGAGGGGGTCTCAGTTCTCTGGGTCTCCATCTCCTTGTCTGAAACGTTCCTCCGATATGACAGCACCTGGCGCGGGGTTGACTTGAGGATTTGGGGGGGGTGGTCCAGCTCAAAGTTTTAGCTCAGGGGTGGCACGTGCTGGGCTTTGGAAGGGCCGCGAGAAAGCAAAGAAACTCCTTAGCTTGGCTTCCGGACTCTGCAGGGTGTTACCTACCTGGGTCCATTCTCCGAGGACCCTGCACTCTTCCTCCCATTCTCAGCTCAGCAAGGACTTTCTCTTCTCCGGGCCTCAGGTTCCCTATGGGAACCATGGGCTCAGTACCCCATCTTCTACCCCACCCCAGAGTCTCCAGGCAACTCCAGGCCACCCTGGGGCCTCTCCAGTTCTTGCCCAGCCTCCGCTATCTGCGTGCAGGAAGTAGCGTGATCCTTAACGTTGTCAGTTTGGAAAATCAGAGATTAATGTCCTTCCGGCTGCTTTGGCTGCTGTCGGTGCTGGTCCTGGGGATGGGGGGACCGTGGTTGCTCGCCCCTGTGTCAGGGCTTCTCCCTGGGTTGGAAGAGCCTTGGACAAAAACGCTTCATAGGCGTCTCCATTAGTGCTGTACCTCCTCCCATCAGGGCCAGTGCACACTCGCCTTCGCCCATAGATCTTCTTATCACCCAGTCAGGCATCTGCTGTTGTGCCATTTTGCAGCGACTGAAACAGAGGCCCCAGGAGGGGAACTGCCGTGGCCGAAGCCACATAGATAGTAGGTGGCAGAGCCGGGCTTTCATCCAGAGCTGAGGTGCCTGGAGGAGATGGGCTGAGTCCTGCCCCCCCCACCCCCATCCTTCTGCCCAGCCTGGGGGTGACTGTGGTCAGCTCCCACTCAGTTGACTCACCCGCAGCTCAGAGGAGGTGGTCAGCTCCTGGGGCCAGGACAACACCGATTAGATGGTCGTTAAGATATTAAGTCAGCTGAGCCAATAGAGACCCACCCACCCATTTTATAGGTGGGATGATTGAGGCCCAGAGAAGATGGACAAGTAAGGACCCAGTAGGTGTGAAGGTTCCCTGCTAACTCTGACCAGAGCAGGGGATGGAGCCCCCAGACTTCAGGCCTGACTCTGACAGTGGAGCCAATGGCGTGACCTTGGGAAAGTCGCTGCCTCTCTGAACCTCAGAATCCTCACCTGTAAAATGGGACAGTTAAAGTTGGCTTTACCTGCCTCTTGGGATCAGACAAAGACCCAGCCAGAAAGTGTAAGGTAGGGCTTCGGAAAGTCCATTGTGCTGCAGTGTGGGAGGCTAGGGGAGGAGGAGGCTTTGGTGTGAGACACGCCTTGAAACCCACCTCTTGCCCTTCCAGGCTGTGTGTCTTTGAGTAAGTCGCCAGGTCTCCCTGAGCCTCAGTTTCCTTATCTGTAAAGTGGGCATAACAGTATCTGTTCACATTTGCTGTTGAACATGCATATGTTTACGGAGGATAGCATGCCTGGTAAACTTGGGGGCTTCTGGGGCAGAGTTAGGAGGACTGGCTGGTGAGAAGGCCCCCCCCCCCCCCGAGTCACCCTCAATGGTCCCAAAGGACATACCCTTTGGAGACAGGGTTCCGGGCATTCAGGGGGCAGAGCCTCCTAAGATCCCAAGATTTAAAGATGCAAGATCCCTTACTCAGCCAGCTCACTGAAAGGCTTGAATCTAAAACAACTCCCGTGTGTGTGTGTGTGTGTGTGTGTGTGTGTGTGTGTGTGTGAGACTGTGTGTGTGACTGTGTGTGTGTGAGAGTGAGTGTGAGTGTGTGTGTGAGTGTATCTGTGTGTGTGTCTATGTGTGTGTGTGAGTGTGTATGTGTGAGAGAGAGAGTGTGTGTGTGCTGCCCTGGCCCCATGTCCTGGGAAGTATCCTCTTTGGAGCCCACTACCGTCATACTGCAGACATGACATGGAGATGGAGGCCCCAGGTGGGCAGTGGCTCCCTGAGGTTGAGCACAGTGGGGTACTCAGGTGCACCCCTAGAGTTTACGGGCTGCTGCGGGAATCAGAACCCCCACGGGTGGGCCCTTCCTGTGACAACCCATGGAACTGCACACTCGGTTTTTGTTGACTGACAGAGAGAAATGGCCCTTGGTGAGCCACTAAGCTTTCTGACCTCGGTTCATACACCTGTAAAGGGAGAGCTCTACCGTACTCACCTCTGGGCCATTTGAAGAATCTGGGTGTGTTGGGCCCTCCTAATTCTGTGGGACGTGCTGGCAGAGGGGCACAGAAGGGGGCAGTGATCACCTCTGGACACTAGTAGAGGCAGAAGGTTATGCCAAGGGACCCCGCCAAGGTTGAGTGGGAGCCTGGGTTCCGGGTGCTCCACGCACACACCCAGCCTGCCTTTCCCACCCCCTCACCTCTGCCTGTGCCGTTCCTTCCTCCTCATGGGCTCACCTTTGTCTGTTGAAGACTTGCCCACCTTTATCATTATTCTTATTTTGTGATTACTTTCCTGGTTCTTTTTTTTCCAAAAGTTTTTATTGGATTTTTTTCAAACTATAAAAGTTATACCTGCTAATAGGAATGTTAGTCTCTTATATTATTGTTAAAGGCTGAGAACTGTTATGATTAAAAGTAACATTTATGGAGGTCTGAACTGAGTGCTTCAAGGGCTATCCTTGACCTGCAGAGCACTGTGAATGGATTGTGTTATGCCCATTTTACAGATGAGGAACTTGAGGCTCTGAGAGAGCTAGGCTGCTGCAGGCCTGGGGTCTGGCGGAACTGGGACTCCATCTCCCACCCTGTGCTCCTCGCCAGGAAGCTGGGAGCCTGAGGCTGGAGGGCAAGCTCTCAGTCCCACTACCTTCTCCTGCTGCAGCACTTGGGGCTGGGTCAGTGCCAGGAGGGAGGGGGAATGGGTGAGAGAATGTGGAAGGTAGACGAAGCCAGCACACACCCTCAGACGTCTCTGCCCCAGCATCTCTGTAGCTCCCAGCAGCAACTGGATCCCTACAACTAGCCTGGGTCTCTCAGTTCCTGGGCCCAGGGGCGGAGGGTGCTCTATGGAGCAGTGGTCGGAGGCAGGGTCAGGAGGGGGTCAGGAGGCTGCGGCTTGAACCCTGAGTGCCTCAGCCTGGCCTCGGGGGAGCCCCTCACCCTCTTTGGCTGAGTCTCCTTCATGGTTGTGAGCCTTGGTCTTGGAGTTCCCAAATCCATGGTGTGTGGTGTCTCCAGAAGCTCTGGAAGTGAAAAGAGCTGGTGTGGCAGGTGGGAAGGGCAGAGGGGCGCCTGAGGCCTCGGGGACCACCCAGGCACACAGGGACGCCACAGTGGGAATTCAAGCTGTAAAATCCCGGTGGCAGCCCCAGGGAGACAGCCTCTGCAGGGAGGCAGGAAAGTGGGGTACAGAGTAGCACTTGTAGGGAGGGGGCTGGCAGGGTCCTCCTCCTCCAGCAACATTTGGCCAGAGAGGGAGACCCTGTCCAGGGTGTGTCCCCTGCCGGCTCTTTGTCCTTGAAGGGGGCTGGCCCCCTCCCCTCCTGCCTCTCTGAGGCCCAGAGTCCTCATCCTCGGCCTTCCTGTGGCACTTCCTTTGTATCAAGCGGGGGCAGCTCCTCCCAAGCTGTCTTAGGACATTTCTCAAGAATGTGCTTGGGGCTACCTCTGCCAAGAAGCCACAGCGTTCCCCCACTGTCTCCCCTTTCCAGCGCTCCTTTGCTGCCAAACTTAGGCGAGCGCCCAGCTCCTTAGCGATGCCACCTCTTAGTCCACCCCTTACCCAGCCTCTGCCCGTCCTGTAGGGCCTGGTACAGAGCAGGCCCTCAGTAACCATTTGGGGAATGGACTCCCCTCCCTCAGCACCTGCTGTGCCAGGCCACAGGGGCGACCACAAGCCCACCCTCCTGGGGTTTGCAGTCAATCCTTAGACACAAATGAGCATTCCCAGCTACTGGGGTGTGAGAGACCCCACGCTCTTCAGTCTGTTTGGTTCTAGAATTTTAGGCAGCAAAGGGTTTATCTAAAAATGGCAGACCAAAAAATAAAATAAAAGTAAAGTAAAAACCAGGCAGATCTGTACAGTTCTTGAGTTCGGATAGTAAGGCATGTCTGTAATTGCGGTGGGGTGGGGGCCGGGGCTGCTGCAGTCTGTTTGGGGGTGCAGGGCGCATGGGGCTGCCTCCCCTTTTCCTGCTCCAAGTTTCCGCTGGTACCCTTTCCTCTCTCCACCCTCTGCCTGGCGACTTCTCCCCTCTCCCCCAGTCCTCTTGTCCTTCACTCCTGGCCCCCGGCCCCCAGTTGCCCTTGGATAATGTGAGAGGTTTAAAATGAATTTCATCCTCGCCTCCCAGCTCGCCGGGCCGCTCTCAGCCGGATGTTTCAGGTCTGTCCGCCTCATTTTCGCCTCCTGGCTCTGTCTGGGTCACCTCCTTCGGTTGTCATTTCCTCGGCCTCTGCCAGCTTCCTCTCCAGCCCACAGCCCCAGCCAACGTGGGCCTGCAGGACGCCGTCCCGCGGTGATGCCTGGCCTTCACCTGGCTGGCCTTGCCCTTCCTGCACTTTTCCCTCGTCTAGCCTCCTAAACGCTGCCTGGATACAATGTCTGGCCCTCGCTGACCGGCAGCTGAGATCCGGGTTCAGCTTCCTCCTGGACCTGACGCCCTGAGGTCAGGGCAGCTCCCGGCCCTTCTAGAAAGAATGCTCTGTCCGAGGCTGGGTGCACAGGGCTGGGTCACACTCCCACAGACTTGGCTGAAGGGCCCTCGAGGTCGGAGGGCCCACACCTACCCATCCTGCACCCTGGGAGAGTGCCCATGGGAGCCAGGCTGCTCGGGGCAAAACCCCAGACGGAGGCTGAATGGGCTGATGGCTGAGAACCCTGCTCTCCTGTTCTGGCACCAGGAGCCTCTTATCCATAAAGTGGGAAGACAGTAGTGCTGACTCCCTAGGCTTTTCCTGAAGGTTCTTGGGGATCGTGCCTGTAAAACTTGCCCCGATCCCCGCGCCCGCCCCCTCCCCCCCCTGCCCCCGCCCCCGGCTCGGGTTAACAATCGATGGTAACTATTATGGTAGTGATTACAGGATTTATCAACATGATTGTTGTCTAGGGTCCTATTTTCTCTATTTGGCCCCAATTCATTACCATCTCTCTCCCCACCTCCCCCCCACTCCCCATCTTGCCTCATTTTTCAAAACAATTCCCATGGTCTTTGAGAGGGTTCTGGTTGTTTATGGTTTTCAGAAATAGGCATTCAAAGCAAATTCCTCATCTGCTCTCCTTGTGTTCCCCCCAAGACAGAATGTGCACAGACAGGATCTCATCCGGGGAAGGGGCGTGCAGGCAGGGCCAGGCCGGTGGACGGTGGACCGGGTTCCAGGGGCTGAGCTTCCTCCAGGCGGAGGGCGTGGCTTGCCTGAGACCTCAGGTGGAGGATGTCGCACATGCTTTCGGCCTCCTCCCTGACCCCCACCTCTTTGCTGGGCCCCAGGATTACATCCCAGCTACGCCGCCTGCTAGCTGTACGACCTTGTGCCAGAGACTTAACCTCTCTGCTCTCAGTTTCCTCCTCTGTAAAATGGGGCGACCCGCCCAGCCGGTGTGGCTCAGTGGTTGAGTGTCGACCTATGAACCAGGAGGTCACGGCTTGATTCCTGGTCAGGGCACATGCCCAGGTTACAGGCTCGGTCCCCAGTGTGGCAGCTGATCAAGGATTCTCTTTCATCATTGATGTTTCTATCTCTTTCTCCCTTTCCCTTCCTCTCTGATCCACAAAAATATCAATAAAAATATATTAAAAAAAAAATCAAGTGGCGTGACCCAGTTCTACCTCACAGAGCTATGGAGAGGATTCCACGAACTGCTGACCAGCCGGGTGCCCGCTGCCCCCGGAGACCAGCACGAGAGGGACGGTGTCACGTCCGCCTCTTTTCCTTTGAGAAACCTGGAGTCCGAGGCTGCCAGGTTAGCAGGGCCTGTTCGTGATTGAGTCCAGCCTGTTAGTGTGCAGGGGAAACAGGCCCAGCGAGGCACACGCCCCTGGACGGGACTCAGCACCAGGAAGTCCTTCCCAAGGAGACGGCCCCCTTGTCGTGGGTCACAGCCCTCTCCGGGCCTCAGTCTCTCCACCTGCACAGAGGGATGCCTGGCAGTGCACATACTGAGTGTCTGACGGGTGCCCGAGGCCACAGGACTCACTTTCTCGGTTCAGAAACCGCTTTAGCAGAAGAGAGAAGCCAACGACCAGTGCGAGCAAAAAGGTTGTTAACTTGGTAGATGAGTCACTTTTAGGATATTTATATTTTATTGTGAAAAGAGTCACGCACGTAAGCTAATTAAATGCAATAAAAGTGAGTAAAGCAAATGGAGTGGACTCTGCACCCCTCATTCCCACACCCAGAGGTCCCATGTCCACAGTCTGCAGTGTGGCCTTCCCGACCTCGTCCCATAAGCCTCCAGGAGGTTTACATGTATGGACAGGGCCAACCTCAAATGCGATGGCAGTCCGCGCGATTCTGTGGCTCGCTCTTTACGTGACGGAGTGTGGACACCTTCCCGCAGTTGATGCTCATATCTATAGACCCTCCTCCGTCTCCTCACGGCCTTATCCTTGTGCCCACAGCTGCCAGTCACCCTCCAAAGGGCCGTCCCGTTTCCAACACCCCAGCCCCGGTCAGGGGCCAGTTCCTCAGCATTCCGGTTTGACAGGAACCTGGAGTCTTGGTTCCGGCTGCATCTGTTCGAGGCTGAGTGCCTTTTCACTCGTCTCTGGCTTCCTCGTCCTTTCTCTGCCTCGGGTCATTGCCCATTTCCCTGCGCGGAGGTTCCCCCAGGTGTGTGTGTGCAGGAAATGCACGCTCCTGCCCAGAACGCAACGCCCAGAGCAAACCATTTTACAAGCAGGAATTTGGGGGGCGTGGACGTCCCTCCCTGGGGCAGAGTGGCTGCATGCAAATACCTGTGATGACCTCATGTTCCCGTTGGTCCTTCCCTTTCAGAGAAAACGGGAAAGATCCTGACGGAGTTCCTTCGTTACTACGAGGACCAGTATGGCGTCGCCCTCTTCAACAGCATGCGCCACGAGATCGAGGCCACCGGGGGACCGCAGGCCCAGCTGCTCGCGCGGAAGGTGAGAGGCCCCGAGCTGGTGTGGCTTCTGGCCGGGCTCTGGCATTGCTCACCCCGTGGTCTCAAGCCAGTGGCTGCTTCTCTGGGCCTCAGCTGCCCATTGTTGCCATGATGGGCTCTCAGGGCCCCACCCAGCTTCTGAGCAGGCAGAGGACCTGGTGGTGGTGGTGTCCAGGCCCCTTTCTCACTGTGGGTGACACCCCCAGCTCTGCCCCTCCTGCACAGACAGGCCTGGGTTCCAGCCAGATCCTTCTCTGACTACCTCACTTCCTGGATCCTCAGTTTATGCCTCTGTAAAATGGATCAGCACACCTCCTGCACAGGATGCTGTAAGGGTTAAAGATGCGAGTCAGCGGGTGCCGGGAGCAGGGAAGGAGTTTGGTGGCGCCGGCTGACACCGTTGTCATCACCGGATCCCGTTAGCGGGAGGATGATGTTTGTCTAGTATGTGTTTGTCCCGCGAGGGACTGGAAGCGCCCGTGGAGGTGCTGGGGCCACTGTCCTGGAGGGATGGAGACTGGAACCCCTTGGTCTGGTAGGAAAGAACTTGGGAGGATCTGGGTTCAAATTCTCTAGGTTGATCCAACCCCCAAGGCTCAGTCTTCTCATCTGACAAATGGGTGCGTACTTCCTGCGTAGGGCCGTGGTGAGGATGCAGAGAGGATGAATGTGTGTGTTTGGGGGCAGGTGGGATTACTCAGGGGGTGTGAGTCCTGACCTGCTGGGTGACCTCAGGCATGGGGCTTCACCTTATTGAGCCTCAGTTTGTCTGTCTGTGAAATGGCATTCAGACAGAGGAGTCATGGGCCAGAGGACTCAGGGCAGCTTTGTGGAGGGGTGGGATTTCATGGGGCTTAGGCATGGATACAGGCATTGGGGGTGGGGGTGGGGGCGGGGGCAGGGGAGGCAGCAGAGCAGACAGAAAAGGTTAGGAAGGCCTGACACCGGGATTTTTATTTTATTTCATCCCATTCCCCATCCTCCCCAAACGAGGGACTGAAAACTGGGCTGTCTACCCTAAGCCCCAGTGGGGTGGGAGCTGGTGTCACTAGCCGGGCTTTGAGGATTCATTACTCTCTGGTGTCCTCTCAGCTGGAGGAACAGCTGGAAGCATTAGCTCAGGGGCTGGGAGAGGTGCTGAGACTAGGGATGACCTTGACAGACCCGCAGGCCCCTTGTCTGGGACCCACCGACTGTGTCAGGTCAGATGCTGGCCCCAAAGTCATCGGCAGGCACTCCAGGAGACAGACAATGTACAGCTGCTTGCACAGTCCAGTGGGTGCCACCACAGGGTGAGCCCAGGCAATGGGGGCCTGGCCTCTCAGCTGAGGACCTGATGGGAAAAAGAATATCAGGCAATGGCACGTGCAGAGGCCAGAGCTGAGCCTTTCAATGGCTCGCCCGGATGGCGGAGGCAGGCCTCTGAGCCAGGGTCGGATTCCTAGCTTAGGGCTCTTTCTGCCTCTCCAGGCCTCATCGCCCAGCCTGCTGAGGGTGGAGGGGAGGTCAGTACTGTGTGTCAGAGCCTCTCAGAGCATCACATGTTCCTTTGACTTTGGAACCAGCCAAGGCTGTTCTCTTGGTGTCATGGTCACCTCCGACCTTCTGACAAGGAGGGCAGAGGCGCACAGAGGGGCCTGGGGGTCTGGCAGGTGCACACCTGGGTGACAGGAAAGGAGGCAGGTGAGCTACATCGAGTGGGCAGAGCTGGAATGGCCCCCTGTTTGGAAAGAAATGTCACAGGGATCCAGGTCCCAATAACCAGAGACAGCAGTGGGGGCTGGCGGACAGCACAAGCCTTCACTCTGTGTGAAAAGGGCCCTCAGCACTCACGGTGCAGATTCGTTGCAGGAAAACAGAATTAACACGGAAGCAAGAAGAGTAACAGAAATCACCCACAACCCCTGGGAAGCAGGGAGATTTGGTCCCATTTTGTCACTCAGGAAATTGGCCATCACGATGCTAAGTCGTGACAGTAATATTATAGCAATAGAAGTAATGATATTAATCATCGTCATCATCATCACATCGTGATTATAAGAAACAATAATAAAATAGGTATAGTAATAATCAAAACAGAAGTAATAAAATAGTAGCAGGTGTTTTAAGGGGGCATGGTTCGTCCAGCTGTGGGCGCTGAGGCGTGGAGAGGTCCTGGTGCTTGCACAGGCTGCCCTGGCATGGGCGGCGAAGCTGGGCTGGAACTGGGGCTGTTGGAACAGGGTCTGTGTGCTGACCACTCACCCCCCCACCCCCACCCGGAAGAGTCCCTCCGTGGTATTGGAGAGCTTTGCAGAATCCAAAATATTTTGCCTGGGCAGTCGGTTCTGTTTCATTTCCTGCAGACCTTCCAATGGAAACACGACGCTGCCATTTGAAAGTCTTAAAAATAAAACCCAAACCCACAACCAACCACCCATTCTTGGCTGCCCAGGATCTGGGGGTGGACTTGGGGGGTGGGGTGGGGCGGGTTGCTGAGCCCCAACTGCCACAGCCTCCCGCTGCCCCTGAGTCCTGGCTCCTGTCCTAAGCGGAGGCCTGTGGCCTGCAAGGTCTCAGCAGGGTGTCAGGAGGGCTCTCTCAGCTCATTCAAGAAGACCTGGGGTTTGGGAGGTGGGATGAGAGTGGGCCCTGACCTAAATATAGCCCACTGACCCGCAGCTGTGACCTGGGCAAAGCCCGCGTGTGGGGTGGTGGGTAGGGGGAATCGTTTTCTTTTCCGGTAAATATTTTTATCCCTGGGTAGGAAGCAGTCCTCAGGGTCCTATTGTTTAAGTACAATGGGCCCTCGTTTTCCAAGAGTGTTTTGGCATTTCCCCTTGAAGGGTAGCAGGGAAGCTGCTGGGAAGAGGGGGCTGCGTGTGAAGGAGGAGGCCGAGGCCAAGGGGCCGGGACCTGGGGGCGGCTTGGGAGGGGCCCCTCACACCAGGCTGCAGCTGCGGGGCTGCCAGAGGCAGAGCCAGGAAGCTAGGGGGCCAGGCACCATTAAATCACGCTTCTCCCATGATGACATCTGACCCATGTTTCTCCTGCAAAAGGCACCATATTTGTAGAACAGGTAGAAGCTGCCCAGAAAGCGTGGAGCCCTGCCTCCCCGAGCTCCTCCCCGCCAGGAGTGAGTCTGCTCCCTGGTGGCCTGCGTCTCCTTTCCCGAAACTTCTGGGCGAAACTGCCGGGCGGGCGCTGATCTGCTCTGGAAGCACTCTCTCCCGGGGGCCGCCCCTCCTCCTCCCCAAAGCAGTCAGTCTTGGAGCGGGGAGATTGACGCAGACTGAGTAATCCTCACTGTGGCCACACGCGGACTGTGAGCTGCACGCAGACCTGCCAGGTGCCAGCAGCTGCAGCTGCCCGTGTGAACTGCACACTTCATCTCAGAGTCCGAGATGAAGTCAGTGCTGTCACGGTCCCATTGTACAGAAGAGGAAGCTGAGGCTTGTTAACGTAAAAAACCATTGAAACCTGTAAAGAATTTTTGTGAGTTTATTTGAGCCAAACTGTCGACATATGCCGGGAAGCAGAACCTCAACGAATTGAGATAGTGCTCCGGAGAATGGCAGGGTTACATCTGTATTTATACATGAAATTCATTGGTGACAGATGTAAGGAGGTGGGATTAAGCGAAGCAGGGAAACCTCTGTGATAGGGTAAATAGTAAAATGATGGACACATACTTAGGTGGGTGCAGGATCAATTAACATGATAATGAAGGAATTTGTAGTATCTGTCCTGGCGCCCAGAACATTTGGTTGTGCCCCAGGGGCTCCAGAAAAAGGGAAGTTACAAGTTACCCAGACATTTCAAGGGAATGTTATCTTAGAGGCAAAAAGGCAAATGGGCTCAGTAAGGATCAAAGTTGATCTTGTCAGTGAAGATACTGGCTTAGACCATAACTGCCCACCATAACTGCTTTTAGTTAAAGTTTAATTTCAGACCATCCTTTGTGGTTATTTTAGGTCTCTGAGTCTGCTAGGCTGCCACGCAGGCCTTCCCTGAGCTTGTCAGGTCAGCGTGTGGCCCCTTTCGTCCACAGGCTCAGAGGTGATGTGACAGGCCTGAGGTCACTCTGGGTCAGAGGCAGAGTTGAAGTTAGGGCTTTGCAGGCAGGTTTGGGCTTTTCTGCCGCTCACACTGGTCACCAGTCTGCCAGGATGCCGGTCAGACATCGAGCCCTCCAGACTGGGGTCCCCTGCACCCCCACCCGGATTCATGGAGGCCATCCCGTCAGCTTTCGGCTGGGGAGGCTCTCTGGAGCCACCTTGGTCACGTGTTTGTTGCCTTGAGGAGAAAAGGAGGCCCAGAGCTGGGAAGAGACTTGCCCAGGCCCTGGGGCCTTCACCGGCCTGGCCCGTGGGCGTGTCCCCTCTGCAGAGTGACTGCCCTTCGGAGGGAGTCCCAGACCCATCCTGAGGTCGCTGTGTCTGCGAGGGCCAGGACGGCGTGCGGTCCTGCCTGGGTTCTGAATTGTGGTGTGCGGCCTGGGTTCAAGTGCTAGCAACTCCGTTGCTCCTCCCGGACCCCTCACTGCCCTGAGCCTCACTTGCCTCGTTTGCCAGGTGGGCTGGATGCAGCCCTGTCCCGGAGGCCTTCATGGGTGAGCGCGGAGGCACCCAGGCCCGCTGTCACCTTGGCAGAGGACCCCTGGGCCTCGTCAGCCTCACGCCCGCCCGCCTCCCTCCCACAGGTGCCGCTGGATGAACGCATCATCTTCTCGGGGAACCTCTTCCAGTACCAGGAGGACAACAAGAAGTGGAGGAACCGCTTCAGCCTCGTGCCCCATAACTATGGGCTGGTCCTCTACGAGAACAAAGTGGTGAGGCCGCCACTCCCTCCGCTGGGTGCCGGGTGCCCTCACTGAGCCCCGGCTCCTCCTCCAACCCCAGCCAGGTCTTCTTCCCCTTCTCCTTGGCCCCTCCCCTCCCCAGCTGTCCTCCTTCATGCAAGCCCCCTACTCCTAAATCTGAGACTCCAGACCTCCACCCTCACCTGCCACCCACCATCCCCCATCCTGTCACCAGGGCCAAAGCAGAACCTCAGCACCCCCTTCCCTCGCACCCTTCCTACCTCCCCATAGGTTCCCCTCTAACGTTCATCCATCCAGGCATCCAGATCTGGGTACCCCAGAACTAGCTCACTAGCTCCTATGTACGCATCCCTGCGAATCTCTCTCCAGTTCTTCCAAATCCCCATTTCCAGGGCCTCCTCCAACTCAGCTGCCCCCACCCCAGCCTGGGCTTCCTGCCACTCAGCTCCGCGGACCCCTCCCATCCTTACAACAGCCTCTCCCTGGGTGGTGATCTGGTCTTTTCCTTCCTGGTTATCCCCTCGCATTTCCCTGCCCTGCAGCGGGAGGGATGTGTCCTGCGGAGGGTATGTCTCCTTGCCTTGGGCCCTTGCGGAAGCCCCACCCGCTGAGCCACAGGCCCGGTTTCTTCTACCAGACGTGTCTCCAGAGAAGCCAGGACAGGCTGGAGCCCTGTGCCGGGCAAGTCAGCGTTAAAGTAACCGGGTCAGGAGCAACCTGTTGCCGCAGGGCAGTGGTTCACAAATAGATAGAATTCCGTCAGGATGACCTGGAAGGCCTGTTAAAAAAAAAAAGCAGGTTGCTGGTCCTGCCCCCGTTTGATCCAGGCCTGGAATCTCTCTCAATGTGCATGTCTAACCAGTTCTCAAGTCTGGACCACACTTGGCCAGTAACCAGTGCACCCCCACCCCGTACCCCAGGTTTGAGCTACTCTCAAGAAATGTGCCGCGTAGTGACACCTAGCGGCAGGGTGCAGCATGGCAGCCCTGCTGTAGGAGCTACTTAGGCAGCAGAACCACTTTGCTCCCGGCTGGGAAAGGAAGCAGTGCCCAGACCTGACTCTCCCCGACAGGAGACTTGTGTGGTGCTCAGAACCTAGGGCTTGGTGGACAGTTCAGGGAAATGGTCAGACACCCTGGGCTCTGGAGGCTGACAGTCCAGGATCATGTCCTAGGTCCCCGCTTACCAGCTGTGTGAACTGGTGGCTAATAATGGCACCCACCTGCCGGATTGTGCAAATTCTGTGAAACGAAGCATGCGGTACCCATGGCACAGTGCCTGGTAGATAGTGAATACCTGACTGGGGGTACCTGCTGATAACAGAGGCAGCGGTCGCAGTAATGATAATAACCTCCGCGTGCTCACTGTCCCGCTGTGCCCGGCACCGTGCTAATCATTTCCTGTGCATTATCTGCTCAGTGAGGTGGGGGTCATGACTATCCTGGTTTTATGGATGAAGACCCTGAAACACAGGAGGTGGAGCAACCTGAACTTCAGCCTCACACAGACGGCACTCGGTGTGCCAGGATTTGAGCCCAGAGCCTGGGTTCAGGTCACTAGACCAGGTTGACCCTCGTCACCGGGTTGGTTAGACTCCTCTTCCTCTTTCCTGTGTGTCTCTTCTTCCTTCCCCGTCTTCTCCTCCCGCCTTGGGCAGCAACGCAGAGGAGGGTCCTGGAGTCAGAGCTGGAGATGGGATTGGCTTGGGCATTACCTGTAACCCTCAGGGACCGTCTCTCTCGCCCTCTCGCAGGCCTATGAGCGGCATGTGCCACCCCGAGCTGTCATCAACAGTGCAGGCTACAAAATCCTCACCTCCGTGGACCAGTACCTGGAGCTGGTTGGCAATTCCTTACCAGGTAAAGGAGCACCCATCCCAGGCCGAAGTGCCCTGCACAGGCCCAGGGATTTGGCCCAGGGAGAGGGCAGCCCTGATCCCGGAGCTCCAGGCTCCACATTTGCAGAAAGACCAGCTGGGCCTGGAGCTGCGGGCAGGTGCCCAGCATGAACTGAGCCCCAAGAGAGGAGGCCCGAGGCCACGCAGTGAATCCAGGCTGGACCTGTGCCACCCGCCCTTGTCCCCGAGTCCCCTGCTTCCTGAAGCTTATGATCACAGCTGTGCACTGGGGACCTCACTGTCTATCCTTCCTCTTCCCTGAGTCCTTGAGAGACTCCCGGGAGAAGGTGATCGGGGTGACCCTGCTTTGTAAACTGCTGAGTCAATACTGCATTTTCCAGGAGTTATTCTCCGAGTCCTGTGCACCCCACCTTGTCCCAGACCCCCAGAAGCCTTACAGGGGCACAGCTGCCTCTCAGGTGATCCCAAGGAACTAAAGAGGGGAGGATGCTGGCCTGGGGGGGCAGCATGGGCCCCTACATGGGACTTGCGAGTACAGCGCCCCTGGCTGAGAGCTCAGCTGGAGTGAGCATTCCTGGATCCCGGCCTGCACTCTGGTTTTGTTTTTGCTGTGTCTTTTTGGGCAACACCGCACTGAGAAGCCTGACCTTGGGGTGTTGTGTGGACCCCATGAGGTCTGTGTGTGCCGAGCCCAGCCCCGGGACACAGACGGAGCCAGGGCACAAAGAAGAACCATCATTGTTTTGTTATTAACAACAGCGGCGAGGTCGCAGCCCAGGACCCCTTATCTCACTGGATCTCAAATATCCATGCAGACAAAATAAAGAGAGAAAAATGCCTTTTTATTTTTCCTATCCCCCACCCCCAGGCCTCCCTTCCCCCTTGGACATTTAAGCCACACTTTGGCCTCCATAGCTAACATTCGAAGGGAAACCCAAGAAGGTAATGCTCGGCCTTTGAACCCGAGGGCTCTGACCCTGTGTTATCAGTGCCTCCCACAGGAGCTCAGACCTTCCCCAAGAGGGGGCGAGGCGCTGCATCACCAGCTCTAAGAAATGGGCCTAAACAGACGCCAGGGCCCCGTTAGCCACGCTGTGGAGGACGTGATCTCACAAAGAAAGGATGCTGCCTCCCCTGCACAGGCAGCCCCCTCTGGGCTTGAGTTGACCCTCAGATCGGAACGTGCAGAGGGCAGCTGCTCAGGGGGTACTGTCTACACAGGGATCACATCAAAATCAGGCACTGCCCCCATCCTGAAGTGCCCCACGCAGTTCCCACTCATCCTCTGGCACCCGTCTGCACGGCACTACTACTTCTGCATGATGACGGAGGCCGAGCAGGAGAAGTGGCAGGCTGTCCTGCAGGACTGCATCCGGCACTGCAACAATGGTGAGTGGGGGTGAGGGGCATCACCTGGGTTATATGTTGAATGGTGACACCTACTGGCTGAGTGTGTTATGGCACCCCTGCTCTATGAGCTATTCTCTTTTCCTTCCGGACTTGTAAGAAACCATGGTGATGCTACCCTTAACCTTCTTCCTTTTTTTTTTTTGGTCTCCTCTCTCTCTCTCTCTCTCTCTCTCTCTCTCTCTCTCTCTCTCTCTCCCTCTCTCCCTCTCTCCCTCTCTCTCTCTCTCTCTCTCTCACCTTCTCCCTTGATGAAAACAATTCTGTGTTGCCCTGACCAGGTGGCTCAGTTTGTGGGAGCATCGTCCTGTACACCAAAAGGTTCCGGGTTCGATTCCTAGTCAGGGCACATACCGAGGTTGTGGGTTTGATCTCCAGTTGGGGCACGTGATCTATGTTGATTTCACATTGATCTCTCTCTCTCTCTCTCTCTCTCTCTCTCTCTCTACCTCCCTTCCTCTCTCTCTAAAATCAATAAACATATATCCTCCGGGTAGGATTAAAAAACCCAAAACAAACAAAAAAATAATTCTGTGTTGTTCTGAACTTGCTGTCAGAGGGGCGTGATTGTTATGCCCTTGGACCCAGAATCACAGAATCACAGTCCGGATTCTGCCACCGTCTAGCAACGTGACCTTAGGAGACTGACTTACTCCTGGGAGCCTCTGAAAATAGGGATAGAATCCCTCCCCCGCCTGAGGGTTAGTGAGGATTCACAATGAGAATCCACTCAATGCTTGTAAAAGTGGTTTTTGTTGCATCATTTTTTCCCTTACACTGACCCTAGGTGCTGGGGGAAGTTTACCTCCTCCCTCAGGGCCTCAGGGCCCTCAGCTGTGAAGTTATGAGGCCTCTTTCAGCCCGCCCATTCATTCATCATTCAGCAAACGTTTGGGTGCTAAGGATGCCTCAAGGGAGGAAGAGGTGGTCCCAGCACCCTGGCTGCCAGCAGCTCGGTGGGGGAGACAGATGTGAAACAGATGAGAGTGCCAGGAGTGATGAGTCAATCACAGCTGTGCTGGGTGCTGGGAGGGAGCTGCCTGGGAGCCTTGAGGGTGTGAATGTCCTGGGGAGGAGGGGGTACGGATGCAGTGTGCAGGGAGCTCTGTGAGGAGGTGATGGTTCAGCTGAGACCTGAAGGATGAATTGACCCTCAGCAGAGGGAGGAGAGTTCCAGACAGAGGCCGCCTCCGCCGCGTAAGGGGAGGCCCAGAGGGGAAGCAGTTTAGAGGAGCCCTGAATTGGGGACAGGGTGACCTGAAATGGGGTTGCCGGGGACACTGTGGTCGGGAGAGCCTGCGGAATTGGATCAAAAAGGCTGTGATTGTCTTGAGGGGACGGTGGGGCCCTGAGGGAGGAACAACCCTGTCCTGGTCCTGACTGCCTTCCTAGTGACCTGGCTTTGGGGCAGCAGAGGGAGGCACTGTGCCAGCCCCGCCCACCCTGCGGCCCAGCCCACCTTGGACTGGGCTCCACACAGAGGTGCCGGACGGTGTGGCACCCACGCCCAGAGGCGGCAGTCGTGGTGCCTGGGCTCACCCCACTTGTCCTGTAAACTCTCCAGAGCCGCCTCTGCCGTCTGGAATCTGCCAGGCCCTGCCGCCCACAATGGGTCTCCTGTTCCCAGGTCCCCCGGGGCTGTGGGGCCAGGACTGGGCGGAGGCCATCTGGGCTCTGGCTGCTCAGCCTGGGCACCCTCCCTGCTCCTTCCTCCTTCCCGCCCTCCCCCTCCAGGTTTCTAAGGCTAATGGCTGACCTGGCAGGGTGACCCCAGGCCCAGTGGGGAAGTCACTGTTTGGTACCCCCTTTGCACAGTGTGGGGTTCAGGTAGAGCGCTTGGCCCAGGCCTGGCACATAGTGAGTGCTCAGCTGGGAGGCGAGGGCAGCCAGGGTGTCTGTGCCGGGGAAGGGGGGAGGCCGGCAGAGCTGGGGAGGGAGAAGGGGTCCTGCTGCAGGAAGGTGGTCCAGAGCTGCCAGGCTGGTAGGCGAGCCTTTCCTCCACCCAGGACTGTGGGAAAGGGCTCTGCTTCCTTTAGCTTGGAGGCGGGGCCTGGAATTTGTGGGGCCTGGAATTGCTCACTGCTTCAGGGCTGCCAGGAAGTGGGGGGTGCGGGGGGGGGGTGAGTGGGGAAGGAGACCAAACTGGGTGGGAGCGAGCTCATCCCAGCCTCACCCCCCCCCACACACACACACACATCCTGCATTCCTGGAGAAGTTGGGGGTGGCAAGAGGCAGCTGGGGCACTGAGCTGAGCCCTTGGGGTGGGCCCGGGTGCAGAGGTCAAGGCCTCTTCCTGTCTGCTGCCCAGGACAGGAATGCAGTTTCCTTTCTCAGCCTGACCCTGAGGACCCCACAGGCAGGAAGTCTCCAGGTCTGGCTGGAGTCAGGGAGTCTTGGGTCTGAGCCCTGATGCTGTGTGTTCTTGAGCCGGTGAACTGCCTCTCTGAACCTCTCTTCTCACTGCGGAAAGAGGGGCTGAGAACCGCCGTTCCTCGCGGGATTAGAGGAAGGGATGCGGGTGAGGTTTTGAGGCCTCAGCCCAAGGTCAGTGTCTTAGCTGGCTCTGGTGGCCTGGGCGGCTTAGACAGTAGGAATTCATTTTCTCCCAATGCTGGAGGCTGGACGTCCCAGATCAAGGTGTCAAGGAGTCGGCAGGTTTGTTTTCTTCCGAGGCCCTCACCTTGGTTGCAGGGGGCTGCCGCATCCCGTGTCTTCACTGGCCCTGTGTGCGAGCCTTTTCTGAGTCAAAATTTCCCGTGTTTGTAAGGACACCAGTCAGACTGGGTTAGGGCCAGGCTGATGCCTCATTTTCCCTTCATTACCTCTTTACGTCCCTGTCTCCCAATACGGCCACATTCTGAAGTGCTGGGAGCTAGGGCTTCAACATATACATTTGTGGGGGGACACACACGTCAGCCCCTAGCAGCCAGGCTCATGGGAATGGCTCAGGAGGAGTGGCCCTCACTTTTGTAAACTCGGAGCTCAGCATGCAGATCAGACGAGAGACGAGAGACGTCCTGGGGGTCTGGTTGGCCAGAGCCAGGCCCCAACGTTGGCAGCCTCCTGCCCGTGGCCCCAGCCCTCGGCCTCACCTTCCTCCTGCCTGCAGGGTGCCTCCTCCTGGCCGCCGAGGGTCGCCTGTGGAATATAAATGCCCTGGCGTGGGAGAGGCTGCATATAATGCAGAACCCGCACCTTTAGGCAAAACCTGGTCTCTGGGAGACCTTACTCCCCCAAGAGCGTGAGCGGGTTGCTCTCCTGGCCCAGGTGGGCAGCACCCACCCCGGGCCTCTGCCTGATGCTCGGGCCGGAGCCCCCTGCTCTGCCCCAGTCACTGCTTCTCATGTCAGGTCCCTAAAGCGCCGGGGTGAGGCTTGCCCCCCCCCCCCCCCCCCCCGCTCCCTCCCAGCTCCGACAGGCAGTGATTCCCGCGGTCAGCCACATGTGTGGGGGAGGGGCCCTCCGCACGCCAGAGAGGGGCTTTTTCTCTGTGGGGTGACTCAGCCTGTAGTCATCGCCGCGGGAGGTGGGCACGAGCTGTGCTTCCCTTCCCTCGGCTCCGGGACGCGGTCAGAGGCACGTGGCCAGGGCGGCCGCCGCTGCCTGGCTCTGCGCTGATTAACCACGCTCTTCCCCAAGTCAGATTTTGCAACTTCCTGCAGCTGACACGTCCCCGGCACCCAGCCTGCAGGTTCGCCGCCAGCACGGGGGAGGTGCACAAACTCACCCGGGCCACCACCACCAACAAAAATGGAGAAATGGTATTGGTGGTATTTTCTAGTCAGCCCTGGACTCAGCGGCAGACCCGGCCTGCCCGTGGCAGAGGAGCAGGTCCTCGCCGCAGTTACGAGTCGGGTGCCACGCACCCCGAGCTGGGCTTGCGCTGTGGCCGCGCGAGCCTCCCGGTAGATGTGTGAGGCCAGGCTGGGTCATGGTTCCCAGTGTTCAGAAGGGGAAACTTAGGCCCCCAGGGTTCAGTGACCTGGAACCAGGCTTGGCAGTCCAGGTCCCACGGGCACCTTGTGAATCACATTCATTCACAGATGGTCTGTGGCTGCTTCCGTGTGTGCGCGTGGCAGAGAGCATCTGCCTGCAAAGCGGAGAACACTTACTGTCGGGCCCTGGCAGGGAGCGTGCAGGCCCCTGGTGTAGGGACCAGGGGAGGGGCAGGGGTGGGATGGGAACCCGGACCTCAGGGCGGCCTCTCCTGGGAGGATCAGGTGGCACCTAGTCCTGGCTCTGCCATCCCTGCCCTTGGCCGTGGGCAGGGGCCTGACATCTGAGAAGTAGGGTCAGTGACAGTGCCCACGTCTTGGGGTGGGTGGGAGGCCTTAAGGAGACCAGGGGGTGTGAAGGAGGACTGCCTTGCTGCCGTCGGGGGGGGGGGGGGGTGATTATCCCCGTCGCTGCCACTGCCACTGCTCCTGCTCAGTTAGGACAGGCGGTGGGGGTTGCAGGTGTTGTGTGTATGTGTGTGTGTGTAGGGTATGTGTGTGTATGTGTGTGCACTCCTGTGTGTAGGGTGTGTATGTGTGTGCACTCCTGTGTGTAGGGTATGTATGTGTGTGTGTGTAGGGTGTGTATGTGTGTGCACTCCTGTGTGTGTAGGGTGTGTATGTGTGTAGGGTGTGTGTGTGTGTGTATGTGTGTGTAGGGTGTGTATGTGTGTAGGGCGTGTATGTGTGTGCACTCCTGTGTGTGTAGGGTGTGTGTATGTGTGTGTAGGGTGTGTATGTGTGTGCACTCCTGTGTGTGTGTGTGTGTGGGGGGGGGGTGTTGGCTGTCGGTCAGTTGGTCTTGGTGGAGGCCGTTGGGCCAACCTCCTGTCTCCTTCCCCCCGGGCAGGGATCCCTGAAGACTCCAAGGTGGAGGGCCCGGCGTTCACGGACGCCATCCGCATGTACCGCCAGTCGAAGGAGCTGTACGGCACCTGGGAGATGCTGTGTGGGAACGAGGTGCAGGTGAGCTGGGGGGAGATGCCGGAGTTCCCCAGGGCCTAGAGCGCTGGTTGGGCACAGAGATGGGGCTCTGGGCGCTGCAGGCTTGGACAGAGACGACAACTCAGGTTTGGATCGGTGGAGGCCCAAGTTAGCCAGGCAGATGGAGAGGCTCGCTATTTTGTTCAGTCATTTCCTGTGCACCTGCCCTGGCCCAGGTGCCCAGATGCCACTGTGAACAAGAGGGACACAGCCCCGGACCTCATGGAGCTCTCTGTCTAGCGGGAGAACCAGACAAATAAACACACACACTTCCATGCGCCGCCATGGGGGGCGGGGGGTTAGTCCTGAGGGGAAGGCGGCATGTGCTAAGGCCCTGAGGGTGTGGCCCTGGAGCCTGAGGACCCTGCAGGACACCCAGCAGAGAAGCTGAGGCCTGGGGGAAGGATGCTCAGGAGAGAGGGCCCTGGAGACCTGGAGCAAAGGGCCACATGGCAAGGAGGTCGGGCCTGAGTGGCCGGGCTTGATGGCACCTGGAGAGGAGCAGCCTGGCCATGTTCCAGCCCCTGACCTGCACGGCTGTGCTCCGGTCCTAGATCCTGAGCAACCTGGTGATGGAGGAACTGGGCCCTGAGCTGAAGGCGGAGCTCGCCCCGCGGCTGAAGGGGAAACCACAGGAGCGACAGCGGCAGTGGATCCAGGTGGGTGGTGGGTGGTGGGTGGCAGGGCTGGGGGCGGGGCGGGGGGCCGGCAGCTGCCCAGCACCCTCAGCCCAGCGCTGACGCCGCTCTGTGCCCCCAGATCTCAGACGCCGTGTACCGCCTGGTGTACGAGCAGGCCAAAGCGCACTTTGAGGCGGTGCTGTCCAAGCTGCTGCTGGCCCGGCCGGCCATGGAGGCCGTCATCCGCACCGACATGGACCAGATCATCACCTCCAAGGAGCACCTGGCCAGCAAGATCCGAGGTGGGCAGGCCTCCCGCGGGGCTGTCTTCCCCGGGCCGACCTGCTGGGACCGCCGGCCCCAGGAGCCAGGCGGCCTCCCGTCTGTTTCATGGGTCCATCTGCATTTCACAGCAACGACTCGATTCATTGATTGCTTTAAAAAAAAAAATGGAAATCAAATCTGAGCCGTTGCTTTTCCAAGCTATTTCTGGACACCCAGACCCTGACGGTCTAAATGTTGTCAAGGAGGCTGAGCCCTTGGCTCATCTTCGGGCGATCACAGCTTCTCACACGTGTCGTTCCACAGACATCGGCTTAGCACGGTGACGATTCCCTTTCACCGAGTCCAACTTCTCTGTCAGTTTATGCTCCTTCCCGTGCCGCCCGATGGGATCCTTTCACTCCCTGCCACCATCACACCACGGCCAGAGTCCTCAGCTGCCTGAGACTCCTTCTGTACTGGCTGTGTTCGCTGGGAGTGGGTGGGCCACCGAGAGCTGCCGTTCATTCTGTGGAACGAACACTAGCTGGGCAGAGGGGAGGGAGGGCCGTCAGAGCCCCCAGGGGGAAAGCGCCTGGGCGGGAGTGTCCTGGAGATGGTCCCTGCCACAGCGTCACAGCCTGCCACACGGGCACGCTGAGGCCGGCCACACCATTCCAGACAGGGTCGGGCTCAGCCTTTGCAAAACCCAGAGGCTCATTGAATCCACTGAAGTATTTTTCTTTCTTTTTTTAAAAAAAAAAGAAAAAATGAGCAAGACCCGAAGGTGTTCTCTCCCCGCTCTAGCTAAAGAAAAGCTGCGGGCGCCTCTTGGCCGCAGTCCATTATGTGTGTCTTTACTGTCTCAGAGTCATTGTTTGCTGCTGCTGTCACCTTTGGTTTTCTTTAAAAAACACACAAACAAAACCCAACAGCCTGCCTCTAGCCTCGGGGCCTGGGAGGGCTGGGAGCTGCTCCCAGGGGCCTCACTAACCAGCTCCCTCTGGGCGCAGCCTTCATCCTCCCCAAGGCGGAGATCTGTGTGCGGAACCACGTGCAGCCCTACATCTCCTCCATCCTGGAGGCCCTCATGGTGCCCACCAGCCAGGGCTTCACCGAGGTGCGGGACGTCTTCTTCAAGGAGGTCACCGACATGAACCTGAACGTCATCAACGAGGGCGGGGTTGACAAGCTGGGCGAGGTGAGGCCTTGGCTGGGACCCGGGTGGGCCCCTCCCCTCCCAAGTCACCTGTGAACAGGGTCTGAGGGGCGAGTGCGCGAGGCTGAAGCTGTTGGGGGCTGGCATTAGAGGAAAGGGGTTACCTAATCCCCTGCCACCAGCCTTTCTAAGCCATGTGGGTTGTAAAATAGCAAAGAACAGAGAAGGGAGGGAGGGCAGGAGGAAAAGAAGGAAGGAGAGGAGCAGAGAGGAGAGGAGGAAGGAAGGCAACTGCAGAGACGAGGCATGTGACTGTCAAGGTAGACGAAGTACGTGTGAGCCGTTCATGTGCCCCACAAGCAGAGACAGCCGGCTCCCCCTGTTCCTCAGTTATCTGGTTCTTGGGGTGAACGCCCTTCCACAGACCCCATCTGAGCACTTGGCTGCCTGGAGCCCCACATGGCTGTCAGGTGAAGGGAGAACCGATCCTATCCTAGCCTCCTCTCTATACCTTAAATTGGAGAGTCTACAGACAACATAACTGTGGAATTTGAGAACCAGAAAGGAACTTAGAGGTCAGGAGAAACCTAATTTTGAGGCTGAGGAACCTGAGGCTCAGAGAGGGTGAGCGCCCTGGCCCAGGTCACCCAGCGCCCAGAAGGGAACAGGACCCAGCTCCCAGCTCCCGGGTTGTGCTGCTGGACGACGTTCCTCCAGCTTCAGATCCCCGGCTCCGAGGGCCCAGGAACGATGTGGGTCGGGGGGTGCCTACCGTGCAGGTGGCCGCAGCTCAGGTCCCGCCTCCCTGCCTCCCTGCAGTACATGGAGAAGCTGTCCCAGCTGGCGTATCACCCCCTCAAGATGCAGAGCTGCTACGAGAAGATGGAGCCGCTGCGGCTTGACGGGCTGCAGCAGCGTTTCGACGTGTCCAGCACATCCGTGTTCAAGCAGCGAGCCCAGATCCACATGCGTGAGGTGGGCCAGAGGCGGCTCCCCGCACACCCCTCAGCCCTCTCCCTCCCACAGCCCCCATCTCCTGGCAGAGTCCCCACCCTCCTCTTGTGCGCCCTGCAGCCACGCCCAGCCCCGCGTGCTCCCCTGCTCCGGTCCATGTGTTTGGAACACCTGTCCCTCTGTTCACCTGGCTAATTCAAACTCACCTTTCAGGTCTCAGCTTAGAAACCCCTCCCTCCATGAAGCCCTCCTTACTCCCCAAGCCCCTTCCTGCAGGGCCCAGGACCTCGGTTTCTTATTTCCTTGAGGCAGGGACTGCCCGTGCCCAGCCTGTGCCAGCACAGGGTAGACACTTGGTAATGCTGTGAGGGCGGGAGCGCAGTGAGCGAGCGCACACGCCACCCGCTCCTCCCGGCTGGCGGGGGACAGCTGGCTGAGGGGCCCCTCGGAGGCACGCAGCAGGGGCTGCGGTCACTCGGGGCCTTCACGTGCCCCCTGGTGTGTCCCACAGCAAATGGACAACGCCGTGTACACCTTCGAGACCCTCCTGCACCAGGAGCTGGGGAAGGTGCCCACCAAGGAGGACCTGTGCAAGTCCATCCAGCGGATCCTGGAGCGGGTGCTGAAGGTGAGCGGCTCTGCCCCGGCCCTGTTCCTGCCCCAAGTGTGGCCGAGCCCTGCGTCCAGTCCCGTCCTCCTGCCAGGGCCGGCGGCCACTGGCTCAGAGCCCCCTTCTCCTCTCTCCCGGCAGAAGTACGACTATGACAGCAGCTCTGTGCGGAAGCGCTTCTTCCGGGAGGCGCTGCTGCAGATCACCATCCCCTTCCTGCTCAAGAAGCTGGCCCCCACCTGCAAGTCGGTGAGCAGCCCTGGCCCCCCTCAGCCGCTCTCCACAGCCCCTCCTGGTCCTGGGAGCCGGAGCCAGCCCGACCAGCGTCCGGGCCGGGTGGAATCGTGGACCCTCTGCCTCCAGGCCCTGACGGCCCCCTCTGCCCCTTGCCCGCCTCACCTTGCAGGAGCTGCCCCGGTTCCAGGAGCTGATCTTCGAGGACTTTGCCAGGTTTATTCTGGTGGAGAACACGTACGAGGAGGTGGTGCTGCAGACGGTCATGAAGGACATCCTGCAGGGTGCGTGCCGGCCGCCAGGGGGCCGCTGAGAGCTGGGGGGGGTCGTCCCCACCTCCACTGGGCTGGGATTCTTATTGCCAGAAGGGAGACGGAGGAGGCCGCCCAGAGGCCTTTCTCGTGGGGTCAGCGAAGCTGCAGACCATCATGGGGTGTATGCTGTGGGCCGGGTAGGCCCGCTGTTAGCTGTGCAGCCACAGGAGGGGAGCGCCCAGTCTCCGTGCCTTCGTTTTGTGGCGTGTCAGATGAGTGACAGGGTGGCACGGTGGTTGCCGCTTGGGCTTTGGGTTAGGGTCATGGCTTCTCCTTCCTAGCTCTGAGGCCTGGAATAAGTCACGTCCCAGTGACAGCACCCGCAGGCCGTGGGGAGGGCTCTGGGGGTGATGCCGGTGGCATCTGGGCACCGTGGAGGGTGTGGTGGCTGTGGCCCCCGTGGCGCATGTGCTGATGCCGCCCGCTTGGCCCTGCAGCCGTGAAGGAGGCCGCCGTGCAGAGGAAGCACAACCTGTACCGGGACAGCGTGGTCCTGCACAACAGCGACCCCAACCTGCACCTGCTGGCCGAGGGCTCGCCCATCAACTGGGGTGAGGAGTACGGTGGCAGTGATGGTGGCAGTGGGCGCAGTGGCAGCCCCAGCCCCGGTGTCCAGGAAGCAGCCACCATCTCGGAAAAGCGACGGCGTGCCAAGCAGGTGGTGTCCGTGGTCCAGGACGAGGAGGCGGGGCTGCCCTTCGAGGTCGGCCGTGAGCCACTATCACCTGCGTCCCCGGACAGTGTCACTGAGGTCCGTGACCTGCTGGCCCAGGATCTGGGGGCTGAGAGCCCCCCGCCAGCCTGCCCCCTGCTCAACGGGGCCCCCTTGCCCGCGATCCCTGTGCCCTCCTCGCCTTCGCCCTCCTCACCACCTGCAGCCTCACCACGGGCCTCGCCCCTCCAGCAGCTCCCACCTGGAAAGGCTGTGGACCTTGAGCCTCCAAAGCCCAATGACCAGGAGACCGGGGAGCAGGAGTCCAGCCCTGGCGGCCGGCCCCCCATCCACACCACCACCGAGGACAGCGCGGGGGTGCAGACTGAGTTCTAGGCTGGTCGCCCCCAAGCTTCTGTTGGACGCGGCGCGCAGGCCCCTCCCGCTGAGGCACTGAGGAGCTTGGCCCCTGGGATTTGGATTTGTGCCTCCGGGTGGGGGTGGGCAGGGCTGGTGCGGCTCCTCGGGCTGAGCAGGGACAGGCCCACCCGAAGTCACTTTATTGGGTTTGTCACACTCTGTTGCTGTTTTCTCTTCTGTGGGGTGATCTCGGCTTTCCTGCTTGGCTAGGGGATGAGCAAAGCTGAGGGGCCTGGGGGGCGCCGGGTGGCCCCAGTTCTCTGGGTCCTCCCTTCCTGCCTTTCCTCGTGGGCCCGTGTCCCTAAGGGGTCTTGCCATCCTTGCAAAGAGGGAGGCAAAGGCATCGTCTGCTGACTCAGAGCCCATGAGTTTCCTCCCCTCTCACCCAGGGCTCACTGGAACCAGGAACATGGAGTGTCCAGGCCCATCCCTGGGCCCCACTCCCCTCTCCGCTCTTCCAGGCTGGGCCCAGAGGCCAGTTTTGGAGTGGACAGTGGCCTGGCTTCCCCGCTCTGGGTGAGGGGAAGTGCAAGGAGGGGTCTTCGGGCCAGAGCCAGGCTGGGGTGGGGGGAGGGGCCATAGGCCTGGGGTGGAATGAGAAAGGCTTGGAATGTGCTGGTCTGGGCAAGGAAGTGTCCGAGGGCAGGAAAAGGGCAGGAAAGAATGAGCCATGCAAGCAGGAGGCCAGAGGGCAGAGGTTGCTGGAGGCCAGGCTGGCCTTCAGGCCTTGTCTCCCGGTTCCAGCCTCAGCCGGCTCCCACCCCTGTGCCCGCCTGCTGGGCTGGGCTGAGGGAGGCGGCACTGCTCAGGGGCAGGGCTTAGCAGGTGTGGATTCTGTCTTCCGAGGGCCACCTCCAAGGTACGGCTGTCCACTGCGGGAGCTCTAGGGTTCCTGGGGGTCACGGCTCCCGAGGCACCACTGGTCGCCGCTCTGAGGGCTTGGGGTCAGGCTGTGGCTTGGCTGTTGCTGCCTGAGTCCCCAAGTCACCTCAGCCTAACATTCCAGGCCTGTTTTCAAATGTGAGTCACTTGGGGGCCCACTGTCCTCAGCCTCCTGTTCCTGGGGGTGAGGGTCAGGCCGAGGCAACCCCCAGCCTGGCAGTCCCCGGCCCCGCCCCTGCTGCTTCGAGGAGAGGGTCGGCAGGGCAGACTGACTTCTTCAGGGTCCTCGGGGTGGGGCCCCCACCCAGCCCTGCACCCTCCCTTGATCTGCTTCCTGGGGCCCGGGCCTTGGACCCCAGGATGGATGGCAGCGGTTGGTGCAGCCCCCCACCCCGCACCTCACTAAACCTCTTCTACCGACACATTCCGTCTTACGATGCCCTCCTCTAGTGCCTTCTTTGGGGATTTTCCAGTCATTCTTCCCAGATATTGTATTGAAAATATTCAGCAAACTGTTTAAGCTTCTACTAATCAATAAATGCTTTATTTAAAGCCAGTGGCCTGTGTGTGGTGCTGGCAGGAGGAGACCTGGCTGGAGACTGCGGGCGGGCCTGTCCGTGCGCCCTGGCTTTCTGGGCTCACTGGACCGAGTACCTCCAGCTCAGAGTTCTCGTACCCTCCGTCTTACAGGAGGAAACTGAGTCTCAGAGGGAAGACAGCATGTAGGTGACGGGCCTGCCTTGAGCTCAGCTTCCTCGGCTAGATCTGGGCAGGGCGGTCTTCCTGCAGGTTTAAGGCCACGTGGCTGGGGGCACCCACAGGGGGTGGGCCTCCGGCGCATGCTGGATCCAAACAACGATGCCACATTTTCAAGACTCCTGACCGCACAGCACCTGCTGTGGGCCTGCACCTCCAGGACCAGAGCCTGGCAGCAGATCCAGCATATGGTGCCATCATTACCACGTCACCAACGTGTAAACTGAGGTTAGGGGACCCCCCCCCCCACCCCACTACCACACACACACACACCTGGTGGGGACGGGCTGCCTCATCCATGGGTAAAAACGTGTTCCTCCTGGGTAGATGGCAGCGTCACTGTGGCGGATGTTGGTTTCCTTGGTACCAGGCTGCCCACCGTGGTCAGTGGCCGAGGGCTCGTCCACGAGGGCTGGGGTGTGGAACAGCAGGGGCTATGGGGCCACAGACTAGGGGTTCACCTCTGGTCTTGCTGCTGTCCTCAGCAAGTCACTAACTCCACCTCCGGTGCCTCGCCTATAAGAGGGGACTCGCCAGCGTCCTTTCTCGCAGGGCAGATGTGCTCTGCAGAGCGGCTCTGCCCCTCTCAGGCCTCAGCCTCCCCACCTGACCACGGGGAGCTCAGCAGGGCGAGTGGTGAGGGGGAAGGAGGCATCGCGGGAAGAGGCCCAGCTCCTGCCTCACACAAGGAGCCTTCGTCCATTTCAGCCCACAGGACTGATGGACGGTCCCAAGAGGCGGGGAAACTGATGCACAGGGCTCTTTCTGCCACCAGGCCTGTCCCCTGCGTCCAGTTGGCTCTGGACACTGCCCCTGGGGTGACCATCGGTCTCCATCAGAGCCCCAGCATGTCCAGCATTGAACAGACAGGAAACAGGATGGAAGGCGGCCAGGGTCAGGGGGGGGACAGCTAGCGGCAGAGCCCAGGCACCCTGAGCTGGCCTGCCTCCGGCCCAGAGAAAACCCTGCCCGTGGCTCAAAACCATTTGCCAGAAAAGGCACAATAAGCGTGCAACTCTACAGCCAGGACAAGGTGCACGCTCCTGGGATTGTGCACGAACAGCCCGCACGGCTCCACACCCGGCACCGCCGTGTCCTAGCTGCAGGTCCTGGGCCTTCAGCCCGCAGCTGGGCTCCCTGGTCTGGGATAACGACCGCTTGGGCCTGACACGGCACCATCTGCTCCGGCTGCCTCCTGTGCCACTTTTCTCTGAGCCGCGTCTCCCGTCCCAAGGGGTTTGCATAAATTCACGTTTGGGAATGACTCTGCCTCCTCCTTTCCTTCTGACCAGGGTGCAGCCCTCCCTGACCGCACCCAGCCCCCGGACTCTTCCCCTCCATCAGGACCCAGTGATGACTCCGAAGCAGCAGGCCAGAAGTGGGTTTATTGGCAGTCCTGCTTTGGGTCTGCAAAGCTCATTGCCCGCCCTTGAGCCGCGTGGGGTGAGGTGGTGCAGATCTGGAGCAGAGGGGCCCGAGTGTGGCGGGGCAGCGGTGAGGGAGGCAAGAAGGGGCTGATGTCGCCTGTGGCACCAGGCCTGCACTGAACACATTCCAGCCGATCGGACAGCCCGTGGTGGCCTGTGGCCTCTCCTCACATCAGGGCCCTCCTGACTCCCGCCACCTGCTGCGTGGGACAGCACTGCCTCTGTTCCCCTGGCAAGAACAGCAAGGCTCCTGAAGGGACAGGCTGCCAGCGTCGGCTGGGAAGGGCGGAGCACACTGGCCAGGACACTCCGTCCTGTGCTCAGATGGTGCCACGGCTGCCTCTCCACACCCTCCCTGGTACCAGGAGGGCTCCCCTCTTCTTCCACAGTGTGCAGGTCACCGCTAGGAACATCCACCTGCCCGGCCGGCCCAGCTGCTTGGAGATCGAGGGTGGGGGGCGCCCTCCTGGGCTGTAGGGTAGGGCCCAGGCCAGAGGGGCCTTACTCGTCTGGGGAGAGCAGGGGTGAGCTGGAGCCCTGGGCCTGCAGGTGTGGACGTGGGCCGGAGGGCCGGGGGCCAGGCGGGCGCTCAGCTGCTGTGGTAGATCCGGAGGCGCTGGGCGATCTCCTGGCGGCACAGCGGGCAGGTGCGCAGCGGCTGGCAGCACTGCAGGCAGCAGCAGACGTGGCCACAGTTGAGGAAGATCATCTGGGCCTGAGGAGAGAGCGCAGCGTCTGGGCTCTGCCACTGGTCGTCCTGAGCCTCTCGACCATCCAGAAGCACGCCACACAGCAGGGGAACGCCCAGCCCTGCCCTCTGCTAGCAGTCCGGCACTCCTTCATGTTTTGTTAAAAATCTATAAATGCCCGTAAGCCCCGCCCCTTTCTTTCTAATATGAAACTGGATTATATGCTCTGATGTTTTACTACTTGCCTGCCCCCCTCTCTCGGGGTGACAGCTGCGGTGCCCTCTGGATGGAACCAGCCCTGCTGCTGGACGGGAAGGCTGTTCCCAATTTTTGTGTTTTTTTGTGTGTGCACTTGCCCAGCCCCCAGTCTAAAAGCAATTCCAACACGATGGCCTAGAAGCCACGCCTACGCTTTGCTTCAGTGGTTCCTCCTGTTAGGAATTTACCATAAGGCCACAGTCTAGGGCAGTGACGGCGAACCTATGACACGCGTGTCAGAGGTGACATGCGAACTCATTTTTTTGGTTGATTTTTCTTTGTTAAATGGCATTTAAATATATAAAATAAATATCAAAAATATAAGTCTTTGTTTTACTATGGTTGCAAATATCAAAAAATTTCTATATGTGACACGGCACCAAAGTTAAGTTAGGGTTTTTCAAAATGCTGACACGCAGAGCTCAAAAGGTTCGCCATCACTGGCCTAAGGTGTGCTCCCAACTCGTTCCAGGCTGCTCAGCTCAGCACTGTTTGTAATAATGAAATTGGAAGCCAACCTATGGGGCCCCAAAGCAGGAATTTGGTTAAATTTATAACCGAGTCCTTCCACATCATGCCTGCCCCAGGTGTGGTGAAGACCGAGGGAAACCAAATGCTCTAACACGGCCACCTTTTCTAAGCAGGGGCGCACGGTGGAGGGAGGGTGAGTTTTAATTTTATATGCTGTGTTGTACATGGAACCACAAAAGACCCCGAACAGCTGCAGCAATCTTAAGAACGAAAAATGAAGTAGGAAGGGTCACAATACCGACATCAAACTATACTACAAAGAATTATAACCTAAACAGCCCAGTACTGGCACAAGAACAGTCATACAGACCAATGGATCAGAACAGAGACTCCAGAAATTGACCCACGCCATTATGGCCAATTAATATTTGACAAAGGAGGCAAGAACATACAATGGAGTAAAGACAGTCTCTTCAACAAATGGTGCTGAGAAAACCAGACAAACACATGCAAAAAACATGAAACTAAACCACCAACGTACACCATACACAAGAATAAGTTCAAGATGGATGAAACACTTAAAGGTAAGCCATGAAACCAGAAAAATCTTAGAGGAGAACATAGGCAGCAAAATCTCAGACATCTCATGGAGCAATATGTTTACAGATACATCTCCTAGGGCAAAAAAACAGAGAAAATAAACAAATGGGACTACATAAAAATAAAAAGCTTCTGCACAGAAAAAGAAAGAAACCACCATCAAAATGAAAAGGGGACCCACTGCCTGGGAGAACATACTTGCCAGTGACATACCTGATAAGAGGTTAATACCCAAAATATATGAAGTACTCAGACACTCAACAAAAGGAAGACAAACAATCCAATGAAAAAATGGGCAGCAGACCTGAACACACAGTTCTCCAAAGAGGACACACAAATGGCCAAGAGACATATGAAAAAATGCTCGAAGTCACAAACCATCAGAGAAATGCAAATAAAACCACAATGAGGTATCACCTCATACCTGTCAGAATGGCTATCATCAAAAAAATCAGCAAACAACAAGTGCTGGCGAGGATGTGGAGAAAAGGGAACACCAGTTCACTGCTGGTGGGAATGCAGACTGGTGCAGCTGCTGTGGAAAACAGTATGGAGTTTCCTAAAAAAATTAAAAATGGAACTTCTATTTGACCCAACGATCCTGCCTCTGGGAATATAATCTAAAAACCCCAAAACACCAATCAGAAAGAATATATGTTCATAGCAGCATTATTTACAATAGTGAAGATTTGGAAACAGCCCAAGTGCCCATCAGTAGGATAAATAGGTACAAAAGCCGTGGGATAGTTACACTATGGAATACTATGAGCTGTGAAAAAGATCTCTTACTCCTTGGGACAGCATGGAGGGACCTGGAAAATACTATGCTAGGTGACATAAGCCAAACCGAAAAAGACAAATATCGCATGATCTCACTTATTTGTAGAACATAATGAACAAAATGAACTGACCAACAAAATAAGACACGAAGCATGGAGGCATGGAACAGACTGACATACCTCGATGTGGGGTTGGGGAGATGAGAAGAGATAAACCAAAGAACTTAGATACTTATATGCAGAGCCCATGGACACGGGCAATAGGGTATTGAAGACCTGGGTGGGGGGGATGGGTAATGGCTGGGAGGAGGGAGGGAAGGGGAGGAAAATGGGAGACATCTGTAATACTGCCAACAAGAAAAAATATATTTAAAACCTTCTGGGGAAAAGAAAACATAAAAATTTTTATATGCTGTGTTGTTTAGTTTTTACAATAAGAGTGAATGTTGTAATGTTTTTTTAAAAAGACGGTTTTAGAACAGCCTCTTCAGAGAAAATTGTGTTGTTGATATTTAACAACTTGAGAAATTTTCCTTAATGTATTTGTTAAGTAGGGAAAACACCCTCTTTGAAAAAAAAAAGAAGTCTAGCATTGCTCATATTTGGGTCATGGGATCATGGGTCACTTTTATTTCCTGTATTTTCCACAGCTTCTAATGAACACCAGATACTTACATGACTAGAGCAAAGTGTTTAGGAAGACACGGATGGGCGCGGGCAGGGCGCCGGCTCCAAACTTACCTCCCGTTCCAGGCACACCACACACTCCGAGGTCTGCACCTCCAGCTCCGCGGGGGGAGCCGACGGCCTCGCGGACTCAGGAAGCTCCTCAGGGGCCGTGGGCTCCAGGGCCCCGAGGACCTCATCCGGGGGTGGTTTCAGCAGCTCTGTGGGGACCAGAGAGAGGTGAGCCAGGCCTCTCCCAGTGATCCCAACCCCAAGGGGCTGCCCCCAGCCCTGCCTGCCCCACGTGGACACTGAGCTGGAGGTGAGGGTGTTCTGACCTCAGAATGGGGCGGGGGCGAGGGGTGGGGGGAGCCTTACCACACGCCCTCTTATTTCTCTTCTCTGAGTCTCCTGCCCCATCTGGAAAAGGGGAGAGCTGGGACACGGGCAGGGGGCACGGCACTGGCTAACTGGGGTCTCTTACGCCTAACGTCCCCCGGACCTTTAAGGGCCATCCTGCAAGTAGGGCTCTGTCACATTCAGAGATGAGACCTGAGCTCAGAGGGTGGCCACGTGCCCAAGGCCACAGCGCCACCTGGTGGTGGAGTTGCAGCACAGGAGCCCCTGCTTAGGGACTCGGGTGGAGGAGCCTCCCTCTCAGCTTCACCCAGTGGCCGGGGAGACAGAGGAGCAGGGACAGGAGTGAGAGGTCCCCACGGCTGCTCCCCGCACCCCTGGCAGGGCCCCCAGCGTGCCCACTGCTCTCCCCTGCAGCAGCCGCCAGCCCTGAAGCCAGACATCAGCCTGGGCCCTTCCAAATGCAGTCTTTCTGATCATCACCCAGTGGGCACCACCGACATCCCTGAGTCTGCTTCAGCCCTGATCCCCACCCTGACCTCAGCTCATATGTTTCATTGATTCTGTGGTTTGACTTACAAGCAGTATTATTTTATAATTGGAAAAAAATTCTGAAGATTTTTCAAAGGTTATTACAACCCTAGACACTCTAAGGGTATCAGGGTGCCCCAAGCCATCGTGGTGAAGAGGCCCTTCTGTACTTAATATGACACAGATGGAGGCCTGGGAGCAGTAAGAGCATTGGTAGGAAAACGCCCGAGCATTTCCTGTCCCTTCTGGAGCTAAGAAGGAGCCATCCGCCACAGCCCCCTTCCTGGTGGGGTGGGCAGAGCCAAGGCATCACACCGGCAGCAGGGACACCCTGAGAGGGGGATTAGCTCCGAGCAGGGAGCAGCTCCTGCTAGCTCTGGGGTTGGTGGGAGATGGTGAGAGGTTTTGGATGCTGGAGGGGCTTGGAGTGAAAGGTACCTGCAACTCTGCTCCAGGGAGGTGTGTCTGCTAGGGTGTCACCTTTGTCTCAACCCCTCAGGTGGGCACTGTTGTTATCCTAACATGTTTGCTGATGTTATTGCCGATGTTAGGGCGACCCAAGTCCTGATGCCAAACTCTTCCTGACCTGAGTGTGATGGGGCCATGCAGGGGGACAAACATCTGAGGGGGCTATTTTGCACAAGACTTGATACTGAAGGGCTGGAAGCTTAATGACTTTTTCTAGGTAGAGTCAGTCCCTGCTGTAAAATTGGCCGGAAAACTGGTGTCTGTAGATGGCATGGCCCTGCCATCAGTCCTGACATCTGGGGACCCAGCCAGGCAGTCTGAGCTCCTGCCTCACCCCTTCGGTCTGGTCTGGCACCTCCACTTTAGCCTCTGTCCCAAACAGATCCTGCTCGAGGCTGGCCCTCCCGTGGGCTTGCCCAGCCTGGCAGCCTGCCCTCGCCTTCATTCTTGTTCTAGGCCCCAGGCCTCCTTCCGCGTGTCAAGGCCCCTCGGCCTTTCCTGAGGGGCAGCAGAGCCCAGTGGTTCAGCCGTTTGCTGGCTGTGTGATGTTAGAGGCGAGTTAACCTCTCTCTGCCTGTTTCCTCACCCCTCAAATGAGATAATAATACCCATGTGATGGGGTTGCGACAGGTGACACAACATGGTACACGTGCTATGGCTGGCAACTGCCTGGCAGCAGATCGTGCTCGGCACACAGGAGAGCCGGTTTCCATGCCTGCCCCTGCACCCACCTCGGTACCTGCTCTCCCCTGGCCTCCGACGGGTGGAGGGCCTTTATGACCTGCACTTACCCTCACAGCCCGTCACACACATCCTCACAGACACCCCAGCCACAGTGCTGGGCACTGGATACAGCTGGTTTCTCCCTCGATTCCAAGGCCCCCGGGTGTGTGAGTCCCAGTGTCTGTAGGGTGGGTTTAGGGAAGGTCATGGGACAGGGAGCCAAGGGCCCCGAATGCTGCAAGGAAACTCCCATTTTTTTGTCTGTTTTTCTCATTCGTAAATCCTGTTCCTTTAGGAAGGAACCTTAAGGACTGGCAGGGGCTAGATCCAGCCTTTAGGGCTCGACCTGAAGAGTAAAGAGATGACTGCCCCCACCACAGTCCACACGCAAGGTGGGTGTCAGTACCTGGCTGGATCCTGGCCGTGTCCAGCAGCTCCCGGGCCCTCCGCAGGATCTCGTGTTGCAGGCCAGCTTCTGAGACGCCCACCTGTGGAGTCCAAGGAGCGCAGACTGTGGCCTGGGCTGGGCCGGAGCCGGCCACACAGCACAGAGCCACGGGGCCGCCTCACTCCTGGCTGCTGGCGCCTTCAGCAAGGGGCCCTGGGGCATGTGCTAATAGCAGAGCTTTCCAAGAACTGCAAGAAGAGCAAGCGACCCTTGGCCAGGTTGGGCCCGTGGCCCAGCGCTGCGCTGACCTCCCCCGAGAGGCTGCTGCTGCCCACCTTGGCCAGGTCCCCAGGGCTCATGCGGCTCAGCATGTCCAGCGAGATGCGGTGATGGGCAAAGATGGGCAGGTAGTGCTCGGCGGACAGCTCCACCAGCAGGGCCGCCAGTGGGCGCTCCATGCCCTCTTCCTGTACAGGGAAGAAGAACAAGAAGCCATTATTCACAACAGCAAACAAAGGGTGTGAATATATATAACCGAAGTGCAAAATGTATTCTTGGAACTTTCCCTACAAAAATGCGTGTGTAAGCGCCGAGAGATGGATGTACAGGAAGTTCACTGTCGCTCTATTTGTGAACTTGAAAACAGTAAGCAACTTAAGTACCATTGAGGGGACTGTTTAAATGGACGAGGGCCATCCATGTGCCACATGGTATGCAGCTGTGGGGAAACAATGCGGACCCTACCGGTATGAGTCCATGTCCGGGCCTGGACAGCTGCCCATCACCACTAAGAGGAAGAAGAAGCTGCCAAATAGTATGTACAGAAAGACTCCATTTTTATTTAACATTAAAAAAAAAAAGTGTTGCCCTAACTGGTTTGGCTCAGCGGATAGAACGTCGGCCTGCGGACTCAAGGGTCCCAGGTTCGATTCCAGTCAAGGGCATGTACCTGGGTTGCGGGCACATCCCCAGTAGGGGGCGTGCAAGAGGCAACGGATTGATGTTTCTCTCTCATCGATGTTTCTAACTCTGTATCCCTCTCCCTTCCTCTCTGTAATAAAATCAATAAAATATATATTTTTTAAAAAAGTGTTGGGAGGGGAGAGGGAGGAGATGGAGACAGGGAGAGCGGACCACATCCGGCTTGTCCACGCAGGTGCGCGGCGGCAGCACTGTCTCCACGTGTGTTAGCACGCACAGAGCGCCAGCAGCTGTCTGCTCTCACGGGAATGAACCCTCCCTCTCACTCTGTGCCCGGGGTCCAGCCACCAGAAGCACGCACGGAATGAAGCTGGAAGGTCAAGCAGCAGGGTACCCCTGAGTCTCCCGGTGTGGGCGGCGCCACCAGGCCTTACCTGAAGCTTCAAGGACAGGGGCTTCTGGTTCAATAGCCGTTGATACTGAATCAGCCAGTAATTTTCCTGCTTGGTTTCACTTTTGGCTTCTAACTCCGTCTGCCAGAACGAAGTTGATGCTGTTAGTTACAAATCGGTAAGTAAAAAAAATGACAATGATGGTGACTGAGCTGTGTCCTCTGAGCGCGTGGACGGCACGTGGTATCTCACAGCGTCCCTGTCCGCTATCATCACAGCACGTCAACCACAGGCAGGAAGGGCAGGGAGCAGCACTGCCCCCAGCTTACCGCTGAGAAGGGTCCCACACACCCACCTGGTGGGGGCCTGCCCCTGACTGCTGCACCTGGCACCTCCTAGTGATTAGCAGCCCAAGGTCGAGGTGCTGCTCAGTGTCAGGGCCACGATCCAGAACCGGATCTGTCCTGCTCTGGGGCCTGGGTCTGAGCAGCGGAGCCGGCCCATCCAGGACACGGGGTCTGATGTGACACAGGAGCAGGATTTCAACACAGGGACCTGAGTGCCCTTTGGTGGTCACTCCTGGGCCTTGCCTAACTGGCTCCCCTCTCCTGGCCTGGGCTGTGGACGTACCTCTCTTCTGGAACCCATGGCCCTGAACCTCATGTTCTGCTGAGGTGCTGCTCCCTCCCCTAGTGAGTCCCTCACCGCCCCTCGAGGGCAGGAACCCAGGGCCAAGTATATGGCTGCTCCTGCACGATGCCCGCACTACACTACAATTTGTACAGAATGCAGTGAGGCGGCGGGAGGGAAGGCACCTTCTGATGGGCGCAAGCGTGGCACTGGGGCTTGCGCAGGGCTCGGAAGTTTCGGAGCTGGTCTCAGCCTCCTCCGTACCCTGCACAGGGCCTGCTCTTGGAGCCCAGAGGGTGCCTGGAGCAGTACCGACACCAGGGGAGTGCCTCGGTCCCCCAGCCCCAGCCAGTGGGCTGGCCTCCATCCTCACCACTCACATGCACTTGGGATCTGGAGGACGCGACCTGGCTGCTACCTAAATGCAGCTCTGCCACCCTAATGATGTGCCACCCATGTGGGCACAGGGGACAACTGGGTACTTCCTGTCAAAGGCTTATTAAAGGCCTGCCCTGGACACAGCAAGTCCTCTCCTGGGCTCAGCTGTTCTCAAATACTTAGCTGCAAAGACGGTCAGAGCGCACTGCTCATGAAAGCAAAGAACGGGAAGCAATCTAAATGCTCAACAGGCCAAACGATGGCCTCTCCAAACGCAGCCATGAAAAGAATGCGGAGGAGTATTTCAGTGACACGGGAAGAACAGGTGAAAGCGAGCTGGTCACCCAGGGCTCTGCACTGTTTACGTTTAAGCACGTGCACACATAGCTATAAAGAAGTATCACAACGCTTGAAAAATGTTCATCAAACCATGAGCAACAGACAACTCTCAGAAGTGAGACTCCTTTCCTTTGTAAACGTCCATGTTTTCTACGATGAACAAGTATGATGTGAATAACAGAAGTGTTTCCAAGAATGGCAAGTGTGTGGAGGGCAAGCAAGCCCGTGTTCGGTGCTACGCGGAAGCCCAACGCACCAGGATTGCCCGGAGCTCCTCCTCTCGCTGCGTCTTCTCTTTGAGCAGCTGCTGGAGCAGGGAGGTGAGGGCCCAGCGCTGCTCTGAGATCATCTCCTGCAACACAAGACCACACCCAGTGCCGCCGGAAGCTCCCAGCAGCCCTGGCGCCAGAGGCCCAGGGCACAGTGGCGGGATCCCCCGCAGAGTTCTCAGCCGGGGGCTCATGGAGGGCTGACTCAGATCAAGTCTCTGCCCACGATCTCAGGCTGAGAGTTAGGGGGCAGAGCCGAGGGGCCCCTCTGCCGGGCATCCCCTCCCCACCTGCTCCTAAGCCTGCACCTCCCTGCCCCGTGGGGCTAAGGCCAGGCATGGAATCTAGTGACTGATGTCGGTGGAGTGGTAAGAAACAGCAAACAAAGGAAATGACAAGCCCTGGGTATCTGACCTCCTCTCACTGAGCCCACAGCACGTGGGGGAGACCCATGGCGGGGAGGGCTGTGGAGCACCAGACTGAGGTGCAGAGAAGGGAAAGGCCGCCCCTCCCCCTCCCGCCCAGGTCACACAGCAGGACTGCGCTGGACAGAACCCAGGTCCAGCCTTGCAGTCCAGACGCCGCCGGCCAGTCCCTGCGGCCCCTTCTCTGTGAGCAGGACAGCAGGCCGAGCCGCAGAGAAGCTGCCTGCAGGGAGCGACGCAGCGACTCTCCTCCGGACATCCCTGCGACACCAAGAGAGCTCCTTCCCCAGAGGATGTCAGCCCGAGTGGAACCAGCGCCCCAGAAGCATGGCTTAAAGAGACAGGGAGCTCAGCAGCAACCCCGCTCCAAAACAAAGAAAACGTGGAGATGGAGATGTCACCTGGTGAGCCTTGGCAATGAAACCCTCCTTCCTCTGACCCTCCTGCCTGGCAACAGCTGACCCGAGCCCTAGGCTTGGCCTGCGCTCCCATCAGCCTTCTGGGATTGGGGCACCCTCCAAGGTCACAGCCACGGAGGAGACCTGCCCGGCTTGCTGGAGAGGCGGTGGGGCACCAGGCGGGGATTTCAGGGGGCACAGGGGAGGTACCGGGCAGGCCAGGGAGCCCTACATACCTGTAGTGCCTCTGTGTCCAGGGATTTCCTCTTTAACTCCAGCTGGGTCAGCTGCAATAACTCAGTTTCTATTAACTTAATCTAAACAGAAGATGAGACAGGGTGTTTTTTATTCACATTAGCCATAGTTCAAGTCTGTGCCACTGCTCTCTGATGGCCAAGTGGGGTCTGAGAATCTGTTCTGGGGCTCTCTGGGATGAAGGGGCCCTGAGTGCTTTGGGCAGGGGTGTGGACATGCCTGCCTGGTCAATACTGTTGACCAATTCTCTTGCTTCCTCTGCAGAGCTGTCCCAGATGGGAGCAGAGGGTCATGGAAATGATTGAGTAATAATAAGAGTCATAGCTGATATTTATTGAGGATTCTGCATGCTAGGCCTGTGCTGGACACTTTATATGTATCGGTTTGTCAATTCTCCTCTGGCTCTTAGGAGGTATTATTGCCTCCATTTTACAGACAGGGAAACTGAGGCTCAGAGAGGTTCAGTAACTTGCCTAATGACACAGAGCAGGTACGTGAGTGAGCCCTTTCCCTGGATGTGCCTTCTCAGGGTCTAAAGGGGAACAGCTGGCCTGGTGGGTCAAAACCGCCCACAGTGAGAATATCTAGGGGTCACTGCACACCCCAGGGTGTGACTGGGGACTTTTAGCCCTGGGGGTCAGACCGCACAGCCTGTGCCTATGACCCTATGACCCTTGTCCCTAAGTTCCTAGGTCCCCACCAACCCCTGGTCAGAGGAATGAGCTTCATGTCCGGCTATGTGGGATTGAAATTAAAGAGGGAAATAAAAAGGTAAGCTGGTTTTGGCCAAAAAAGAAAAGAATAAAAAGAAAAAAAAACATGCAAAATGTGAAATTCAAAGTGTTGAGTACGATGCGATGAGCATTCCCACAGCCTGAAAACTCACTTCATCTCCAGCCCGCAGAGCGCACCTCACCCTCAGGAAGCCCAGAGAGTCAGACGGCCCAGAGGCCACAGCGGTGGGGCCCGCCCAGAGCTGGCCCGAGGTCAGCCTTGGCCCCCTCCTCCAGGCCCAGCTGACGTCAGGCCCTCCCTGCTCCCTCAGGTGGGAGATCCTGTCTGTCCCAGTTCAGAGCTGATGGGACATTGGGGTTTCAGCCTGCTGCCTGCGAGTGCTCAGCACAGGCTGCCCCGCGGTCAAGGCCGCAGCTGCCCTTCCCCTCAGCCCTGGGCACCCACAGTGCTGCCTCGGGCACCTGCCAACAGCCCCTGACCGAGGTTCTGGGAGGAAAGGGAGCTTCTGCAGGGAGGCCTCCTGCTGAGCTCCTGTGAAGAAGCCAGGATTCAACCTTAACTGCGGTCTGTCCAGCCACCTCTGCATGTCTCTGAAGGCTGACGAGACAGGTCTAGAAGGGGGTACACGACCCCCACTCACCTGGTTCCTGATCTGCCGATGCATCAGGTCTTTCTTCACCTGCAGAGCCTCAAATGCAGCCTTCTGCATGGCGCTCTGCAACGAGACAGGCTGCTGAGCAGGGCCTGCCTGGCTTCCCAGTCGGCGGCAGACCGGAGTCGAGCGGACGGTGCAGCGGACTCGGAGGTGAGCCCAGGTCCTGCAGCGCTCTGTGGGCTTCTCCGATTGCACCACTCCCTGCCCTTTCAATCCTCATGATGGAGCCCCCACAGCACAGGGAGTGGGTGCCAGCCACAGCGGTGACCAGATCACCACCCAGAGGCCTCTCCCTGCCCCTCTCTTCCTGATGGTTTGTACTAAATGCACTAAGCATGTGGGGTCTCACACGCACTCTGGGACAGGGCTCCATGCAGAGTTCTGCCCCAGCGTGCCCTTCGTGCACCCCCGCCCTCACGTCCTGGGCAAGGGCTTACCTCCTGCAGGATCTGGCTGATGGCTTTGTTCTGATCCACCTGCTGCCACGACAGAATCTGCTGGAACCGCTCATCCATTTCAGCCATGCTGCCACAAAGACAGCACATTCATTTACTCTCTCAACACTTTCTGAGCACCTACTGTGTGCCAGGCGCCTTGGAGGAGATCAAGATAAACCATTTATTCATTCAACAGTGCTTATGGAGCGCCTGCGGGGGTCATGCTCCAGGCGGGGCAGACACAGAGTCTGTCTGAATCCCATGGCCTGGAAGGAGGTGACAGAGTCTGTGTCTGGGAGCTGGGAGACACCCACCCCTGTCCCGGAACACCGCCTCCCAGGTGAGCCGCTCAGGCCCCGAGGAAGCTGCCCTTCCTCTGCACTAGCATCCGCACTCCCCACCCAGCATGTCTCGCCCTGACAGCGGGTCTGCTCCCAGCCCCCAGAACAAGTCTAGTGATTTTGGCACAAAAATCCAAACTTGCAACCTCATGTATGTCCATACTTGGGTGCATCTTGGCTTTGAGTTTGTTTGTTCATAACAATAGCTGTTATTTATTGAACCCTATGTGGCATACCTTATGCTCATTAAAGGCTCCAGCCACTGTAGGGGAAGGTACTGATTTATCCCCATTTTTCTGGTATGAAAATTAGGACTCAGAAAGGAAACGCAACTTGCCCAAGACATCACAGTTACTAGCAGAAGTGCCGTGCTCCTAAGCACAATGCCATGCACCGGGAAAGAGGGAGAGTCCGCACTGAGGACGCAGGGGAGGCTGGCAGCTGCGCCCCCTGGGTGGGAGGAGACAGGGCAGCAGGGCTACTGCCTGTCCCCGTCTGGGGCTCCTGAGCATCGACTGGGCCTTTCTCACCTGGCTCTGCCAGACACCTGTGGCTCCCCGAACAGACACCCGCAGAGCCATGGGGAACTTGGAGGGTCAGACCAGAGTGGCTTCAGCATCAAAGGCAACCCCATCATCGTCCCCCCAGTGCACCCTGCCCCCGACCTGTGTGGATCCTTGGCGATGATGAGTGCACCCCCGTCAGGAGCAACGCCCCCCGCCCGCCCCCACACTCTGTCTGGGTTTGAATCTGGCTCTGTCAGCTGCTAGTTGTGTTTCCTGGGGTGTGTCACATGGCTTCCCTGAGCCTGAGCTGAGATGGTAAAGTGGGGCCAGTAACAGCAGAGTCCCTTGGAGATCCAATAAGCTAGTGCATGTCACGTGGCCAAGAGCCCGGCACACAGGAGGGCATGAGAAGTTGTGGTGATTTACAGGCACCTCAGAGATCGTGTAGGTTTGGTTGCAGACCACCACAATAAAGGAAATACTGCAATGAAATGAGTCACAAGAACTTGGGGTTTCCCGGTGCATATGTATGAGTTAGGTTTACATAACTGTAATCTATTAAGTGTGCAACAGCATTATGTCTCAAAAAACAATGCACATACTTGAATTAAAAAATTCTTTATTGCTAAAAAATGCTAACCATCTGAGCCTTTAGGAAAAATGGTGCCAACAGACTTGCTGGAGGCATGGTTGCCACAAGCCTTTAATTTGTAAAAAACACAGTATCTGTGGAGTGCAATGAAATGAGGTATTGTCACTTTCTCACAGCCCAACACAGAACCATAAGGTCCAGCTAGAAAAGTCATGGAGACCAGTCACCACCTGCCTCTGAGAGCATGGCCGAGGCTGGGGTGGCCGGGCAGGGGACTCCCTGGGCCCAGAGCCGGCTCCCCCAATTCCCTCCTCTGGACGCCTCTCCTTGCATTACCTGGAACAGGCCTGCTGGACCAAGTTCTGCCTCTGAGACTCGTAGGTCATCTGGAGGAAGCGGTTCTTACAGCTCTCGGTCAGCATCTGCTGCATGGCGGCTGAGAGACGGGGGGCGGGCTGAGGGAGGGGCAGCCTCGGGGGGTTCACCCAGTCACCCGCCTGATGGTCACCCTTCAGAGAAATCTTATTTTTAAACCATGTACGTAACTTAAGTTTGAAAGGTTGACTAATTGTAAAACACTGAACAACACACACAGAATCTCCTATCACCTGTCACCCAGAGATATTATCACTTTTGATACGTATTCTTCCAGTGACATGGAAATACATATTTGTGGATTTTTTAAAATGAAAATTAAAACACTGAAAGCAGAGACTTGAATAGATATGTGTGCGGCCACATTCATAGCAGCATGACTCACAATAGCCAAGAGTGGAAACAACCCCAATGCCCACTGGCGGATGAACAGACTAACAAAGTGTGGTGGGTCCAAACATGGAACATTATCCAGCCTTAAAAAGGAAGGAAACTCAGAGGGATGCTGTGACATGAATGAACCCTGAGGACATGCTAAGTGAAAGAAGCCAGTCAGCAAAAAGAAAAATACCATGATCCCATATATATGAGGCACCTAGAGTAATCAGACTCAGAGAGAAGAAAGCAGGATGGTGGGTGCCGGGGCTAGGAGAGGTGAAATGATGAGTTGTTACTGAATGGGCACAGAGTTTCAGTTTTGCAAGATGAAGTTTCTAGAGATGGAGACAGTAATGGCAGCACACTAATGTACTTAATGCTACAGAACTATACAATGAAACGTGGTTAAAATGGTAAATTTTACGTTGTATATATTTTACCACAATAAAAAATTAAAATGTCATCACACTAAATATACCACTTCTTCCTTCTCATGAATACTTCCCCTCTCAAGGGGTCAGCCCTCAGCACCCTGCCCAGGTGACAATAGACAGGGCTGTCTACCCCTGTGCCCCAGATGGCCAGGCTCTGTTCCCAGGACCCATCCCACTCCCCACCCTGAGACTCACAGGCAATCTCACGTCTTCGCAGGTTCTCTGTCTCCTCCTGGGTTATGGACATCAACTGTTCCATTCTTATTCTAGAAAAACAATCCATCCATTTCTTCAGCAGACATCACACTTCCAAGAGGAAATCCCATCAGAAGAACAGCACCTCCTTCAGGAAGTCCTCCTTGATGTGCTCCGCTGCATCACGCCCATCTCCCCCGGGGCCCTGCTTACCTTCAGCTTCGTAGGTAGCGTTTCTTATATAAAAAGGTGAACATTCCCTTAGAAAAATAGGCAAAGGATAAAAACAGCCATTTCACTGATGCTTGGATATAAGTGACCAATAAACACATGGGAAGATGCTTCACATCACTGGGAACTAAAGAAAGTAAAATGTTTTCAACTAGCAGACTGGTTGGGATTAGGAAAACTGATAACCATAGGTGATGGCAATGAAGGTGGTGAAATGGGCACTTTCATAGATGGGCAAGAAGTGTATAAACTGGCAAAATGTTTTCTGGAAGGCAATTTGGCAAAACCTATCCAATGTCCTTTGACTATTTCCTTTAAAAATATTCACATAAACGCATATAGGTATACTTAGGAGATATTCATTGTAACAGTATTTGTAATTATGAAAAACTGGATACAAATTCCCATGAACAGAGGGCTAATTAAATAAGTTATGTTGTAATCATATAGTGGAATACTCTATATAGTTATAACAATAAGGTTGTTGGCATGGAAATATATCCATGAGACAATAAATGAAAATTAAAGTGTCTAATGCAAACTGTAATAAAAAAATAAAAGTAAAGGAAAATATAAGAGGTAATTACATGCATGTATGTGCAGGCTGCAAGTGTGTGCATCTCTCCTGCACCCCCCCCCCCCCCCCGCACCTCACACACACACTAAACAGGTTAGAGTGGCCTGGAGGGATAATCCGTATGTTTCTGCAAGTCCTACTTCACTGAAGAAGCGTGTATCCTCTGAGCCCTCTGCCCTGCCCAGTGTGCCACGCCAGCATGACCAAGGGTGATCCTGAGTGGGGGTGTAAAAGGATTAAGGAAAGACAGACAAGAGAATAATAGCTGGGTCTCGGTGGGACGCTGCCTCCCTGATGAGGAGACAACGACAGCGCCCACAAGCCGTGTCTTTATTTTATAGCAGATGCCACGAGGCAAAGTAGGGGCGTGATCATGTTGTTCACAGCATTCTCGTGAGTTTCAACCTCACTCAACTACATGCACCCGAACTCTAGCACAAGGCACGTGGGGCTACGTGTTCGGACCATAGGTTCACGCTTACCACCACAGCCGTTGGCTATGATTGTGCTGGGAGGGCCCTGCCCTCCAGGGGGGACTTGCACGTGGCAATGAGAGGACCCTGTCCTTTCATTAGTCCGAGGCTTGAACCTGGTCAAAACAGCGTAACCGCGCCCCACAGCCCAGGACCGCGGGCTGCCAGGGAAGCTGCACTGTGCACTGCTGGACCCCGGCCCCGCAGTGAGAGTGTGTGCCAAGTAAACGATGCCACCCCCACAGCTCAGCTTGGCCTTGACCACCCCTGGCTCCACAAGTGCCACAGCTTCAGTGGGTGGGGTGCCGGGGCTGCCGTGCCACCTGGTGGGAGCTCCCTACAGGAGGTCTTCCCCCGGGTGGGCGCAAGGACAGCAGCAAAGTCCACGCTCCTATTTGGGATCTCAGAGGAGCAGGAGGGATCCCATTACTCCCTGGAGAAGGGGAGGAGGTAGCCCCTCCCAGCTGTGCTTTGTCTCATTGCTATAGGGGTGTGCCTCAATGCAGTAAGTTTGGAACATACTGGAAACACAAAGAAAGAAAACATCACCGCCTCTAATTCCCATCTCCTAAAAATGTAAACCACTGGGGGTGGGTTTTTCGCTTTCTGAGCACGGAAACACACAGAGTGCCTTCAAGAAATGATAGAAGAAAAGGATAAAAAATACGAACAATAAAATGGCAATAAATACATTATCAATAATTGAATCTAAAAAATAAAATAAACAAGCAGAACAAAAATGGACTCTAGATACAACGAGCCATTTTGACGACTGCCAGATAGGTGCGAGGTTGGGAGGATGGGTGGAAAGGGGAAGGGGTAAGAAGTGCAAATTGGTTGATACAGAACAGTCATGGGGATGTAAAATATAGCACAGGCCATACAGTCAATAACATTGTAATAACTGTGATGGTGTGAGATTTATCCAGATGATCACTTAGTAAGTTACATAGTGTCTAATCATTGGGGTGTACACCTGAAACTAATATAAAAATGTATGTCAGCCAAGCTGGGGTGGCTTAATAGCTGAGTGTTGACCTATGAACTAGGAAGTCATGGTTCGATTCCTGGTCAGGGCACATACCTGGGTTGCAGGCTCAATCCCCAGTAAGGGGTGTGCAGGAGGCAGCCAATCAATGATTCTCTCTCATCATTGATGTTTCTATCTCTCTCTCTCTCTTTCCCTTCCTCTCTGAAATTAATAAAAATATATTTTTAAAAATGTGTTAACTGTAATTGAAAAATTAAAAATTATAGACTGTAGACCCTACTTTCCACTTAGCAATATACTGTATTTCTTTTAATAAGGAATATTCTCCTACATGATATTTTTAATAGCTACAGATTAGTCTTTTGTACATAATTCATGTAACCAAATTCTTTTTTCCCCTCAGAAATGTAAATTTTTGGTAATTTTTTAATACTAGGAATACATAATATATACATTCTTATTCACATCTAAATTTTTGTCAGGAATGTGTTTTAACAAACTTGCAGCTAGTGATTCTTTTTCATGATGTTCCCTAATGAGCTGAATCTGCTTATAGCTTTAGAAAAACTTCCTGGCATAATCCTTGAGAATCATATGACATTCTAACTCCAAAGACAAAGCCACCCTCCCCTTCCCCTCCCCTCACCCCAGAAGGTAGGCCCTGCCGAGAAAGCGCCAGAGCCGAACACGTACCTTTCATTTTCCAGTGACTTCAAAATCTCAGAACTTTTCTTTTGCCTGTAGAGAAACCCACGAAAGGTCCCTGAAGCCGTCGCCAGCGGGCCTGTTTCCACATAACCACCCCCTCACCTCACTGGGGGTGCGGAGGGGACTTAGAGACTGGGGGGCTGGGGGGCTCTCAGCCCCACCACCGAGGGAGGGCTGAGGTCTCGGGCCAGATAACCACTGCAAGCCCCAGCTCCCCATCTGTGTCACGGGAACAATATTAAAAAACAAAACCAAACACTTCATGGAGTATTTGGAAAGAGTGAGTGAGAACATGTGCATAAAGCGTGTGGCCCTTAGCAGCACTGGGCGGATGGTGGCTTTCTGGACACCCCGGTGGGGAGAGTACGTGGAGCGGCCGGGGCGGCTGACCCAGGGCGGCAGAGGAGCCCGTGAAAAGCAAAAGGAAGCCTGGAAGCGACAGGAGATGCGGCGAAGCCTGTTTCTGGGCTCTTTCCACAGGGACCCTCACCAGACTTGCTCAGGCTCCCTGAGGTCCCTGTCCGCCCCCTTCCTCGCAAGTCCGGCCAAGACCTGCGCTCAGCGGCTCCTACTTGGGCCAGATGGGTTAAAGCAGCTCCCCCAAGGGGGTGAATGCTGGCCTCAGCGCTAGAGGTTCCTTGGAGCCCAAATGTTGGAGACGTGATCTCCACTATCTGGTTAAAGCCTCACTGACGGATGGGAACCTGGGGGACGCAGGTCAGACCAGCCTCTAAGTTGGTGCAAAATGCAGCACCAAGGCCGGATGCCAATGATGGAAACCTGGGGGGGGGGGGGGGCAGAGCCTGTGAGGAAGAAGGGGACCCCATCTTTGTCTCCTCCAAGGGCATCATGTGGGAGGTCTGGGGGTCTGGGAGGATGGGAGCCTGACCTCTGATTGTTCTGCAGAAGCTTCTGGATCCGGTTGGAGATGTTCTGCTCCGTCTGCTTCAGCTGCTCCTGCAGCCGCTGACGCTCCGCATCGAGGTAGCGCCGGTGCTCGCTGAGGCCCTGGTCCAGCCGGGACTGCTCCTGCGGCAGGGCAGGCAGAGGCCCTGAGCCACCGGGACCCCTTCAGATGCCTTCGTGCAGTGAGGGGCCCCGGAGTGGGGTTAGGGGAATGGCCCCATCCTGCCAGCCCTTTCGTGCGACCTTGGACCAGGGTCCTCCCCTCGCTAGGCCTTGCACACAGGAGGCTGGACCAGGTGGCGTCAAGGCCCCCCAGGCCCTGGAGTGTGGAAGGGGGCGAAGACAGGACCCATCCCACTTGCCGCTCACGAACCTTCCTGACGGACTGGAGGATCTCGTCCTTCTGACTGTGGCTCTGCTGAAGCAGCTGGGCGTGCTCGCGCTGCCCGAGTTCCAGGCGCCGCTCAAACTCCAGTTTCTCCAGCATCTTCTGTTCCTGCAAGAAGGAGATGCTGGTGACTGCTGGCCCAGGCTCTACGGGCATTAGGACGTGGGAGCGGGGTGAACCCCCCCCAAACTCCGAATAACCCCTCAGGGCCCCCTTGACTAGAACAGGCCGCTCGCTGGCAGGGGCCCGTGGTTTGGAGCTTGAGCTCCAACTCTCTGAGCCTCGGGCTTCTCATCTGTCAAGTGGGGACACTCTAACACCTACCAAGGCTGTGAGGAAAGCAGTGCTTTACCCTCTAATTTAGAGGCAGGTAGGACTTATTTCCTCAAGTCTTCTATAATTATTGAGATCTTGAATGAGAAGAAAAGTGACTTTCTTACCTTCCTCTTCTCATAGTCTGAGAACCTATTCTGGGGGGAAAAATACAGTGGTCAGAGCAGGTGGGCAGCCTGGCACCATTCAGATTCCCAGGCCCACCCCAGAGTACACCCTCATCATCAGAAGAGTGGGGTGGGTGGGGATGAGGGGTGGGTGGTGCTAGTGGACACCAGGGTTGAGAACCAGGGGCGTAGCACACCGTAGGAAGGTCTTCAAGAAGTTGTGGGGATGCAGCTCTGAGAAGGCCTGGTGCTCAGAGAAGAAGACCAAGACGGGGAACCTGAGCCCCGGATGTCTGCACACACAGCGGCAGCACCCAGCTCTCGCCCACCGCACTCCCCCCGCACACAAGGTGCCGCATGCACTCCTGCAGGAGTGTCCACAGAGTGAAAGCCCTGGAAACAACTCAAATGTCCACTAACAGAGGATTCCTTCAGTGAATTGTGGTGCAGCAATCTCGGCTGCGATATTCGCCTTATTTCGGTGGTCTGGAACCGAACCCACAGTCTCTCCGAGGGGTGCCTGTATTTGTACGTGTGCCTGTGACAGGGACCTGGGAGAGCCACCCGCTGCTGGCGCTGACACGGGTGCCGTCTGACTCCTTCACAAAACGGAGAGCACGCAGGTGTCCTGCACGGTGAGTGGCACTGGGGCAAGAAGGATTTGCTGAGAGGGACAATCAGCACTACAGACATGGCGCCCTCTCAGCAGGGCAGACACACATGAAACAAATTCTCTCCCATGCAGTCCTTCATCTAGCTTAGAGCTGCGGTAAGTGCTCCCAAGGAAACGGATGGGTGGGCCCTCTGAGAACACCGGCAGGAGGCTGACCTGGGCTGGTGTGTGGGGAGGGCTTCTCCGAGGCGGTGATGTGTAAACAGAGAACTGAAGGATCAGACTGAGTGAGCAGGGGAAGATGAGTGGGGAGAGTTCCAGACCGAGGGACCGGCAGGGCGGGCACGGTGTGGCTGACGCCTGGTGAGCTGGTGAGGACAGGGGCCGTGCTTGGCCTCGTGAAAGCAATCTAACCAAGCACGCCGGTCTGATGGAGGCGAATTTTATTTGCTGGAGGAATCTATGGGCCGCAGCTCTGAGCATCCCCCTACTACCCAAGGCCCTCTCTCCAGGTGCCAGCGGGCAGGCGTACCTTACCTGCCACTCTACCTCCTCCCTGGAGAATCTGTCCGCGGGCCCATCAGGGCTGTCCTGGGAGTTCTGGGCTCCATCTTGCTCCAGGACTGGCAGCAGGTACTGAGAAGGGGGGTAGTAGTCCAGCCCTGACTCTGCAAGAGATGACACAGCTGACCCGGAGGGAGGAGGCAGCCCAGGTACCTGGAGCGGCCAGCGCCTGCCGCCCTTGCCTCCCTCCTTCCTCCTCGGCATCCCGTCCCATCCCCACCTCAGGCCACTGCTCCCCTGCCCTTGACTGGGCCCTCATGGTGCCCACCAGTCCTCACGCCTGGCCCGGAATGTGGCCAGTGCTCAGTAACCTTCCGCTGGTGCATAAACAGGGCCACCCCCTGCCTCTTTACACCCAAGTAGAAATCAGATGAAGAGGAAGCCTGAGATTAAGAGTTGAAGGCTGAGTTCAAGACCCAGCTGTACCCATGATTTCCCGTGTATGAGCCCTTGGGCAAGACGCTTGCCTACTTTGGCCCTGCAGTTTTCTACTGCGTAATTTATCTGTTTTTATTTGGTTGTTTACCCTATTTTTGCTGATTTGTAGGTGTTTCTTAGCTATATATTATAGCTAATAACCTTGGGTCTATATCAGGGGTGGGCAAACTTTTTGACTCGAGGGCCACAGCGGGTTCTTAAACTGGACCGGAGGGCCGGAACAAAAGCATGGATGGAGTGTTTGTGTGAACTAATATAAATTCAAAGTAAACATCATTACATAAAAGGGTACGGTCTTTTTTTTCAATAGTTTTATTCATTTCAAACGGGCCGGATCCGGCCCGCGGGCCGTAGTTTGCCCATGGCTGGCCTATATGCTGCCACTATTTTCTTCTGGGTGGCAACTTTTCTTTTTAGCTTTGACGAGGGTACCCTATCCTTTTGAGATAAAGACGTTTTAGATTTTAATGTCGTCGAAGTTACCCTCCCCCAAGGATATAAATAGGCAGTTCACAAGAAACACTAAAAGTGGGTGGTGCAGATACTCCTCACAGGAATGTAACCTCGGGTAACCTGTGCAGAGGGCAATGTGGAGTTCCTGTCCCCACCCTGTGCCGACCCCACTGGTGCCTGCCCTAGAGGAACCTCATCCAGTGCCAGAGAGGTGTGGGTTACTGTTCCTGGGAGCAGAATCCTGGAAATAGCTTCCGAGTTCACAACAAGGGCTCCACCATGTGAAATGCTCTGCAGCAATTTAAAATGAGGCAGAGCCTGGCCGGAGTGGCTCAGTGGTTGAGTGTCGGCCTATGAACCAGGAGGTCATGGTTCCATTTCCGGTCAGGGCGCATGCCTGGGTGGTGGGCTCGATCCCAGCCTTCCCTCCATGGCCCTTCTACACACACCTCTGTCTGCCAGGAACACCCTTCTCTCTGGTCTAAGTCCTAATCATCCCTCAGGTTTCACCGAGGCCCCTAAACCTGACACCCGCCCACGTTACTCTCATGACAATATGTGATTATGCTTCCTTGTGTGATGTTTGGCCTGTCTCTCCTGCCGGACGGTGGCCTCCTTGGTCTCTGCCGCCCCCCCATCCCGGGCTGGCCCAGGGCAGCTGCCGGGGCCACGGGTGCTCACCGAGTGGAGGAGGAAGCCGCCGGCCTTACCTTTGCAGAGGAACTGCTGGATGGCCTCGGTGCCTGCGCCACACACCTCCGGCGGCGGGAAGACCATGGACGAGGCGTCCAGGCTTAGAGTCTGCAGACACAAGGGAGCCCTCTTTATATGTCGTTCACGTCACTGCTCCACACAATGGAAAGCCACTGGGTGCAGTTATGAATATGTGCTCACTCTCTGCTCTGCCTGGCAGGGAAAGCTCACCTGCCTCACTCCATCTGGGGTCCCAGCTCCTAGAGCAGTGACTGGCATGCAGTAAGCACTCAATTCATGTTTTTGGATAAATACATGAATGAGCATAAAAAAGGAAAGTTATAGGACAGCATAGAGAATAGATTCCATTTTTGTAAAAAAAAAAAAAATAGTCCTATAGTTTCCTATAGTCTCAGATTAGTATATTTATAATAGAAAGGGCACATGCTCAGGTGGCAGGCTTGATCCCCACTAGGGGGCGTGCAGGAGGCAGCCAATCAATGATTCTCTCTCATCATTGATGTTTCTATCTCTCCCTCTCCCTTCCTCTCTGAAATCAACTAAAAATATATATTTTAGAAAAAAAATTTTTTTAATTGTGACCCGGCTGGGGATCAAACCTACAACCTTGGCATATTAAGACAATGCTCTAACCAACTGAACTCTTCGGCCAGGGCTAACTGATTAAAATTAAAGAGAATTTCAAGCTCAGTTCCTCAGTTGCACCAGCCACATTTTCGGTGCTCTGCAGCCACCGGTGGCCAGCATACTGTGTTGGACAGCACAGACTATGGGACATTCCCATCATCGGCAGGAGGAGCAGCGATTGCACAGCACAGAGTCGCACAGCCTGGTTTTAGACTCCAGCTCACCGGGGGCCAGCTGTGCGTCCTGGAACGGGCCACTTGACCTCCCTGGAGCCGCAGGTCCCTCAGACTTAATAGGCACAATATCACCCCCCTGGCAGGCTGTCAGATGGGTAATAGGAGGTAACACGTGAAAAAGACTTTGGCCTCAACCAAGAATGGTTGCTGTTGTTGTCTCATCCTGAAAACAGGTTTGTCCAAGGTGCCACCAAGAAGCCCAAAAGATTTTTGTGTAAAAAATCGCTAGAAAACAAATCGCTGAATTCTTACTGGCTTAGAATGGCTTTAGAATTAGGAACACTGCTCTGAGCTGTGCCGATAAGGTAGCAACTGAGCACAGGTAGCCATTTAAATACAGATGAATCAAATTCAATAAAACTAAGCATGTGGTTCCTTGGTCATACCGGCCACACATGGCTAGTGGCTACCAGTTTGGACTGAACGTTTCCTTCATCGCTGGAAGCACAGGGAATAAATGCCCACGTGCTGGCCATTTCTCCAGTGTGCGCAGGGCGAGCGGCCTGCCATCCTGTCCTTCCTTAGGCTGTCCACCATGGCAGCGGGGACCAGCCCCTGGGGTCAGTCACCTCCCTCTGCTGTCTCCTTGCTCCTGACCCAGATGCCACTGGTCCGCAGTCTGGCTTGCGAGCCAGTTCACTGACGGACGATCAGAGGGGTCTGGGGTGCCTGTCAGGTTGTGAATGGAGAAGTGCTGGCACCAGGGGGGGAGACCAGGCCCTGGATTCAGACGGCCTGGGTTTTACACCACCTTTGCTATTTATTACTAGTTGTGTGGCCCTTGGGCAAGCTCCTTAAATGGTTCGGGCCTCAGTCTCTTCATCTGCAAAGGGACACAACAGGGTTCCTGTGAGGATTCAGAGAGCGAATGCAGGCCAAGTGCTGAGCCTTAGTAAGTACCTGGAATGCTCCTGCTACCCTTGTCTACATCCTCAGAGCTGCTTTCTCTTTCATGGTCTGGCTCGAATACCACCTCTTTCATAGTGTTAACCCCATCAGGATTTGATGTTATCTCCTCACTGCAGAAATATGTTCCTATGCCACCATCATGACAGCAAAGCCACGTAATTACAACTGCTCACACACTGGTCACTGGGAGCTCCCAAGGACCACGCCCTGAGATCTCCGTGACCCCAGCACCCTGTGACCAGGACAGGTACTCGACACTGTGGGAGGCAGGAGGGAGGCAGGCCAGCGAGGAATGGTTGGGAGGAATGGCTCCACTGACCTCCAGGGTCCGCACGTGCGCCAGCATCTGCGGCAGCCTCTGGATCTCATTGTCACGGATGTCAAGAGTGCGTAGGCTCCGAAGTTCCCCCAAGGTGTCTGGAAGCTCCTTCAGCTTGTTGTCTGGAGAGACCCCAATGGCACAGCTCAACACCCCAAAACCCCTTCCCCAGCTTCCTGGCTGACACCCACCACGACTCGGGGGGGAGGGGCTGCCTCACTCTGACCCTGACTGATTCTGTGAGGGTGGGTTTCAGCGACCTGGACTCAAGTTCCCCCTGCACAACTTACTAGCTGGGTGACTTTGGAAAACCAGCTCTACCTTCCTGGGGCACCGTCTTCTCATCTGTAAAATGGGATTATAATACCATTTGGCCTCACAGGAATATTGAGGGGTTCAATGAGATTATGCATGTGAGGTCCTCTGCACAGTGCCTATCACACAGTAAGGGATCAGTGAATGGGCACCATTATTTTTATCGTTATTCATGCTACATTCAGGTAGACTGAGGGTTCTGTGCAGCCAGGAGAAAGGAAAGAGCTGGGGCAGGCACTCTACTGACGCATCAGAATCTTGGTTCTGTCAGGATCCCACTGGGTGGTCTTGAGCAAGCCCCTGCTCTCTGAGCCTCACTTGCTTCATGTGTAAGTTGGGGATAACACCTCCTCCCTCTCCAGACCTCTCGGACTGGCCCTGAGGCTCCCTGAACCTCCGAACGTGGGAGCGCTGCTCGCTGAGTGTGAAGCGCGACTCAGCACCGTTCCCGGGGCTCCTGACTCGCTCTCACCGCCAGTCCACTACTCTCACCACCATATTGATTGTTATCAATACAAGTGATAATATCTCAGAGGCCTGTCAATGCTGTCTGTCCTCCTCCCGTAAGGTCCCATCTACGGTTACCACGGAGACAGACAGACCCAGCAGGAGGTCCGTCCAGTGTCCATTGACACCTCGGACTGGCTGCCCTCATGCTCAGTGGCTCCAGGAGGATGCTGGCTGGGACAGAGCTGACTGAGGGTCACACGGACAGGGCCTCTTAGCTCCTACCTTTCACATTGAGGGTCTGGAGCTGGGTCAGGTTCCCAATGGAACGTGGGAGATACGTCAGTTGATTCCTTTCCAGGTTCAATACCTAAGAAAGGAAAAAATGATGAGACCCACCCTGGCTGGGTAGTTCAGTTGGTTGGAGCGTCACCCCGATTGCACCAAGATTATGGGCTCAATCACCAGTGAAGGGACATACAAGAATCAACCAGTGAATGCAAGGATAAGAGGACCAACAAATGGATGTTTTTCTCTCTCTAAAAATCAACAAATAAATATTTTTAAAAATAATTGTGGCCCTAACCAGTTTGGCTCAGTGGATAGAGTGTCGGCGTGCGGACTGAAGGGTCCCAGGTTCGATTCTGGTCAAGGGCATGTACCTTGGTTGCGGGCACATCTCCAGTAGAGGGTGTGCAGGAGGCAGCTAATCGATGTTTCTCTCTCATTGATGTTTCTAACTCTCTATCCCTCTCCCTTCCTCTCTGTAAAAAATCAGTAAAATATATTTAAAAAATTGTGAAAAGATGATGAGATCTCACAGACAGACAATAGTGATACCCCTGCTTCCGGCCAGGAATCACCTGGGCACCACGCACACACACACACCTTTACCTTCTCCCAACAGCCTCGTGATTATGGTCCCAATTGAGAGATGAGAAAACTGAGACTCCGACCAGTGAATCCATGAGCCCAAGAGAGCGAAGCCAGACCCTGAACCCCGTTCTGGCTGAGGTGCCGCCATTTCCACAGGCCACAGTCCCCCCATCAGGAAGGGAGGGCGGAGGGACTGAGAGGCCCAGGGAGCCGGGTGAGGCAGCTCGTGAGAAGGCTCCAGTTACCTCAGGGTCAGGAAAGGACGCTGAGCTGCATCAGGCAGTGGGGCCTGGCCAGCTCCAAGGCCGCAGCTGCCGGCCAGGGCGGAACCTGGCTGGTTGGGTTCCGAGGGCCGTGCTTCCTCCAGGATGCATTACTGAGGTGAGCCAGGCCAACGGGGAGACACACTAAGTAGCCATTAAACATAGATACCAGGGAAGCTAAGCAGCTATTGAAAATAATGTGGCAGATGAATAGTTGATGAACCAAAGGATGGTTATGAGTTATTGTGAAGTATCCAAAAGTTACAAAAGAGTGAATGCAGCAATCCTATAAAAACAAGCACGTAAAAATGTCCCCAAAGACCCTACACCAAGGTATTCGCTCTGGCTCTGATTACTTCTGTGCTGCCATGCGTTCTCTGTGTGACTTTGGGCAAGTTATAGTCGCCTCTCTGGTCAGTTCTCTCTTCTGTAAAATGCAGTGGCATCACCCACATCGTAGGGTTGTTCATTCAAGTCATTTAAGTGGCGAGGTGAGGGCGTGGCCCCCACAGGATTACGTTTCAATAGGGGAGATGGTTAAGCCAACAGACACATAATCAGTAATTATACAGCAATTGGCGCTCTCGGGAAATAATCTGGGGTTGGCAGAGAGGCCATTCCGTAGATCTACTTAGACAGGAGGTTGGGGAGGACCCTCGGGGACACTGGGGCTGAGAGCATGAGCCGCTCGGGCAGAAGGAAGAGCCTGTGGAGATGTGGGGGGGAGGCCGGAGGCCAGAGGGTGCCAGGAGCTGGCTACAGGGGGCGAAGGGGAGGAAGCAGGGAGGAGGCTGCAGACACGGCCCCTCACATAGGGGCTGACTGGGCTCAGTGCAGAGAAGGCATTTCAATTCAAGTGTGAGGGAAAGCCGCTTCTTCCTCGGTACAATGCGGTCAGTCGACACCTGCCTCACTGGGAGGCTGACCGATAGACAACACAGGGAAATGCTCTCTGTGCTGGGAGCAGTGAGCACTCGGCAAGTGGAGGGCTACTGACAAGGACTGGAAGGGAGCCCGAGTCAGTGCTGAGCTCAGCATTTTAAAAGGTGCACGCCCTGGGCCGGCTTTTTCTGCAAAGCTGTGGAAGCTCATGATGAAATCCCAAAAGAACAAGCCCCCAAACATGGTGGGGGACGCCCACAGCCCAGATTGCAACAGCGAGGGCCTCCTGGGGTCTTAACAGCAAAGGGGCAGGGGCGCTGGCCCGAGTGCCGCCTGGTGGAGCTGCAATTTATCACTTCGACATCAAGGTGGGTTTTCTGCTTCTGTGGCCTTACTTGGAGGGCCGTCAGCTGCCCTATATCCTCAGGAAGGGCTGTCAGCTGATTATCATGAAGATCCAGAACCTGCAGAAGGAAGACAAGCTCAGCACCCAACAGCGACCCACGGAGACCACCCCTCCCACCTGGGCCTCTGCCGTTGGAGCAGCACCCAGCCTTTCCTCAACAACTGAGCGATCATCCCACCTCATTTCCTCTCCCACAGCATTGTCCCACTTCATCCTTTCATTCATCAAATATTGACTTTTACTATTGAGTGAAAAAAGTATGCAGACATTTATATGTTTAAGAGAAAAAATCTTCATAGTATAAATATATATTTGCAAAGAAAATGACTACTAAACATGCAATAAAACATTGATAGTGGTTCTATCCTGATGCCTGGGAGGAGGGCCCCAGTACCTTGATGGTTATAAGACTTAGAAGGCTGCAGGATTTCGGAAGCAAGGAAATGAGGTGATTCGTGTGGACAATCAACACCTGTGGGAAAGATTTCGGCACGGCTCCTTAGATTGAAGCGCATCAGGTGGGGAGGCTGAGGGCAGGTGGGCTGGGCGGGGATGGGATGGGATCTCCAAAGTGGAATCAGATGACCTCAAGGTCTGGAATTTCAAGGGTAAAAGGGACCTTGGAAGACTAAATCTACCTTCCATTCTGAGAAGGGAGCCCCGCGCTCTTGTCCTAATCTCCGTGGGCTGCCAGGATGACTGACAAGCTAATGGACACTTGGCCTGGGGCTGTCACTTTTGTTCGGCAGGGACTCCTGCGTGGATACTTCCAGTGTCCAGCAGCTCCCTACTCTGTTGGTATGGGACACTTCTCACCTACCTTCAGCTAGATAATTTCCTTAGATTACTCTTATCTAGCTGCATTCAGAGCTGCAAAGCCTTTCTGAACAATCATTCATTACACTTTTAATCGCCCCAGTGACCAGAATGAAGCAAGTGTAGCTTTCATTATTAATAACAATGAGGTTGCTCAGGGTTTTCCACGTGGCAGGCACCATACTCTGTGCATTTATCTCTGTCTCTATCAGTCACTCACTCAGTTCTCACTACAGCTCTGTGAGAGTAAAGCTACGAATGTGTTCACTTCAGAGGTGAGGAAACCGCGAGGGAAGGGTTTGAGGAAGTTGCCCAAGTCCTGAGGGGCAAAGCCAGGACGTGACCTAGGGCTGTCCAATGCCAAAGCCAACTCTCCCAACTGTGAACAGACCTGCTGTAGGCGGAAAGGGCGAGAATCTGAGAGAAGAGAGATGCCAGGAAGAGCGCGCCTAAAAGTCCCACCAGAGTGCAATAAACATGCAATAAAGTCCCTAAAAACGGGTTGCCTCACCTTCTTCTGTAGAACTTTGCATGTTGCAAAAGCCCCAAATGGAATCTAAGATGAAATAAAGATGAGTTAGTATCTCCCCTCCCTCGAGTTTTTGTTTTCTGAGTGTGAGGGAGAGAGGGGCAGGAGGCCCACGATGCAAAATGCTGATGTGAACGGCTAAGCCCAGGGAAAGGCTGGTGAGGAATGTGGCTTGGATACCCCAATCAGCCCTCCCCATCAGCTGGCAGGAGACTGCCCAGCCCGGCCCTGGCCCACCGGCCCCATCCCCATCCCCATCCTCAACGCTATCAGGGCCAAGGAAAGCTCTCTAGTGCTTTGCAGAAGCTGGAGAAACCCAGGTCTCCGAGGAATCTGTGGTACATTTTCTAACTAGACTCGGACTCTTGAAGACAATGCTCAAGCCAAAGATCACCTCGATTCTTTTGGACAGGAACAACATCTAAGGACACATCTCTGCATTAGGGCTTCCGGACTTCTGAAAGGCCCAGTCCAGGGAGAGATCAACCAAAGGACTCGTATGCATGCATATAAGCCTAACTAATGGACACAGACACCAGGGGAGTGAGGGCATGGGTGGGGGTGGGGGTGGGGCAATGGTGGGATAAGGACACCTATGTAATACCTTAATCAATAAAGAAAAGAAAAATTTTTTTTTAAAAAGAAAGCCCCAGTCCACATCTGTCAGGGACAGGTGATTCAAGGAAAAAAAAGACAGATCAAATCTACAACCAGAGCACCAGCCCAATTTACCTCTGAGAGCTCACATTTAGAGATGTCGAGAATGTCATCTGCCCCAGCTTCTTTTGCCTAAGGATAAAAGTAATTTGTATGTTTCAAACAAAACATCCTTGCAGAGCGGACACACCAGGCAAAGAAACACAGGATTAAGGATCTGCAAGGGGCCATGGGCAGCATGTGGTCCAGCTGGTCCATGTTGTAGGTGGACCAATGCTCCCTGCTCTCAAGGGGCTGAAGGGCCAGCAGGGCAGAGCAAACGGGCAGGTACTGACAAGTGTCACCCGTCTGTGGAGGGAAGCAGAGGGCACTCCTGAGCACCTGACAGGCAGCCTCATCCTTCTGCTCTGAGTCAGAGGTTTCCTCTGGGCCTGGGGGAGGCTGAGAGGAGGGAGCACGGCTTGTCTGGGGGGCAGTGCAGAGCCCTGCCTCATGGGGCAGGCGGAGATGGGGAGGAACTCAGAGGAAACCCAGCTTCCCTCACCAGACACATCTGGTACTCCAGGCGTTTCCGAGCCTCCTCACTGGGTTTCCGCTTCCGGAAGAAGAGCGGCATCCTTCCTTTCCCCCGAGCAATCTTCACGGCACTAGGGCATCAGAGAAAGGCTAGGACCTGGGGAATCTGTCACCGCCTCTCAATCCCCAGGACAGGGAACACGGTCACACAGAGCATGTAGCTGATCTGCTGGACTGTAAGTTCCCTGAGGGCAGGTGCTGTATCCATCTCGACCATCACTCCGTGTCCTGAGCCAGGCATGGCAGGCGCTCAATGCCCTCTGTTGACGAGACAGTAAGCAGCAGTATGCGGTGGAAAGAGCATCATGGCAAGCCGGGTGGCCAGGGTTTGGGTCCTCATTTGCCACTGGTCACCGAGACCTTGGCATACTTTTGCCCCATTCTGGATCCCCATCTCTCCACAAGGGCGTGGCCTAGAGAAGGATCCTCAGGTCCTTTCTAAGGATGCCACCCGAGGACTCGGACAGATTGGCCTGGCGAGTCCCTTCTCGCCTCCGAAACACTGTTAGGGAGGCATCAGCACATCCAACATGGCATGACGCCAGCCAGCCCCGACCTTGGGGAGCTCAACTACACCATCACCAAAGAGATTTTTAAAACAGAAATTCAAAAGCCATTCTCAGGCACCTTGCCACTCTCACAGGTATTACTCCATTTGATTCTCACAGCCCTGTTTATAGCGATGAAACTGATGATGACTGAGTTCAGTGACCTGGTTATACAGCCTGGATTGCAGCAAAACCAGTCTGGAATTCTGCTCTTTTGAGCCCCGATCCTGCAGATTTGCCCAACTCTCTGGTGCTGGAATAACTCAGCACACACCAAGTCCACTGTCCTGAACGCAGACGCCAGGAGCTCACTGCCTGCCCGGGATCTGCAAACATCAGCGCTTGAGGGCGGCCGTGGATGGGTCAGGCAGCAATCATCCAGGAAGCTTACGGTTCACAGCATGGGCTTTGGGATGAGCTATAACTGGGTCAGAATCCCAGACCCAACACCCACCAACCATGTCACCTTGGTTCGCCTCTCTGAGCCTCAGTTTCCGCATTTGTAAAGTGTAATAATGTTACCAACACCCGGCTCTATGAGGGCCCAGTGATTTCATGTCTGTAACCCCCATAGCACAGTACCTGCCACATAACGAGCGCTCAATAAATGTATTGGCCACACAGCACCACACTTACTCAGGGTCTCCTACAATTTAAGGAGCTGGACACACACTCAGCCCGGGTGGAGGGGGGCGGGCGGGGGAGGAAGAGATCACCGGTCTCCGCCCACAGGGGTGTGGGCTGTCTGGGGAGCCGGCCAAGACTGCAGAGCTGGCTCAGGCCCCTCTTGTCACCCCATCTTCCTGCAGGGATGAGGACTAGTCCCAAAACAGCCCTCCCCCATCCGTCCCTGACGACCAGCTCTTACCCTTTATGCTCCCCAATGACAAACCTTTCACCACCTCCTCCCCAATAACCCTCCCTCCCAGATCCGCTCTTCCCAACCTGCTCCCCGACGTCCACCCCTCGTCCATCCCCTCCCCCGACGTCCCGCCCAGATCGGGGAACCACACCCATCTTCCCCGGCTGCAGCGGGGAGCGCCCGACCTGGCTTCGTGGGTGGACAGGTCCCGACGTTCGTTCCGCGGGCGAACCTGAGGGCAGGCCGATCACTCGTGGGGCTTGGTCATGGACGCTGGGCCGCAGACCACCTGGCAGGGGCCCCGGTGAATCGGGAGACTGGTCTCCCCCAAACGCCGGAGCTGGGGACCGAAACTCAGAATCTCAGAAAGTCACGCAGACCAGGATGACTAAGTCTGAGACTCCGAGAACCGCAGCATCTTGGAATTAAGAGTCCGAACGGGTGTGGACGCGAACGGAATTGTTTTGATAACTAAAATGCACACGTCGCGAGGGAGTTAAAAGGGGGTCCGGGGGTCGCTGTGGACCTGGCGTCCCGGAATGTGTGCGGACCTCTCCGGAGGGGCGGAGCTCGGGATTGGGAGACAGGGACCAGGGGGTGATCCTCATCACAAGGGAGAATGGGGGACAGGAGGATCGGGATCTTGGGAGCAGCCCTCTCTCGTCTGCCTCCCTTGGGCGAACTGCCCTGAACCCCCTTCCGAGCACCCAGTCACAGCTTACCCGGTGCCAGGTTCTCCACTTGTCAGCTTCTGGCGCCTGCCCACAAGGAACATGGCGGCAGAGGCGTCGCTGGGAGACTGGGCGGAGAGGGCGGTTCTCGCGACAGGCGGAGCGGGAAGTTCTCGCGAGAGCTGCGCTTTCCGGCCTATATCCGGCGCCGCTGACAGGCCTTCCGGTCTTTCGGCTTTCGGCTCGGAGGAGGCTCAGGTGCAACTTTCTTCGGTCGTCCCGAATCCGGGTTCATCCGACACCAGCTGCCTCCGCCATGCCGCCGAAGTTCGACCCCAACGAAATCAAAGTCGGTGCGTGTTTTAGGTGCGGCCGGGGCTGCGGGAAAGCATCCCTTCTCCCAGCAGCCCGTCGGGCCTGCGGCCCCTCCGCATTTACTACCTTTACCACGTCGCGTTTTTAAGCTGCTGCCTACTAGAGGCCTTTCCGGTGCCGCGTTCAGGGCGCCGTGAAGTCCTAGCCGAGCCTCTTACTCTTTCTGGGCCTCGGCTTCCCCACGTGCAAAATGGGGAGGGAGGACCGGAACACCTGCGGCGGCGTTGCAGCCCGCGCGCCCTAGGGTAAGGTTTGTCTCCGGCGCTTCCCCGCGTCGACTGGGTCGGCCGCCTCCACGCCGGCCCGGTGTGGCCTCGTTAGCCGCGGCCGAGCCGAAGGCCGCTGGTCCTCGTGGCGCGTGGGGCCGCCCATGCCCAAGGAGGGGGTGGCCCGCCTCGCGCCTCCCCGAGGTTCTCGGTGCTGTTCGGAGAAGAGGCAGAGTGGCGTGGCCAGCCCGGGGCGACGCGGAGAGGGCTGTGGCGGGGGCTCTGCAGAAGCACTTACGGTTCTTTCCCTCGCAGTCTACCTGCGGTGCACCGGCGGGGAAGTGGGCGCCACGTCTGCCCTGGCCCCCAAGATCGGCCCCCTGGGCCTGGTAAGTCATCCCCGCGGGGGCAGGGGGCGTTTCTTCCCCGGGAGCAGTGGGCTCCGCCTTGTCAGACACAGCTGTGCCCGAGGCCGGTTTCCATCCCCGCGTAGACCGCGGACTCGCTGAGTTGCCGCCAGGTGTGTGGGAAGGTTCTGTCTGTGCGCGTAGCGCCCGGTGCCTCGAAGCGGTGACTTACTCCACCGAGGGAGCGGCCGGGAGGGCCACGGAGGGTTTGGAAGTTCAGTGGCTTAGTGACTTTTAGCCTATGTTTTCTTTATTTTTATTGATTTCAGAGAGGAAGGTAGAGGGAGAGAAACATCAATGATGAGAGAATCATTGATCGGCTGCCTCCTGCACGCCCCCTCCTGGGGATCGAGCCCACAACCCAGGCACGTGCCCGTGACCGGAATGGAACCCAGGGCCCTTTAGACCACAGGCTGACGCTCTGTCTACTGAGCCACACCAGCGCGGGCTTAGCCTATGTTTTCTAGTGAGGGAAATGGGCATTTCACTGTGTGGAGGCTTAAATGGGATGTTGGGTGAAGATTCTGGTGAACGTTATAATAGCTGTTTCCTATTCTGTTCCAAACCAACTGGTTAGTGTGGCCAGCTTTCCTTGACGATCAGTCTTATTTTCCTACTTCTCCATTTTACTGAAGTTGGATTTCCCAAAATATGAGACCTTTGTTCCTTGCACAGTGGTCTCTCGTCCCAAGTGTTGTCCCACCTTGGTCTTGCTTAACCATTGTCTTCTTGTTTTAATTCTTTATTGTTGAAAGTGTTACATATGTCCCGTTTCCCCCCATTGTCCTCTTCCAGCCTGTCCCGCCCCCCAGCCCTGGCCTTCACCCCCCCCTCCCCCCATCATCTGTGTCCATTGGTTATGCTTAAATGCGCACATTAACCAATGTCTCCTTGGCCCTTAGCTCTGCTGGCACTAGGGACATGTTTCCTCGTGGTCACTAGGAAATTCTAAAGTAGCAAATGCCAGACTTCCATCCCCACAGATTGACTTGGGTGGGCCTGACACAGGAACCTGATAACTTGAAAGGTCTCCAGATGATTTGAATGTAACTAGTGTGGAAATTTTCTCCCTACGTGATTATCACGTAGGTCCTTATGGTTAGATAGGTAATTTTGCCCCATTATGGCCCTTGGCCTGCAGTTTACAACCCTGAACAAACCACGCCTAGCTTAATTTTTCCAGTTTATACTATGCTGAGAGCCTTGCCTTGATTGGGTAGGCGCAGGTGTGTGCTCAGTTTCCTGTGCTCTGTAAGGAAGATTTGGGGTATTGGCAAGTGAGGGAGACTGGATAGGTTTTCAGAACACTTAAACTTAAGGCACAATATGATTTCATACCTTTATTTCTACAGTCTCCAAAAAAGGTTGGTGATGACATCGCCAAAGCAACCGGTGATTGGAAGGGTCTGAGGATTACAGTGAAACTGACCATTCAGAACAGACAGGCCCAGGTACTTGGTTTGAGGGTGGGCAGGGGTAGCCACCCTCTGGGAATCCTGGGTGGAAGGTTTTGCTGACATGGCCACCTACCATTAGCAATTTTATGTGTGGGGAAAGCTTTCCCGAGAGCAAGGCCAAAGACATGCTCAAATAGTAACTCTTACCACTGTGTGACATTGGGCAAATCACTTAATTCTCCTTGGCTAGGACGTGTTTTGGATTTTGAAAATTACTTGAGATAGTACAAGTTCAGTGTCTGCCCCATGGTCTCCAAGAAACCGAGTTTCGTGGCAATATTGTCTTCATTGGAGGTTGGGGTAGGGCTTAATCATAATGAGAATCTCTTCTTAGATCGAAGTAGTGCCTTCTGCCTCTGCCCTGATCATCAAAGCCCTCAAAGAACCGCCAAGAGACAGAAAGAAGCAAAAAAACAGTGAGTGGCCTTTCTCTGACTAGTTTGTGAGCAGTGGTGTCTGCACAATGCTTGCTACTTAGCTGCATGCTTTCTTTTTAACGTGACCTGGGGATGGCTTGGGGATTTGGTGGCAGGCTGTTAGGTAGCCAGGCAGTATCGAGAAGTGCCATCCAGGGTGAAACAACAGAAGGATGAATTCAGAGAGCACTTCTCAGTTGAGTGACACTGAATAGATTAACTAACACCAGTAACTTAAGCTTGCCTTTCCTCATCTCTAAAACAGTCACGTACATGTTAAGATTGGTAAAGATTTGATTTTGCCATTAGCCACCCGCCACTGCACCTGACCACTTCTCTGTTGGCTGGTGCATTCCAGTGGTGAGCTGAAAGCAAACCCCAGCTTAGGAAACAGGGTCATTCTTCACGTGGGTGACTCTGTGCCGAAAGTATGGGAACAACCAGGAAGTGGCTGAGGGAGGACATGTGGTCTCTCTGGCTTTGGCTGTGACAGAGCTTTTGCTGTGTTTTCTTTTTTGCAGTTAAGCACAGTGGGAATATCACTTTTGATGAGATTGTCAGCATTGCCCGACAGATGCGTCACCGATCGTTAGCTAGAGAACTCTCTGGTAAGAGCAGGACAACATGGAACCACCTAGTGATATGGGGCATATTCACCGCGTGGTACCTTTTTCCCACTTAAAGGAGACTTAATTCTGTAAGACCCAAAATTTGGGGTGTAGTCTTTTCTGGGTTTGAAAAGTGGCTTGATCATGGTGATTTGGGGCCAGGTGTATTAATCTGGGTACCAAGGGTCCCATGGAGACTTGGCATTCAGGCCTTGCATAAGTAAATGGGAGCTCTCAAGTAGGGGAGTCGGGAGTGTTTATTTCTGGTATTTTATGACTCTGTCTGCTGTGGAACTCAAATGGATTTTCCCAGTGGTGTCTGTGGATTGCGAGGGGCTGGCGTTCCCATCTAATGCCACCTTTTCTTAATTATAGGAACCATTAAAGAGATCTTGGGGACTGCCCAATCCGTGGGGTGCAATGTTGATGGTCGCCACCCTCATGACATCATAGACGATATCAACAGTGGTGCAGTGGAATGTCCGGCTGTAAGTGACTTCTGTATTTTGTTTGCTTAAAATCAGGGCGAAAGGTGGAGAGTTCTAGAATTGGTCAGTAGTGGGGTTGAGAAGACTTTTCTGATCACTGATAGGATTTCTTTTTTCTTTCCTACAGAGTTAAGAACTACAAAGGAAAATGTTTCAATTAAAGATCATTTGACAAGCAATGGACTTTTTGATGTGGCCTTTTCCCTGGGGGAGCTAGGTTCTTTGTGGTCAGGTGGTTAGTGGGACCAAGTGGGGGACCTGTGGAAGCACCATTCTGGGCATCTATTGTCTTACCAGTAACAGATTTCTGCTCTCGATGGCACCAGCTCTCATGAAAGACACCTAGAAGTCTCAGCGGTTTTTGTAGACATTCCTAGAGCTCTTCATAAGAAATAGTTCTTGGCCAGAAGGAAAACTTGTGCAGCATAATTACGTGAGTGATGTTCTTCATCTTAGACCAAATCATTTGGGGGGTTGGGGCCCAGGGCCTGTAATTCAAGACTTCGATATCCATTCCAGTACACAGCTGGAGCTAAATGATTGGATAACAAAGAAACCTGACCTATGTCCTTGATTAATTATGTGAAAGTGAGGGTCAAGTATACTTCTAAAGTTGAGCTACAGCCTAGTCCTAACATTCTCTTGGCTTTAAACCAGCAACAGATTATAATCTATGTTTTCACCTTTTTCTTAATGATCCCTCTGTTTCTTCTAAATCATCCTTAGAGCTTATCATTCACTTTTCCTTTATTAGACATGCAATGGATGGGCACCTGGGCACTGGGATAAGCCACAGTTGAGTAGCTTGAAACTCCACTTGGGAATGATTAACCCAAGAGCTTCATTTTTTTTGCCATTAATTGTTTCTTTGCTCTCCCATTAATTTTGTCAACAGGCCCTTTAGTAGGGGTTTTTAGTCACCCCAGGTGCAATCAGGGTTGGAGAACACACTATCTTTAGTGGAAAGGTGAGGGAAAAATAAGTATTCTAGGACATGTGCCAAGTCACCCAAAGAATCAAAGCTAGAGGCTTGGGGTGAGAATAGTTGACACAGGCCTCCCTTGCAGCAGGCGGCCAGTACTGGGAAATCTGTCCCTGAAGTCAAGCGCATTCCTAACCAAAAACCAGGGAAAGCACACAGTGGTTTGTAACTGCTGAGATGAGATCACACCAGTTGGTGTAATGTCAACAGTAGGACCCAGGTCAGTGCAAAGTGGAAAAGCAAAGGGAACTGCCCTCTAGTGGGGAAAGCAGGGATAGCCCACCTGCCTCTGACAGGGGGAGAGCATGGCTGCATCAGGTCATCCTCCCTGTTAGGGTGTGCCTTATGGGGAGATTTTGGTAACAGCCTCCTGACATCCTCAGCTTCTATCCTTCCAAGACTTGACAGCTCAGACAGCACTAGGTCAGTTATAAAGTGGGCATAGGGTATAGCAGTGTTGCGGTGCATCTGTGTGTGTGTAGGTTCTCATATATTTAGCATTAAGGCAGGAATCCTTCATCACCTACCCTCAGTGAAATTGTAGCATTAAATGGTGGCCCAGAATCTTTCCTACTTGAATTTACTTGCCCAAATCAGATACTTTATTGACCCCATTATAGAGAAATGCTCTTTCCTGGCTAGAATTCTTGGTTCTTATGGTTTTTACAAGTCATTCAAGGAGGGATAACCATTGCTGAAATACCTAGTGTTTAAGTAGGAACCAGGTCTTCCCCAGATTTGATCATACCTTTATAAACCAAGGTTTCTTGGAGTGCTTGGTACACAAAAAAGCACTTAGGCTCATGAATATAGGTGACTAGTAATTTGAGTTGGGTTATATAGTTGTTAAAGAAAAAAAGCTCTTGAGACCTTCCACATGAAATAGTCACTTTATTACGGTGCAAAAGTGTTTCCAGAGGCTTTCAAACCATCAGGTCCCCATCCACGTTGGTCATGTTGCCAGTTACTCCCTAGCATGGAATCTCTGGTGTCTAATGAAAGCTGAACTACATCTGCAGGCCTTCCCACCTCCCTACATTGGTAGGGTTTCACACCAGTGTGAATTCTCTGATGCTGACTAGGGGATGAACTCTGGTTAAATGCTTTATGGCTTCTCCCCAGTGTGGGTCTTTTGGTGGATTATAAGATTTGTACTTTGGCTGAAGGCCTTCCCACACTCAACTTGTAGGGTTTCTCTCCAGTGTGAGTCCTCTGGTGGTTTGTGAGGTTTGCTCTCTGGCCGAAGGCCTTCCCACATGCGTTGCATTTGTAAGGCTTCTCTCCTGTATGGATCCTCTGATGCTGTATGAACGCTGCACAGTAACTGAAGGCCTTCCCACACTCACTGCACCCGTAGGGCTTCTCCCCTGTGTGTGTCCTCTGGTGGTTTGTGAGTTGGCACTGTGACGGAAGGCCTTCCCACAGTTGCTGCATTCGTAGGGTTTCTCTCCACTGAATTCTCTGATGCTGAACAGTCACTGAAGGCTTTCTCACACTTGGTGCATTTGTAGGGCTTTTCTCCAGTGTGAGTGCGTTGGTGTTTTGTGAGGTTTGCATTCTGGCTGAAGGCTCTTCCACACTCTTGCTGCATGTATAAGGTTTCTCTCCGGTGTGAATCCTTTGGTGCTGAGTAAGATGAGCTCTGGCTGAAGGCCTTCCCACATGCATTGCACTCATAAGGCTTCTCCCCAGTGTGGCTCTTCTGATGCTGTGAAAGGGAAGAACAGTAACTGAAGGCTTTGCCACACTCATTACATGTGTATGGTTTTGCTCTGTGAGATTTAATTATGTCTGAATTCCTCCTGAGGCTCTTTGTTTGTATTTCACATTTATGGGGTCTCACTTCTTTAGGAGCTCTCTGTTGTGGAGAAAGGAGTGGTCGCAGATTAAAGCTCTTCCCCTGTCCACAGCTCCTATGATCTGATTCCCCAGGAGGTATCTCTACCCTTGTGTTTTGGAATGATTCTTCAGAAAAGTCTTGCTCTGGTGGTGATTCAGACACAGTCTTCCAGTCTGAAAAAGATTTAGAAAGGCAATTTAAAAAATTCCTTCGGTAGGAGAAAAGAGAATACTGACATACAAAGGCTGGAGGAGTTTGGCTGAACTCGAATGCAGACAGGTTTGATGCTTTTCACCCAGAACATTAGTGGTTTCTGTTTCTGTTCTAAACCATGAATAACGACCAATGGCTTCTCAGGGACCTTAGCTCACATTAGCCTCCCCTTTAACCTCTACCGCAGATGGGATACTCCTTTTCCTTCTGCTCCGGATCTGTTTTTGCCTAATACTACTAGGTAGTTGTCTCAGGCTGTCCTGGTCTCAATTCTGTGTGGTTTTGGGCCTTCTGCTTACCTGGGTTAAAAAGCTGATAACAGCCCTAGCCAGTTTGGTTCACTGGATAGTGTTGACCTGAGGACCAAAGGGTCCTGGGTTCGCGTCCCGTCAAGGGCATATATCTTCGTTGCAGGCTCCTCCCCAGCCCAGGCCCTGGTCAGGGCTTGTGCAGGAGGCAACCAATCGATGTGCTTCTCTCACATTGATGTTTGTCTCCCTCTCTTTTCCACTCTCCCTAAAAAAAAATAGCCTCGCGTGAGGATTAACAAAAAACAAAACAAAAAGCTGCTAGCAGTGCAGCAACATACATTTTTTCACTTTTTAAAATTAAGATTTAAAAAAATGTGTAATCCTAGCGTTGATAAGAATTTAGCACCCCGATATCTCATACACTGGTGGGGCTGCATAAATTGGAACATTCTGGAAAACAATATGGTTGCACGTGCCAAGAGTCTTGAAAATATTGATAGCAGAATTCTATTTGAGTTTATCCTAAGGAACCATTGAGAATACACAGCTGTCAAATGAAAAGCAAACATCTAAATGTTGAATAATGAGGGGATGACCATAGCACAGCCAACCAAGGGACACTTAGCAATTGCAAGTCATGTTTGAAGTCTGCACTAACTCCTTTGGTAGAAAAGCCCCAAGAGATGTGGGTATAAGCTGTATTGTCTTCGGGTTGTGGGATCAGACAATTTTTCCTAGTGCTTATTTGTATTTCCTAATGTCCAATGATAGTATAATAATATAAGTCATAAAAACCTTGCTTTCAGAGAATATGCAGTGACAGAAACACAAGTGAGAAAAGGAATATGTAAAATTACATATTACTGAATTTTGTGATATGAAGACTTCTGTGTGATGGGATTGGGGATCTTGATCTTTTTCTAAATTTAACTGAACCTGCATCATTTTTACTAGAATGGATATTTTTTAAGTTAATGATTCTTTAAAATTGGTGTGCAGCACATTTTTATGCCTTATGAAGTGACCACAGTAAGTCTAGTAACCATCTGTCACGATAGTTGTTACATTGATTCTGGTCTCTGTTCTGTAACTTAAATCACTGTGACTTATTTTATAGCTGGAAGTTTGTACTCCTGAATTCTTCCCTTTTTCTGCCCAACACTGACCTCCCTCCCCCCTCTGACCATGAGCTTGTGCTGTTTTGTTGGTTCATTTTTTTTGTTTGTTTTTTAGATTCCACATATAGGTGAAAGCAAATGGTATTTGTCTTCCTCTGTCTGACTTTTTTCACTTAACACAATACTTTTTAGAAAAGGTCCGTTAATATTGTTGCAAATAGCTAAGTTTCATTTTTCAGGACTGAGTAAGATTCCATTGTATGTATGTATTACCTCTTTACTCATCTATCATGGATAGTTTTGTTGGATGAGTCTTGGCTGGTAGTTTCAGTGTTTTGGAAGGCAGCTATGCTCACTACTATACCACCACTGCAACCTCGTTCAGTGTTTTGAAACCTGGCCTGTAGGGTTTCCACTCACCTGGCCTGTGGGGTTACTGAGAAACGGGATAATCTGGTAAGTTTTCCTTTGGTGGTTGCTGTCTGTTCCCCTGCCCCTTCCCCTCCTTGAGAATTCTTTATCATTAACTTCTTTTTTAAAAAAGTGTTTTTTAAAAAAAATATATACTTTATTGATTTTTTTTTTTACAGAGAGGAAGAGAGGGATAGTTAGTTAGAAACACGATGAGAAACATCGATCGGCTGCCTTCTGCACACCCCCTGCGGGGGATGTGCCCACAACCAAGGTACATGCCCTTGATCAGAATCGAACCTGGAACCTTTCAGTCTGCAGGCCGACGCTCTATCCACTGAGCCAAACCTGTTAGGGCTAAAAAAATGTTTTTATTGATTTCAGAGAAAGAGAGGGAGAGAGAGCTAGAAACATTCATCCCCTGCCTCCTGCACATCCCCTCACCCGGAATTGAACCGTGACCTGGTTCATGGGATGACACTCAACCAACCGAGCCCCAGTGGCCTGGCTATTATTAACTTTTGACAGTTTTAATGCGTCTTAGGGGTCTTTTTGCAGAGATAATTTCATGTCCTGTTAGCTTCTTGTACTGGATTGTCTAGTTCTCTCCCTAGTTTTATGAAGATCTTGTCAATTCTAGATTTTTCGTTATTTTTTTCAGTTTCACAAATTCTGTCTTCCATCTGGTTTATTGTATTTCCAATGCTTTTTTATGTATTTTATTGATAATCCTCACCTGAGGATATATATGTACATTGATTTTTTTAGAGAGGAAAGGGGACACATTCAGCTACCTCCTGTATGTGCCCCACGGGATCTAGTCCGCAACCCATTTGGTGTAGGGCAGTGGTTCTCAACCTGGGCTGCACATTAGAATCACCTGGGAATCTTTTTAAAATCCTGATTTCTGGGCCTCATCCTCTGGAAATTCTGTTGTGTGTATGGGAAGAAGCTCCACCTAACCAACCAAGCCATCGGCCGGAGCCTAATGTGCTCTTCATCTCATTTAGTGATAGTCCTTCAGCTGCAGGATTGGTGTGGTTCTTTTTGGTAAAGTACTCCTTTTGCTCACTGATTTTATTCCTGACCTCACCTGAACTGCTTCCCAGTTTTCTTGTACGTTGAGTTTCTTCATGGCAGGAATGATAGCAGTCTTCCATGCCTTTCAGATTGGTTTCTGGACACTTGGAAGTTACATGCTACCCTGGTTGTTCATGGTACTTAAGGGATCAGTCCTCTGCCTGTGCATTTGAGGTAGTGGATTCTTTCCTTGTTTAGATACTGTTTTGATCTTAAAGATCCAGTAGGTTGATAATTAGAGGCTCTGTTTTATCAGTAGAAGGTGACATAGTGCTAAGTTTTCAGGTTTATTTTCTTGTGCTGTGTGTGCTTCAGGGGTTATTATAGGTGTCCCCACTGTGTCTGGGTCCCCTCAGTCTTGGGCGCAACCACCATGGAGTGGGTGGGCAGGAGCTGGGTTCACACACCCACAGGGCTGCCTCCTGTTCCTAATGGGCACCATCACTGCTGCTACCTGGCTCTGCTGCAAGTGGGGGGAGAGAAGGGAGCCAGATTCTTGGCCACCAATATTGTTTTTGCAGGGTCATAGTGTGGGGGCACACCCCAACACCTCCCTTGCTACTGTGTTATGTGGGGCCACCGAACTGCATCTAATCCTGCCTCCCCTATGCATTCCAATACCCCTGCCTTTCAGATTCATGGACATCTCAGGCTTTATTGGATTGCCGATGTAAGGGGAGATACAAAGGAGTTTCCACACACTGCCATAATGCTGAGGTCACCCTTACATTTTCTTTTAGTTTAAAGGAATTTTCTTTCCCACCTAAAATCCCTTTAACTTTTTATCTCTGGTGCTGGTTTAGCTTTTGCTTGTCTAGGAAACTAGCCTTCAATTCTAAAGGATACATGGTTAGAGTATTGTTGGTTACAGGTTTCCCCCCCTTTCATTATTTTGAATATATTGTACCATTCCTTTTTGGCCTGCAAAATTTCTGAAAAGTAGCTGGTAGTTTTATGGGGGCTCCTTTGTACGTAACTAGTTGCTTTATATGTCTTACCTCTTTGTGATTCTCACTGAGTTAATCTATTCTCCTGGGTTCACTAAACATCCTTATAACCAGTGTTTTGAACTCTATTTGGTAGATTACTTGTCTCCATCTCATTTCTTTTCCTGGGCTTTTGTCCTGTTCTTTCATTTGGGACATATTTCTCTGTCTTGTTTGGCTGTTTCTATGAATTAGGCAAAACAGCACCTTCTGGAGTGGCCTGTGTAAGAACTGCAGGCGTCCTGAGGACAGGTGCTCTGACGTGCCTTGGCAGGCCAGTTGGAGGGGCTCAGGCTGCGGAGTCCAGGGAAAGTCACAATGGGGCCTGGACCTTTAGTTGTGGCGGGTGTGAGCCACAAGTCCCAGGGGCAAGCTGTGCTAGGACCATCTTGGCAGACATCTGAGTGGAATCAGGCTGTGAGGAGTCCAGAGGTGAAGCCACTTCAGAGCCCAGAGCTGCTGTTGGAGTAGGTGTGAGCCACGCCAGGACCACCTTGGAAGGGCAGCTGGAAGCTGAAGCAGGCTGCAAGGAGCCTTGGGTGAGCTGTAATTGGAGCAATTACAGGCTGTAGGAAATTTTGGAGACAAGCCATGGAGCTAGTTTGGGCCTAGGTCCTGGTGTGCACTTGGGCTAGACGGCCTGAATTGCACTTCTTGCCAGAGTTATCCAGGGGGCTGGGAGGGCAACATGCAGTTCCCCCTCCCATTTGGCACATGCTCTGGGGTCAATAAATGGATTTCCTTCCTGTATAGTCTAGGTGTCCTTAGAACCTGTATTTTTCCCCACTGTTCCATGGACTTTTCCCTTGTTCTAACTGGGAGTTCATGCCTATCCATCTGATCTAAGATAGCCCCCACCCTCACCTTTGTACCCCCAGTTACTATTCCCTTACCAAATGCATTAACGTGGGTTTCAAAGGGGCTTCTGCTCCCAAGACTCACTGGCTTAGTGCTTGTTCCCTTACCTGGACAGGTACTCCATGGGCTTTTCCCTTGTTCTAACTGGGAGTTCATACCAGGCTGGGAAACTGGAAGTCCTATTCAAGGGGGCGAAATGGGCTTTAGAGACCCGTCCTAATAGCCACCTAGCATTCAGGGGAATGGAAAAGGCCAGTTAGGCCATTAATTCCATTCATTCAACACATACATATTGAGCATGCACTTGTGCTGTGCACTACGGGATACAGCAGTAAGAGACAGACATGGTGTGGTGCCAATGTCTTGGTAAAAGCATTTCTGGAAGGAACTACATGAACAGCCTCAAGAAGGGGGTCAAGCTAAGGATTTAAGCTAAGCTCATACAGCAAGCTACTTGGGAAGATGTGAAACTACTGACTAGAGAAAACGAACCTGAGGGTTACCCCAACCCTAGTCCTAGGGGGGGAAATGGTGAGATGTAACCCCAGGGAGCAAAATGAATGCAGAGACTTCCTAGGGAACGAGGAAGACTAAACACTGTCCCTCCAGGGTGTCGGAGCAATTCGGGATCACTCAACACTGGAAAGGGCCACAGGTTCTCAGACTGAGCAGAGTATGTATGGATGCTCAATGGTTTCCTTACCCAGTAGGACCAGGTTCCTGGACTTTTCTGGTATCTCCTTCCCTTGGAGCTTGGACCAAGTGCCTCCACTCTTTGTGAGGAAAAGCTGCAGTCACATTGCTGAAGGGCGTGGATCCCTGAAACAACAAGCACATTTCTTGCCCAGTAACCTTTGGATGTGTGGTGAGGGAGGTGGGCAGCTACGGGTGAGATGGCTAGCAGGCCTAGAGAGGGTCTTGGGAAGGATTCAGGGCTTTGAGTTCCAGAAAAGCACTTACTATGTGCTTAACAGTATTGGATATTGACACAAAAATAAAAGTCTCTTGCTGATACATTTACAATTCTGGTAGCTTTTCCTTATGAAGAAACGTGTGTATATGCATGAACAGTAATTGGACAGAAAGGAACAGCTGCTTGGGAATTAACAGCAATATAGGAAAACCAAAATTACAATCAGTTTACCCAATGAGCCACCAGGTGTAAATTGGCAAACATGTGAAAGCTTAATGTTTTAAGAACATTCAATAGGTATTTCTGTGAACTCAGACATGACACGATACAGGAGAGCCAAGCACATGCAATGTCCTGTAATGTGTCAGAGATGGACAGAGCAGCATGTAAGATGATCGAAGAGGAATCCTGGGTGGAGGCTGGGAGGAGGCAATTAACATGCTGGCCTTAGAGAAATTCCTCAGAAGGAGCAAGAGAAGGATATTATCTAAGGCAGGGGAAAGCCACAGAGGCAAGAAGGTATATTTTCACCTCCATTCACCTAGCTGGCCGCCCAGAAACCTGGTGTTATCCTTCACCACAAATCCAAGTGCCTATTCATTCTTCCTCCTAAGTGTCATCCATTGTGTGTCCCAGGTTTTCTACAATGAATATGTATTCCTTTTGTAATTAACAACAAAACCCCCCTTAATACAAGGCTGTTTTTGAGTAAATTTCCAACTTACATGTGGCCCTGCTGTGAGGAGACAAGTCACCATTCCCATTCCTTCCTCTCCCGTGCTTTCCTCTTGGGAAAGCTTAGGGTCTGGAGATCATGATTCTGGAAGAAAAGAAACATGAGGCATAAAAGTTTAGCTCACTAAGCTAGGAAGTCACATTCTCACTCTGAAGAGTGGGTTCAAAAGTGTCAGGTCACGGGCTGAATTCACAGACCCGCAGTGGGATATAAATTTCCCTTTTTTAAGCTGATAATTTTGTATGGCCTGGGGATGTCATAAATTACAAATGACCCTTGGCAGAAAAAAGGTTCCCCACCTCTGCATTAGAGTGTAGCAGAGTCTAGTATCCCCTATTCACCACTACCGGCAGTGTGCAAATCACAGAACCTCTTAAATCTCATTTTCCTCATCTGTAAAGTGGGGATAAATACCTTGTAAAGTTGTTGCTTTGAAAATTTAAAGGAAAATGCAGATAAAGCAGTTGGTACAGTGCCTAGCAAATAAGTATATAGTTTACAAATGTCCTATTCTTTGGAGAAAGTGCCTCTGCAAATTTGCCTAATCAAAGGGAAATGACCAAGTGAGATTCATACTAAGATCACAGGTTGGTTCAGTCTACATAACATACCATATTAATACAAAGAAAAACTCCCACATGATCTTCTAAAAACCAAAAAGAAAGATATTACAAAATATGACACCATTTTATGATAAACTAGGAACAGAAGAGAACTAATTGCATCTGAGATGCTTTGAGATGTCTGCCTTGCCACTTCTATTCAGTATTTTACTGGAAGTTCTAGCCAGGCCACTTAGGCACGGGGAAAGAAAAAGGTATCCAGATTGGAAAGGGATTAAAACTTAATGGTTTTGTATACATCAAGTCTTCAGGAATCCACAAGCTATCACAGGTAAGTTCAAGGTTGCAGGATACAGTAAAGGGACAACCGCTTTAAAATGGGCAAAAGATTTGAATAGCTATTTCTCCAGGTGTATTTCTAGGTATTAGCAGTGAACAATCAAAAGATGAAATTTTTTTTTTAAACATATTTTATTGATTTTTTACAGAGAAGAAGGGAGAGGGATAGAGAGTTAGGAACATCAATGAGAGAAATCAATCAGCTGCCTCCTGCACGCCCCTTACAGGGGATGTGCCCGCAACCAAGGTACATGCCCTTGACCGGAATCGAACCTGGGACCCTTCAGTCCGCAGGCTGACGCTCTATCCATTGAGCCAAACCGGTTCGGCCAAAAGATGAAATTTAAAGCAATTCGAAGAGTATTAAAAGGATGAAATGCCTAGTAATAAAAACAGGAAGTGTAGGCATGTACACTAAAAACCATTGTTGAGTTGTTGCAATCCCTGTCGCAATCCTAGCTGGCTCTTTTACAGAAAACTAATCCAAAATTTCATGGAAATGCAAGAGACCCAGAATAGTAAATCTGGAAAATGAACTAAGTTGAAGGACTAGTTTGCAATATCAAAACTTTATACAAAACAGTAATCAAAATAGTGCTGTACTGGTACAAGGGCAGACATACAGTGTATCAATAGAAAAGAACTGAGTCCAGAAATAAGCACATTGTATAAACAATTGATTTTCAACAAGAGTACTAAGAAATTAAGTGGGGAAAATATTCTTTTCAAAAGAAAATGGTGCTGGGGCAACTGGACATCCACATAAAAATGAAGTTCGAGGCCCTGACTGAGAAGCTCAGTTGGTTAGAGCAGCAGCCACCAACCTTTTGGACTGGTTGGCAACTGCTGGGTTAGAGCATCATCTCAATGTGCCAAGATTGCAAATTTGACTCCTGGTCAGGGCACATATGAGAATCAACCAATGAATGAATAAGTGGAACAACAAATGGATGTTCCTCCCTCTGAAAATCAATAAAAGAATGAAATTAGACCCCTACCTTGTACTGCTAATGAACTCAAAATGGATCAAAGACCTAATGTGAAAGCTAAAAGTCCTAGAAGAAAATATAGTTTCCTAGATATGGCACCAAAAGCACAAGCAACAAAAGAAAAAAATAAATTGGATTTCATCAAAATTAAAAACTTCGTGCTTCAAAGGACACTATAAAAAATGTGAAAAGACCCCTAGCTGGTTTGGCTCAGTGGATAGAGCGTCAACCTGTGGACTGAAGAGTCTCAGGTTTGATTCTGGTCACAGGCACATGCCTGGGTTGCGGGATTGATCCCCAGTGTGGGGCGTGCAAGAGGCAGCCAATCAATGATTCTCTCTCATTGATGTTTTTCTCTCTGAAATCAATAAAAACATATATTTTTAAAAAACGTCAAAAAGATAACCACAGAACTGGGAAAAATATGTGCAAAATCATAAATTTAAGGGTCCAGTATCCAGAATACATAAAGAATATATAAACAGCCCTAACCGGTTTGGCTCAGTGGATAGAGCGTCAGCCTGTGGACTGAATGGTCCCAGGTTAGATTCCGGCCAAGGGCATGTGCCTTGCTTGGATGCAGGCACATCCCTGGTAGGGGGTGTGCAGGAGGCAGCTGATCGATGTTTCTAACTCTCCCTCTCCCTTCCTCTCTGTAAAAAAATCAATAAAATATACATTTTAAAAAATATATATAAACAAAAAACTCAATTTCAAAATGAGCAGTGGATTTGTATATTTTTCTAAGGGAGATATACTAATAGCCAAAAAGTACATGAAAAGATGTTCAACATAACTAATCGTTGGAGAAATGCATATCAAACCACAATGAGGTACCACTTGGCACACCAGATGGCTAAAATTTACAGGTGGGAAACAAGCGCTGATGTAGAGAGAAACAAACATTCACACATTGCTACTGGGAATGTAAAATGGTGCAGCCCCGGTGGAAAACAGTTGGGCAGCTCCTTAGAAAGTTATACCACACAGCAATTCCTTTTCCAGGCATACAACTGAGCACAATGAAAACGTGTCCCCACAAAAACTTTTGCACACATGTTCACAGCATTATCTATATACATAAAAGCCTAAGCGACCATCCGACCAGTAGCTATGACACACAATGACCACCAGAGGGCAGATGCTCAATGCAGGAGCTGCCACACTGTGGTGACTTGGCATCTGTGGTTCTTGGGTGATGCACCTGGAACCAGGGATGAGGGAGCCCAATTCTGGGGTGCATCACTGGAGAACCGCCCTCTTGCAATCTGGGACCCCTCGGGATGTCAGAGAGCCTGTTTTGGCCCCATCCCCTCAGGCCAGGCTGAGGGACCCCACCTGCTAGAGGGACCCCAACTCACTCCACAGACGCCCTTTGAGCTGCATCGCCGCACCAGGTGTGGCTGGCCGGGGAGGGACCTCGGGAGGTTGGCTCTAAGGCATGTCCGCCGGTCTCACCCAGTCCCGCCCCACCAGCCACCTTTTAATTAATTTCCTTTCAGTGTGCACAAATCCATGCACAGGGCATCTAGTTATTCATAATAGCCCAAACTGGAAACCACCCAACATCCATCAGCCCAGGGACAGATAAAATGTGGTACATCCATATAATGGAATATTATTCAGCCATAAAAAGGAATGAGATGCATTCATGTTACAAAATTACCCTAAGTGACAGAAATCAGACACATACTCTATGATTCTATTTTTATGAAACGTCCAAAATGGGCAAATCCATACAGTGGTTGCCAGGGACTAGAGGAGGGGGAAGGAGTGGTTAATGGGTATGGGTTTCTTTTTAGAGTGATGAAATGTTTCAGAACTAAATAGTGGTGGTGATGGTTTTGCAACTTTGCAAATAAACTAAAAGCCACTGAACTGTATACTTTAAAAGTGAATATAGTATGTGAATTATATTTCAGTTAAAAAATAGAAGAGGTAGTATAGTCCTCAGAAAAAGAAAGAAAAAGGTCTTAAGTTACTGAGTTTCACCTAACTCCACTGTATCTTATTTTTCTCTTCGGAGAGGAAGATAACCTGCTGCTTACGTTCTCAGGTCTCTGGGGAGACAGCACGAAATGCTGGTTGTCAAATTGGCCTTGAAGAGTTACTGACGAATACAGGGGCTCCTTGATTTAGGGGAGGATGGCACAAGCCTTGGTGGTTAAGATGAAATTTAATGCACATTTGTTCTGTCCTGCAAGGCGTTAACAGTGCTATTTTATTTGACGCTTACAGCTCTTACTGGTAATCGAGGTACTCAATGTTATTTCACCCTTTCCTCCATAAAGAAACACAGGTTAAACAGGACTTCTGATTCCAAATCCCCAGGACCTTCCACAACTTTACGATCAGCTGGGTTCAACCCGCCCTCATCTCAGGTGGAGTCAATAGGCTCCTGTTCCGAGGATGCTTGGCTGCTTCAAGAGCTGGGAGATCAGCAGCAATGGAGGAGACCCCGAGTACGTCCCAGGGTGAGGGGTTGGGTACTCAGAGATTATCCGGGGCTGAGCTCCTCAAACTTTTCTGACCTCAGAATTCTTTATTAGAAGATCGTCCCTAAGTGGGAAGGACAACCGCGGGGTTCGGGGACCGCGTCGCACAGCAGCAATAGCGAGCAAGCTGGGACAGGCTGGCCTGCAAACCGTGCCCTCAGCCCACTCACCTTCCTCCAGCATTCGGGTATCACCACGCGACACCGCCTCCCAGCAGCTCCGCTCTGGGAGCTCGGGTGGGGGCTGTCCAGCCGGGTCTTTCACTGTCTCCCAGCCACAGCCAGGCCTCGGCTGGGGAGCCCGAGGCGCAGCCAACGACTCAGTCTCAAACAAAACACCGCGGGAAAATACCGCAGACAGGTAACCGGGTACCGCTGTAACTGAGAAACCGGCTTCGGGTCCTGCCAAACGTCATGTCCTCTTCTCGCGCCAGAGGACGCGCGAAAACAGCATCACTTCCGGTCATGCGCACTAGCTTTCCAGCACCTCTAGGTTCTTTTCCCTAGAAATCTCCGTGCTCTCTTCCTAGTCAAAGCCTGTTCTCTCGGTGCCAGCTTTGTGATCCGCACACGGTCCTGGATCGTGCTTCCTAAAGAGGCTTCCGCCAGTTCTCGCTCCCAGAATCTATTTCCCATCATGCTATGTCGCACATGCTCTTCAGGTCCACCGGAATCCAACGCCTGGAGCCTCTGAGACAGGAAGCGACTTGGCGCTAAGGATCATGGGAGTTGTAGTATTAGCGCAGACAACAGATCTACACTGGTTCTCGGCTCCTGATTTTTCAGTTGGTCACGTTCCCAGAGCAGCAGGTGAAGAGGGTTTTCTCCTTCCCGGACCTTCAACTCAGGCCCAGCTCGACACCTTCACACTCCTCTTGAGCCTCTCAGTGTGAACAGGGCTGCTTCCGGTTGGTGGCCTGGCATTCTCAAAGTATAAAATCAATGGGCAGGAGGGAACCGCTTCAGTAATTTCAGGGTCAAAAACACACTTTGATAGCGTTTGATCAGCACTGTTGCAAAAGGAGATTCCTGAACTTTCTGTCCGTTGGAGGATTCCCTGCTACGTCAGGGGATATTTCAATGGACTTCCTCAGAGCATTGATGAAAATTCTTCACCACCCAAGCAATTTCCCGATAACTCAATTCAATTTTAGAGGCATTTTGACAATAAGACGGGAATGCGTTACCTGGGAAGCGGGAATGAGTGTAGGGGTCCTAAGGCCTCTTACGTTGTACGGTCTCGGCCCCTTTCAGTCACAGCTGGTAGCGTTTTTGCCAATATAACCCTCTTAACTTAGTGAGTCCCGTATGAATCTTACTGGATTAACTCTATTAGGCAAGTCACGCTCACAGATCCCTTTGAGATAAGCCCATTTCCACTTTTGGCTTCTGAAATTTGGGGCTTACGATTTGGGAGGTCAGAAGTCTGAGATGGGTATCACTGGGGTAAAATCAAGGTGTTGGCAGGGTTACATGCCTTCCAGAGGCTCCAGGGGAGAATCTGTTTCCTTGCCTCTTCCAGCTTCCAGGGCTGCCGACACTCCTTGATTTTTGACTCCTTCCAGTTGGTGCTGTTCTGCCTGCAGCCACAGGCCCAACAGGTGCTAACCCCACACTGGCCACTAGGTGGTAGCAGAGGGTTTCTTACCCATGGCCCCTGGGAGGAAGCAGAGCGCTTCAGGCTTCAATTGATGCAATTCCGCATGTGGCCACTGGGCGGCGTGAGGACCCAGAAGCCTTGTCTTAGGTTCCCAGAAGCCAGCATTCTTCTGGAAGAGTTGGGGTGAGGGGATGGGGAGCGGGATGAGATGGAGTGACTCTTGGTAGGCAGTGCAGATTTCTACCGTATCCAGTACAGAGACCTGTCCTATGTGGGCTGGGTAGAGCACAGCTTCTGCTGGACCTGTCCTGTGGCAATGCTTTATCCTGCTCCTCTTCCCTATGGCCTGTGTCTGACAGTGCTGGGCTGGGCTGGGCTGATACTGGACTGCCAGCTGGGGCTGGTTCTTCCCATCTTGTGCCCCGAGGGGAAGGCCCCAAGGCAGTCGCAGGGGACCTCTGAAGAGCACGTGTGTCCACCGTCCTTGTACCTATAAGTGGGTACTGGTAGCAATCAGAAGGTGGTATGGGTAGGAGTTGCTGAGGGAGCTGGGTAGGAAATAGGATATAAAGAGAAAAATGTGGAAATATTTCACATGTCTCTTTCAGAGGCACACCTTGGACATCACACCAGCTTTGCTCCACCACAGCCTCATCACCACCACCAGCTAACAGCAATAAACTTATTCTATGACATCCTCAGTTCTAAGTGCTTGACATAATTTTTTCCTTTCATCCTCACAACAATCCTGTGAGGGAGACAGCATCATTATGCCCATTTTACAGATGAATAAACTGAGACCTGGAGGTTGTGACTTGTCCGGGTCACATAGTGAGAGTGCAACTAGAACTGGAACCAAGTCCACCGTCTCTTACCACGCTGCCATGGCTCCTGGCCCCTGGATTAAAGAGGAAAGAGACCACAGTAGGACTGAAGCCACAGGAGGTTTTCTTGCCCACAAGTTTAACCATCTCCCTTGCAGCCTGGGGGAGGGAGGTGTGTGAGCCATCCCCTGCCTTCCCTCTGGTCCTTTGCCAATCCCCATGTGCAGAGGCTGGGGATGGCCAAGCAGGAGCTGGAAGCAGCCTCTGCTTAAGTTCCACGTGAGAAGTTTCCAGTGCAAAGAGCTGTCTTCTGTGAGGTGGCTGAGAGTGGGTGGCCTGTTAGACTGAGTTGTCTTTGGTGCTGACTCACTGAGAACAGATTCTGAGACGGTAGGGAGTAGGCCCCTGTCAGACACAGCCGGCGTATAACCTTCTGGGGTGCAGGACAAACAATAGCTTGAAGCAACCCAGGAGAGCTGCAGAACTGGCCACGTGTGCAACAAGCGGACAGAAAACCGGTCAGGATGCCAGAGAACCGATCCACGCTAAACAAGCTGGCATTTGCAGGACACTCGCTGACATGACAGCGCGGTTCTCAGCCCAGCCAGTGGCCACGTGCAGCACTAACAACCGTGTCCATGTGCAGTTGCCCACACAGAAGATGAGCCTACACTTGGACATGACCTTGCTTCTGGAAGGCCCCAGGAATTTGGACTTTGCTAAAGCTGAGAGCTTTCCTGCGTGTGACTTGGCCCATTTTACTGCCATCAGAGAGCTGCTGCAGGACCTTCCAGAAACCAACCCTGGGGTCCCGTCCTGTTCTCCCCACCACTCTGCCCTGAACCAATGCCCAGCTCTCAGCCTCGTTATAGCTTAATAGATGGTGCCAAGGTGGGTGCACACAGGGGCTGCACACCAGGGAAGTGAGTACAGCGGATTATGGGATGGGAAGTAAACCCACAAAGGTTCTCAGAGGCCGGTTTATGGGACAGGAAGCTGCCCTCCTCAACTGCAGCTCAGAGAGGCCGGGACCTGACTTTCTGAGTCAAGTCTTTATTTGGCAACAAATGCATTCCTGTGAGGAGACAAGGGCCACCACCCAGCCTCCAAAGCACCTCCTCCAGAGAGTGAGGAACCAAGAGTCCCCTCCTCCACTGTCGCTTCGTATCACGACAGGGAGGGCACACGGCGACCCGCCACAGGGCACTGAAGACCCTCCGAGACGTCCCCTCCTCCTCAGTCTCAGAGCAACGGTGGGAACTGGACCCAGGGACTGGGAGCCTCATGCCCATGGCTCGTGGGGCTGTAGGGAGCTGAGCAGGAGGGAGGGACCTGGAGGGCGAGGTCCTGGATCCTGGCTCCCTGGGGGCTGGCAGGGGCTCTGGGCTCTGGCTGAGGCCCAGCTCGAATCACAGGCAGGCTTCTGTCCCCTCCGAAACCCAAACTGTCCCAGCTGGGAGGGCAGCCGCTCCTGGGAAGGGACTGTCATCGCCCCTCAAAATGGGCTGTGATTTGCTCCAAAGTCTTTCCTTTGGTTTCAGGGACACAGAACACAGTGAAAAGGACACCGCCGACGCAGAAGGCAGAGGCGAGCCAGAAAGCACCGTAGGGCCTGAGCACCTCCTGCAGAGAGAGGGGAAGAGCCAGTGACTGGAGGAGGCAGCAGCCCTCACGTGACCACCCGCCTGTGCTGCCCGGGCGCGGGCAGTGGAGGAGGCTGAGCACTGCCCATGGGATGGACGTGTGTGCTGGGGAAACTGAGGCTCACTGTGATGAAGTGGCTGCCCCAGGTCAGAGAGGCACTACCCAGTGACAGCTGGGTTCTCCCCCCCGGGTCTGGCTCCAGAGCCCACAGACCTTCCCTGGACACCTGGCTTTGGCCCTGCCCTCTGAGGTACCAGAGGGAATGGGTGAGTGAACAGCAGGCGAGATGGGCAGTATGAACACACAGACACTCAGGGCCCAGGAAGGGAAGACAGCAGTTCCCTCTGGTCAGAGCCTGTCCGTCCTCCCAGCCCAGAACCACAGCCTGTCCTCCCAGCGGTCCCTCCCTGGGGCATCTGCCTGATGGGCCCGCTCCCTGGACAGACCCCAGCCCAGCCCCCTGGTTTATCCTCCCACCACTGTCCACTGCTGTCCCAGCCCTAAGCAAAGCGACCCTGCCCATCTCATTCCTTGCTGTCTCTGGCACCATGAACAGCCTGGAGGTGGTATGTACCAGGAGACCTGGGGGCTGGGTGGCAAATGACGGAGCAAATGCTTGTCCATCTGCTCCAACACCATCCCCCCATTGGCTGGGAAGCCCCTTAGGCAGGGCCGTGTCTGTCCAGTCTATCCGTGAAAAGGGAGCAAAATGTTGAACTGAACTGATGCTCCCATCAACCCCAGAGGAAGGTATGGCACCTCCTCCATGTTCTGCCAAGGAAGCTGGTTCGGAGAAGGTAAGCAGCACACCACGGTCACAGCGGGGAAGTGCCAGGCAGCACTGGAGCCAGAACTTCCCCACAGAGCCCGACTTCCCGCCCTGGGTCCTCACTGTCCGGGGGGAGGCCCGCCCTGCCGTCCTCCACCAAGACCGCCCGAAGGCTCCCGAGTGGTACGGCCTGGGTTCCCCTCACCCCGACCCAGACGGCTGGTGCCCTGGATTGGGGGGGGGGGGGGGGGGGCTGCACACAAGGCCATTCACGGACCGAGTCTTCTGCGAAGAGAACAATCTACAAGCACTTCTCTGCTGCAGGGAGGGGGCGCTGCCGGGGCCTGGACTCACCATGAGGCTGCTGAACTCTTTTGTCACCAGAAAGGCCATGAGCCAGTTGGTGAGGACACAGACGCCGGTGGCCACGCCCTTGACGTGCAGAGGGAAGATCTCCGACATGAGGAGCCAGGGGATGGGCCCCCAGCCCACAGCGAAGCCTCGGGAACAAGACAGGTGTCAGCACCACAGGGACCAGAACCCTCGGCCCCCCGCAGACCCCGGGGCTGACGCCTGGCTGGGCTGCCCACATGGGCTGAGGGGCCTGGGTGCCAGGCTGGGCTCCCCCTCTGCGCCTCCCCGTTGTGAGGTCGGCGGCCAGGCCCTCTGCTTCTTACACTCGGGATAACGATGGGCCCACTCAGTGCGCTGACGGGGGACTGAGAGGAGAGGAGAAGGGCTGAGCTTGGTGCTGGGCGCGTGGCCAGAGCTATAAACGCAGACTTGGGACCCCTATGGACAGGTGAGACCAGGGAGGCCTGGGCTTGCTGGGAGCCACTGAATGCAGCAGTGACAGGGCGTCCCCATCAGTCCCCACCCAACCTCCCCACAGGCCCCCTCTCACCAGCAATGAAGAGGCACATGCTGCCCACCGCCAGCCAGGCCAGGCCTACACCGGGGTCGGCGGGCTCCACGGAGACGGGCGCCAGGAGGTGGACGTGCGAGGAGTTGCTGGGGCTACCCTGCGTCAGCCTGAAGTAGGTGCCAAAGGCACTGGTGCTGAACACCATGACCACGCCTGCGGGGAGGGCGGCGCTGGGCAGGGCGCTGGGGGCATGTGGCTCCCGCGGCAGGAGTCTCAGCCCAGTGTGGCCACAGCCAAGTGGCCTGGGCACCTCGGCGGGGCAGTGAGCAGTGCCCCAGAGCCGTGACTGAGCAGCACCACTCAGCACGCGGAGGGGCTCCCGAGCCTCCCCATGGCCCCGTTACCCCCATTTCAGAGGGAAATCGAGGTTCAGAGAGGTCAAGTCACTTCCCCTCCAGGGCCCTCCGTTTCCTCATTGTCAGCTGGGGCCCAGTGGCACCTTCCTTGCAAGGTTACGGCGTGAGGTGGTGACGCCGTGAGCACGGGCCTGGCCTGCAGCGAGCGCTCCCGTTAAATCTCAGTCTTGTTCTCAGGGACACTTGTCCTCCTCCTCCCACAACAGTGGCCTTGGCACAGACCCCCCAACCTGCAGTGGGAGCCTGGCCGGGGTCCCCACTCGCACGGGGCTGAGCCCTCGGGCCTCACCTGACAAGGCCAGGAGCAGCCGCCGCCCGGCTCTGTCCATGACCAGGGCCGCCCCGGCCGTGAACAGCACCTGGATGACGCCCACAATGACGGAGGCCAGGCTGCTGTTCTGAGGAGATGGGCAGAGGCGGGTCAGGCAGAGGCCCGGGGAAAGGCCACACCCGAGTGGCAGCGGCACGAGGCAGAGGCCTCTTTACCTTGAACTTGGCCTCCTCAAAGATAGTCTCTGCGTAGAACATGACAGCGTTGATCCCCGACAGCTGCTGGAAGGCCATGAGTGAGACGCCGATGGCGAAGGGCTTGTAGATGCCGGGCCGCCCCAGCTGGGCCAGCGGGAAGCCCTGCTGGACGGAAGGGGCGTCAGTGCTGCCCTGCCCTCTGCCCGGCGCCCTGCTCCGAGGAGGGAGCCTCAGCTTCTCCGGGTCCCTCTCCGCGTCACTGCGGCCTCCCCGTTTGTAAGGCGGAAGGGCCTCACTCCGGACATCCCCTCCTGATTTGTTTGGGGGGGCGGGGCCCACAGAGACAGCACATGGGCAGAGGGCCAGGGGCTCCAGAATCCCACAGCCTCAGGCCGGGCCCGAGTCCTCACCACCGCCGCTGGCTCCGCAGCAGCATGTGCTGACTCCTGTTCTACATGAAGAAGCTAAGGCCTGACCATGGGACAGTCACCCGGCAGGTAAGGGGCAGAGACTCGATTTCAACCCCTGCCCTACAACCCCCCACGTAAAAACCACGTCCTCAAGTCCGCCCTGCGTGTCCCTGGGACCCGGCCGGGCCTTTCTCTTCAGTGAGACCAAGGCTTGGGCCCTGCCAAGGAGCGGGGCTTGCGCAGGCCTTTGCTTGCTGGCACACAGGACAACACTGGCTCCGTGTGCGTGTGCGTGTGCGTGTGTGTGAGTGCGCGCGCATGCATGCAGTTACATCCTTGAGAACGGCTTGTGCTGGCTCCCTGGCTGCAAAGGGGTGATACCTCCCTGAACCCTTCCCCCAGCTCCACCTCCCAGCCCCTCACCTGGTGCTCAGCCCCGACAGGGGGCTCTTCCCAGCCCTGCTCAGAACCCCTCAGGAACCGCATGGCAGCCAGGGCTTCCTGGCGCCTGTGCTGAGTCAGCAGGAAGCGCGGGGTCTCGGGCATGCAGCACATGAGCAGCAGCATGAAGGAGGGGGGCACACAGCCCAGCACGGCCAGCCAGCGCCACTCCAGGATCCAGCCTGGATGGGGTCAGATGTCAGAGCCTGGGTGAGCCGGCCTGGGCTTTCTCGGCAAGTGCGTGCCCCTCACCAACCCAGGGGCTCAGCTTAAAGGGTGGGGACCTACCTACCTCTGCAGTCTGTTACTGACATTGTGGCTATTGTTGAAATGCAGAAGTGATGATGGGGACATTATGCTACATCAGCTCCGTGAATAGGTATGCAGCCATTATACAAAGCATGAGGCCTTGCTATGTAATGATGGGTATGACGTGGCCATGTGTGTAACATTCTGGGGTGGGGGACAGGCCTCACAGAGTCCTCACGCAGACCCTCTGGAAGGCCACCAAGAGGCAGGCAAGGCTGGTTCGCCTGGAGCCGAAGCAGGACGGGGCGGGGGGGTGGGGGGGGGGAACCTTTTACTGAGCGCCAGAGGATCAAAAGTCACAGGAACTGGCGATAATTCGACACCCATGTCTGTTCCAAATGTCAATGCGTGTACACACTGCTGGGCCCCGCGGCAGCCAGACTGCTGCCAGGACTCTGAATTACAGTCAGGATGGTAAGTGGGTAAAAAGAAAGACCACAGACCTGCAAATTGACCATTCTAAAGACCCACAGGGCACACGGCCAGGCCCGACCACACCCATCAGGCCCGAAAGCCCCAGGCTCCCTGCCCTCCCCATGGTTCTCGGGCCATACCTACACAATTCTCACTGGGGCCTGCTGCCAGGCACTTCTCATTGTCATTTAATTAAACCCGCAACAGCCCTGGACGAGGTGGGGTTTTCTCCACCTAAAGAGAGGGCAAGTGCAGCTCCCGGGGGCTGAGCAGGCCAAGGCCAGGCAGCCAGTAAGTGGCAGAGGTCCTCCCCTGATCGGGCTGCCAGATCTGAGCCCCGCCTCTTTCTACCCCGTTCTAGTGCAAACACACTTCTCTGCTGGCCCCAGCTCCACCCTCAGGGTCCCCCGGAACCCGCCTCCTTCACGCTGCAAATCCAGTACTGATGTTTCTGAGGGAGACAGGCTTGGGCCCGAGCGCCTGGGCGGGAGATTGTTGGGGTGCCCCGGCTGCCCCTTGAATCCTGTTTGTCACTGCACAGTGAGGCACTGACCTAAGCAGCCAGCTCTCCCCAGACCCTGGGAATGGGCTTCTGCCCAGGAGGATGAGCACACCTTCGTCAGCTCTTCCGGGGACTTAGGCACATCCACGCTTCCCGGGGTCTCAGGGAGGGGGTCTGGGAAGCCAGCACCTTGGGTGCTGGCTGTGAAACCTCGGGCAACTCCTGTGACTTCTCCTGAACTTCAGTTTCCGTGGCTTTAAAGTGGCCAAGGGGCCATTAAAAGGGGTCAAAAGAGAAGATGTGAAAACTCTTACCTGCCAGATAGGCCAGGAGGATGCCCGTGACGACCATCAGCTGCACACAGGAGCCCAGCAGCCCCCGCACTTCGGGGTAGGCAATCTCGGAGATGTAGACCTGTGAGCAGGTAAAGGGGGAGCTGCAGGCCCGGTGGGCCCCTAACTGCAAGCCCCGGGCCAGAGCCTTGCTCATACCTCCCGCTCCCACCTAGTGATCTGCAGCAGGTGTTTAAAGGGGTGAGGGTATCTGTGTGGCTGCTGTGTGTAGGGTGATGGGGGGGTGGGCACAGAGCTTTGCAAACTTTCATGTAATTGTATCATTACCCTTGGTAACACGCAGACGGGTGCAGCAGGTGTGGGTGGGGCCTGAGAGTCTGCCTTCTAACTAGCTCCAGGTGACACCTGGCTGCTGGCGTGGTGCCCTTGGAGTTAAGCAGGAACTCTTCACCTCAATGGTTATCAGAGACTATGCTCAGGGGCCAAAGAGGCCTTGCTCTTACTTCTGGGTTACTCCATACCTATGCCCATGGCTTAGGTGTGTTTTTACCCAGTAAAAACCCCAAACATAAAATCCAACCCAGCTGCCCAGCCAATGCAGGTGAAATGAGCGGCAGGTGCAACGGGATGAGCAGGGAGAAACCCACGCCACTGCTTTCAATCTCGACCCGGCTGGGGCGTGGGTGGTGGGTCACCCAAGCCCATGGCCAGCGGCAGTTCCCTGGTCACCAGCAATCCAGCTGCAGGATCCAAGTCCTTCATAAGCCACGACAGGGCTGATGTGTGTCTCTCTGATTCCTCCCCCACTGCATGGGGTGACCCGTCATTCTCACTCACGGGAGGGAGCTGAGGTCCCGGAGGCGGCAGAGCCGGAAGCCAGCCTGGCTGTGCTGGGTCAGGAGCTGACAGAAGCAGGGAAGCCGCGAGCCCTGGTGTGTGAGCAGCGAAGGGGAGTGGCCCTCGGCAGCAGCCTTTGCCCCGGGACAAACCGGGCAGGATTTTCCTGCTAAACTGTACTCAGTGGTCTGAATGACAAGGGGGCCCAAGCCATACTGTGAGGCTGCTGTTGACCATCCACAGAGCAAAAGGGAGGCCACGTTAAGTGGCACAATCCTGGGTAGTCGCTTGGCCACTGACCAGTTGGGTCTGGACAAAGGACTTCACTGCGGAAACTTACTTCCTCTGCAAACGGGGCCCACTGAGGGTAAGGGAGATGAAGCAGATAAGGGCCACCCGGAGGCCCCGGAGAACCACGCCCCCGTCTGCTCCTTCTCGGTTCCTGGGCGCGAGGCTACGGGCCACTCACCGGGGCCACTAGCGAGGCAACGCCGCAGGCCAGGCCGGTGAGGAGGCGGCCCCCGAGCAGCATCCACACTTCCTGGGCGGCGGTGATGACGGCAAAGCCGGCCACGAAGGGCACCGTGCAGATCAGGAGGCTCAGCTTGCGCCCGGCGCGGTCCACCAGCCAGCCCCCCAGCACGCCGCCCGCCGCCGCGCCCAGGGTCACGATGGCCTGCGGGCGATCGCCAGCTGAGGAGGGGGCGCCAGGGGGGCGCGGCCCAACCTCGCCCTCCACCCCACCCCCAGCGGCCTCCGAGGGAGGGGGACCGGGTGCTGGTGGTCGGGGAGAGGGCGACCCCTGGCGGGGGAACCGGGACGGAATCGGCAGAGGGTCTCCGTGTCCGCCCCAAGCCAGGCCGGGGGAGGGTCCCCCCGCGCGTCCCAGGGGTGGGCGTGGGGGGTCCCAGCCGGCGGCCTCACCCCGAACCAGGAGGCGGCGTCGTCGCTGAGGCGTGGGGCCGGGGGCGCGGCGCGGCGCAGGCTCGGGATGGCCGGGGAGCTGTATCCGAGCGCGAAGCCGAAGCTGAGCGGGCCCAGGGCAGCGGCGAAGGCGGCGAGGAAGACGCGGCGGCCGCGGGGGACGCTGCGGGGATAGGCGGTCGGTGAGCGGCGCCGGCCCGGGCGCAGCGAGAGGGGCCAGGCCGCGCCCCAGGCCCGGGTTCCCCCGCTCGCCCGCCCCCCCACCTGCCACCCGGCGGCCGCAGGAGCGGCTGGGTCTCCTCCTGGTCCTCAGGCGTCATGTCCGCGGCCAACGCCGGCAGGTCCTGGTGCAGACACCGGCTCTCCCGGCAGAGCCGGCCAACGGGCCTGTCTGGGAGGCCCTGGGAGGCAGCGGGTGTGGTGTGGGAGCAGCCAATGGGAACGCAAGACACGGTAGCGTCGCCGTTGGGATCCGCCCTACAGAGCAGAGCAGACCAATGGAAGCAAAGTTCGGTAGGCGGAGCGCGCTGGAACCGCCCCTAGGACAGAGCTATCCAATGTATAGGAGGGGCGGGGTTTGTCATCCAATAGGAGTGGTGCGGACCGGGCGGGGTCAAGGAGCTGCCTCCAGCCGAGCCAGCCAATGAGGGTGGAGGGCGGGGATTGCACTTGTCTGGGAGTCGCCTCTCTGTCTGGCTTCAGCCAATGGGGTTGGGGCCGGACGAAGGCGGAGCACGTGGGCCCCCCAGGACTTCCAGCCCCTCGCGGGCGGTTGCCCGGTCTTTCCACAGACGGGTCTGCAGTTCCTGCTCCTCGTGAGCCGCGGCTCTGGGCCCTGACGTGGAGAAGCCTGGCCCCTCCGCCCGGCCCTGCTCTGCCCACCGAGAGCCGCGGGGCTGGAGTTTCCAAAAGACTGTCGCGTGTCACCCTCCTCCCAGACTCAGAGCCTGGACCCGCTGGGCTCTGGGGGCGGAGGCGTGGCCCCGCGCACCCCACCTGCGGGTCACCAGCGGCTGCAGAGCCCGCGACTAGGACCTCCGGGTTCTGGGCACCGTGTTGGGCGGGGCCCCCATGCCGCCTGTGGGACTGATCAGGGCGTCAGCGGTGAGCTTCACGCTCCCTGTTAAGTTCCACCCACTTCACAGGTAACCCTGACTCTTGAATATTCATCCAAATACCTCCATCTTGCCGGCCGGCGTGGCTCAGGGGTTGACCTCCTATGAACCAGGAGGTCACGGTTCAATTCCCGGTCAGGGCACATTCCCCGGGTTGGGGGCTAGGTCCCCAGTTGGGGCCGTGGGGGAGGCAGCCAATCGGGGATTCTCTCTCATTCATGTTTCTGTCTCCCTCTCCATTCCTTTCTGAAATCAATAAAAATATATACACCGCTCATCTTTGGGTCCGCTGCGGATGCTGATAGCCAGCCACTCCGGGTGCCCCCCAAGCCACTGCTGCTGGGGCGAGGGCGAGGAGGTCAGGGCTGAGGAGCACCAACGCTGGGTGCCGCCGCTGGGGTGGTGCCGGCAATTCTGGAAGGAACCAGGGCTGTAAGAGGTGTAGCTTCTCATCTTTCTCTGGGCCTGTGTTTCATCTCTAATGGAGATGAGATCTGTCTTCCAAGAGAGTTTGGAGCAGGGGCTGAGCAGGGGCAACGTACACAAACACCAAGCACACGCGTGCGAAGCTGTCCGTGCTAGCCAGTGTGATCATGGTGCTAGCCAGTGTGATCATGGTGCTAGCCAGTGTGATCATGGTGCTAGCCAGTGTGATCATGGTGCTAGCCAGTGTGATCATGGTAGCGTGGCCAGAGCTATAAACGCAGACTTGGGACCCCTATGGACAGGTGAGACCAGGGAGGCCTGGGCTTGCTGGGAGCCACTGAATGCAGCAGTGACAGGGCGTCCCCATCAGTCCCCACCCAACCTCCCCACAGGCCCCCTCTCACCAGCAATGAAGAGGCACATGCTGCCCACCGCCAGCCAGGCCAGGCCTACACCGGGGTCGGCGGGCTCCACGGAGACGGGCGCCAGGAGGTGGACGTGCGAGGAGTTGCTGGGGCTACCCTGCGTCAGCCTGAAGTAGGTGCCAAAGGCACTGGTGCTGAACACCATGACCACGCCTGCGGGGAGGGCGGCGCTGGGCAGGGCGCTGGGGGCATGTGGCTCCCGCGGCAGGAGTCTCAGCCCAGTGTGGCCACAGCCAAGTGGCCTGGGCACCTCGGCGGGGCAGTGAGCAGTGCCCCAGAGCCGTGACTGAGCAGCACCACTCAGCACGCGGAGGGGCTCCCGAGCCTCCCCATGGCCCCGTTACCCCCATTTCAGAGGGAAATCGAGGTTCAGAGAGGTCAAGTCACTTCCCCTCCAGGGCCCTCCGTTTCCTCATTGTCAGCTGGGGCCCAGTGGCACCTTCCTTGCAAGGTTACGGCGTGAGGTGGTGACGCCGTGAGCACGGGCCTGGCCTGCAGCGAGCGCTCCCGTTAAATCTCAGTCTTGTTCTCAGGGACACTTGTCCTCCTCCTCCCACAACAGTGGCCTTGGCACAGACCCCCCAACCTGCAGTGGGAGCCTGGCCGGGGTCCCCACTCGCACGGGGCTGAGCCCTCGGGCCTCACCTGACAAGGCCAGGAGCAGCCGCCGCCCGGCTCTGTCCATGACCAGGGCCGCCCCGGCCGTGAACAGCACCTGGATGACGCCCACAATGACGGAGGCCAGGCTGCTGTTCTGAGGAGATGGGCAGAGGCGGGTCAGGCAGAGGCCCGGGGAAAGGCCACACCCGAGTGGCAGCGGCACGAGGCAGAGGCCTCTTTACCTTGAACTTGGCCTCCTCAAAGATAGTCTCTGCGTAGAACATGACAGCGTTGATCCCCGACAGCTGCTGGAAGGCCATGAGTGAGACGCCGATGGCGAAGGGCTTGTAGATGCCGGGCCGCCCCAGCTGGGCCAGCGGGAAGCCCTGCTGGACGGAAGGGGCGTCAGTGCTGCCCTGCCCTCTGCCCGGCGCCCTGCTCCGAGGAGGGAGCCTCAGCTTCTCCGGGTCCCTCTCCGCGTCACTGCGGCCTCCCCGTTTGTAAGGCGGAAGGGCCTCACTCCGGACATCCCCTCCTGATTTGTTTGGGGGGGCGGGGCCCACAGAGACAGCACATGGGCAGAGGGCCAGGGGCTCCAGAATCCCACAGCCTCAGGCCGGGCCCGAGTCCTCACCACCGCCGCTGGCTCCGCAGCAGCATGTGCTGACTCCTGTTCTACATGAAGAAGCTAAGGCCTGACCATGGGACAGTCACCCGGCAGGTAAGGGGCAGAGACTCGATTTCAACCCCTGCCCTACAACCCCCCACGTAAAAACCACGTCCTCAAGTCCGCCCTGCGTGTCCCTGGGACCCGGCCGGGCCTTTCTCTTCAGTGAGACCAAGGCTTGGGCCCTGCCAAGGAGCGGGGCTTGCGCAGGCCTTTGCTTGCTGGCACACAGGACAACACTGGCTCCGTGTGCGTGTGCGTGTGCGTGTGTGTGAGTGCGCGCGCATGCATGCAGTTACATCCTTGAGAACGGCTTGTGCTGGCTCCCTGGCTGCAAAGGGGTGATACCTCCCTGAACCCTTCCCCCAGCTCCACCTCCCAGCCCCTCACCTGGTGCTCAGCCCCGACAGGGGGCTCTTCCCAGCCCTGCTCAGAACCCCTCAGGAACCGCATGGCAGCCAGGGCTTCCTGGCGCCTGTGCTGAGTCAGCAGGAAGCGCGGGGTCTCGGGCATGCAGCACATGAGCAGCAGCATGAAGGAGGGGGGCACACAGCCCAGCACGGCCAGCCAGCGCCACTCCAGGATCCAGCCTGGATGGGGTCAGATGTCAGAGCCTGGGTGAGCCGGCCTGGGCTTTCTCGGCAAGTGCGTGCCCCTCACCAACCCAGGGGCTCAGCTTAAAGGGTGGGGACCTACCTACCTCTGCAGTCTGTTACTGACATTGTGGCTATTGTTGAAATGCAGAAGTGATGATGGGGACATTATGCTACATCAGCTCCGTGAATAGGTATGCAGCCATTATACAAAGCATGAGGCCTTGCTATGTAATGATGGGTATGACGTGGCCATGTGTGTAACATTCTGGGGTGGGGGACAGGCCTCACAGAGTCCTCACGCAGACCCTCTGGAAGGCCACCAAGAGGCAGGCAAGGCTGGTTCGCCTGGAGCCGAAGCAGGACGGGGCGGGGGGGTGGGGGGGGGGAACCTTTTACTGAGCGCCAGAGGATCAAAAGTCACAGGAACTGGCGATAATTCGACACCCATGTCTGTTCCAAATGTCAATGCGTGTACACACTGCTGGGCCCCGCGGCAGCCAGACTGCTGCCAGGACTCTGAATTACAGTCAGGATGGTAAGTGGGTAAAAAGAAAGACCACAGACCTGCAAATTGACCATTCTAAAGACCCACAGGGCACACGGCCAGGCCCGACCACACCCATCAGGCCCGAAAGCCCCAGGCTCCCTGCCCTCCCCATGGTTCTCGGGCCATACCTACACAATTCTCACTGGGGCCTGCTGCCAGGCACTTCTCATTGTCATTTAATTAAACCCGCAACAGCCCTGGACGAGGTGGGGTTTTCTCCACCTAAAGAGAGGGCAAGTGCAGCTCCCGGGGGCTGAGCAGGCCAAGGCCAGGCAGCCAGTAAGTGGCAGAGGTCCTCCCCTGATCGGGCTGCCAGATCTGAGCCCCGCCTCTTTCTACCCCGTTCTAGTGCAAACACACTTCTCTGCTGGCCCCAGCTCCACCCTCAGGGTCCCCCGGAACCCGCCTCCTTCACGCTGCAAATCCAGTACTGATGTTTCTGAGGGAGACAGGCTTGGGCCCGAGCGCCTGGGCGGGAGATTGTTGGGGTGCCCCGGCTGCCCCTTGAATCCTGTTTGTCACTGCACAGTGAGGCACTGACCTAAGCAGCCAGCTCTCCCCAGACCCTGGGAATGGGCTTCTGCCCAGGAGGATGAGCACACCTTCGTCAGCTCTTCCGGGGACTTAGGCACATCCACGCTTCCCGGGGTCTCAGGGAGGGGGTCTGGGAAGCCAGCACCTTGGGTGCTGGCTGTGAAACCTCGGGCAACTCCTGTGACTTCTCCTGAACTTCAGTTTCCGTGGCTTTAAAGTGGCCAAGGGGCCATTAAAAGGGGTCAAAAGAGAAGATGTGAAAACTCTTACCTGCCAGATAGGCCAGGAGGATGCCCGTGACGACCATCAGCTGCACACAGGAGCCCAGCAGCCCCCGCACTTCGGGGTAGGCAATCTCGGAGATGTAGACCTGTGAGCAGGTAAAGGGGGAGCTGCAGGCCCGGTGGGCCCCTAACTGCAAGCCCCGGGCCAGAGCCTTGCTCATACCTCCCGCTCCCACCTAGTGATCTGCAGCAGGTGTTTAAAGGGGTGAGGGTATCTGTGTGGCTGCTGTGTGTAGGGTGATGGGGGGGTGGGCACAGAGCTTTGCAAACTTTCATGTAATTGTATCATTACCCTTGGTAACACGCAGACGGGTGCAGCAGGTGTGGGTGGGGCCTGAGAGTCTGCCTTCTAACTAGCTCCAGGTGACACCTGGCTGCTGGCGTGGTGCCCTTGGAGTTAAGCAGGAACTCTTCACCTCAATGGTTATCAGAGACTATGCTCAGGGGCCAAAGAGGCCTTGCTCTTACTTCTGGGTTACTCCATACCTATGCCCATGGCTTAGGTGTGTTTTTACCCAGTAAAAACCCCAAACATAAAATCCAACCCAGCTGCCCAGCCAATGCAGGTGAAATGAGCGGCAGGTGCAACGGGATGAGCAGGGAGAAACCCACGCCACTGCTTTCAATCTCGACCCGGCTGGGGCGTGGGTGGTGGGTCACCCAAGCCCATGGCCAGCGGCAGTTCCCTGGTCACCAGCAATCCAGCTGCAGGATCCAAGTCCTTCATAAGCCACGACAGGGCTGATGTGTGTCTCTCTGATTCCTCCCCCACTGCATGGGGTGACCCGTCATTCTCACTCACGGGAGGGAGCTGAGGTCCCGGAGGCGGCAGAGCCGGAAGCCAGCCTGGCTGTGCTGGGTCAGGAGCTGACAGAAGCAGGGAAGCCGCGAGCCCTGGTGTGTGAGCAGCGAAGGGGAGTGGCCCTCGGCAGCAGCCTTTGCCCCGGGACAAACCGGGCAGGATTTTCCTGCTAAACTGTACTCAGTGGTCTGAATGACAAGGGGGCCCAAGCCATACTGTGAGGCTGCTGTTGACCATCCACAGAGCAAAAGGGAGGCCACGTTAAGTGGCACAATCCTGGGTAGTCGCTTGGCCACTGACCAGTTGGGTCTGGACAAAGGACTTCACTGCGGAAACTTACTTCCTCTGCAAACGGGGCCCACTGAGGGTAAGGGAGATGAAGCAGATAAGGGCCACCCGGAGGCCCCGGAGAACCACGCCCCCGTCTGCTCCTTCTCGGTTCCTGGGCGCGAGGCTACGGGCCACTCACCGGGGCCACTAGCGAGGCAACGCCGCAGGCCAGGCCGGTGAGGAGGCGGCCCCCGAGCAGCATCCACACTTCCTGGGCGGCGGTGATGACGGCAAAGCCGGCCACGAAGGGCACCGTGCAGATCAGGAGGCTCAGCTTGCGCCCGGCGCGGTCCACCAGCCAGCCCCCCAGCACGCCGCCCGCCGCCGCGCCCAGGGTCACGATGGCCTGCGGGCGATCGCCAGCTGAGGAGGGGGCGCCAGGGGGGCGCGGCCCAACCTCGCCCTCCACCCCACCCCCAGCGGCCTCCGAGGGAGGGGGACCGGGTGCTGGTGGTCGGGGAGAGGGCGACCCCTGGCGGGGGAACCGGGACGGAATCGGCAGAGGGTCTCCGTGTCCGCCCCAAGCCAGGCCGGGGGAGGGTCCCCCCGCGCGTCCCAGGGGTGGGCGTGGGGGGTCCCAGCCGGCGGCCTCACCCCGAACCAGGAGGCGGCGTCGTCGCTGAGGCGTGGGGCCGGGGGCGCGGCGCGGCGCAGGCTCGGGATGGCCGGGGAGCTGTATCCGAGCGCGAAGCCGAAGCTGAGCGGGCCCAGGGCAGCGGCGAAGGCGGCGAGGAAGACGCGGCGGCCGCGGGGGACGCTGCGGGGATAGGCGGTCGGTGAGCGGCGCCGGCCCGGGCGCAGCGAGAGGGGCCAGGCCGCGCCCCAGGCCCGGGTTCCCCCGCTCGCCCGCCCCCCCACCTGCCACCCGGCGGCCGCAGGAGCGGCTGGGTCTCCTCCTGGTCCTCAGGCGTCATGTCCGCGGCCAACGCCGGCAGGTCCTGGTGCAGACACCGGCTCTCCCGGCAGAGCCGGCCAACGGGCCTGTCTGGGAGGCCCTGGGAGGCAGCGGGTGTGGTGTGGGAGCAGCCAATGGGAACGCAAGACACGGTAGCGTCGCCGTTGGGATCCGCCCTACAGAGCAGAGCAGACCAATGGAAGCAAAGTTCGGTAGGCGGAGCGCGCTGGAACCGCCCCTAGGACAGAGCTATCCAATGTATAGGAGGGGCGGGGTTTGTCATCCAATAGGAGTGGTGCGGACCGGGCGGGGTCAAGGAGCTGCCTCCAGCCGAGCCAGCCAATGAGGGTGGAGGGCGGGGATTGCACTTGTCTGGGAGTCGCCTCTCTGTCTGGCTTCAGCCAATGGGGTTGGGGCCGGACGAAGGCGGAGCACGTGGGCCCCCCAGGACTTCCAGCCCCTCGCGGGCGGTTGCCCGGTCTTTCCACAGACGGGTCTGCAGTTCCTGCTCCTCGTGAGCCGCGGCTCTGGGCCCTGACGTGGAGAAGCCTGGCCCCTCCGCCCGGCCCTGCTCTGCCCACCGAGAGCCGCGGGGCTGGAGTTTCCAAAAGACTGTCGCGTGTCACCCTCCTCCCAGACTCAGAGCCTGGACCCGCTGGGCTCTGGGGGCGGAGGCGTGGCCCCGCGCACCCCACCTGCGGGTCACCAGCGGCTGCAGAGCCCGCGACTAGGACCTCCGGGTTCTGGGCACCGTGTTGGGCGGGGCCCCCATGCCGCCTGTGGGACTGATCAGGGCGTCAGCGGTGAGCTTCACGCTCCCTGTTAAGTTCCACCCACTTCACAGGTAACCCTGACTCTTGAATATTCATCCAAATACCTCCATCTTGCCGGCCGGCGTGGCTCAGGGGTTGACCTCCTATGAACCAGGAGGTCACGGTTCAATTCCCGGTCAGGGCACATTCCCCGGGTTGGGGGCTAGGTCCCCAGTTGGGGCCGTGGGGGAGGCAGCCAATCGGGGATTCTCTCTCATTCATGTTTCTGTCTCCCTCTCCATTCCTTTCTGAAATCAATAAAAATATATACACCGCTCATCTTTGGGTCCGCTGCGGATGCTGATAGCCAGCCACTCCGGGTGCCCCCCAAGCCACTGCTGCTGGGGCGAGGGCGAGGAGGTCAGGGCTGAGGAGCACCAACGCTGGGTGCCGCCGCTGGGGTGGTGCCGGCAATTCTGGAAGGAACCAGGGCTGTAAGAGGTGTAGCTTCTCATCTTTCTCTGGGCCTGTGTTTCATCTCTAATGGAGATGAGATCTGTCTTCCAAGAGAGTTTGGAGCAGGGGCTGAGCAGGGGCAACGTACACAAACACCAAGCACACGCGTGCGAAGCTGTCCGTGCTAGCCAGTGTGATCATGGTGCTAGCCAGTGTGATCATGGTGCTAGCCAGTGTGATCATGGTGCTAGCCAGTGTGATCATGGTGCTAGCCAGTGTGATCATGGTGCTAGCCAGTGTGATCATGGTAGCTGTTTGCCCTCTGCAGTCATCTGACTGCACCATAAGGACAGGCATCTTGTGCTCGAGCTGTAAATTCTCATCACAGCACTTCTTACTGCTTTGTGGTCACCTGTTTACTTCTCTCCCGCCCCATGCACGTGGTCTTCTGCAGGTAGCACCGGGTGTTTGCAGTGGATGCATGACTCAGACTCCAGGGGTAAACTGCTCAGTTTACTTTGTAACTCAGCGGGTGGGGTGTGTGGAGAGACCTTTGCAGACAGGATACTCCAGTGAGTCCAGCAAGGCCAGCTCTGAGCCTACAAACCGGCTCCTGCCCCCTGGCTGGTGGTCTCCCTCCCATGAGTGTTCAGTTCTTGACCACTAAGCAGATATTGCTGCCAGAGCAGCCTCCTGCCCGCTTTTTAGCGAAGCACCATCCACCTGATGAGTAGGGTCCACTTCTTGCCCTTTCTACATTCATTCCTCAGATTTGTGACTTTTGTCAAGTCACGGGGTGACTCTAATACTGCCCAATTGTTTGGGAAAATGGTCTACAAAGCCCTTGGTTTTTCTATTCCAGAATGAGAAGCAAGAACCATCAGGGGAAGAAATTAACAGGAAAAAACACCCATACAAGCTCATAAAGCTCACAAATTAGCTTAACATGAACAACATCAGCCCGGTCCAACTGACACCATCACTCAGCCTGGCTGTGTACGGTGGGCAGGGGAGAGAGCCCAGCTCTGAGACCAGAGAACTCACAGCTCCAAGCCATTGCTCCTTTCTGAGCCTGTTTCCTTATTTGAAAGCAAACAATAATAAAACCTAGTTCACCAAACTTTTGGTGAGTTCGAGATACAGGATGTAGTGGACTCTGTGCTCCCCGTATGTGACAAGGGCATAACAAAACGCAGAGGAAGGACCAGCGTGCTGCACGCTGCGGAGACCACGAGAAGACACGTTCGGTTGTAAGCGCCCCACGTGCCTCTACATAGAAAGCACCGTCTTTACTTCATACTAATTTACCTTCTGACTCTGGCCTCCTGCCTTCTGCTGAAGGGACCCAGGCGGCCTTCAGCTTGCATTCTCCATCGTGTTGAACCGTGTGTGCGGCAGGCAGGGAGGGGAGCAGTGTGCAAGGCCCACGAGGAGGCAGGTCATGATCAAGGTCAGATCAAGGTCATGTCACACAGCTCTCTGCACTAACAGGGGGAGTGATTTCCAGGGTCTTTCGATGGGTATGTAGACGAGAAGAGATCTACTAAAACGGACTTGTCAGGCGAATGCCAGAGGTCAGTTACCTTCTTCAGCATTAAACTTTTACAATGGTAGGGACACTGGGTTCCCCCTTTAACTGTCCTGGCTGGAGGCTTACATTTCGCTGTTTCATTTGCACCCAGATTCTCTTCTCACTCGGAGGAGGGAGCAGGGGAAGGCAGATAAGTAACAAGAGGAAGGACGATCATCTGGTTCACGGGAAAGAGCAAAGCAGAGCCGAGGGAGAGGAAGGCACTCGGAAATGCTAGTTTTGATAACTGTTCTCTGGTTATATGATTTCAGAGTAACAATAGAACCAAACAAAGTAATCTCAAGACTCTTCAGCTTCTTCCTATACCTTATTATTGTTGTGAGACACAAGGAGAAAGGCACAGGAGCTTCTGAGACCTAACCATCAGCTTTTCTCAAGAGTCCAGGGGCAGGAACGGGGCTGGTGTCGGTGACAGGGACCTGAAGCAGTCATTGGGCCAAAGGTGCAGAAAGAAAACTTATTTATAATACATTTAAAAAGCAATGGCTTTTCTTTGTAAAAGAAACACATTCTAGGACATGAAAAAAATAATTTTCCCACCTAAGTATATAAATATAAGAGAAGGCTGCCATAGAAAGAGTGAACATTTTTGATTTATTCAAAGTTTTAATCTAAAACCTCAATGAAATCTACCACCTGTATTACAAGGGGACTGATGGTTCCTGCACAGAAAGAAACCAAGGTCGAGAGACGGCACTGGGCACTAGAGACCGACCGGACTGGCGAGCGGCAGAGGTTTGGTCCAGTAGATCGCGGACAGGCTAGACGCCGCGCTGTTGGGCAATGATGTCAGAACTGGTGAAAGTATAAACGTCCATAAGAAAACGAAAGGTGGAAAACTCGACTTGGACTCCGTTTACTTCAAGTCAATGATGTCTTCATCCGAGGAAGCCGGGAGCTGGAAGGGGCTGCTGCCCCAGACGGGGCTGCCTTCTCTGTCTTCCCCAGGGTCCTGGTCGGAGCCCGTCGAGGCGCACTGCCCCTCGGGATTGGCTTCGGCGGTAGAAGGACTTTCCAAGGAGCCCGACGTGATCCTAGAAGAGAAGAGTCGCTGGGAAAGGATCGCTGCAAAGACCACTGAGGCACCTAGTTTCTGGCAGTTTTGAGCTCCTAAGCCTGTCTCCCCCTCCCATTGGGGGGCGCGGTGGGGACATGCAGGAGTCACCCACCACCCCAACAGAGCTTGGGGCCTGCAATCTGGCAGCCCTACCTCCGGGACTGGTGGGAGCTGCAAAGGCCAGGGTGACAGACCTCGGAGGTGCTCGTGAGGCATCTACCTGCTTCAGTGCCCACACGATACTGTCCAGTGGCTCCCGTGGCCTGAGGCTAAGGCTGAAACTCCCACCCACAGGCCACAGGCCACAGGCCACAGGCCACAGGCCCTGCTGACCCTCCAGCCCCTCCCGCCCCTCCCGCCCTCCATGTCTCTCTTGCTCAGCTCAGTGTCACTTCCTCAAAGAAGCCTTCCTCCTACCCGCCCCCCGCCCCGCCCAAAGTAGACCTATCCACCCCACACCCCCTCATTTATCTCTTTTTTAAATTTCCTTATGGCGACCGCATCCTCTGCATCACCTGCCACCCGGGGATGCCGTCTGTCCTAGGTTGTCCTTGTCCTTCCCCACAGGCCTGCGAAGGCCCTGTCGCCCACCTCCATGTCCCCACACCCAGCTCAGTGCCAGGCGCTCCATGGAGGTGTGTTGAAGGAATTAATGGAGCTTGCATGGTGTCGTGTGGGGGACACAGAGGATCTCAGGGGACCAGCCAGCGGGATTCAACAAGCAGTCGCTGGGCTGTGGCACTCCGCTGCCAGCAGAGGCTGCGGCTGTTCCGCTCCCACCAAAGCACTGCAGACGTGCCTTTCCCCGTCACTCCTACTGAGCATTTTTGTTCAAAAAAATTATGTCCATAAATATGGGGAGCAGAATTACAAACATGCCTGACTCTTAATGAGCATTTGTCGGGTTGCTAGTGGGTTGCCCATCTGTCGGGGCGCCCCCGGCAGGCTGTGTTCTCCGGGGAGCCTCCACGAGGAGCTCCCCTGCGGCTGGTCCAGGGGCCACCCACAGTGTCACCGGCAGCAGACAGGCCTCCTGCCGGGGCTGCGACTCGAAGGGCCACCCCTGAGCAGGGGCTGCTGGGGCTGCTCTTTCTTTACCTGTCGCTGCTCGTTGATCTCACTGTCCCCGGCGCGGAAGCTCCGCGGTTTTCCTCGAACTGCTTCCGGGCCTTTGACTTAGGCTTCGGTGCTGCCTCTGACCTGGGGCTACCGTTGTCGGAGAGGCCTGGATTGCAGGGGAGAACCAGAGGTCAGAGGTCATCGCCACAGAGCTCCCGCAGAGACAGAAAATGCCCTTCCTGGTTGGGAACTGGTGCATCATTGGGATAGTCAGGAGGAAAGATGATACAGGATATATTTTTATTTATTCATTTAATATATTTTTATTGATTGCAGAGAGGAATGGGGAGGGAGAGAGAGAAACATCAAGGATGAGAGAGAATCATTGATCGGCTGCCTCCTGCACCCCCACACTGGGGATTGGCCTGCAACCTGGGCATGTGCCCTGACTGGAATTGAAACCATGACCTCCTGGTTCATAGGTTGATGTGCAACCACTGAGCCACACTGGCTGGGTTCCAGTATATATTTTTAAAATTGTATCAGATTAGACACTATTTACAAACAGCCTTTTCCCCCTTAGCCATGATTTAGGCAGCTTTCCCTACCAATAAACATAGATCGAGGCTTGGTGGGGTGAACTGTATAGTATTCCTAGGTATAGGTGCACTGTAATTTATTTAAAAATCCCTTTCTAAAGGGAACGTTTCTTTTTAGCACATTGCTTTTTGAGGATGATGACTATCCAAAGACAAAACCAGCTGGTATGGTTACAAACGGTGAAAAGAAATAATTGAGAGCCATTACCCAGCAGCTCCCTGCGGGTCCTGCTCGCTATTTCTTTGATCTCCATCCGGGACAGGGACAAGGAGTGAGTGACGGGAATGGCAGCGATGCCCACGCTGATGGAGGTGGGCGGGGTGATGACCTTGGGGACCAAGGGCGATTTCAGAGGTCGCTCGATGCTTCTGCCCACGAGGTTTCTGAGTGGAATCTTGTACAGATTTTTTGACTGAATTTCACCTGAAAAGTGATTTAGAAAGGAGCATTAGGACTTTAAGAGAAGTTCATATATTTACAAGAAGGTAATTTCTGGTTCCTCAACAGTTAGCAGGAAGGAAGATTTGATGCCGCATGCTGATCTCCTGTTCCCAGCAGGAGCAATGAAGTGATGGTGCCTGCCACCTCTCGAAGGGCACCGCTGTCATGGTAACGAGGATGAGATGCGCCCACCGCTGGCTACCGGCACAGGAGAGAGGGGCAGACGAGACCCACCAGCAGCTGCAGAGGCCAGCGGGGAGCCGGGCTTTAGGGTAACAAGGAGCATAAAGGGGACTGATGTGGCGAGAAGCTGGACAACCAGCAACCACAGCAAAGCCAGGTAGAGAGCAAGACTGGGTGTGCTGAGCAGCCTGTAGGCTTTATGACCAAATCCTTTTAGCTATAATCCCCGTCTGTTGTTAACATCCCAGAAGGAAAACTAGCTTTGCTTGGCCCAGAATCCCCTAGCCCTCCCGCCCTTCCCCCTTTCTCCCCACTGAAACAAGTTTTTTTCATTATGGGATTTTTTTGTTTGTTTGTTATCACCAAGTTTCTTTTTTCTTTCTTTTTTAAAAATAATTCTTTATTGTTGGAAGTATTACATATGTCCCCCTTTTCCTCCATGGACCCCCTCCAGCCTCCCCTGCCCCCCCCCCCAGGCCTTCAGCACCCCACTGTCCGTGGCCGTGGCCATGCATACGTGCATACAAGGTCTCTGGTTGGTTACTGCTCCCCCCACCTCCTCCCACTTCCCTCTGAGATTCCGCACTCTGTTCCATGTCTCTGGATCCGCTCTGTTCATCAGCTTATTTTGTTACTTAGATTCCACATACAAGTTCGGTCACGTGATCCTTGTCTTTCTCTGACTTATTTCACTCAGCATAATGCCCTCCGGGTCCCTCCAGGCTGTCTCACTCTGCACAGTGGTCCACGGTGTGACTGTGCCCAGCTTTCTCATCCACTCGGCCACTGATGGGCACGTGGGCTGCATCCCCAAGTTTCTTAAGAATGCAACCAGTGCACTCAGAATACACGTTTTTATGGCTTTAAATAGTGACTTCCTTGGGCGGTAGTCACGTGCTGATATTTGACAATGAACGGACTAAGAAACCTCTGAACAGGACAGTGAAAACGGGACTCACCTTCCCCCAGGGACGACGGGAACACGGGAGCATCTCCGCCCGGGGGCGTCTGAGGAGAGTTGTGGGCACTGGCCCCCTTGGAGCTGCCTCCAGACAGGACCTCGCTCTCGGCCGCGGCTGCTGTGAAGTAGATGTCCGACTGGGAGGAAAGAGACCAGACACGTGAGGGCTGCCGGGTGCTGGGGACCCTCGTCCTCCCTCAGCTCCTCAGCGCACCCCAGGGCGGCTGTGCCCGATGCTGCGGGAGAGGCTGCACAGCCCCCCTCACTGCTCGGGGGGCTAAGAGGGGCGCCTGTAGCCCAGGGCCGCACATGAACCCCCCCCCCCCCCCCCCCGGGGAGCATTTCCAGCCTCCTCATCGCCCCCTGGCGTCCTGACACCTGACTGGCTGGGAGGGGAGTCTCCTGGCCTTGGGGCCCACAGCCGCTCGGATGGAAACACGGGGTCTGCTCACCCTGGAGGCCACAAGCTGCAGCTGGGGCACGACCGCGGTGTGGACCAGGTTCCCGTTCACCACCAGGCGGATCTCCATGGAGTCGGGGGTGAAGGCCAGGAGGTACGGGAAAGCACAGACTGCAAGGCAGCGGGGCGTCAGCTCCAGCCCCCCACTTGTGGCTGTCTCACACCCCTCCTCAGTTCTGGGGAGCTCCCGCCCCTCCCAGTGCTCCGGCTGCCTCCCTACTTCACGGGCCTGTGCCCAGTCCTAAGAGAGCCCCCCCTGGTGGCCACGCTGGTGGGGGTGCGCTGTCTCCTCTCCTGACCGCCTTCCCTCCCACAGTCCTGGAGCCCCATCTTCCCGCGGCTCTGCCCAGGCCCTGGGAGACCCCTACCGTCCACACCACAGCTGGCCCAGCCCTCCCTGGCCTTTCTCCTCTTCAGTCCCTGTCATCAGTCACCTCCCTCCTCCTCTGTCCTGTGTGCGGGCGGGGCCACGCCTTATCCCTCACCGTCCCTCACCACGACCCTGCGTTCGGTGGGCTTGAGATCGGCCCCTCTTCTTGACATCGTTTTTCCGATACATTATGGCTTCCACACACCACAACTGCCCTGGTGCCCAGGGATCCCACTCCTGCCTCTGTACTGGGCCCTTCCTGCCCTCTCCCCTCCAACCTGGCTGCTCCTTTGCACTCTGCTTGGTGACCCTGCACTTTCCTGGCTCATCCCGGACACTTTCTACCAAACATCGCCTCTTGCCTCTCACCTCCACCCGTCAAGTGACCTCCAGGGTGTGGCTCAGACCCTGAGAGCCAGCTCAGCCGTCCCTGCCACACCGGCCTGTCATTGGCCAGGTCCCTGCCTTGTTACCACACCGGCCTGTCATTGGCCAGGTCCCCGCCTTGTTACCACACCGGCCTGTCATTGGCAGCCGGTCCTCCGGTGTCTGGGCCGGCTCCCCTGCTGTCCCGCAGTCCCTACAATGCCCACCTCTCAATAAATGCTTTTGTTTGGAGGAAAACAGGACTAACATGTCTCTGATCTGACTCTAAACGGGCAGGTGCCCAGCTGTGGATCTTGAACCACATACACGAGGCACCACCATGCGTGTCGTGATATCCCAGTGACGGACAAAGTCCCTGCGTTTCTGTGGTTCTAGACTTTTTAAGTATGGGAATGGCGCTGGAAGCACTGGGCTTCCCCTCCCCCACGTCAGTCCGGGTGTTAGGACTGGATCTCATCCTTGCATTTTAGATAAAGGCGAGTGGGGCCCAGAAACCAGAAACGAAAGGACGCTAAAAGCTGAGATTTAATTGATCTCAAAGGATCATGTGCTCAGAACTGGGAGGAACCGCAGAGACAATAGTCCTAAAAGGGGAACAACAGAAACGACTGAGAACCCATCTTCACATAATTTATGGCAACTTAGCAGGAAGCCAGCGAGTCTGCTGACGCAGCGTGGACAGGCCCAGGGAATGCACGAGGGGAGGAGTGCAGGCAAGGACTTTCTTACCGACCGCGTAAGGAGCCTGGTTCCAACAGAACTGGAAATCGGACGCAGACGGTTGAACCAAAAAAGAGCCCCCATTAAACGGACACACTTTTTTATAGATGCAACTGTCTGCAACGAAACAATAGGACTCATTTTTGTTGGAGACAATACTTAGATGACTGTAATCGGATGCATGACAAGCAGACGACAGGAATAGCACCCTGACTGCTGTCCCGAGGCCAGGTTCCCAGGGGCAGCACTGCAATAACCACAGCTGCCACTTTGGGAGACTTTACCACAAGCCAGGCTCTGAGCTTTGAAAACACCACCCACTGGATCTGTACGGCCTTATGAAGTGGATGCGATTATTGCGCCCATTTTACAGATGAGAAAATTGAGGCGAGGAGAGGTGAACTAGCTCGTCCGAAGTCTCAGCAGTACCACGTGGGGAGAACACGGGGCCGCCTGACTGCAGAGAAGGGACCCTTGCTGGCAGCCCTCGGATCAGGAAGCCCCCCTGCGGGGCAGGTCCCACACGGAGCCCCACTCGGCAGGACTAGTGGTGAGTCTACACGCCCCTCCTCCCAACATTTTATTAGGAAACCTGGAGCCACATGCCTGCATCGCCTGGTGATGCTGAGCCAGCATCAGACTAAGGCCAGGTTACTTCAGCTACCCTGTTCCTGCCTGCTCCCAGCTCTAAACACCAGTCCCGTGGTCTGGACCCTCTCGCAGGGAGGGCGTTCCCGTAGAAGCAGAGGCCCCTTGTACTCCAGGAGCCACCATGGGTTAGCCATACAGTTTTATTCTTAAATCCTTGACCTCTCTTCCTCCTCTCGCTATCACCCTCCTCCCCTGTCTCTTTTTCCTTCAAAGCAAAAGTCTTTGCGAGACTTGTCTCTATTCCTCTTCCCCATCCTCTAGTGTCCTGTGTGGTCAGCTTTTGCTCCCACTTCTGCCCCAGAGACACCTGCTCGCAACAAGGTTCCCAGCGACTCCACCGGTAACGCCAGAGCGGCTCTCAGACCCGCCCACTCCCGGTCTTCCTCCTGCCGCCCCCCGTCTTCCGTGCTGGCTCCGCCTGTCTCTCTCCCCACTTCTCTTTACACAGTCTCTTCAGTCTCCTGACTCCAGATGTCAGTTACATGCTAACGACACCCAGTGGTGTCTCCCGCCAGCCCTCCCGCTGGGCGCCCAGCTCCGGACGGACCCAGCTGAGGGCTCAGGGCTCCACTGGGATCACTGGGAGGCGCCGACGCGTCCAAAATGAACTCGGATGTTTCCCCCAAGCGCCCTCCTCTTCAGGATCCCTCTTCCCGGTAAATGTACCCTCCATTCTTCCGGCGCCCCGGGCCCCACCTGCAGAACCTGCCTCTTCCTCTCATACTGTCCGTCTGACCCATCAGCCAAGTGCCTGGGTTCTCAGATTTAAAATACACCCAGGAACGGCCATCTTTCGCCAGGTGAGTGCGGCCGCCAGGTACCTGCTCCCCCACCTTTTCCAGCTTCCTGCCGCCTGCCCCCTGCCCGCTGCCCGCAGGGACTGCGCCCTGCCCTGCCAGAGTGAACCAAGCTTCCTACGTGTACAGAGAGGATGGCGGCTCCTGTTCCCACACTCCCTTTACATTCTGGGATTCGTTCCCTTGTTCTAAAAACCAGCTCTATCTTTCTGTTCATAACTGCTCGCCCACCTAAAACCCCTCCCACCTTTCGAGACGTTAAAAGGAAAAAACAATCTACATCAGTGTTTAAAGCATCCTGTCACAAGTTTTCCTCATAGATTTTTTGATAAAGTAAAAAGACCACACTTTGAAGAGATTAGCATCTTGCAAAAGTGACTTTCAACACGTGACCCCTGCTCCCCTCGTCCCCGAAAACCTGGGAGAGAGGAGAGCAAGGGCCTGGCCACCTGAGCGCTGGCGGGTCGGACGGAGCCCCTGGCCTTTCCTGCTGCCCCGCCTGGGGACCTTCTCACCCAGCGGCTGAGACAGAACCGAGACCAAAATAGCCTAAAAGAGAGACTTATTGTTGGGGGGCTCCTTCCTTGTGACTACTTCTCCCAACTTACTCCCCATAAATCTCAAATTCTGAAAGATGTTTTCCAAACAAAGTTCTCTCTTCATCATTGGCTTCCCCATACTTATTAATCAAAGATTAATCAGAATATCCGCCGCATGTGACATAAACAACGTCACCACTCTACATGAATTCCATTCTAGGCTGAAAAAACACGTTTTCCTGCTTCAGTTAGACTGGCAGCCTTATGCACAAAAATGTCACTACTCTTAGGCATGAAAAGATCCTTTTTTTGTAGTGTAAGGTTATCTTTTGAAATGCTGCAAATCCTTAAAGACCCTGCCCACACCCACCTGCCACCTGACCCAAAGTACCCCCGCCGAGGCCGGAGACCAGGCAGAGGCGCTTTCACCAGCACCTGAGAAGCAGCCACGAGGAGTCCCAGTGGTCAAAATTCTGGGCGAGGGAGTCACCGGGGCCCGAATGCGAGCCCTGGCTCCGCGGCTTCGCATGATCTGAGGAAGGCAGTTCCCCACCCCCGGCCTCAGCTGCCTTTTCTCCAAACTACAGGTAATACGAGCACCTGAGAATCACAGAGACGCTGACTCCAGCGTCCTGAGCGCCGCACGTGGCAGGCAGCAAGGGCTCCCTAACGGAAGCTCTCACTCTAACTGTCCCCCCCACACCCTGGACACGGGGCCACGATCCGGGCGTATTGGTAGATCTAGTTAGGAATGCAATTTTTAGATGTTTCCTGGAGCGCAGTTAAGGGCACGGGAATGAACCATTAGGCAAGTCTAGGGTTAGGTCCCTTCAAATTGCCCCCCAAAAGGGATGGTGGGTTTCAGCAGATAAAGACACAGACACGCGGCTCACTTACAGTTGTAGCACAAGAGCAGCCCGGCTTCCCCGTCTTCGTAAACATCAATAGCTGCAACGAAATGAACCTGCAATGACAATGAGCGGGGTCGTGGGCAGGCGGGAAGTTTCAGGGGCTCCCAGCACCCCGCCCAACAGCAGCCTCCCGCGTCCCTCAGGTGCCTTTGTGCACCACGCTGCCCCTGGGCTGCCTGCCCTGCCCTCCCAGCGGGGGCTTGTGTGGCCTCCTGCATTCGGCTCATCTCGCTCCAGGGCAGCCGTTGGCATCAGGCAGGTCTATGGGGACTCTGCCAGGACTGAGCTGACAGCGTGGCTGTGTTCAGAGTCAGGCTGTGGGGCAGGCCATGGCGGAGCACCAGCCACGGCTGGGATCAGGGACAGAGCCATGGCGGAGTGCCAGCCACGGCCGGGATCAGGGACAGAGCCACAGCGGGGGCCTCCCCACTCCCTCCTGAGGCCTCCGCAGCCTGTCAGACCGTTACTGACACTCAGCACGGCAGACCCGCTTCATGCTTCAATCCGATCCCTGCCTCGGTCTCTCCGGGGTGAGGGCCCGGCAGGACCAGCTCCATGACCGTTTCTCCAGGTGAGGACATGAGAGCCAGCTAGAGAGCTTTCGGAAAAGGCAATTCCGGGTCCTCACTCCTAGATCCTGACGTTATAGTCTAATGTGGGGCATTGGCTTTTCAATGTTTTTTTGCTTAAAAAGCAGTTCATTTTATTGGCATTTAGAAATGATGAAAATAACATATGGTGTTTGTGAAAATGAACAAGCACAGCTTTGTAACACGCGAGGCCTGTGCCCTGCCTTCCCAGCGCCCGCGGAAGAGGAAGCCCAGCTGGGCCCGTGGCCAGCCCTCCCGTGTGGCTCGGGGTGAGCTCCCAACTGGGAACCCCTGGGACTGGGGCCCACAAATAAGCCAGAGGCCTGATCTTGTGACCACCTAATACTGACAGGACACAGAGCCTGCTAACCGTGGCTTCACCGAGCTGGAAGCCACACGGCTGGTCGCCTTCCATCCCCCCGCCTGTGGCTGCGACTCACCCTGCTGGCCTCCACGTGGTGCAGCCGGAAGGTCTCCCCCGTGCTCTCGTTCACCACGTCGAACTGGTGCCGATACGCCACGCAGATGAGATTGTCACTCTCTGCTGTTGGCCCGTCTACTAAAGTCATCACCACGGGAGAGTCGGTCAGACAGATCTCCTGCGTGGTTGACAGGGTAGGAGAAACGGTCAGGACACAGGCAGCCATCTTCATATCAAGCCCCACTGCCCGCCCCATCCAGAAGGGGGCCCCCTCCCAGGTCCTGCAGACCCTGCTCCTGACAGAGAGGCAGGGACGGCAAAGAGGGATGGAGCCCGACTTCTCCCCGACACCCTGTCCTCAGGACCAGACCTCCTCCACGCATAGGGGCGGGGCCAGGGAACACTTTTACAAAAGTGATTCCACAATGTGGTCCCAGTTAGCCCTTAGATTATCTGGTCCTGTCCTGTGAGAGATTTAATAATAATAATAATAATAATAATAATAATAATAATAATAATTGCTAACTTTGTTGAGCACTTAACACAGTGCCAAGCAACCACTATTCTCACTGAAGACTCATGACAACCTTATGAAGTAGGTAAGGTTATTATCCTACTTTGCAGATGAGAAAACAGGGGCTCAAAGGTCATGTGACTTGCCTACGGTCACGTGGTTTATATGTGGTACAGCCAAGATCTGAACTCAGGAAAACTGACTTCAGAGCTCGTGTGCCCCATAAATGGGCATACATATTCATTAAACTTGCTAATAACTGTATCAAGAAGACTAATAGCTAATTAAAGCAGCAACTGAGATGCATAACTCCAGGCAAAATCATCTCTCCGCTTGCCTACAGGCATACTCTGCCTTGGCAGCCAATGCTTGACACAGTCCACACCTTAATGTACCACAGTTTTTAAAAAATTAGAAATGGTAAGCTCAGGGAAGGAACCTGTCCCTCAAGGAGGCTTCTCCTACAAGTTCCACCCTCAATCGATTAGCAAACCTAGTGGCTAGTGGCCTGGCTGCTCTGCCCACGGCTTCCTCCACCTCTGCAGCCGCCCACGCCACCACCGTCTCTCGCTGGGCCTGCGGTGGCCTCTCAGCAGGACACCTCATCCCCACTCTTGGCCCCATGCTCGCCTCTGCGCAGCGGCCAGAGGAGGCTCCGTCAAACATGCAGCTCTGCCCGGCCGGTGTGGCTCAGTGGTTGAGCTTCAAACTATGAAGCAGGAGGTCACAGTTCGATTCCCAGTCAAGGGCACATGCCCAGGTTGTGGGCTCGATCCCCAGTGTGGGGTGTGCAGGAGGCATCCGAGTAATGATTCTCTCTCATCATTGATGTTTCTCTCTCTCTCCCCCTCCCTTCCTCTCTGGAATCGATAAAAATATATTTTAAAAAACCAGGCCAGTTCTCTGCTTCAAACCTTCCAGAGGCTTCCCCTTCACTCAGTCACAACCACAGCCCTGGGCAGCAGCCTGTTCCTATGCCCCGGCCTCCCTGCCTCTTTACTCAGCCCGGGCACCCGCCTCTTGCCTGAGCCTTGGCCAGGGTCCGAAATGCCCTCTCCCCGATACCCTCATCGCCCACTCCCATATTTCATTTGGATCTCTGCTCAGGGTAACCTTTCCAGAGAGGGTTTCTAGGACGTCCTTCCTAGGATAGAGCCCCCCGCCCCCTGCCCCATTGCCCTCTGCTGTTACCCCTACTTTGCTTTTATCCTCAGGACCACAGACCTGCCTGCTGATTCCTGTTACCCTGCAGCTAGCGAGCAATCTCTCGGAGAAGAGTGGCGTTTTGTTCACTGCTGTGTCCCCAGTGCCCAGAACACCCCTTCGGTGGTCACGGGCCTGGGATCTGGGTGGAGAAGGGAAAGACCCCATTGGCCTTAGTCCTCTGGGGGGACAGGGCTTCAGGTGAGGGTTCCCCGAATGGGCTACTGCCTGTGGAGCAACCCCAGTGGATGACAGACTCAGGGTGGAAGGAGAGTCGGCCTGGCCCGGAGAGAGGGGGTTTGAACAGAAGACCTACCCTGATGTACTGGAATTCTTCAACGGGGGACTCCGACAGGGGGGATAACAGCGAGGGGCCGGGAACCCCTCTTAGCTTGTTGTGTTTCCTTGTGATCAGAAGCAGTTTATTCCGGATGGCGACCACCACCCTCAGCTCTCTGCTGTGGTGAGTGTTAATGGCATACAAGTGGCAGCCTGGGAAGAGAAATCCATGATGCTGATCAGGACCAGAGGTTGCCAGCCCCCAGGCCTTGGCAATCGGGACCTTCCTAGGATCCCTCGCAATTAGAAATAACCCAGTGAAATGGCTAAGAATGCTCCTGCCACCTGGCGAAATGGAGACTTGGAATAAAAACTGGATTGAGCTACAGGAAAATTAAGGACGTTAGTTCCCTTTATTGTAGAGTCTGTGGTCTCAGCTTCCTATCACATGATGTGAATTAAAGTGGGGGTGATCGAGCTCCAGGAACCAACGTCTAAACGGTTAAAAGCCTCTTTTCAAGGCTTGCACCCAGAGCTGGACCCGCCCCCTGACCCGTTACACAGCCTAGGACTCCCCTGGTTCTCCATGGTTTCCAGGGCTCAGGGTTCGCTCAGGGAGCCCGTGATGCTATCTTTGTGATGTTTCCGAGTAAAAGCAAACCAGTGAAATCAAACTCCTCCTCATTTGAAGTTTCAGGGAAACCTGGGCGGCCTGACCCGAAAGCAGCCACGCCGCGGCTGCGCGTCACCTTTCGTTTTCTCCAGCTTGTTCTCCCGGCAGTCGCACCTGCCCCAGGCGGCCTGCTTGCCCTCGATGCCCTTCTGCACAGCGCTCAGCCTGAAGACAAAGAGGCGGGCGTCCTTCCCTGGTGAGACGAAGCGGTCGGAGGAGGAGACGCGTGGAAAAGTGAAAACGAATGGGCTAGAGGCAGGGAGACCCCCCCACTGCCTTCACCTATCAATGCAATTAAGGATGCTCTGCCCCACCTTCTCTCCTTCACTGTCCCCTCTTCAGAGAACCAATGGGCCACCCACGAACCCTGAGCACTGAGCACCAGGAGCAGAGACAGTTGGTATGACCTCTGCAGTCAGACCCTGTGAGCCTCAGTGCTGGCCACAGGGGGCTGCACACTCCCCTTTCCCCTGGAGACCAGCACCCAGGAGGGGAGTATCACTGGAGGGGAGTATCATCTGGAGGGGAGCATCACCCAGAGGGGAGCATCACCCAGACGGGAGCATCACCCAGACGGGAGCATCACTGGAGGGGAGCACCACCCAGAGGGGAGTACCACCTGCAGGGGAGCACCACCCAGAGGGGAGTACCACCTGCAGGGGAGCACCACCCGCGGGGAAGCACACCTCTGTCTGCTCGGACAATCAGGAGGTCCAGCGCCTCGAGCACATGCATCTGCTTCACAGGCAGAGTCCGGTCAAACACTGGCACTGCCGGGAGGTCCCCTGGAAGAGGAAACCTGGTTACCAGCACAGCATCCGAGGCGCTTTCCGGAACCTGGCGAACACGCCTGTGGCCGCTCTGGAGGCCAGTTCTCGCTGGGCAAGGAAGGAGGCCAGCTTCCACCGCCTCCATAGGGCTGCACAGGAAGTTCAAGACTCGTCTCCTCTCAGTCTGGGGAGAGGGACTGCCGCTTCCTTCCGAGAGGCACTTAAACCTCCAGAGAGCCCGGGACCGAGACCTGCTTCCTCAGCGCTCGTCAGAGAACAGGCGGCCTCGCTCAGTCCCAGCTTTCCCTGGGGTTCGTACACTTAGTAATTTTTTGAAATTGTATCGTATCTCAGGTTATTTTGTATTTCTCAAGAAAGCAAAAATTAACATTTCCTTGTATTTAAAATAAATACAAACAGCCTACTTCAAAATGCCCTCTACCAATAGTTTACCTATACATTTTCAGTATTTCTCCATATAAGAATATGAAATGTCCTTTTTAGACAAAAACAAGAGAGAAATAATCAATTACTTTGCCCAAATAAGAGGAAAAGCGAGTTTCCGTGGAAGTGCTCAGGAAGATGCCAGGTAAATGGGCGATTAAAGGCCTGTAACTACAGGCAGGATTTGCTGGTAAGCTTACTTACTGGGATCGTACATTGTTGGCGATGACTGTGCCCTGGGGGTAAACGGATCAGGCTGGTCCATAAGCAAAGGGTCTGTTCTGGGCTTGACCTGGAATCAGGCAGGCGATGGGCCCGGGAGGGTGCGGACATGGAGGCAGAAGTGGTAGCGTATTGCTCACCTGTACTTGTCAGGCACTTAGACCTGCAGGGGCTCTGCTGTGGGTTTAGGCTTGTCTGTCTAATTATAATTTAGGTGCAAGGGGCCCTGAGCCTCTGGCCTCTTCCAGAAGTCTGATTGGGAGTTCATTCCTCCCTGACGGCGGGAGAAGGGGCAGAGCTTGTAGGCCTCAGGATTAATAACCCCCTCCCGGGGGGGAGGGACCTCCTGCTGCTGCGCCCGTGAGAGCTCCGATTGGTCAGAGCACAAGCCGGTGAAGCTCGAATCGGCTTGTCTCTAGTTCCTCATAAGGATGGGGCCAACTGAGTCCCATGAGAGCCCACGAAACCACTCTCCTTCCTCTTCTGCCCCAATAGGAATCGATTCCCAAGCTCTCTGTGCTTCCGCTGGGGCTGACCTGACTTTTAAAACATGGGATGGGCACTCATCAGCACATGTGACCAAGGAGCTAGGATCACCTCATTTCCTGAACGGCGGCTAAGAGACACCGAGGGCTTCCTGCGTGCCAGGCCCAATGGTAAGTGTCTCACAGGCCATTTCACTTAAATGTCCCCGTGATGCTATTCGGGGGAACTGCAATACTCCCACTGAACAGCTGAGGAATCTGAGGCTCAGAGCTGGGGAGCTCCACAGTATCGCCCCGTTTTAAATGTGAGATGCCAGTAACGTGTCCAAGGTCACGTCCTGAGAATGGGGAGCCCAGTCTGCAAGGACAAAGGCTGTGCTCTCAGCCAGTGCTGTGGCCTAAAGGCAGCTGCAAACCCACGGAGGGATGGTGGGCCCGGAAGCAGCAGCCCTGGAAGGAATTAGGAAGTGACAGAAGCCCGTCATTTCACATTTAAAACAGGGCGACACTGCGTAGCTGCCCCGAGTTCCTCGGGGTTTATTCTCATCAAACCATCCCCAGTGGCTGAACAGGCTGACGCAGCGCACAGGAAGGGAGAGGAGGCAAGGGATGAGCAGGTGACTTGTAGATTTCATGACAGTTTCATAACAATTTTGTTCTTCTTATCATCTCCTTATGAAGAAATCATCTTTCAGAGCCGGCTTTTCTATTACTGCAAAACCAAAACCTATGGTGACAGCTTGCTTAATCAGTATCTAGTCTCCCTTCAAAGTAGGTTTTGCTACACTTAGAACACAAAGCATCTTCATTTCTTAAGAATGACCTTGGAGAGAGCAGACTCTCAGGGGTAAACCCGATGAAATGAAGCAGGGGCTAATGGGACAGCGTGAAACAGCCTAAAGGGGAGGGGAGATTCGCACGTGGAAACAACGCGTATATGATGAAGCGTAGACAAGAAACAGGTAAACAAAGAAATAATAAGGATTATGGCTTCGCAGCACACAGGAGGACCAGCAAGGCCACAGTCTCTTTTTAGCAAAAGCAAACAGGGAAGCGAAGACTTTCCCGGCAAATCACAAAAGTCCTTACATCTGACACCTCCGTGAACATTTGCATCCGTAAAGATGAACACGTCAGAAAGGGACTTGGTAATCTTGGTTTGGATTTTACGTTGCAAAAAACAGAAGCAACTCAAAAAAGGATTTTTCCTGTTTTTAGGCGAGCCTTACAAGTACTTCCTTTCCCACCAAGGCCAACAGGTACAATTTAATTGTAACATTTTTCATCATTCCCTGCCCAGGACTGTCCTTTTGGAAACCTGTGTTAAGGTGACAGTCACATGGGGTGTTTAATTTTAATGCAGTGCAGCTGGTTTAGTGCCAGACGCTGGGCTAGGAGCCCCCTGTGGGCGCAGGCGCTAGTTCTAGTGCCACTAACCAGCTGTGTCATCTTGGGCAAGTCACACCGTCTCTTTCGGCCTCAGCTTCCTCATCTATAAATCAAGAGACTACACTAAACCTCTAAGGCAGCGGTTCTCAACCTGTGGGTTGTGACCCCTTTGGGGGTCGAACGACCCTTTCACAGAGGTCGCCTAAGACCATCGGAAAACACATATATAATTACATATTGTTTTTGTGATTAATCACTATGCTTTAATTATGTTCAATTTGTAACAATGAAAATACATCCTGCATATCAGATATTTATGATTCATAACAGTAGCAAAATTACAGTTATGAAGTAGCAACGCAAATAATTTTATGCTTGGGGGTCACCACAACATGAGGAACTGTATTAAAGGGTCACGGCATTAGGAAGGTTGAGAACCACTGCTCTAAGCTGTGTGTGTGTTTTAAAAAAATAAATTCTTTTATTTGGTTGTACTTTGGGCAGAATCTATGGACTTTGTTACCTTTTGGCAAGTTCACAAGGATATAGAAAAGATAATAGCTACTGTTTAATAAGTTATTACTATGTGCCAGACATGGCTTTAAGCACTTAACATCTGTAACAATAGAATCTCCACAGTTTTCTCATTGTAGTTATGATCATCATCCCCATTTTGTTCATTTCATAATCTTTCATGATCATAAATGACTTTTTGGCCACTTAAAATAATTGCCTCCACTTTAGAGAAGCCTGAAGCTCAGTGAGGTTACGCTTTCTCAGATCACAAAGATTTTCTGTCTTGTAATTTCTAAAATTAAATATCAAATTTAAATTATTAAATTATGAATGTTAAATTATCAGCTTTTTGTGGGAGAAGGCACAGGCATTGTCTTTAGTAAATTAGTTATATATACAATTACATATGTACGCACATTAAAACATTATGTGATAGCATGAAATGAAAACATATGTGAAAAATAACAGGAGGTCAGAAATAAGTCCATGATGAAGCCTGGCCCGCCTGCCCTGTCTTTACAGAGGCACCTGGCACAGATGCTGGGTCAGGGTCGGAGGAGGGAGTAAAGGTCATGGCCAGGGGTGGGAAGAGGCCGCTGTTTCGGCCACTGCATCACTCACAGCAGCAGCTTCCCGGGTTCTCATGAAATGTCACTATGTGACCGGAGCCTGGCGGCCTGCTTCCGGGCAGAGTGGGGGGCGTGCCCTGGGAAGATGCTATCTTTCCACCTGTGCTCTCTCCAGCCCGGGAGACACTTGTTACAGTGTTTAGCCCCTTTCACATTCATCTGGGGTCTGGAACCCCACAGGGCCCTCCTGCAGGAAGGCACCAATGGCCCTGGGGTGTAAATTAAATCCCCACCTGCAGCTGAACTCCCTCTCCAGCCTCCTCACCAAGGACAGGTCGGATTGGTGGCTGCTCTGTGGAGACAGGGAGCTGACCCCCGGCAGGCTGGCCCTCCTGGGAGTCAGGAAGCTTGATTTTATACTGAATTGAAATCTGTCTTCCTGCCAAAATCCTTTTGCTTCTATATCCATCAGAAATGGATTATCTACGCTTCTTATTGTTGGTTTTGGACACCAAGTACTTTTTGAATTAGAAACCTTCCAAAAAAAAAAAAAGAAGAAGAAGAGAGAGAGAGAGAGAGAGACCTTTGAGAGAGAAAGAGCGTGTCCCTGAGAGAGTGGCTCTAAATAGCGTGTCCTTGTCAATTTAAGGTGAATGTTGGAATCGTGGTAAGTATTGGCCGAAAAGGAGATTCTTTTTGCAGGTCATTCGATACCCACAGACCAGCGATGCGGGCAAGGGAGGGACCTATCACATGGGCTCACCTCCGGCTTGCTGGCTCAGAAAACAGTCCGCTGGTTCCCAGGAAATGAAAGGAACTTTCCTGTAAGGAAATGAAACTTTGCCAACCTCATTGCTGGGGACACGTTTCTCTAAAGGGACTTGGCTGGCAGTCACGCATCTTAGAAGCACACGGCACACAAAGACATTTAAAGGAGCGGCTACTCACTAACCATCCACTAGCAGGACGCCCGCGTCGGTGGAGACCAGCAAGGCCTGGCCCCAGGGCTCTGCGCACACGGCTTCGTGGGGGAAGTCACTGCAGAAGCACTGGGGCTCCCAGGGCTGCGAGGGGACACAAGCATCCAACGTAAGCGCACCAGGAAGAACGGGCCGGCCCCCCGGGGACCGCGCAGTCCGCCGCCTGAACCAGCGACACCGGGCCCTCCACCTGCGGGCTCGACGGGCTCCACATTCAGTTCCTGTTCTTAAGGAGTCTCCTTCCTTTTTTTTCTTTCTTTTTAAAATATATTTTTGTTGATTTCAGAGAGGAAGGGAGAGGGACAGAGAGATAGAAACATCAATGATGAGAATCATTGATTGGCTGCCTCCTGCATGCCCCCCATGTGCCCTGGGGGAATTGAACCGTGACCTCCTGGTTCATAGATGAACTCTCAACCACTGAACCACGCCAGCAGGGCTTACGGAGTCTCCTTTCAAATCATATGCAACAGGAAAAGAGAGCCGGCACGTGTTTCGGACACCATCACCTGACCCCATGTTCTAAATGCTCTTTAGGGGCAATTGAAGCGTTCATCACTTTTTTTTTTTTTTTTTTTTTTAGCAAATGTTTTTCTTTAACACCTGCAAGTTGGACCAATTGATGCCTATATTTTTGGAGAGCTCACTTTACTTCATCATAAAAGGGAGTCCTACGTAACTCTCTCAAACAGGTTAGATTCCTGTGTTGCTGATTCAGTAAAATTATTAAGACATACAGAATGCGAGAAGTTGGCAGTGTCTTCACAGGAAAATGCTTATTGACCCATTCAAGGCCACACAATCTTAAAGAAAATAATAACACATTAGTAGGAATTTGGCAAGTTCTGCCCACAAACCTATTCATGTCCCCCCACGTGACATTCATACCGCGTGACTCTTGTCATTAGTTTCAATTTCATTTCAGGCTCGAAGAGTGGGCCCTCCCTCCCCCTGCGTCCGACCGGCCTCAGGGGTGGGTCTCAGTCCCACAGAATCGTGGACATTTCCATCAGAACTGTTAACATTTCTCCAAAGCACCTGGCTTGACCTCAAAGGAGAGAGAAGATCTGGGAGAGTCTCAGGGGCGAGTTGAAGTCGTACCTCTTCACTCTCAGACGTCCCACCAGGCTGTGCACGGGCCGTGTGCACGTGTGGGTGTTTGTGTGCACCCGCTGGATGCAGGCGCACGCACTCAAAGCAGAAGTGACGGCTCTGAGGTCACCTTCAGGGGTGCCATTTGCAAATTCTCTGTGTATTATCGCTCTCTCAGAAAAGTATACTCTCTTCCTTTAAGAACCACATGCCTCCAAATGAATATTCTGATTGCTAAGAGAAGGCCTGGACTGTTCTGAAAAGTTGTGCAAAGGCTGTGAAGACATTTTATAACCCGAAAAAGGGCTACGTGAGAGCGGGTCAGTCACTGGCATGGCATTTTCCTAAGAAGATTTCTGGAAGTTCTGGGTTTGTGACTTACAGCAGGAGAACATGACAAGCAAGTGAATATCAATGCCACGTGAGAGCCAGACGGGGACACCAGAGCACTCAATGATACCGAGATGGAAAGCAAGTCCAAGGACATGTCTCCTCTCAGCCAAGGACTCAAGTGAGAACACCCAGGCAGAACAGGGCTCCTGACCCAGAAGATCCAAGGGCCCTCGAGGACCCGGATGGGGTGGGGGGTGCAGGCCTGTGAAACCCTGAGACAGTGGGCGCCGTGCTGTGCAGATACGCCGTCTGTACATTGTAATGGGCCTGTGTGCTCATCCATTGCTTTCCTGAGTTCTCGAAGGGGCGGGACTCCATGACGTGGGGCATCATGGAGGAGGTGTCGCAGACACAGAGGCTCTGAGGGCAGATGGCCTTCGCCATTTCTCTGGACTCCCCTCTGCCACGAGGGTGAGCACAGGCTGCAGGGCTGAATGGGGCCCCAGGCCTTCCCGCCTCAGCACAGGACTGACCTCGCTCCCTCTGAGCGCTCAGGGGACAGTGGATGCCTGGGCGGTTGGGAAAGCCCATCCCCTGGACAGAGAAGACTCTTGGGGCCGCATGTGGGTCTCTGGCCTCTGTGGGGCCAGCTGGACAGGAGCCCACGCGACCTGAGAGCAGGGCTGCTGAGGGCCTGGGCCCCTGGGAGGCTCGGAGCTGGCCCGAGAGATGCAAGTCATGCTTTGTTGGTCACTAGTGAACACATTACTGCTGCTCACGCTCTCCTCCTGCCCCACGAACCTCCTCCTAAGAATCTGAGTAACTTCACTGAGGACAAGGACATTCAGAGTTGAACTTGAAGTATCATCAACTCACCTCTTTTTTACAGATCCCTGAGGCCACCAAGCCGGACGGGGCGTCCACTCTCACAATGGATTTCAGCTTTAGTGCCTTCAGAACAGAGAGCTCTTTGAATGTTTGTTACCAGGCAGTAAAAGACAGCAGGGTCAACAATTATGACTTGAAGTTTTTAAAAACATAAAACAGGAGTAATTTCAGATTGAGCCCAGCTTCCCACACGGCCCTCGCGTTGAAGATAAGCAGGCAGCCTGGTATGGGGAAGCCCTGACAATGTCCCAACCCAAGGACCCAAATGCAGTCTGTCATCTCCACCGATCAATAATCAATACAGTGATTTCCAACCGCGAGTACTGAAAACAACTCCGACCTCCTGAAACCTGGTGAACAGCGTCTCCGAGGGGAGAGCTGAGATCTTCAACCAAGGACCACGGTGGGGGCCTGACACTGCACCTGTCTGGAAACGGTGACCTTTCCTCTCGCTCTCCAAGGTCACCTTGCTCAGCTCTCTGCTTTGGGTGAGAACCTTAGCAGCTGGCAGCTGGCCTCCTCCTGTTGTGACATGGGGTCAGCAAAGCGCTGCCACCTCCCGGAACTGAGAAATACTGATGTCGCGTGGGAGCAAGGCCAAGGGGAGGATTTCTGGAATGAGGTGAGGACCGAGGGCCACCTGACCGAGCAGCAGGGGAAACTCTGTGAGGACACTGCCCCCTGCTCACCCCTGCCTGCGAGGGGTTCAGGGTGCTTTTCCCAAATTGGCTGCCCACTCATCAGAAAGCTCTGGGAGGCAGGCAACGGGACGCTCCCTTGGCCAGAGGGGCCCCGCTGGGCCCTGCGGCCTCTCCCTTCCCTCTGCACAGCGCCCTGCTCTCACTCATGCCGCACAGAGCCACGCCCGCACAGAGCCACGCCTGCACAGAGCCACGCCTGCAGGCTTCGCAACCATCTCCCTCGGGGCTTCCAGGCTCCCACAGGGAAAGCACAGGCTCGGCAGGACTGGGCGAACTGACATTCTTTGCCGGGTCGGATGGGCTCACGGCTGCACATCCTCTGGAAGCGGCTTCAGAACACGACCCACCTGCCCTATTCTCACAAACTCCGCCTGGCGGGCCTCCTCTTTCTTCCGCGCAGACTTGGGCGACTCTGGTAAGACATCACTAAACGATCGTCTGTTCAGCATGTTCTGAAAGAGACACACACGTTAGAGTTCCACAGAGCTTTGGGGAGCCCCACGCGTGGCAGGGCTGTGCTGGATGCAGGGATGACAGAGCCGGCAGGTGCAGAGCCAGCAGTGAAGGCTGAGGGCCAGGGCTGTGACCTCGAGCAAGCCAGCAGCTCCAGAAAAACCTTCCAAGCACCCAGGCTCTCTCCACATCCCCGCTCCCTGCCCACCAGCACATGGCCCTGGTCATGTGAGCAATGCCACCAAGACAGCCACCCCCCAGAAGCACCTCCAAGGCTCCAGGGGCTGCTGTTCGACCTGGACACGCCTGCCCAGCCTGCACCTCGACTCCCATGGCCCTGGCTTTGTGAAACCACGTCCCCGTGTGTGGACAGTCACCATCCTTGTTGTGGGAACGAGAGGATGTCAGCCACGGGCCACGGAGCCACAGGCCTGTCCTGACAGCAGGATCCAGGCGAGGCCTCTGCGCGTCTACCCAGGACTCATCGCGGGGACTGTTCCCAGCTCGACCCCACGCGTAGGAAAGGGACCAGTTACCTTGTGCAAGTCTGGCATCAAATCCTGGTGCAGCGACCGAATCAACATGTCCAGAGTGCGTCGGCGCTTCTGGGCGAAGGTGGGGGTTTCCAAGGTGGCCTTTTCACCGTTAATTACTGAAAGAAACCAATTGTAAAGGGGCTACTGATGCCAACACGCTGTCGAGGAAGATCCGCCTCATAGTGACACCGCCCGCTTTCTCAATATGGGCACGACCGCGAGTAATGCCCTCGCGAAGCTCGCTTCAGAACGCTCCCACTTTCTTCATACAAACCGACCGTCCCGGGCAAGCCCATTGCACCTTCCCTGCCGGCTGCAAGCTTCGAGCAGCGGGTGTATTAATACCTGAACACCTACACACCCAGCCTGCCCATCCACCTTTCCACCCACCCATCCACCCATCCACCCACTCATCCACAGGATGCCATTCCATGGGATTAAAGATACAGATTTGCTATATTTTGTTAGAAAAAAAAACCACACTTGACTAAGCAGAGTACTCAGCTTCTTAGCCTAATGGAAGTTTCTTCTGGGAAAAGAAAGCTAGTGGTTTAGTGGACTAGACACTGAAGTTACGACAGTGGCTGCCCAGCGACACGTCAGGGCACAGGACAGACCGCAATGGGGGTGAGGAGCCTGAGGTGCAGACAGCGGTGGGTTTGAACGCCAGCGGTGCTGCCGCATACATTCTCAGCAAACAGTGTAGCTGTGTGGGGCCTCAGGTTTCTACCTTGTAAAATGGGTATAACTGTATTTCCTTGTAAGGGCTGTTGTACATTTTTAAATGACATAATACATATAAAGAGTTAGCACAGTGCTAGGCACAGCCAACTGAATGGCTGAGCTATTATTAACAGTTCTCTTTCTCAGACGGAGGGCCGAAGGAAGGATGGCGCTCACAGGCCGGACAGCGACCTCCCTGCGACAGGCTGTTCCTGGGTGAGGCCTGTACGCTGTTGGCAAGACATCGCTTAAGGAACTTAAACTTTGAACGTCTCGCATTTCCTTTCATTCTGGGACTGGGAATTTTTTTGTTTGACACTATTTTTTCCTTAGCACCCCAGAAATATCCATCCTAAATGACTTGTTTTAGCTGAATAAGGAGAAAAGTTCCTTTTTTTTTTTTTTTTTGCTGAAATGCTACTTCCTGTTGTCTAGTTTTCTACCTGGCCCACTCCCTCCCTCCCAATAAACCCACGTCAGGGTTCAGAGACGTCTGGTCTGATCGTTGGCTTCCACCTTTTCTCTCAGTCCACCAGCCTCCCCCTCCCCCCGCCCTCCTGGCTCTCTCCTCTGTGACTTCAGCACCCCTTCTCATAACCTTTGGCCTGTGTTCTTCCACTGGGTCCCCTGTGCAAATCTTCAACTGAACCCTTCATGACCTCCCACCCCAAGAGGGGGCTGAAGAAGTCTCCCTGCTGACTGGCTCCATTAAAAACACACACAGATATATACACTTTTTAATGATCTCAGAGAGGAAGGGAGAGGGAGAGAGAGATAGAAACATCGATGGGCTGCCTCCTGCACTCCCCCTACTGGGGATCGAGCCCGCATGTACCCTGACGGAATCGAACCATCAACCTCTTGGTTCATGGTTCGACACTCAACCACTGAGCCACACCGGCCAGGGGACTGGCTCCATTTAAAGCCAAGGATAACTTGAGTCCTTTGTTGCTGAGCGATCTCCAATCCCTGGTGAAAGGACTACCAGCCCGTGGTGGTTCCCTCCCTGAGCCCGCACTCCCCAGGCACGGCTCACCCCCCGCACCCAGGTCTCAAGACCCTTCCTCGCAGGTGAGGGGAAGGAGGGCAGGGACACAGGGGGACACCGGGCAGCTGCACGCACCTCAGGAAACTACAGACGCTTCGCACGGAGAATGAGTACCTGGCACGGAATCGATGCCTGAGCAACACACTCCCTTACACAGCATCGGAGTCTGAAGAACGTATTCTGACGTAGAACAAGTTGCAAAAAACACTTCAAAACAGCACTTACATTTCACCAGCAGGAAGTCCCTGAACTCCTGGTGGTCGGTGAACACGGGCGGGGAGGGCAGGGGCGGGCCGAAGAGGGGCACGCTTTCTTCCGAGAAGATTTTCAGCCTGCGGAGAGCACGCCGCGGTCACCTGCCGCTTCTTCCGAGGCCACGGGCACCTGGGCCTTACAATGTGTCCAGCTGCCCACGTGACGGCGCCTTCCCGTGGCTGCCAGCGCCCGGCCACTGTGCATTCGGGCAGAGGCCAGCTCTCCCCGTGTCCTTCGTGGCCCAGCCCAGCAGCCGTGGGCAAGGTCGGGCGGCCCAGGAGTCACAGCAAAGGCCGCCACTGGGCACCCTCTGCACACCAGGGAGCACACTGGTATTTTAAGACACGTCATCAATGGATTCTCACCAACCTGCCAAGGTGGCATCATTACCTCACCCTGGCATCACCCGAGGCTTAAGCCAACAGATGCTTTCTCAGAGCCTCCACGCTATAAGGGACAGTCGGGGTTCCCACCCAGGTCTGTTTGGCCTAAAGTTCGTGCTCTTTCACAACATCATGATCCCTTAACAGAGGAGTGTTTGAGACCAGAAGGACAAACAGGCCAGGGGACAGCCTAGGAAAGGGGGTGCTCTGGTCAGGATCAGACCATAAAACCCTGAAGCACCCGGCCTCGGTCTCCTGCACGGAGCAGCGTCACAGGGAACAAGTTTTCCCCAAAGAGAGGGTGGCCTTGAAGAAAGTTCTCTAAGGAGAGGACATCAACTCAATCGAGAAATATCTATATCAGGAGTCTCACATTATGAACACAAATTAGCAAGCGAACATGCGAATCAGAACCAGAGATGATGACGAAGTCAGTACCTACCTGTAATTGTCGTTTTGTTGATCATACTTCACTAAGGCAAAAATATCTGTGGTGATGGTTAAGGAAATTAATCAAATGCTCACAGTCGAAGGCTTGTGCTTTGAAAATCCGTGGGGTGTCATCCCAGACCCGACCTTTGTGGGCAGGGCACCTGCCGCCCACCCTTCGGAGGACTTTTTGGAAAGAGACCACCCGGGCAGACGTAGGTCCAGCCACTGGGTGTTTATCCTTTGGGGAAAGAGCTAAACCTCCAAGTGTGTCAGGAGAGCAACATGAATAAAGCTGCTAAGCAAGGAAGGCGCCAGCAAAGCAAAAAGAGCAACTCTGTTGCCTGGAATGCAAAGATCTCAACAGGAAACCAGTCATAGATTCCATCTGACACATTCTGAAGAGAAAAGCAGCTCCCCTTCTCCTTCTGGCTTTGGTAGAATAAACAAACCAAACACACTCATGTAGCTGGTGGCAGCCTCTGGGAGCCTCTATGTGGCTTGTGCCAGGCATGCTGAGCTGAAATAGTACCAACCCTCCAGGCAGCTTCCTCCCGCTAACTCCCTGCCCCCCCATACCCCCCCCGCATCGCCCCGCTTTCCTTAGCTCGGGCGGCAATGCCATCAGTTCCTCAAAGTGCTTCCCCATCTCGCCTCAGAGGAAGGAATCTGCACCCACTACCTGCCTGGCCCCTTCCAGACACAAATGTGCCCCAAAGCGAAATGAAATTCTAAAAAGAATGAGCACCCCTCGGCTACCTGCAGAGCCACCCTCCCGTCCCATGCTGGCAACATGAGCTACACAGAAACGAGAGGAAGCAAATAAAAATGATGAATTCTATCATTTCTCAAATTTTAAGAGATGACAATGCAGCAGCTATTATGAGGGCTTAGAATCAACAAAGAAATAGTATTCTGGCTTTTTATCTTCACTTGCAAGTTTTTATACCCAAAGCAAATTTCTCAGAGGATTCACTAGAATTCTTTTAATTCAGTTCTTATCGATGGACGGTAGGAAGTTTCCCTCATTTCAGAGACTGCCTGAGGGAAGGGGAGAGATTTCAGAAGTCAAGGATTGTCTGGGAATTAATCCACAATTACTCCAAGGGATGGAGAGAGAAGAGAGAACGATGCTGAGGGAAAATCCCAAATGGCAGATGTAAGAATCTATCAACACAAAACAATATAACATGCAAGTCAATGATAACTCTTGGCGAGAGGGCCATTTCCGTCCCGTGAGGCTGAGTGATAGCCCACTGAACCAGAGCAGTCACAAGGCGCAGGATACGTGTAAAATGGGAGCGGATCATGGAAGGCTTAAAGGCAGGACAGGGCTCCTCTCCTTCCTGGAACACAATGGTGACGATGTCGTTCCCGATGTGGCGCTTCCTTTCCACCTGGATTGAGCATAAATAGCATCACTGAGAAGGCCGCTCAGACCCAGCAGAGCTGAAAAAGCAGCACAGTGCGACAGCCACCAGGACCAGGGCCCAAGCTTTGGCCGCTTTCACGCCTTGCCTCCCAGGGTTTACCAGCCGGCTCCCGGCTCTGCTGTCCATCTCCACCTCGCCTCTCCCAATTCGGGCCTCATGTCCTCATCCAGCCTCTGCAGAAGCCTTCTAGCCAGCCTCCCTGCCTCCACTCTCCCATTTTACTTTTCTGATCACGTTCATCTTCATTCATCATCGCCTTAGCCTGGCATCCAAGGCCCCCAAACAAGAGGCAGTGCATCCGAATTCCCTGGGGATGGGCTCAGCGTGTGGATTTTTAGAAAAGCTTAGTTCTGACGCAGATACTGGTTAAAACAAGGCCCTACCTAAGCTGACCCCAGCTGGCCTTTCCAAAATGATCTCCTTGGCGTGTGGTCAGTGTTTTAGTTCTGTAAAGGGCCAGACAGGAAATACTTTCAGTCTTATAGATCATATTATCTTTTTGCAAACACTCATCAGCCATTACTCAGAACGCACTTATTTTAGGTTCCGGACAAGACACAAGGCCCACTGCGAGGCGTCACAGGGGAAAGGCAGCGTAAATGCAAAACAGCCTCTCAAGAGTCACAAACCACTCACACACACGCAGATACACACGCTCTCACACAGATACACATGATCACACATGCAGATACAGATGCTCACACATGCAGATACACACACATCCACACATGCAGATACACGAGCTCACACATGCAGATACACACACATCCACACACACAGATACACGCGCTCACACATGCAGATACACACACATCCACACATGCAGATACACACGCTCACACATGCAGATACACACACATCCACACATGCAGATACATGCGCTCACACATGCAGATACACACACATCCACACATGCAGATACACACGCTCTCACACAGACACGGCGTGCACTGCTCCCTCCGGCCCTTCATTACTTTCTGGCGAAGGCACCAGGGAGGGTGGTTCTCCCTAAGGCTGTGGAAGGTTCCAGTGCACAGACCGCAGACAGCACCCTGAACTGGGGCCGAAGCTCTGCTCCTCTGTTGGCACCTTAGTCTGACTCCAGGAAACCGGCGGCGCTTTCCGCTGTCAGTCATGTGTGAGGGCCTGCGGCCGAGTGCCGGCGCTCGCACCCACCTGCTGCTTGTTCTCCTTGGAGTACGGCAGCATGGTGGACACGTGGAACATGATCTCGTGGCCTTGGTAGAGAGTGTAGACCGAGTGGATCCCTGTGGTGTCATCTGTAAAACACCAACACGCACTGAGTGGGTGCAGTGAACGCTGGGGCCGGAGGAAGGGTCTCCATGTGAGACAGACGAGGGGCTGCAGACAATCGGACGGTCCCTAAGGTCCCTCTGGACTGTCCACCTGCGGGGAGCGCAGTGTGAACGCTGCCTGTGGGCAGCCCTCCCCCTCCCGCTCTCCGCTCGCTTGCTGACAGCCTCGTGCCTCGCCCCGGAGGCAGGACGGCATGGGAAGTCTGAGCTAGAAGGGAGAGTGTGCTGTAACTCCTCGCCTTCCAGTTACCGCCAGTGGACAGGACAAAAGTAACACAAGATGCCACACCAATACTGACCGTGTGTGTCCATGAAACACGGGCAGACTGAACAGCGGCCCCGTGCCAGGCTGGTGTGGGGCTCAAACCCCCGCTCAACCTCTTTCCCCGACTTGGGTATAAGTTCAGGCTGGCGGCAGGAGGCCTACCAATGCCAGCAGTGCCAAGCCAGGGCGAGCTTACTTTTGGTGTCCAGACCGCCGCGGTAGCCCGTCCAGCCCTTCAGAGTGATTGTGTCGCCCAGGAGGTGTAAGAATTTCTGGAAAGCGTCACTTCCAATTTCTGTGGAAAAAGGGAAAGTGTGAGGAGGTGCGGCAGCAAGTCCTCCTCTAGCTGCAGCCGCTGAAGAGCCAGCTCTGCGGACGAATGGTGCGTACTGTGGGAAAGGGAGTGGGCCCGGCAGGAGGGCCACGGCTCCCAGGACACGGGAAGGAAGCCACAGCATCAGACTAACCAGCCCCCGCAGCGGGGCCACAAGGGATAACACACGATGACCGTTTCCACGAATAATAGAAGACACTGAACATGACAAGTGCTAAATAACAGGAAATGACGCCATCTTACAATCCCCCAGCCCTGACCTCACAGGGAAGAGCCCCCCTCTGCTCCCGATTATGCAGAACCAGCTTCTTCCGACCCCACGTCACTTCCCATCGAGACCCGGGACAAGTTAAGCGACCTGTAAGTATTTATCAAACCAACGGAACGGGGCAACATCTGCCTTACCAAATTTACCCTGAGAATTCACCCCACACTTTGCTGAAACTACTGGCTGTTTCTCTGCATTAAATAAAGGCTCCAACCCCACCGGCAAGTTTGGTTTCCGTCGGTTTCGGTTGTTAGAGCTGAAACGGGGGGGGGGAGGGGGGTCCTGTCAGCAGGGGAGACACTCACCGTTGCTGAACATCTCATCATCGGTGAGCTGCCCGTCTTTGGCAAAAAGAACCCCGAACTTGAAGTTCACAGAGCCCTGCGATAAGACAACAAAAGGGGTGACTTTCATCTCGTCAGCGGAGCACGCCCAGTTGTGCGATGTGCTGGCTGTTACCCAGGGACATGGCCATGACAGCCTGGGCCCGGGGGGGATGACTCCCTCCCCTCTATCCCAGTCTTGACCAACACAAAGAACAGTCATGCCTTCCTCTCTGTGGATTCTGACAGTGAAACTCTGCTTTTATGAGTTCATTCATCTGTCATGTCCTAAGGCGGCCAGGTCCATCCTGCAGCAAACAGAGCTGCAGGTCAGTGGCCCCCAGAACCCACAGGCTGGTACCATCTTCCGACCAACCCATCCGCAGGGCCCAGACCCCAGGCAGCACTGGGAAGCTCAGTGCAGTCAAAGCTCAGTATGACAGTCTGAGGCTGAAACCTGTGGGCTCTTAGAAATAGAAATGGAAACTGTAGCTCATTTCCCCCAATTCCTAAAGACATTGAATCTCAAGAAGTCACACAACAGATATGGGGGGAAGGCTGAAGTAGCCAGAACAGAGAAAGACAAGTACCAAATGGTTTTACTTATATGTGGAAGTTAATGAGCAAAATAAGTGAACAAACAAAATAGAAACAGACTCATAGGTACAGAGACCAGACTGACAGCTGTCAGAGGGGAGGGGGGCAGGGGGCTGGGTGAAAAAGGTGAAGGGATTCCAGGGGTGGGGAATGTCTGGCCCACGGGTCCTAGAAGACCCTCAAAATCATTTGGTCTGGCCCTGCTAAGGCATTAGGGGCGAGTTAATTAAATGTTTGACCAAATATAGCAGGCTAATTTTAAAAAATATATATTTTATTGATTTTTTACAGAGAGGAAGGGAGAGGGAGAGTTAGAAACATCAGTGAGAGAGAAACATCGATCAGCTGCCTCCTGCACACTCCCTACTAGGTATGTGCCTGCAACCAAGGTACATGCCCTTGACCGGAATCGAACCTGGGACCCTTGGGTCCACAGGCCGACGCTCTATCCACTGAGCCAAACCGGTCAGGGCGAGCAGGCTAATTTTTAAGTTGATAATTTTGTATGGATCGCAAATGATGGTCCTTGGCAGAAAATGGTTCCCCACCTCTGGAATCATTAAGCAAAACAAAATAAAACAAAACACCTCATAGACACAGACAACAGTATGGTGATTACCAGAGGGAAAGTGGGATGGGGGCAGGTAGACGAGGGTGGGGGGTGGTAAATGGTGATGGAAGGATACTTGACAGAGGGCAGTGAACACACCACACAGATGATGTATTACAGAATTATACACCTGAAGCCTATATAATTTTATTAACCAATGTCACCCCAATAAATTCAATTAAAAAAGAAGTAGCTAGTACAAATGTTCAGTCCACTATCCTCAACTCTAAACACTGGATTGAAATCAGTTCCTGCAGGAATGATACCAATGCAAGGTAATAGCTTCTACAGAAGAGGAATGAGATCAGAGAACTCAATGTATTTAAAAATGTATTGATTTCAGAGAAGAAGGGAGAGAAACATCAAGGATGAGAGAGAATTATTGACCAGCTGCCTCCTGCATGCTCCACACTGGGGATCGAGCCCACAACCCGGGCATGTGCCCTGACTGGGAATTGAACTGTGACCCCCTGGTTCATAGGTTGATGCTCAACCACTGAGCCATGCCAGCTGGGTGAGCTCAGTGTATTTTTAATAGTTTTTTCCCTTAAGCCAAGGGTGAATTTCTAGGTCTCATTACATTAGCCTCTATGCTTTGCTTTTGCATTTCTTGAAGTATTTCCTAATAGAGTAAAATCTAGGGTTGGAAGAGAATCAACCTTTACAAGGCCGCTTGGCCCTCCACTCGCTGGGGGAATTTTTGTGGTCCACGAAGGGGCAGACCAGAATCGGAGGTGTTAAAAGCACTGGCCGGTGGGGGCAGAGGTGCGGGGTCAGGACACAATGCCAGGCGTCAGGACAGCTACATTCCGGAGCCAGGACTTGGAATATCTAAGGGTCTCAGACAGTTTCTGTCCCCAACACAGCAAGGGGCAGATGCGTGACACCCACCAGCCAGCGTAGTTCTACACGCAGTGATTTTCTATGTGGAGCAGGGACAAGGGAGGGCGCTCCACGCTGGCCCCTCCACCTGCAGCCCTTCCTCAGCTCCTTCCGTGGAGGCCATTCCCATCACGCGCTCTCAGCTCAAATGTCCATTCCAGGGAGGCCTTCCCTGACCTCCCCAAAGAGTCACCCTCCCCCCAGGTTCCTCTCCATCACAGCACCTTGTTTTTCTAAGAGCACATTCACACTCTGATGCTTTTGTTAAGCTTGCGTATTTGTCTGATCTGCCACTGGAGCCTGAGTCCTGAGAAGGAGGGATCATACAGGTCTTACTTTCCACCAGCTCTGCAGGGCCCACCACAGAGCTGGGTGTACCGAGGGGGTGGATGAAGACTCATGGCCTAACTGTGCAGAATAAACGAGAAAGAAACAGACGGGTCCGATACAACTTCTTTTTCACAAGCTGCCCCAGTGTTGGTAAACTCGGCATTCCGTCAGGGATCTCTCCGCTTTAGGGTTCTGTACTCTCTAACTCTCCCTTCTCTGGCAATGCTGCTAGTGATCACATGGCTCCAGAACTCTGGCACCTCCTCCTCCACTCTCAGGGGTCCCTTCAAAAGTACCCCCAGTGGCTTGGGGTCCACAGAGGCTTGGGGTTCTCAGAAGAAAAGTGCAGAGACTAAAGCAGAGGTTCTTGAACCTGGCCAGGCATCGGAATCACCTTGTTGGCTTGTTAAAATAAAGAGTGCTAGCCCGCTGGTGTGGCTCAGTGATGGAGTGTCAACCCATGAACCAGGGTTCCATTCCGGGTCAGGGCACATGCCTGTTGCGGGCTCAGTCCCCAGTAGGGGGCGTGCAGGAGGCAGCTGATCAGTGATGTGTGTGTGTCTCTCTCTCCCTTTCTGTCTGAAATCAATAGAAATATATTCAAAGTAAGAGTGCCAGGCTCCACTCCCAGAATTTCCAAGTCATTTCTGGAGTTGGGCCCAAGAACGAGTATCTCTGACAAGCTCCCTGGTGGCGCTGAGGCTGTGGTCCAGGGACCCACTTTGAGAACTGCTGGACCAGGGAAGCAAACCGGCGGACTGTCAGGAGGCCCGGGACCAGGCACAGCTGACCTGACAGCTAGCGAGCCAAGGGCAGAAGGTCGGGGTCAGTGGCCAGAGCACTGAGCCATGAACTGACAGCCTGTTAGAACCAGAGGGGACCCTGAGGTCCACCAAATCCACTTCCGTTTCACAGGCAGGACAGTGGAAGCCCAGGGAAGGCGAGGCTGCCCGAGGCCAGTACCAGGTGAGCAGGGGGACGGGAGCTGGAAGCTGGGCTGCCACTGCTCTTTCCAGTCCCACCCACAGTCTTCTCAGGATGGCTGTGAACTGAGTGAGCCGAGTCATTAGCAGAAATGAGACCCTCTGCTGACTGGTCACTGGGCTGCTCTGTGACTGGCCCCTGCCACCAGGACCCTGCTGAGGACCCTCCGCCTCGCTGGGAAGCTGGCAGGATTAAGCGAATGAGCGTGGTGGTGGGGAAGCCTGAGAAATGTGAGGATTAGGGACTGTCTGGAAGCGTGTCAGCAGGATGTGCTGATGGGTCAGACATGGGCTGAGAGAGAGAGAGATGCTAGGATTTTTCCAAGTTTGGCCTGAGCAACTGGACGAATGATATGACCACGTACCGAGAGGCAAGTATGCACAACGGTAATTTACTGACTCAAATTGCCAATTTATAATATTTTAGGTTTTTCTCTATGTTAGTGATGTACTTAGAAAATATTTTTTTAAAGTGGGGCAACAGACAGGGCTAGAACCACACTATATATGGCATTCCGTAAACCGAGTGTGTGATCAAGTGTAGACGCCTACTTTAATTGGATGAAAATTAAAATCTCCTACCTGCACCGATCCCGAGGCTAAAATGTGAATATTCCCCAGCAGATTTAAGTAGCTTGGCTGTTTGCGTCTCTATAATGGCTGCACAGACACCCCTGAACCACCCCTGAGAAACCGTGTCAGGAAGTACCGTAGACACGGAGAGGTCGAACTGGAAGGAGAGCGTGGTTATACACGCGGACGCCGAGCACAGAGGGACAGACGGCTCAGCAAGGCACTTACCTCTTGTTCTTCAAGAACCAGCAGGTCCTGCCAAACAAAGTGTGAAAAGTTATGTCCGTGCTTAGCAGCGATCCTTGTATTTCGACTTCCTATGAAAGCCGAGCTGTAATTTACTGAAGTTTATCCCCCACCCAGAAGTGCTGTAAACATTTAAATGTAGCTCTACAGACTTTTACAAAATACCGGGTCATTTCAGAAAGTCATGTTATCTGGAAACAAAGACGGAGCACGGCTGTGGGAAGGAAGACACAGACCCCTAGGTCCGTCATCTCAGCTGGCCTTGCACACACTGCCTCCTGGAAGGTTCTGGCCAAGAAAAATGCTGCTATGACAGAGCAGCCAGAAACAGATCACATTTCCAAGCAGCAGCCACTTGGTGGAGAGGCCGTCTTCGTAATGCAGGCGGCTTACTTCTATTTACTTCTTAGATCCAGGGATTTTGTAAGAACTCTTTCCCCTAAACCCAAAGCCTGCTGCTCACGGCTTCCTAAGGGAGGTCTACAGAAACCTGGGGAGAGCCGGGGAAACACTGCTGCCAAGCGGCACACTCTTGTGCACACACACACACACACACACACACGCACACACACTGGGCAAGCTCCTGGGAATAGTTACTTGTAAGGGAAAGAAAGCTGGACCATGTATGCGGGGACAGCAGGGACGTCTCTATAAACAGCAGAGGCTGCTGTATCTCGTTTACTTGTCCTCTTACTTTACGGAAGGGCGAGCAGGCCAGGGCGACTGGGCAGAGGTGAGCTCAGCAGCAGCCACAGGAAGGAGCACCAGTGCGCTCCGTGGGTTTTGGGGCTCAGTGTCTAGGGGTCACATCCCCTCCCAGAAGGAAAGGGTTGATAAGCCATACAAATGAAGTGCCAGAGGCACACCGACTTATAACTCTAACTGTTCTTATGTTTGCTATAAAAATTACTTCTAAGCGTAACAGGGCTTACAGTTGCTTCAAGCTGGACCTCCCACACCTGGTTTTGCCTCAGTCCCTTTTGGTCCCAGCACAGCGTTCTACCTGAATCGCAGCTTGACAAGCACATTTCATATTTATTTAATATTTTTTAATTTCAAAAAGGAAGGGAAGAGGGAGAGAGAGACAGAAACATCAATGATGAGAGAGAACCATTGATCGGCTGTCTCCTGCACGCCCTCCACTGGGGATCGAGACCACAACCTTGGCATGTGCCTTTGACCGGAATCGAACCTGGGACCCTTTAGTCCGCAGGCTGACGTTCTATCCACTGAGCCAAACTGGCTAGAGCCACATTTCGTATTTATCATTTTTTAAAAAATCTGACATTCCCCATAACTCTGTATCACTCAGTACAAGGAGGGGCTTTTAGGCCAATAAGATCCTTCTGACACACCCCTTTCGGACCACTGGTGGAGGAGCCTGTTGCTAGCGGTCTCAGCTGTGGCTGTGCCTAGAATACAGACTCCCGGCCTGCCCCTCGGGCCTGGCATAGCAGGATCTCAGTGTGAGTTCTCCGGGATCTAACATGGATCGAAGTGGTACAATTATGAAGCAGAAAGTCCTGTTACCTTCTGTATCTCAGGATGAAAAATTTCCCTGGGGCCTTTCTCAAATTTGTCCAGATTCATGGCACTGAAACAGAACAGAGAGCGTGAGGCAGGTGCGGCAGGAACGGGAACGACGCAGAGCAGGTCTCGGCTCTTCAGAGAAGCTAGAGAGCATTTCCTAGGACAGTGGTGGGCAAACTGCGGCTTGCGAGCCACATGTGACTCTTTGGCCCCTTGAGTGTGGCTCTTCCACAAAATACCGACTTCTGCGCATGGGCCATGAAGATTCAATCGCACTGTACGTGCACGCCTGCAGGTGGTATTTTGTGGAAGAGCCACGCTCAAGGGGCCAAAGAGTCGCATGTGGCTCGAGAGCCGCAGTTTGCCAACCACTGTCCTAGGAAATCGTGGGAGGGCCTGGACCCCGGAGATAGACGAGCGAGGAGGAATCCAGGAGTAACTATGTGAACATAGGACAGTAACCACACACCACACTGTACTTTCCTTATATAACTGTCCCCAATGGCACTCGATGGTAAGGGGGGCGGGGAGGAATCGAGAGCATTTGCTTTGGGCAACCCTGACTAATCTTCATGATTCTTACTTTTATTTCCTAAAAGAGTGACTCATTGACAGTTACAGAACGAGTCATGATAAACTGAGACGTAATGAAGATGGCCTGGTATTTCTTTCTTCCTGCGGTAATTCCTCTGCCACGAATGGCAAAAGACCATCCCGAACAAGGTTGTTCTTCGTTTTACTTTGGACAAGCAACGCGCAGTTCCTGCTGCCTATGCCCCTGGAGAGGAAAACCAGGGCCACTGAACCAGACCTCCGAGGCCCCTTCAGCCAGGATTCCTCTGCTCGTGACAGGCAAACACAAGAGCTAATGTTAAAGCGTGTACTGCCAGGCCCTCTGCTAAATGCTGTAAGGGGCTGTCTCGTTTAGTCTGTGAGGAAGTACTAGTTTACCCCCATGTTACAGATGAGGAAGACAGCGAGCTGACAGAGTGACCCCGGCTCCTGGGATTGGGGTTCCACTCGGCGGCACTCACCTTAAGATGGACTTCACAGAGAGCGTCTTGGTGGGGCTGTAGGGAAGGCATATTTTCTGGGTACCCTGGAAAGTCAAAACGCCCGATCAGAGAAGCGTGGCAACTCCCATCTCTGAAAGTGCCCTCCCCGGTCGCTTAAAGGAACCACGTCTGGCCTTTCTCACTCCCGTCAGTGGCTCAGCTATGAGTAAAGTCATTATATGACGCAGAATCATGCGCAGACTGGACAGCGTCTGCCCCTCTCCTAGCCCAGCACTCATGGGTCTCAGCATTACAGCCTCCTCCACGGACGGACTGACAGGTCCTCCACGCCTTCGGGGTTGTGGGCAGATGTACCGTCTGAGCCAGGCGAGAAGGGGGTTTGGTCTCTGAGTCGAGGGTCAGATCAGCCTCAAAGATCATGAAAACATAACAGGCCCCAAATGTGATAGCCCCAAGTCCAAGACTCGAATGAGAAACCACCGAATCTTGCGGAAGGCCTGTGTGAGTCCTCTGTTTCCTGGTGGAAGCCCGTGTCCTCCTCCCACTGTGACTAACTCAGGGAAAGTACCCCAGTCGATGTTGGGAGCGTGAAAGGGAATGAACGAAGGACCCACATCGTTTGTGGTGAAGAAAAACACAAATGGCCAATCCCACGAGCCCTGGGCTCCCCCTCCCTGTGGGCAGCTCACGAAGAACCGCAGGGAGGGAGCCTCTCTGTCCATACACCCCGCCTCGGGCCGCCCTTGGCTTCTCCACAAAAATGCCTTTACGTCAGGCTGTTACCTTAACCTGCCTAAAAGAAGGCATTTCTGACACATGATGTGGACACTTATGTAAACAGAAGCAGCAGAGCACACAGGTTAAGTGGGAGGAAACTCCAGGCCCAAACCAGTTACTTACCGTTTTCCTCCAGAGAATTGCACGATATTGAGGGACTCGCTGATTGTTCTGGTCAGAAAGGGTCACGGACAAGAAGAAGGGGCTCTTCTCGGCATCGTTTCCGATGTAGTTCTGATGGACTGGGGAAGAGATGGGCTTAGGGCAGGGACAGCCTGATGGCTCCTCCAGTCCCCGGCGTGGGGGCACGTCAGGTGGTATCCAGCCCTTCGCACAGGGTCGGGGAGCAGCAATCCCGAACCCAGCTTGAGACAGAACCCAATCACTCTCTAGAACAGTGGTTCAACCTTCCTAACGCCGCAACCCTTTAATACAGTTCCTCATGTTGTGGTGACCCCAATTTCATTGTTACAAATTGAACATAAAACATAGCGATTAATCACAAAAACAATATGTAATTACATATGTGTTTTCCGATGGTCTTAGGCGACCCCTGTGAAAGGGTCGTTCGACCCCCAAAGGGGTCGCGACCCACAGGTTGAGAACTGCTGCTCTAGAATCACGCACTCCCATTCCCCTAGCCAGGGGCTGGTTCTGGGGTGAGCGTATGACCCCATTCTGGCCAATGAGACAAGAGGATAAATGTGTCATAGGTTTCTGGAAAGGCTTCCTCACTCTTGGAGATGGCCTTCCGGATGAACTCTGGGTGGTGGTGTCTGGAAGTGATGCCTGGAATTGCTGCAGCCATTCTGTGACCCTGAGGAAGCCCAGCCTGATGACATCACAGAGCCTGTGACTCCACCCCCGCTTAGAGCCTGGCCTCCCTCTGGGGTTCTTATTAGACCCCTCACTGTCTCAGCCATTGAGGAAGCCGAGGCATCCACACCATCTTCCTCCCGTCATCACTGCTCCAGGACTATGTTTTGCAAGCATTTGGGAGGCTGACCACTTCCCACTGATTTCTTTCTTTATAACGAAGTATGCCTTGCCAAGTAAGGGAGCTTCTTAGCACAGTGCAGGACTGGATTGTTTAAAAAGACACCTTTTGGGTCTGGCCACTCTCATTTTCTAGTTCAAGCCTCACATCTTCTCCAAACCAATGTATTAGTCTGATAAGAAATGTGTCTAACTCATTTCCAATCTCACAGCAGCGACCGTTCCTCCATTTCTTCTGCCGTGAGCCACACTCCTGCCTGCCACCTCTCCGTGTGTTCACCAGAGCCCTTCGCCGTACGTGCGTCACCCCAATGGCGGAGCTCCCGCCACGCGCCAGGCATCAGGCCTGGGGTTTTTCCTGTGTATCTCTTTGAAACCTCCATCCAAACCTGCTAGGTGTGAACCAGTAACACCCCCACTTCACAGATAAGGAAACTAAGTCTCAGAGAAGCAGAGAGTAGCAGGTGTAAGGGCCTATGGTGAGTAACAGTGGGGCAGGATTCAAACCCATGAAGGCAGGGGCCGTGACTGCCTTTGCCAGCTCCACATTGGCCCTGGAGCTCAGGGAGCCATTTCTCTTCCCACTGCCTTACACTGTTCAAAACCCACTACACTCAGGGCACTTGCTTTGTTAAATCTAAAGTTGCTTTCCACCCTGCAAATTCTTCTATGTTTCAAGTCACTCATTCAGATGATCTAATCCCCTTTATCCCTCAGGGGCAAAAACAACTGCCCCCCCTCAAAAAAATGAGTGTCCTTACACTGGTTAGCGGCACACAGACAGGGTACGTGCAAACCACGCCAACACTGATTTTCATTTTGAATAGCCTTCCCTCCCAGCCACCATCATGGCACACTTACCTTGTCCTAAAAAATACTTGAAATACCATCTGGTGTGGTATTCCGGGTTCTCTAAGTGCACGGCTGTTCTTCGCCAGGTCCCTGGCAGAGCAGTGGCATTCTGTAACGGAACAACGTTGTGCCATGAGGAGGCTTATTCATTAGAAAGTAAACAAGAAGCTGACAATGAGCCAGAGACCGAAGAACCAGAAAAGTCATTGTTAAAAGCATATAAACAGCCCTAGCCAGTTTGGCTCAGCGATAGAGCGCCGGGCTATGGACTGAAGGGTGGGATTCCGGCCAAGGGCATGCACCTCATTAGCAGACTCAATCCCCAGCCCTGGTTGTGGCAAGTGCAGGAGGCAACCAATCGATGTGTCTCTCCCTCTCTTCCACTCTCTCTAGAAATTGATGGGGAAATATCCTCGGGTGAGGATTAACAACAGAAGCATACAGACTGGGCTGTGCCCACGCTGTCATTAGCAAAGGCCCGGTCTAAATGGCCTCACAGGAGCCTTCTGGGGCGTGGGGAAAAGGGACCAAGCGGCCCAGTGGGCTCAGCTATTTCTAACCTGAGTATAACTTGGGTTTAAAGTTCACTCCTTTCTGGTCCGAAGCTTCCGAAATATTTGGGTGCTGGTGCCCCCTAGAGGCACGCCCTTCTGTTGTCACCCTGGAAGGCACATTTCACCTGGAAGATATCTCTCCAGCATCTTGAGTTCATATTCTTTGTAGAATTTTAAAAATTTATCATAAAAATTACTCAGTTAATGTGGAAAATACAGACAATCATAATGAATAACCGGAATCCTCTGTCCAAAGATAATCATTATTAACGATTTGGTATGATTTCCTGTAATGTTTTTCCTACACGTGCAAACATATGTCATTTTGCTCCAATGGAATCATAATGAACATAGTTTCAAACTCCTTTGGTGTCTACATTGTACCATGCGTATAGACAGAATTCAGGAACATGCTTTTCTTTTTTAAAATTGATTTTGAGAGAGAGAGAGAGAGAGAGAGAGAGAGAGAAACATTCATTGGCTGCCTCCTGTATACCCCTCTACTGGGGATTGAACCCACAACCTTTCAGTGCACGGATGACACCCAATCAGCTGAGCCACACTGGCCAGGGCAGGCACAGAATTTTCCGGTTCGGACATATCTCTAGTGATTTCCTAGGTGTTTGTGGTCAGTTGCTTTCTCATGTTGAAGTCTCCTTCAAATCCAAGTTTACAAAGAGACTCTTCTTAGGAAGGACTATGGAATTTTACTGGAAGCTTTCTGGGTAACTGTGGAGAGAACAGGCGAAACGAGGGAAATCTCAGCGATGTAATGAATTACACTACAGCCCTGCGGTGCCGAGCGGCCGTTAGATTTCTGGAATGCACCCCCTCGGCCCGGGTGCAGGCCTCTCCTGATGCTGCCGGGCTTAGAACACGCGTTATGTGTCCTGCTCGTTAGGAGCCGGAGCCGCGGGCGTCTCCCCTGTATGGTCTGTTGTGCTTTCAGGCGAGTCTTACTGTGGACAGTGGACGGGGATGCCCGTCTCTCCCGTGGCTCTGGATGCAGACACTCAGTGAGCGAGCTCTACGTCCAGGCACCGGCCGGCACCCCCCGAGCGGGGGGAGCGTCCGCTGGGCTCCGGGCAGAGTATGCAGTGAAGCGGAAACTAAAAGTCTTAACCTTACATCATCTTCTGCGTCCTTAACGCTCTGCCTTTTTAATCTGTCAAGGAGTAAAAAAGTACGTTAACATATCTTAGTATGATTGTGCTTTTTATTGAATTTTCTTGAATTTCAAAAATTCAGTGACTGATGTGCACACATAAAAGCCATGAGACTAGGAAGAGCGTAGGAGCATGTGTGTGCCCTTGACAGGCTCACCTGCTGTTAGCACTGTATCCACGGATTCATTTGTTCCCCTCCCCTCCCTCTCTCTCTCTCCACACACACACACACACACACACACACACACACACGCACACAATTTCCTCAGCCACTTAAGACTAAGTTGCCCAAAGAATAGCCCCATATTCCTAAAGGCTTCAGTGTGCATTTCCCAAGAAGAGGGATGTTTTCTTACATCGGCACAGTTAGCTTTATCAACTTTTGTAAATTCAACCTCAATATTTTAACCTACCGCCTGTATTCCAGTTTTGTCAACTGACTCAACAGTGTCATTAAAGGGGATCATTTAGTGCCATGTCTCTTTAGATTCCCTTAATCTGGAACGTTCCTGCAGACTGTTTGTCTTCTATTACACTGACACTTGTGGAGAATGAGCATTCCCCACTCCCACCCCCGACCGCCCCTTTTAAGAAAGAAAGCGGCCCTCACTGTGGGCTCGTCTGCTGCCCGTGACTGGGTTCAGGTTATGCACACCTGGTCGGAACACCACACAGGTGCCGCCGTCCTCCTCAGCTCGTCGCATTTCCAGAGACCCACCGGTTCCTTATGGGCGATGCTAACGCTGACCACCCGCTGGAGACGGTGCCTCTTGGCCTTGACCTTTGGTGTGACTAGGAGGCCGTATAACTGGATTTTATTCCCTGTAGAATTTCTGGATGATTCATTATCAACCACCACTCATTTTATAACCACAAACCACCACAGTACTCCTGGCGCACAGTTCTCACCGCCACGCCACCAGGCAGCACCCACGACGCATAACCCTGGGGTCCGCCAGCCAGCCGCCCACAGGGGCGGGTGTCATGGTCCCCAGCCCTGGGCCCTGGGCGGCGCCTGCAGAACCTGGAAGCCACCCGGACATTGAAGCCCCTCGAGCGCCCAGTGCTGCAGGCCCAGAGAGGTCTCTCAGCGGCAGCCAGATCCAAGCTCACCCTGTGAGCTCAGTGCTGTGCACCCTTGGGCCCACTAGCGCCATCCTCAGGATTTCTGTGGTCAGGGCCCTGGAACCTGCATTTCAACCAGCATCCCAGGGAATTCTGATGAACACGGAACTCTGAAAGAATCAGGGAGGACATGAACTAGGGGCAAAAAATTCTTCATATTCCCTAACTTCTCACTAAAACTTAGTATTTCATCAGTTATGAATATATGCAAAAACTACAGTAGAATAAACAGCCCCGATACCATGTCACACACACAAAAGTCACAGTTATTTTCAGAACTCATCATAGCGACTGCAGGTTCACACTCTTCACAGTTCAAAATTAAAATAGTTCAGAGACCTGCTGCTGGATTTGTTATTTAAAGTATTCATTAAAAAACATGTATATTACAGTTTTATATATTGGGTTTTAAAAAGTCATTTTGATAACTATTTTTCTTTAAATGAATTACTCTTTTTTTTTTTAATCTTCACCCAAGGATATTTTCTCATTATTTTTAGAAAGAGTGGAAGAGAGAGGGAGAGACAGAGAGAAATATCAAAGTGAGAGAAACACATCAATTGATTGCCTCTTGCATGAGCCCTGACCAGGGCCCAGGCCAGGGAGGAGCCTGCAACTGAGGTACGTGCCCTTGACTGGAATCGAACCCAGGAACCTTCAGTCCAGGCTAACGCTCTATCCACTGAGCCAAACTGACTAAGGCGAATTACTTCTTTAAAAAAAATTTTTTTTTTATTAATTTCAGAGAGGAAGGGAGAGGAAGAGAGATAGAAACATCAATGATGAGAGAGAATCATTGATCAGCTGCCTCCTGCACACTGGGGATCAAGCCCACAAGCCAGGCATTTACCCTGACCAGGAATCAAACTATGACCTCCTGGTTTACAGGTCGACACTCAGCCACTGAGACATGCTGGCCGGGTGATAACTCTTACAATACAACTGTTTGCCTCTGTTATCCTAAGACAGTGGTCGGCAAACCGCGGCTCGAGAGCCACATGCGGCTCTTTGGCCCCTGAGTGTGGCTCTTCCACAAAATATCACGTGCGGGCGTGCACATACAGTGCGATTGAAACTTTGTGGCACATGCGCAGAAGTCAGTATTTTGTGGAAGAGCCACACTCAAGGGGCCAAAGAGCCGCATGTGTCTTGCGAGCTGCAGTTTGCCGACCACTGGCCTAGGCATTTTGTTTCGTGCATTTGAAAGCATTATTCTGAGAAGGGGTCTACAGGCTTCACAGGCTGCCAAGGGGGGCCAAAGGCACAGAAAATGACCCAGACCCTCTAGACCAGGGGTGGGCAAACTTTTTGACTCGAGGGCCACAATGGGTTCTTAAACTGGACCGGAGGAACGCAACAAAAGCATGGATGGAGTGTTTGTGTGAACTAATATAAATTCAAAGTAAACATTATTACATAAAAGGGTACGGTCTTTTTTTTTTTTTAGTTTTATTCATTTCAAAAGGGCCGGATTCGGCCAGCGGGCCGTAGTTTGCCCACGGCTGCTCTAGACCGTCTGCAGCCTCCCCCACCCGAGGAGTGAACTCCCAACTGCAGAACAGAGTGGCCAGGGCGAGAGTGCGGCACAGCCGCTGGGAGTGACAGGTGGCACTCTGGCCAGTGCCGTGCCCATGTCTCCATCCAATTATGGGTTCTTTTTAATGATGAAAAAGTTACCTTTTTATCTGTCATCTTCACTGAATACTTAGCTAATGTGGGAAAAAGCCCAACACCAAGAAAGTTGTGAGCCTCGCAGAGCAAGACACTTCCCACCCCTTGTTGAAAGACACATGATGAGGTGCAAAGACAAGAATATACGCAGGAGATGGCAAAAGAAATGGGAACCAAGCAAAACAGACCCTCTTCCCAGAAGAATGACTCTGAAAATGAGTTGGAATTTCTGTTGACATGGAGTAGAAATGGACAGCAAAAGGCACAGATCTTAAGTGCATATTCTAGGGGAGGAAAAGTAATTTTCCTTCAACTCTTCTGAGTTCTTCTGGTTGGTCTAATAATCCAATTAGCATGAGACAGACTAACAGGAGGAAAGAACCAGATTTCACGTGTGCATACTGGGGCTCTGTAAGACTGGGACCCGGGACTGGTGTCTCCCAGCCTGAGCCAAGGAGAAGGGGGTAGTGACCCAGACTTCAAAGGGAATGAAGGCAATTCACGGCTAGATGAGGAAGTACATTTGGTGAACAGATTCTTGCTGGGTCGCCCAGAAACAATGGGACACAGGAGGCAAGCTATCAAACAGCTCTCCAGGCCCCTCCCTGTCTATCTACCAGCTTCCCAGGCTCCTCCCTGTCTATCTAACAGCTTTCCAGGCTCCTCCCTGTCGGCCACACCTAGTTCACCTGGTGTGAAGGTGCTCTCCCTCCCTGGAGGGCACTTCTAACTGAATTCCTTGAGGCAGGTGATGGGGAAGTAAGAAGCCCTTCTTGAGTCTTTTGTTTTCTTGAAAATAATCAATAATATGCCTTTTGGGGATGGCAAAGCTCTGTTCCCCACAGAGTTAAATACTTTAAAAAATATGTATACACCTTAGCACCACTACCTGGACCAAGATAGGAAACATTTTTGGTTCCCCAGAAGGCTCCTCCATTCATATTCCCTGTCGATACCCAACCACACTCCAACATGACTCCTATCACCATGGATTCATCCGACCGGCTTTGAACTTCATAGAATGAAGTCATATTGTGTGTTTTCACTGAGCCCAGATTTTTGTCCCTCCACATCATGTCTGTGACATGCACCATGTTACTGGTGTAGCAGGAGGTGGCTCCTCCCACAGCCACGTCGCAGTCCACAGAATGGACACCACAGTTCATAGGTTCACTCTTCAATGGGTGGCCACAGGGGCTGTTTCCAGTGTGGGGTTATTATGGATAAAGCCACTCTTGACAATTCTTGCGTCTGTCTTTTGGGAACAGGAGCCCTCATTTCTGTTGGGTGCAATCCTGAGACACGGGATGCAGATGCTCCAATGGGGACACACAGCTGGTGCTGTTAGTGACATAAACAAGCTGCCCACACCCTTTCACCAGCTCCCCGAATTTCACCCCGTGTTTCAGCAGTTCCAGAGTGGGGGCAGCAGTACCTAATTGTGGTTTGAATTTTTCTTTTCTTTTTTTAAAAATATATTTTTATTGATTTCAGAGAGGAAGGGAGAGAGAGATAGAAACACCAATGATGAGAGAGAATCATTGATCAGCTGCCTCCTGCACGCCCCCTACTGGGGATCAGCCCACAACTTGGGCATGTGCCCTTGACTGGAATAGAACCTGGGACCCTTCAGTCCTCAGGCCGGCGCTCTATCCACTGAGCCAAACCAGCTAGGGCTGTGCTTTAATTTTTCAATAAACCCTCAGTATTCTGAGTCTGTCCTGTTTGGCAGGGGGTTTGGGAGCACAGGTTTGTCTGCAGCACTTCCAGGCCACAGAGGCACGGGAACACGCTCTTTATTTGACACCAACAAGGAAAGCAGGGGAAATATTCTGATGAGCACGTTTTCTAGGCAATTGAAGTTTAACACTACAAACACCCACACTTATTTCAGGCCCTTTTATTTTATTTTATTTTATTTAAAAGATATACTGTTGATTTCAGAGAGGAAGGGAGAGAGAGAGAGAGAGAGAGAGAAACATCAATGATGAGAGAGAATCATTGATCAGCTGCCTCCTGCACGTCCCACACTGGGGATCAAGCCCACAACCCGGGCATGTGCCTGACTGGGAATCGAAGTGTGACCTCCTGGTTCAGAGGTCGATGCTCAACCTCTGAGCCACGCCAACTGTGCTCATGCCCTTTTCATCGTCTTTTCCTACGAGGGATTATGAAATCATGACGCTGAAATCTGTGCTGCAGACAGGCCTGGGCTCACCCATGTGCCGAGGGAGCCCTGAGACTAAGCACCCGCACACGTGGGCGTCAGGGTCCAGAGCCCACAGCGCCCCCACTGCCTCAGTGTCTCTTTTACCCCACGGGCACTGTGGATGTGGAGGAGGAAGACTGCGTCTGGCCAAGACATTCTGAACTCAGTCGAAATCCATACAGCACACCCTCGTGGAGTCTGCACGGCCCCTCACGCTGGCCTGTAACTTTAAGCAGGGAATCCGCCCGCTCACACCACAATCCGATCGCGGCTCAGCGAATGCCTGTGGGTTTTCAGTCTCCTCTACAGTGAGTTCGATGAATGAGTGGCCATTTAAACCGCCTTTACTTCCGCTTCCAGGTTACATTGCTGAGAGGACACGGGCAGTAAAGAAGATGGATTTAACAAAAAAGACTAAAATTTTCCGAATTGCAAATATTAGCTACTTAAAAAAAGTGAAATCACACAAAAATTAAAATCCTTTTCTATCCCCCCCATGCCCCAGTCCACTTCCTTTCCCTATATGCCCACGCTACCAGATTGTGCGGACAGTCCCAGATTTCTCCGTGAGTTTACAAAGATGTGCTTACTTTATATATAAATACATACATAACATGCACATTCACACACACATCTGTATACATACATGCATACATACATATATACATGTAAATATCTACACATGCCATTTGTTTTCATGAATGAGACAGTATCATAGATATTATACTAAAACATGCTTTTTTTACTAAAGAAAATACCTTAGAAACATTGCCATGTCAGTACATATGGATCTACCCTGTCCTTTTTAACAACTATGCAGATTCTTTTAAAAAACCAAACACTTCAGTTGAGTATCGATGTATAAAATATGTAAAGAGCAGAAAAGGGCCTAAAGTGGGAAGTTAAGGCCCCCCAACTCCTTCCCGACCTCCCGTTTTCATTCTCCACGGGAAATGGCTATCAAACCCGTGGGTGCCCTTCTGGAACTTTCTTGCATACTGACAAGCATATTTTATCTTTCTTTGTTGTTTTAAGGAAATGGGGAGGTATCGTACGAATCATTCTGGAACTCGCTTTTCTGTCTAACACTGTATGTGAGACATTTCCCTGTGGTGTCACATCTATTTTCACCTCGCCTTTCCAACAGCTGGGAAGCAGTGCATTGTTCAAATGGATCATAATTTCCACAATCACTCCTCTACTGATGGAAATTGAGGTAGCTCCCAGGTGTGGGTTTTTTTTTTTCTGTTTTAAATAATGCTAGCACACACATCCTAACAATAGAGCTGTGGCTAAATGCTGTGTGCATCTTTAATGACTGCTAATGGCCCTCCCAACAGACTGTACGCATGCACATATCCCCCAGCAGTCTGCGGAGACTCCTCCCGTGCCAGGAGGACAGATCTGTAAGGAGCTGCAAGTCCGCCCCTGCCCTGCCAGATCCTAATTGATATAGAAGGAGCTGTCAGGGAGGCCCCCAGGGCGCCACCCAGGGTCACACTCATTTCAATTAATAACCAGAGGAGCTCACAGATGGCAGGGGAAGCACAGGGTAACCAACGCTTGGGGGTAGGGGGGTGAGCTAACAGGCAGGTGACAGAATCAAGATGTCAGGAAACTCCTGACAAGTAGCAATTACAGACACACTGAGGAGATTCAACTCAGTGGACAAGGCAAACCCCCCCACGGAGGTGCAAATACAAACTGCAGATGCAACCCACAGGGTGGGGCGGGTGGCTGCTAGGGGGCAGGCGTGTGTCCCCACTCCACCCACAGGAAGTGAGGCTCACAGGCGTCCTCATAAACTGGCAGGTGATAGAGCTGAGGTCTGAACCAGGTTCGTTTGACTCCAAAATTGTCCCCGCTACACATGATGTCACCTCACAGCCATTAACAGCTCGGGTGGGGGAAGGTGCTGTGGTTCCCCAGGAGTCATCAGGCAAGGCAGCGGACCGGCCTGCTCCACTGGTGCCTAGGGGACGGGGGCCCAGAGTTCAGATCTGAGCACTTCAATTTAAAAGGCTCGTTAAGACCTCACACGTGCCCAGGGAGCGCAAGGAGGGTGGTGATGAGGGAAGCGGAGGCCAGGTCTCGGGAGGAAAGGAGCAGGTGACCTGGAATGCCCGGAGGCAGCACGGTGACGGTCCTGGTGACGATCCGACCCGGGTGACGAGGGCTCAGCCTTATACTACGGCTACAGAGAACGCAAACGGAAACTCGGAATGCAAGACACAGACAAATGAATTCACTTAAAACAAACTTTCTAGCAGCCAGAGATGCGGAGAGAGGAGATGAATTGCTGTGGGGGTGCTGTATTAATTGCTTTTGGGGGATTTGTCCCCGGGCCCTGGCACGGCGCGCCTACAAGCCTGGGAGCTTCCTGAGTGGTAAGGGTGATGGGAGCGACTTGGACTCTAAGGAGGCCACTCTGGTGGCCCTGGAGAGCGTCAGGACGGGGCTGGTCGCTGGGAAGACCAAGCCTTGATTTAGAAGCTTGAAACGCTCAGATCCAGCCCGGCTGGCTTGGCTCAGTGGTTGAGCGTCAACCTATAAACCAGGAGGTCACAGTTCAGTTCCAGGTCAGGGCACATGCCCAGGTTGCAGGCTCGCGATCCTCGGTGTGGGGAATGTAGGAAGCAGCCGATCAATGAGTCTCTCTCATCATTGATGTTTCCATCTCTCTCTCTCCCTTCCTCTCTGAAATCAATAAAAATATTAAAAAACCAACAAAACAAAAACAACCAAAAACCTTGCGGACCCAGCCTGAAATCTCTGGATGAGGCGCTGAGCGATCCAATCGCCAATGGCCAATGGTTTAATCAGAGGCGCCTGTGTGATGGAGCCGCCACAAAGCCCTGCACCCCGGGGTTCAGCAGCTCCCGGCTGGTGCACACACCAAGGTCCATGGGAGCTCTGTGCCCCTTGGCTGCTCCTGAACTGTATCCTTTACAATAAAAGGATAATAGTAAGTAAGTGCTTTCCCGAGTTCCGAGTCATTTTAGCAAATGAGTGAGCCTGAGGGCACCCCTGACTGTGACCTAGGACCTGATCCTCGCAATTGGCATCTGACGTGAAGGCTGCCCAGTGGGCTGGGCCCTTGAGCTGTGGAGGCTGACACTAACTCTGAGTGGTTTGTGTCGGAAGTGAATTGAATTGTGGGACACTCAGCAGGTATCAGAACTGGTTGGTGTCAGGAAGGAAAACACCTATGAAGGAGGTAGAAACTTCTCTTTACTGGAGACCTTCAGCAGGGCCAGGCAGCTGGCTGCTGGTAGAGCTGCTGGGATTCACGCCGTGGGCGGGGGGCTGGCCCAGATGAACCCTGAGGCAGTAGGTATGGTCCACGGTGCTGGCCTGCAGGCTGCTACCAGTGCACGACCAAGCGAGCAGGAACGGGAAGCAAGCATGTAGGAAACTACAGCAACCTGACATGGCCGTGACCCCTTACATGGAGTCCAGACCATCTGGGTGGACTGAACTCGGTGGTAAGTGCATGAGGCGGGTGGGGCATACAGGTCAAGCATAGCAGGACCACAGCAGAATGTAGGTCTGCAACAGGCCGGAAATGAAAACGTGGGTCATTCACCGCAAACAGTCGGAGAAGTGCGGCTCAGGGCCTCGGCCTCACGTGCTGTCCCCAAGGAGCCCTTTCTGACCACCCTAAGCAGCTCTTCCTCACTCTGCAGGGAGCCAGCCTTCATGTAACTTTACAGCTCCTTCCTCCATCACGGGGGTGGTTAAAGAAAGTTTCAAGCTGGGATTTAAAGGTGTCTGGAGAAAGTGAGTGCAAACCCTCCCTCCAATCCTGACACGAACTCCCGTGTGTGCTTCCCCCGCATGCACCAGGAGCTCTCCGACACCCGAACCACGAACGGCACACGAGAAACGCAGCACCATGGGCACCACAAAGTCACGCACTGGAGTACCAGCCACAGGTGGCGAAGCCATTACGCTGACCATGGTGAAAAATAAAAGGCAAATTTAACATTTTAAGGTAATGTCCACAGAAACTATAAAAAACGACCAAGCAACCTTGGGTTAGGCAATGGTTTCTGAGATATGACATGAGACACACAGGCAACAGAAAAACAGATGGAGGAGACACCATCACATTTAAAAACATGTGTGCTTCAAAAGACACCATCAAGAAAGTGAAGAGACATCCTACAAAATGAGAGAAAACATCTGCAAATCATATATCTGACACAGTATCCATCTGTATTGAGCATCCTTAACATCTATAATAATAAAAGCGCAATATGCTAATTAGACCGGACGACCTTCGGAATGAAGCTGGGGCTGCAGTTGCCTCAGGCTGAGGCAAGCCACCGTGGCTGCGAGGGTGGAGCCCCTTGCACGAATTTCATGCATCGGGCCTCTAGTTCAATAATAAAAGGAAAAACAGCCCCATGGTGCAGTGGTTTTGCCATTTCTTTGTTCGTGGGTTTGGACAATTTTAGGCAGCAACATGGCGCTCCGAGGCCCTGCCTGCTCCTCTGACTCGGGCCGCAGCCCTGCCTGTTTTGTTTGTCTTCCCCGAGTCTCAGATCCTCAGGTCTCCTGCCAGGCTGGGCGGCAACACCGGCCAGAAGCTTTACCCGAGACCATCGATACAAACCACAGCAACGTGCTGCAGGGAGCGCGCATGCTCAGTGCCTTCGGCAGAAACAAAATCGGAGACCACATTCGAGCCTGGCTATCATCTTTCCCACAGAGGCCATCGGAGACGGCCTGTGTTCGGGATACAACAGACCACAGTGATTTGTGAAGTCGATCCTTCTAGCCAACGGTTCCAAAGATGTAAGGGAGCTGCCCACGCTGCCACGGGTGAGTGTGGAGCCACGGGGGCTGGGCAGGCTGGCTCAGGCCGCTGCTGCCCAGCACGCTCCACAGGCGATTTCTCACCCCCCCATGGGGTCCCAGGACATGGCCGCCAGCATGTGGCAGGACCAGGGGACACCCCCGGGCGAGGACTGTGTGATGATCCAAGTGAGGGGTGATGCTGGGCCCACATGGAGGCTCTGCGTCTCTTTCCTGGGAGGCGTGGCTTTCCTCTGGGCACAGGTGCTGGCCACAGAGCTGTGTGGCTGGGGAAAGCCCAGGGCAGTTTGCTCATTTTGGGCGGGGCTGACGTTTTGCCCAATTCTGGCAGCAGAAGGACTTCCCGAGGGGAGCAACCTCGCGGTCTCTGGTGCTCTAAGCAGAAAGAAGCTCAGCGTGGCGGGTGCTGGCACCCTGAGCACGAGAAACGGAGGGTTCGCGCTTCTGCTCCTGACTGAGCGGCCAGGACGCCCTGGGCTGTCGTCTCAGCGGCCGGGCCCTCGCGGGGGGGGGGGGGGGGGGGGGGGGGGCTGTGCTCAAGCCTCGGGAGCACATTCCCCCGGGGCCTCTTCTTCTGCTTCTTCTTCTTTTTTTTTTTAATATATTTTATTGATTTTTTACAGAGAGGAAGGGAGAGAGATAGAGAGTCAGAAACATCGATGAGAGAGAAACATCGATCAGCTGCCTCCTGCACATCTCCCACTGGGGATATGCCCGCAACCCAGGTACATGCCCTTGACCGGAATCGAACCCAGGACCCTTCAGTCCGCAGGCCGACGCTCTATCCACTGAGCCAAACCGGTTTTGGCAAGGGGCCTCTTCTTCTGTGTGGGTCAGCGGGCACCGCTCTGGACAAGAAGCATGTGGACACCTCTTCAGAGGCCCAGCCCGAGACGGGACCGCCGCCCTGGCCTCGCAGGACAAGGCGAGGTGGGCGCCCGGCAACCTGGGTGTGCTCCCTGAAGGCCGAGGTGAAGATCGGCCACAGCATCCAGACACTGTGGCCTTGAGCGACTCCATAGCCCTTCACCAGGGACTGGACGCAGGGTGCCCAGGAGGGCGAGGCTGGCTCTCAGGCACCAGGACCATGATCACCACCACTGTTACCGTGACAACCGTCATGTGCTGAGTGCACGTTCTGTGCCAGGCACCGTGCTCACAGCTCCCCCTGCTCAGCTCTTGGAATCCTCTTCATCGTCCCAGACAGTTTCCACTGCAGATGATGAAGCCGAGGTTCGGAAAGGCTTGGTTACCTGCGCAGGGCCCTGAGCCCAGGAGGCGGGGAGCCTCAGGCAGGCCAGGTGGCCCCGAAGCTGGGGTCTGCTAAGCACGGTGACGGGCAACCCCTCCAGGAGGCAGCAAAGAAAAAACGGGGCACTTACATGGCCTCTGCAGTTCTAGGGGAGAACCCCAGGGGTAGAGCGGGCAGTGGAAGTTTGAAAGAAGAAAGAAAAGCAACGGAGAGCCCAGCGTGAGGGCCTGGCCCAGGAGTGGGGGCAGCAATGCCTCCTTTCCTGTGTCCTCGCTGAACAGAGAGGGCATTTCGCAACCGCAGTGATTTCTGGCCTCTCTCTCCAGGACCGTGTTGCTCACAGGCAGGACCAGAGGCCGGCCTGGGACTGCGGGGCCATGCACAAAGGGCTGTGGTCCCATTGGCCTTGGTCCCATCTCCACCCCCTGGCTCCCGTACAGATCTGTTAAAGGGTCTGTGTCACCCTATCAGAGCACCTTCCACACGCAGAGTCCCGGCCTCTCCCCCTCAGCTCTGCTTCAGGAAACCCTGAGGAGCTGTGTGCCCTCCCGGCTCCACTCGGGCAAGACTTCTGGGCAGCGAGGGCCCAGCCGGCCCAGCGCGCTCACATGGCCCTGCGCTTGGTGACAGTGCCGGCCCGGGAGCTTCCTACCTCGTCCGAAGAGCCGTTCTCCACTCGGAACCGTCCGGCCCTCTGGATGGCTCCATCGGCATCGCTGGAAATAAGCTGGGACAAGAGAGCGCTCGGTTAGGTAGCTGCTCAGCACAACGTCCCTCTGTCTGTATCCGTCCCTCAGTCTGTATCCGTCCCTCTGTCTGTATCTGTCCCTCTGTCTGTATCCGTCCCTCTGTATCTGTCCCTCTGTCTGTATCCGTCCCTCTGTCTGTATCTGTCCCTCTGTCTGTATCCGTCCCTCAGGCTGTATCTGTCCCTCAGGCTGTATCCGTCCCTCAGTCTGTATCCGTCCCTCTGTCTGTATCCGTCCCTCTGTCTGTATCCGTCCCTCTGTCTGTATCCATCCTGTGAGTGAGCCAAATCCCACGCGAGCTGGGCCTGCCTAGCAGCTAACGGTCTGTCTGAAGCTCCCTTGGCCAGGTCCTCGGACAGCCAGCCCCCAGCCTTCAGGAGCTGAAGTGAGGGAGAGACACCTAACCCACAGGAGTGGAGACAACAGCATCTATTCTAAATATGACCGTATTCCAAGATGGAAAAGCATGAAGGCAATGCTCCCTGGAAAGAGAATCTTAAAAAAAAAATTTATATATATATATTGATTTCAGAGAGGAAGGGAGAGGGAAGTGGGAGAGTGAGCTAGAAACATCAATGATGAGAGGTATCATTGATCGGCTGCCTCCTCACGCCCCCCACTAGGGATTGAGCCCACAACCAGGGCATGTGCCCTGACCAGGAATCAAACTGTAACCTCCTGGTTCATAGGTCGACCCTCAACCACTGGACTGAGCCACCCTGGCAGGGCAAAGTCCAGTTTTTATGCCTAATCTTTATCTTGCAAAGTATTTTTTAAAAGCAAATAAAAAGATTTGTGTGTGTGCTTCACTACTCCTGGATCGGATCCTCACGCTGTTGGTGCTCTGAAGGTAGGCAAGAGGCTGTGCAGTAGAGAATTTGACCTCGCCAAGGGGAGGTCGCCTGTGCCCTCGGCTCCTGGGAGGTGACCTCTAAGCCTGGAGATGCCCCGAGTGTCTGTTCACCGCTCGGAGTCACATGGACAGTGACGTCCTTTATAACGGGGCTTTGGGGCGCATGGTATCAGGTCTACCTCTGGACACCAAGACTCAGGTGAGCTCCCCTGGTTGGCAACACTCCGTGTGTCGTTACCAGGAGGAGTTAACGCTGTCCGTGACCCTCGGAGCAGGCAGGTGGAACCTGACCTGGACTAGCTCTCCTGCCTCTGTCCCTGTGTCAGTTCCTTGGCTGATTCTAACCTGGGTCCCTTCACTGTGATGAGCCACAGTGAGCTTCACAGCTTTCAGGAAGTTCTGAGTCTCACAGCACATTATGGAACCCAACAGTGGCCTGGGACCCCGAGTTTCCTAACCTGCAGAGGCCGATTCTAAAGCACCAGAGCCAGATGAGCCGAGGGCTCCTGGGGTGACTGCCATTCTCCCAGGGGAAGCACAGAGGACCCAGTGCTAACTTCTTCTTTGCTTGTGAGCTTCCACTCACTATTAAAATGGAGGGGCTAGCAAGTAGGTTCCAAGTCCAGTGTCATTGGCACAGGCTGTCTCAGGGGCTTTGGGGGCAGCGTTCTGAGGACGCATCTGGAGAGCAAGAGCTGCCATCAATTAGTAATGTCTGACATCGGACTCTGGGAGACTGGAGGTTGGCAGATCTAGTCTTTACGGCAGCCAGCCCCACCCAGGACTCAAAGGCTTGGAAGAGGAGCTGAGAGCCCTGCAGTGATTCACTCATTCATTCACATGAGACGTAAACTCAATGTGTGGACACTGCTGGGCCAGCAATAATGCCCTTTCCTTTGCTGAGATGAGAATGAGAAGCTTACTGCTCATCTTGTTTAAAAGGTTCAAGAAGAAGAAAGGAAGTCTTGTTTAACGATTGTATGGTTAGAAGGTCCTTAGCTCCCTCTGAACTTCTGATCATAAAACCCACAGACACTGAACTCAGACCTCAAGCTGACCTGCTTAACTCTGTCACCTCTACCATCTCCCCCAGCCACCTTCATCCAGCCCCAGCCACCTCTCACCCAGACGACGGCAACCGCCTCCTAACCCGTCCACACAGCCACCCACCATCGCTTCTCTCCCACCCACTCCTCACAATGCAGCCCGGTGATTTCAGCAAACTGCAAACCGGATCGCCCCGCAATCCTGCCTATCCCAGCACCCCACTCTGTCCACCTGAGGAGGGGCACGCATCACCCCCTCGCCTGGGACGCTCCCTCCCCCAGCCTCCCCTCGTGAACGCCTCCTCCTTATTCAATCTCACCGCAGTCCCGCTGCAGGGGACTTCCCTGACCCGGGTCGGTGCCTGGGAAACGAGCCCTGTCAGTCTGCAGCTCGGAACTGTGCTCCCATTTCTTTGTGGCGCTCCCTTCATGCCGTCTCTCCTCACCACTCCCTCTGCCCCCTGAGAAGCTCCACAGAGGCGGGGACTACTTTTCTTCTCACCACTGCACCCCCCAAGCTAATCACACGGTCTAGACGTTCACGAAATATTTATCAAACGAGGAATGTGGGAATCGAGGAAGGCCAAACTCCCACTGAACGGACAAAGGAAAGTAAAACTGGGGTAAGATCTGTGCCAGCCCTGGGAGCATCACTCACACCAGAAACAGGGAAGGCGGGCCGAGGAATCCGAATCAGGGTGTGCCAGGGGAAGGCAGCGCGGTAACTTAAACCCGCCCTGAGCTCATGCTGGCAGAGCCTGTGGCCTGGGTGTGTGGGGGGTGTCAGGGCAGCGGTGGGAAGGCCCTTCCAGTCGCCCTGGGAGAGGGATCCAGGCTGGCGCACAGAGTGGCAGCCCCAGCTCTCAGCTGGCTCTGGCTGCTGGCTTCATAGGGGGAGGGTGCCATGCTGGTGCCTGGCGAGGGCTGGTACACCCGCCGATGTGAGAGGAGATGGCACTCCAGTGAGCGAGGAGATGAACAACAACAGGGGAAAATCCTGTCAACACAGCAGAGATGCCGTTTCTATCCGCAGTTTTCCTTCTATGATTCTCATAAACCTGACCCGACCACTTAAACCTGTACACCCTGTAAATGCTTCCCTTCGCTGGAAGGAGATCTGGCGAGCAATGGAGCAGTGCCTCTGAGAGCCCATCTCACCAGCCAGTGCCCAGTACCGAGAACCTTCTCCCCCAACTCCTTCCATGTGGTACAGAGTTCTGACTGCCACCAAAATCCATGCCCGCCACGTCCCACGGTAACGGAACAGCAGCCAGTCACGTGGCTGGACCACGTTCCCCTCCAGGTGGCCCTTGGGCTTAATTCTTTCCACCTGCAGGTGTGCCAGAGGCCCCGTGGCATGCGGGCCCAGGCCCCTAGAGCGGGCCGCCTCTCCCACACCTCCCGCCCGCTCCACGGGCCAGGGCCTCGGTGACCAAGAGGCCTGGATGTCCACAGTGAGGACAGTGGGTTGACTGCGAGCCCACATGTGTGGGGCAGAGCCGGCCACTGACTTAGAATGTGGGGCTGGATGTGACAGTGAGTAAACTTGCTCTTAGCCGCAATCTGCTGTTCTAAGGCAACTTATCCACCCTACAAGGAAGAACAAAGAAACAAAAGTCACTAAACCTATGACAAGCCCATAATTTAAAATGTGGAAACAGCTGAGGTGTCAGGGCAGATGTTCCTTGAAACAAATTTACTGCAAAAGCACAAGGAAATTTCAGGCAGTGGCTAATCACTGTAGCGCGTTGGGAGGACAGTGGATCTACGATATGGAACAATCTGTGATCAGCTTTCAAGATGCAAAGCACAGTTTCTGAATTTTGAAATGCAGACCACATTTCATAGTGAACAAAAATTAGATACTCAGAAAAAAATGCCCCCAAAAGAGTCAATCAGAATATCAGTTTGGTCCGGCCGGTGTGGCCCAGTGGTTGAGAGTCAACCTGTGAGCCCGGAGGTCACAGTTGGATTCCCGGTCAGGGCACATGCCTGGGCTCAATCCAATCACTGATTCTCTCTCGTCATTGATGTTTCTATCTCTCCCTCTCCCTTCCTCTCTAGAACCAATAAAAAATATACATTAAAAAAAGGACAAGAACATCTGATTGTAAACTGGCCCGAAAGGTTTAGAAACAAACTGGGGAGCAGGGCAGTCTGAGACCCTCCCGGTCCGAAGCCAGCAGAGCCGGCAGCTGTCGGCCTCCCGCACAGCGCACCGCCGGCGGTCACTCTTCTGGGAGAAGCGTCCACTAAGGACATTCCCTCGCGTGCTCCGCCCTTCGCGGATGCAGCTCTGCCCACCCAGGCGTTCAGTAGGATGCGCTTTAATCTGCTCAATCGGACCTGCATTCCTGAGGGGAGGAGAGAGGGAGAGGGCGAAGGAGGATGACAAAGAGGAACCGGGACCCTGCCTGGAGGTCAACAGAGAGAGCAGCACAGACATGTCAATAAACATGCATGGGCTACACCCCGTTAGAGGGGAAATAAGACTCAAAGATTAGGATGTAACTGAAATCCAACTACCAGCAAGAGACAGATTAAAATCAATGAAACAATCGTGAAAGAGGAAGGAAAGGAAAAAATATTCATGGTGAGGTGGAAAAAAGAAAAGAAAATGATGAGGGAATAATAAAGTCAGATGGTAGAACTTAAAAAATACAAAATTTAAAAAAGTTATAGTACATGGACAAGTAAATCCATCTACTCGCAAAGCATAATAATTACAGACTTACTATAAAACAACAACTATTATAAATAGAGTGTATAAAATTATAATAGGAAATTTCAGTATGTTTCTTCCTGGTAGGTCAAAGCAAACACTAGCAAGAATTTATAGAAGAGTAAAATTAATAAGCATAATTAATAGACAAAAACTTAATTTATCAAGTACAAACAGAGGATACATACCTTTTAAGAACACTGACTAAACTCTTAAAAATCATGAAGTATTGAATAGAAAGCAAACATGAATAAATTCTATTAAAACAGAAATGGAACTAATCATTTTTTAGCATGTTGCCACTGAATGAGAAGTTATCAAAGATTAATAAAATTGGGAATTAAAAAATATACACCTGAAAAAATTCTTGGGTCAAACAGGAAAACTAAAATTGGACACTATTCAGAAACCAACCATGAGAATAGTAATATTAAAACAGATAATGCAACGGATGCTATATTTACAGGAAAATTCATAATCTTAAATGCTTTCATTATTAAACCAGAAAGAACAAAAACAATGAACTACTCATTAAGCTCTAGAAGATACAAAAGAGAACAATGGAATCAACCCAGGAGAGCAGGGGAGGAATCAAGAAACGACAGCTTTAGAAAGAGTGGAATTGATAAACACATGCAAGAGATCACTGGCAAGTCTGATTTTCAAAACAAAGAACAAACTCACACACAGAATGATAATAAAGAAGACACAACCACTAATAAGAGATTTTTAAATGATGAGAGAATGTCACATGAAACTATGCAAATATTACCCAAAACTGCAATGAAATGGAAAATTTCTAGAAAAATATACACAATGAAAGTTATTTTAAGATGAGAAAGAAACCTGAGTGTACCAACAACTGTTTGTAGAACTGATCACGGTGTCAGGGCACTACCTGCAGAGCCGCCCTGGCTCAGAGGTTTCCTGAAGGCAGGGCTGTCCCTGAAGCTTGTGAAGCTCACTCACAAGCAAGCAGAGAGAAGAAGGAAGGGCAATTCTCTCTTTTTAAAAAAACATATTTTTATTGATTCAGAGAGGAAGGGAGAGGGAGAGAGAGAGAGAAACATTGATGATGAGAAAGAATCCTTGATCGGCTGCCTCATGCACGCCTCACACTGGGGATGGAGCCTGCAACCCGGGCCTGTGCCCTGACCGGGAATCGAACTGTGACCTCCTGGTCGACGCTCAACCGCTGAGCCATGCCAGGCTGGGCAAGGAGCAGAATTCTCTTGTATTCATTTTGGTGCAGAAGTTCAGGGGTATTAGCATGTATTTAATGTCAGCAATGCTAAGAAAAGACACGATTTTCATTTTATTTTACTTAATTTTGTCTTATATTGGAAATGGTCACGCACCAAGAGAAAAAGGAAGACAAATCAAATGATGTGGCCGGTATCTGCAAGGCACCGGAGGGGTCCCTTCAGCATTCGCACACTACCCAGCACTATCGCCACTGGCACCATTTACATTGGATTTTAAATTAATTAAAAGAAAGTGAAAAATATCCAGTTTCTCAGTGGCACTAGTCACATTTCAAGTGACCACATGAGGCGACCACATGGGACAGATCACACGGCTCCACAGGGAAGTTCTACGGAGCAGGACTGCGACACACTGAACACGATGCAACTCCGGGTGACCAGGGCCAAGTCAGTTCTCAGGCTGAAACTCCTGCAGGGCGTTAAATCCACTAAACCCAGCGGGAACGCTGTACTCCAACATACCAGCCAAAACTGTAACAGTGTTCAATGTATTAGAGGGTTTGTTTCTGGGAGAAAGTAACATCCAAGCAATAATATCTATTTGTATGATTTAACAAATTAACTTAAAAGAAAACATAAGAAACAGGAAGCACAAAATGTTATTCATTGACTATTCTAAATGAAAGTATTACTAGTTTAATATTATAGGCAATTAAATGAGAATATTTCCTAAACTAATACAAATGCATAATTTTTCAAAAACAAAGGCTCTTTCCTCTCTATGGAACTGCTCTGTGGCTTTGGGTTGGTGTCGGTTTCCATTCCAAGGCAGGGCTGGGCCTCCCCATCCTGTTCATCATGCACTGTGCACATGACAGCAGGTATAGAAATCACAGAAACAGTACTTTAACCCAGAACAAATTCTCCAAAAGTGTATGTAAAGTATGTCTTTAAAATAATATTTCAGATCCACCCCCCCATGACTCATCTCCTTTCTTTGAAATGAGTGGTTACGACTATGGGCTTTGGTATTCAAAGGATCAGGTTCAAACCTCAGTTCCACATTTATTAGCTGTGTAATCTTGGGCAAACCCCTTAATTTTTCCTTTCTAAATGTGAGTTTCCTTATCTTCAAAATGGGGACAGTGAGTGCAGCCACTTCTGGGCTCGTGGCGAGGATGCGATGAAATAAAGCATGTAACGAGCCTAGAACAGTGCCTGGGCTTAGGAAGTGCTCCATAAATGTTAAACAACATATGTAACAATATCATTAATAGAAAATGCTCTGCTTGTTTGTAGTTAGTATAGTGAAGCCATGTTAATGCTGCCTTTACACACTCAGAAGCCCTGTTTAAACATTTGTCTGTCCTGCAAACCTGATCAAGAACCTCCTTTTCAGAGCCTGTGCTAATTGCTGGGCTTATAAAGACAAATGCAACACGATCCCTGGCCTGGAGCAGCACGCAGACCAGTGGGAGTGAGAGACATAAACAGATAAATCACCGCACAACCTGGTTAGATGCCACAACAGAAGCGCGGATGGGGTGCTGGGGGAGGTCAGGGGCCGGACAGCCAACTCTGCCTCAGGGAACTGGAGAAGGTTTCATTGCTATAATGCAATTTATTCTGGGAGATTTATGGGACCTTTGAGAGATGATTTCCAACATAAGCAGATTAAAAAAATACACATACTGGTCAAGAAGACCCATTTGACCCTGTATATGCAGAACACACACACACACACACACACACACACACACACACACACCCCAATGAATTAGAAAGTACTGTTCGGAGGGATGCAAGACAGTTTAAATATGTCCATTTAAAGTGTGTGTGTGTGTGTATGTGTGTATGAGCGGGGGGGGCAGGTCTTAAAAGTGGGTGTAATGAGCCATCCTATGAACCATCCCTGCCGGTGAGGTCAGGCTGCTGAGGTGCTGAGCACCTGGCGCCGGTGAGAGCACCGGGGTGGTGAGAAGACTCCCCAGCGGGGGAGTGCTGGCTGAAGAACCACCCAGGCCTCGGGTCGGGCGCAGACTGTTTTTTTACCATCATCAGTCCTTGGCCACCATCCTCAGCGAACTCCACACCCATCACAATGAATGATCTGGTGTTCGGAGCGCAGGGCCTTCTGCTTTGTCAAATCTAATAACTTCACTTGCCTTCACGGCTCTGGCGCCCACTACGAAACCCTCAATCACGCTTCCGCTCACTGGCAGGGCTTCGTCAGGACAGTGCCTGCTGTCTGGCTCTCTTGGGTGCACGTTCCTGCTGGGGCATCTGTGGTTAATCACCCCAACGCTGCACTGGCCGACACACGGATCTTGGGCACTGCTGACTTCTCCTGCCACTGAGTCCAGCACCAGCTCCCATCTCCCCTGCCTCTCCCTCTCCCTCTCCCTCGTCTGCACTCGGAGAAACTAAAGCTCCCGTGGCACCAGGCCCACAACCAGCTCATGCTCTGGACACAGCCATCGTCACTTCTTCTATCCATTCCTTTCTCACTTCCCATGACATCTCCCTCCTTGTCCTTGACTTGTCAGCCACCACCCAGAAACACCCTTTCTGTAACAGATGACCTTCCTACTATTTAACTGAGAAATGTGAGGCCAGTCGGGATGAGTACTGGACCTAACCCTCCATTTCAAAATCTATCTGCCTTGGAGTCCTCATTAAGATAATGCCTGACTGGCAGTTCCTGGGCTCCAACTTTGCAGTAAAATACCTGTGGAGATGCAGCAAAAAGATGACAATTCAGGCCAAATATTGGGGCATTTATACTTCCTCTCGGGCCAGTGAAGAACGGAAAAACATCAGTGGTCACCGGCTTTATTGCCAGCACAGGAAGTTGGAGGGCACTTTATCCTTCCCTCTGCTTTCTCATTTTGGCTAGGAGACATTGGGGTTGTATAGAGTCACAGTAGCCTGGCTGGTGTGGTTCAGTGGTTGAGCATCGACCCATGAACCAGGGGTTCAGGTTTGATTCTTGGTCAGGGCACATGACTGGGTTGTGGGCTCCATCCCCAGTAGCGGGTGTGCAGGAGGCAGCCGATCCATGATTCTCTCTCATCATTGATGTTTCGAGCTCTCGATCTCTCTCTCCCCTCCCTTCCTCTCTCTCTCTCATTCTTTTTTTAAGAGTCCCAGTAAACACTGGGAGTCATCCTTCTCCTGCATGGGCATTGCATTTTAAGGCAGCCGCAGTCTCACTAGCACTTCTCCAAGAAAACACTGGGCAGGAGGTGAGAGGGAGGAAGAGAAAGCCCATTTTGGAAAGTGCAGTCTTCCTCAGGCAAGTGCACAGGGGGAGGAAGGCAGGGCGCCCTGCAGCAGAGCAGTCGGCCACCAGAGGGTGGTTGGGGGTGGGGAGAGGTTTCCCCTCTTCATAATCTCCATCCAGTTCTTGAACCCACACCGACACCATTTTCTCCAGCGCATGTAAAGAGCTGAGCAAACATTGCTTCAAACTCCTCTTCCACTCGGGGCTACCGGGAGCCCCCAGGCCCCTGCCCTATGGGCAAGTCCTGGAGCCCCTGGTTCCGAGCAGCCATAGGACAAGCAGGGGCGTCCCATCTGCCTTACAAGATGAGCACCAGCCAGACCCGGGAAGCGGATCAGGCAGCTCTGCACCATCAGCAGCCACCCAGCTGCTCAGCCGAAGCTGCAGCCCCTAAAAGGACAATGCGTGCCTAGGGCCAGTTACACGGACTGTCCTTGAAAGACACAAGGTCTCAATAGCTCTCTTTGTTTGCAGATTTTGTAAAAAGAAAAAGAAAAACCCAACAAGTAGCTATGGAAGAAACACTACCTGTGATCCAGAAAACTAAAGAAGGATGTATGTATATCATTTTTTACTATGAAACCAAAATAAAATTTTAGAAAATTTTAAAAGGACACAAGACGTGCACTTTGCAACAAGTGTCTAAAGCCTGTGGGCGTGGGGAAGGGAAAGGAAAAAAATAGGGAGGGGGGGCCACCGTATGCAAATGTCAGTACCCCCTTCCCGCCCGGCTGTCTGTGGGGTAAACTGGTGAATGCGGGAAAGCAGTTACCTCAGTGACGGGAGCACAGTGAGCATCCCATAAATGTGGAAGCTAATAACAGCAACAACACCATAATAATAGTAATAAAAGATTTCCGGTCCATCCTAATGCATGCGTAATTATGCATGGCTAAGGTCTCCAAGTTCCACCTCACCAAAAATAGTTGCAATAATTTCAGCCTTGGAAAAGGTGCCAAGTGAGCATTCCCATCACCCACAAAGGCATCACAAATGCCCCCAGAGCCCCCACAGTTTTAACCAGGTTACCTCACTCGCGAATGCTCTAAGATGAATGTTGTGGTGCCCACGTGAGTCAACCTGCTCTAAAAGACTTAGATCCAAGCCAGTTAAATACGAAGAACAGCTGTCAACATTGTGATTGTGGCTGTGGAATACTGAAGCTCTGTTGTTCCCGAGGGAAATACACTGGTACTTTCACTAATCTCTCAATTTGGTAAACCACATGGAATATAATTTCTCCCATCAAATACCCATGAAAACAAAAAAAGCTACTGAGCCCTACGCGGAGAGAACAAAACCGCGCTGAGTTAGGGATGCTGGACAGGCAGCTCAATCCCCCACTGGCCGAGTCGTCCTTCGCCGCAGTCCACAGGCGCGATTCAGCTTTGCGCCTGAGCAGAAACACAGACGACCGCGTGTCAGACTTCAGGAGGCTTCAAACAGTCCACACCTCAAGTGTGGAAATCTGCAGATGCTGAGTGAGTCCTCCGTAAGCCCTTCTTTTGACAATTAAATAGCACAGACCAATGCCCTTGAGCCCCCCCTCCCCGTACCCCCATCCAGAACAACAAAACCATGCCCTCCTCGGATAAGGGCTGATAGGTTTCCTGCCCACACGGCAGGGGGCAGGCAGTGTCCGGTGCAGGCTTCAGTCCTTAGGCTCAGGATGAACAGGGAAGGGACGATGCAGGACCCTGCTATCCTGGCTTGAAGTCACCTGCAGACTGTGACTTCCCAGAAACATCAAGGTGTAGGCGGGGAGAGGTCCATATTGTGCCCATGCCATGTTTCACTCCTAATGCATCAGTGTCTTATCTACTGAGTCAAAGGCCAAGAAGAGATCGATAACAGCTACAAACAATCTTATGCTTTTCCTGACAGATTTCAATAGACGGCGATGAAGAACGGTCGATGGGGTAACAGCTGTCCTGGCGCAGAATGCTGCCACGGGAGACGAGACGTGCAATTCATCGAGAAGAAGACTGGCATCCGTTTGAGACGGAAAGCACCCACAGTAATGATCCATCTGTACTTTGGGGTGGGGATAAAGAGGCTGTTTCCCTTTCCGTTATATATGTTTTGATGGGTTAGGCTACTCTCTAAATTTCAACCAAACTGAACCATTCACTCATTCAACCAGTATTTACTAAGTAACCAATGCTGAGCATTGTCTTGGTGCTAGGAATACAGTGATAAATAAAGAGCCATAGTTCCTATTCTTAGGGCGTTTATAATCTATATCCTTGTTTATGGGACTTATCAAGTGCCAGGAAAACAGGCCACTAGCAGAGGAAGAAATTTTCACCAGGTGCTTTTAGTTTGAGTTTATTTATTTATTTTTGTTAATTCTCACCTGAGGATATTTTTTCCATTGATTTTTAGAGAGAGTGGAAGGGAGGAGACACTGAGAAAGAGAAACATTGATGTGAGAGAGACACATCGATTGGTTGCCTCCCGCACACGCCCCGACCAGGGCCAGGGATCAAGTCTGCAACCGAGGCACGTGCCCTTGACCGAAATCAAACCTGAGACCCTTCAGTCCACTGGCCGACGCTCTAACCACTGCTCAGGCCAGGGCTAGTTTGTGCTTTTAAATCATCTACTATATGAGGGGACGTAAAACACACATTTAGGGGAGTTCCTGCCCAGCTCATGCTCTTTGAAACTGGCTTTGGACTACACCCTCTCCAGAGAGAATCTGCTCTATCCACTAACGTTGCTGAGGAGACGGGGGGCCCTGTTTATATCACATGACCCCAGTGCCCTGAACCCAACTGTTTGAATCAGGGATAGGTACCTGAACCAGACCGGCCAATCCATATGTGCTACTTGGATTCTGAAATTAGGGCCCAAGAATGAATCATGGGCAATAGAGCTGGGAGACCAGGGAGCCTGGGGGGCTGAAAATCCACTTAGTCAGAAAGAACACTGAATGAGAACTCAGTACGTGGCAGGGCCTAGAAGCACAACAACGACCAAGACAGACAGATCCCACCCTCACCTCTAGTGGGTGAGAGAGTAGTTGCCAAACAAATAAATGAAACAAATATAGATTGTGATAAACACTCTAAAGCAGTGGTTCTCAACCTCCCTAATGCCGCGACCCTTTAATCCAGTTCCTCATGTTGTGGTGACCCCCAATTTCATTGTTACAAATTGACCATAATTAAAGCATAGTGATTAATCACAAAAACAATATGTAATTATATATGTGTTTTCCGATGGTCTTAGGTGACCCCTGTGAAAGGGTCGTTCGACCCCCAAAGGGGTCGCGACCCACAGGTTGAGAACCGCTGCTCTAAGGAAAGGAAAAGGATGCTGAGTTAGAGAATGAATAACACAGAGAGGGAGGCCGCGTTAGCTAGGTGGTCAGGGGGCCTCTCTGAGGAGGTGGCATTCACACTGTGACCAACCAGGAGAAGTGCTGGGGGGAAGAAAGAGTAAGTGCAAAGGCCCTGGGACAGAGAAACCTGTGTTCCAGGCACCAAAAGAAGGCCGGGTGTCTGAAGCACGGCGCGTGAGTGCAAGAGAGAAGGTGGGAGAGGCAGGCAGGACGGGGTCATGCAGGTTCTCGTAGGAATTTGTAAAGGGCCTGGATGTGAATTGCAATGAGCAGCCAATGAAGGCTTTTTAGAAAGAAAAGACACTGCATTGTCAACATTTTAATCGTCGTTCTGGCATAAGGACAGACATACAGCTCAGTGAGAGAGAAGAGAAGCACAGAAATTGCCCCTTGCATACATACATGGTCAACTGACATTCAATAAGGGCGCCAAGATCGTTCAGTGGGAAAAGGACAGTCTTTTCAACAAATGGTGCTGGGAAAACTGGATACTCACAGGCAAAGAATGAAGCTGGACCCTTACCTAATACCATTTACAAAAATTAATTCCAAATGGACATAAACGTTAACGCTACAACTATAAAACTCTTAGAAGAAAATGTAGGGTGAAATCTTCCCAACACTGGACTTGGTAATTATTCCTTAGATATAACACTAAAAATGCAGGCAACAACAACAACAAAATAGATAAATTAAACTTCATGAAAAGTAAAAACTGTTGTGCATCAAAGGACACTATTCGCAGAGTAAGAAGACAACTCACATATTTGCAGGTCATATCTGGTAAGGGAGTAACACCCAGAATATGTGAAGAACTCCTACCGCTAAACAATAAGACAAACAACCCATGAAAACATTGTCTAAGGACTTGAATACCATTCCACCAAAGAAGACACACAAATGGCCACGCAGCACAGGAGAAGATGCTCAACATCATCACTCATTAGTGAAACAATGAGATGCCACTGCACACCCACCAGTGTGGCTATGACCGAAGAGAAGAGAACCAGTGTTGGTGAGAATGTGGAGAACCTGGAACCCTGTGCTGCCGGTGGAAATGTAGATGTGTATTCCACTCCTTGCTAATTAATACACCCGCAAGAATTGAATGCAGGGACTTGAGCACATGCTTGCACACCCATGTGCATAGCACTATTATTCACACTAGCTAAAAAGTGTAAAAATCCAAGCTCCCATCGATAGAGAAACGGATAAACTGTGGTACATGCACACAGTGAATGTTATTCAGCCAGAAAAAGCAATGAAGCACGGAGACCTGCTAGGAGGTGGATGAACCTTGAAAACACTGTGCTAAGTGAAATAAACCGGACACAGAAGGACAGGTATGATGTAATTCCACTTACATGAGGTTCCTAGAATAGACCAATAACTCATAGACACCGAAAATAAAACAGAGGTTACTGGGGGCTGGGGAGGGGGGAAATATGGGGTTACTGTGTAATGGGGACAGTGTCTGCTTGGGATGATGAAAACATGCTCTGAAAGTGGATGTGATGGTTGTATAACATTGTGGCTATACTTACTGTGTAACAGCTTCCCTCCGCTTGTAAAATTGGGTTGTTTCTAGTTTCCCAGGTTAGAAATGACATGCAATGGTGTTGGGATGGAGAAGCAGCCTGGAAGGCCTCTTTTTTATTTTGTGTCCATTTTATGTTGTGTATGTTTTTCCACAATAAAAAAGAGCATTGAGAAAGCTGTGCTGCTGGGAGAGACAGGCTGAGAGAGGCGGTTTATGGGGAAAGAGGCTAGAAACCACCAGGGCCAGAGAGAAACGGGGGGTGGTGGTGGTGGTGGTGGTGGTGGTGTCTGGTTTGGAGGGGTTGGGAGGGTGCGGGGGGTGGGAGGGCTCTAGTGGCTCTGCAGTCACAGTGGCCCAGCCGCTTCCTGTCGAGAATCACCTTCTCCTGCTAGTGGACCCGGTGGATCTCTGTTCCTGGCAGTGAATGGCCCCTGGTTAAGGCAGGGAACATGGCTGGGGCTGAAAGTTTGAGGGCTTGGTTTCCAAAGCCAGACCACCGCTCCAGGAGAGCAGAACACCTTTTCTCCTCCTCGTCGGTGCCTGGCACAGTGCCCCACACACGGTGCAGGCCTGCAGTCAAGTTACTGAGTGAGGCTGAGAGAGCTCCGGAGTCTGCAGAGAGTGAGCGCCCACGTTCTCACCAAACGGACACCCAGGCTAAAGCTGGGCCCCTCAGGCGGCCCTCCGTGCTGATGCGCGGCCACGCTTGGTTCCTCACAAGGACTTCCTCCTAATTTGTTCAAGGCCAGGAGAAGCAGATGCTAAAATTTCAATTGCACAGGATCCTGGGTCCCTGCCCCCCCTCCAATGTTTGCATTCCAGGATGCCCAAGATTTATTGGGTTCCCCCAAATAGCCATCAGACCAGGTAGAAGAAAAGTCGAATTCACCTTCTCATAGACACAGAACACACCCACTGGGGTTTAAGTTAATAATCCTCCGTGGTCCACAGGTGAAAAGCTGCATCAGAATTTCAGGAGATCCTTAGGCAGCAAAAATGGGACTTCGCTATGTCATCTCCCCACCACCCCCAACACCACTGCGTGTCATTTCTAACCTGGGAAACTAGAAACAACCCACGTTTCCAAGAGGAGGGAAGCTGTCACAGAGAACTGTGCGTCACCGTGCTGGGCCACCACGGGCCAATCAGAATGCCGACACCGATGACCACATAGCGAGAGAAGATGTTTACAAGAGGCAGCCAGAGGAAGAACGAGGAATGCAAGATGAAGTCATAGTTTGATTGCCAGCATGTAGAAATGACATTTGTAGCCATAAAGATTGGAAGGAACCGGAAGGGGATGAAAACATTTGCTGCAAGGTGGTGATGTCATACATGGAACTGAAAGATGTATTTAACATTTACTTTAGAATATTTTAAAAGGTTGGTTACTCGCACACACACACACACACACACACACACTCATGGCTCCAGAATAAAAACCTGAACATGCCCTAACCGGATTGGCTCAGTGGATAGAGCGTCGGCCTGCGGACTGAAAGGTCCCAGGTTTGATCCCGGTTAAGGGCATGTACCTTGGTTGCGGGCACATCCCCAATTGGAGGTGTGCGGGAGGCAGCTGATCAATGTTTCTCTCTCATCGATGTTTCTAACTCTCTATCCCTTTCCCTTCCTCTCTGTAAAAAATCAATAAAATATATTTTAAAAAAACAAAAATGGGCCTGAAAAAATGGATGGAGACCTTCTGGGATAACAGATGACTAGTCGGGATTCTCCGAAGGCAGGGTATCTTCCAGTGTGGGCCTGGGAACAGCAGCATCCGCATCACCTGGGAACTTGTTAGAAATGCAAGTGCTGGGTAACCCCAGCCCTCCTGAAGCAGGAACTCTGGGGATGGGGCCCAGCTCACTTTGACGCCTGATCCAGCGGAAACACTGCTCTCGAGAGCCTTCCCAGCCTGATATTCTGTGATCCCCACGAGTTTATAAGGGTCCATTTTTCATCTTGTGAGATCTCTCCCCAACACCACTTTCACTGCTTACAAGAGTCCATGCTACTCATTACATCCGGTTCAAAGTCTTCCCCTGAGGCCGGGGTTCTACTTTTGCTGCCACATTTCATCTTCACCACTACAGCTCGTTAACATGGGCTGTGCGTCTGTGCGCTAATCAGCTAACAACTCTATAAGGTAGGTGACGTAATACCCCCATTTCATAGATGGGAACACTGACGCCGAAAGAAGTCCAAGATCATACCACCAGCAAATGACGAAACCAGGATGATTTCAGAGCACAAGGCCTTCCGCACCCCTGAGGTTCGGAGGAGTCCGCAGAGATAACAAGTGATGGAGCTGGTATTCGAACCCAGGCCTTTCTGATTCCCAGGCCGACTTGCTTTATAACAACTAGGCTCTGCTGCCTTACACTCTCTGCTGGGCAGAACCAATTGCTCACTACCCTTCGAATACACCCCAAATCACGACACTGGCAAATATCTACTGACTTATCTTCTTCGCCACCAAACCACATCCTTCAGCCTCCTTGAGGCCTTCCAGGCTGCTCCTCCAAGATCCCTGGCTGGAATGGGCTGCTCCCTCCCTTCTCTCAACCCCCGCCATGACCTACTGCATCCCGCTCACGACATTTACCAATTTGCACCCGGAATTACAGTTACCCACACGCTCCTTCAGGGGAGGTGGTGGTCTGTGTTGGCTTGGTGTCTGGCATTGATGGAGTTCATCAATGTGTCTCGTATGGGACTAAATTCATTCTTTATACATTTTATGTATCTTATCAGCCAGCTGGAGGACACCAAGATCCTTAAGAACAAGGACCAAAGCTTTTACTTATTTTATATTTTCAAGAATATTCAGCTCGGGGCCAGGCACACAGTCGAGCCTGTAATATGTGCTTGGCTTCAAGTAGGACGCTAGGGCGCACAACTCTGGGGGCCATTTCCCACCACTGAGGCCCCGCTGGAATGCAGCTTATATTAACGGGGGAAAACCGGACACTATGCAAATGGATCCAAGCAACTCATTTCTTTGTAAATAGAAAGAATACATTTAACGTTTTTAATAATGTTGATAATCAAGAGAATTTTATGAGCACATTTTCCTGAAAATTAGTTCAAATTTCTATGCAATTAGAAAAAAAATCACAATTCTGTCTTAAAAAAATTGAGGCTATTATATGCCTTCATTATGCCCCTTTTAAAATGAAAGCACACTATTTTTTCAAAGCACAAAACACAAACCCCAATGTCCCTCATTAAGGAAAATGTATTTTCATTCCAAATAGTGATCATCTATTACAGTCCTCTAATCCATGAGATATACTTTTAACAGGGAAAAAAAAAAATCTCATAAATATCCAACTCCTATCACATACCCAGAGAGCAAAGGTACAAAATAATAAAAAATATGGATTTCAATAATATTCAAACCTCAAAAACTAGCTTTATAAACTTCTAGGAAACAAGAGAATATACAAACCAAATGCTTTCCGGATTCATGAATCATTTTGTAAATTATCTATATCAATAACAGAGGAAAAGACCAAGCCACATGTTGTTTTTTTTTAACAAACTGAAATCACAGATGAAAAGTACGTAACAATAAAAACAAACGAAGATGATCATTTATTGGCATCCCATCCTTATACTGTCCTCACATGGTCTAACGGTAAACATTCAACAAAAGATCCGATGAGCTCGGCCAGCCTCTCTAAATCCAAATCAATGCACCACCCCTGCACAGGCAGCGGAAACTTACCAGCTCCACAGATCCATAATGTTTCCTACTGAAATCCCCACGTCTACAGCCTAGGTCTTCCGAGACAGAGCTGGAACAAAAATGCTTCATCAGTATGACACATAGCGATCTGGTCACCAACCTGCTGCAAAAAATCCACTGCTCCCGTTCGCAAAAGGCAAGGACTGCCGTGCAGCAGGCTGGCCCCGCGCTCACTGCAGGGGAGCCTCCTGGCCACGGCCGCGGGCCTCAGCAGCCATTGCAGAGCCTGGCTCTCCTGGAGCCCTCAGTGAAAAGCAAAACACCCGAGTCATCCCTGGAAGTCTAGGCAGTGATTGAATTAAATATTTAGTCATTTGGAATCGATTGAAATTTCCAAGGCTACTGGTGGTTTATAATTTCATTTCTGTAGAAGCAAAGGGGGAGAGAAACCGTGCAGTAAACTTGAGGCAAGGAACAAAGCTTGCAATTATCTTTCATTAAGAGAGCCTCTTTGTCCCAAACAGTCCACATAAAAATAACCAGCATTTTTTGGATGCTATGCCGGAGAAATAAAACTTTAAATAGGAGGAAAAAAATCTTCAAAATCCTGGTAGGCTCCACAGCCCCCCCATCCCCCGCCTCTAATTTATGACAATATGAAAAAGACCAGGGCTAACAAAAAATTTTTTTTTTAAATATCCAACTTCCAAGTATATTTCATCTTTTATATAGCAGTAGCTAATGCTTCTACCCCCCCCCTCCCCTCAAAGAAGACTTAATTAAATCAGATGAGAAAAATCACGAGTTATTGAAGAAGAGCAATTAAAACAAGGACAAAATTGTTCCTGCATTTGCATCTTGAGTACATGGTTACACACTCAGAAGACACACATCTTATCGACTGGCTCAGACCCCGGACAGCACTCATGAAAACACCCGAGACCCACAAATACAAACAGTTTTAATAAGTTTTGTTCTAATATGTCATGCAGATAACACTAATAAAACACAGACACTAAAATGACACAGGAATTACGTGGTTAAGAAAGCCAAAACATTTGGGATCTGACATGCAAAGAGAGGTGCAGCGAGTACCTTTTCATCTTCCTTAAAAGGTGGGCTACATTTTCTAAATGACAGCCCTCGAGGCAGGTTCGGGAAGAGACCGCCTGGTGCTCACATCCGCGGGACTGCCTCCCTGCCAGGGCCTGCCTGATAGGCTCCCGGAGAGACAGCGTGAGAGAAATGAGATTAGGCAGGCTAATGGTATGCTGCTCCCACCATTTCACAGAGATGGCTGAATTCATCTGATCTGCGAAATTAACCTTCTGTGGTTCTCACTTCCTTAGCTGAAAACGTGCAGCACGTTAGCAAATGCAGCTTGGGAGGGTGTCCTGAATATTAACTTCCTGCTTCTAGTGACACGATCTTCTACCAAAATATCTCTGAACCAAATTTAAAAACTCCCCTCCGTGGAGCTCTGGTCCGTGTCAGATAGATCCTCTGTGTCCATGTTACATATGTCCTCCATGTCCATCAACTTAGCTCATGTTGAAAACCAGAATGCGCTGAGTTGATGGACATGGTGGCGAATGCTAGCACTGCCCTCGGCAACCTCAGTCAACCCTGCAGCAGCTTCTAGCACGAGGTTCCAGGGGCTCAGAAAGAGCAGGCTGAGCTCTGGGCCCCGCCCTGCGCTGCCCTCAGCACTGCCCAGGGGTTCCGGGACACAGTGCCGGAGACAAACACCAAACAGATGACAACGCTGCATCCTGGGGCCACCTGTGAGAGGGAAAACACGTCCTGAGAGAAAACCAAGCCCTCGCCGGTTTGGCTCAGTGGATAGAGCATCGGCAGACTGAAGGGTTCCAGGTTCGATTCTGGTCAAGGGCACGTACCTAGGTTGCAGGCTCCATCCCTGGCCCTGGTCAGAGCACATGCAGGGAGGCAACCAACTGATGTGTCTCTCTCACATCAATGTTTCTCTCTCTCTTTCCCCCTCCCTTCCACTCTCTCTAAAAATCAATGGAAAAATATCTTCGGGTGAGGATTAACCAAAAAAAGGAAAAAAAGAGAAAAAAACCAAGGCAGATATACACAGAACATCCGCTCTCAGTGGCCCTTTCCCCTCTAACTGCCTTTCATCCGGTAGGCTGCGGAGACCGCGTGCTGATGGCGGAGCCAGGCTGAAAGTCACGGGCGAGTTCCCAGGGCTGCGGGGAGCACTCGAAGCAGCCATGTTAAAACCTCCCCTCCTCTTCCCTCCCCAGGCCCTCTGGCCCCTGGGTTCCAGCACAAAGGGTGTGATTAGAGGGGATCCCCCAGAGCTCCAAGAGGAATTCGTTTTCCTCCAGGCCCCGCGTCGGGCCCCTGCCTGGCACAGAGTGGACCTGCAGTAAACATTTGTGCGTTAATGAAGATATTTGCACGTATTTGGATCTTACTAGCTACTGCCTGATGGTATCCTCACGAGCCCGAGAAAGGCTGCCTGCTGACATTCTCCCTGGTAGTCCCTGTTGTTACTCTATCAGGCAGACAGACCTGGCCCAACAGGCAAGCCCTGCTATGTGCGCGCCGAAAGCTGTTCTCTTTTCCTCTCGGGCTTGTGGCCAGACTACATCTCCTGGCCCCTCTCGTGGGCAGTGTGGCCATGTGACTCCGTTCTAGCCAAGCGACTATGGGCAGAAGTGATGGGGACCACTTCCGGGCACATCCCACGGGGCACTTCCTCTCCCTCCCCAGGGCCAGCAGGTGAGAGGACTGCAAGGACCCACAAAAAGGCAGAGCTTCAAGATGGAAAAAACCTGGGTCTCTGAATGACGGCGGGAAGCTCACACTTCCAAGAACATCTGTACTAGAAAATGATGCGAGCAAGAAACAAACATTCAGTTAAGCACGTAGAATCTGGGTTTACCTTTTAAAGCCGCTGTGTTACCTGAACTAATACAGAAGTCGGTATCTCGCAGTGGGGTGCTGCCATAGCAACAACCTAAACCATGTGGCACCAGCTTAGCAGGCAGACAGCAGCCGGTGCGGAAATTGATCTCAGAGGCTGAAAGATGGAAATCTATGTTATAAAGTAGCGAAATATGTGGTAAAACTTACACCTACAGTAATGTAGCAGGTGGAACTGAGCCCTCTGAGCCTGCAGTGCTAGGGAAAGTGGCTGGACAGAGCAGAGAGATGCTGGCTCCGGCTGGCTGACCTCAGCAAGGTTTTTGACAAGGAAGAGATGAGCCCAGGCAAGAACTGGATGGGTGTCAAGCAAAGACAGAAGGGAACGGAGAGAGTCTCGAGACAAGGGGCCTCTTAGACTTGAGAAATCGCTCTGTTTCTGGACCCCAAACAATAAGATCTGGCCTTTGAAATGTGGGTTGAAATTATGGGCCCAGCTAGCAGACCTAGCGCATCGATTTCCCACAAATCATCCCTGCTCTCCTTGCCCAGCCACTGGCTGAACGGAGAGGGCTGTGAAGACCAAGAGGACACGCCAAGGATGAGCGCTGTCCCTAAATGACCCCATAAAAGATCCCAAGTAGAAATACCCTCATTGGGCAGTAATATAGTGAGAAATAACTCTTATTGTTTAAGTCACTAAGATTCAAGGTTTACCTATTATACACAACAGGTGATTTTACCTTTTTTTGCTGTTGTTATTGTTTTAATCCTCACCCAAGGATATTTTTTTTCCCATTGATCTTTAGAGAGAGAGTGGAAGGGATGGAGGAGGGGAGACAGAGAGAGTAAAACACCAATGTGAGTGCCCTGACCGGTTTGGCTCAGTGGATAGAGCGTCAGCCTGCGGACTGAAGGGTCCCAGGTTCAATTCCAGTCAAGGGCATGTACCTTGGTTGCGGGCATATCCCCAGTCGGGGGTGTGCAGGAGGCAGCTGATCGATGTTTCTAACTCTCTATCCCTCTCCCTTCCTCTCTGTAAAAAATCAATAAAATATATTTAAAAAAACAACAACAACAAAAACCAACACCAATGTGAGAGAGTCACATTGACTGGCTGCCTCCTGCACACCTCCAACCGGGACCGGGAATCAAACCTGCAACTCAGGCACGTGCCCTTGACCAGGAATTGAACTTGCGACCCTTCAGTCCTCAGGTTGATACTCTAACCACTGAGCAACCAACCGGCCAGGGTGGTGATTTTATCTTTTTTTTTAAATTTCTTATTTATTGATTTTAGAGAGAGAGAGGAAGGGAGGAAGAGGGAAAGGGAGGGGCAGAGGGAGAGGGAGAGAGAGGGATTTGTTGTTCCGCGTATTTATGATTCATTGACTGATTCGTGTATGTGGCCTGACTGGGGATCAAACCTGCAACCTTGGTGCATCGGGACAATGTTCTATCCAATGGAGCTACCGGCCAGGGTGGTGCTTGTCTTTCCATTGACAGAACTCTCTGTGGGTCACGAAGCAGCGAGAGTGACTCCCACGGAGGGTCCTCCGTGGGCTGGAGCGCCTGGATGACTCCACTCTCACGGGGCAGCAAGCTCTGCCCTCGGCAAGGCCTGTTTTAGGAAACAAGGTTTTACTGGGAGACGGCCATGCCCTTGGGCCACAGGCCGTCTGTGCGGCCTCCGCGTCATGTCACGACGGCGAGTGGGAAGCTGCAGCAGGGACCTGCGTGGCCACCAAGGGCAACTATTTACTGAGGCCCCTGATAGAAAACGTCGCCCACCTGCCCTGCAGCCTCACGATCCCTTTGTTGGCTTCAGGCCCTCCCGTAACCCGTGAATAGTATGCGCCCCCAAAATACCAGGCGGAGTCCCTGGGAGGAGCATTCCAAAAATGCATGTTCCCTGGCCCTACTCCCAGAGGCGTGACTCAGCCGGCCTGCGGTTCCCACAGCAGCGGGGGTTCCGGGGCGGATGGTCCGCCGGCATGTTCCGGTGACTCCGGAATCTGGGAAACCTGCCGCCTTCCTGCAGCCCGATTGCGGGAAAGGACAGGCCTCGACCACGGGTCTGTGAGGGGCGGGGTGGGATACACCTGAGGAGGGGCTCGGTCAGATGGGGTTCTTAGCCACTCGGGGTCTTCATTCCCTTGTGAATAAAATGTGGTTGACGTGCTCAATAAATGTTCGCTATTATTATTACCCTTATTGTCAGCATGAATTCTCCCCAGGTTGCTAGAGAGAGCCCTGGGAAGGGGAGTCTACATAAATGATCACTAACTTTTTAAGAGTTTTAAAGCAGGTGCCTTCTTTCCCCGCTGGGGCCACACAGCAGGCCTCCCGGGGCAAGGCGAGGCAGCTCCGCAGCTCCGCTCAGCGGACGTCTCCCTAAAGTGCTGGCCCAGCGCGGGACCTTGCCAGGAAAATACCTGGGACCAAGAGTGTGTCACCAGAACAAAGCAGGTGCCAACGTGCACCGGGAGGCCAAGGTCCTCCCATGAGTGTGGTCTGGGTTCTAAATATAAACGCCTCGGTCTTAGCAAATCGATGCGCTTCACCTGCAGGAACAGAGCTGAGGACCTTCAAGAGGACTCGCTAAACGTGGCCCAGGATGAAAGCAAAGCTGTCCAGCTCCACGCAGAGCCGGAAGAATTCATTATGTAATAAGCAGGTTCCTGGAAAGCGGGGCAACCCCCGTCAGAGAGTCAAAGTCATGGGAACCAAATAAGGAAAAGGAAGGGAGCAGAAACTCAACACCGGTCCTTAGGAGGCTCACCCAGAGACTAGGGACTGACCCTAAGGACTGGCCAGATCCCGCTAACACAGGCCTCGGTCACCCCCAGCCCCACCGGAAGCACTGGGGCCCATGGCCAGGACCGGGCTCTTCCTGGACACGCAGAGAAGCTGAGAAACATCAGGCGGTTTTTCAGAAGCTCCAGGACCGTGCCCCGCCCTCTGACCAGCAGGTAGTGACAGATGGAAGGGACCCCCTATTTGAGGGACAGAGAAGGTATCAAATGCGACAGACTACAGATTCAGGCTCAGAGGGAGCCCAGCACCGCCTGACACCAGGCTCTAGGTAGCTTACTGCATGAAGAGGAGTGGTTGTCTCTCCTTCTGAAGGTAAGTGACAGAGAAAAGCAGAGATGCCGGTAATGTCTAGTGACGACATGGGAGGTTTCCTGAGCACTCCTGAGGAGATCTAGGACACCAGCTTGTAGAGCGTAGGAAGTGAGCGGGCAGGTTTCTAGACTGGAAAGTTTCAGAGCCCAGGATCCCTGACCTGCAGCCGCCACAGGGCCAGCAACGGTACCCTGGGCATTTCTCCCAGAGAAATGAAAACGTGTATTCACAGAATCTTGCCCACCAGGCTCACAGCAGCTTTCTTCATAGTTAGCCTCCAACTGGAAAAGGCCTGGGTACTTATATTTTCCCTCTGCACTGTAAGTGCTCACGGCTGGGGCCCCAGCCGAGACCTAATGAAACAGAACCAGCATTCTAACAAGATCCCCCAAGGATTCATGTGCTCATTGGAATCTGAGAAGCATTGATTATCGACCTCACTATATATCAGAACCACCTGGATTTTTTCTCTATTTATTTTATTGTGAAATATTTCAAGACAGAAAAATAAAGAATAACATAATGAACATTGGAGACTTGAAATTCCTGTGTACCTCTCCCCTGAAACAACCATTAAGTAATTTAGTTTATACTTCCTGTTTATATTTTTATATTTGTACTGACCATTTACTTATTCAAAACAATACACAGTATTGCTTAGAATGTTTTAAAATTTCACACAAAAATGCCGAAACCGGTTTGGCTCAGTGGATAGAGCGTCGGCCTGCGGACTGAAAGGTCCCAGGTTCGATTCCGGTCAAGGGCATGTACCTGGGTTGCGGGCACATCCCCAGTGGGAGATGTGCAAGCAGCTGATCGATGTTTCTCTCTCATCGATGTTTCTAACTCTCTATCTCTCTCCCTTCCTCTCTGTAAAAAATCAATAAAATATATTAAAAAAAAAATTTTCACACAAAAGAATACCATGCCGTGCCTATCTTCCTGCAACTAGCTTCTTTGGCTGAACAGTTTGTTTCTGAGATTTGACCATGTCGATACCTGTGGCTCCAATTCATCCACTTACACTGCTGTTTCCTATGGTGCCAACTCCCCACTGGTCCTCCCTCCACCCTCCTATGGCTGGGCATTCCAGTGGCTTCCAATTTTGAACAATGTTGTAATGGACATCCTCTTACAAGTCTCCTTGAACACAAGTGCCATCATTTCCCGAGATCCACGCCCAGGAGGGCATCTGCTAAGTTGTGACACGTGCATCTTTGTTTTTCTACATATCGCCAAATTTGCTTTCCAAAGTGACTGGAGCCGGTCCTCAAATAATGTCGCTTTATTGCACGTTGATGAGGTGCTGTAGGAACTCCACTCTTGTTTATATCAACTAGCCTGTGGTAGAACCGGCTCCATTGTATGTCATCTCACTGCAGTTCCAAGAACCCACCAACGATGCTAAGTGAGGAGTTGCTGTCTACCAACGTAACTCTCCCATCAGCAGCGTGTGAGTTCTATTTGCTCCTAACCAACATCCTAACCAACACTTGGGATTGTCAGAAATGGGTTTTGTCAGCGTGAGGGACATGACGTGGTGCCTTGCTGAGCTGTCATTGGAATTTCCATTCCTCTGATAACTCAAGGGCTTGAGCATCTTTTCCTCTGCTTCTCAGCCGTCTGAGCTGCCTGGCCTGTGACCTGCCTATCCCACCCTTTGCCTACCCCCTTTTGTAGGCTGTTGGTCTTTTTTCTAATTGATTTGCAGGAATAATTTGTATATGCTGAATGTCAACCCTTTTTTACAGATGTCTTCTTCCGAGAGTGGTTTTTCTTTTTCAAACGGCTTTCCTGACATCTTTCATCATGTAGAAATTTTAAAATTCTAATGCAGGTATTTTCAGACTTTTTCTTTAATGGTCTTTGTTTTTTGACTTAAACCATTCTTCAGCATCATGATGTCATAAAGATAGTTTCCTATCATTCCTTGTTAAAGTTTTAAAGTCTACTTAATACATTTTCATATAAATATATAAATGCCCAGTTTTCACCCAGACCTCCTCAATCAGAATCTTCAGGAGTGGGACCTAACCACCTATAGTTTAAAAAAATAAGTTCTAAAGGTAATCCTCAGAAATGCTGGAGCACTCACTTCCTACCTGCTGGGTGCGCACGGACGTGTCTCCTCTGTCAAGTCCCAGGGACCCGTCTCATCCCCGTCCCCCTCTCGGGTCCATCCTTTATTTTTCTGTTCCCAAATTTGAAGTGCTCCCCAATGGCTGTCCTTTGAAGGAATTATCTACTCCTAGAGCAGTGATGGTGAACCTTTTGAGCTTGGCGTGTCAGCATTTTGAAAAGCCCGAACTTAACTCTGGTGCCGTGTCATATATAGAAATTTTTTAATATTTGCAACCATAGTAAAACAAATATGTATATTTTTGACATTTATTTTATATATTTAAATGCCACTTAACAAAGAAAAATCAACCAAAAAAAGGAGTTCGTGTGTCATAGGTTCGCCATCCCTGTCCTATAGCATCAGTATTACTGACACATCTCAAACATACCCCTCCGGCCTTAATGACCTTTCCTAATTCTCCCAGAAACACCAGTAGCCCTGTGTGTTTTTTCCAAAACTCATTCAAAAACTTGGTTTCTCATTTCTGTTGGAGCACAATTATTTTCACAATCTCCAAACTACGGAATCACCTCTGACTTCTCCCTGTCTTATAAACTCTGCAATCAACCATCAAATATCATCAGTGATCATCTCCCTCATTGGACCAGCCCAGTCCCTCGTCTCACAGGCCCTCACTGTTTCACAGATTCTTATACAGCCTTGTCAGTCTTCCTGTCTCCTTACATAGGATTTGAAGGTGAAATAATGGAAGACTTTGGGACACACTGTTTGTTATCACTAATAGTGTGTAAGTGGAGACTAGAGAGCTATTTTTCAAGTATCTGATAGACGATAGGTGGACCTATATTTATTCAATAACTACTTGAATAAATATAGGTTGTGCATCCATACCACTTATTAGGAAGACAATGTGTGTGTGCTTAAAGAACAACACAAATAAGGGAAAAAAAGGCTTTTTGTGGAAAGTTAGGGATAAGCTAGAATTTGCCATAATAAAAAATGTTCTCATTTTAGTAACATAGTTGTTGGGAAGGAAAAACTTTTCCTCTACCCTGTTAGGTTCTGTGACTGGGGCCTGTGAATTAAAATGACAAAGACAGATTAAAAGTAGAAAAGGAGCACGTATTTTATTTTTAATTTTACCTGTTCAAGCGCTCCATAGAGAAGCAAACCCAAAGAAGCAGTTAAATACTGGGATTTATACATCATTTTAACAAAGGGCAATAAACTGGAGAAGTGACTAGACAAAAGAAAAGGATTTGGGCTTCTAGGAGTGGTAACCATGGAAGGTAAACACCTGGGGGCAACTAATGGCCTATGAGGGTTGTTTAGCGAGGTTTGCTGCGCATGAAGACTCATCTTGGTGGCCCTCTTTCTCTGCAGGCAGTGCTGTCCTCCTCCCCCTGGTACAGGAAAGGGGAGTGGGGGGGGCACCTTTACAAAAGGAAATGTCTGCCCTGCTTTTAGGCAGATGGGGGGAGAGTAGAGATGTCTTCCTGTGTCTGCTTTTTCTCAATTGCCTTCAGCTCAAAATAATCCTTAGGCCAAAGTGGCAGGTTTTTAGGTGGCATATTTTGATCCCCTTCATAGCCAATACTAACATGTGAAAAATTCTTTGTCTCAAACATAAAAGTAAATGCTATGGAACTGACTGAATTTCACCTCGAGGTAACCCAGTAGAGGGGGATGGCCAGGCTACTTTTTAAACAACCTCTGTATCATATTCTAATTTTCTGGGCCAATTTAGACCCATTCCATGCTTATCTGTGTTGGTTTCCTCCAAGCACATGCACAGCACGTAGTAGAAGAAAAGCAGCTTACTCTGTGCTTTTGAGGTCAAACTCTATTTTTGAAAGATTTTCTAAAATTTTTACTTCACTCAGCTACTCTGATTCTGAGATAGTTTAAGAAAATGAGACCATGAAACCATGGGTGAGGGAGAGTGGTGAGGGAAGGGGAGGGGGATGCTCTTTAAAGAAAGCAAAATAATAGATAAACCAAACGTATAGAAAGAGAGGAGGCAAAGTATCTTAACTGAGAACATTTATTATTAGAGGAGAGATGACAAGAAACAGCCAGCCTGCTTCCACGGACAAAACGAGATTTAGAACAATGAGTGTTGGCCGAAGTGAATTTAGGGCAGGAGGGCTGAAACTAATTCCTTTTGCCTCTTAAAAGCAATGATTAAAAGAGTGATAATATCCAGGCCCTATTTATAGTGTGTCCTTATGGTGTTCTGTACTGTACTTTGAGATGAGGTGAGCACCAAAAATGGGTTGCTGGCCCAGGAGGACTGTACAATTTCAAAGAATAGAAAACTTGAATCATCAAAGGAATACAATTCTTAGTAATGGCATAACCTCCTTGAGGAAAAATGATTGCTTTTAGCAATTATCCCTCGAGGGGATGTGGAGCTCAGTGGTGAGCAGGGCATCTGCTGCCTCTGTTCCAAGCCAAGGGCCAGGATGTCCTGGCAGCGAGCGCCCATGCTCCTCCCCCATTCACCTGTGAGTCCACGTCATCCTTGACCTGCGAAGATCCACCTTCCTCTCCCTTCAGGCAGGTGGCCTCCCCCCTGCGGACCTCACTGTTCCTGCACCTCTGTCTAACGAGGCTCAAACCAAACCGCCAACTTGGCTCTTTCTCTCCAACCAACAGCAAACTCAGACTTCCAACTGCTGGACAGAGTTCCGTGGACACCTGAGCTGCTGGGGTCCAACCCCAGCAGGTCCAGGGGTCCCCAAAGGTGTGGACGGAGTTGGCGAAGAAGGAATGACACGGAGACAGCGTTCAGTTGATCAGCAACCTAGCCAGGATCTCCAGCCAAGTTCTGGTCAGGATCTCCAGCCAGGTTCTGTGTCCATGTTCTCTTGCTAGGTTCTCCAGCCAGGTTCAGTCACCAGGTTCTAGTCAGGTTCTCTTGCCATGTTCTATCCAGGTTCTGTCTCTAGGTTCTTCAGCCAGGTTCTCTCACTAGGTTCTGCCTCTAGGTTCTGTGGCCAGTTTCTGTGTCTAGGTTCTGTGTCCTGTTGTCTTGTTACAGCTGTATTTATACCAGTTGATTCCAATCCTATCAATCTCTATTCCAAAGGTTAGGATGTTTCTTATCTCCATTCCAGGGAGTAAAGATTATGTAGCTTAAGCATGATTGTTCGTAGTTAAAGTGATTAATTACCCGCCTGGCACTTAGTTAAGGGGTTTTATTCCCTCCCTAACTTCAGGGGAAAATCCCTACCTGGGGAAACAACCTTTCTCAGAGAGGTGACCTTGGTTAAAACACATAGTGCCAAGAATGTGAGCAAACATATTAAGAACAGTATGCCATATATGCCAGGTCCCTTGAAACAGCAAGGATGGACCGGCTCCCGGCACTGAGCTGCCCCTAAAACATAACCTGGCCCAGATCACACTCACTCCCGCTGCTGCATTCGCATCTCAGCAGAACTGCCATCTTTTCCCCAATTATTCAAGGTACCAAGTCCAGAGTCATCTCTGTCTCCTCTCACATCCAACATCTAATCAGTCGCCAGGCCCTGTCACTGCTGCCTGCACAGCATTGCTTTTGAAAGTTGTAGTAGGTTTTTATCGGTGTATTTGTATTTCATTCTTTGAAGACAGAACACACTCCCTTGATTCAAAACTAAAAGGCTGAACAGGGCAAAGCCTCCCCCTCTGCACCTCCTCTCCCCGCTGGATTGTTCGTGTGTCTCCCAAAGATGCTGGATGCGTTTACAAAGAAAGAGAAATACCTATTCCTCCCCTCCCCCCTTACTTTACACGAATGGCAGCAAACCATGCACAACTCTACTTCTTGTTTTTGTTATTTTTAAGTTAATATACCTTGGCGATCTTTCCAAATCAGTACCAAAAAGCTCCTGTATTCTACTGAGTAGATGGACCCTATTTTATGTAACCAATTCCCTAGATAAAGGACTAGTAAACTGCAATGCATAACCTTGCATGTGCCATTTGGCCCCGAGGACATGTGCAGAATTCCACAAGGTCTCTGAGTCCCTTGTTCCTTCTCTCCTTTCCATTTTCACTTTCTCTGCTTTAGCGCAGACCTTCCTTGGTGCAGAAACCTTCTAACTGGCACCTCTGCTCTATGACCCTTAACTTACACCCAACAAACATATTTAGTGAGCCCTTTCTACATGCCAGGTACTCTGCTAAGAGGCGAGAACAAGAGAATCAAACCCAACAAAACCAAACAAGCCTCTCTTAACCAGACCCACACAGATCCCTGCCTGTCTCACAGTTGCTGGAGTTTTGGGAGCTTATCAGTCAATCATCTGCTCCCTTCTCTATGTTTGGAATCGATTGGGAATTAGTGACAGGAGTTGGGCAAATGGGAATCAAAATATAAATTTCCTCACTGTCACGAGTTTCATTGGCAAACAGCCCTAGAGCCCTATGCACTTCCAACTACTACTCCTTTCCCCCAAGCGTGGAGCTGAAACAGTCCGCTCTGCAGAGGGGCAGACCCTTGCCTGCATGGCTGCCAGGGGAATTGCTGTGTCAGTCTCCACTGTCAATCTCCAGCAGGGGAGACAAATGCAGATGGGGCTCTAGACCTGTCTCTAGAAGACTCAGGTGGGTTTTTCCAGATGGAAATTGGAGAGAAGGTAACACACAGCTCTGTGGGCAACCAGATCCTGGACAAGTCTCTTAACCGTTCTGCACCCAGCTTGCTTCCTTACTGTAAAATGAAGCTAACAGGAGCTACCTCATCGGGTTTTGTTTTTTTATGTGTTAAGACTAAATAAGCAAACGCATTTAGGATGTTTGCGCAAATGCCCGGTATGCAAGTAATCAATAAATATTTGTTGAATAAATGAGTTAATGAAAGAGTGGTCCACAGAATCGCAGTTCTTAAAGCCATCTTTCCAGCACGTCTTCCAGAGAACCTAAACCTAACATCCGCAGCCGCCAATCACCAGGGCCGAACAGGATTCACCAATACGGCCGAGATTGTGCCACCTCGGGCTGCTTCTTATAGGCTCTTCCGACGTTCTGCCCGCCTCCTGGATTATGTCATCTGTGTGATGCATTATGGGGCTGGTAGTCTAGAGAAGAGGTGGTGCTGGCTGGACCACTGTGAGGACCCAACCCTCTGCCTGGTGCTCTGAGGAAGGGAGAGCTGCTCTTCTCCCCACCCCACCTTTGGTAGATGGAGCCCTGGCGTCCCTTCTCTCCCTTGCAGCGCGCCAGGACTGCCCAGGACTCTGGTTACCAGAGGCCTCCAAAAGTCAGGAGCATTTTGCTCAGAAAATTCAATATTCACTGAAATTTGAAATTCAATATTCAAATCAATAAAATATTCAATTCCCATATTCTCATAAACAGACCGCAGGGGCCCTTTGTGGAAGGTATGGCAGTAGTTCTGAAAAGTCGGTGGTGACCCCAGATGTCCTCTAGTTTCCCTGCGGAATCAATCCACAACAGAACTAGCAATTCGGAATTTATCCGAATTCTGTGTACCTTGTCTATTTAAATCGGCATCATCTCGTAACATCATAAAAGCTACCCACGGCTCCCCATTGCCAAGATATAAAGTTCCGACCTCTTAGCCAGGCATATACGGTGCTTTGTAACTATTTGGCATCTCTTTATGTGCGGTCACATTTTTAAAAGCAGCCTTTCTCCACATCTGCACATGCGAATCATCTGGGGCTTCATAAAATCTTGGTATTTGTGTCCCACCCTAGACCTCGGGATCCTGGAGGGATGGTGCAGGCTTCCGTGTGTTTTTAAAGCCCCCAGGGTGATTCTCAGGTGCAGCCGGGCAGACAACCGCCGCCGCCATGCCTGTCAACACCGCGGGGCACACGCTCTGGTCTCCCAGCCTTAGCTCCGCCGTCCCCTCTGTGTGATGTGGCCTCTTCCCCCTTTCCTGCCTGGTGACGCGCATCCTGCCCAGCTAAGCTCACCTGCCGCCCCTCGGCTCCCGTCCCCCAGCGGTTACTTACTCCTGCCGCAGGGGGTGCATGCTTCTTTTCTGGGAGCACGGGGATTACCGGGATACCTGTGTTTCCAGGAAAGGCTACAAGTTCCTGGAGAAGCAGAGTCCTGAGAGTCCTCTCTTACCCACTCCAGAGCCACCGAATCTGAATCTGGGGGTGGGCCTCGGGCATCAGTTGTGTCTTAAGCCCCACAGGGGATTCTGACCCATCCTCCCCCCCCCGCCCCCCAAGGAATTAGCTTCACAAAAGCACTGGGGACAGTGAGCATCCATACATATTTCTTGCATTAAATTGCTGAAGCGTCTCATTGTTTTTGTCTAATTTGGTTTTACTGTTGAAAGTTTTACAAATGTCCCCCTTTCCACACCCCCCCCCCATTACCCCCCTCCATCCTGCTCCCTTCCTCTCCCCAGCCCTTCCCAGCACAACTGTCTGTCCATGGACTGTGCCTCTATGCATACACGTCTCATTTGTTTCTAAGTCAATCATATCTCGGCACCTAGTTGCCTTTGATTCCCCTGGAGAGCTAAGCACTCTGCCTTGCACTGCCTTCTTCAATCACTGACTCATTCATTCATTTAACAGGTATTACTGCACACCGTAACAAACCCTGGGGATTCAGGAGTAAACAGGAAGCCACAGTTACCACCCTATGGGGCTTAGAATCTAGTAACATATTAGTTATAGCATAGCTATTATTACCACTTTTCTGAATAATGTTGGATTTCCCCCTCTAGATACTATAAGGGAATCTCACATTCTCTTATACCCCCAGTATGTTATATAAGACATTCTGTAAAGATTTACTGAATCAAAGCAACACATTTCATAGCACATACCACAAATTAGTTAGCATTTATTTGTGTGGTTATTTGATTCTGTCCCATGAGCTGTAAATGCCCTCAACACAGGAATCGAATCTGTTTTGCTCACTACAGCTGACACAGGGCCTGGCTGAGCAGGTGCTCAATGAATATTGTTAAGTAAATAAATACATGAATAAGATATCATTAAGACAAAACCTGAAGTCTCCCAAACCAATATCCACTCCTTCTCCCTCCCTATTCTCCCCGCAAAAAGGTCATTTCCTCCCTGAGCACTGAGGGATTTCAGGTGACAGTGAACATGAGCCCGGACAGAGGATGTTCTTCTACTTACTTACAGGGTGACCTGGGACTCTGCTTCAGGGCCTGTTGCTGGCCACGTCTGAAGGGGCTGGATGCGGAAGGAGAGAGACGACGTTGCTTTCCACAGAAGGGTCTGGGCGACCTGGCCCCCGCAGGACCCCTTCGTCAGCGGATCCATCGGTGGGCCTGGAGGCGGAAGCGCTGTGCTGAAGAAGGATGGGAAAGGCACTGAGAACGGAGAAGAATGACAGGCCGATCACTGGCCGATGCTGGCACCCAGGGGCCAGCCCCATTAGTCAGTGAGGGGCAGGAAGCCAAGGCACTCCCAACACCAGTGTCCCACCAAGCCCGCATCACGCCCTTCTGCATGAGCAAGCTGCGGAGAGAAGGCCCCGTCCACATCCCCACGGCCTCAGCCCGAGTGAAGTCCCACACTCTCCAGTCAGGGGCTCTCGGGCAAAAGGAGGTCAGTGAGCATCTACACCACCTCAGACTCATCCGGAAAAGGCACCCTCACCCCGTAAGGGCAGCTCTGTCTAGAGGGCTTCCGGAGAACAGCCAGCGGGAGCTCGTGGGGGACGCAGACTGTCTCCTCATCTCCAGTTAGTTCCCAAGAAAAGCCAAAGAGCAGGCTTACACTGGCCACGACACTGCAGACCAAACCCACATTTCGAGAGGAATGGCATAGAGCAGGTAGCAGTGGATTAACACACAACTGCTCGTAACACACGAATACACTGAGACATGCAGCCTGAAGCCTGCCTGCTCCTTTCTCTGCCCACAGACAGGCAAGCAAACACAGCCCAGTGACTTAGAGATGGGACATAAAAAGCACCCTTAGATAACACTGGCCAGAAGGGACTCCTTATAATGACTTCTTTTTTATTGAATTTATTGGAGTGACATCTATAATAATAAAAGCATAATATGCTAATTAGACCAGATGTCCTTCCGGATGTCCTTCTGGATGACCTCTGGATGAAGCCGTGGCGGTGGAGGGCCAAGGCAGCTGCGGCAGTGGGGGCTGAGCCCCTCGCACGAATTTCATGCACCGGGCCTCTAATTAGTTAATAAAAGTATAGAGGCTTCAGGTGTTCAATTTTATAATAAATCATCTATATATTGTATTGTGTGTTCACCACCCCAAGTCAAGTCTCCTTCCATCACCACTTTACCATTTACTCTCTTTTACCCGTTCTTCCCCACCTTTCCCTCTGGTAATCACCACACTCATACTGTTGTCTGTGTCGATGAGGTCTTGTTTTGTTTTTAATTCTCATCCAAGGATATTTTTTCCAATGATTTTTAGAGAGAGTAGACGGGAGGGGGAGGGGGAAAGAGAGACTGGTTGCTTCCTGTACTTGCCCCAACCTGGGCCAGGGATCGAACCTGAAGCTGAAGCCAAGGTATGTGCCCTGCAACCCTTTGGTCCGAGGGCCAATGCTCTAACCACTGAGCAACCAGCCAGGGCTTTTGTTGTTGTTTTTGTTTAATCCCTTCAGCTTTTTCACCCAGCCCCCAACCCCCCCTCTGATAGCTTACAGTTTATCTTTTAGTTTATTTTAATCTTGAAATAAGATTAATTCATTGCTTTAACGTTATTTTCTAGCCCTTTAATCTTTAAGTTTTGTTTAAAAACACTTAAGTGTTAGTTCTTTTAAACCTTTATCACCATTTAATTTTATCTTTTTGCCATAGCTTTACCCCTAGTTTCTGAGTTCTTTTTTTATACTTTCATCTAATTCTTTAGCTTCATTTTTCTAACTGTTTGAATTCTGTTTCATCATTGTTAATTTTAATCCTTTTTCTCATTTCTGTTATCTTTTCTAGTCTTAGCTTCCTAGTCTAAAAAAACGTACATTCCTTTAATCTTCTGACATATTTTATCTTTATTGTCTCGCTATTTAACATAGTGGGCAGTTGGAGAACTTCTTGGAAAGATGGAGAGTAAGCGCTCATTTGCACAACTCCTTGGAATCCATGGGAATCAGCAAAAATAGCCCAATATTCGGAGAAAACGTATTGAAACAAGAGAATGGCCAAACTCCATGCTGTAACTCTGAAGACCTGTGTACACAATGAAATGTGGACAAGCTGAAAGTGAACATGGAATTCTGCCTGTGATGTGATGGGAGGGAAATGATCAAGAATGCTCTCCAGGCCTCCCCCGGGTGCAAGGGTGGGGCTGGGCAGGAGCTGTTTCTGCTTCATCCCCCGCTCCCCCCACTGCCCAGCTTTCTAATAGGGAGGGGGGCCTGACCTGAGAAAGGCTGAGGAAGAGAAGAAAAGGTATACCTTAGGAGCCACTCGAACCTCTTGACCGAAAGCTTGTATGAACCCCCTAAGAAGGCCCGTGAGTCTGGAAATCACGCCGAGCCAGGCCCTCTTTGAAGGGACCTGTTTGCCCTAAAGTGGGGGGAAGGGAGGAAGAGTTGAAAATTCAAGGGAAGTCCTGTGTGGGGTCACCCACACCACAGCACAGGGGACTCTGCAGATGGGAGGGACAGCCTGGGGAGAGAGTGAAAACAGGTGGCCCGTTCCCACAGCGTCTGCGCCCTTCCTGCCCCCCAAGAGGCGTCAGGACCAGGGCTCCAGCTCAGGCTCCGAAAGCCAAGGGTCACTGCTGCTCGGACGAAAGGGAAGGGGGTCAGGTGAGTCTACCATGTTATTAACAGGCGAACCCAGACCCAGACGGAAGCGCTTCAGTCCAAGGATGAGCATCAGGAGTTCATGGCCCAGACCCATGAAGTAAGGCTTGCAGAGGCCGAGGGAGGGGACAGGCAGGAGAGTTTAGCGGAGCCAGATGAACAACACAACAGCTTTGTTTTCTCAAGAAAATGAAAGATCAAGAATTCTCTGAAAACAAAAGATCAGATAAGAGAGGCAGACCTCCCAGGGCTCCAGGATAAAACTGCCTGAACCGGCAGGAGGGGCTGACCCACAGTGAGGAGGTGCTCTCTGGGGGCAGGGCCTGGGAGAGGGCACCAGGGGTCCAGGAGTGAACCCCTTGGGCGGGTGCTTTAGTGTGTGTGTGGGGGGGGGGGGGCGGGGAGACGGGTATTACACGGGGGACAGACAGCCCTCAGAAATCAGTTTAGTTTTCTCCTCTTCTGTTGGGACTCCGAGCCCTTGGTGTGCCCTGAGTGTTAGTGTTGTGAGTCTAAATGGAGGGCGGTCATGAAAATGTGGCCGCTTCACAGTGAGCCCTCTGCTGCTGGCCACGCGGCCACCGGGAGCGCCCGAGGGGACCTGCAGCCGTGGTGACACAGCCAGGCCTGCTGAGGCCCGACGATGCTGCAGACGGACCATGGGAGGGTAAATTGTGGCACAGGTGCCGCCTCACACGCTGGTAGGTAGGTCCCTGGATGCAAGTGGCATAAAAGGCAACAAGATCTCAGTTCCAGCTCCTTCGACGTGGCTGGTTCTCCCACAGCGCAGGTAGCGTTGATCGCGGAGTTTCAGCTGTAATTCCACCAGGAATGGGGGAAGCTTCCGGGAGCCACACCCACTGCCTTGCATTTTTGATCTTGTGCATTATTCCTTGCTCAGACGGTGGGCTGAAAACGACCTTAACCCAAGCTCAAATCATCACTGTCGCCTACCTTCAAACCGAGACCGGCTCTGGGGGTCGGAGCTGGCTCAGCAGCCACAGGAGCAGTAGTCCCTGCAGAGCGGGGAGCAGTGGGAAAACCATTTCCCTCTGTCCCCAAATCTAAACTGCCCCCTCCCACACACAGTCACTCTGTCCAGGACCCTTCTTCCCTGAGCCCTCAGCACCAGCGAAGTCATAGGGGTTACTCCGTCTCCTGCTGGCGCATCGTCTGCCCTGGTCCGCGACAAGTTAGCTCCCCGGCAGCAGGCGCCCTGTCTGGCCGTCCTCAGTACCCGGTGCCCAGCACACAGAGGGCTCAGTACATAGGTGCTGCGCGGATAAGTGACTATGTGAAGGCCAACTCCCTGAGGAGAAGGGTCATTTGGAACAGGGAGGCTGTCAGGCTGCTTTGGCCTTTTTTGACTGAGGTCACTGGTGGCTGCAGGCAGACAGGCCACGGTGGGACCTGCTCAATTTCTTTGCCAATCTCTGAGGGGCAGATTGGCTGCCAGGGACGCGGGGGCACAGCAGTTACAGGAACCTCCCCTGGCATGCTGCCAACTTCTGATCAGTGTGTCTAATGCATCTGTGCTTTACTGCAGAAAGATGCTGCTTGTGGCAGATACTGTGGGACGACTCGCTCAGTCCCCATTTCAACTCCATTCCAGGGTGCAGAAGTTGGGAAGTTAAAAACGCAATCGTCCTAACCTCCTTTGCAGGTCTGAGCTCTGGCTGTGATCTAGATTCCACAGCTCAGGTTCAGAGAGCCTCTGATCTGGCACGGAGCCAGGCAGACTCCGCGAGAGGATCCAGGGCATCGCCTGGCGTTTGCAGGTCAGGGCAGAGCCGCCGTGGCTCTGGAGGCGGCAGCTCCTTGGCAGCTGCTGCATCGGTCAGTTTCTTGTTGGGAGGTGGCCGCTCTCCTGTGCACACAGAGCACGGTGGTTCTGGGCGCTGGGGGCTGCTCCTGGGAGCTCAGACTGCAGCCTGCTGCCCAGCCCGGCCGACCACTTTGTAAGCACTTAATTCCCGGGTCACTATTAAACCTGTCCGCTCACCGCAGGCAGAGTGGATTCCGTTGGAGGCAACAGATTAGCGAGTGACCGTCATGGTGACGCCTGTCCGGGTGGATTTTGAGCTTCCAGTTCTCAAGACCCTGTGGCACAACTTCCTTCTGGTGGGTGCAATGGCATAACTTCCAGGTGACACCGAAAGGAGGCAGTGCTTCTATGGGAAGGCACGGCATTCTGCTATGTGGGTGTCAGAGAGCTTGGTCCCAGCGCTATGCATTTCTGCTCCAACAGCAGGGCACCCGCCGAGGGAGCCGCTAACTGCGGGGTTCGGAGCCACGCTGCCCTGGGCTGTGACCCACCTCTCTCCCGCACCTGCTCAACACCGCCACCAAAACCTGTCGGGGCAGCTCTGTGCCACTGCAAGCACCTAACAGGTGAGAGGCGCTAATGCCTTTCATCTCTCCGGTGATAAAACCTGTGCTGCCTCCTGAAGTTAGCCGGCTAGCGGGGAGCGCTGGCAGCCGGATGCACTGTCATGTCCTGAGTCCAGGCTGTGTGGTCAGCCCTCCCGCCCGCTGCGATGGGAGGTCCAGCCGGGGCCATACGCAGAGAGGGCCTTTTCAAATGTGGGAAGACAGCTCTCATGTCCTCTGTGAATTTTCTCTTTTTCAAGTCAAATAGCCACTCCCCTGCTGAAATCTTTTCTCTTTGCTGGATCATTCCCATCAGATATAAACATCTTTATAAAGCAAACGCAGAATCAAATCAAATCAATTTTTCAACTCACATCCCTTCCACGCCTGCAGAGTTGGCGCTATTCACCGTTTCCAATTCCTCTTTCATTAGAGCCTGAAGCCCGGCCAGGGAGACATTCTCATCCCCACTCTCCCCAAGGAACAGCTCTTGTCAAAGGCAACCAGTGACCACACATGCTAAACCCAATGGCCAATTCTTAGTTCTCTTTTATTTTTATTTTTTAATTGATTTCAGAGAAGAAGGGAGAGGAAAAGAGAGATAGAAACACTAATGATGAGAGAGAATCATTGATCTGCTGCCTCCTGCATGTGCCACCCTGGGGATGGAGCCTGCAACCCAGGCATGTGCCCCGACTGGGAATTGAACCGTGACCTCCTGGTTTATAGGTCGACACTTAATTACTGAGCCACACCGGCTGGGCCCAGTTCTTAGTTCTTCATTTTGCTGGACCCATCAGTAACATCTGACACAGAAAAAATCACTCCCTGTCTGTTTTAACTGTTTATGTACGCTACTTTGCCCCAATGAAAACATTTAATGACCTCACGTGTCCATGACACTATGGTTTCACATTTAAGTCTAAATTTTACTTGGGATTTATATGAATAGTTAACCAAAGTTCATCAAAACATAGTCATTCTTCCTGACTCACTAAGTTTATTTATTGATCCCCTTTTCCTAAAGATTCCTGTTATCCTACCCACCCACCCCCAATTTTTTTTTTACCTTTCCCTATTTGACTGTGATTCACAGTCACATTAAAGAACAAAACAAAAGCCATGATGCATTCTTCTTACATGTCCTACTTGAGGGTCCATACCTGCACTGTCCAATAAGGCTGCCACAAACCACGCTTGCCTACTGAGCACTTAACATGTGACGGGTTGGAACCGAGGTGCTGTAAGTGTAAAAGACACTGGATTTCAGACAGCACAGAAAAAAGGGTAAATTATCTTAATTATTTTCAACACTGATCCTAGCTCTAGAGACAGCCGGACGTGTGGTCCCTCTCCACACCTGCCCGTGGCGTTAGATCCACCCCCACCCCCACCCCCGGAGAGCCAGCGGCGGGTCTCGCTGTATAGGCCAGATAGATCCCTTATAACTTCCCGACAGCGTTATTCGCCGACGCCATCTCCGTTCAGATCTTCAGCTCTAGAAACCAGACAACCAAACATAATTTCTCATATGAACCTTCCACAGCAAAACTAATTTGACTATTGTCTTCCTCCAAGAAAGGAAGCTGGTTTGTATTAACTTAACCTCTTTAGTGAGTAATAAAAGATGGATTCTTTTTCCTTCTCACAGGAGAGCAGACATAATATGAAAATGAATTTTCTCCTGTGGGCCCTCAGAGCCCATTATGTCAGCGCAACGCACGACAGCGCTTCATAGTCCTTCCCAGGAAGTCTGCTGTTTTTCCAAAAGGAAACTGACAGCAGCACTTATTTGTGATTAAACACTGACGGGCCCGGCACAGACAGAAAGAACAAGGACAGCACGTGGAAGAATGAAGACGATGGAAACATCTCACACTGAAATGCTTGCTTACAAAACCACCTGGAAAAAAGTGTCTCCTGGGAAAAATAAACACAAACAAGTCTAAGAATCTGAGTCAGGAGAAACAGAAGGAAGAAGAAAAGAAGGCAACGCAATGCACGATGGATAATTGTTCTTTTCTGCTTCGATCTGGCCTGGAGAACCATATTCGGGAACAAGAAAGCATTTGTCTTGGCATCAAATTTGTTCTCACAGGCGTGGGTATGTGCATTACTAATAAGGGAGCCACTATGTGGGAAGCAATATTTGGGAAAGTGGAAAATATGTTGTTTTCCATTTGTAATTCACAATCTTCTGTCTATCTAGGTTCTGCACCCACTGTGGCTAAACATAGTAAGCATAATTTATTCACTCAACTGAGGTGGACTTTTACAACGAGAACTTAAAAAAATACAGAAACCCCAATTCTGTGGCTCTGGGGTGACATCTGGGTTCTGTATTTTGGAAAGCTTCCCAGATACAATGGCACGTTCTCTTTTTTTTTTCTTTTTTTGCCAACCCAGTATCCGTCACCCCTTCTGGTAATAGTACTGTGATTCTTACTTTGGACAATCACTATCTCCTGGTCTCTTGTGGATGGAAGTGATCTAACCCCTCAGTCCTGCGTGGGGTACATGACCCAGACGCAGCCAAAGAGCACGTTTCACCCTTGTCTGGCCCAAACAATTGGTTCAGGGATGAGCACAGAACCCAAGAGATCCAATGTCTGTCAGGCCTGAGGCATGATCTAGAACTCCCAAGAAAGAGGCCCTATCTTTCTGTTAGGATCGTACATTGGCGAAAAGTGAGCCTGGAATAGTTCCTTTCTCTCCCTCCATAAGGAAAGGCTTCAGCAAGAAAGAAAGCCAACCCAAAAAGAAGAAAGACTACTGGTGACATTATTTGAGCCCCTGGATCGATCCTCTCCCAAAGCTTGGTCTACTCTGGCAAGTTCCAGTTGCATAAGCCAATCATTCGCCTTGGCTTGTCATTCAGAGCTTTCGATAATCTTTTTTAAAAAAAAATTTAGCAACTGGCAAGGCACCGATCAGAAAAGATCCCGAAGAGTTACCAGGCCTGCTTGTGGCTGAATGACTGTTCAGTGGTGGTCACACCTGGGTGGCCAGAAGTGGGAACCACTCGCCTGCTGAGTCTGCACCCCACAATCTGAGCCTCTACTTTTCACCTGGAATCAGAACCACGGCCTTGCTACCGCAAAGGGCTATGAAAGCAGAATCGTGAATGACGGGTGACAAAGCATGATGAGGTGAGCTTCGGCGCTGTGATTAGGGAAAGATAACAGCTGCCCAAGAACCGGAAGGCTTGCCTGATGACGCAGTGAGTGCCCTGCCCTTCGATGTAATAGAGCATAGAAGTTGGATGACCAGCTGCAAGGGTTGTCGTAGAAAAGACCCCTGCAGGGCCCTGATGGAGTGGTTTTCAAAGCATGTCCCTGGGCCAGCCGGACTGGCGTTACCTGTGAGCTTGTTAGAAAGACAATTCATAGACCCAGCCTCACTCAGTGAGCCTCTGGAGGTGAGGCCCCGAACCCATGTCAGCAGCCCTCCTGGTGATTCTCACGCAAGAGAGGATCGGGAACCACAGCTCCCTGAACCCCAGCCCCAGAGATTCCACCTGAGTAGATGTGGGCTTGAGCTTGAGAATGTGCATTTCCAACAGAAGTCCAGGGAAGGCGGCTGCTGCTGGTCCGGACCCGCTGTGTGAACCATGTCTGGGAGGCTGGCCTCGGTGAGGGCTCAAGTCGCACTCGGAGAGTCTCTGATCTTCAGGACTCGCCTTGCAAACTGGATCCTACTCATATGGAACCCTGTCCACGCCGCGGCTCACTGTACCGGCGCCATGAAGTGCTGCCGCCAAAATGGCCCAGTTCAGCTACAGAAGAGTGATTGCAAATAATTCAGGCTCATGAACTGTATTTCTTGATCATCACAAAGGCACAAAAGAGAGCAGACATATTTTCTGAAATAAACTTTAAAGCAACAAAAACACGAGGGAAACTTACTGACTTCCCTCAGACAAACGAGGCGTTTCTGCACCTCTCGCCTCTAACGCACCCCCTAAAAGCTTTTTTCCAGCCAGTCCTAACCAGCGTCCTGTGTACCCACCATCCTCCTCCTCAATCCCTCTCTTCCAAATCTGCACGCAGAAAGGTGAGAAAGCAAGCCTTGCTCTGAGGGCAGGGGAGGAAGAAAACTTGAATGGGCAAAACTAAAATTTTAACAAGGCCAGGGAAGGGAAAGGCAGAGAACTCTCAGATAAATGTTAATCATTTTTGTCCAGAAAAGTTACCATTCGTATGCTTTGTGCCACACACTATTTTTGGCATTTTGTAGAAATCAATTCCTTTAAAGCTCACATCAATATTGTGTGACAGGTGTTACTGCCATGTTTCAAATGAGTGAATCAAGGCTCAGAGGGATTAAGCAACGTGTCCGAGGCCACACGCACAGCAAGTGAAAGGACAGGAACTTGAACTCAGGTCTGTCTCATTCCAAAGCCCTTGTACCTGAACACTACCTGATACGCCTTCCCACAAAACCCGGACACACACACATCTAGGGGCAATGGGCATAAGCGCCTTGCACTATGGCCTCTGGATTTTGCAGCTGGTCTTTCTCTCGCTGTTACTGCCTGGATGTCTAGCATCAGGGCCACTCCTTGCTCCCTTACATTCATCACACGCCGTGTCTGCCCGCCAGCTATCAGAGTTGCTGTGGGATATTTAGCAAAGGCAGCTGTCATCCTAAAAGTAATGCCTCTTTTTCCACAAGATCATTGAGTAAATATGGCTAAACCAGACTCTGAAAGGCCCCAAACATGAAGCAGTGGCACTTAAATTTGACATAATAGGAAGTGAGAGGTGAGGACTTCGGAGTAAGGGAGGCTAATCTGGCAGCGTGCCCACAAACGAGGAGAGGTTCTCACCTCCACCAGAATCACCCGCAGAGAGTCCACACGCCATGACCACCCTGGACTTTCTGGAACAGTAGGCCTGAGGGAGGGACCCACCCACTTGTATGGTTAAGAAGTTTCAAGGTGGCCGAAACCGGTTTGGCTCAGTGGATAGAGCGTCAGCCTGCGGACTGAGAGGTCCCGGGTTCGATTCCGGTCAAGGGCATGTACCTGGGTTGCGGGCACATCCCCGGTGGGGGATGTGCAGGAGGCAGCTGGTCGATGTTTCTCTCTCATCGATGTTTCTAACTCTCTCTATCTCTCTCCCTTCCTCTCTGTGAAAAATCAATAAAATATATTTTTTTTAAAAAAAAAAGAAGTTTCAAGGTGATTCTTCTTCTGTTGGCCCTAAGAGCCCACGATGCCTGTCCAAGAGAAGGTAGCTTAACAGGCTTACTTACAAGTAAGACAATTTTGATTAATAGATTAAACAGGGATTTTGTTTAAAAACAACAGAAATTGTAGATGGACACTGATTTGTTTTAAGTTAGAGAAGTCGTTCTAATCAAGCACAAACAGCAGGAATAAATAGATCTGACCAAATTTTTAAAAAGACAGTAGCCCTGTTGTGTGTGGCTCAGTGGTTGAACATCGACCCAGGAATCAGGAGGTCACCAGTTCGATTCCCGGTTGGGGCATCTGCCCAGGTTGTGGGCTCCATCCCCAGTGGGGAGCGTGCAGGAGGCAGCCGATTGATGATTCTCTTTCATCATTGATGTTTCTCTCCCTTTCTCCCTCTCCCTTCCTCTCTGAAATCAATAAATATATATATATGTTTTTTAAAAATAGTAAAAACTTTTATCAAAAAATACCATAAACCAAGTTAAAAGGCAAATAATGAACTTCAAAAAATCTCTGCTACATATTAGACAAAAAAATTAATTTCCACAACAAATAAAAAGTGCTCCAATAAGGAAAAAAATAAACATTCCAAAGGAAAAATGGGCAAAATTCATGTATATATTTCATTAAAAAACAAATACCAATTATGAATAAATATAAGAAAAGTTTCACCTACTTACTAAACAAAGAAATTAAAATTAAAACAAGGTACAGCTTTGGCCAATACTTATAAATGATAATGCCTTGCATGCGATGACTAAAAGCAGGCACATTTATCTGTTCTTAGAGAACTGTGAACTGGGACACCTTTCCAGTGGGCAATGTGGCATTATGCCAAACGTTCATTTTTCTTGGATTCGATAATCCCCATCATTTCTATGAATTTACCTTAAGGAAGTGACAACCTCTTCATACACAGGTGAACGCACATGGATTCAATGTGTCCTTAATAGAAGTGAAAAACTGGCGATAAACTGCACTACAATAATCAAGGATGAGTTCAATCAATTGTCCTCCAATAAAGAAAAGTTATTTTGATGATCAGAAAAGCGGTAATCATTATTTCTGAGGTTTACACGATAATGTCATGGAGTGTTATGTAGGTTGTGTCCATCTACAATTCCTCCTGTTGTTTTTAAACAACATCCCTGTTTAATCTAGTAATCAAAATTGTCTTCCTTGTGAGTAAGCCTATTAGCTACCTTCTCGTGGCCAACCTCTGGTGGCCAAGAAGTCATGTAGTCTTACAGGTGCTAGCCGTGAAGAAAAAATGATTTTCCTATTTGGTGCTGTCCAATATTGTAACGTTAGTCATATGCAGCTACTTAAGTTTAAAGTTAGATAAAATGTAAAATTCAGTTTCTTAGTTGCATTAGCCATATTTCAAGTGCTCAACAGCCACAAGTGGCTAATGGCTACCGTATCCGACAGCACAGATTACGGAATGACTGGAAGGTTCTATGGGGCAGTGCTGATGGAAACATTCCTCCTCACACCTGGATCCAGTCTGGACCCAGCTCTGGGCTCCTCTCGTCAGCCTCATCGCTTGGTACACCTTTTCTCCAGAAGAGCAGACACCATATGTGTCTGGTTCCCCCAGCCTAGTGGGGGAGACTATTACCCAGGTAATTACCCACCATGGAGAGCACAGAGCTCACCTGGGGTCAGGGAGTCTCCCCAAAGGAGGAGGGGGAGGCATCACCCAGCAAGCAAGGAAAAGACCACTCTAAGCGGAGAAAGGAGCAGGATATGAAACAGCACAGCATCGGAGAGGAACTGCCACTGGCCAGGCATGCCATCCTTCAACAGACAGTGCCTGTGATGGGCGGGGCCTGAGCCAGGTTCTGGGGACACAGGGTGAACAGGACAGCACTGGTCGCCGTTCTCCGGCGCCTATACTCCCACCCGGTCCTGCAGGAGCGCAAGGGTGAGGCTGGGCGTGCAAGGACCTCGCACCTCGTCTTTTTGTCTCAGTGAGGACCCGGGTCCGACCTCCTGTCCCTCTCCTTGTCCCGGACCCCAGTGCCATCACTGCTGCCGGTGGGGAGCTGGTGGCAGGTGGGAGAGGAGGGGTGCGTGGCGGGGGACGCCGCGGACAGTTCGGGTAAGACGCCTGGCGGGCAGGAAGGGTGTGGGTGGGGAGGAGGAAGGATGAGGAGGGAAGTCCAGTGGGGCGGCTGCTGGAGGCACCTAGCAGCGCGGGAGCTGAAAATGCAGGGCCAACTTCAGCGGAGAAGGCGCTCCGAGTTAGGAGAAGGCTCTCAGCGCTGAGGCTGCGGAGCGGAGGGGGCGCCGCCCAGCCCGCGTCTGCGGGGCAAAGTTCCAGGTTGGAGAAGGAGCCAGCGTGCCCCAGGCCGGAGGAAGGGGGCCCCCCAGAAAGGGAGTCCGCGGGTCAGAGAGGCTCGAGGGCCCCCCCTGCTGGGGGCCTTCCCGCGCCAGGATGGGCGGGGCCGCGAGGCAGCAGGTGTGCGTTCCCCGCCGGGCGAGAACCCGAGGCCGCCGCTGGCCCGGGTCCTGGGGCGGCGCCGAGCGCTCCCGGGGGAAGGGAGACCTTCCTGGACGTTAACAGGGCAGTTGCCCGACCTTGCCCTTGAGCGATTTACCAGAGGCCGGCCGGGCACAGCCCTAGATCCGCCCGGAGCCACGGCGAGGCTCGGGGCCTGCCAGAGCCGACGCTTGGCCGGGGTCTCGTCCGGTCCGGATTCCCGACGCCCGCCAGGCTCTCCTCTGGGGCGACCCCCTCCCGCTCCTGCCGCCAGGCGGCCCGGTTCCCCTCGACCCCCGGCCGCCCCGCCTAGGCTCCTCTCGCGCCACCCTCAGACCCCCGGTGCCCCTCCCCTCCGACCGCCACATCCCCGACGGGCCGGCCCCGCTCCCGCCTCTCCCGGCGCACCCCGCCTGGCCGCGGTACCTGGGGCTCTCGAAGCTGCACCCCCTGCGCCGCAGCGCCGCCCTCTTCTGCCGCAGGAGCGCCGCGGCCTCCCCACCCGGCGCCGGCTCCATCGCCCCGGGCGGGGACCACGGGCTCGAGCGCACTCGGGTGGGCTCGGGCTTCGGCGCCGCTCGGCCGGCCGCTCGGCTCACGCGCCGCAGCCCACGCCCCGCCCCGCGCGCCTCCGCCCGGTCCATGCCCCGCCCCCGCCCCGCCCCGAACGTCAGCCCCGCCCACTCTTGTCCCCTCAGCCGGGTCCAGACCCCGCCCCTAACCTTGGCCCCTCCCACTCCATGCCCCTCAGAGAGCTCTAGGCCCCGCCCTTTCCCTCTACCTCCGAACTTCAGCCCCGCCCACTCCGCGCTCCTCCTCCCGGCAAAGGCCCGACCCCACCCCCGCCCGCACTCTAGCCACGCCCATCCCGCTCCGGTCCGGTTCGGTTTCGGGGCTGGCTCTCTGCACCTCTGCTCGGCCTGCACGCATTAAATGCCCACCGAGTCCTTAAATGTCCATAATGTCCACGGCCTGCGCCCCTTCCGCTCCTTGCTCCTCAGAGCTGACCCAGGCCCCACCCACCTACCCCTGCACTACTGACTCCGGCGCAGGCCCTCATCCCCGCCCTCACCCCAGGGTCGGCTTTCTGCAGCATTGCTCCTCCACATCTCACGACCCCGCCCGTTCTAATATAGCACCTTCTCCTCGGAGGCAGCCCCCGCCTTTTCTCCCCAGAGCCCCGAGATTGCGGGGCTCCCTCATGCAGCCCTCCTCAACCCTGCGGGGTGCAGAGCTCGGCCCTCAGCCCCGCCCCTCCAGGCCGGCCGGCGATCTGGCCCCGCCCACACCCGTGCCCCGGCCCATCAGTTTCATCTCCGCAGGCTCCAGGTCCCCGGCTCCCTGTGCGCAGGGGTACCAAGCCCACCGTCATGCTAAACAGGCATCCTACCACACTGTCCGCGTTAGCTCGCGGGTCTTCTCCATCCACCAAAAGGAGGCGCGGCTGTCTCCCTGTGAGTCCGCGGGGCTGGAGCTTTGCAGGCTACCAATCGAGGATTCAAGTCTTGACTGCATCACTTTCCAGCTGTGTGACAACCACCACGCCCCACTCTTCACCTCCTCCCCAAGTCTGGTCTCAGAGCCCTTGGGCACCACGCTGGGGCCCCATCTGGTATAGCTGTGAGTGGCTGTGCCACCTAAATTGTGAAGAGGGGGTGAACTAGGGTACCTCAGTTAGAAGGGCCTGTCTTGGCTAGGCAGGTGTGGCCAGCATGGAACTGGAGTAGCACCTGAGGAGTGTGTGTGGGCTGGGGGTGGGGTGGGTGGGGGGAGCTTGTGTTTGGAGAATCAGCTACTACAGCTGTGGAAGGCACTAGCTGGGAAACTGAGGCAGGCAGGACCAGGGGCTCCCATGGCCAACTTGGGTCACGCCCCTCCCTGGCGCACACTGCCTCCATAGCTTGCGTCCTGGGACTCCTTTGAGAAGCTCTGGGAGAGAAAGATGTAGGGGCCTTCCTGCTTCTCCTCCGGGCACCTGGGGACTCCACTTTGGTCCTCCCCTCAGGTTCCCACGAGACAACCCCTGTAAGATGGCCCCCCACCCCACCTTGTAGGAAAGCCCGTTTTCTCTTAAGCAAGCTAGAGTGGGTTTCTGGCTTTTGCTTAACATCATGAATTCACCCCAACATATCTTTTCAGAATCGGATCCCATCACTCCCCCAAATCCTTTACTCCGGGAGATGGGGTTGGCTGCTCCTGCTCCTCCTCCTGTCTGTCTCTGCCCTCCCTGCTGTCCATGTGTTCAGACATTTCTGAGCTGAATCTCCTAGTGTCCACTGTCCTCTAAAGTGTCCCGACCCACCTCCCTCCCTGAGTGTCCACAGCATTGACTCTGTCCTTCATGAGGCCACGGCTCCTCTACGTCCTTCATGTCCTAACAGTGGTTCTCAACCTTCCTAATGCTGCGACCCTTTAATACAGTTCATGTTGTGGTGACCCCCAACTATAAAATTATTTTTGTTGCTACTTCATAACTGTAATTTTGCTACTGTAATGAATCATAATGTAAATATCTGATATGCTATATGTGTTTTCTGATGGTCGCAACCCACAAGTGGAGAACTGCTGTATGGTCCCGGGCGCCCACGCCTCCCTCATGTCTGTATCTGGCACAGCAACTGTTTACTAAGTGAAATGCACATGACTTTAATAAATTGAGCAATATTCATTGGAAAACACATTTAATTCCAAAGTAAACAAAGATGTTTGTACATTAAAGTATTTAGTGAAACAGTTATTATCAGTGTAACAAGCTGAAAAATACAGCAACGTGATACAAGACTGAGGTAACAAAATACTTCACCAAAAATCTAAAGAATCCTGGAGGGCTGATGTTCAGTGTTATTGCGGGTGAGACACTTCACAGGAACCAGAGAAAGTCCTTACACAATGGCATGCAGGGGTGCTGGGAAGAGACAGCCCGGAGAGGGCAACCGATTCAACAAGAAACGAATTAAAATGTAGAAACGGATTTTCAACGTACTTTGAAGAATACATAAGAAATTGATACTTAAAATACTCTCTACGCAACGTTTTGAATGCTAAGTGAAAAACCATGCATTTTGGCACGAAATTTACTTAAAGATTATACCCTACTAATAAATTAATGTCCATCGTTTCATTATCGAACGGCCACAGCCGTTCAGAAATGGGGAAAGGGATTAGTGGTTACGGAACAGAACGGACAGATGCTCCATGGCGTCGCTGCTGCAAGGGGACTTCGGGCTGCCTTCAGCGGACTCCCACTCGTGCAAGTTCTCAACACTCAAGAGATGCAGCTCTCCCTCATGCTGTACTCGCATTTAACAGGAAATCAAAACCAAAGAACCTCTGAAGTAAATACTGTGGACGTGCTGACCCTGCTCATTCCACCTCGGAGTCCTCCACGCGCCCAAGCACAGCTCTGTCTGGCCTGCTGTGCACCCACCTGCCTCTAGGCCCACGACTCCATCCAGTCCTCATCGCAACTGAGCTCTCAGGCCAAGGGCTGTGCCGCCTGTCGGGCCTCCTGGAGCGTCTGTGGAGGAATCTGCAGGGGCTTGAACTCAGTGCTGGGGGTCCGGCAGGGTCTTGCCAGAGGAGATGCAGCGTGAGGACAGTTTGTTCCTTGAATGATCAGCTCCTCGAGGGCAGGGGTCAGTCTGTGGTGTTCTCAGCCATTTATATCCGGGAGGGCCTGGCACGCGGGAAGCACTCACTGGAGATGTGAACGAACAAATGAATGGGTGGTTCTGCACAGAGAATCTGTTCTCTCAAAGGGACTCCTGTTTTGAGTGTGTGTGTGTGTGTGTGTGCGTGTTTTCTTTTTTAAATAGGAACTCACCCAACATGTCAATATGATGTGGGGCTGATTACAGTCATTTAGGAAGTCACTGAAAATGAGTTAGGCTGTGTTTTCGGCAGCGTTCACCTGGTTGTGAGCATTAGTGATGTGATAGGAGTGCTAGACTCCACCTGTGGCCTGGAAGCAGGCCCTGCTCGCAGACGGCCTTCCATTTTCGTGGCCCATTTCCCACCTGTACAACAGCATCCTGAAGATCCACGTCTTCGGAGGTGGGAGGAAGATGATGAGAGAAATACTGGCCTTCTTGGCAAGAAAAGAAACGCTTCATAAATTCAGTTGGCAGCGTGGTGAACGGGCTTCGTCGGGAAGGAGAGGCCACGCTCTCTCGCTGGGCACGCTCAGAACCATCCTCCTGCTGCAGTCCATCTAATCAGTCCTCCCGGAAGCATTTCAGTTGTCAGCACACACTCGGCTGACCTTGGGTTGCAAACCGTGTTCAACTGAAAAGTACTCCCCGGAAGGGGCGGTGAGCTGCTGGGCACGGCAGTGACACCACCTTCCTCCTCCAGTGTGCAGACAGCATTCCACACTTTCCTTTTGGGGTGTTATGACCTGTTTGCTTAAAACACAGATACAGCGTATGCATGCAAGCCATACCATCCGCAATCGTTTCCCAAACATTTGTGCGCTGTGGACAAAGAGCAAACAGCAGGGCGAGAACCCACCACGGCCTTCCCCGCTTCGGGCTTTGTGGCTGGCCCCCTTGTCCCCGCCTCAGGGGCCTCCTCACCTGCGGCTTGAGGGGCAAAGTGAGGCTGGGAAGAATCTGCACTTCACTCCCAGGGTGGCCGAGGCCTCTCTGGCAGAGCCCAGTGCCTCTCAGCATTTCTCCTCAACACTCTGGTAGTTCAAGGTTCGTACCAGGTCTACGGGGACTTTGCCAATGAGGTGTGAACAGCTTCTTCAAATGTCCACCCTGAGAACATTTCTAGGAGGGGAGGTGGGATCAGTCTCACTTAGTGGGAAGACTAAACACTTTGGAAAGAACTGCAATTTAAAACAGGCTCGGACAAAAACACGTGTGTGAAGGGCAGGAAGTGATCTGATTTAGCGGAGCCTGAAATTCTGAGGGCTTTGGACGGACGTGTGTAATATTCCATGTGAGAAGACCCAGGACAACTTGAGAATGGAGAAATACAAGGAAAATAAGCAGCTGATGTTCGTCTCACACATTCATCCAAACGTAAGACTCTAACAGGCAGAAACAGACTGAATGCGGTGAGAGCGACACTGAATGGTCCTGGTGAGGGGTGTGCGGCGGGTGTGGTGTTTTCCCGCAGTCTCCAGATACTGATCGGAATAGTCGTCGCTATGAATCGGGTGCGTGCATCAGGCCGAGCTGCAGGTGGGCGGGTCAAAGCGCAGACGGCCAAGGTGTGGCAGCATCGCCTGGAGGTTCTCCAGCCAGGAAAGTGCTCTAGACTTCGCTCCAAAGGAGGGTCAGTGACTGAGCACAGGAAGGCTGGACTCGAAAATAAGATCCTGATGACAACACCTTTCTTCACCAATTCATTCAAATTTTCAGAAAAGTTGTCACCATTTGATCACAATACAGGGGAGGGTCCTGTAGTTGTTTTGAAATTCACCCAGAACAGTTTACTGGTTAAGACGTTCTAGAAGCATCTTGCCCACAAACTGTTAGGTGTGGTTTGATATCTGATCAGTATGAGCTATGAAACCACGATAGCAACAAGGCCTCAGAAATTCAGTTTCTTTCAGAAAATCATTTAAGGGTTTCCTTCTCAGAATTAGGACACCCAGGTTAGAGGGGGGGGGGGAGGGAGGGAGGGGGAACTACAGTGATAAAGCTATTATAAATAAAGTTAATTTTTATTAGTTATTTTGAATAAAAATGTATTTGTGCAAAATAAAAGTCACTTAAAACTATAAGAGTGACAGATAGGGATGTTGTTCATGTGAAGAGCTCTTAACTGAACGTGGAGCGTGGGCCTCTCACTCCCAGGGCTTTGCTCTCTTGTCACATGGTCATCAACAACGGTGCCCTTGGACTTGGTGATGGAGAACTTGCTGGTGACTGGGTTGGGCGGCAATATTGGGGGAGCTTAAGGCCTCAGTGTCACTCAGCTCCCGGGTGATCAGGGATCCCGTGGCCCGCCTGGCAGTGGAGGCAGAGGGTGTGGTGGTGGGAGCAGAGGCTCGGCGGGGAGAGGTCGTGAAGCCATTCATGTGAGGGTGGTGCCCGAGCTGCTCGGAGAAGCTGGGAGAAGTGGCACAATTCCCCTTCTGGCACGTGGGGGGCCTGGGGGGTGGGGGAGAGGAGAAGGGCCTTCAGACCCTGCTGGAGGAGTGGGAGGAAGCAAGCAGGCCAGTCCACAGTCCGGCAGCCGGGGCCTGTCTCAGAAGAGCTGACACCACCGAGGCCTGGATGGGACCCGGGCCCAGGAAGCAGCTTCCAGATGAATAGCACCCATAGGAACAGAAAACAGGACACGGTTTAAGGCATTGTTGTTTACAGTAAAAGAATGCAAGGGGCCCTTAACACAGGAGGGATCTGGGCTCCCACTCCGACCTTCCTTGGTGGACAGGGCTGCCACGTAAGGTTAAAGCAGGGCCTCGAAGCCAATGAAGTGTGTGATGTCACGCACCTTGTGCCAAAATGCATGTTTCTCGAAGAGTTCACGCTCGCTCGTGTGCACACGTACACGGCACGCACGTGCAGAGGACGCTTAGGGTTGTACAAAATCTGAGGGGGCCCTGTGGGCGAGCAGCCCCGTGCACTTGGGGCGTAAAAGCCCGTTCCGCAGCTGGTGCCTGCTCTCTGGCCCCTCACGCAGTTAACACTGTCCACTCCTTCGTGCAGGAGAAGCCCTGGGCCCCCTCGGCTGAATGCTCTGGTCGCAGCAGCAGCAGCTGAGGGATACGAGCCCAGAGAGGGAGGACGACGGAGCTGCTGAATGAGTGTCATGAGAGTCACTGGGGTTGGCGCCGAGAGCGCCTCTGGGCTGGGAGGCCACAGGCGGCGTCCCCTGGAGTCCAGCTGTGCGTCTCCCAGCACCAGGCCAGTGGCCTGTGCCCAGGACCTGCACTCACCGCAGTCCAGTCGTGGCTCTCAGCAGCCTCTGAAGTCACGCCATGTGCAGAGACTTATTCAAACGACATGAGGTTTGCAGGTACCTAGAAGAGAAAGCTCAGCCTTTGTCAGGTTCCCACCTCTCAGATGGGGACAAGATGCTTCAGAACCTAAGATGGGACCAGGCCTTGCCCAGGGAGTCTGTGGAGGAGCAGGTCAGGTGGGGAGAGGGCACACAATAGTGACACTATGACCACTGCCACTCGTTAAGTGACTGCTGTGTGCCAGGCGCTGCTCTGAGCACTTCATCTGCATCGTGTCCTCGAGTCCTCAAACAACCCCATGAGGCAGGCACTGGAAGGATCCCATTATAAAGATGAGGAAACTGAGGCTTAGAGAGGGGAAGTACACAGCCATAAGTGGCAGGGCTAAGACACCAGAGCCATGCTCTCAATCACTCCCCCAGGTCCAAACAAAACCGAGAGGACACAGATCCCGCAGGAATGGGGACGGGGCGGCAAGATTAGCAGGTGGAAGCACAAGGAGTAAGTTTGGGGAGATCAGGAACCCCAAGACCTTCCAATAGCTATGTCTCCATGACATGGTCCCAGCTCCCTTTACTTGGGGACCACTGGCCCCAAGGTCAGGGTGTTGCCCCTCCCCTGGAAGCTGCTCACACGCCCCCAGCTCCAGGCCTCGTTGGCCCACAGTGCTGGGGGCGGGGCGGGGTGGGTTCCAGATCTGATGAGAAGCAATTTCATCAAAGACAAATCCCTCTTGGTGTCAAGGTGTCAGAGTGATGAGTTGGAGAAAGCGCACCTCCTTGCACCAGGAGGCAGGTACAAGGATGGTGACGGCAGCATTGCCCGAAATAGCAAGATCAGGAAGCCATTTTTGGGCTCACCAACAGAACTGATTTAAAAAACAGTACGAGTGGCCGAAGCCGGTTTGGCTCAGTGGATAGAGCGTCGGCCTGCGGATTGAAAGGTCCCAGGTTCGATTCCGGTCAAGGGCATGTACCTGGGTTGCGGGCACATCCCCAGTGGGAGATGTGCAGGAGGCAGCTGATCGATGTTTCTCTCTCATCGATGTTTCTAACTCTCTATCTCTCTCCCTTCCTCTCTGTAAAAAATCAATAAAATATATTTAAAAAACAGTACGAGTGAATGAATGAAAGCTACACATTGACACCGATGACTCTGAGAAACATGCTGCAGGAGAAAAGCAGGTCACAGAAGAGAATATACAGTTATGGTTCTCTTTATAAAAAAGTTTTTAAAAAACGTACCCCAACCAATACATCATGGAATCAATACATGTGATAACATTTTACGGGAACGGCAAACAAACAGATCGGGAGTTATGGGGTCGTGAGTTTAAATGTTAGTACAAACAGTTGTAAGAAATGCGATTCCCCCTAAAGAGGACTGATCTTGGCCCCTGGGACTCCCCCGGGAGTAGATGCATTTCTGCCCCGTCCTTGCGCCTCCTTGTTGCCCCACACGAAGGACGTGGCTTGAAATGACCCTCTGCTCTGGACGGTTCAGTTGTTGCCACGTTTTATTACTGTATACAGCAGAGAGCGGGAATATTTGGTTGAAAGTAAATTAGGAATAAAAAGGGAAAAGAGTAGAAAAATAAAAGGTCCTCCTTCCCTAGGTCTAAAAATTGGACAATAATACTGAAAAGTAGCAAAATCTTGCCATGCACCCCACACTTGCCACACATGGAATTCAACCCACTCATCCTTCTGACCAAACACCTGCTCTGCCACCGGGGTTTGACCCAGTTCCCTGCTACCTGCTGTGTCCCTGCTGCCACGCTTGGCTGCCCTCCCAGAGAGTGACCATTGGTGCTACTGGCCGGTACCCATGTGCCTCCACGGGCAGACAGCAAGGCCCTGTTCTCTCCGCTGCACCCTGTCCTGCTGGCCCACCTCAGGCAGCCCGTCCCCGTCAGGCCCAGGCCACCCAGCCTCCCGCTCAAGGTCACTCTGAGCTAATGAGGGTCCCAGCCAGCAGTGTGACCAGCAGAGGGCAGGACGTTCTTCCTCTCTGAATGTGACCTGAGGTGGCGTCAACCTTGTTCAAGCCCTGATGCCTTGATCACTTGGCATCATTTTGAGGTGACTGGCCACCAAAACCCAAAACCCCTTGTCTCTCCGTCGTGTAGACAGGCAATCGCATTTGTTGAACTCAGCGATTTTCTATCTCATGGCACACATTAATGAATTACTAAAATTCTGCAGCACATCAAAAATATATGCTGTTTTTTGCTGATCTGACCAAAGAATATGTATTATTTTGATTCATTCACACTGGATAGCTACTGTTGGCTGTTGTCCTTCCTCCCTCCCTTCCTAAGCAATCTAAGGGAAGAGGTCAGTGCTCCTAACTGAATAGTCAGGTAGTACACATTTTAAAAGTTCTTGTGGCACACTGGTTGAAAATTGCTGGTTTAATGTGAAAAAGGTATGTAAGCACTCTAGAAACCAGAGTTATAGTTTCTTGTGTATCATTTAAATATTTTTTACGTACAAACACACTGGTAATATATATGCCTGTGTATCTTAATACAAGCCAGATGGCCCTCACTGGAATCCTGGAGCCGTCAGCTGACCACACCCAGATCTGCCTCGTCTTTCTAACTGCTGTCGGTTGTTGCTCAGGGGACTGACCAAGGTGGCCGAGGCGTCGGGGTTTCCTCTCCTATCCAGGACAGCGCTGCAGTGCGCTCTGAACCGCACACTCTGTGTGCATGTGACACACCCCTCGGACAGGTTCCTGGCAGGCAAGCAGATGAGTCGACCGACTCGAATGCAATTTATTTTGTGCTTCCCTGTGGCATCTCAAGTTGATCCCTGCATGAGCCTTATCATCTTTGACGATCAGAGTGTCATCTATGGCCTCGCCTCTGTTTCAGAGGAAGGTCCGGAATAGGACCAAACTGAGCACAGAGTGAGCGACATGCCTTGGAGGCCGCCCCGCCCCGCCCCTTAGGAGAACGGCTTTGAGGGACCTGGAGGTCTATGGCTGCTGTGACCACAGCTGAGTCCCCCACTCCCAGACACATAGGCCTGCTGCGGGGTGAACTCCCCTTTGCTGAGGTCCCCTCAGACCTGGGCTGCTGCCTCCCAGCTCCTCTTATTTGTCCTCAAAGCTGCCAGCGTCTCCCCCAAGCCCTGGTGCTCTTCCCAAGACTGAGAGGAACCCGCTCCCCAGCCCCCTCCTCTGGCTGATCCCTGGGGAATTCAGGGGGGATTCCAACCCTGGCACCAGCAGCCACACTGCCTGCCCACCGACGCCCAGGGTCAGGAAACTCCGCCTGCCCATCTGGTGCTGAGGGCTGGGGCGGCCACTCCTCTCACAGGCCAGGGCCCCGGGAGGTGAGGCAGGAGAGCTCGGGGTGGCAAGCAGAGCCGGGTAGGCCCCACAGTTCGTGTCTGCCGCTTTCTGAGCCTCAGAGCCTCAGTGTGGAAGGGAGGCCCTGAGAGGACCGCCCTCACAGGGGTGTGGGAGGCCTGGGCCTATTGCTGAGGTGAAGCATCTGGAGTAATGCCCAGTCCTGGGGGGGTGGCGGGGGGAGGGACTCAGCCTTGAGCCAGGCCCAGCAGACCAGAGCCCCGTCAGCAGCAGCCACGGTGGTTCTCAGTACATTAGCTGTTGTTGTTGTTATTATTCCTAAGGACTGTGGGGGCCAGGAAGCCTGTTAGTCAGTCTGGAGTTTCCCATGAATCAACCTAAATAGCTGCTTCCGCCTAAACTTGGGGAGATACAGCATCTGCCTCCTACCAAGCTGTCCCTGATGGATAGTTCTGTGTGTTTCCTTCAGTGGGCAAGACACAGGGACCAGACTCAAAGTTCTGGTCTGAAGCTTTGTTGAAAGCTGAGCAGGGGTGCCCTGGCTCATGGGAAAAGGCTGATCAGCTCCCAGGGAAGGAGGGGCCCTGTTTTCTATGGACCAGGAGTCCCAAGAGTGGGAGAGGGTATTGCGGGTGACAGGCAGGATTTTGGTGACTTTACCTGAGGCCTGTTGCTTTTACATGCATCGTCCAAATGCTTGTGCCACAGTATTGCATGAAACCGGGAGCCAGTTTGGAACTTGTAAACATTGCCTGACGGGTAGAGAAACCACTGGTTAAGAAGAGGGTGGACACGGGTAATAAACCGAGGAGGCTCAGGAGCAGCCCAGGGCAAGCCCGGGGCTTGGGTCAGGACACTGCCATTCTCATGACACAGGGGTGTCCCTGAGCTCTCCAAAGACCCTCCTGCCACATGGTTGCTGCCTCACCAGCATCCTATTATTTACTCCAAGAGCCTGAGGCTGCAGCTCAAGGGGCGATGGGCCCAGTTGCCACAGATGAGGCCACAGGAGGATTCCTGCTGCCACATGCCATGCGCACTGCTCAGTGGACACAGGGGACTAGTGAGGGGACCCTGCGAACACCAGCACCTAAAGCAAAGGGAAAGCTGCGACCCCAGAAGTGCCTACATGCAGCAGAAGAGGCTGGGGCGGGAGGGCTGCGGGCACCGGCTCAGCGCCTACCTTTGTCAGGGTTGTTCAGCTGGAAGATGTCCGGGTGCTCGGGGTCATCCGGCAGCTGCACCATCCAGCCCACGATGGAGACCTTTTTGCCAGGCGTGGATTTGTACTGGAGAGCAACGCACAGCCAGGAGCTCACATCCTGCCTCCCCTCGGAGGGCTGAGGAGGCCACGCCACGGTTCCTTGCCACACCCACCCACCCACTCCCTGCAGTTCTCACGAGATAAAGGCCCAGCCCAGAGAGGCCTTTCCCGGGACTTACGTGTTTTCTGTCTGTGCCCCGCAAGGACTTGGCTCCATAGTACAGGAGGGTGGATCCTGAGAGGATGACCCAGTACCTGGTCCAGGAGGACAGCTGCACAGGAAGGAGGCTGAGTGACAACCCCGCGAGTGGTGGGGCAGGCGCAGGGGCCTGATCACACACCCAGCCACAGGGTGGAAGGGGCCCCCTCCCAACCAATCACTGGCCCCGACCCCCTACTGCCACCTCCCCCATGACCTGGAGGAGCAGACTGTCCTCAACCTATACCCACCTCCTTCCCGCCTGGTCTAGGGCAGTGCCAAGGCACAATTTCTGTGTGTGCAGGTGACCTGGGCCCACGAATGTCCCGGGAAAAACATTTTAACACCACAGACATGGTAAACCACAGCCTAGGGCCATAATGTCTGCGATGGGTAGGGGTGGGGGGACTCGGCGGTGACTGAATGGAAGCGCTTTTGAAGAATTTGAGGCTGGAAGTGGGAAACCCACAGGCGGCACTGCAGGCACGGCTCTGCTTCTCTAGGGAAGGCCGTGCTCAGGGCCCCGCGTGGAGGGTGGAGGCCAGCACTGGCGCCCAGGGCCCGCTCTTAGGTTGGGGGAAATCAGTGTGGGGGCCTCTGGTTCTGCAGAGGCGAAGCGAATGCCTCCTGTGGGGAGCGGATGGCTCTGTACCTCCGCCTGCCAGACCTCTCTGAGGACACCACAGGTTTAAGTAACACATGTGTGTGTGTATGTTGAACACTTACCTTTACTCGGTGTAAGAAACTCCATTATTTCCCATTCTATTCTACTAAAAACAATGGGTCATGACCTCCTGAATTGATTTCATCACTTCCTGTCACCCCCCCCACCCCACCCCCCGCAGACATATGGTCCTTCTAGGCTATGGTTTACCATGTCTGTGGTTTTAACACGGCTTTTAGGGTGCTGGCTTGCAAGCCTCAGAGTGGCTGCGGCCGGCACTCTGCATGGAAAAGAGGCAGGCAGGTCCGTACCACAGGCCGGATGTAGGGCCCATGTCACGGGATGCTTTGTGACACTCGGGTCCAAGGACAGTGTGGGGCCCAGCCGGGGTGAAGACTCCATCTCACTCGAGAACGCATGTGGCATTCTGGCCCAGTCCTTAGCATGCAGGCGCTATTTCACCGCAATTCCCAGATGCAGAAACAGCTCCCTCCCCTCCGTGGCACACCCAGGGCTGGGCGGGTTGGCGGGTCTCCAGAGCCGGCCCCTCACTGAGCCACACGCCGCCTCCGGACGAAGGTGTCTGACTTACTGTGGGCTTCCGTCCTTCCTTGAGCAGAGTCTTCCTTCTCAAGGGCCCCTCCATGGTGGGCACGGCCGCCGAGCTCCCCAGCGCACAGATGCAGGGGCCGGTGGGGCTGAGGGGAGGCCACGGGTCAGATAGATCTACAGGAGCTGAGGTCAGACACCCTCTCACCACCGGGGCCCAGGATGCTGCCCAGACAGAGGCCTTACAGTGCTGGGCAAGGCCACAGGGAGCAGGAGGAGAGGAGGCTCTGGGCTCCCCCCATCTGAGAACTCGCCTCCCTCATCTACCTGAGTGCTGCCGAGCTCCACGTGTGGTGACTAAGCTCCTGGTAACCCAGGCCCCTCGCAGCCCTGAACCCCATCCTGACCCGGGCACCCCACAGCCCTGTACCCCATCCTGACCCAGGCCCCTCACAGCCCCTGCACCCCATCCTGACCCGGGCACCCTGCAGCCCTGCACCCCATCCTGACCCGGGCACCCCCGCAGCCCTGCACCCCATCCTGATCCAGGCCCCTCACAGCCCTGCACCCCATCCTGACCCGGGCACCCCGCAGCCCTGCACCCCATCCTGACCCGGGCACCCTGCAGCCCTGCACCCCATCCTGACCCAGGCCCCTCACAGCCCCTGCACCTCATCCGACCACCGCTTCCTCTCCACTTGGGGAACTTGGGGATCACACAGCCCCTCCTTTTTGCGTTGGCAGAAGCCTGGAGGAGCATGGAGGAAGTGCGAGAGGTGGGGTGAAGTGAGAAGGGGCACAGGGGACCCCCACACTGCCAAGCTCTGCACTTTTCTCAGGGTTCCTCTTTCACCCTCTGCCATGGGGATTCAGGCACCACCTATGGGTGAAGGCATCCAAGTGCAGCACCAGCCCAGATCTCTGTCAGCCCAATTTCAGACCCAGAGCTCTGCTTACTGTCCCCTGCGCCTGCCTCATCCAGCCTCCCCAGACCCCTCCCTCAGCCTGCACCTTCCCCCAGGGAACACCACCCACCCAGCTGAGCCCAAACCTAGGGGTTTTCTTCTCTCACCCTCCACCCCTGCAACGCCTGCCTGTCCACCTCAGCCTTCCCACTCCCCCCAGCTCGGCAGAACTTGATCTGCCTGTGACCGATCAGTCCACGCTCAACCCTGGTCTCACAGCATCGACTCCTGCCTTCCTCCCGTGTACTCCACGCACGGCCAGGATGGCCTGGTCACGCCACCTCCCCTCCCTTCCACGCCCACTCTCACTGTCTCCATTGCCTTTGGACCACCATCCTTCCCCTCCCATCCTTCCCCTTTCCCCTCACCCCCCCACCCCCACCCCCATCGGTTGTGGCTCCGCCCACTTTTCCAGCCTCATCTTATACGCTTTCCTCTCTCATTTCCTTGGATCCTGCCATTCCTTTGCGTGGAATCTCCCGCTCTTCCTGCCTCAGGCCCACAGACTGTCCCTTTGCCTGGGGCACCCTTATACCCCCTCTGCCTCCCTCCCTCATTTCACCAGGTTAATTCCTACCTCTCTTCCCGTCTTTTCTCCAGGGAGCCCCTCCCTGCTCTCCCCTCCCAGGGCACCCCCTTCTCTGGGACCTGAGCACCTGGGATTTTCTGTTCGTTTAGGTCTCGTCTGTAACAGCCTCTAGCACAGAGCGTGGCACCCCGCACACGGCACCCAGCAGGCACCCTATTGCTCTCTGTCGCGTGGACGGACACACGAATAAATGGATACCTGTAGACGCAGCTCCGGGTCCTGGGAGAATTCCGAACTGGAACTCTCCAGTTGGGCCCCAGCGTGGCGTAGAGACGTCCCCTGCTTCGGAGGAAAAGGCTGAGTGTTAGCCACAGGCTGGGGAGACAGGTAGCTGACAGAGGCGAGAGCCTCTCAGACTGTGGGTGTCAGCCCCACCCCACATCTCCCCCTCGTCAAGCTCCAAGCACATCTGGGGCAGCTGAGCTGCCAGTCGCTGAACAGACGCCCCGGGTCTCCAGGTCAGTTTCCCGTGGGAAGGTGAGTGCAGTGAGCGGCCGGGCGCAATACAGAAAACGATGGATCTGCTGTAGTTTCTGAAAAGCTTGGGTACTTCATGATTGGCCACACCGCTGGGCACCGGGAACGGGGGTCACACCACATGTCACCCTGTGAGTGAGCTGCTCCCCGCCCAGCCACACGGGGCTCCGTGAGCAGGCAGGTCTGGGAGTGAACTTCGTGGTGCCATCCCTGTGTGGGGGGGAGTCTCCTCATTTGGTCCGAGTTCCCGCTGAGCCGAGGCTGGTGTGGAGCTGGAAACTGGCCCCTTCTTTCACCCTCTCTTCTCAGGGGTCTCCTTTCCCCAGCGCCCCAGGAAAATGTGCAACCAGACCTCCTGCTGACACTAGGAGGTCCTCAGCCCCCTGCCACCATGCCGTCCCCTTTTCTGAGACAGTCCCTGGCTGCACGCTTAGCACACGCGTGGCCGGACTGACTACTGATGGAGCTTTAAGGCAGCACCTTCCGAGCAGGCTCTCCGGGCGCTTCCTAAGGGAGCGTGGACGCCAGGCCATGCACTCCTCTCCGGAGCTTTGTGAGAGCACCATTAGCCTCCCCAGAATGGGGAAACTGAGGCTCCATGATGTGAGGACACTTGACAGGACGGTGAGCCTAGCTCGCCAGGATCTGGACCCAGTCTGTCTGACTCTGTGGTCTAAGCTCCTCCCACACCTCTCAGGCTGGGCAGAGGCTGGCGTGTCGCATGGTGGAGCCTGCCATGGGACTGGGCCAGGTCTGGAGGCAGCACTGTGCAGCGGCTCCCTGCAGGCTTCTCTGGGAGGCCCCAGTTCTTGAGTTTCTGTGCAGCGCATGCTGAATGGGCTTTGTCGGAATGTCTCTGATTGACATGGGGCCCCTCTCCAGAACCAACCTTTCCTGGCTGGGAACACGTGACTGAACAGAATGCACCCCAGGAGGGCCCCTTTCCAGTCTTCCCACCCCTGTTCCCCCCCAGCCAGGGTTGGATCGTGGGGGTGGCAGGGAGGAGGGCTGCAGGAGACAACCCTGCTCATGGGAAGTCTGGTCTGGAGAATTGTGGGATGGCAACCCAGTAGAACATCTCAGTCCCAAAGGGTGTGCAAGCTGGTGATAAGGATGGCGATAGGACGATGGGATGGGGGATGGGGGCGATGGTGGGCACGACGGTGGACGGTGGGGGTGATGAGCGAAGGTGAGGAAGGGATGATGGTGCCAGGTAATGTGCTCAGCGGTATTCATTCACTACTTTGTTTAATCACACAACTCTGGGAGGCAGGCACTGCTCGTATGCCCACCTTTTAGATAAGCAATCTGAGGCTTGGAGAGGCGCAACTTGCCCAAGGTCACGGCACTAGGAAAAGGAAGAGTGGGGGGTGCTGTTGAGGACGCAGCCGGGTCCTGCTTGGGCCAACAGCACCGCGAGGATTCAGGCTGGCCGGACAGGCCCGCAGGACACTTCCCGGACAGTTTTCTAGGTGCCACAGTAGCTGGCAGGTACCTTGGGGGCTGAATTTCATAATTTAACCCCGAGTCCCTGTTACTGATCTAGGAGGTTGGGGGGCAGGGAGAAGTCTTGGATAATAATCACCTTGAGGTCTCAGTCATCTTGCCTTAGCAGGAATAGGCCCCCCCATGCTTCTATCTCAGTGCACGGAGCCCCTGGTGGGAGTGCACCTGTGGAGGGCCCACCTGCACCAGCAAACCCTGGATGGGCACTTGACCCTGGCCGCTTGCTGATGATTCGCCCTCATCTGCAGGCAGAAGCCGCCGCCCGAGTTCTGTGGGCCCTGGATGTCTCCCCAGCAGCACTTGTTACAGCACTTTTACCGCCTGTGAGCGGCTCTCTCTCTTCCGGGCAATGTCCCTGATCCACGAGTGGGTCCCTAGGAGCCGCATTTGCACTTAAGTGTAGCTGAGCGGATAGGACACCTGAGCCGAGCCAAGTCAATCCGATATTCTTTCCTGGCAATGAGGAATCGGATGTGAGAGGCTGAGAGTCGGGCTCTGTGGCGGGGGGAAGCCGTAACACATGCACCTTCCCCTCTGTGAGCTGACAGGTCTAGAAGTCCGGGCTGCAGAGAGAGAGAGGGGAGCAGAGCGGATATCCACAGAGAAGGGTCCACACGAGGCCCACGGCCTAGGCCAGTGATGGCGAACCTTATGAGCTCGGCGTGCAGCATTTGAAAACCCTAACTTAACTCTGGTGCCGTGTCACATATAGAAATGTTTTGATCTTTGCAACCATAGTAAAACAAAGACTTATATTTTTGACATTTATTTTATATATTTAAATGCCACTTAACAAAGAAAAATCAACCAAAAAAATGAGTCCTCACCTCTGACACGTGTGGACCCATCACTGTCCTAGGACCTGACTCTGGGCGGTAGGCATTGGACAGAGAGGTGGCAGGTTTCTCGGTACTTATGAAGCTTCAGCAGCTTATGGGCAGGGCCCAGCCCTTGTCAGCTGGGGCCCAAGGGCAGGGTCAAGAGAAAGGCCCAGGGACCACTGCTCACTATTCCCTCTCTCAGGGGCCTAAGCTCCCGGGTGGAGCCCCAGTTGTCAGACTTCAGTGTCTGCTGCTGAGAACAAGGAAGAGACGGCATCTTTGAGGGAAACCAATGTCAGAAGCTCGGCTCATCATCCAACTGGGCTGCCACCCGAGGCAGAGCAGCCGGACGGAGGACCAGGGCAGGAAGGGCCTGCAGAAACTGGACTGAAGGTGGCAGGTGAGGGACACAAGCCGGGGATTCCTGGCCCTCAGCCTCTGTGAGAATCACCCTGAAAACAGTCGCTCTCGTGGTTGCACCTCAGTTGAAATGGACCCTCACCTCCAGGATGGCCTCCAGAGCTTCAACTCCCTCTCCCAATCACGGCAGAGTTTGGGATTCAACTGGCACCTTGCACCCTGGCACACCAGGGCATCTGCCAGAGTCCTCTGATCTTCTCAAGGAAGGAAAAGAGTGTCTTTAAAAACAGATTTGAGGGGATCAGGCTTGGGGCTCTGTTGCCACCACTCCACTTTCCTGGGGTCTCCCTAAGGGGGCTGGGAGATCGCATCTGCTAAGAACAAGCAAACCTCACACAGCAAAGAAATTAAAACACCAACCTCCTCAACACCCTAGAGCACCCGTGCGTCCGAACTGCCGCAGGCCTTTCTTACAGGGCTCTTCCCCCGGTCAGTGCTTCCTGGGGGCCAGCCAGGGCTGAGGACACTTGCCTTCCCCATAGTCCATCCACTCTGTGATGACTGAGCGGCCATCTGGGAATTTTCTCTTCCCCCACCCAGCTTTAGACTCCTGATCACTTGCTTGCTGGCAAGAGGTACCTACTGAGTGAAATTCATAAACATCCCAAAGTAAGTTTCCCCAATGGAGCACTTCCACTTATGTGCTAAGTACTTCCTGTGGGCACCCTCCCTGCAGAGCTGAGGGACCTGAGGCTCAGAGATTGAGGGACAGGCCCAAGGTCGCTGAGGCAGCAGGCAGGCCTGACCGCAGGCCCCTCTGATCTGCAGGCAATGTCCAGAGCCAGACTGCGAGGTCTCACTGAGGTGCACTAGCACCCGCTCTCCGGCGGTGACTCTTGGAGACACCACGCACTCCCGGGCCACCTCTCCCATCCTGGCATACTGCTCAGGCCCAGCGGCCTCCTCGGGTCCACTGTGGTCCTCCCACCAAGTGTCCCTGGGCTGCTGCTTAACCCTCACCTCTGCAGGGGCACAAAGAAGCACCTGCTGCCTCTACTGATGGCCTGACTGGAGGATTCCCTCCTCCTTTAATTTCTGAGGAGCCCGAGGTTTGCTGAGGTCAGCCTGGTGCCACGCCCACAGCCCTACTTCCATGGAGTCCATGGGACAATGGAAAGGTAGCCTCCCTCCCTCCTGAGCGCGTGACCCTCAGGGGGTGTCTGACAGGGAGCAGTTGCTTAATAAATGGGCACTGAATAAATGAATGAGCGAATGAATGAGGGAGGGAGAGAAGGAAGGAAGGAAGTAAGGGAGGAAGGAAGGGAGGGAGGAAGGAAGGAGCCAATGATTAGGTCCAGGTGTGGATGATGTTCAGGATCTTGGCACCATGCTGTTTCCCACTCGATGTCCCCTCGTTGGCCTGTGGCCCGGGGAGATTCGGGCGTGCCCAGCAGACCTGCAGTCCGCCCTGGTGCCTGCCTGGTTCCCATCCCACTGCTGAGGGGCCCAGAGCCAGGGCAGTGGCCTGCCTGCCTGAGAGAATGAGAGCGAAGCAATGCCCCTCCAGGAGCCCCAGAGGGAAGGGCCTTGCTGCCCCCACTTCCTGCCCTCCATCAGGGGTTCACAAGGACAGACAGACTGACTGACCGACATGGGGCCAGTGCCTGCAGCTGTCACATGGCCCTGGACAAGGCCTGAAAGGTGATGGAGAGGTAGGCTCAGTGGTCAGGAAGACGTGGATTTGGGCAGCTCTGCCCCGGCAGAGTGTGAGCAAGCGGGGTCATTTCACCTCTCTGAGCCCAGCCGTCCACGTGCATAAACGGGGCCCCCTGGATAACCGCTGTGTAGCAGCTCATGAAGACTCAGTGAGACCAGGACGGTGCCTGGCACACAGCGACTGCTCCACAAGATCACTCATCACCGGTCACACCTCTGTCTGCCCTGTGAGGACCTGCTGGCAGCACCCACCTCCTCTCTGGCCATTTTCTGATTATGGGGACTGAGGAGCCAGGAGGCTCAGCACCAGAGGATGTGTGTATGTGTGTGAGTGTGTGTGTGCCTGTGTGTGTATGCATGTGTGAGGCGTGTATCTGTGTGAGGTATGCATGCGCATGCATGCATGTGAATGTACGTGTGTGGGTATGTGCACCCACATGTGTAAGAGGATGTGAGTGTGTGTGAGAGAGTGCATAACTGTGTGAGTGTGCTGTGTGTGCGGGCCACTGAAGGATGGTGGGAACCTGCTTCTCGTAGCCTTCCTGTCACTGGTTGCTGCCTGCCTCCCTTACAGTCACTACGACGCCCTTCACTCTGTGGCCCCACGGCTGTGGGAGCTCCCCATTCAGAGCCCTGTCTTCCCAGGGCCCAGGTGTGCCTGGCACAGAGAAAGCATACTGTGTGGAGCAGGTGCTGAGGTGAATTCCTGAGCTGGAGCCGAACCCTGGGCTGAGGGATCCACGTTGCGGTCACCAGTGCCCAGCAGGTGGTTGTCAGCCCAGGGCCTGAGGCCATGTGTTGCAATACTCTCAGACCCCACCAGGCGGAGCAACATGCCGCCTGCAGGCTAGGCCCATCCTCAGGCATCTGGCTGCAAGAACCCACATTTCAGACCAGTCTCCCCAGCAGCTCGGCCTGAGGGAGAGGCGCTGGCCTTGGCCCTGGGCTAGCTCGGGACCAGGTGATGAGGGGCTGCTCAGAACATGGGGCTGGTCCCCCACCCCTCCTCCCTCGGTGGGTCCTGCCCCTGGGCTGAGCTGTCCTGAGGAGCCACAGAGCAGCCTCCCGGGTGGACCCGTGGGATGAGGTTGGGGTGGGTCCCTGCCTGGAGCGGTCTCCAGCTCCCTGGGCCCCGGGCACCTCCTGGGAGGGAGGCCACGCTGAGGCCACACTCAGGCCACACTCACCTTTCCAGCCCTGAAGACATTTCTTCACTAAACTCTGAGCTCTCACTACTGCCTGGAAAAGGAACACAGATCAGTGAGCAAGGCGGCCTCACCTGAGAGGAGCCAATCTGGAAAGGCCTCTTCTCCTGGCTCCCTGGGCCCAGGCCCCCGAGCGCCACAGAAGCGCCAGAGCGATGGCCTCCTGACCCTGGGCTCCTGCTGCTTCTACTTCTGCCTCTCCGCGCCGGGAGGGTGCAAAGCACCGGCTGTCCCACTGTTCCCCGGGGGGGCCTCTGCTCCCTTCCCACGGCCCCTGGAAGGCTGCACTGCCTACCCACGACACGGGAGTCTGGGTCCCTGGGCCTCTGCTGGGCCTGGCCTGGCCCCCACTGCCTCCCTCTGGCCTAAGGAAAACTGGTGCTAGAACAGGTCTCACCCGGTGAGGACAGAGCAAATAGCACTTCCTCTCCGAGGGTCAGGGCTTGACTAGACACTGGTCAGAGCCGCTGCCCAGCACTGGAAGCCTCGAGGGGTCCCTTAGACCTCTGGCCAGCACACACAGACACACACACAGGGCTCAAGCGCGCCCCCCCCTCCCCCCGACCTGCTTCTCAGGGGCTCTCCACGGCCACCTCCGGCACAAGACACACTTTCTTCTGCCACTTCACTGACACCACGTGCCTTTGTACGGACCCTCAGTCCTCGAGGTACCCCGGCTCAGGGGTCTTGGCCTGGGCTACCTGCTGGCACCAAGGCTGGGCAGTGGGAAAGGGGAAGGAGGGGTCCAGGTCGCTGGGGATTACAGGACAGAGAGGACCTGTTCAGCTCCAAATGGCACATGCACACGGCTGCCTGCTCCAGGCAGAAAAACCCCTGAGTTTCCGAACACAGGAGCCAAGGCCAGCACCGGTGAGCTCCCACCGTACACTGGGCGGCACTGTGACTCGGCTTTCTGTCCAGGAAGAGCAGGGCCTGGGTCCAGGCACAGCTCACACCACCCTCGGCTCCTGCCCTCGCCCAGCCCGGCCTCCGCGGTGCAGTGCCTTCCACTGACAGGGGCCCGTGTCTGGCTGAGTGCTCCTGGGCGGCGTTTCCCAGCTGGCTCAGAACCACCCCAAGGACACGCCAAGGAAAGGGTCCCCTGGCCACATCCTGAGGGAACTGCGACTCTGGGCCCTGGTGACCACAATGCCCCAGCATTTCAGAGTCTGAGAGCTGAGAGGAGACCTGCTCACCTCTGAGCCAGCCTTGCCCCACGCGCTGCCCAGCTCCCCTCCCAGGTGTACCCTCTGAACACACTGCACACTCCTGACGAGGTCCCAACAGGATGGCTCCTCCCAGGTGGAGGTGGACGCGGCCTGGCCTGGCCCGGGTTTTCTGTGCTGGGAGACGGCTGTCCCCTGGAGTGACGCTGCCTCAGACAGGGGCCGCATTTCACAGGAGTGTGGGATTTTTTTCTTGTCCCCACACACCCTCCCCACACTCATGGGCCCTCCACTCTGCGGCCTCACTGGATCAAACCCCTGCCTGGCAACTATCTAAACCACCACCAGTACCAGGAGGGCTCCCTGTTAAGGAAAGCAGACGGACACACGGACACAGGACCACAGAAGCACAAGTATGCTGAAAGGGCACGGCCAGCAGACAGGACACGTGTCTAGTGGCAGAAAGGACGGGTGACCTGGGCACTGCAAGAGGACTCTGCCCTCACCCATCCCGGCCTCAGCAGGGCAGTGCCTTCCACTGACATGAGCACGTGTCCGGCTGAAGCTCAGGCGTGCAATCGCACCCTTAAGATCACCTTCTCAGCCTCCCTAACTCTAACTTTTCGGAGTGAAGCAAGGACCTGCGTGAGAACCCGGTGGCCCCGGTGGTCTGTCCTAAGGCAGCCTCCCCACTTTGCCCTAAGGCTGGGGCCTGTGGCTCTCCCGGGACAGAGTCCCTCAGGGCAGCGGCCAGGCTCTGCCAGCTGCCAGCCAGGGACAGCGGGTCTCAGGTGTGTGTCTGGCTGCTTCTTCCACCCGTTTGCTGTGCTCAGGGCCACCGGTAGGATGAGGACAAGCCCAGGCATTTCGTGACACCCAGAGGCCAGAAAGGAGAGCCCCTGGCAGGGCGACTCCTGAGGAGCCCTCTCTGCGGGGTCAGGCCACCGGGCGCGGCACAGTGACAGACAGACACGAGCACACGCCGGCTGTGCCATGCTGCCGCGCGCAGCCAGACGCTTACCTAGCGAGAGTCCATTGGTGACGGCGGAGGAGGAGGTGAGGGCGGGGCCCCTGCGAGGGCTGCGGGACTCTAGGACACTGTCGTCCAGCAGGTGCCTCGCTTTCTCCGATGGGAATGTCGCACTTTTACTCTCAACTACACTCAACTGACACATCATACTGGAAACGGAAAGGAAGAGAGAGGCAGAGCTCCTTACCTACCGAGTCACAGGGTTCCACCTGCCTGGGCTCCTGGCAGAGGGCGCACCTGCAGGCAAAGACCTCCACCCAGATCCAGGGAGCACGGCCAGGCGCTGCCCTATCTCACGGCGTGACCTTGGGCAAGTCCCAGCCTTTGTCTGGGCCTCAGTTTCCCCATCTGTCCAGTGGGGACTAACTGTACTTGCCCTTCCTAACTCCCAGGATGATTATGAGGCGTGAGCGAGTGGGTGGTACTTGTGAGCAATGGGGCGCGCAGTGAAGGGGGAGTGTGACCCTGCGGCATCATGTCTGCTTCTGGTTCTGGAGTCGCACACACTTGGTCCAAGTCCTTGCTCCCACCTTACAATTGGCAGGTACTTTGCCCCATTGAACCTCACTGGGCTCATGCATATCACAGCACCTACCTCTCAGGCCTGCAGGGCTCAGTGAGATAATACATGGCGGGATAGAACAGAGAAAGAGCAACCCCTTTCTCCTCCAGCCCAGGAGCGACTCCAGGGCCTGCCTGGCTGGCTAAGGCTTGTGTCTTGGTGGAAGGAAGGAAGGAAGGAAGGAAGGAAGGAAGGAAGGAAGGAAGGAGATGGAAGAGGCAGGCAGGCAGGAACAGAGGGAGGGAGGGACCCAGCTGTAAGGAGCCTGTGCCCAGTACCCTGGGGACACAGGCATGGCTGCCCTGGCCATGCTGAGGACCACCCATGTCGCCCAGCTGTCAGCCCCACGGGCTGAGGAACCGGGGAGATGCCCTGATCTGCAGACTCACTCCAGCAATGGGCAAGCAGAGACTCTGAGCCCTGAGACTGGCAGGCACAGTGCCCACTGGACTTTGGGTTTACAAAGGGAGGCACTCACTGAGCTTGGGCAAACTTACAGAGGGAGTCCCACCACTGCTTCCCTGCCCTTGCCTGCATGCTTCCTCCACCGGCTACTGAGTGGTGAGACCTGTCGCCAGGACCACCCCAGCTCTTCCTGACCCCGTGCCAGTGTGAGGAGAGGGCACCAGCCAGGGATACCAGCAGCATCGTCTGCCCTCCCAGATGGGGTGGGAGAGCTCCAACGGGCAAGCACCCCCTTGGCTTATTTTTACGCTCAGCCTGTCCAGAGCCCGAGCGGGGCTCGCTCAGTTACCCACTTGTTGCCCAGACTGTGGCTCTTCCTGTGTCTTGGGACCGGGGGTGTGGGGAGGCTGCCAGCCACAGACGCGTCAGGACAGGTAGGCCGCCGGCTGAACCTTGTGGAGCTGGATCCGGCAGAGGGGCCTGTGAACAGAGCAGAGAGCATCCTGTGACGGGGCTGAGGAGGCTCGGGGGGTGGGGCCTGGGTTGCGGGTAAGGCACTGGCCCAGCTGTCACAGGCGGAGCAGGTTCAGCGGGCCCCGTGGCTCCCTATTCATGAGACACTGACCCCTCACGCCCAGCATAGCTAACTTCCACGGTGACAGCAGCCTGGACGGCCGGTGGCCTGCTGTGCACAGCGCCCCTGCCTGGGCGAGACTTACCCAAGCCATCCAGCAGGTGGCAGAGACTTCACAGCCTGCCTTGTGAATCCAAGGCTGGTGCCCACCCTGTGCCCTTCCCCAGCCACTTTCTCCTCTCCGCCACGCATTCCACAGAAGGGACGGAGAGCGTGTGAGGGCAGAGGGAGGACTCACTGAGCGAGAGCACAGCTAGAGAGGCAGGGGCTCTGCCCCGGGCCTGCCAGGTACTGCCTGGGTGGCCTTGGGCGGGTTGCTTAACTTACTCCCTTGAGCCTCTGTTTCCTCATCTGAAAAGTGGGAATAATTCAACTCACCTTGCAGGTGGCTGGGAGGAGTCCTGAGGTGGTGAAAGCAGTTTCACAGTCAGCACTCACACTTGTTTTATATAATTTGTACCATGTTCTCCTCAGGCCCAGTCCTGGGGACAACAGGGGTCCTCAAGCCAGGAGGCTGGGCCACACACCCACTGAGCAGCACGCGCAGGACGGAGGAGGGACGTGCCTGCTGGCCAGTCCACAGCTACTAGTATATGGAGGGGCCTGGTCCTGCCGCTGCTGTTCTCTTTAGGGCTGTGCTCGTGGCTCTGGAAGGGAGGTGACCCCAGGGGCTAGGCCTTAGCTACCTGGGACAGACAGGAAGTGGGCCAGGGTTTCTGCACACCGAAGGGCACACCCAGGGACTGTGCCGGGCTGTGCGGGAGCCTCCCCAGAGGGCCTGGGAGGCCTGTGTCCATCCAGGGCCCCACAGCCTCCCACAAGCTGCTGTCATCCACAGGGACCTCCAGTGTGCCTGGCTCATCGCTTGTGAATGTCCCAGACACCACTGCGGACGGTCTAGCTCCCTCTGGCACTTGGGAAGGTTCATGAGGCAGCTCGCATCTCCTCGAGCTCGGAGTTCCTGCTGCCTCACCCTGCTCGCCCCTCTATACCCCACTCTGCACACCCCAATCTTCATTTCCCCAGGGCCCCCCATAATCCCTTTACTAGGCCTTGGCCAACTTTCTCCACTGTTCCCCTCAACAACTATCCCCAAATGTCCCCTTTCTCCTAAGCCCCTGCACAACTCAGGCCCCTCACTTCAAACGATGGCACTCTGCTTCCGGGAGAACGCACGGTGGTCAGGCTCCGTCTCTCACGCCAGCCGGGCAGTGGCCACGGGCTCCTCCACCCACACCAGCCTTCCTGTTGGCCTGGAGAAGGGGCCTCCTCCATCCAAAGCCAGTCTCTCCTCTCCAGTCCTGTTGTCTCTGAGAACTCACTCCACCATTCCCCTTCCCTCTGGCCCCTTCCTCCAGCCCATAAACACTCGTCTCTCATTTTCTGTAAAATAAGGCCCCTTGGCCCCAGGGCTGCCTCCCTGTCAGTCACGTGTCCTCAAACAGAGGTCTGTAGTCAACTACACTCTACGGGGCCACGTGTGTACGGTCCATCGTTGACAGAAACGTCATTACGTGGCACACACTGTAATGAGCTCAGAGCGGCACAGCTTGGACCGCACCAGCACAGCCAGGGTCCGTGAGGCTTGAGGAGTGGGGAGCACTGAAGCGGTACCTAAGGAAAGAGAGGTGCGTGTGTGCACTTTCCTGGCGAGGGTTTCACTGTCACTCAGCTTCTCTGAGGCTGGAATCCTTAGTCGGGGCTTGTGCCAGGGCTCTCGGGGTGAGTATGGGAAGGCAGTGTCTCGGGCCCGTCCCCCCAGGTTCTCATTTCATTGCTCAGGTGGGGCTGGGCACCGCTCTCTCGGTGACTCCAGTGTACACGCCCACGAATCCAGTGTACACCCCCATGAATCCAGTGTACACGCCCATGAATCCAGTGTACACCCCCATGAATCCAGTGTACACGCCCACGAATCCAGTGTACACCCAAGGGAAGAACTTCTGCTCAAAGAGCTGGAGTGACAGCGAGCTCTGCCCTGGAGGAAATGTCTGTGCAGCTGCCGCAGAGAGGAAAGGAAGGAGGGAAGCCACCCTGCTTTGTTTTTGTTTTGCACATGTTGCTCAATAAATGAATCCGTGCAGAGGGTGAAATTCGCCTTGTTTATCAGCGGGATTACGGTCTCTGCCTGAGTCACTCTGGCTCCCACCCTGAGTTCAGAAAATATTTTGTAAAGGTCAGGTCGCATGGCTCCTCCCCCATGGTTTGAACTGGAACTGGACTCCCTGGTGTGTCACAGCAATAAAAACGGTGATAATTACGGTTGGACATCCCGTGCCTGGCACCATACTGTGTGCACGGGCTGCAATCCAGGAGCTGGGTACTTAGTAGGCCCGTTTGACAGGTAGGAAAGCCAGGGCTTATATATCCACGACATGCAGGACTTGAACCCAGGGGTACAGCATGGGCAGAGGAGCTCTGCAGTTCGAAGGTCAGGCATTAGTGAAAACTGGAGGAGGAGGGAACAGTGCGTGTTGGAGGTGATCTGGTAACTTCCTCCAGGAAACGGATGACTATTTCCAGCTGCTATTTTTGCGAAAGGGAAGGTGAAGCGGACTAACATGTGTTATGCACCAACCGTGTGCCAGGCTTGTCTAACACTCCCACATCCTATGTCACCGAGCTCCCTGCAGTGGCTGCTTTGACTATCGCCATTTTACAAGGGACGCTCGGAGCACAACTGGTCACTCAGGGGAGGGGTGCTGGGTTTGTTCTCCTACCCAGCTGTGGGTGCAGCGAGAGCTGGACACACGAGGCTCTTCCGGTCGCTTCCTGGGCCGCCTGCTCACTCCTAATGGGCGCCCTTCCCACCTGTGTCCCGGCTCCTGCTCTGATCCTCACCGTGGGGCTCACCCAAGCCTCCAATTAGCCCTCAGTTTCCTCTATTCAGCTACTGACTCTCCCTCCAGGACCAGCCTGGGTCCGCCCCCTCTCATGCTGCTTTGGATGGCCCTGGAGGCATGCTGGCCTCAGATGCCCCTGGACACAGTGGGAGGAGGGGGGAGGACCAGGCAGAAGCAGCTGCGACCTCCGTGGTCCCAGGGTCACACGAACGCTGCTCTGGATGCCCTGGTCTCGGCCACGCCCACCCCCTGCATTGTGGCCAACAACAGCCTGGATCTGACACTGAGGCAGAGGAATTCCCACTGAGCTGGAACCTAGGGATGGGGTGGCCTCTGCCAGTGACATTCTGCTACTGAAAGGCCTCCCGCCCCGCCCCACTACGCCTGGGCCGGCCACCACGTGACAGCACAGGTCACGTGTCTTCCGGCAGTTTCTGATGTTGTTTTCTCCGTGTCCTGTAGGCAGGGGTGGGGTGGGGGCGGTAATAATGGGCCGGAGCTCTGGCCTCGCTCAGCAGTGTGGTCCCCGCTGCCGGCCGATATGGCACGAGCAGCTGGAAAAACTGACCGTGGGGCTTGACTATCTCAGAGGATTGCTCTATTTTTCCTCAGCATAATTTTTCCATGAATAATCTTTAAAGCTCTTTAAGTGGCTGTTTCTTTAACAGTTTTATTGGAATATATGAGAACTGACAGTCTGTGGGGAACGAGATATCATGTTGGGAAAAAAATCTGGTTTTCATTACATTTTTCTTAAGAAGCCACCATGCTGCCCCAGGCCACTCACTGGTTGGCAGAGAAACCAGCACAGGCCTCCTGAGCACGGCTTTGGGCGGACCGGACTGAGGGAGATGGCAACAGCAGAGCCAGGACCCGGAGGCAGCCGGGCCTGGGCTCCCACTGGCGTCTGCCATGCAGGCTGAGTGAACTTGGGCAAGTCACCTGGCACTTCTGAGCTTGAATTCTACAGCTACAGAACAGGAGCAGGGATCTGACCTGGCAGATCCCTGTGAGGAGAGGACTCACGTCCCTCTCCCCTTCCTGCAACAAATGTTTCCAGATCCGGGAGGGACAGTAAGCAGATCACGCCCAGGGCGGGCACAGGCTTGGATGTAATAAACCTGGCACCAACTACACCCACAGTGTGACTCTCACGGCCTAACGGCGGTGCTAATGGTACTGTCCGACATTGATCGAGCATCTGCCAAGTGCCAGAGACATGCTGAACGCTTGTCCGCAGGACCTCATTTAGGCCTCGGCATAACCCTGCCTCACGGGCTGTTGTTAGCTCCTCACTGGGATGTGGGACTGAGGTCAGAAGGGCTAAGGAGCTTCCTGGGGGAGCAGTGGAGCCTGGAGCAGTGCATCAGAGAGCCCAAAAAGTCAGGGCAGACCTGGGGGCTCCGACATCCAGGCTGGTGCAGGTCCCGGCAGAGGCAGCAGCTTGGGCAGAAGGAGCAGCACATGCAAAGACCGCAACACGAGAGATGCAGATCCCACCAGAGAAAGTTCAGAGAGCCAGCCTGGCTGAGGAGCTGAAGGAGGGAGTGTGGGGGAAGGAGGGCAGGGAGTGGAGCTGCAGGGCCACACGAGGGACCAAGAGTTTAATGAGGGGAAGATGTGGAGATCTCAGGAGGGTCAGTAATGTGCTCAGATTTGTACCCTAGAAAGCTCGCTCTGGCTGGAAGTATGTGGATGTGGCCAAGAACACAGGCTGGGAGGTGGATGTGCCAGAGAGAGCTCTAGGAGATGGGCGAGGGGTGGGGGGAGGGGCACTCGGGTAACCCTCGGTGGAGGCTGGTGCCATTCACTGAGGGAGTGGACGAGAAGTGCAGTTTGGGACCGATGTTGGGGAGATGTGTGAAGCTCAGACGGCAGCTGGGGCCAGAGGTGCAGGCCATGCGGCACAGGACGGGGAGCCCAGGTTGTGAGCTCAGTAAGAAGAGGGGAGCCCTGGGACAGAATGCAGGGAAACAGTGTTTGTGGGATGAGAAGACAAAGGCTGAAAGGACTTGTGTAAAGCCAGGGTCACGAGAACAACTACTTGAGAAAAGGATCACTTTAGGTGCATGAGTAACTGAGCTCTTCACTTGTAATTCTACTGGAAGGCGCAGGAGCCCTGAGGCAGCCTTGTGCGGGCAGCACCCACCTTTGGGGCCAGGACACACGGCAATGTCCCCTTTCCTCTAGAGGATCAGGGTCTTTAGAGAGCAAACTGGAGGGGCCTAGTCTGCCAGCTTTGGTCAGCTGCCAGCGCCACCTGCAGACAGGCCTGGATGCCTCAGAAATGACCTCCTGTTCATCCTGGAAGCTTCTCTCAGGAGAAGAGAGAGGGATGGAGGGAAAGAGCTGCCAACCTTCTCCTGCTTCAGGGGTTGAATCAGACAACAGTGCGGGCTGTCGCTGAGATCCTGGCCCAGCGCTTTACAGCGTCTGTCCCTGAGCTCTCACAGAGCCTCCTGCCCCTTGCTCTCCGGTGCCCACGCCCCACATTCACAGCATCCAGGTCACTAAGGAATTGTGTTGGCAGCCTGTTGGTTGCCCATCTCTCCCACCAGACACCACCCTCGGAGGCCGGGGCTGTGTCCCAGTGCCCAGCGCAGGGCTAGAGCAAGGCCGTGGTGCTGAATGCTGGCGCGGTGCCCACGCTGCAGAGGATGCGGGGCTGGAGGGGGAGTCCTGCTCCCACGGGTTTCCAGCAGCATCGAGCGGCCCTGCCCAGGCCAGCATTGCCGATTCCAGCAGCCTGGCAGCCCACCGCGGCCTTCGGGGGTGCTTTCCAAGTCTTGCACATCGGACATTAATGGGAGGCAGCTGTGGCAGAGGAACTACTGAGCTTGGAGTCCCAGGATTTGCGTTCCAGTCCAGCCTCTTCCCAGGGCTGAGCTGGGAGCTCAGGGTCCAGTCTCCTCACTGGAGAACGCGAATGACAACTGCTGTGGCCTAGGTCTCTCAGCGCCACGCTGACCGTGAGATGCACAGGGCGCACTTCCATCCAGTCTCGGGGCTTCTCTCAGCTTCGCTCCTGCGCCTGCTCAGAGCCTTCCAGGTCTGCCGGAGCCCTGCGCGCGCGGACATGGGCCCCTCGGCACAGAGTCTGTTTGTGTTGAAACCTTTCTCTGGCCAGGTTTCATGATCGAGCCTGGGAGCCGGTCCCTTTTACATTCACACACATTCTTTGTTTCTTATAAGTGCAGCTCTCACTGGTCCCTATTGTGAGCCAAGGTCGCCCTTCAGCTGTGGGGAGCCCCAGATGCCTTCTCCTCGGAGTCAGAAGGCCCCGGCTCCCAGGCACAGGGAGCAAGGAATGCCAGCTGCAGTGGTGCTGCGCGGAGCTGGGCAGCAGGGTCGGACAGAGCCGGGCCTGAGCCTGGCTCCTCTGCCTGACCTTTACACGCCAGCCTAGTAGCTGGGAGATGTCCAGAAGAGAGCGGATGTGCCCTCACCTAGGGCTCCTCACCCACTCTGAGACTATAAACGGAAGGAGAGAGGAGCACGTGGAAAGGGAGCCGCACCCCTCGCCCACAGAGTGATCTCTGCGTCTACTCAACCACAGTGAGGTGTCTCCACAGACCACGCAGAGAACTTGAAATCTGTGCCCAGCAATTGGGAGACCCAGGGAACAGCCAGTGCCTCACTCAGGCCTGTGGGCCCAATGGGGCCGCACCAGGCTTAGGTGCGCTCGCAGATCCGCTGGCACAAGGAAGGTGTGGCCTCCCAGGGACCAAGGTGGCCCCTGTGAGGAACTGGCATGGAGGTGAGGGGATCCAAGCAGCGAGGAGCTGGAGGTGGGCATGGACTCCCTGTTGGCTGCCTCACTGTCCCTCCATCAGGACACATCAGCGCTGATGCCGAGCGGTAGGCGTGCACCGGGCTCTGTGCTGGGGGCTCTTCCCACACGGCCTCGGCCCTGTGAAGTGAGGCAACGTGAAGTATTCATTTCTATTCCCATTTCACCAGTAAGGAAACTGGGGCTCACAGGGATTGAGCTAACTGCCCAGGGCCCCACAGAAGAGTGCCAGAACCAGGCGGGTCTTTACACAGCCAGCGGACGGTGAAACAAGGAAGACCAGCAGGTGTGCGAGAGCGTCCTGAGGTCCGAGTGCAGAAGCGCGAGGCGCAGGCGCAGTTTCCCATGGCCTGGCTCCGCTGCCAAGGGCTCTTCAGAGAAAACCTGTCAGTTGGTTTGGCCACGTGGAGGCGGAGCTCACAGGATCTGGAAATGTCTTCACAGGCTCCAACGCACACACAAACATGGCTTGCCCTCTCTGAGGGTCAACATTCTTTATGCATTTTGCTCTCCAGGAAAATATTAGTTCATTTATATAAACGAAACAGTACATACGGGAGAAATTGAAAACGTGGCCCTTTTTTCTCCACGGACCAGAACTGAGGAGGTTTCTCCATTTCCTCTCTCACAGTGTCTGTCTACTTGTCGTGTGGATCTGCCAGCATGGCCACTCCCTGGGGGCAGAGTGGGGGCAGCTCTGGGCGGGGGGAGGACAGGAGGATGGGCCACTACAGAGACAGAGGGACAGCCTCAGTGGGGACACCTCCGACATTAACCAAGGCCTGAGGGACCTGAAACTAGGGCTGCTCCCAACGCCAGAGTCTGCGTCCCCCGGGCTCCTGGCAGGCGAGCCGGTTAGAGGAGTGGGCACAGCCACAGGGAGGGGTCCGGGAGCTCACACTGGCCTCCTTCTGGGTCCCCGATGCCACACCTGCTCCCTGGAGGCTGCTGCTGCATGTCTTCCCCTGACAGGTCAGCTCCAGGAGGGCAGCCTGTGCCTAGTTCCTGGTGCGTGGCCCACAGCGAGTGCCTGGCCCACAGCAGGCCCGGCCTGGAAGTCTTGAGTGAAGGAGCGAATGAACGCATCGCGGGGCCTCTCCTTGGCAAGTGTGGGGTGCCTGCCTGCTGGAAAGAGAGCCCGGAGCAGGAGCTTAACCCCCTCCTGGGAGCCGAGGAGGCTGCGTTCCTGCCATTCCTGGGACTGCGAGAGGCACATTCCTGTCCCCGGTCTGGTCGGGCTCCTGCCACGAAGCCCAGTCTAACTGCCAGATCAGGGAAGGCCTCTTGGGAGCTGTCCCTCTGGCCCTGCCCTCATGGGACCCCTGCTGTCCCAGGGCTGCAGGCACCGCCGCTGTCACCTGAGGCTGGGGGTGGGGTGGGGAGCCAGGATGGAGGAGTGAGCCTGAAGCTTTCCAGACGCCCCCCGTCTTCTGGTGATCAATGAAAACCTTCACATCCTGCTTCCAGGCTGCAGCCAGGGATTTGGAAAATTGGTGGGAAACGCCCCTGTGAGCAGGGCTCGCTCGCTGCGTGAAAACTGCTGGCATCAGCGCTCCTCCAGGGAGTGCGGAGTCAGCAGTCGGCGGCTCTGGAGCTGCTTCGAGAGCCAGGTGCCCACAGGGCCCGGCCAGGAGCTCAGAGGCCAGGGCTGAAGGGGCGAGGGCAGGCAACCTGTGTGCCGGCTCTGGTACCCTTACCTCGGGGCAGTCTGAGGGGAGGCTGCCTGGGATAAAGGAGCACAGACGGGGGAGCCGGGAGAGGCACAGAGCTGGAAGGAGCTGGAAGGAGCTGGGGGTGGGGGTGGGGGTGGTTTACAGGGCTGGCGGACTCTGTGAGAGGCCCACTAGTGGTTGTTTAGGTCAGACCACACTGAGGGCCTTCGGAGTATCATTTCCATCCTGACCTCCCCACGACCCTGGGGTGGAGACTTTATTACCCTCATTTTACAGGTGAGGAAACCGAGGCCGGACTTGCTGATCCAACACTGCAGTGGCCTAGAACCCAGGAGGAGGAAGCACAGGTGGCCCAGACCCCAACCTGGTCCCACCCTGGGCAGCGGTGAGATCGGCCCCGGGCACGGAGAGCCAGCTGGACACTGAGGAACAGAAACCGCCATGGTGATATCGACGGAGCACTTTCACCACAAACGAGCCCGTGTGGGCAGAGCGCTGCACAGGTGTGAGCTTGCCCAGGCGTCACAGCAACCTGCAGGGTGACTGCCACCAATGATCAGAGAGGGGAGATGGCAAAGCTGGGGCTGACTTCACAGCCTGCACTCTTCATCACTAGGGGACGCTCTGTGTGTCCCAAATATATGGACAGACTGAGGCTCCAGGGAGGCGAGCCATCTGTGCCTGGGGGCACCAGACACCCCGGCCTCCTGTGCACCCTCCCAGGCCCGACAACTCCAGGGCCGGGGCCTGATGAGAAGGGCCCTGGTGACCTGGAGAGGACCCCGTTGTCTGTCTGCCCTGTGCGTGCTCTCAGCTGGGGTTCTGATCTTGCCTCTCTTGGGGCTTTTAGGTCCCAGGCTCTTGCAGGGAGCCCCAGCCCAGAGGTGTCCCCAGGGGTTCCGTGTGATTGGGAGCTCAGCAAGTTAGTGCGGGAGGGCTGTGACCATGGACAGCTGTGTCTGCCAACCTGCAAACAACTGCGCCCTTTGACTCCACAGCCAGGACCCACCTGGCAGCATATTTGGGCTTTCAGTGGGTTTGCCCCACTTGATAGGATGTGGCTACAATACCTGCAAGATCTTCCTTTGAAGAGACGAGTCTTGGAGAGCTGCTTCCTGGTTCAATTCTGAGCGACAGTCTGAAAACAAAGGTTTTCATAGGATCAGTCAGGCTCTGGTGCACCGGAGGGGGGCTGAGCATGTGTATGTTTGCAATCGGGAGACTGGACTGCGGTTAAGGAGGCTCATGGTCATGAAACCCAGGAATACTTCAAGGTCTGCTCCAAGGTCTGCTCCAGATCACAGCGACTGCCTTCCGAGCCCCCAGCAAGTTCCCACGACCCAGCAATAATGGTTAAGGACGACACAGCAAAGAGTGATCATGGCCCATCCTCTGCTGGCACGCATGTGCTCATTCTCTAGACAACCCTATGAGCTAGGCACGCATGTCATCCCATCCTATAGATGAGGAGCTGAAGAGCAGTGAGCTGAGTAGCTCCCCAAATTCACAGAGCAATGAGTGGTGAAGCAGGGGATCTGGTCCTAAGCCGGGGTTTAACCCTCACATGGCACTTCCTCTCAGTTGCCCCCAGAGAGCCAGGAGGCAGTGGCCACCTTAGGAGGATTGGCAACTCAGTATTATTATTTCTCAAAAGCACCAACTAAGAACTGCTGGGTGAAAATGACAGAGTGAAGCCAGATGCCAGACTCCCTGTCTCCCAACAAAACCAACACACACTTAGGAACGCTTAGGAGTAACCAAACTTGTCAGATGCTGCTCCACAAGGTTAGGGGCGTGAACGGAAGCCATGACCGTCAAAAACTTGCAGCCAAGGAAGGAGAAGGAGGTGGTGAAGTCTGGCCAGGAGTCGGTCCTTGCCTGTCTCTTCTCTGAACGGCCCCAAGGTGCTGGGAGAAACGGTGGGGTGGGGGGTGGGGGCCTGGTGGATATGCTGACCTGACAGAAAGGGAGCCTCCATGGGGGGATGAGGGTGGAATTTCACACTTGAAGGGATCCCTTTCTGGAAAGGGAGACAGCCTTCAACAGGGTGGAGGAAGCCCTGAAAGAGAGCCCCCATCCCCAAAACAGACGCCTGCTCCCTTCTTCACGGAGCCTGAGCCTGCGTTCCCCAGGCACCAGGAGGGACCGACTGAGAACCCCTGGCCGCAGGGGAACCAGCCAACTCACACACAAGTGCAGGGTCAGCTGCCCCTCCCCTATTGCATGGAAGAGTGAGATGGGGCCTCAATGGGAGCAAGATGAAAAGGAATGGCCTGGCCACCGAGCAAGCATCCTCTCACAGAAAAAGGAGAAAGGAAGCGAGCAAGTCGCGCAGCCCTGGGGCAGCCCCAGGAGCACGAGGAAACCCAAGTGCTTCCATCAGCAGAGTAAGTCATGCAGAACCCGAGACAGCCATTAGGAAGAAGCTAACGGGTACAGAAGGCAGGCAGCACCAACGCATGGATGCCTAGAACCCCTGAGAGAAAAGCCAAGAAATGACACAGCAGGGGTCAGAGATAGAAACCAAAGAATTCCTCTGAAAGGAAGAAAGAGCACACCTTGTTCCAGGCGCATTTGATACCAAACACCCTCCACTCGGAGGCAGCCCCCTGTTGAGCTTTTGAAATTCAGGGAATTCTTCACCCCCCACCCCCCCAGGCGGACCAGGCAAGACATTCAACAAGAGGAAAAAATCAGATGGGCTTGAGGCTTCTCTACAGCAACTACAAGGCAGGATGGCAAGGGAGTGGGGTCCACGCGTCCTGGGGGAGATGCGCAGGAGCGCAGCCCAGCAGGTCAGAAGCAGACACGTTCAGGAAAGAAATCGGAGTGCGCCCAACTCGTGAGAACCTACTGCCATCACCTACGTGCGGACGAACCTAAAATAAAACCTCCCAGGAATGGAGACGCTGTGGAGACCCAGCAGGTGGTAAGAACGGAATCTGTTTAAAAACACTGAACAGTAGGAACTGTGATTCCTGAACATGATGTGTACGTTGTAAACTTGGACTGGGCAGTGATAATAATATAACCAACAAACTGGAAGATGTGAAGCGCAGGGGAGGGGCGGGGGGGGGGGGTGCCAACGTTCTCATCTTTCATAGCCCAGCGAACTGACCCTGCTCACAGTGGGAAATCTAGTTAAGACAGAACTGATGGGCTCAATCCCCTTACTGCTTTCCTGACCTCTTCTGTTAATCTTAGAAGCTCTGTTAGGAAATAGTATCTCTTGCGGTGGGTAAATATTTATTTGAAGAGCAATAATTCCTTGTGTTTTATTTCAGTTCCTTTTCTCTGGTTAAATTAAAATAAAATTAAAGTCAATACTTTTAATTAAAAATAGCAAGTGTAGCATGATTCCATTTGAAGAGATTCTTGCCTTGCATCCATCCATCTATCCACCCTTCTCTATGTGTTATCTAAGCACTTTCTATGCAGAGAAAAATGTCCAGAATTATGCTCACTTAATGGCTAATGGGAATGTGGGTTATTTTTCTTAAGTGAAATAAAAGAAACTAAAGGCTGAGAAAAACAAAGCACTGGGTGGGCCCCTTGGCACAATATCCCCAAAGCAGAGGGGGGCAGGGTATGAGAAAGGCAGCCATTGAGGTCTTAGCTCAGCGGCTGCACCCTTTGGGGTGGGAGGCAAGTCCCCAGCTGGGCTGTGGGGTGTGGGCTCCTCAAGGAGAATCACAAGCCCTGATGTCTCTGCCACTCAGAGCCGGGGACAGGACCCCCGCCTGGGAAGGGTCTCCCTCAGTGTCGGCCAGGGGGCCAGAAAGCAGCTTCCGCCCTGGTTTCCGCTGCGACAACAACAGAGAGAGCCCCTATGAAGTCCGGGCTGAGTGGGGGGAGGGGGGGAGGGGTTCAGCATTCAGTGCTGGGGTGCTCAGAGTCCTTCGGAAGGAACAGAGCGATTACTCACAACCTGCGGCTTGCCCAGGGATTCTCTCACAGCCAGGAGCATTTATAGGTCCTTTTTCTCCTTGAGGGATCTTAGCGTGAATGAAAAGCTACTGTCTCTTTCATTGTGCTACTGGCACAGGAATGGAAAATATTACCCTAGAACCTACGTGGGAATAATTTCACACTCTGGACTACATTTTTAAGCACAGCAAATGCTTTTAAGTAAAATGAGCTCAATTTGTGGCAAATATAACTTTAATGATAATCTCTGGCTTTTATCTATTTTTGTTACTATTATGTAATAGATCAAAATTTCATATTATATTCTATTTTAACAAGGTGTTATACAATAACAATTAAAGATATTATGTCTTGTTCCCAAGGTTAAACCAATCATCAGAACCACCTACAGGGTTTTGAAAAAACACAAATGTTCAGGCCCTGCCCCAGCATCTAGATGGGCAGAAGCCTCCCCAGGTGGCTGACTCACAGCCGGGCTGGTCCGCAGCTGCAGAGCTGGTAGACGGGCAGCTGTATGAACAGTCATTCCGGAGGTCCTGTGAGTGAATCATGGGAGACGCGGGGGTGTCTCTAGTGACCACTGTTCTCTACAGTTTTCAGGGACTTAGAAGAACAGTAATCAAGCTGATCCCAAAGTGGAAGAGATTAAAAAATATATATTGGCTAACAGGACTCAAAGGAATCATGGTATACCAGAGTAAGATGAGATTAAAATAACAGATTTAAAGTTGACAGAGGGTAAATGATGGATTACAAGATGGTGAGATTTGCCTTGATATATCAGATCCCATGGAAATGTACTGAGGCTCCTGGTTGACCTCCAGCTTAAAATGAGTCAAGAGGAAGTCCAATCAGAATGGCAAAGATGATACAAAAAATCCTCCATCTCCCTCTAAATACATAGAAATGCCGGATAAATTCTCAGGTGCCATAAGAAAGAGCCAAAAGCCAGAGCAGTGTGAGTGGAAGATGGGGCCAAAGGGCCCACAGGGATCTTTGTGGGAACTAAGTCTACTCTGTAGGGATACATGGGATGGAGATGGGCCTCTGCCGGTGCCAGTCAGCGAGTATCCGACAGAAAGCTGGGCCCAGGGAGCTGTCCCGTCCAGGAAACAGACCCTTGGGGAACTCTGTTTGCCAGCCAGGAGAGATGGCTAGAAGGCTGCCCTCCCCCAGCCCTGAGTCACCCGTGAGACCTGGAGCACCACACCTCACAGACCGTGGAATCCACGTTCACAGCACCCAGGTGATGTGAGAGAGCCAAGCTGAGAAGTTCACAAAACACCTTCCTCAGACCTATGGGGCAGACAGCGCTGCCACGGGCTCGGTGGGGTCAGAGGTCACAGTCTGTGTACCTGCATTGTGCAGGTGCCAGGAAAGAGAGTGGGCACTCACTTGTAGTTGTCGTCTTCCACAAACTTCTGGAGTTCTTCGATGTAGCGCACGGACTTCAGGTACTTTTGCACATGGGGCAGGGTTGTGAGGTGATCTGCAAAAGGTGGACAAAACCAGAGGCCTCAGTCTTTCCCCATCTCCAGGTCCCGCATGAGAATGTGGGCACCGCTGATCTTGGCACTAGATGCTCCTTGGGTATTGGGACATATATTCAGTCTTTCTAGAGTTGCTGATGGGCACTGGGTACAGGGGGGTCATCAGGCCTGGTTTCTGCCCTCGAGGAGTGCCCCCAGATGGCTAGGCCATAGACACCTCACCCCGAGGCACCACAGGTCTTTGGCTGGGAAAGATGGGTCTTTGGGGGAAGTTGGTCTCCAGAACTGATCAGGCCAGGTGTCTGTGCCCTAAAACAGGTTCCACTGGGCAATATGCAAGCCTCCCATGCCTTCCGCCCCTGTTTGACAAGAAGCAAGAATGACTGAAAAGCCCTTATCCAGCTGGTGTGAGGGTTTTTTAGATCCTGGCACAGTGGGAGAGTTTGCCCCTTGGGCTGCAGCCGCTGGGGAGACGGACGGGCTTTGAGTGCCTGCTCTGTGCCAGGCTCTGTACCAGGAGATTCCCAGGAGTCATCTGCTTTAACCTTCACACCTGCCTCATTTGGGAGACATAATATGTCCACAGAGGAAGAGGCCACAGCGACTTGCAAAGCTCAGGTCCCTAAGAAGTGGCAGAGCTGGGTTTTGATCCCAGGTAACCTGCTACACTTCACTATTTCCTGGAGTGACTGACATCGGCTGCTCTTGGCAGACATTCACAGTCACTGAGGGGCCCCAAGCCCTCCAAGATCCTCTACGCCAACTCACCCCACCCCACAAGGTGGGACAGAACAAGCTAGGGGACAGGTGGAGGTGGTGAAGAACAGCAGAAAGAGGCGGGGAAGGGCCCAGGCTTTCCAGGGCGGTGCGTCAGGCCATGTAAGGAGCACTTGCCTCTCACTGTGAGATTCTGAACAGGTCATTTTGTTTCTCTAGTGCAGTGGTTCTCAACCTTCCTGATGCCGCAACCCTTTAATACGGTTCCTCATGCTGTGGTGACCCCAAGCATAAAATTATTTGCGTTGCTACTTCATAACTGTAATGTTGCTACTGTTATGAATCGTCATGTAAACATCTGATATGCAGGATGTATTTTCACTGTTACAAATTGAACATAATTAAAGCATAGTGATTAATCACAAAAACAATATGTAATTATATATGTGTTTTCCGATGGTCTTAGGCGACCCCTGTGAAAGGGTCGTTCGACCCCCAAAGGGGTCGCGACCCACAGGTTGAGAACCGCTGCTCTAGAGCCTCAGTGTCCTCATTTCTGCAACGGGATGGCACTTGCTTCCCGAAGCTGATGGCGGGGAAGATGCAGGTGCAGGGAGCAGCACTAAGTGAACGTCTGCTGAGCGCCAATGAAATGTCGGGGTGTGCTCAGGGCTCCGCACACATCATGTCCCCATGTTTACTGATGAGAAAACCTTAGACTCAGAGACGAGAAAGTGACTTTTCAAGAGGCAGAGCCGAGATCTGAACCCTAGTCTGTCTGACCCCAAAGCCATCTCTGTAATTGCTCTGCTGGCCAGCAGGACAGTGGGTGTCCATGGTCCAGGTACCTGTCAGTTGAAAGGGCCTCAGCGGTGAGGACTGCACTGGGAACTCAGTCTCCTCACTGTTCCTCTGGTCAGAGGGCAGCTGGTCTGGAAGTGCTGACACCACACCCCACCCCTTATTGGGGGGCTTATGAGCAGGCTGTTTGCTTCAGTGAGCCCACTAGCAGGAAGCCCACCCTGGCTTCCCAGGGGGCCTTCCCAAGCGGAGACTGCTGGAGATTTGCTCACGCCCTGTGTTCTGGAGATAACATCTTGTTTGCACAGTCTTTGAAGATCAAATAAGTGTGTAAGTCCGGCTGGTATTACTCAGCGATTGAGTGTCAAGCTGTGAACCAGGAGGTCACCGTTAGATTCCCAGTCAGGGCACATACTCAGATTGTGGGCTCGATCCCCAGGAGAGGGCGTGCAGGAGGCAGCCAATCAATGAATCTCTCTCATCATTGATGTTTCTCTCTCGCTCTCCCTTCCTTTCTGAAATCAATAAAATATATTTGTTTAAAAATCTAGCACATGTTTGGTGCTCAAGGAAGAGCTTTCTCACCGATAGGTGCCGGACTCAAATTTCAGTGATGTGACATTTCACAGCTCCAACAATCAGCGGTACTAACCGTAGCTGCAGGAGACTTGTAAATCTGCGATTATTCGGAGAATATTGTTCATCTGATTGGATCTTTGTTCGTTTTCCATGATGCTGCCTGAGGCAGGATATGCAGAATCAATGTAGATTAAATCCAGAAGATAGATCCCTAAAAAAAAAAAAAAAATACAAAAAGTCAGAAGATAGATCCCTAAAAGTAAAGAAGATATTTAATGATGGTAAGTGTTCACCATTAATCAGACAAAAATAGCACAAATCAGCACTGCTCTGCTAGAGGATATGAAGGGCGACTTAGGGAAAACTGAGATCCTCTTTGGACTTCATTCCAATCCCGACTAACTTTTCACACAGCCGCTCAACTGTACATCCAGCACCGAGTGACAGCCACAGTGAACGCTGGCGCGATTTCAGCATTTCTGGTTCATACACTCTCCAGCAACAAGGATTTTTTTTTTTCTTGTAACCCAAGTGGAAAATAACAGGACATAAAAGAGATGAATGAATACTTGTGTTTTTCACCAACCGATGAAGTTTAATAGGTCTAAGGTATTCTATCCAGGAGAACACCATTTGGATTGAATTCAGTTTTTATTTATTCACTTAGCTGCATGTCTAGGTGTCTATCTGTACACACCTTCCCCCAAAATTATAAATTAACTAAGGGATAAAAGAAGAAATAAAAGAAAGCAACCGTCATTGGTAAAAACACACACACACACACACAACTAAGGCTAGATAGAGAATTCTCCTGAGGGTGCTTAATAAGAAAATAACATGTGATATAAAACAGGCCAGTGTTGGGCCTCGGCATCACCCAGGGGGAATCTGGAACAGGCCCCCTGGGCAGGGCCGGGAGAGGAGGACTGGCAATGCAGCGTGATGCACTGCACAGCCCTCAGCTGACTGGCTGGCCACAGGGCCGCGCTTCAGGCTCTCTGGGGCCGTGCACGGACAGTGGGTGGCCAGCAGCCCTTTACGAGTCCTGCCACTCTACCCATGATATTTGTGGGGTTGAGCAGGAGTAGCAATGGAAAGCAGAACTCAAGGCAAAAAACACTAAACAAGGCAAAGAGGCATCACTGATATTAATGAAAAGCACCGCTGCTTGAGAAGATCAAGTGATTACGAATTTCTATGCACAAAGTGACATTGCATCAAAATATACAAAGCAAAATACTGCCAGAAATAAACAGTGAATTCAACAAAAACATAACCATGCAGGGAGCCTTTGGCATGTCTCTTCCAGAACGTGTGCGTGTGCACAAAAATATACACATACAAGACATACATATATAGATATATTACACATACAGACATACATATACAGATATATAATACATGTAAATATAGTATTTGAGTAACAAAATTAACAAGTTTGGTGAATATAAATGAAAATAGAATTCTTTTCAAATACCCATGGAATATTTACAAAAATGGATTATATACTAGATTGTAAAGGAAAGTTTAATAGGCTTAAAAAAGTAAACATCATATTATTCACATTCTTTGACCTTATATTACATGGAAGATTTAGCCATAAATATAGAAAAAAGGCTAACCATTTGGGAAACACACACTTGCACACATATACACACTCACAAGCAACTTTCAGGCCAAAGTAAAAACAAATAATCTAAAATAAAAAGTCTATTTAAAGAAAATGACAATAAGAAGACTACATGTCAATATTTATAGGATCAGACCAAAGTGATAATCAGAGGAAAATTTATAGCCTTAAAAGTTTACTGTTAAAAGACTAAGAATTATTACAAATGTAATTAATCAGGTACGTAAAAGTTTTGTATGGATAAACGAGCACTGTACTGACACACATTCATTGTGTTATTTATGCCTACAGCAACCCATTTTACAGAGGAGGACAGGAAAAGCAGAGGGCTATGTAACTAGCTCCGGTCACACCGCTGGTAAATGATGGCGACGTGAGTTGAACGCAAGCCGCCCCTCCAGAGTACACTCCTGCCATCGCAGTAGACTGCAGCTGCTGGATTCCATGAGTCAGTCAGTCATTCATCTGCTTTTAAAATAGCTACACATTGTGACGGGAAACCATTAAATCACAGAAACAGATGCTGGTACTTCTCCTAGGAACCATTTCCACTTCCTTTCTAATGGCATCATGTTTCCAAAATTTTAATAATTAGAAATAATTTCCCCTGTATAGAAGCTCCAAGTTTGGGAGGTTGGAATCCACAGATGAATTCTCCCCCTTGCCCTGTTTTCCCTCTCTCCTCCCCACAGTGTAACTCATTGCCTCCCCGAGGCTTCGGCAGTGGCAGTCCTGAAAATCCCCTCGCTGCTTCGAGCACCGCAGAGAGGCTCCTCTGTGCTGAGCAGGAGGTAACGGATAAGGGGCATGAGGCGGCTTCGTTCCAGATGAGAACTGGGTGCGGACGTGAACCCAGCTGCCTCTGAGCGGCAGCGTGAACGCTCGCCCAGGAGCAGACACCGAGGAGCAGGACAGGGGGAAGGGAGAGACTGATGCTTCCCGGGGATTTACCATCAGATGGAAACTTATCTTCCTTCAACCTCCTGTGATCCTCCCATCAACCCCATGAGGGTTAAGGAGAAAACGAGAGCTGAGAGAAGTAAGAAACCTCCTGAGCCTCCCAGCGAGCCTGCAGGATTTGAGCCCAGGTCTGTTTGGCTCCAGCACCTGCGTTCCCACCCACTTACTGGCCATCAGAAACGGACGGGGAATTGCCTTTCCTCCCAAAACACCAGCGTGGAGGCCTTGCCCTACTCCACCCTGTGAGGATGGGTGCTGGCCGCCTGCTTCCTCTCACGTCCCTGGCTCTGCAGATAGAGGCCAGGAAGAGCTTGCCTTTGAAGGGGCCAGCACACCTTTCCCACTGCCCAGCCCCTGCTTGCACCCTGTTGGCACGGGGAGCTCACTACTTAATAAGAGCGAATTCTACTGTTGGAGTGTTCATCACCCACCTCTCCAAAATGTGCAGCCTCCAGCACCTGTCCACTCCCCTGGTGCAGCGAGTACAGGCCACGGCCAGGACCTGGTGAGGACTGAGGGGACCTCCCAAAGGAGGCCTCCTGGCCCCGGTGACCTGGAGAGGCCTCGATCCACTGCAATGCCTGGGAAGAACCTCCATATAAAGTCTTTTACTCCCATAACAAGAACTCCACAAGCAGCAAATCTCCCACAGTTCATACTGCACAAATCCAGGGAAGTCTTTTCAGTATTATTAGCCCATAACTGGAAATATTTAAAAGCCTAAATCATAACGAAGTCATAAAAATAGTCACCTCCCACTTGTCCTGTGCCAGTGCTGTGCTAAGCCCGGTGCACAGCTCGCACTCATCACAACTGTAATTCTATACTTATTTGTACCATTCATGTATTTAATGGTTCCCCATCAGCCTTAAAGGTCCCCCCTCCCCCAATTAGGAAGGGTGTCTTGCTCCACAAACTCAATCCCTGCAGCTGGAACAGAGCACACAGGAGCTGCTTAGTAAACATTAGTTGAAAAAAAGGAAAGCATGGATGAAGCCACCTTTTATTGAATCCATACAATAACCTTGTGAAGTACCCTCATTACTACCCTCATTTTGTAGCTGTTCTTCACTTAGAGTGAGGTGAAGATAATAATAAAACTGAGCAGATAACTGACTCCTAACAACACCACTGCTGTCTGGGAGGTTTTAGGTCTACTTCACAGAGAGAGAAACTGAAGCGGAGAGCGGCTTTGCTTATCTGAGGCCACACAGCTGGGAAGTGACAGGCAGGGTTCCTACACAGGTCTGTCCAGGCTGCCATACTGTTAGTCCTTTCTTCAGCGCAGCCAGTCCTCCGGGGCCTGGCAGCTGGTGAGGCAAGCTGGACCCAGAGGTTTCCAGGCTAAGGCCCTCCCTGCCTGCTTTCTCCTTTGGAGTCAACACTCTCCAAGAAGGCTCATGGCTGTACTGTGGCCACCTCCCCTCCTACATCGTCCACTTCCTCCTACTGTCTCCCTGGCACCCATCATGGTGTATCTGTCCAGGACCCATCGTCAGTGGGCCCACCCAGGCCTGGGGGCCCTGCCAACTCTGCCACGTGATGGGCAGCTGTGGTATGAGTGGGAGTGAGTGGGGCTTGGAGCAAGGAGATTTGGAAGCCTGGTTCTGCCATGCTGGGTGGCCTCAGGCAAGCCTTTTTCCCTCCCAGGGCCTCAGTTTCCTTGATTGTGCCTGGGAATAATGACGGTGGTCGTGAGGAGTCTGCTGGCCTGGGGCCTGAACCACTGAGATGCTCAAGAAGCTGAGCTAACCTTGAGCCTGGCTCTGTGGCGAGGCCCCATGGGAGGGATGCACCAGCTGCATATGCCATAACCAAGGATGGCGCCCAGATGCTGAGCACATGGTGGCCACCCACCTCAGATAGGCCAGTGCTGGGAGCTTCCATCTGGGTTGGGATGGCTCAGCTGGGCCGTTTCAGCTCCTTTCCTATTTATACAGTTACTACAGCAGATGACACTGTGTTACTGGCCTTGTTAAGATGGACAGTAATTGGACCAGCCACTGGCCCTGGCTGCCATGGGGCTGAGCGGTGCCAGGGGCTGGGGCTGGACTGGGAGGTACAGACGCGTTGGAGGAAACAACCATAGGAGTAACAGCCACTCTGAGTGGAAGGCGAGCTTTGCTTGTAGCACAGCATCTGGAGTCTCTCGTGTCCCCACTTCTCAGACCAGGAAATAAGAGCCTAGAGGGAAAGGTGACTTGTCCAGGATCACACAGCTTGTAAGGGGGGTCAGGATTTGAACTCAGGCCTGTCTGACTCCAAAGATCTGGGAAGAGCAATGCTGAGCGCGGGGGCTGGGAGTCACTGGCTGGCACAGAAACAAGGTCCCAGCCACAGAGGTGGGGTTTGAGGACCCCTGCCGTGGCCTGCTTTCCCCAGGGATGCTACTGGCAGCCAGCTTCTGCCCGTGCTGCCCGCCTGCAGACCGGACCTCCTCTGAGACGGAAAGCTACCCACACATGCTTCTGCTCTGCTCCCTCCTTCCACGTCCCACCAGGCTAGTGTCACTGCTGTGGCTGCAACAGAAGTGCCGTCAGACTGCCATGGTGGGCAGCGCTGGGCATGTGCCAAACCCTCTGCCAAACCCTCTTCCTGACAGGCAGTCCAGGCCCCCCACCAGGGTTTGTCCACAAGGCGCTCCGACCCCACGCGGGAGAGCCAGGCTGACAAAGGAGGTCTCTCCTGAACAGACACCTTCTCTGAAGCCGCGGACGCCCTGCTCCAGGGAGCAGAGCCCACTAGAGGCTGGGCGCCCCGGCTGCCAGGGCCAGCGCCCGGGGCTGGCACCGGGCGTCGCCACAAGCCCAGAACTCACTGCTCTCTTGTTTCGCCCACCGCCACCCGTCTCACTGCCATCCCGACTCTGGTTTTGGTTTTTCGCACACAGCTATCTATTTAATAAGGAGAATTCTGCTGTGCTGAGGGAAAAATCCCTTCACAGCATAAAACATGCCACATTTCCATCGTATGCTTTCCATTCTCTCTCTCTCTCAAAGTTTGAGATAAAAGACTTTTTTTCATGTTTTCCTGTTCTGCCTTGAAAAGATCACTTTCAAACTTCAAAAGTGAGGAGTGCTGGCCCCCAGAACTATGCTTGTGTGGTTTGAGCACATAAACTGTCCTGACAAATTCCAAATGAAGTAACGGAGAAGCAGCTCATTCGGGTTTCTTTTTCTTTTTCTTTTTTTAAAAGAGAGCACAAAGCAATTCCACCCACTGCAGGAGGAGGTTTCGGCAGGCGGTGCAAGCTCCCTGTCACGATGCAGAAGACTGTATTAATTAGTGCCTGCTAATTAACATCCACCATGCAAAACACGGACTGCAGAAAAAACCCTTGTTTAAAGAATATTCCATATATGAAAAGTGCTGAAGCTTACCGACACCACGACACATGTTTCCCAGGTCTGCAGAACGGGGGCGGGACAGGCAGTCACATGTTGGGTGGTCACAGACCATGTTTCTTGGACAAGCACGTGGACTCACTTCCTTCATCATGTGGAGGATCGTGAATCACAAAGGCACATGGGCAAAGTCCCGCAGCAGGCAGCCTGCCCAGAATCTAGGGTCTGGGGGAGTCGAATCTCCTGGCTCCCAAGATGCAATGAGGACACAGCCACAGATCCCCTTATGCCATGGGGATTACCTGGTCATCTATAGGTGCAATGGGGTACTGTTCTCCTAGAGAGCTCTGGGATCATACAGCACGTGCTGGCATTCTGACCAACAGGAAGAAGGGGCATGAGAAGGCGGCATTAACCTGGTCATTATTATTCGGCTTGCTTTGTGCTGAACACTGTGCTAAGTACTATCTCATTTAATCCTTCAAAACTCTGTTGACTGTTGAGAAGAAACCGGTACTTTTGTCTGCTTAACATCCACTCCCACTTCTTCTGGAAACAGCCCTCGCTTTTCCTTTGGGGAAAATCGTACCTCCCACACTCATAATCCATGTGGTTTTGGTAGATCTAGAGTAATTCCACTTCCTCTGCTGCCCCAGAGGTAAAAAACAAATTAAAATAATGAACCATCTGGGAAGGAAAAAAGACTCCAAATAATTCAGAGATGAAAGAAGAAATTAAAGCTAAAATAACAAACTACATAGAAGATGCACTCAAACCCACATGACTACTCAAATGCTTACATTAATAATTAAGAAAAATAAATGAACTTGGTGTTCATTATAGAGAACTAGATAAAAACAAAGAAAAAAAGTAAAAGAAAACAACTGAAATATACAAGCAGAAATAATGAATTAAAAAAGTATGTCTCAGAGAGTGATAAATAAAACTGGAAATTGGTTCTTTGAAAAGACAATAAAGTAGACAATTCCTTTGGTATTTGTGATGGAGAAAAAAAGAAAGAAAACTCAGATGTACAATGTTAGGGACGAGAGAGAGAGAGAATATGATCCCAAATACAGAGGACGTGTGGACATGATGGTATGTGTAATTTTCATGCCAATGTATTTGAAAATCTAGTTGATATGGGTGCTTACTAAGGATATTTTCTCAAAATTGTCTCAAGAAGAGGCAAAAACCTTCAAGTTACTAATAAAGAGAAAAATATTAACAATACTGAAAAAGATACTCTAATTAAAAAGTACAATATCCAATGGTTTTATGGAACCCAGTGTTTTAAAATAATATTAGCAAATTGAATTAGTAATGTGTTAAAGATTAATAAAGCAAAGAGGTTTATTATAGAAGTGCAATGATACTTCAACAAATGATCTTGAGAGATGCTGAAAAGTCACTGGTAACTTTAATATCCATTCCTTATAAAACACTGAGCTTAGGAAGAGACTTTCTTAATGTGATAAAGGATGCATGTCAGAAAAGTTAAAACAATGTTCTTAATACGAAATCCTACTACTAGGAAGAAGTCAAGAATACCTGCCTATCGCTACCATTTAACACTATTCTGGAAACATAAGCTAATGAGATAAGACAAGACAAACAAATGTCTTTGATACACATAATGTTAAAGATATACATAATATTACTATTATTTTTAAGTGATAGAATTAGTTATCATATTAGTTACAAAATTAAATAACTTAGGGTAGTCAACTGGAAAACTATCAGTAATAAATAACAGAGTTAAGTTCAAAGTAAATACATAGGGTGTCCCAAAAAATGTATACATACACTTTGAATAATTATAAGTATTTATTAAAATATATTTCATTTTCAAAATTAAAGCATGTAAACATTTCTTTTGGGAAGCCCTGTATACAAGCAATAGCATTTATCAGCTAGAAAATGAAAATGATGCAGCTATTAAAAGACTAAAATACATTTCTAAGAACCAACATGAAAAGATATCCATGATGCATTTTTAAGAAGAAAAAAAAAGGTATGATTTTATATGTGAGAGAGAGAGAGAGAGAGAGAGAGAGAGAGAGGAAAAAGATATTGCCTAATCTGTTAATAGTAACCATCTTTAAAGACAGAATTTTAGGAGGCTGGGGGAAGGTCAAAGGGGAAAAAGGAGATATATGTACTACTATTTGTAATACTTTAAACAATAAAATAAAATTTTAAAAAATAAAAATAAAGACAGAATTTTAGGGTTATTTTCTGCTTTATAAAATTTTATATTTTTCAGCCTTTAGCTAGTAAAATGTACTACTTTTAGAAATACAAATGAGTAAGATATTCCTTCCCTGCCTCCCTCCCTCCCTTTCCTTTCTTCCTTCTTACTAGTGAAGAATCAAACACTTTTTGGGCAGGAAAAAGGGAGGTAGTATTTTATGCAAATGATTTTCTGAACATTCTTAGTTTTTGTTGAAGATCTGGTCTTTAGGTGTTGATTTAAAGGCCACCAACTTTTACCCACTGCCTCAGGGTCCAAGGCCATGGTTCACGCCTCAGCGCCTCCTGACTCCTCTCCTTGTCTTTGGTCACTACTTCCAATCCATCCTGCACCCTGTGTTCTTTCTAAAACCCAATCAGACGGTGTCCTTCCCCAACTTAAAACTACCCGACGGCCTTCCATCCCAGTGGGCAGGGTTCCCGGCCTTCTGGGCTCTGCCCATGCCGGCACCTCCAGCCTCTTCCCACTTTCTGACAAGGACTCCAGCGTGTGGGCCCCTTGTAGTTCCCGGGACGAGCCCTCTGCGGGTGGAGCTGAGCCGGCAGAGGCATTTCCTCCCCCTGCCATTGGACCTCACTCTCCTCCCGTGTTAGCTGGCTCCTCCCGGGCCCTTAGAGCAGGAGGCCCTTTCCTCGGTGGCAGCACCTGTCACACACTCTTCGAGGACAAGGGTGTGTCTAATCCATCTCTGCATTGTCAAGGGCGCAGCACCGAGCCCAGCACACAGGAGGGGCTCAGAAATGAATGTTTGGGGGACGGCTGAACTGGGGGTGGAGTCTTTACTTGCACACACGTGACTCTTCTATCTGGGCTCTGAAATTCCACTGTTTGGGGGAAGAGAGTGCCTGTTGCTGCCAGGCACCTCACTCCTCCGCCCGATGGGGTCAGCCCTGGGCCCTGCTATCTCCAAGCTAAACACCTACATTTCTGCGAGTGCCATAAAGGGCTCCCGGAGTAGCTGACGTCACCAAAAGGAAATGCAAGATGATTCCCCCAGTGAAAGCTTCGGAAACCTGCCTCACATTGGGTAGAATCGAGGCTGCCCGCGTGCCAAGGAAAACACTCCGAGCTCGTCTTTCCAAGCCTGGCTCACAGATTCGCTACTGTGCACAGAAAGGCTCCCTGGACGTCCGAGGCCACCAGGATCCCGGCCAGAGAGTGAGCTCACGGCCGGCCGCTTCACTCACCAAAGTACTTTCCACTTCCATTAATGCGCTCATGTATCTGTGACCACACTTCACCTAGTCTTTAAGTGTAACAAAAAGTAGTGGAGGCAAAGGCAGAACTGTCAGATTTGGTCATTACTCAATGGAAACTGTGTAACAAAACACGACACTCTAAACCTCAATCACCAAACCCTGCGTTCTCTGGAAAACAAGCAACAGATTTTCGGAGAGTTAGCTAGATCCAAACGAATGTTCGCTTTCTTAAAGCAAATTCTTGTTTTGAATTTTGCGGAAACGGAATAGGGAAAGGCTCCTCGCCCCTCTGGAGGAGGGTGCCATCTCACTGGTACTTTACCTGTGGTCTTCGGGTCAGTGTTTGACCTCTCCTGCCTCGCGCAGGAGAGGTGACAGGATGCAGGACCTGCAGGACTGTCCTAGGAACCCCTCTTTCAGGGACCAAGGCTCCTCCTGCTCCCCAGTGGGGCCATGTCTGTGGGCTCTGCTCTTCTCCAGGGCACGGGGCAAAGCTGGATTCAGCCCAGCCAGACCCAGCGGGTCTGGGCCAGCCGCCCTTCTCCAGCCCTACTCCAAGGTCTGGGTGGGGTGGGGGGTCCTCCCACCAAACCTGGGGACCACTCTCACCAGGATGGGAGAGCACTCAGCCCCACCAGCAGGGGGCGCTTGCTGGTCTGGGACTTGTGCCTATGGGTGGGACAGAGGAGGGTGCCTTCTGCCTCCTCACACCAGGTGCAGACTGCTACGCCCAGGAGAGAACTGGAGTGCATCCACAGGGAAACCCAAATGCTCAGCCTGTGGATAAACCCCAAGAAGGAGGAGATCTGACCTTGTTCTAGGGAACAATCAGAGGAAAGGACATCCAACATGGAGAAGTACTGCCGGAGAGTGGGGCCTGGACCGCATGTAGAAGGGGCTGAGCCATGAGAACACAGGGCCCCAGTCTATTCCAGGGCCCGGAAGAAAGTCTCAGACCTTCGATCAGCACAAGATGAGGCTGTGATAGGAGAGAGCTGTCAGAGGAGAAACTGCACGAGGGGAGTTAGAACGAGATGCACGAGGTAAGGAAAGAATAAAAGGAAAGTAAAAACGCGGCAGAAGAGTAAAAACATTAACATCAGAGGCAGCGGTGAGGGAAATGGGTACCTTGGAGACTCACATCATTGATGGCAGGGTCTCCCCCGACACCAAGGAAAAGGGCAAGGGAAGAGCGCAGAGAAGGGGACAGGGCCTGAGAGGTGAGCTGACTCAGGGAGGGGGACCTCCCAAGACTGCATACCAGGTCCCAGGAAAGATCCATCCTTAGTCACATCCTGCATAAATGTATGAATTTTTAAAAAATCTTGCAAAGATCCCGGCAAAAAGCAAAACCTCCCACAAAACTCAGCAGTGCCCACCTCTCCAAGTGAGCTGCAGGAGCCCCTGAATCTGCTCTAACGGAACCGGACCCTCCACCAGACGGACAGCGTGGTGATGGCGACTGCACTGCCAGCAGCTCCCAGGGGAGGAGGGGCCTCTCGAGGGCAGGAAGAACTGTCTACTCATGAAATGCTGGTGGACATCTGGCCATTTGTCAAGTGCTTTGATTTTTATAAAAAGAAAAATATTGTCCCCTGGTAATTATGGTACTTAAGTATAAAGACCCCAAGAGACGTGATATATGACTTTGGATGCCATGAAGTTTGGTCAACGCACATTTTTTCCATATAAATTTATGGGGTTGTTTCACCATCGCAGACCAAGGGCCACAGAAGATGCCAACTCCTGGACACACTAGTAGGACACGTGCTCCAGCTGCTCTCCCGTCAGCAGTCTGTGAAGCCAGAACGCGGCCTGCAGACGCCACCCCAGCTTTCATGCTCCTGAGGCCCACTCTCCATGTGCCAGGGGGACAGGGTGAGGCGGAGCAGAGGGGCTGGCCTTCCAGTTTCCTTCAGACGGTCCCCAACTGGGAGCGCTGCCCCTACCCGGAGACCTCTGCCTCGGTAATTACGGGACGCCTGGAAAGAAGGGGCTGCTTTTGATGGGGGCGCTTTCATCTCTGACTTAAATTATACATCGTGCACTAACGTTCTAACTCTGATGTCTTCTAGAATTCAAATGAGACATAAACATACGCCCAGACGCACAGAGCCTGCATTCAGTACAGGGACCACCTTGGACAAATAAGAGGTGTCACCAAATCTATTTATACTTTAAACATCTTTCCACTGTCCTTCCCTTAAGATCTATTGAGGTGGCTCCCACACAAACAAGGAAGAATGTCCAGCCCCAACAACCACTCATTCATTTGGGCTTCACTTCGGGGGGGCAGAGAGCAGTGAAGTCAGGCATGGGGAGCGAATGGAGAGTGAATATGGGGGCCCTGAGCAGAGAAATGGAGTGGATGGAGAAATGTACATTAATAAATACAAGCTGCCATTTAAAATCCATTACATCACTAAGTTTAAAATAAGGCCCATGCTGAGTGCTAGCAAGGCTGTGGTGAAGGGGAAGCCCATATAGCCCTGGCAGCGGGATAAGTGGGTACAGCCTTCTTGGAAAGCGTTAGAGACTCCAAAGCCAGAAAACTACTGGTCCTTTGACTCAGTAATCCCTCTCCTAGGAGCTTATTCTGAGGAAATAATTTTAAAAGAAGAAAAAACATTGTACGCACAAAGATCTTCATTGTGGGGAAATCTACAGTAGTTAACAACAAAAACTGGAAACATTCTAATGTCAAACAACAGGGAAACAGCTAAGGAAATTAAACTGTATGGCAAAAATGTGGAAATAAAATTATGGAAACATTAAGTGCTAGAGTGGTGGGATTTTAAGTGCTTTAAAAATTTATAGCAGTGTTATCCAGTTGTTTGTGCATTTAAAAAAAGAATGTATTAAACTTTAAGATAAAATTTTATTCTAATAATTGATATTAACTATCAAATTTAAGTTTCTCACCAAAATAGCAACAAATATATATTTACATACTATCATATATTATGCAAATGTATGCATACTATGTAAATATATGTGTGTATATAAATATATATTTACACACACATATATGTAAATATAAGTAGTCAACAAGCCCCCAAAGAAGAGTGGTTTCCTCCCCAAATACCAGGAAACCTCATGTCTCTCCTCTTCCCAGCTATTTATTTGGTACCCACGTTGAAGGGCACGTGACATACAGATGAGCCTGCGGTGACCCAGGATCTGACTGACAGCCAGGGGAATGGAGCTTGCATCCCTCCCTGGAGGGAGTCGGCTTTGCTGACCTCAACTGACCTGCCAGGATAGGATAGATGGTGCGCCTCTGTCAGCTCTCCTCCCGCTTCCCTCCAGACATTCTCCCTCTCCCATGGCCTCCGGAGTTCCTGTCCCATCGGCCTTAACACACAAAATGAGGTCGAACCTCTCAGCCTGGCATCCGGGCCCTCGTGGTGTGGCCTGTCTTATACACCATCCGCAGTGCAGGTGCTGCACACTCGCCCATCAGACGCTATTCCTACTCTCAGAGCCTGAGCCCAGGGCTTCTCTTAACCTGCGCGTGGGCGGGTCTGTAAGACGGACTCCCTGGCCCCTAAGCCCTTCTTGGATGGGTCCTCTGTTCCCTGTGAGGTAACCAGACCTCTGACTCGGAGCCCTGGGCATTTGTCACCGCTGGGCAGGAGAGCCTGCAGCCTTTGCTAGCCCAAAGCCTGGCCTGCCACCTCAACTTACTTCCCAGGACATGGGGAGAAGGCAGAAGAGGCAAGAGGCCTGTCCTCCCAGAATATTCCTCATGAGGCAGCTGACATTTGGAGCGTCATCAGCAGGCCTATGCGAGGCGGGGTCTCACAAGCACCTGTGCGGAACACAGGTCCTGGGCTGGGCTGCTGAACACACTCCAGAAGGACAAATTCGTACCAAAGATTCGTTTACAAACGAGGTAAAAACATGCGATAAAATTTCATGTTGTCATTTTCTATATTCAAAACATTGTAAATAAAGATTACATTTTTAAAAACTTTTAAAAACTGCGCCAGCAAAAGGCTGCCAATTGCCCTTACTTGGGAAAAAATATCCTTTCTTCTGAGATTATGTTCGGCTACACTGCTGGTGTTAAAATGTCCCTTCTTCTAGGAAATAACGATGATGGTTTATATTTCTTCATTCACCATTTTTAAAAAGTTGGCAGCCTGTGAGAGCCTCCAGACTTTATTTTTAAAGTTCCCTTGCCCATGAAATTGCAGTCTGGGATCCACTAGCCTGAGCCCACATGAGGTTCTCTGGCAGCGGTCGGGCGGTTGGTTGGCGTGGGCCGTGCCAGGGCTGGAAACCCCCAAGGGTGGCTTCTGAGCGCAGAGTGGGAGCCGGCCAGGCAGGAGCAGCTGTGTTGCTGCTACAGGCTGGAGGATCTCTCAAACTTACAAAATATCTGAAGGTTGAGTAAGTAGGAATTTCAGTTTGGCATAAAAATCTCTTCCTTGAGTTCATCTCTTCCTTTTCTTTCTGTCAGTTTCCGTATTACTGTGAGGTTGATCACCTAGGTCCCTATCCCACTCATACCCTCTCCCCCTGGCACCTCTTGTTGGCCGGGTGCAGTCATCAAAGCATCCTCCTCGGGAGGCACCTCCCAGCTCTGCACAGGCTGCGGAGAGCTGCTGGGCCACTCACCCACACTGCAAGTCCGCAGGGTCCAGTCTTTGCAAGGCCCCAGCCACTCCTTGGTGTCTCTCCTATTCCCTTTGGTGGCTGATTTCCCCCAACAGCCTGTCCATCACCCCACCCACAGCTGCTCCTCCCAGTGGGTACCCTATCCTAAATGAATGACCTCGGCTACCTGCTCTGCCCCCTCACCCATCTCCACCCACCTTTCCCTCCTGGCTGCCACCCTCACCCCATCCCCTCCAGCACGCACTCCCTGGCCAACCCCATGTTTACCTGGGGATCTTTACTGTCTCCCTGTCTATACTACCTTATTTTTAAAAAAATATTTAAAAGAACATCCTCCTGGAAAATAGATAAAAGCATAATGAGAAAAACAACTGCCCGCAATCCCACAGCTGTGAAAAGCACTCAGGACTGAGGCGTGTCCTCCACATAAACACCCTACCAGTGGGCCCGTGGCTCTGGTGGACTGTCCCATTGGTGGAAGGCCCCAGGGGTATCATTCTTCAGGGCAAGTGGAAAGGGCCCCACCCAAGTTAGGTACTGAGCCTGGACACCCAGGCTCTTCCTGTGAAAGACCCAGGAAGTGGGCAGGGACTACCATAGGCCCTTCATGGCTGCACGCAATCAAAGCTATCGCTTTACACAGGAGCCCAGACAGCTCCAGGTTCTGAGAGTGAACCACCGAAGCCCACACGTCTGACCCCGTCAGTCAGGCGCACAACTTCTGGGGCACCCCAACGTCACCTCTAAAGATGGGAAGAGAAGCAGGAAAAAAAAAGGATGGAGGGTGGAGAGGGGCTGGCAGTGATAAGCCTGAGCTTTCCTCCTATCGACTCAACACATGATAATGGCAATAATTATAACAATAATCCTCATAACACAAAAGCTGGCCCATGCTGGGAGCTCAGTTGTGTCACGTCCATGGGCTGCGGCTGTTTACCTTAGTTCCGCAAAGTATGGCGCTCTTCACTGAGAGCTGGTGGCGGCTGGGAATGGACATCTGTATCTATTCTGGCATGCATTAGAAAAGCTACAGCATATCGAACCCTTAATAGCACAGACATGAATAAAATAGGTTTAAAGAGGAAGTATGAAAGATGGTAGGAGTAGTGAAGACGGTCACAAGGGCTGCAGTTTGGGGAAACACTGTCTTGTCTCACTGATCCGCTCAGCAGCTGTTCTGTGGAGGATGGGTGGCACCTGGGGAGTGGTGCCTGGGCTTAGGACTCGTGCCTGCCTGACCCCAGAGCCTGGGCCCTCCTGAGGCAGGCTCTGCTTCGTCCCTCGGTCCTCGCTCTGCTGACTCACACACTGGCCCCTCGATGGCCCACCCACTGGTATTTGGCACCCATCTCCCCACAGGTCTCTATTTTTTGGTGGTGCTGCCCCAAAGGGCAAACAGGTTTATTGGGACCGCAGCCAGGTAATCAACAGTGGGACTTAACATTTATTTGAAAAACCACAGAGGCAGAAGAAGTAATTCATAGAAGAGACAGGCTTCAGAAACAAGCTATAGAGGTAAAGTAAAGACCCTTGGAACTTAGAAGTAAGGAAAGTAAGGTGACATGTGTGTGTGTGGGGGGGGGGGGGGGATATGAGGGAGGAAGGGGAAAAGGCGCAGGGCGTACTCTTGCGGGGAGAGGGATGGGTCCTCCTCCATCCTAAGGGTTTTAAGGGTTGAGATTTAAGGGGGTGTCCCAGGGGAAGACCTTAATAGAATGTTCATCAGCTTTCCAAGTGTGTCCTTTCAGGATCAGGGTCTCCACTGATTGGTTGGCACCAGGGCAGGGGGTCATTATTCAATGCAGCTTGGTCCTGAGGTCATGGTGTTGCTTGTCACATTTTGCTGCTTTTCTGGGCCTGCAGCTAAAATACTACTGAGGCCGAGATGTCATCTCCAGGGAGGAAAGGTCACCCTGGGACGAGTGTCCTTTGCTAGGCACCCAGGGCTTTCTGCCCTGGTGACTTTCACCTTCCGTGATAGCAGAGGAGTTGGAGGAGCCCTTGGCCACGTTGATGAGCTCATCTCACTTGGTGATGGTCCTGATGCTCTGAGGGCAGCCTCTCGGGCACCTGAGCATCGCAGCCAGATGGCCTGATTCACACAGCACAGCTGTCGGCTCACAGGCCGGCTCACCCATCGCGAGTCGCGTCCTCTCGGGGCCACTGTCAGTGATGGCATTCACCACGACCTGCGGGGCGGGGGGCGGATTCTCGCCAGTGACAGATGGACGGCCTGGAAGGCATGCCCAACGATGCGCATAGTCATGAGCTCATGCCATTGCTGTGGCCGTGCATCACAGTGAGCTGGTGAGGTGCTCCACAGTGGGCACTGCGCCTGGCAGGAGTGTTTGGCCGCATGGTGCCCTGCACTATGGGGCAGGTACTTGGCACACTTCTTCACCGCAAGGTGATCCTGCACAGAAATGCCACTGATCTGTCCATCACCATTGCTCTACTTTCTGAAGAGCTTGACTTCAGGGTCTCTGCTCCTGCAGGTGCAGCCGCCTCCCACTGGGTCATCCTGAGAGTGCAGCTGGGGGGGACGGGGGTATCTCTGCCACCCTGCCTGGATCACGTGCTGCCCTGCCTGGACCACATGCCACCCTGTGAGGACCACATGCTGCCCTGCCTGGACCACGTGCCACCCTCCCTGGACCACATGCTGCTCTGTAGGGACCACGTGCTGCCCTGCCTGGACCACGTGCCACCCTCCCTGGACCACGTGCTGCTCTGTAGGGACCACGTGCTGCCCTGCCTGGACCACGTGCTGCTCTGCAGGGACCATGTGCTGCTCTGCAGGGACCACGTGTCACCCTGCCTGGACCACGTGCTGCTCTGCGGGGACCATGTGCTGCCCTGCCTGGACCACGTGCTGCTCTGTAGGGACCACGTGCCGCCCTGCCTGGACCACATGCTGCTCTGTAGGGACCATGTGCCGCCCTGCCTGGACCACGTGCCGCCCTGCCTGGACCACGTGCTGCTCTGTAGGGACCACATGCCGCCCTGCCTGGACCACATGCTGCTCTGTAGGGACCACGTGCCGCCCTGCCTGGACCACGTGCCGCCCTGCCTGGACCACATGCTGCTCTGTAGGGACCACGTGCCGCCCTGCCTGGACCACGTGCTGCTCTGTAGGGACCACGTGCCGCCATGCCTGGACCATGTGCTGCTCTGTAGGGACCACATGCCGCCATGCCTGGACCACGTGCTGCTCTGTAGGGACCACGTGCCGCCCTCCCTGGACCACATGCTGCTCTGTAGGGACCATGTGCCGCCCTCCCTGGACCACATGCTGCTCTGTAGGGACCACGTGCCGCCCTCCCTGGACCACATGCTGCTCTGTAGGGACCACGTGCCGCCCTCCCTGGACCACATGCTGCTTTGTAGGGACCATGTGCCGCCCTGCCTGGACCACATGCTGCTCTGTAGGGACCATGTGCCGCCCTGCCTGGACCATGTTGTGCTCTGTAGGGACCACGTGCCGCCCTGCCTGGACCACGTGCTTCTCTGCAGGGACCATGTGCAGCCCTGCCTGGACCACGTGCCGCCCTGCCTGGACCACGTGCTGCTCTGCAGGGACCACGTGCCACCCTGGAACAGACAGGAAGAGCCCCACAGTGTTACTGGTCCTGTCCTCTGAGGAATCTGTGGCCAGCACAGCCGGCACAGGGTAGTTGAGTTCAGGAGCATTTATGCAGCCACTAAGTAGGGTGCCCTTTCCTAGGGAGGAGACGCCTGGGTGATGTGACTTGGTAATGTGGACGGGCAAGCCTGCCGTGGCCATCACGGCTTTCTGGGGCCTCCCAATAGTCAGGCCGACCCAGGAATGGCAGGTCTGGACATTTCTCCCGGCCACAGGCCACACCGACAGCCTCTTGGGGACAGGAGCAAGGGTGGCTCATCGTGCTTTGCCAGACCTGTTGCATGTCAGCACAGGACAGCGTGACCCACCTCTGGCCAAACCCTCCTCAGAGGCAGGGCGAGCCCAGACAAGGCGCCGTTGCCCTGAGGCCTGGACGTGTCTCTCCGGGAAGGATCATCTTCCATCCCTTGTAAGGACAGAGAACAAGAAGCAGGCGCCAGGCCATGGGAGCAGGTGGCAGGGAGAGACAGAGCGACCCTGGGGGATCTTGTGGGATCCAACTCGGAATCATCAGCTCTGCCAGGACCAGAACAAGAACATGAAGAATTCAGGTCAGGTTTGAGCTGAAACTTCTGTCAGTGAAATTGCTGCCTGTCCACCAGTCACCGTGACCCTAGTGTGTTAATGATCATCTAGTAAGTTCCATTACTGGGCACCAGTAGCTGTCAGGCACTGGGCTTGATTATCGGTGAGCTCCATGGTCCTCACACAGTGTCTGACAGAGCTACGGGTACTATGCCCACTTCACCGACACCTGCCCTCCCTGCAGGTCTGGCTCACAGCATCCTTGCAGAACCCTCTGGGCCCACCTTGGGCTTCTCCTCTGTAATAATCAGTCTATAATTAAAGGAGTCTAATCCTAATGATACTAGTAGCCTCCATCTCCAGGGGCTGCCTGCTAGCCCCACATCACCCCTCCCTTAGGGGACCCCATTTACAGATAAGGTACCTGGGCTCAGACAAACTAAACTGTCCAAGGTCAGCTGGCCAGCAAGTGACAGAGTGGGGTCCAAAACCACGTCTGTCAGACTCCTTAACCTCTAGTTGATTATTCGACACCTGCCCCACCCAGGCCAGGAGTCCCCAGGGTCAGGGACCGACCACACCTGCTCCGCTCACAGCCATCTCCCAGAGCCAGTACTGCTATACCACAGGCGCTCAGTAAATATTTCTCAAATGAAAGAAAGAGGGGGAAAGATGTATAAGTCAGAACTGTTGTGGTTGCAAGTGACAGAAACTCACCTGAAACTAGCTTCAAAGTGGGGCGGAAGTATCCTAGAATGGCTCACAAGACCAGGGGCTGCACCACAAAACCAGGCAGCCTCAGGACGGCCCAGGGATGGTGGGGTGGGGGTGAGGGCTAGGTGGGAGGGGAATGCTGGGCGACAAAGAAACAGCCATCTTGCTAGGTGACCTTAACCAACAGGAAGTGGTCTCAGTTAGCCAAGTATGATTTTAGCTTTTTGTCCAACTCAATTACTGCTCGGTACAGGACAGTTAAAGATACAACCTTGCTGTGAACCGAATGTTTGTGTCCCCCTGAAATTCATATGTTGAAATCCTAACCCCAAGGTGATGGTACTAGAAGGTGGGGCCTCTAGAGGTCATTCGATCATGAGGGTGAAGCCCTCATGGGTGGGATTTGTGCTCTTATAAAAAAGACTCCAGAGAGCTCCTCCCTCCTCCCACGGTGTTCAGACCCCCCAGGAAGACAGTTGTCTGTGAACCAGGAACAGGGCCCTCACCAGACACTGAATCTATCATGAGAAATAAATGTTTGCTGTTTATAAGGCGCCCAGTTTACAGTACAGATGCTCCTCAACTTCTTATGGAGTTATGTCCCAATATACCCATCGTACATTGAAAATATAAGTTGAAAATGCATTAAATACTACGCTGTAGAGCAGCGGTTCTCAACCTGTGGGTCGCGACCCCTTTGGCGGTCGGATGACCCTTTCACAGGGGTCGCCTAAGACCATCCTGCATATCAGATATTTACATTACGATTCATAACAGTAGCAACATTACAGTTATGAAGCAGCAACGAAAATAATTTTATGGTTGGGTCACAACATGAGGAACTGTATTTAAAGGGCCAGAAGGTTGAGAACCACTGCTGTAGAGTATCGGTTGTTCACCCTCGTGACTGGGTGCCCAACTGAGAGCTGCGACTTGCTGCTGCAGCCCAGCACCACGAGAGAGTGTCGCACAGCATATTGCTAGCTGGGAAATGATCGACATTCAAATTCAGAATATAGAATGTACATAACTGTAGTACCATCGTTGAGTCGGAAAGTCCTACGTCGAATCATTGTGAGTCGGGACCAGCTGTATTTTGTCAAAGCGGCCCAAACTAAGATAAACCACTTCCAAGGCTGAGATAAAATCATGGGTCATTCCTGTGACCACCTGTTATCTCTATACCGTGGAGTCTACAGGCTTCAATTCTGAAGTCCCTGCCTCCTTTCCTTCCTCCAGGAGGATGGCAAGAGTGTGGAGACGACCTGCTCCACAGGCCATCGGGATCAGAGGGGACCAGGCCACACCAGGCCCCGCCCACCACTACAGGTGACTCCTGTGTGAGCAAACCCGGAGAGAGTGGGTCCAGTGAGGACTGCTAGGTGAGAGGCCAGGGGCAGTGTTGACATCCACTGGCTTCATTTGGCAAAGAGCTTGGATGTGGAGTAAAGAAACCTGACTGCCCACTGCCCACCCCTAACTCCTGACCCTTGGCCACAAAGATAAAGGCATCTCACCCATAAGAATGGGACAAACACACCTTCCTTCAGAGATGATGAAGGTGGCGGTGGTGAGAGCTCACGGAGTGCAGGCTTCTGGGGGCGGGGACTAGCGCAGCAGTTCACCTGCTTCTTCCCATCGTATCCTGAGGACAAGCCCACTGTGAGTGCAGTTTGATCGCTGTTCCACAGGCGTCTTCTTCGCATGCAGTGAGCTGGGACTTGAACTCCAAGTCCTTCTGGACACTTGGGTTAGGACTCCTAAGCCCCCTGCACTTTGCTGCCAGTGGTGAGAAGGAGGCCCACGCAAGCCCCTGGCAGAGCACCCGGAAGAGGGCGGCTGCTCAGTCATGCTCCTGCTCTTCCTCCTCCTCCTCCTCCTCCTCCCGTTTCACCCCTTCACCCTCACTGCCACGGCTTCCCTGGCAGGCACCATTGGCGGGTCACAGCCAGCCATAGCTGTGGGGGGGTGGGGTTCTGTCACACCTCTCTCACTGAGGGAGGCTCTGTGGGTAGCCCTGGACCTTGGGGCATCTGGTGGCCAGACCAGTGACTCCCAACCTGGGCTTGCTGGATGATTGAGGAATCTGCGTCCTCTGGGAGCACAACTATGAAATGCTATATTCTCTCCAACACCCACTCCCCACCCTGCTGTGTAGACTCCCCTTTCCAATTTTGGGCAGCTGGTCCCTTGATAAAATCTGGGCCAGATTCTGTAACTTTGCAGTCACTTACCATTATTACCATGGTCTCATGTCAAGATTTAAGACTTGGTTCTGTTTATTTGAAGACTCAATTCAAACTGAGTTCAAAGCTCATCTCCATTCTCCCTCCTTTGGTCCCCTCTCCCTGGGGCTTGGAGGAGGTGGATGGAGAGTGTTCTGCGCTTTTCCAAGTCCCTGTCCCGCATCTGTCTGAACTGCCTGCCCTAACCGCTGGCAGACTGTAGGGCCCTCACTGGGCCTGCTCTGGGGAGACGTGAGATCTGCTCACGCAGGAGGCACCCGTCAGTGTGGGAGGGACCTGGTCTGGTCTGGTCCCCTCAGTGCAGGAGGTGACCTGGGTTTCCTAGGGCGTGTGCAGCTGTGTCCTGGCCCCTCCATTGCTGAAGAGCAGCCGAGCACCCCTTCTCTGCCACAAGGGGCACATGTCCCAACGGCCTCTCTAGGCTAGTGTGCCACCTGGGCAGCCACAGCTCCTGCCCCGCTGCAGCCTCTGTCCTCTTCACATGGAGACACAGCAGCATCTGGGGTAGGTTTTGTCGTCCCGTGAGGGCCACAGGGAACTAGAATGGGAGGGGGGACCCCTCTTCCCGACACCCAGATCCTTTAAGTCCTGGTGATCCCACAGAGTCCCAGAAACAGGCACCAGTTTCTATGTTCAATATGATCCAAACTTCAGGGGCTAAATCAATCACCCTCTTCCTCCTCTTCCCCAGAGAGGGAGAGGGGGTCTGAAAAGCATGTGGCCCCCTTATTCTCAGCTCCCGGGTCGGGGGGCTCTCCCGAGGGTCTGCAGCTCATTACGTGCCCAGTCTTTGAAAAGGGAGCCCCCAGAGCCTCCTTGCTTAGCTTGGGAAGAAGCAGCTGTCTCAACTCAAAACTACACTTGTTTGAGTCCAGGACCCTCCTCTTCCTCACAGCACCCATCCTGGATTTACAGGAGGGGGTGTGGGAAGGGGAGGGCAGGGAAATCACGCACTGTATATTATACAGCGACTCTCAGCTGTTCCGAAGCTCTGTGTGTTAACAATAAGGGGGTAAGGCATTTACTTTTACTTAATACATGCAGCAGTTCAACAACAGAGAAACAAAGAGCTGGTCAGTTCTGGGGCCAGACCTCGCTCTGAGTGACCCTGGACAAGACTTCTGACTCTTCTATGCTCAGCTTCCTCATCTGCACCGTGAAAGTTAGTCATCGTATCCACAAGAAGCTGTGGGCTTCCACATTGTACCTGGCACAGTCCCCATAAACCTCACAGCACACTCGGTGGCCATTATTATTTACTAGAGGCCCGGTGCACAAAATTTGTGCACTCGGAGCAGTGTCTCAGCCCAGCCTGCGCCCTCTCGCAGTCCGGGAGACCTCAGGGAATGTCCGAATGATGCGGAGACGGGAGAGGCTCCTGCCACTGCCGCTGTGCTCGCCAGCCGTGAGCCTGGCTTCTGGCTGAGCAGCGACTCCCCCCCGCCCCCCCACCATGGGAGTGCACTGACCACCAAGGGGCAGCTCCTGCATTGAGCGTCTGCTCCCTGGTGGTCAGTGTGCATCATAGCAACTGGTCATTCCACTGTTTGGTCGATTTGCATATTAGCTTTTTATTATATAGGATAGGTGTCTTTAAAACCCAGAGTTAAGAAGAGGCATGAAAGGGGCCTTGGCAGGGAGCCTAGCACGGTGCCAGGCACATGCGTGCTTACAACGTACACTTTTTGAATGAGTGGTGTTCTCTTAATTCCAGGAGACTATTAATCTGCTACTTATTAATGAGGTGTTCTGAACACAGATTTAAGCTGCATTTGGTCCAGCAACCAAAAGAGACTGTGGGTCTTAAAAAAAATGCATGGAGGAGAGACCCCTCTGTGTGTGGAGGGTGGGCGGCCCTCCCATCCCGGCCGGGCAGGAGCCGGCAGCTGTCTCCCGGCGCCTGCCGAGCTGGATGGCGGCCGTGAATACTTTCTTTCTTAGTGAAGCTCTTCTCTGTGTGTGCTGAATCACAGCATTCACAGGGGGAGTGGGGACAAGAGCATTACTAAGTGGATACCAGGCATCAGCTGGGGCAGGGGTGGGAGACCTGGCTGGGCCAAGGCTCGAGCAGGAAAGGAACGTGACACCGGCTCCTGCAACGGCGTCTCCACCGCCCGCCCCCCCCCCGCCCCCCCCCCCGTGGTGGGTGCTGGGGGCCAGATGAACACTCAGACCACAGACCTCGGCAGGGGGTGGGGGGGTGAAGAGACAGGCTAGAAATAGGCTGAGCGTCTGGGGCGTCAGCTGGGATTTGCCCCTTCCAGCAAGTCAGGGCTCAAGCATGCTGTTTACCAAATACTCTGCACACATAGAAACCAGGACGGTCTGGCTCCACGTGAAAGGGGACGGGGAGGGTCTCTCCAGGGTGGATTTCGAGGTGTTGGAAGCTTCTCTGCCTGGTGATTTCACCCCGGCCTCGTGCCTGGGAAATGCACTCCAGCAGTCTCTTGCCAGGAGCCCTCATTTATCTGCCCAGCCGATTCCTTGGGCCCCGGGAAAGACAAGCAAGGTCATCAGCCGCTCACTGCCCCTGGACGGGCATCTCCACAGGCGTCTGTGAGGGCCGCTCACTGCCCCTGGACGGGCATCTCCACAGGCGTCTGTGAGGGCCGCTCACTGCCCCTGGACGGGCATCTCCACAGGCGTCTGTGAGGGCCGCTCACTGCCCCTGGACGGGCATCTCCGCAGGCGTCTGTGAGGGCCGCTCACTGCCCCTGGACGGGCATCTCCGCAGGCGTCTGTGAGGGCCGCTCACTGCCCCTGGACGGGCATCTCCGCAGGCGTCTGTGAGGGCCGCTCACTGCCCCTGGACGGGCATCTCCGCAGGCGTCTGTGAGGGCCGCTCACTGCCCCTGGACGGGCATCTCCGCAGGCGTCTGTGAGGGCCGCTCACTGCCCCTGGACGGGCATCTCCGCAGGCGTCTGTGAGGGGCTGGGATCCTCCCGCACTGACCATAAGGCTGCCTCTGTCCCTCATCTCTCATTTGGTACAAAGGTCTTGTCTGACACAGACAATGTTCCAGAAGCAACAATTTTTTAAAATTTTTATATAGAATGGAGATGATTTAAAGCAGCTTTGGAAATTTCCTGTGAATTTTTTATTATGAAGATACAAAGGAAACCAGCAAACTAAAATGAACTCTCCCCTGTCTCTATCCCGAGTCTGCCCTCCTGGGGATGGGCCCCGGCCACAGCTGCACATGGGAGAGCAGGGACAAGACCAAATGAACGTTCCTCCAAATACCGTTATGATGACAAAATGAAAACCAGGCAAATAAGTCTCAGCAAATTGGCTTTGAGCAAATTGACCTGGAGCCCAAACTCTGGTGCTCAGATGGGGCTTAATAAATATTTGTTGACTGAATAGCAAATGTGTTTGACTGTTAGGTGATATCCAGACCCAAGGAGAAGCACTGCCCGGACTCTGCCCCCTGGCAGTGGGTTGAAGAGTCAGGAATGAAGTAGATCATCCATGAGCTAAAAGCAGGCCCTCAAAGCTGCTTTAGAACGGAGCATGCGCCCTGTGCTGACATGTGTTTGGCAAGTGTGGAACAGACAGTGCCTTCAAAGGGCTTTCCACGCGGCCTGGACACCTCTGTGACGCTGGGCAGTCCAAGACAACCAGTAGCACTGCCTCCGGATCCTCCCATAAGTGCAAGTCTCCTAACTTCTCACCAGGGCCAGGAAGCACGTGGTTCCCACAAGTCACAGGATCTGACCACAATACCTCCAGGAGAGGAGAGGCCCAGCTGGCTCGCTCCAGCTCACAGGCAGCTGTTTTATTATTAGCAAATCTGGATGGACAGAGGATTCTGGCAGTTCTGCACCTTTCCTGAAGCTCAGACCCTCCTCCAGACCTTTGCAATACCAGCTGACCAGGAGAGGAGGGGCCTTGCCTTCTTGGCCCTTAACTACGGATCAACTTCACTGGAACCTTGATCACTAAAACCGCCAAACTTCCTCAAATCTGAGAAACCATCAACTGGTAAATGCCTCATGTTTCAGTAAAAAACAAAAGGTGCTGCCAATTAAACCTTGACATGCTATTAACTTTAAGATGCATCCTGATTTCAGAGATCTCAAAACAAGAAAAAATGTGTTAGAATTGAAAAAATGCAATGTGTTTTCAGGACAACTGTGTTCTTGCTGGCTTTGAGGTAGGTCTTAATCCCTTATGGCCTGGTGCAAAGGACTTCATTTTGCTAAGGCTCTGTATACTTGTTAGTAGAACAGAAGAGTAATGCTTCCCTCATAAATTTTTAGAGGAGAAAAAAATAAAATGTTGAGCTTGATATCTAGTACATCACAGGAAGCTACATAAGGTGCTCTAACAAGGCTTGTGGGGACAACACATTTTGTTATCTGCTGGTGCCCAATCTGAGCTGAACCAATCTATGAATTATTGAGACTGAAGTTTCCCAACAGACTATGATCAAGAGCAGGGGTGGGGGAGGGGGGCACGGGGGAAGAGATATGAATTAAGACATGAATTAAGCTGGTTGGGTTTATGGTAGCTCAACAACAGCAGTGAGGAAGGCGGTTTGGACAAGAAGACACATTCAGTTGCGATGTAGGGAGTTCCTGTTCCTAAAATGGAGGAGTGATTGAAGTAACTCTCTGGTCAATAGCAATGATAAGATCTGGACATTATACAAACACAAACTAATAGAAAGCACTTGAAAACAACCTAAAGCAATGGAAATCGGAGGAGACATGGTCCTTGGGAGATGGGAAGCACACTAGAGCACTGCCCAGTTTATGGTGATCATGGGAGAACAGAACTAAAATGGAAGGTAGCAGTATTATTGGCTGGGAAGACGGAAAGCAATTGGACATTGAGGATGAAAACTGAAGAGGAAAATGCCAGAAAGGAGAAAACCACAGAGAAAAAGCTCCAAAATTGCTATACAACCCCCCTCCAAATCCTTAGTTAACCCCTAAATTTTTTATGTGTAGACAGGACTCCAAGGAGCCCAAAAACTCCCCAAAGGAAGCAATAGCTGGGAGGCAGAGAATTCAACCCTGCCTGGAAGATAGAATCGGGAGTTCAAGTCTTGCCAAGTTAAAGGGGTTTAGCAAACACTTACGGCTTTTGATTTAATTCCAGAAAACCATGTCTTACAAATAAGTACAGGACTAAGGGTTATACCCTAGGGCTATGGGCAAAACCAAAACAAATCTATCTGAACAAAATCTAAAATCAACCTCTACAAGCTCAAGTGGATATACCAGTAATTTGCCTGCTAGAACAAAACATAACATTCTTCAGAGGAAAACAATAAAACAGTCTTTTCAATGTATCATCCAAAATGTCCACTACACAATTAAAAAATATATAGACACGCAATCAAGAGAAATAATAGTCAATAAAATCAGACCCACTGATGAACCAGATGATGGATTTGGTAAATAAGAACTTTAAAATGGTTATTATATGCACAGGATTTTCAGTAAATGAAAGATAGAATAAATAAATGGTTAGAGAATCTCTGAAGAGAAATGGGACCTATAAAAATAAACCTAGGTAAGTTCTAGAAACAGCGGTAAATTCTAGAAATAAAGTACCTGACATAAAACGTATTTTGGATGAAATCAATAGATTAGTACTGCAGAAGGAAAGATTAGAAAACTTGAAGACAAGTAATAGAAATGATCCAAACTGAAGAACAGAGTGAAAAAAGGGAAAAATAAATAAATACATGGAGCTTCAGTGACCAGTGGGACAATACCTAGTGTATAAATGGAATTCCAGAAGGAGAGAGGAGAATTGGGCAGAAGAAATATCTGAAGGAATAATGACCAAAAATTACTCCCACATTCCCAAATTCAGTAAGAAACATCAGCCCATCGATCTAAGAAGCTCAGTGAAGACTACATAGAATAAATACAAAGAAAACCACATCTAGTCACACCACCATCAAACTGCTCACAGTCAAAGATAAAGAGAAATCTTAAAAGAAGTCAGAGAGAAAAAGACTATGTACACAGGAACAACAATAAAGAAGAAAACTGACTTCTGATCAGAAACAATGTAGGCCAGAAGGCATTTAAAAAGTTCTAAGCGGGGAGGAGGTCAATTTGGGATACGTGAAGCTTGAAATGCTGGTGAGACTCCGAGGTTGCAGAGTACAACAAAGGTCTCCTCCCAAGCACTCCCTGATAACACACATTAGCCATGCATTTCCCCTGACACACTCCTACCACACACACAGTGCCTCAGTTCAACATCTCAACATTCCCAATAAAAAAAAAAATTATAGCTGTCAGGAAGGTGAAAATACATGAACTCATTTATACAAACTGAGAGACATAATTAAGGTTCTTTGTATTGTGCCACCATGTAAACAATACATATGTTTTCATCCTGATAAAAACTCTAATAAGAAAAATGAAGATCTTCTCCTCCTTAAATGCTTTAGTCACATATGTTTTGGTCCAATAGGCTGGCGGAATTGTGGGAATAGTGCTCCTAGAGGAGGTCAGGGGAATCCAAGATCCAGGAGCCATCAAGGTAGAAGAAACCTGGCAAATGTGCTGCGTAAGTGTGGGAGGAGCTTGGAGCAGCAGCAGCACGCGTTTCCTGAGCAACTGCTGAATGCTGAATGCCAGGCATTGTGCTAAGTGCTTCAGGTGCATTATCTTAATCCTCACACCACCCCTGAGGAGTATTACCATTCCCTTTTTTAAAATGAAGAAACAAAGTTTGAAAGGGAATCAGAAAGTTGCCAGGTTAGTCACAGAGTTGGGATTTAAGCCCAGGTCTGTTAGACTCTAAGCCACAGCTATTCACCCTCCCGCAGTCAGCCGTTCATGTGTTCATCCCACTGGACTGGGCTGGACAAAAGGAGAGCTCTACATGGCTATGCCCCCAGTGCTCAGGGAACCCACAGCCAAGGAGGCAATAAAAGTTACTATAGCCAGCACTTATTGAGCACTTACTATGGACTAGCCATTGTGTGTGACACTTAATGTGTCACATCGTATTTAATTTTCACAGCAGTCCTATGTGGTAAATCCTTGTATCGTCTCCATTTCACAGGTGAGCAAAGGGAGGCTCCGGTTGGACTAGGATTTGACTCCACGGCTCGGGCTCCTCAGCAACATACTCAACTACCCAAGGCACCAAAGGGGCAGGGGCCATGCAAAGACGGACAGAGGAAGGCCACCTGGTGCTCCTCCCCTGCTTGATGAGATCCTAGGAACGTGGACTTGAGAAAGCAAGTTTGTTTTCAAGGGACTTCGGTTGCATCTGTTCTAGAGAGAGGGAATGTCCAGGGAATTCCCCCTCCTCACTGACCCGGTGAGTCCAACTGCTTCTCTTACCAGCGTGGCTGCAACCATCTCCCCAGCTCTGGATGACTTGTCTGCCACTCCCATCAATCCAGGCTGCATGCAACCATCACTGGGGCTTTTAAAAGTAGCAGCAAGTTGGAACACTGCCATGCTTAAAGCCTCTCAGTGGCTTCCGAGCATCCCTGGGATAAAGCCCCACCTCTCTCCCCAGGCCTCGTGCTCTGCCCTGCTCCCCTTCTCTCCTCAGCCAAGCGCACTTTTCAGCTCCTCGAAAGAACTCCCTGCGCTGCTCCTGCCTCAGGGTCTGCTCCAGTTACCGCTGTTGTAACAACCTCCCACCAAAACTTAGCAGCCTACAGCTACCGTTTTCTTATCGCCATGGATTCTTCAGTCAGGACTTCAGATATGGAGCAGTGGAGTGCCTTATCTTTGCTGATGTCTGGGGCCTCAGCAGGAAGGCTCTCTAGCGAGGGTGACTCGATGGGCAGGAGCTGAATCGCTGAGAGGCATCTTTCCTCACACGTCCGGGGTGGGTGCTGGCTGGACCTATGCCATGGAGGGCCTCTGCATGCCTGCTTCCGGGCAGCGGGGCTTCTCAGGCTCCAGCCTGGCTCGAGGCTCCAAAACAGTGTCCCAGTGAACAAGGCAGAAGCTGCACTGCCTGTTCTCCCCAGCCTTAAGTCCAGGAATGTCACTTCCATTGCATTCTATTGGCTACAAGCAAGTCCGGAACCACCAGATTCAAGGGGAGAGGGCAGAGCCCGGCCCCTCCAAGGTCTCATGTGGACCAGGAGATACCACTGGGGCTATCTCTCTGAAAAAGCAATCTACCACACGGCCTTTACACACCACACGGCCTTTACACACCACACGGCCTTTACACACCACACGGCCTTTACACACCACACGGCCTTTACACACTATTGCCTTGCCCAGACCACCATCCTCTCTCCAACCTCCCCACCTGCTAATTCTCACCAGCGTCCAGGTTTCAGCTGAAGCACCTCTTTCCAAGGAGCCTGCCTTGACTGCCCCACCCAGGCTTAAACAGGCCTCTGGCTTACATATGCCCTTAGCGCCCAGCACTTCTCATGTACCCCAGTCAGTCTGTCTGTCTCCCCTCCTGACCGTGAGCTCTATGAGGACAGGGACTTTCGATTCCCGGTGTTGGCTCAGAGCAGGTTCCACCCCCTGGAGAAGAGAGAGGAGGAGGAAGGGGGAAAGAAGGTTATATGCCAGCCTCCAGCTGTCAAGGCTGTAGCTCAAAAAGAAATCCACTGGGTGCCCTGTGCTCCTGCTGACCTCGAGCCCCCGGCCTGCCACAGCCCCACCACCAGCGGCATGACCACCGCCCACCGGGCCCCTCCAGGCTTTCTGGGGATCCACGGAATGGATGGGCATCTTCACCCCCAATCCAGCTGCCTGGCTGATGCTGTGGCCTGTAACACACTGGGGTCTTTTGCAAAGACCCACCTTCTAAAAAGGGATGGACCGACAAAGGGTGAGAGGAGACCATCGGAGCATGTGAGGGAGGCTGAGGCAGGAAGAAACATTTGCTCCCTGCAGGGACAGAAGGCGGGTCCTGAGGAGGGGAGGGTCATGATGGACCTGTTTGCCCAGGGAGCAAAAACATGATTCATTGTGCTTAGGAGTGGGGAGAACTCCATTAAAATTTCTCTCCCAATCTGTACCCAAACATCAGCACTGCCACCATCTTCATCACTAATTATTTTTAAAGTAAAGAAGAGTCACCATGGGTGTCTTGCATGGCTGCTGTCCAGGCAGAGGGGTGCACTGTGCCCGGGGGCCCCTCCCCAACCTGCCCCCCTCCCCGCCGCCTCCCCGCCGCCTCCCCGCCGCCTGGAGAACCGCTCACTTGTGGGCCCAGTGCTGTCCCCTTTCTTGCTCTGACTTACAAGCTGCACCTTGATGACGACTGTGCTGAGGACGCGATGGTCCTGCATTATTTCTTCCTTGAAAAGCCTGATTTGGGGCGGGGGGGGGGGGGATCACAGTAACCCACCTGATCCCAGAGTCTGAGTTCAGTCCACTGGGGCATCCTTGCCCTGTGCCAAGCCTTTTCCCGAGTGGCCTCACAGAACGCTTGCCGCAGCCCTTGGAGGTGGATTACTAGTTTTTGCTCATTTGCTGATGCATGAATGGGACACCCGGAGAGGTGACTAAATCAAGGCCACTCAGGTGGGAAGTGACAGTGCTTCTCTAGCGCTCCTCACCCCAGCTGCGTTGTCCCCTGGTCCGAGGCTCCCGCCTCCCTCCCGCTAACTTTCCCGGCTCAGATGCTACTGGCTGCTGTGCAGATAGCCTTGGCTCCCTTCCCCAGGGTTCCGAGAGGGGACTGAAGTCCAGGAAGGCCATCAGCAGGGCTGCCCTGCTGCCCCCCTGGGGACAGGGACTTCCGGGGAGCCCCAGCTCCCTGCAGCGCGCACACTGTTGCCTGCACAGCTGGAGCAGCTCTCAGCCCATTACCTGAGTTGGAGGGGAAGCTGTGTGCTCTGCAGAGCAAACCGGGAGCTGCCTGGGGTTTGGGGAGCAGGCGGGCCAGGGAGCAGAGCCGGGCCAGGCTGCCTGTGCCAAGGAAGGGAGGGGGGGCTGCCGAAGCCGCCAAAGCGGGCTGGGGGAGGGGCCGGGCCAGCTGGGGCCGGAGCTAGTGTGACATCACTGGGCGGCCGCCTCTGTCTGGGGCTGAGGGGAGGCCCTGAGCCTTTCTGGGGCCTGGGGGATCCTCTTGCATTGGTGGGTGGAGAGAAGTGCCTGTAGCCAACCAGGGTCAGGCTGTGCTCACAGTTTCCTCCAGCGGCATGTAAAGGCTCCACAAAGGAGTTGGGAGTTCAAATGAGGCTGCAGCAGACAGCCTGAGCCTGAGGACGACCGAGCCCTGCTCTGTGCCTCCGGGGCTGGACCTGCAGAGCATGGCCCTGAGGCGGCCGCCGGCTCCCGCCACAAGCTAAGGCAGTTTGTGAGCAGCCCCGCAGGACCCCTGGCCGCCCCGCCCGGCCGGCTGAGCCGCTGTGCAGGGCTGTGCGGGCGGAACAGAGCCAACGGAGGCAGTGAGGCAGGGCTGCTCGGTGGCCAGGCCAGTCTGCAGCGTGAGGACCCTCCTGGAAGCCATGGACAGGCTGCCTCGCTGACGGCCGGCCGAGGGGAAGCATGTGAGGAGCTGCCCCAGAACCACGCAGGAGGGAAGAGGTAAGGGGCCTCTTGGTGGCACGGGGAACAGGGGGCACAGGGAGAGGCAGCAGCTGGTCCTGTGTCTCGGGGCTCAAGACCCCTGACCCCCAGCTGGGGGGGTGTGCAGCTGGGTCCCAGAGGGGTCACTCCTGCTTTCACTTGGAGACAAACAAGACATGTGTCAGGGCAGGACCTGTGGATGCTTGGGCAGAGGGTGGTGTTCCGGGGTGAGGTCATGGGCTGGGGTTCCGAGGCTTTACCAAGAACCCTCTCTCCTCCTCAGACAAAGGCCCTCTGGGTGATGGCAGTGGCTCCTGGGCCGCTCGGAACTGGAGTGTGTGCCTGAGTAGGTGCCATGTGTAGGTGTGTGCCCGAGGGGCCAGGAGACAGCAGGGGCAGCTGAGCATTCCGGAAGCTGTTTTGAAGTTTGGGTTCCTCTGCCTGGCTAGGGATGACCCCCAGGCAAAAGCAAAAGCAAACGCTAATGCTGTCCTGTGGGAGCTGGGAGCCTCATTCAGAAAGTTCCTTGGAGCTGAGCAGCGGTGCCCACACCCTCAGCCGGGAGCAGAGGGGCAAAGGGCTCCAGCACCAGGAGGGATGTGCCAGCCAGAGTCTGTGCCACTGTGACAGGGCGAAGCGCTGCCCTGGCTTCCTCTGCACGTCCGAGGATGCCTGGTCCCTCCTCACACTGCATGGTGCCCAGGTACCCGGCCTCCCACTGGCTGGATGTGGCTGGGAAAGGGATGACCCGTCCCAGCAGGGGGCCAGCAGGCTCCACATTCCGAGTCCCCTGAAAGCGCTCAGCGTTAGCTAACATTTCGAAACAAATTCTTCCCTGATCCCTCCCTTGTGCTCCTGTGAGATGTGTGTCACGGGTCGGCTAGTGCCTCTGCTGTGGGATTATGAGAGCTCCCGGGGCCAGTTCGGTTACTTAGAAAAGGATCCCCTTTAAGCGGGGCTCGGGGGAAGCTGAGAATGCCACTTCCGAAGCTGGCCCCACGCCCCCACGCGGACTCCTCCAAACTGAGGCAGAGTGAGGCAGTGCTGACGAGCGAGGTTCAAATCCTAGCCCTTCCACATGTGAGCCAATTGACTGGCAGAACACGGAGCCTCTCCAAGCCTCAGTTCCCTTTCCTGTAAAATGTGAGGACAATGGTGCCCACCTCTTAGTAACAGCTGATACTTATATGCACTTACCCTGATCCAGGCACTTGCCAACTTGTGGAATCCTCACAGCCACCCTATAACCTAAGTGCAGAGTGTAAGTGATGTGCCAAGGCCACATACTAGTAAGTGCCAGTCCCAGGACTCGAACCCAGCACTCCAAACCACATTCCCTGCTGTCTAGCATGCCTGGGAAGGCCTTAGCACAATGCTTGGTGTGCGGCAAACCCTCAGAAAATGTTAGTCGCTGATTATTATGAACCATAACAATCAGAATCGCAGGGAGGAAAGAGCAGAGACCCATATTCTCTCTTTGTCCCGTCATATCCTGCTAGGGTGTCAGAAAACCCACAAGTCTCCCCACCGTGGGGGTCTTCCCAGGAGCCCGAGGGGGGCTTTATGTCTGAGGCGACCTGCAGCTCTCTGGGTCCTAGAAGTCCACACTAAGGAAGGGTGCAGACGCTATGACAAAACAAACTCAGCGTATCTGACCAGCCCTGCAGTACGAGCATCCTCCACCCACATAGGCATTGCTTGTCTGCCTGCTGGTCTCCCCGCCACAACCATAGTGGGCGAGGAAAGTGAGAGAGCTCCATGCTGCAGGAGGAGAGGCACAGACCCCTAACTCAAACCCCACCACTATCACCAGGTCTGCCACATGGTGGCCAAGTCGGTGGAGCTGACACCAGCCAACACTGATGTATCTTAGCCGGCGACAGTGGCTTCTCTCCTTTGGCCCCAGGGATCTTGGTGGGCTCCTGAAGTCCCGGAAGCATTTTGAGAAGCTGACATTAAATATCTGTTTTCCTAGCACTAGGCCTCTGGGCTGCAAAGCTCCAGCCTGGAGCCAAGGTGGCTCCCTGGGCTCTCTGGGCAGCCCAGGCCAAGTAGAGGCTCTGACCGACTCCACGGGGCTGGCTAACAAAAATAGGATTGGTTATTACTCAGTGAAGGCAGTCGTGGTGGAACAGATAACCATGTGGGAAGCACATCGCCAGGGAGCACAGGGCGGCTGCACAGCGTCACTATAAGCTCATGGGCAGAACTAAGCCGCTCCTCCATTAGGTACCCACTGGGCTAAGAAAGGCACAGGCATTATCCTGTTTCACCCTCACCAGAAGCCTAAGAGGTAGGTTCCAGTTTAGCATCCCATTTTTCAGATGAGAGAACTAAGGCTCAGAGAGGGTAAGTAACTTGCCCAAGATCACACAGCTGATCCCTGCTCAGTCTGGCTCCAACGTTCACACTTCTCCCCCCTCCACAGCCCTGTTAAAGGCGTGTTGACTTCTCTTTTCCTGACCCTGTCACTGGGTCCCTCCCTGCCCAAGGCCCCAGCAGCCACATCTGTTTTGATTGTAGTCCTATAAAATGCTGCATCATTCCATCTGAAAACCATGTGCTTCCCGGATTCGGATGCGTCACTTGCTTGTCATAGAAGCCTACCTCTGAGACAGAACAGGCATTACTGCCACCCTATCAAAGATGAGCCTCAGCACAGCCACACGGCGTGCCTGTGGTAGCGAGTCCGTGAGCCGGGCCTGGATGCCGAGACAGGCTGTCTGACTGCAGAGACCCCGTACCTGGTGCTCGGCGCTGACGTCAGCACCTCGGCTCGGCACCAGCTCCAGGCAGAGCCTGTGTTTCCTGCACTCCTGCCTGGAGACTCCAGGGCTGCTGAAGCGGAGCACAATCCTCAGGTCCACCCTGGGCCACACCTGAGCAATTCCTCAGCAGCCATCAGGGAGAGGCACTGGTAGCTGCATTAGAACAAACATGACAGACAGCAGCCCCGCCCAAGGCAGGTTCACTCAGCTCTGGTCTCTCTCTCTTTTTCTCTTCTTTTTTTTAAATCCTCTCTGGAGGACATTTTTCCATTGAATTTTTTAGAGAGAGTGCAAGGGAGAGACACAGAGACAGAAACATCAATGTGAGACACATCAATTGATTGCCTCCCGCATGCACCCTGACCAGGGCCTGGGATTGAGCCTGTAACCGAGGTACATGCCCTTGACTGGAATCGAACCCAGAACCCTTCAGTCCACAGGCCAACGCTCTATTCACTGAGCCAAACAGGCTAGGGCAGTTCAGGCACCCTCGTAATCATACTCATTTCCTCTGAAATGGTCTCAATTAACAGCACTTAGATGCCGGGGGGACTCTGTTTCTTGCATCCACAGCCCAGTGGGAGCAGGTGGAAGGTGAAGCTAACAATCCCCAGCACAACAGCAGGAGATTTGTAAAGAGAAAGCATGTGGCGCTGTCCCCACTTTACAGAAGAGGAAACTGAGGCTCAGGGGGTGCAGCACCTCTGCTCAGGTCTCTCCACTGGTGGGCCCAAAAGCACGGATTCAAACTCAGATCTAGGCCCATTCTACCCCAGCCACTGCTATTCTAGACAAGCACACTGCGGGAATCTCAAGAATGAATCAGTTCATTGAATAGCATTTCTTTTCTGTGAATTTATATAAAACACCCCAAATAGAAGGGTTATTCAGCCACTGGCAGCTTGGAGTTGGTGGTGATAGGTCACATCAGAACCTCATTCTGACGGTAGTTTCTATGACAGAACCGTAATTCCCTCTCTCTGACTGTAAGCTGTATGACTGATTTAATAACAGCTTGGTGGTGGGGGTGGGGGTGGGGCGTCGTAAACATCACATCGTAATGTTGTAAAACATTATAAAATTGTAAACATTGTAAAACAATACAATGTCCCATTACATGTATAGATCATTCTGATCACAGAAATGTTCACGTGTGTGTTGGGGGCGGGGGGAGGAGGAAGGGGACAGGCAGGCCTTTTACAATCGTGCTATTGTGTTAGGTCCATTCTCTGGTGAAACCAGCCTGTATGGAGCCAGCAGCCCCAGGGTCTCGGCCTTCCCCTGCTGCCTAGTCCCTCCAGAAAGGCAGGCCCAAGATCACCTCGGAAAAGACCAGAATAAACTCTCTTCTTATCTCCAAGAGATGCCTGAGGACCCACCCAGCTCCAGGAATGCCCCAACTCCTGCTCGAGGTGGTCCCACTCCAACCTCCTTGAAGGAAACACTGTATCTCTTAGTCACTACTGAGCCTCCAATCCCGACTCAGTGACTTAATACCGACCCGGGGCCCAGAGAGAAAGGTATCTGTGAAGTGAATGAATGAATGAATGAATGAGTGAATGAAGCAAGTCTCAGACCCAGGCAAACAAGCCTTGCCAGCCCAGGTGCCACACCATTCCCCTCTGGGTGTCCAGGTCAGGTCTCTTTTGGGGTGCCTCCTCTCCCACCCTGTGCTCCCCCAAACGCCACCCAGCTGCATGAACTGCCACCACAGCCCCTGAGCTGCCCTCCCAGGACCTGATCACTGCATTACAGATGCCTGCGCTCTGTCTCACCTGCTATGTGGGCCCATGGAGGCAGGGAACTTCCTTGTTCTGGCTCTTTCTCCAGCCCGCAGCGGAGTATAGGAAATATACTCCATGAAGAAAATCCTTGAATTCCTATCTGCTCTATTGGGTCGTCAGAGGGGGATCATCCTGACCTTGCTGGGTAGCCACCCAGATGAATCCAGCTGTGTCCTGGGTGCTGTGATGGAGGAGCCACAGCTGCTCCTGGGGCTGGAGGAGGGAGGGCCCTCACTGCGAGTGGACAGCTCACAGAGCAGTGGACTCGTGAGTCCACTTAGAAAGGAGGGCGGCAGGCGGAACACCGGGAAGTGCTGGGGCAAAAAGAACGGCGTGTGCGGAGCAGGGAGGCGTGACCACACAGGCGTTGTCTTCCTAAGTAGGACACTGACAAGTCCAGAGTTAAGTTTCAGAATGTGTCCTCCCAAAGGCGGGCGGCCAGTGGGGCTGTGGATAAGAAACCCGGCTCTGGAGGAAGCAAACGGTCCCAAGCCCAGCTCCACCACTTGGTAGCTCTTTAGCCCCAGGCAAGTGGCTTCAACCACGACCTCTGTTTCTTCAACTGTGAAATGGGGAACAGCCTAGCCCCTGCCTCCAGAGCTGCTGGGATCAGTGAGGTAAGCACCCAAAGTGCTTGTCCCAGGGTGAGCCCAGGCCAACGGGCTGAGGCGGCCCTAGTGCCAACCACTCAGCCGGCCCAGAAGAGCAGCTCCAGGCGGGGTCCAGTTTCCTGGGAAGCCGTGGGGGGCAGCACTGCCCAGCCAGTCCCAGACCTCCCCCTCTCCGCGGAGGCTCCCCCAGCTCCAGGGCTCCAGAGCACATCAGGCCCCGCCGGAAATGTAGTGGCCAACTCAGAAGCTGGGCTCCGAAATGGCTTCTGCAGACTCTCCGCCTCTGCTCTGCTGGCCGAGGCTCCTGGCAGAGGGCTCCGTGCGTCGGCTTCGGGGGAATCTCAAAATGGTTCCCAAGTAATGTACCATGAAAAGTCGCAGCAGCATCCTTGTCCCCCTGGCAAAGGCAACTAGCTCCCCACTGCCTAACCACATCCCCTCTTACCCCATGATCTCACAGTGTGACCACAACCGCCTCCGCCATGAACTCAGCCCTTCCCTGGAGCCAGCGACTCTCCAGGGGCAGGAGCCCAGAGCCTGGGGCATCAGGCCGATTCCACCCCCAGAGCCCCTCTTCCAGGCAGATCTGCCTGACCCCGCACTACTGGCTTCTCTGGCTCATGCCTGTGTTCCCATCACCCGTGACAGGGCTGGGCCCAGGCTGGAGCCACACACAATGGCTGGGAAAGCCACAGGGCTGGGCAATGGAAGGCGGGGTGATGGACACATGGTTTGTCAAAGGTCTGATGAGAGTTGAGCTGGCCAGATCTGGGGACTGGCTCCAGACTCTCTGGGTGCCCACATGGGCTGCTAACGGGAATGATTCAGGGGAGCCAGGCTGTGAGGGGATGGCAGCTGAGAGCTGGTTGCTCCCTCCCTGGCCTCCAGGCTGGCAGTGAATCAGGACAATGAAGCCCAGCCCCTCCTCCAGGTCTCCTAAGGTGAGGGTGCCACTGCTCATCCTAGATGCCCACGCTGGGGTCTCACCACTCAAATGATCAGGAAGCTCTTTCTAATATCTAACAAAACTCACCTTGTGCTGACGTAAAGCCATCGCCACTTACTCAGTCAACAGTGACAAAGACGTGACCTGCACCCCGGCCATTAAACAAGCAGACACACTGACTGGGGGGACCATCTTGATCAAAGTGAGGGCACGGGCCTCGCTGTCGACAGCTGAACCCCAAGTCTGACATTTACTCCAAGTGACCTGGCCTTTCTGGACCTGAGTTTCCTCTGCTGCAAAAGGCAGACAGCAATGCCTTTCTCCTGGTGAGGAGACCATACAATCTGTTACCCAATCAGGGCACTTTTGAGAGTACTGCGGTGCTATTAGATAATTACATCACACAGCACACCTCAGCCGGGCCAGCCAGGGCGCATGGGCCCATTCCTGGGGTTGTAAGCTCCAACGAGATAGATGCAGCTAGGCACACAGGACGTTTACAACGAACAAGTGACTGCTGTTATCTACGCTCTTGGTCAGCAGGGCCCTCTCCAGCCTTATCTTTTGGAATTTTCCTTTGTCTGGATCCCTCTCACATCCTGGATTACCCGTTGGTTTGGGGACCTGCTGGCTTACCATACGTCTCAACCAGCTTTAGTAGAAAAAACTGTCAACTTGGAAGCTTTGATTTTTCTCTTATCTGTCCTGATGTTGGCTTAGCTAACTGGTGCTCAGGTCTGTCAGGCTCACTCAAACACAGCTCAGGTTCCTGGCTACCCAAAACACAGACGTCAGGGGCGAGCAGGGCACGCTCGGGGCCAGGTGGCAGTTCCAGATTCCCTCAGAGCCCTGGCAGAGGCCGCCTCCCAGGCCTCCTGCAGTGCCTCAGCCTGGATGGCCTGGACACATAATACCTGCCCTTCATCTGTGATCACAGGACGATGGGGCAGAGCAGGCTGCGGAGGGAGGGGCGGGTTCTGTGAGCCCCTCAGACTAGTGCTGACTCCATCCTGAGAGTGGGAGTTAATTCAGAGGTTTTTGGGGGTCAGCAGAAGTCCTGTTCTCCCCCTGCCTGGAGAGGAGTCAGAGAACAATCCCTTTGAGTGGCCTGTGACTTCAGCACTTCTGCTGCTATACGTTCAGCATGGTATACTTTGGAGTTCTGTTACCCACTCTGCCACTTTAAGTAACACTTTGCTGGGTGACTGGGCAAAATGACTCATGGTCTTTGAATCTCAATAGTTTACTCACCTGCTGTTAGTCTTAAAAGCATTTTTGTGGGAATTAGAAGATTGCTGTAATATAAATATACAAAGCTACAAAGATGACGAGTGTGAGTTGCACTCCCTGGAGCTGCCTAGTGCAAGGCGGGCCGCATGCACGCACCCTGAACTAGCAGGCCCCCCTCCCGGGCTGTGGGGAAGACTGGGATAGTGTCCGGGTGGCAAAGGTAGGTTTACAGTTGTTAGGACACGAAACAGAGTTAATAAAGCTACTGTAATAATCATAACCTGAGTGTCTTTTTCCCTACGAATAACTGTGAACCTGCTTTTGCCCACCCCTGTACATAAGGCGCTGGGAGATGATGGGCTGTATACGACTATTGTTAGTATTTGAACTTTTCTCATTCCTGACCTTTGGGGTGAGAACTCACCAGAGTGCCACAGCTCTGCCTATGAAAACAACTCTTCCCACAAAGCGGCCCCTCGCCTGGGCTGCGGTGCTCGAGGCACGTGGGCACGCGACGTGTGGCCCCTCCGCAGCAGGCACGCAGGGACGTCACCGGAGGCCGGGTAGGACCAAGTGGGGAGGCCGGCCCCCAGTGCGCAGAGGCCGTCACGTGGCCCAGTCACACTTGCGGGGAGGGAAGCCCGTGCATGTGGAAACTCCTCACAACACAATGTGGAAAAGCCATTTCAAGAATCGCTTTTATTTTCATACTGAAGCCAAGGAAAATAGCTAGATTTGCTTTTCTTTGTTGGTCATAGGAAGAAACGGAGGAGCACGACTTTGACTGGAATTGAGTTCTTCCCTAGGTCTCCGATGGCTGGAATGCTGGGGGGGCGGGGGGGGTGTGTCTCTGGGGATGAAATTAGTTGAATAAATATCAAGAGAGCAAAAGTAAACAAACTCATTACTGCCCATTAACAACTGCCAAACTAGCAAAAAACTGAGGAGTGGGGTTGGAATCTTCAAGGAAAATAGATGACTCCAAGGCTGAGCACAGCCCTCGGTGTTGGGCTGACCTGGGCTCTGGCTGCCACGTGCTCCTGGGAAAGTCACTCGGCCTGTCTGGGTGTCTGTGTCCCCGTTTATAACCACCTCCCTGGACCCAACACAGCCCTGTTCCTTCCCTTCCTTCTGGTAACTGAAGAGGCTCCAGGTCACTTCTGTCAAACCCAGACTCCATGAAAACATAACGGCACCAGAGCCAGCAGTGTCATGACTGGTCCCACCACTCACAGTGTGACCTTGAGCAAGACCACTCTGAGCGGCATCCTACTACCAACCGGCTCTGAGTGGTGGAATGATGAAATGGGATCATGAATATGCAAAGGGCCTTGTGCTAACTGTCCAGTTTGGCTCACTTTTTAGTCGAACAATCTCAAGAAACACTCTTTGCAGAAAGCACAGCCTCTGATGTTTGCATGCCTCTTCCTTCCCCACTCACTGCCCAGTGCTGTGTGACAGGCTAGGGACCCCAACTCAGCCAGCACTCAGTCCAACCAGTGGACTGCTTCAGGGCTGGGAGGTGAGGCCACACAGGCCTCCTGGCTTGTGAAGTGGGATAATTAATTGTGGTATCTCCTCAGTGTGGAGGTGGGGGTTCAGGGAGATGGTAAGAGTGCTGGACACACTGCCTGCACGTGGCCAGCCTGCCCCACCATGAGCCGGCTTTGCTATCCCTGCTGTAATGCTGTGATCACATTATTCCACCTCCAGTTTCAGAAGCACTTCATGTCCTAGTGCACAAGGTGAGTCGGATCACCCCATTTCACAGAAGAGGCTCAGCCCAGCCTTCAGGATCTCAAGTCCAGGGGCACAGAGCTTTGCCCAGGAAGCCTGAGAGCCCAGGCGTGGCAGGGAAGGGAGCTCAGTGATAAACAGTGCACCCCTGCCTGGTCGTGAGGCCTGCCTGGGGAGGTTTGGAAGTCAACCCTTTCCTGCAGTCAAGTTGCCTCCTGGGCCTCTGGCAGTTTCTTGGCCATGGCGGAGGCGCATGCTGGCATCACTCGGGCACAGAGAGGTGTTTGTCACCAGCTGCGCAGGCAGATGAGCGGCCCTGGAAGGCAGCGGCAGGCCCACCCTAGCCGGGAGGGCAGCTCCTCCCCATTGTTCTGGGTCTGGCGTGGCTGCCAGCACAGGAGCTGCCAAAGCGTGTTGGAAACCAGGCAAACACTCACAAACTCAGCCCGGTTTCCACTGACGTCACTGTAGCCCTACCTCATAGCCCGACCCAAACCAGAGGCTCCCAAACACCTTTCTCTGCCTGACCTGCGAGGCCTGCACTGGCCACTGGAACTATGCTGGGACTTGGTCATTCAAATGGAGAACAGCTCAGTGTGGCCCTGGGAGCACAGGGTCTGTGTGCAATGCCCACAGTCTGCCACAGGTAGAGCCTGGACCCATGCAGCTCATTGGAGAAGCCCCCAAAGGGGCCCTGGGGAAGACAAAACCTCCAAGTTCTGCGTTATGGCTATTTTGGCGTAAATTAATGTGAAATCAGAAAGTGGTGATGCTGATATTTTTGCTACTAAAAACCAGATTGAGTACATTTCTGTGTAATAACTAAGAGTTTGAAGGTTGATGAAAAAGGGGCCACATGCTAAACCTGACACCTCAGAGGAGGCCTGCATGGGGACCTTACAAACTTAGAGACCAAAAGTATTCACATCAACCGGTCTGAATACCAACACTCCTAACTAAAAGCCCCGGGAGAAGGGGGGGGGGGGTGTATGTCCTAGGCCTGTAGCTTCCTTGACAAAGGTCAACCTTTACCTTAAGTGAGCCTGTCCATTATCTTTTTTTGCATCTAAGATAACAACTTTGAAATGTAGAGTGATCTTCTTTCCCAGACCCCTCAGGGCACAACCCTGGGCACAGACCACAGAACCCCTGGTTATCTCGTTCCCCACATACCATCTCTATGTTCCCCACATACCATCTCTATGTGCCCTGAATGTTTATTCACTATCCTAGACCCACCAATGCAAAGGAAGTAGGTGTCTCTCTATTCTGCCTTTTTATCCACTCCAAGAGGTCCCCCTCTTTGCTTTCTCCATCCCCCTAATCTACCACCCATGGATTTCATGTAATTCTCTTTACATTTCCTCCTTTTATTCTAATGTATAAAATAAGCTGTAAAACTGCCATTCTCCAGAGAGAGCATTTTCTCAATCTGTTGAGATTTTGCTTCCCAGCAATTGTCATCAGTTTGGCAACTTATAAAAATTATCTATGTCAACAGGTTCAAATACATCAAACCAAGGCTGAGTTCTACCAGGACTGTGTGATCTTAGGCAAGTCGCTTAGCCTTTCTGAGTCTCAGCTTCCTCATCTGTAAAATGAATATAACAAGAGTATCCACCTTAAAAAGACATTCTGGAATTCGATAAAGTAGAAAACACGTGCAAAATGTGCTGGCAGGATCAGGTACCTAGTGGGCACTCGGCAAATGGATGTTATGAAAGTTATGAATAAATATGACAAATGGCCTCCTGTGCAGCTCCCGCCCCCGCAGGCAGTCACTTCCCTGCCCGACTATGTCCCTGCCACTGCACTCCCACTGCCTGCAGCTGTTGGTGGGCGTGTCTTTTCTTTGAGCTCCCAGTATTTCAGGCCACCAGCTAGGCACTGGGAATAGAGCAGCGACCAAAACAGACACTCCCATTCTCATGGAGCTTTCATTCATAGGAGGAGAGTAGGAGTCACTGTATGTCTGATGGTGCTGAGGACACCTGAGGGGAAAGGTGGTGAGATCGCAATTTTAATGTACACCATACGCGTCTATAGACGCAGTGGGGATGGTTTCCATTTTGGATGCGTGGCAATGAACTGGTTAAATAATCAGGAAGGGCCTCACTGGGAAGGTGATATTTCAGCAAAGACCTGGAAGAAGCAGAGCAGCGAGCAATGAGGAAAGTGCTGAAGACAGGAGACAGCAGGTGCAAAGGCCCCGGGTCACTAGTGTGCTTGCCGAGCCTGAGGAACATTCAGAAGGACAGTGCAGCTGCAGCGGCGCGAGCCAGGGTGAGAGGAGTCAGAGATGAGCTCAGGGAGGAAGCAGGCCAGATTAACAGGGCCTTAGAGGCTGGTTGGCTTTTTCTCTAAGATGAGCAGCCTTTTGAGGAGAAGAGTGACCTGATCTGACTTTTTTAGAAGGACCACACTGGCTGCTGGGAAGAGGAGGGGCTGCAGTGGGCAAGCGCAGGAGCAGGGAGACCAGCGAGGTCCAGGTGAGAGGTGGAGGTGGGCTGACCAGGAGTGGGAGAGGTGGAACAGCAGGATTCTGGGAACAATTCCAGGATACTGCTATTATAATCTGGTGGTGAATTAGATGTGGGAAGACTTCAAGGCTGTTGGCCTGAGCAACCAGAAGAATGAAGTTGCCATTTACTAACAAAGGAAAAACTGGGGTGAACAGGTGGGGATGGAGCGATGGGGGATACCAGGAGTTCATTTCTGGGAAAGATAAGGGTGAGGTGCCTAGCAGATAGTGGAGAGGACATGGCTTATTCGGAAATATGAGTCTAGAGTCAGAGGGTGAGGTCTAGGCTGGAGAAATAAATGTGGGAGTCATCATGCTTGAAGGTAATCAGAGCCGCAGGACTGGGCAAGATCACCAACGGAGAGAGGTGCGCTGGGCTCTGGGCAGGAGGAGAAGCCAGCACAGAGGACCGAGAAGGAGCAGCCGTGAGGTGGGAGGAGAGAGTGGTGTTGGGGAAGGAAGTCCAAGAAGAGAAAGGTCAGGCATGTCCCACAGTGCTGACAGGCAAAGTCTTAACGAGGACCAAGAACTGGGCATTGGTCTGGCAAGCAAGGCCACTGGAGTGGAGGAGAGAGGGCAGGCCTGACAGGAGTGAGTTCGAGAACCGCAAAAGAGAGCTTTCTGGAAAGACTGTGTACAGGAACCTCTGTGAGGGTTTTGCTAAAAAGGAGAGCAGAGAAATGGAACAGTGGCTGGAGAGGGGATGTGAGGTCAAGAGAGGATAGTCTTTAAGTTGAGAGAAATAACAGCATGATTGTTGGGAAAATGTGATCATACGGGCGAGGAGGGGGAGAATTGCCGGAGCCGTGTCCTTGAGTAGCGCAAGGAAGGATCTGCGCACGGCTGTCCCCTCCCTCTTGGCCTCACTCCTAACTCATCCTTCAAGGGTCAGCGGATAGGTCACTTTCTCAGGGAAGCTTTCCTGACCCTCCAATAAGGTCAGTTCGCCGATACACTCTTTCATAGCATATGCTTCTTCCCCTTCCAGCACTTAGAGAATGTGTGGTGATGGGTAAGCCCCATGAGGGCATGGGCAGGCTCTGTCCAGCAGTGTCTGGGCAGCCACACGCTGCCTGGCACACCACAGATGTTCCATGGGTATCTGGGGAAGGTATGAATGACCCAAGAATAGAACTGAAACAACTCCAGAGACACATGTCTGTTTTCTGCTCCCGCCTGGTTTAATCACATTGCAAGGATCAGGACTGTGCAGTGATTGGCTGTGGCAAATATTTGGATTTAAGGAGCTCGGTTGTTTGTTCCTGTTTGGGCTTTACAGCTTGGCTAACACACGAACAAAGCCACGGGGCCGGATACACCCTCCCATTCGCATTGTCTACTAGAAACTGAACACCTTTCATACCATATCTAGAAATTCATTCATTCATCAAACATTCACTGAACTTCGCTTAGTGCAGCACCCTTGGGATGCAGGACTGACTGACTCAGACACAGTGCCTGCCCTCATGGAACGCAGGGCCCAGCAGATGGAATCAAAAAGGATTCTAATTCCTCAAAACTGTGATCCATGTTACAAAGGGCAAGTCCAGGGGATTATGAACACGTAGAATGGGGAGACTAATGGTCTGAGGGGTGTGGGGCAGAGGAGAAGGCAGACAGGACAGCCCTGCCTCTGTCTCCCCTCCCTTCCCAGCTCCCAGCTGCCCGCAGGAGGCTCTCGGACTATGGGCACTGGAGCTGGCTCTCGCCTTCCAATGCCCCGTCTCCTCCCTCTCCCTTTCTATCTCTGCTGGGCCTGCGTGTCTCCTTCTGCTGCTTCCAGAGGGCTGCCTCCTGGAGTGCGTTTTTGGAAAGATCTGCCTGGAGAAGGCTGAGCTCATTTATGGCACAGGCCACTGGCAGTGACAGGGCTGTTACTGAGTCTCCCCTCTGTTTACTTTCAGGTTTTCATAGGCTCCGTTCGCAAAGAAAAGCCACCATTCTGCAAAGGACCATGAGGGCGCTGTGCACGACGTGCTGGTGGCTGGGACTGCTGGCCGCCCTGGGAGCGGCTGCCGGCCAGAAGGAGGGTTTGGAGGGCACCGAGGAGGGCTCGCCAGGCGAGTTCATTTACCTGAACAGGTACAAGCGGGCCGGCGAGTCGCCAGACAAGTGCACCTACACCTTCATTGTGCCCCAGCAGCGGGTCACGGGCGCCATCTGCGTCAACTCCAAGGAGCCCGAGGTGCTCCTGGAGAACCGCGTGCACAAGCAGGAGCTGGAGCTGCTCAACAGCGAGCTGCTCAAGCAGAAGCGGCAGATCGAGGCGCTGCAGCAACTGGTGGAGGTGGACGGCGGCATCGTGAGCGAGGTGAAGCTGCTGCGCAAGGAGAGCCGCAACATGAACTCGCGCGTCACGCAGCTCTACATGCAGCTCCTGCACGAGATCATCCGCAAGCGGGACAACGCGCTGGAGCTCTCGCAGCTGGAGAACCGGATCCTGAACCAGACGGCCGACATGCTGCAGCTGGCCAGCAAGTACAAGGACCTGGAGCACAAGTACCAGCACCTGGCCACGCTGGCCCACAACCAGTCCGAGATCATCGCGCAGCTCGAGGAGCATTGCCAGCGGGTGCCCGCAGCCAGACCCGTGCCCCAGCCGCCCCCTGCCACCCCGCCCCAGGTCTACCAGCCGTCCCCCTATAACCGCATCAACCAGTTCTCCACCAACGAGATCCAGAGCGATCAGAACCTGAAGGTGCTGCCGCCGCCCCTGCCCACCATGCCCACCCTCACCAACCTCCCGTCCTCCACAGACAAGCCATCGGGTAAGTTCCTTCCGGGAGCCTGCTCCATCGGGACCTCAGAGCCGGGCACCAGACTTCCCTTGGCTGAGGCCGAGAGTTGGGGAAGAGCCACAGCAGGTTGAAGCTGGGCCAGTGGGCATATAAGCCCTTGGATCCAGCCGCTGGAGCTGGTGGGGTGCAAGGGGGACCACATTCTTTAGATGGATGCTCTGAGGTAGAACCAAGAAACTGGGGGAGTCTCAGAACACAGTAAGTGCTCTCTGGCTTCTGACAGGAGAGAACCAAACCTGCTGTTTTCTGGGCTCGGCATGAGACGCTCTGTGCCGGCGGGTAGGGTGTCTCACCTGCAAGCCCTTGTGCTGCGCCTGGCACAGAACTGCGCTGGTAAGTGCCCAGTGGAGAAGCGGCAGGCCGGAGGAAGAGTGTGTTCACGTTGAAAGTATGAGAAACACATTGCAGGGCTGGGGCACGGGAGGGATTACCGTTAAAGCCCACACATTTGCTGGAGTCTGGTGCTGTCTAGAATTTCTAGTGATGATTCCATAGACTCTCAAATGCATGTTTCATCATAAATGTAAAGAATAGTGATTCTCAGAATATCATTATGGGGGAGAATGGAGCTGTTTTTAAGTTTTGAAGCTTGACCAAGATACTGGCACTGGGCAATCTCGTGTATATGACATCATGAACTGCTACAGCTCCTTACAGAAGATAGGCTAATAGGATAAGTAACCTGCTCATGGGTTAGGACCCTCGGGCTGGATGTGGCTTCAGACCTTTCACTTTGAATCCAGGGCTGACTCCGTGCTCTGGGAATCCTCACTCGGGGGGAAGCCCAGCTCCTGAAGTTCAGCCTCTCATTCACCCAGGACCCTGCAAACCTCCCGAATGGCTGTCACATGAGAATTAGATTCATCTTTGCAACAACTAACCACAAATCTGCTCAAAGTCCATGATGTGGGCACCACTTCACTGTATACACAGGGAGATATTTTTACTGAAACTATCCTATTTTGCACATATTTCACACTTCTGAAAATAACCACTGCTGCTGGGAAGAGCAGCTTCTTGCTAATTCCAGGGAGGGCTGAACCTGCATCCAGGAGGGTGGCCTCTGCAAAGAAGGGCTACACTGTCTGCAGACCTGGGGGGCGGGCAGAGCGCCCGCCTGCAGCCCCTCGAGGAAAGCCCCCCACTGGGTGTGCGGGTAGGAACACACGCTCTGGAGCAGACTGGCCCGGCTCAAACTCTAGCTCCCCCACGGGTTAGCTCAGGACAGTAAGCAAGTCCCTCCACCCAGCAGAGCCTCAGTTTCTCCATATGTCAATGGGGATAGACTGAAATCGTGCCTACCTGAGGATTAAATGAAATAGTGCAAAAAGTGTGTTTAGCACAGTACTGGTCTCATGTAGTTTCAATACATGGTAGCTATGAGTCTCCTTTGGTCTTTTAAAATGAGATTGAAATAAACAGTCCCTCTTTATCTCTGGCATTCTACCGCTGATCTACAGTCTAGAGCAGGGGTGGGCAAACTTTTTGACTCGAGGGCCACAATGGGTTCTTAACCTGGACCGGAGGGCCGGAACAAAAGCATGGATGGAGTGTTTGTGTGAACTAATATAAATTCAAAGTAAACATCATTAAATAAAAGGGTACGGTCTTTTTTTTTTTTTTAGTTTTATTCATTTCAAGCCAGCCGGATCCGGCCCGCGGGCCGTAGTTTGCCCACGGCTGGACTAGAGTCACATGATCAACTGCACATGTGTCTGTTTTAAATCAGAAGCTCCAAAGAGAGGGCAGGGCGTGTTGATACATCTTGATAGAACACCCAGAGGGTAAAACGTGCCCTTTGGCACCAAATAAAGGCTCAGCCTATCATCCTGACGGGAGTCAGGCCGACCTCAGTGGGTGAGGAATAGATGTCCTCTCACCTAAGCATCTTTGGTTTCTGACTCGACAGTGCCAGGACATTGTGGCTTCACATGAGCTGATGAATAAAGACCTAGCTCTGCATAGCTGTTCGCTCCTGAGAAAGTTACTTAACCCTGAGCCTCAATTTTCTCCTCTGTAAAGTGGGAACAGGAGTTATAATACCACAGTTTGTTGTGGAAACTCAGTGCAGCCAGGCATGCGTGATATTATGTTCCACGGGACAGCCAGCAATGGCAGAGCCCCTTCTCTGTGCTGATCACAGAGCTGGACTAGGGGAGCAGGAACTCAATCTGGGGGAGGTGGCAGAGGCATGAATGCACTGGGACCCATCCATTACCCACCATCTACCCTATAAAGCTGGCACATCAGGTCTGACAAAGGATCTCTCTGAGAGAAAGCATCCATCAAGGTCAAAATTTCCAGAACGTTCTGAGAACTTCTGGGACCAACATAACAAAGTACCTGAAATCAGGGACACAGTGAAAATCGTGGGCTGCGCAGTCACGGTGGCAACACCATGGTGTGCTCCGTGTCCCCTAGAGGGGCACGTGAGGGCTGCAGGACATGAGGCTGCCTGGAGTAGAAGAGGAAGCTGCACAGAGGTGGCGACCTCAGGGCTGACCTTTAGGGATTTGTGTGGGCGTTTACCAGGTGGACTTGGGAGTCAGGAAACCGAGTTACCAGTAGGTCTCAGATGCAGGCGAGTCCCTGCAAAGACCCAGGCCCCTGGCCCTACTCCTGGCACCTCAAATGGTCTGGATCCCCTGCTGCTTCACATTCACAGTGCAGCGTGGGCTTGTGCAGCCAAGGCTCTGCCCCCACCCAACCCCTTCCTCTCCCACTGAGGAAAGCACACCTGCATGGGAGGGTATGGCAGTGATTTTATGGTGAAAACTGAAACGCACCTTTTTTTTTTTTAAGCAAAGCCCTCCCAAGTGTTGGTACCGAATGTTAGTAACAGATTCCTTATGGCCCATCTGACCACTGAGCTCCCACACAGCTGAGACTGAGCACCTGGTTGTGGATGCTGAAAGGGCAGACAGAGCCATGAAGAGCGGGGCTGGGGCCCTTCCCTTTCCTGGGGCTGGACTAAGCGGAGAGGAAAAGACAGATGGCCTCTCTCAGCCAATCAGCAGAGAGTGCTTATCAGCCCTGTTCTGAGAGCTGGGGCAGGTTCTGGGCCTGGAAAACAAAACCTCTTCTATGCTCTTGCCCAACCGATTCTTTGAGCCCGGGGACATCACTCAGCCAGAAACACCTTGCAATTAAACACCTTTACACTCAAACTTGGCAGCTTCTAAATCTTTCCTTCTGCAATCTCAGAGCCATCCACTCTTTCCTCATTGTCTAGGCAGCCCAGCCCACAGCGCCCTTCCCCAGGGGACTAGGGAGCCACCGCTGCTTATCTGAGCTGCACTCTCCAGCCTGCTCCAGACAGAACAGGCTGGCCCAGGGCCAGGTCTAGGTGCTCAGAGCCTGAGGAGGGAGACCGGCAGCCTCCGCTTCCCTGGCATCTCACTTGGGTTTTGTCCTGTCTCTCTCAGGTCTGAGGAGGCCTGGGCATTTTGGTTAGGATGATGCTAGTGATAAGGCCTGGGCCAATTGGCCCTGCCAGTGCCCTCTCCTCGGGGTCCTGCTGCCCTTCCTGCCTCGCTTCCTCTCCACTCTTTCTCAGGCTCACACGTCCCCTGACCTCCTTCTCCAGCTGTGTGCCTTCGACATACACACATGCACACACATCTATCGGGCCTGTTGGAGAGAAAGGATGCATGAGGCAAAGGAGAGGACAGGATGGAGCCTCAGCTCTATCTGCTCTCAAACGGGTTCTGGGAGGCCTGGGACACCCTTCCTCAGCTCAGCCCAGCCCAGGCACAGCCAGGCACAAGTCAGCCCTCCGGCCCAGCACCCTCCTAGAAAGGAAAGAAAGGAAAGGCACTGCTATCACCAGCTGTTGCAGTGAGGCCTGGTCTGAAACGAGTCTTTGAAAACCAAAAGGAGTAGGCATTTCTAGCTGTTTTCTCTCTTGAGGCAGATAACATAATCAGCTCAGTTTGTTTCTCAATAGAGTCCGAAGGGGCCACAGAATCATAAAATGTTAGAGTGTGTTAGAGCCTCTTTGCCTTCCTGCCCCAGGGCCTGTCAGTGCAGAGCCAAGATTGGTCCTTGGACTTCCAACATCCAGGACAGAGATTTTCAACTAGTGGCCTCAAGAATTTTTAAAACATGCAATACCTGACTAGTAGGGGCACTGGCTTCTTTTCCCTTAGACTGTCAAATAAAAAATATGGCAATGGCCCAACACAATAGCCGTCTGGTGGGAGTGAATCAAAATTATATCTATTTTTTTGACAGATTGGCAAAAAATATATTTGTTGGTGTGCCACAGAATTTTAATAATTAGTTTAAGTGTGCCATGAGATGAAAAATGTTTTAACGGCTGATCTAGGATACGGAGGTTCAGAGGTTAAGTAACTTAGCCAAGATTACACAGCTATTAAATAGCTCAGCCAAGGCTCAAACCCAAGTCTGTCTTAACCACTCTGGGATACTGTACATTTCCATGGAAAGGCTGGAGGGGAACCGGTGTGAAAATCACTCTATAAATGCCTGCCCCGGCCCAGGTGCCAGCTGCTGGGACCTGACCCTCTATCACTGTTTCATGTACCAGGTTCCAAGCAGCTCCTTGTAAAAGAGCTCTGGGCACAGCGTTGGCGAACTCACTGCTAGAACTTTCACCTCTCTAATAACAGGAGACACTGTTGCTGGGAACCCAGAGACACATGTTGCTGCCTCCTTGCTCAGGCCTAGGAGGAACCAACTGAACCAACTGTCTGTGGCCAGTTCACTATTCACAAAAAAAGGATTGTAGTGAATTTATGCCGCAAAAAAAAAAAAAAGAAAGGGAGAGAACAGAATTAAGTTAGCATCACAATACAGCATGTCTAAAACAGTCAAGCTCTCCCACAGAAAACATACTGTGCACCTGACTTGTAGTAAATGGACCAACCGAAGCCGTAGATATATCTGGACAAATTCTCTAGGGCTACTTCAACATATAGGTAAGTGTAAAGTCCTCATTTCTTTAAATAGGTTAACTCTAAATACATAAAACTCAATAACTCTGAATATAGCTAAGTCTAAAGTCCTCATTTCTTTAAATAGGTTAACTCTAAATATATAAAACTCAGTAGCTCTGAACTGCTCCTAGGGCAGTGATGGGGAACCTTTTGAGCTCGGCGTGTCAGCATTTTGAAAAACCCTAACTTAACTCTGGTGCCGTGTCACATATAGAAATTTTTTGATATTTGCAACTGTAGTAAAACAAAGACTTATATTTTTGATATTTATTTTATATATTTAAATGCCATTTAACAAAGAAAAATCAACCAAAAAAATGAGTTCGAGTGTCACCTCTGACATGCGTGTCATAGGATCGCCATCACTGTCCTAGGGCCACACCGGTGGCAACCGTGCAGGCCAGAAAGGACAGGCAACTCGAACGAGTATTTTCCTAGGTAGATTTTTTCCCCTTTTATTTTATTTCCTGCTATGAGGTGGGAAGTATGTACATTAGGCTGTGGTTCCGTAGCACAGTGGCATGTTTCAAAATAGAGAATGAGATGTATCCTACTGTGGCTTCCGTTCCTTCTGGAGGTCAAGCAATCTTCAATCCAGGTGAAACGCTATTGGTAGGGTGTTCTGCCAGCTCTAGCCAACCAGCTTCCAAGCCTGAAGCGCTGTTGGGGGGCAGGAGAAGCGCCTGGAAACTGAGGATGGCAAGGGGGACTCCAGCCACGGCTGACGGGGCCTTTCCATCACAGAGGCTGAGGGGAGCCCAGCCCAGCCCTCAGGCCTGCAGAGCTCGTGCTGTGCACTGCACTGCGCTGTGTAGTTTCTAGTGTTATGGTTGAACAAAATAAGATTTCCAAATTCATTACGAACTACGTAATCCAGTGATATTTCAAAGAGCATTCTTTGCTAGCTTCCTGATAAACAAAAGCCGCTCCAGTTCGAGCTGGGTCATCTGCCTTGTAGCTTTGCTTTCTCTTTTCCCCTCCTGGGTACCTCGGGGACCAGGTCACAGAGAGCCTTTGAGTGCGATGGCGAGCTCTTCCTCTATGACGCAGGCCTTTTCCAAGGAAAACATTTGGCTAAGTGCTCCGGCTATTTACGCCCCAGAGATAAACTATCAACTTGTTACAGTGATCTGGCATCCTGACGGGGAAATCGCAAGTTTGGCACTAAGCAAACTGGAAGTTATCTAGAAAATCCTGGAGCTCAGGCATCTGTAGCCAGCTCACTAGTCAACAAAAGGATTGCTGTGGCGAAGCTACGCTGGGGATTGTATCAAAACCCTGAGATGCTCCCTGAGAAAGTGACAAGGAAAGGAGAACTGAGTTAGCATCCTCCTGCCGTGTCTAAGCGGAACTGGTTAGGTTTGCTGAGTGCAGTGGGCAGCCTGCTGCTGGAAAAGCAACACCGTGTACTTCCCAGTGGCCTCTGTCAGGGCAGGAAGGACGCAGGCAGCAGGACGTGCCTCCTACGCTCCCCGGGGCAGAGGGGCCCCTGCCATGACTCTGGAAGTAGAGCATGTGACATAAGCCTGATGATCCTGGCCCTGCACCCCAAGATGAGCCAATGGGGCTACAGGCCCCAGCGTGGCTTTATGTCATTTTTTAAAATGGATAAATGATGGTCCCTTAATAGATTTTTTTTTTGGATAGAATAATTTAAGTTAAAATTAGTGCACATATAGAGAATAATTTCGCTTAAAATGTTTAGTTTAAGTGACAAATAGTTTTCTTTATTAAATTTCTAAATGTTAACATTAAGTGGAATGCTAGAGTCACATCCAAAAGAACAGATAATCCATCCTGTGTCGGCTTTCTACTACCCGCTGCCCAGGCTCCCCCAGCACAGGTTTCCTCTCCCACGGTTTGGTCTGCATCCTGATTGCCCTCTGTCGTGGGGTCCCGGTTCCAGATGGATTTATTATTATTATTGGTCCTCAGACCGAAAAGAACAGAATGAGGATGACAAAAGGATTGCAGCTGATGGTGGTGAGGAAACGGGAGATGGAGGAAGGCATGTGGGGTGCTAGGCTGGGAAGATCAACCCATAACCACGGCCCCTGAGAAGGTTCCTGCCCCGAAGGAGCCCACAGCCTGGTGGGGAGTGAGACCCCAACAATCCGAATACAGTGTGACAGCCACGGCACAGTGAGGCAGAGGGACCAGGACTAAGAAGGCAGAGCTGAGTTCTAATCCCAGATCGTCCACTTTCTGCCGAGCCTTAGTTTCCTCAATGCTGCAGGGACTCCTGAGGATGAGATGAGAGTGAGTAAAGGCTCTAGACCAGGGGTGGGCAAACTTTTTGACTCGAGGGCCACAATGGGTTCTTAAACTGGACCGGAGGGCCGGAACAAAAGCATGGATGGAGTGTTTGTGTGAACTAATATAAATTCAAAGTAAACATCATTACATAAAAGGGTACGGTCTTTTTTTTCAATAGTTTTATTCATTTCAAACCGGCCGGATCCGGCCCGCGGGCCGTAGTTTGCCCACGGCTGCTCTAGGTACACGGTCATCATCACTCTTGTTGCATTCTAGGAGAGAGAAATAAGCAAGACGAGGGAAGCCTGAGGAGGATAAGCAGCTCCTGTGAGGTTGGGAAGCCTTCCTGGAGGAGGGGGTGAGGAGGGCTGAGGACCTTGCAGTGAGTTCTCAGAACCACTGCCAATATCATCAAGAAATCTCGAGGACCGGGCCTAGTGCTGGACAAGTGTCCTGTTTTCAGAAAGAGAAAAAGGGTGAAATACTAGAACTATATACTAATTGGCTTATGGTCAAGCCCCAGAAAAATTATGGAAAAGATTATAAAGAGGAGTTCGTGAGCATTTGGAAAACTAAAAGGTGATCAATGAAAGCCAACGTGGATTCTCTAAGAACAAGCCCCTAAGCTGATTCCCTTTCCTGGAAATGATGGAGGGGCTGGGAGCCTGCAGGATCGCCACCTGTCCGTATCGTGGGTCTGATAGGCTCTTCCAAGAGGTGCCTGTAGACCAGCACCAACAGTCTCTGGGTATCCTCATCACTGCACCCAGGCAGCCTCCGTGCGCTGCCCACCTCTGCAACCTCCCTCACCCATGCAGCCTCGGGCACCGCTGACCCACGCACCGCACCGGAGCCCCAGGACTCCACTCGCGCTGGTCCTGGGGAGCCACAGGGAGCTGCTCACCTCTCACACCAGGAGCCCACCACCGCCCCTCCTGGTCTAACCTCTTCTTTCTAAAATTGCTTGCAAGTCCTTGTTTCTCCTCCTGCCCAAGGTATTGATGGACACCAAGGAGTGAGCACTGTGTATCCTGAGGTCAAACTGGCAGGAGCAGGATCCCCACGAGCTCTTCATGGGCCTAGGAGTTCTGGTGTGGGAGGCCTCAGAGTGTACCGATGCATGGAAACACGCCCACCCCACACACCTCTGTACTTTCTGCTGTAAGAATTCTAAAAGGATTTTAATAATTTTGCTTTTGAAATCATTTGGCCAAGAGTAACACAATTTATGGTTGGCTCTGATTTCTCGGCAAACATTAGGCATGTTCAGAAATTCTTGGGGAGTGAGAAAAATCTACCTACAAATTGTTTTCAAAAGTAATAACATTTTAATGAAGACTAAATTTAACAATTAATGAATTTGACAACTTGTTAAACTTTGCAGAAATTTAATTACCTGCTTATAAATTTTGATTTTGTAGTTCTCTTTTCATATTTTAGAGCGAACTGATTTTCTTAGGCCTCGAACACTTTCATAAACTCCTGAGCAGCTCACTGGCCCTCTGCCCATCGTCTGAGGGCAGGTTAAGTGGCCTCAACAGCAGGCATGAGCATCTGGACCCTCTCCCCTGAAGGACCAGAAACAACGTTCATGATTTCAACTCTGAGCCCTGCAGGAACTTGAGATGCCTGTGGGGACGCACTAGCTTCCTGGTATTTAGGTTATTGTTTTGTACTTTGGTTCACTCAAAAGTGGTGACTGACATAAAATATTTATGTTCATAACTAAAATATTACTTCCCTAAGCCTGCTGGATAGACAAGGTGTGAGTGAGCAACACCTATAATTGACCCTCCACAGGTGTCTGCTCACCTACCTGCAGGGGTGCCCAGGCTGTCCCTGGCTGGGCAGGACTCCATCTAAGCATGCTCCACATGCCCCGGCTCTCAGATAGGTTAATGTGGCTAGAAAAGTCCAGGTCCAATTTCAACAGCTAGTCATTTCTTCTGTTAGAGAAGCGTTTCAGGGAGTGGCAGAAAGACTTTTTGGAGAGAGACCATCAGTGGGAATAATTGAAACCAGCATACGGTTCTCACGCAAGAGCAGTGTGTCTCAGTGACATCACAAAAGCCTCCTCCATGCCCACGTATGAACTAACACATCCCTAGAACATTCTCCACAGGCCACGGGGCCTCTGCACAGCCTCAGGTGGTCATGCCCAGAGCCTTGGGCATCGTGGGTGAAGAGGCCTGTCAGGCTGCTGGCCAGCCAGTCGGCCTCATCCAGCTCATGGCCAGGCAGGACTCTGCCCTGCCCCCTCACCCCAGACAAGCCAGGGAAGAGAGGCATCACTCCTGCCCACACAGGCCCCATGGTCTACCCACACCTCAGCTGCTGGCCTCGGGAGCTTCCAGCCAACCTGGGAAGACATTCATGAGGCCATTTTCCCAGCAGGAGGGTGGCTGCGTGGAGAGGTGGTGCAGTTCGTGAGCCTGTTTCTCTGCTGGGGCCTGGGTGGGCAAGTTGGGCTGCCCGGGACCCAGGGAGGGAACCAGAACTAGGAAGTTACACGCAGGTCTGGCCTGGCTGCAGGCTCCACTCTTTTAGCAGAGAGGCCCTGCACTGGGGACAGCGTGCCCTGGACCCGTCATCAGAATGTGGTGCCTGGCTTCTGAGTGGCTATGTTCCTTGGGTGCCTGCCCCATTTTCTGTCAAGAACCCCAGCCAGGAGGAGGGAAGCAGGGAGGGGACTGGGGCACCCAAACCTGATCACCTCTGCACCTACCAAGTTTGGCACTGAGGTTTGGGGGCCCAAGACCTGTATGCCTGTGTTCCCGTTGCCACCTTCCTTCTCCGGAGGCCTCCCTATGCCGCTTTCCTAAGGAATCTCGCAGACTCAGCGCGGCCACGGGGGCTGCGCTTCTCTGCACATGGAACATCCCGCGTCTGCAGCCCGAGAGTGCAAATACGGTCTTTATAGACGAGGTCGGGGCGCTCACTTCACTCAGAGCCCCGAGTCAGTGTTGGCCTGGCACTCCAGGCACGGCTGCCCTTCAGAAGGGGAGCCAAGGGAAATACCGCCGGGCACTTTGCACTGTTCCGAAGGGAGAGCTCTGCCACGCACACCGAGAACTCAGCTTCACTGACAGAAAGATCCCCAACCTCCACCTCACTGTATCTCTGTGGCCCTCTCCTCTGCAGTCCCGGCTGCTAACACATGCCTTCATGGAACCATCTCTCAGTAAATAACCTGACACTTAGTCCTGGAAATTCAAAAGCAGAGACGGTGACTTGTTTGTGTGGGATGGGGACGGTGGGCAGTGAACAACTTCAAAGCTGTCAGCTCTCATCGATCAGAGGAAAGGAAGAGAGGGCCCTCGGTGACACCTGCCCGGCTGCCTTGTGCTGGGTGCGCCTGTGTTCACGAGACCATGGGGAGAGGCAGGGTTCTTCCCCCGTTTACAGAAGAAGAAACTGAGGCTCAAGGACCTGTCCAAAGACCCACTGTGAGGAGGCGAGGCCACAGAGACTTGAGCCGAGGGCTCTTGACTCCCAGTCTGGGGTCCTATCCCAGCCCCACACTTTCTCTGCGGAGTCCTCCGTAGTCGGATGCCTCACCTGGCCCTCCCCAGCGATGCCTGTATATATAACAGGCACAGATTTCTCATCAAAGGAGGATGTTCTGAACTGGCCATTTCAATGGCCCCGCATGACAGTCTTAGTGCTGCCATCTTCTGCTCTTCCATCCATTTGCTAACTTTTCAGTGCTAAGTATTTTTCTGACTAATTTTCACCCATCATTTAATTTTCTGACCTTTGCCAAAGGCAAAGGGAGGTTTGAATGCAGGAGATCTGCTGGAGCTCAGCAGGCGTTTGAGAGAAAACTGTTTGGAAATGTGGTTACTGATGGGAGCTAATGTGTCCTGGGTATCGTGGGAAAAGCAGGGTGCAGGAGACATGTGGAGTTTTGTTGTGTGTATGTTTTTTGTAACAGTAGGAGATACTAAACACTTGTATGCCATTTCATACCTATTCCATGATTTTAGAAAGCATGCCATACCTAAAAGCCTTCAAGGAAAGATTTCCCAGATTTGCCTTATAAATTGTAAAGGAGCTCTGGCCAGTGTGGCTCAGTTGGTTGAGTGGCATCCCATGCACTGAAGGGTCTCGGTTCGGTCAGGGCACGTGCGGGAGGCAACTGATTAATAGTTCTCGTTCATATCAATGTTTCTCTTTCTCTTTTCCTCTCCCTTCCCCTCTCTCTAAAATCAATTTTTAACAACCTTTAGAAAAAATATTAAAAGGGGAAATTTCTTCTACATCATAAAAAATACTAAGATAGTTGAAATATGGGCAAAGAACAACAAAAGGTAACATAGAAGAAAACCAAATTATCAGTAAAGATGTTTTTTGAAGGGTATAACACCTTGACAAAGAAGAAGTATAAGTTTTTATATTTTTAACCTGCTGACTAGCAAAGATTAAAAACAGTCTGAGGGACACAGAGACAAGTCAGCCTGGGCCTCCCTACCCTGGAGTTCACTCTGGCTGGAGAAAAAGAAGAGAGCTACAGTGCGCGGTCGCTGAACCACCCAAACCTGGGTTCAGATGCTGGATATGCCCCTCACCAGCCATGTGACTTCAGGGTGTCACCCGACGTCCCATGGTGCACCTGGAGGACGGGTGTGTAAATACACGGATGGGGGTATGGTGAACAATCACTCCATGCTGGCTGGGAGGGGTGTTTTATTGTTGCTACCACTCCAGTCAGGGCTCTCTTAGAGCTAGGGATTCATCACCTGGGTTCAGAGGTCTATTTACCTTCTGAAATTATAAGCAAAGTTGTGTGAGTCTGTGGATTTTTCTAAATACAGATCTAGAGCTTTCCCCAAATTTTTAAAGAGACCAGTGGCCCCAAAACATTTAAAGAGAGCTCTTTGTAGAAATGCCAAAGGTAAAGCTAAAACCATGACGGCACCCACTAAAGTAGCTCAGGCTGGGAGCCACGAGGCTGGCCAGCCCTTCCCCGAGCGCTGCGCAGGAGCCCTGCAGAGAGAGCCGGTGCTGGTCGGTGCTGGTCTCAGGGGCGTATGCTGAGGCTCTGCTGGTCTCCCGGCACCAGCATCCCCACCAACGGCCTCCCCTGTGCTCCGGACTCGGGAAAGAGCTGGAGCCTCCACGCCCACAGCAGCTCTGCTCCAGCTGTCGGGGACAGACTCCCATTCTCTGCCCTGGTCCCTGGGGCTGTGGGCTGAACACAACCAAAACCTTTTTCTCCTTCATGAATGCTCTTTCTGGGTCTGGCCTCCCCTTCCCAGGACGGAAGAGGCACAAGGCGAAGAAGGGAGCAGCCGCTTGTGCCACATCTGCTACCAGGCGGTGTGGAGGGTACTGCCCACCCCTCGGAGGGGAGAGGGGGTTGGTGAACAGGTAAATGAGGGGGAAGCCTGTCCCTGAAGCATGATGGGAGGAGCCTCCTGGGTAACTGCCGGCCTTAAGCACCCACACCGACCTTCCTTCTGGGGGCTGTCTGGGCACTGGGGACAGCGGGGGGGCGATCCAGGCCAGCACCGCCTTCCCATCAGGCTTCCAGGGAGGCTGCCCTAACACAGCAGCAGGGGCTCAGAAAAAGACCCCTGAGATGTGCCACGAAGACCGAAAAACCCCAACTTTTCCTGTTCTGCCATCACATGTAGACTCATCACGCTCAACCACTATCCAGGAAGGAATCTGAGAATTTTGATGTACACAGGCGAGCTGAGCACCCAGCCCGAGAGTCACCCCCCCCCCCCCCCCCCCCCGCCAACACACACAGAGGGAAGCACAGGATTCCCGGGAGCACAGGTCCAGAGAAGGCTGGTGAAGGCAGCTCCTCCCTTTCTGGGCATCAGAGCAGCCCCACCCTGGGCTCCTGCTGCCGGCAGGTCCCCCCAGGCCTGGGGCTCAGTAAACAGTTGTTGAATAAACATACAAATTAACAGAAAAAACAAGATGGGACTTTCCTAGCATGTTCGATCTTGCGCATCTCGGATTGGGGAATATTTTGAAGAGAAGCTGAAGCAAAGTATGTGATTTTATTTATTTTAAAATGTGTCGCTAATAAGATATGTAGCTCAATGGCTAGGTCCTGAAAACCTTCTCAAGGTTCCTCAGATGAATGAGGAAGAAGACGTCAGCCTATTTGGAACTTGGTGACTCAAGTTTGTTGATGGGACCAACATCCAAACACAGGAAACCACCAGGGAGATGGGAGGGGGAGAGGGGAAGACCTACAGTAGCCATTGGGACCCCAAGAGACACCCATTCCTTCTGACTCAAACTCTGTGACATCACAGAAAATCACAGAGCAGATCCAGTCTCAGCTTCAGAAGAGCTGTGGACAGGGTGCATCCTAGACACTATCCTTTAAGTCCATGGCCTGCCCATAGAACTGCAACCTCAGACGTGTGAACTCCAGCATCTGGCCCTCTGTGAGCTTTCCTTGGAAAATACACAGACTGAGCTAAAAGCACTTGGTCCCCCAAAAGGATGTTTGGAGGCCAGTGTCTGAATCTCAGAAGCATCCTGAAATCGCTGGCTGTGTGGCCAGATTTGGGGCCCTGCTTGCGTCCCTGTGACTACACGGAAATTCATTCATGAAAAACTGTGTCAGCTGCCACTAAGCACGGTCCTGACAAGGCGGGTAGGAGTCAGAGCTGAGGCACCAGCCGGCTGGGCCCACAGGACTTGAGAAGAGCAGCAGCCATCTCCCCGACGGGATGAGGCCGCCAGAGCCGCACAGCGCTGATGAATCTGCTGCATTTGGTGGGCACTCGTCTCTCTTTGCCACTACAACCAACTTTAAAAGAGAAATCACTCCAGGAACTCCACACAAATGATCTCAGTAACCCTTACCACCTTAAATGAGGCAAAGATGATCTCCCTTCTACAAGCTGGGGAAACTGAGGGCAGAGAGAGGTAAGGAAGCTGGCCCAAATCACATTGGGGGGACGAGGAGGAAAGTGGGCCTGGGGTCCAGGCATCCTGCCCCAGCCCTGAGCTCCTAACTGTATGTCACATTACAGTGGTCCCCCCTTCTCCTTGGGGGATACGTTCCAGGGTCCCCAATGGATGCCTGAAACCACAGATAATACCAATACATAGGTATGTATGATTTTTCCCATATATACCTATGATAAAGTTTAATTGGTGAATTAGACACAGTAAGAGCTTAACAATAAAAATAAAGCAGTCATAACAACATACTATAATAAAAGTTATATGAATGTGCTCTCTCTCTGCACACCAGCACACATTTCTTTTTCCTTTTGCACAATTTCACAGACAGAACATTCATTCTTATCTCAGATCTTAGCAACTTCAGCATACAATTTTTTTTTCTTTCCTTATTAAGTTGAGAACTTTCACCTTTTTGCTTCAAGGAAGCACTATACAGCTTCTCTTCGGCATATCAGAATGGCCAGCATTGCTGCTCTTGCACTTTGGGGCCGTGGTTAAGTGAGATAAGGTGACTGGAACAACGGCACTGCGATGCAGCAGCAGTCGAAATGATAACGGAGATGGCTGCTGAGTGACTAATGGGCAGGGAGTGTGCACAGCGTGGATACGCTGGACAAAGGGATGAAGGGATGATTCAGTACCAGGCGGGATGGAGTGGAGGGTGTGAGATTTCATCACGCTACTTAGAACAGGGCACAATCTAAAACTTACGAATTATTTATTTCTGGAATTTTGCACTTAATATTTCATACCATGGTTGACTGTGGATAACTGAAACTGCAAAAAATGAAACTGTGATGAGGGGGGTACTGCCACAGAGGTAGTGCCCGCGTAAGGTGCAGCCAGGGTGTATGAATGCGACTCAATGGCCTGGCCACGGGGAGGCCTGTGACCTGTGCATGTCTGTGTCCCCAGGTCCGTGGAGAGACTGCCTGCAGGCCCTGGAGGATGGCCACGACACCAGCTCCATCTACCTGGTGAAGCCAGAGAATACCAACCGCCTCATGCAGGTGTGGTGTGACCAGCGGCACGACCCTGGGGGCTGGACCGTCATCCAGAGGCGCCTGGACGGCTCTGTCAACTTCTTCAGGAACTGGGAGACGTACAAGGTGAGACCACAGGGCCTGTCTGTGCTGCCCACTTCGAGAGGCCTGGCTGACGAGGGAAGGAGCCACTGGGAGGGAAGGTGCCCGCTGACCTGTCAGGGCCTGTGCAACCCCAAACAGTAAACACCTGAGGCAAGAAGGATACTGATGGGGCCATCTCTGCGGACCCACCAGGGCTGGCGAGGGCCAGTAGCTCCCTCCTGCCTGCCGCTCACCACTGCTGGGAGACAAGAGTCCCAAGTTCCGACCACAAGCTCCAAGATGGGTACGGTGGCCCCCACTCCAGCCTGGGTGTGGGAGCAGCTCACTCCCAGTTGGGCTTCGCACAGCCCAGAAGGGACAAGTCCCCATTCCCAGGGGTGGATACTCATTCTCACAGTAGGAAAGGCTACTAGGACTCGGTCGTGCCTCTGCCTCCTTCCTCTAAACAAGGAGGTGGTGACAGGGACAACCAGAGCAGCTCGGCTTACTGGGTGCCCGCCACGCACCAGGCAATACCCGAGTGCTGCCATTCAGTACTGCATTTAGTTTCACGTCAGCCCTAGGAGGCACATACTGGTAACGACCCGGTTTATAGATTAAAAAGTTAAATAACTCGCTCAGCTTGCAAGTGGTAGAGCAGTGAACAGAGCCTAGGCCTCTGACACCAAAGCCTACAAACCCCCCCGGCCAGGATGCCTGTCGCGGCTCTGCTGGGCCCCCTCCTATCCTGGCTGCCCTCCGACCCACCTCCTGCCCGGCCTATGTCTTGGCTTCTCCTCCCCCTCCTCTTTCCTCCTCCTTTCTGTATTCTCTATCTCAGAGACAGTGGAGCACGGTGGTAAGACTGGGCTCTTGGTTCAGATCCCAGCTCACCCCCTAGCACCTTGTGATGCAGGGCTTTCTGGGCTTCAACACACTTTCCAGGGGGGACAATGACAGCACCCAGCTCTTAAGAGCTGGCAGGAGTTGGTGAAGTTCTGATAACAGTGCCAGTATAGTCTTGAGCTCACCAAATACTATTATTACTATTATTATTATTATTATTAATGAATCCATCTATTTTCAAGACTTTAGTGGCCACGACTCAGCTGATGACTCCCCAAACTACATGTAACACAGTAAAAAAACCACCAGATTTTAGACCTCAGAGGGAGCCCGGGTGGATGTGGCACATGTTTGTCACAGCTCACACCTGTCTGTGCTTTAATATTTGCATGACTCTCACACAGCCCACCCCAGAGAAGGAAAGCGAAGCTCAGAGGAAGTAAGCACTTGTCCGAGGAGCTCTGCTGCCTGCCTGCTGTGTGCTGGGCTCTCCATTTATTTACCTTGCCTCATGTTTCCCTGCAGACCGTGCGGGGAAGGGAATATAGCATCCCGCGTGTCCACGCAAAGCCTAGCACAGAGCAGGCACTCTCTAAGTTGCCTTGATGATGCATGATTGAGGCTCAGAAAGATGAAGTGACTCATCAAGTCACAGCCAAGCAGAGGAGTGGGGATTTGAACCCAGGCCTGCCTTAGGCGCTGCCTGTGTCCAGGCCCTCTGTCCAGGGCTGTGCACCTGACGGCCAGGCCCTGCTGGCCGAGGGCCCTGCATAATCCTCACTAACGCTCTCCTGTGTTTTCCCCAGCAAGGGTTTGGGAACATCGACGGTGAATACTGGCTGGGCCTGGAGAACATTTACTGGCTGACGAACCAAGGCAACTACAAACTGCTGGTGACCATGGAGGACTGGTCTGGCCGCAAGGTCTTTGCAGAGTATGCCAGTTTCCGCCTGGAGCCTGAGAGCGAGTATTATAAGCTGCGGCTGGGACGCTACCATGGCAACGCTGGCGACTCCTTCACCTGGCACAACGGCAAGCAGTTCACCACCCTGGACAGAGATCACGATGTCTACACAGGTAGGACCGTGGAGTCAGACCCAGGTGGAGGACCAAGAACAGAGGTCAACCACAGCCAGTCCCAGACACCAGGGCCTGAGAACAGGGAGATCCCCGGGTCTAGCTGCCTAACCCTGTCCCTGCCCCTGAAGGCCCACTCCTCTGCCCACTGGCCATAGGTCCCCTTTGCAAAGCTGGGTCAGAGTGGCATTTACAAAAAGGTAAAGTGTGTACAAATGACACACGTGATGGCCAATCCAGGTGTGCTCGCATAACCTCTTACCTGAGTGCTGAGTGTCAGGGCCTCACATCCCCATGAACTTTGGCCACATGCCGTGCTGGTCCCACCTCCTGCCAGCCATGTGCCCCTGGGCCTCTTGCTAATCTCTCTGGGCCTCAGTCTCCACATGGACACAAGGACCAGGCCCACCTCGCAGAGAGATGAGATGTCAGAGAGGATGCACTGGGCTGCTTTGGCTGGGCTTGGCAACAGTCAGGCTCGATGCAGTGGTGCCTTATGACCGCTGCTCTAGCACGCACCGTTCACCTGGCGCTGCAGGAGCCGGTGAGAGGAACCAGCTAGGAAAGAGGAAGTCATTTGTCCAAGGTCACATGCCTCACACTCAGGCCTTCACTAGGAAGTCTTTATATTAAAACAAACACAAGGGAGAAAACAGAAAATTATAAGCACAGATTCACACCCCCCAGAGCCCCATACCCAATTTCTTGAAATGAGGCCCTAGCTCAGCAGTTCTCAACCTGTGGGTCACGACCCCTTTGGGGGTCGAACGAACCTTTCACAGGGGTCACCTAAGACCATCAGAAAACATATAATTACATACTGTTTTTGTGATTAATCACTATGCTTTAATTATGTTCAATTTGTAACAATGAAATTGGGGGTCACCACAACATGAGGAACTGTATTAAATGGTCACGGCATTAGGAAAGTTGAGAACCACTGCCCTAGCTGGTTGGCAAGTCAGCAGGCCTACCTCTTCCCTGAGGGCTGGGAAAGCTGGGCTGGGCCCCAAGGGGCCTGGGGCTGAGTTTCCCTCACTTTCTGCCTCAGCCCAAAGCCTCAGCTGGAGCAGGGCCGCCAGCCACATTGGCCCCCAACCCACAGACTTGGCTGGGGCAGCCCTTCCCCCGAGTGGGGGCCTGTTTCCTAGGCCTGATGAGGAAACCGGGGACCCCCTCTTTTAACTAAGAGCAGCCCAAGCACATGGGGCTCCTCCTCCCTGTGAAGCCGGTGCCCCTGCACACCGCTTGTCCCTTGCCCACACTTTCCAAACTGCTTGTCCTTGGCAGAAAAATCCAGAATGTTATGATAGTGCCAGAAGTTTCATAAGATATCATTCTTTTATGAACTAAAAGTATATATTTGGCTGGAATACATGCTGGGGAGGAATAGAGAGGAATTTTCTCTCAAGCACTTCCTTTGTCATTCTATAAAGACTCTTGACCCAACAGTTTCAACTCTTCAAAAAATTCCTAAGAAAACTCCTTTGCCTCTCCCCCGCCCACCCAGGTCATTTCCGTTTTCTGTTCAAACCCGCGGTGTGGGGTGCTCCCCTGCGCTTCCTCTGCACCAAGCTCTGAGCTAAGTGCTTAAATATGTGCCCTCATTCAATCCCTGTGGGGAGGCAGCCTGTGGGGAGACGTTGCTTATCCTCCTTTTACAATGAGAATTCGGTGGCTCAGTGAGTTTAAGTCATTTGACCAGGATCACACAGCTTGTCAGTCAGAAGGCCGAGCTTCAATGACAGGTCTGAGCAGGCCGGAAGCCTGGTCCACCTCTCAGGCATTCTTGCTCCAAAGGCTCCCCAGAGAGGGTCCTGCTAAAGTCCCCAAGCAAACAGTGGACACGGGTAAAACCAAGCCCCTTCCCCTGAGACCTTCTCACTCCCTTCTCTCTGCAGGAAACTGTGCCCACTACCAGAAGGGAGGCTGGTGGTATAACGCCTGCGCCCACTCCAACCTCAATGGAGTTTGGTACCGTGGGGGCCATTACCGGAGCCGCTACCAGGATGGGGTCTACTGGGCTGAGTTCCGAGGAGGCTCCTACTCACTCAAGAAAGTGGTGATGATGATCCGGCCCAATCCCAACACCTTCCACTAAGCCAGCTCCCTCCAACCTCATGGCCTGGCCTTTGCCGGGAGCCTGCCCGCCCCCACACAGGCCCAGCACACAAAGGAACTCCTCGCCAGTTCACCGGAGCCGGGAGGACTGGGACCTGGAGGACTGGGACCTGGATTCTGTCCCAGTCACTGCGGCGGATCACGGACCTGAGCAGTACAGTATTCTCTGTCCCTACACTCCTTCACACCAGACAGCCCTCGCGTTTCCCGACAGGACGGGACTGCAGACCAGTCTTTCTTTAAATAAACTAAGGTCTACAATAAAAGCACAACTGCAAAATACCTTCATGATATACACGTGTATGAGCCGATCTTGCCCACCTAAGTGTATGCCACATACATATGCATTTAGATATATGGCCCATGTAATATATCTAGATACATACAGAGGTTTGCCTTACATACCTAAATACACAGTCAACCCTCGCGTGCTGACACTCTTACCAGCATCATTACTCCTGGAGAAAGCCTTTCCTTGAGTCGTGGTGCTTGTGTCTAGGAGCAGACCAGACTGTGCAGCTCCCATTCAAAGATCAGTCCTTGGCGTCCACGTGCTGAATCCTTCCAGGAATGTCTACAGTGCGATTCTCTCTCAGAGGGGTTTCCAATTTAAGAACCCCTTTGGGCACCTAATCAATTTCGAAATCCCCCTCCATCTCTGTTTCTATACGCCCCCCATTCTCAGGACTTTCGCCATCTGTCCATCCACCCCTCCACTTACTCATTTGTTCAGCAGCATTCAGTAAGCCTCTTATGTGGGTCACTCCTTGGCCACTCGCTCTACTTCCAGGCACCTTTCTGCTCTGCTCTTCTCCTTGCCTTTCTGTCGCACCCTCCTCTCCTAGGAAAGATTCCTCAGCCTCTGAGGAGGAGACAGTCGGGGCTCCAGATTTCTGGCCAGGAAAGGGAAGGCCAGGCCCAAAGCTAACTACCAGCCACACAGATAATGTACTCACAGTTTTGTATTTCCCATTCACACTTTAGCCTACATGTCACCTTAACCTTCACAGAAATAATAGCCTACCATGCCCAGGAGATACTCAAGGAAAGAAAAAGTCATCATCTGACCACTGGGACCCCAAATGGCTACAGACCAAAAGGCCCATGCTCTCAGGCCAACTAGAGTCCGCGTCTCATCCCCAAACTACACTTCCCAGAGAATGCAGGTGCCACAAAGATGAGAACTGGCCATTTCTTGTGAGTTACTGAATAACCAGGGGTCACCGGGCCCCTTGTTCATTGCATTACAGCGAGGTGGCTCTCCCAGTCCTGCTGGCCATAGAGGGTCACACTCAGTCCTACGGAACTATTGCCAAGCGGGAGCAGGAGACGAGTCAAGGTGAGACCCTCCCAGTGGGTGAGTGGGTCGGGGCGAGCAAGCCGTTGGAACATTGGTACTGTCCACGTCTGGGTGTGTGCCTATTACCTCAGCATTCTCGCAAAGTGTACCATGTAGCATGTTTGTGTATATAAAAGGGAGGGTTTTTTAAAAATATATTCCCAGATTATCCTTGTAATGGCACAAATCTGCAATAAAGCCATCAGTGCTATTTGGATGTATCTGCACTGTGTGTCACTGTTTGTGAATGCCTTCCTGGGACCTCCGATATAAGAGCCTCTATAAGTAAAACCAGGAAGAGATGCAGCAGGAGGGACACACACCAGTCATTTAAATCCCACTCTCCCTGCCTCTGGTTTCCACTCATGCCCCAGGAGTCCCACGACAGCACCTCGGGCTAAGATGGTCCTCTGGTGCTCCATCCCCTTACACCTGTCCTGTCCCAGACAATCCTGGAGACCCTCACAGGCGTGTGGTCACACCTAAACACCTTCTTCCAGGTCTAGTCCCATTTTGCCAAATGGCACCATCTACTCAATTGCTCGGGTCAAAAATAAGGACGCCTCTCTCCCCCTCATCAAGGTCAACCCATCCCTCCACTCCAGCCCTCTCCTCTGCCCTGGTGTAGGTGCCCTTCTCCTCTCCCCTCCACTACTGCAACCCTCAACTCCTCCCTTCATTCCAAACCGACTTCTACACTAACTGCCAGAACCACCTTCCTATAAATCAAGTCCATGCGCCGGGAAGCGTCTCTAGAGCATGATGGGAAAACCCAAAAGGAAAAGGTTAAGGGGCATAACCAAAGAAAGCCACACATTTTCTGCCCTCCAAATAACCAAGCATGACTAAGACTGAAAGGCAAATATGAAACCAGAGAAAAATACAGAATTAATACTCATGCTATACCAACAACTCTTCCAAACTAAGAAGAAAGATACAAACACTGTGACAGAAAACTTGGTGAAATACACGAACACATTAGAAGACTCACAAATGGCCAGTACACAAGAAAAGACTCCAGCCTCAGTAATAACTAGAGTGGTGCACTGAATCAAGCCAAAACCATCTCATGGTGCCTACTGGATTGGCAAAGATGAAAAAAAGTCAACCTCCATGTAGACAAGGAAATGGAGACATATGTGCTCTATATACTCTGGATGGAAGTATAAAGTGACTCAATATTTTTAAAGACAATTTGGCAATGTATGTATCAAAATTTTAAATGCCCTTATACCTTTGAACCTAACAATCCTCTTCTTAATGAACATATGGGAGCTTTTTCTGGCAAAGTTGTAGCTGGGGACTGGTGTTTACTGACACCTCCTGTGCGCCTGGAATTGCACTTCTGTTTTCTTATGTGACCTCACAGCAGCCTGTGAAGGAGGTGTTCGCACTTCACAGAAGAGAAAGTGAGGCTCACCGTCAAACTGCTGGTAAAAACACCCAGCAGCAGTTAATCCAGAAGGTTCTCAGCTCCTTTCTCCCAAACCCCTAGTCAGTTTTGGAGGTCACAGTGGAATTTGGAAGCTATTTTGACCTTGGCCCAGACCACGGCCACCCCTCCCCACATACCTGGAGTGGAGTGTGTGGGATGGAAAGGTCAATGGTAAAGGAAAACAGGGTCCAACCTTCAGTCACTGGTCTGAGCTCTGACAGCTGTGCCAGACAAGGCGGAGCCACCCTTTGCTAAACTAGTGAGTTGGCCCCTAAACTAGAGCAGGCTGTGACACCAGCTGTTTCTCCCAGTCCCAACCCAGCACCCAAATCTGAGTCTTGGTCAAATAATAGCATGGCTATATGGAAGGAGGAAGGAATAAGCCCATCAGAGATGTGGAACCCACTCTCCTTAGAGCAAAATGGGGAGGGGAGAGACAGCTTACCAAACCAAGGACATCAAAGGAGAGAGCAAGGAGATGGGAGGGAGCTGTGCTCAAGTGCACTGGCCCAGCGAGCTGCTCCCCACCAGCAAACACGCCAGCCAGTCAGCACTCCTGCATCAACACTCCTCCTCCTCACCCATCCTTCCAGTGACCTTTAGGGCCTCCAGAAATAGGAGTGCTCCTGGTACTCAGGTCTCCATGGTGAGTGCACCTCCAGACCCAGAAGGAAGTCGGTGAACCCGGCCAACCCCCCACGTCCCAGCTTGGGCCAACACCTTGGTCACTGGAGGGCACCCACTTGCTGGGCATGTGTGGGGAACGTGGCAGGAAGACAGGGGTGTTCTCCAAGCCAGCGACCCCCAACAGGACCCCTCCCCCAAACTGTGCCAATTTGAACAAGATTGAAAGAGAAACCTTCGAACTATGTAAACAATGTTTACGATGCTCATGACCCACAGAGGCTCTTTGGAAGCTCAGGGCCTCCCATGACTCCCCAAGGCCACCTCATCTGTTTTACAGTCTTGTAAACTCTCTTGGTTACCCTAAGAGAAAGCCAGACAACTGGACTAAACAAAAACGGGGACATTTTAAGTGTAACAAAATGATAAATGGGCACTCTTTCTGCCTTGGTTTTATCCAGACTCCTAAGGCTAGTTATAGCCCACATGCAAAACCCTCTCTGCAGGGCACGGCCCCAGACTGGTTCTACAGCATAAGCACACTGCCCACCTGCAGCCTGAGAGAGGAGTGCAGAAAACTTTGGGGGGGGTGAGTTGTCCCCGAATGCAGGGATGGGGGATGCCCCCCTCACCCTAAATCAAGTGAGAAGGACTTCAAGGGACCACTGCAAGACTTTGGCATGGGCAAGCATGGGCATGACCACCTGACTCATGCCTCGCATCCACAGGCCTGAGGCAGAGAGCAGTGAGAAGCTGGCCGCACTGGGAGCAAACAGCAAGCCCACGTTAGGGCAAAGACAGCAAAGTCCCAGATCTCCTAGGAACCAGAGGGCAGCCTGGCTGGGGTGTGGGGGTGGAGACCGTGCCGGAGGCCCAGGAGCCAATCGAGGAGTCCTAAGTGATCAGCTGGAGGAAAAGCATCACCCCTCTGAGCAGCTGAGTCAGTGGTGCCCAGAAGGGCAAATCGGAAGCAGCAGCAGCCAAAAGGGAGAAAAGATAGCAAAGAGGGAAAAAGACAGAGTGGGCACAAGTCTTGGACACCACAAAAGATGGCCCCTTACCCCTCACTTCCCCCTCAGCCCCAAGGGCACACCTCGGCGAGGCAGGCAAGTGGGGGGAGCAGGCCTAGGGGCCAGTGAAGGCTCTCCTGAGCCCTCCTCCCTAGGCCTCCCAGTCTGGTCTGGCTCTAGGATCCAACCTTCTGATTATGACTGGACTGTCTGGAATGACGTGACTGTTAGGATGTGACTGTTAATTCGCATCCTCTGCACACACAGGAGGCAACAACGGGGCCTTTTCATGCCTAACAGTAGACAGATGAGTTTTCAGTGTCGCTGGGAATAAAACTAGTCCGCAGAGAAGGCTGGGAAGGACATTGGGGGAAAAGTAAAGTAGGTTTCTTCTTACACCTGACTGAGTCCAGCTCATTTAATAAATTGGTTACGTAAGGCCACGAGGTATCCCCCGAGTCCATGAGCAGGGACACAGCTGGGCCTCACCAGGGCCAGGAACCAGGAACGGCCTGGAAGGCCTTCAAGGGGCAAAGCAGCAGCTTTCTCCTCTCCCTTTCCCTTTCCTCTTCCTGGCCTGCGGGTCTCTTTCTGTTTCTCAGTGTGCGTCCATCTGCTCTTCCCAGCCCGGAATTCCTAAGCTCACATGTCCTCGACTGCCAGCAGACTTACAAGCACCCCTCCATCCCAACGCCTGAGGGTCCGCCTGGCCCCTGGGGGGTGTCCGCCTCGGCACAGAGTGGGCGAAGTGAACAGGGCTCTGGAGTTCAATGCTGGGGGAGGGGTGGGGCAGTTCCCAGGTTCCCAGAAAAGGAGGGGTCATGGGCTGGGTCTATACCTAAGATTATATCCCAGCTCTTGTTGGTCCCCATCCCCTCCAGGGACTGTATTTTGCTAGATGAATTCCGTCCTACTGCTGGTTAGAGTGTGTCCTACTCCCCAGCCCTCCACACTGACCCCAGCCCTACCCCAGAAAGCACATCCAACCTTCCAGGCCCACCTAGGTCACTAAACATCCTGCCCCTCCTGGATACGCTGAGCTTCTCAATAGTCTCTATGGATTAGTCTCAGGTCCCCACGGTGGGGGTCTTCCTGGCAGCATTCTGCTCTGGATAACACTCATGCCAGCTACCATCTATGGGGCACCATGCATGTCTCTAAACTCTCACCACAACCAGCTGAGGTGGGTTCTATAATTACCCTCCTTTTGACACAACATTGAGGCTCAGAGAGGTAAGTGACTTGCCCAGAAATATGCTGCCTGGGACACTCAGGATTTGAGACCCTCTGTCACCTATTATCACCCCCTTGTATGGCTAAGAATCTTGGTAGCATGGAGCCTCCTGCCCCAGGAGAGGGTGTGTGAGATCTCCAGCCAGCCTGTCTGTGTAAAAGCAGTTGGATGGACAGGAGGTCCCCAGATGTCAGAAAGCCAGCCCAGGGCTATTTTCCCAATTTATTTCGGAGCAGTGGGCAGGGCACAGAATAACAGAGGGCAGTGATGGAGAATATCTCACAGCTTCTTGGGGCTCCCACCCCTTTGCCAGGACTAAAGCTATTGGGCCCTGCCTCTCTCCCTCCCTCTTGTAGGACAAGAGAGCTGCTTGTCCTACAACCTACAGCCACAACCCCACCCTCTGGCACTCATAGGGTCCCACTGTGGCTGGTCTGGCTGTCACCTCATGCACCAGTTCTACCTGGTAGAAGTCCTGGTCCACATGCTCTGGTAACTGGGTCCCTGATGTGGTGGCTCATCTTCCATCCCCATGCCTTCAAACCTGGGGCTTGCTCACTTCTCCGAATCCAGAGTCAGGCCTGAGCCAGCCCCAGCCTGGTAGTTGCCACTTGGGGACACAATGCCTTAGTACCAACCATCGCGAAGACATCCAAATGTCCTGTCTCTTCTGACCTGGGGCATCCTGGGCCAGCTCAGCCTACACCTGTGACCCTGACAGAGATAACTCCTTCCGTCTGTGCAGCCTTCCCCAAGCACTTCCACACGCGGCACCTCCGGGTGGCGGCCCATCTGGCGGTCCCACCCCCGGCTCGTTGGTCCTGCTACATCTGGCTGCAAGGGCTGGTCGAGGGGTGCTCCCTTTGCCCCTGCTTCAGCACAGGAGCCCTCCTGAAGCTGAGGGACAGCTCACAATAGAAGAGAGCTCCTTGGGCAAGGCAGACAGGCCACGTTTGCCCTGACCCTTAGGGGAGCTGGGAGTGGCCCAGAGCCTGGAAGAGTAGCTAATGTAGAGGGGATGGAATTAGAATTCCCTTCTGGGGCTCTGTGATGAGAGGCCGATGCCCTAGTCATCCAGAATTGGGGGGAAATACAGAAGAAGCAGGCAGCCTCCTTGGAGCCCAGAATGCTGACCAAGCCCCAGGCAAGTGTGCCCGGGGAGGGACTTCTATCAGCCTCCTCTCGGCAGAACCAACAGCCAGCAGCCTTTCCTCACTGTCAGGGCAGCGCAGGGCTGTGTCGGGACACGGAGAGGGATTAAGGACAGATATTCAGGACACAGAAGCAAGAGCAGGGGGCGGCTGAGCAGCTGGACAGGAGGCCTGCAGGCCTGGCTGCCTAACCCTGGGCCCGGAGAGCCCAGGGAACATGTGTTTGGAGTAGAAAGGCAGCTTTTCTTCCAAGAGCACAATGAATTGGTGGGGAGAGAAATGTGTATGAAAACAAGATGCTATCTTCACCTATCATTGTATTTATTATTTATTTATTGTTGTTTGTTTTTAAGGGGGCGCCAATTTACTGTTCCACTTGTTATTTATTATTCCTTGATTGCTTTTTGTATGTGCCCTGACTGGGGATCGAACCTGCAACGTTGGTATATGGAGAGGACACTCTAACCAACTGAGCTACCCAGCTGGTGTGGGTCAGGGGTTCAGTATCAACCTATAAACCAGGAGGTCAGGGTTTGATTCCAGGTCAGGGCACGTGCCTGAGTTGTGGGCTCCATCCCCAGTGGGGGGGGGTTGGGGGGGAGGGGGCGGCACACAGGAGGCAGCCAATCGATGTTTCTCTCTCATCATTGATGTTTCTATCTCTCTCTGCCTCCCCCTTCCTCTTTGAAATGAATAAAAAATATATTTTTTTAGAAAATGGTTGGTAACATCTAGAATTGGAGAGTGGAGAACACAGGCTTGCCCACACTGTGCCACTGGACATATCACTGCAGCCCTTGCCGAGGGCATCCCAGCAGCAGCCATCAGAACAACAGCCTGAGTTGCCTTTTTCCCAGCCATTCCACTCCTAGCATCCAATGCTTCAGAAATACTCTGATAGGCAAGTGAAGACACATGTGTGAGGATCGTCCCCACTACACAATCAGTCAAAGGGAGAAAGTAGAAACCACCTAGCCGTGTCAGCTGGGGCACAGCTAAACAAATGGGCTCGCACCCAGGCACTACCCAGTCACCCACGCATCGGTGGGAGCCCGGAGCCATTGGCATTTGCTGTATTTGCTGCCACTGAGCATGGAAGACACTGTAAGTGGAACAAAAAGATGCAACCAAACAATACGTATAAAAAGCCCATCCCCCTTTTGGTTAAAAAGCACAGTATTATTCTCACATCCCTGTACACATATATGTGTACAAGTAGATTAAGAGGTCTGGAAAAATTCACGCCCACCATTAACAATGGTTGCCTCTGAGAAGCAGGAGAACTAGAAGGGGTTTTCGCTTTTTACTTTATAGACTTCTTTTTAGTGTGAATGAGTTTTATAATAACCGTGTCACTTCTCTATTTTAATAAGTTCTAAGAGAATGAGTTGGTGCCTAATCCGCTCCCGAGCACAGCCTTTCCTGCGGCCTCATTCCCCAGAGGCAGGCCCTCCTGGGCCTCTGCAGGTCTGGACACTGCACTCCAAAGGCCAACAAACATGTGACTAGGGAACTGCAGGCTTTCAGGCCCCTCGCTGGCACCTTTCTCCTTAGAGAGGTGCAAGAACCCATCACCTCTCTAAGTGCAACCACACCCTCTGTCCTACAGGATTTCCGCCTTCACAATGAGCGCCTCAGAGGGACCGAGCACTTCCTGCTGCCCTGCAGGTCAATCTTTCGGTCTTTTACTGCAGGTCAATCTTTCGGTCTTTTACGTGTTGGTTTACAGCTGATGTTGTGCCAACGCAGATGGGGCAACAGAGTAATAAATGTGGGTGGTGATAAAGATTGTGCAATGTACTAGTTATCCAATGCTATGTGACAGATTACCCCCAAACTGAGCAGCTTACAGTAATAAACATTGATTATCTTGTAGTTTCTGTGGGTCAGGAATTTGCATGTATCTTAGCTAGATGTCCTTGGCCCAAGGTGTCTCATGTGATGAGGCGAATCTATTGGCCGGGAATGCCGGCTCATCCAGTCTCCACTTAGGTAGAGTCTGCTTCTAGGCTCGCTCACAAGGTGGTTGGTAGGTCTCAATACCTGGCCACATGGGCCTCTTCACAGGACTGCCAAGGGTTTGGCAGCTGGACTCCCCCAGGTTGTATGATTCAAGAAAGAGTAAGAGAGAGCAGGCATCTAACACAGAGGCACAGTCTTTTTATAACCCAGTCTCAGAAGCGACGTCCCAATACTTCTGCCATTCTGTTTGTTGGAAGCAAGTCAATATGTTCTGCCCATGCACAAGGGAAAGGGCTTACACAAGGACACAAGGACACAAGGACACAAGGACCAGGGGCAGGGACCATAGGGGCCATCTTACAAGCTACCTACCACACAAAACCTTTCAGATTTCCAGGGCTGTCTTAACTCTCCCTCTCTGAAAACAGTGCAAGGAGACGTCCCAATGGCCCCAGGTTAGTCCTGAGGATGGAGAAACTCACTAGTCCTTCCTCTACCTAACCCTTTTCTTCATTAGGGCAGGCTGATGACCCTGGGAGGGCCCTTGGACTCCCACCTCAACCCCCTGTTCTACTCAGGAGAGTCCCTGGAGATATTCCCCTTCTCACCCATTCTCCTGGTTTCCCAGAGGGAACATCCAGCCTGGCCTAAGGTTAGTGGTTGGGCACTGGGGTCAGACCTGGGTTTGAGCATGGGTCTGGTTTAGCTTCTGCAGCTGTGAAATAAGTTAAAAAATACTAGTGCCTCCCTCAGAGGAAGGAGGGTTGGGAGGATTAAATGAGATAATGAGACTAAAATGCTCAGCTTTCACATAATGAAAAAATAAACATGAGTTATTGCATTATTATTATTACTATGAACTTCTAATTAGAAACCCAGAGACTGAAGGTCAAAGAGAGCAGTCACTCTGATGAGTATACAGATTCCTTCTAGGAAAACACACTTCCTCTTGCACGAAATGGGCTTATGCTCTCACCTCCTTTAGGGGGATCAGACTAAACTCCCTGACCCAGAGAGAAGCTGACTGCAAACCCGCCCTGTGCCCTAGAAGGGACAAATGTGACATGGTGCTCAGCTCCGGGCAGCAAAGCATGCAGGAAACATCCCTCCCCACCGTGTTTCCCTCCCACACTGTTCTCTCCATGGAGACGGAGGGATGGAGATGGTAAACGAAGGATGAATACGTTAAGGCTGGGTGGGACCCCAGCCACAGCATGAAGTCTTGAGTTAAACTTGGTATCCGCCTGGCATATGACATTGGGTAAGTCATAAGTCAAATCATGGTGTGTGTTTATTTTCATTCATAAAATGGGGATGTTAATAACATTCACTGACTTTTTGTAAAAATTGAGCAAGGCTATGAAGTCCCAGTCTCAGAAGCAAGACTGAGAAATGTAAATTTTAAGGGAACACAATCTGAGATTGCAAAAGTAAAGGCAACGTTCTCTCCTGGAGGGAGACATGTAGTAAGCTGCAGCTGACCACCCTACAGAACCATGGAAAAGTTTCCTTCACGTGGGGCACGGGTGTCTGTGATGGTTCTGCTGACTGAGAGGCATGTTTGAGATGACTCAGAGGCAGTGCTTCCCTGCTTGCTGGGCCCCAGAGAGGGAGGACGCCTCGTTTCGGAGAAGGGGAAACTTGATCACAGGTTCTCCTGGGGTGGGGGACAAGGGCAATAAGCCGGCCCCTGCAGCATGTGGCCATCGGGCAGGAGGAGAAAAGGCATGGCCCATGGACTCCAGAGCAGGCATTCCAGAATGCGGGCTTCAGCTTGTCTTTGTGGTACCGACAAGCCTTTCTCCACCCCTGAGCTGTGCTCCCCCAGCTAAGGAAGGGGGAGCCTGGCTCCACATGGTTCAGCAGGAGGGACTGGTCAGGGTTGGGGCCCGGCAACAGCTGGGGCACCATGCAGCAGCCAGAATGGATGTGTGGAACAAATGAGCATTCCCTGGGGATTCTTGGAAACACGTGGAGTGGGGAGCTGGGGCGGGGTGGGGAGGCTGGATTTACTGCATGAAGAATGGAATTTTTTCAGTTGGGCATTAAAGGAAAGGATTATCCTTAATGCTGGCAAACTTGGGGACAGCTGGATAATACTGTGGTAACCCTGACTTGGGAGCTATTGAGCTTGGTCCTGGGGCACTGGTGGCCCCCACTAAAGGGGCATCTGGGAAGCTGACATGCTGGCAGCATCTGCTGGAGGCAGATCAAGAGCACCTGTTCTTGCCTTTCATCTCTGCTTTCAGGGGCTCACCGCTCAAATGCACACACCGATTCTCAAAGCCAAAGTACAGGCAAGTGCCATGTGTCTCCGTCAGCCATAAGGGACCTGCTCCCTGACAGCTGTTTTATGTCTTTCCAAGGCTTTGCTCTAAAATGGCCTGTTTCTAAAGGGCTTTCCCTCCCCCTAGCCATTTCTGAAATGCAGTGGTATACAGTCCTCCCTCCTCCAGCCTGACCTCCCCAAAGCCATTCACATGCTGTAGGCAAAGTGACTGGTGTTAAATGCAAATCCAATCTGGTCATGCCCTGCTTTGCGGTTCCCAACTGCTCCTGGGGGTCGGGGGCGAGGGGGAGGAGGCGGGTCAAAGCCTGAGCTCCCCACTCCCAGTGTATAGGCCCAGGCTATCTCACCCTCCTCCCACTCCAGCTGCTTCTCATGACACTCTCCCCCTCATTCTCTCCCCTCCAGCCAGTTTTTCCAACAAACATGTTTTCCCCATTTGAGGGTTCTTGCACAAGCCGCTGTCTCTGTCTGGCATGCTCACCTCTCACCCTTCACCCCGTTTATTCATCCTTTAGAGTTTCCCTCCAGAAAGCCCTCCCTGGTCCCTGAGACTGGGTCGGGGGGGCCCCCTTTATTTACCCCTTTGCCTTTTCCTTCATAGTGCTCAACTCACTTTTTGGTTTTGAGCTCCCTGCCTGTGATCAGACCTGGGATGTGAGCTGCACCAGAGCAGAAGCAGAGTCCGGGGAGTGCATCACCTGACAGAGGCCTGCTGATCAGCTGGGGCCAGTGTGGAGACACTCCCTCCTTGCAGAGGGCCTGCAGGAGCCTTCACTCACCTACTGTTCTGAGGGCTTCGGGGCCTCAGTGTAAACACTTCTTTGTGACCAATGACCACTTCTCTTTTCAAGTCCTTTTAGAAATCTAATAGTTTGGGTCTGTTTATTTTATACTCAGAAATGACTTGCCTTTATTTTCAACTTCAAAGTTCATCTTTGAAAATAAAGGCTTAACTTTCAAAAAAGGAATAGCTTAGGTTCTAGATATTTACTTCACATATTAGAAGTCTGAGTAAATTTACCAAGAATGTTTAAATGTTCTCTTACTATTCAGAATTGTCAGAATGCCTGATTTTTGTTCTTTGAGAGATCATAATTTTCCACACTGCGTATACTTTTAGAATCAGCTCTAAATCTTTTAAAATGCATTACATTCCTCATTTTATTTAGCTATTTCCTGGAAGGAATTATAGGTAGTGAAAACCACTCTCTAAGTCAATAAAGCTATTTAGAAATAAATGGTGTAACCATCCTTCAAAGCTCTGCCTGCTTTAGTCATTATTTCAATCTGAACTAGGCATTTACAAATTGCCATCAGATAAAATTAAGCTGCAAATAACCCGTATGACTATTTCCCACCAGTATTTTTATACTTTGAAGTAATTAAAAAGAAAGTTTTTGATACAAAGAGAGTCTTATTTTTAAATGCAGTTTTCCTCTCAGTGTTTTTTAAATTATATTTCATGAGGAACTCAATGTACCAAAGCTTTCAGTGCAGGAGATTTGCATTGAAAGGACTTGGAACACACGCCCACACGGTGAGGGCTACTAGTCCAGTGTGAGGGCATCTTTCCACAGAGAAAGAGACACACGGTGAAGAGTCCCAGGAGACCAGTTAGCACAGAACATCCACAGAAGTTGGGAGAATCATCCCAGTAAAACCCATACCAGCTGCGAGAGGCAAAAAGCTGCTTAGGTGGCATTCAAAGCCTCAAGCCATGGAGCTAAGCAGCTGGAAACAGCAGGGACTGACCGAAAGTCATCCCCAAGCATAACTCCCTCTCCCCCTGGGAAAGTCCTACAGGGAGGACTCTGCCAGGGGGAAAAACCATTTCAGACAATTTTTTCCTATGTTGCACTTTCCAGGAATTATGTAATGCCTCCTCTTTTGATAAACAAACTCATCCCCAGAACAGATTGGGTTTTCAAAAGGAATCCAGTACTGAAACCACGACCTGCACTTGCGTAGCGTCTGTTCATGGCCATCAGATGTGCGGGCAGGGCTCTGAGCTGCCCTCTGGATATAGGGCCCCACTGAGACTCAGAATGGGATCCTGCTTCACTCTTTTCAATGAAGCTGCAGCAGCTACGACTCCCGTATATGTCAGGAGTCTTCTGAGGTATGTGAAATGCAGTGCAATTGGCCTAAGGCAGTGGTCGGCAAACTGCGGCTCGCGAGCCACATGCGGCTCTTTGGCCCCTTGAGTGTGGCTCTTCTACAAAATACCACCTGCGGGCGTGCACGTACAGTGCGATTGAAACTTCGTGGCCCATGCACAGAAGTCAGTATTTTGTGGAAGAGCCACACTCAAGGGGCCAAAGAGCCACATGTGGCTCGCGAGCCGCAGTTTGCCGACCACTGGCCTAAGGGGAGAGGGAGATTATTGTAAGGCTGAAGGTACCGCAGGAGGCAGGGAAGCTGGCTGGCTTAGAGATGGAAGCAGGAGGCCTTGCAGGAGAATGGGGCCTACACTCGGAATCTCTTGGGAAGCACCTGCCATGAAGCAGCAGCTGAGATGAGGTGAAGGAGAGCCTCAGGGCTGCACAGGCCACCTGTGCACTACAAGTCTAATGAGAGCTTTCATGGTGACGCACAGACGCCTCTGGCCAGTGGCCTGAGGACAGGACTCGTCTGTAGTGGGGGAACCTGGGGTACATATGCTTGGTCAGGTGACTAGGGACATGGGTCAGAAAGGGGAGATGGTATTGGTCCAGTTTGCCCGTGGCTGAGACCATGGACTAATGCTCTTGGGAACCCAAGGCAGCACTGCTTTGTGGCCCAAGAATAGAGAGTACCACAGTTCATCTCACTTCATACAGCGCCCGACGGAGGCCATCCACAGTCATAAATGGCAGAGGACGTACAGGTGGCAACCCCAGGGAGGAGAGGAAAATAATGACCTGGACAGGAGAGGTGGGGAGTCAGGAGAGGGCAGTGCTAAAAGCTCAGGGCTTCAAGCCAGACCATCTGGGCAGAGTCCTGGCTCTGCCACTTTCCAGTATTTGACCCCAGGCAACCTCTCAGCACCTGCCTATTCACTAGGCTACTGTGAGCATTCACTGCAATTATGCATTTAAAACTTAGGGAAGTGCCCGACACAGAGAAAGCAGACAGTCCACGGTAGCTCTCGTGTTTTCTCATGAGAGAGAAGAGGCCATCCCTAATGACCCTGGAACACTGGCTAATGGGACCAGTGGACTGTGCTAGACTTCCCTCATCCCAATACCATCAATCTCATCCCTCAATTGATTAGCCTCCAACAAAGTGGGAGTGGTTTTGGAGCTATGCAATCAGCATGCTCTCTATCTCTGGATGTGAGAGGGGATCTGCCAGTCACCACGTAGAAAAACATCACAGTTTACAGCAGCCATGAGAGGAGATGAGGAAAGAATGAGAAAACATGAAAGAGAAAGCATAGGATGATATTCAATCCAATAATATGACTAAGACTCAACAAATGCGGGACTTTTTCTCCCCTAATAAAAGGCCAGGTCTCGCATATGGGGTCCAACTAAATGCAATTTTCAAGGATCATTCCTAAGACAAAGCAATTTAAAACATTAAAATCCAAAATATAGTCAAAGATATATAAAATGAATGCAAAGGAGAAATAAAACATTTCAGACTTACATATTTCAAAGAAGTAAAAGCAAATAATAAATGTAATCAAGATCACTTTGTAGGGGACACTTTGAAATAAATCTACAACTTAACAAACTTCTATTTATTCAATAATGCAGGGCAAGGGAATTCCAACATATATTCCTGTCCTGAGACCAAGTGGTCAAAATTATTCATTTGAATATTATAATTGAGTAACTAAAAGAGCAATTTGAGAAATTACACCCTCTTTTCCAGCACCCAGGAAACATTTACAAAAACTGATCTTATATTAACCCACAAAACAAATCTCAAACATTTTTAAAAACCTGGAAAGCATATATGTTACATATTCTAAACTAATGTAAAAAAGTTAGAGGAAAGACTATGTTTTTAAAAACCAAGCCTGTTCATAGCAGTATTATGTATAATAGCCAAGAAGTGAAACCACCCCTATGTCCATCAAATGGATAAATAAAATGAAGTGTATCCATACAATGGAATATTGTTTGGGAATAAGAAGGAATGCAGTATGACCATGCTCCCACGTGGCTGAACCTTTAAAACATATGCTAAGGGAATAAAGGCAGTCATAAAAGACCACAAACTGTAGATTCAAATGATATGAACTGTCTAGAATAAGCAAATCTATGGAGACAGAAAGTAGATGAGTGGTTGCCTAGGGCTGAGGATGGATAAGTGAGGAGTAGGGTGGCTAGAAAAAAAGGGAGTGACTATAATGGATATGGGGTTTCTCTTTGTGGTGATAAAAATGTCCTAAATTGTACTAATGGTTGCACAACTCTGTGAAAATACTAAAAACCATTGAACTGTACACACTACATAGACAATACATGAATTACATCTCAGTAAGGCCACTTGAAAAAACCACACCCTTGAAAATTTAAAAAACACTGCCTTAAGTAATATTTGGATAAAAGAAAAATTGAAACCATAATTACAGAACATTTAAACAATATCAGTGAGAACATGATACACTAAAACATGTAGGATATAACAAAAGCAGTGATTAGAAGAAAATGTATACTCTTTACTGTTTTCCAAATTAAAGTGGAAAGAATGGTATATATACAAATGAACCAATAATTCAACTGAGGCAAGTAATAGAAAAAAAAAACAAACAATTTAAGGAAAACAGGAGGAATGAGTTATAAAAGACAAAAGCAGAAATTCCATATTTCATCAAATTTAGGATGTCGTCTATTATAAAGTGCACCATTATTTCATGTATAAGAAAAACTGCTGCCAATTAAGCAATGCCACATGCTCTGTTACCATCAATGGAAAGATGCATCCCAATTTCAGAGGATTAGAATGTGGAGAGAAAGCACCTCTACGCTGACGGAACACAGTGAATCAGAAAACAGGATAATGTGCCCGACAAACAAATACAAAGTCTAAGTCTTGGGAAAGACAACAGACAACCCCTGGCAAACAAGTTAAAGAAGGGGGAAAGAAAAATGCACACTATTAGGAATACAAAGCAAATATAACCACGCAGAGGTTAAATTTTTTAAGAGAATACCATATAAAACTCTATAGTCAAAAAAATTAAATGAGGAAAAAATTCTATGCTAATCATTTTTAGAACTTGGATCAAATGGACAACTTTCTACTAAAATTAAATTTTCCAAATTGGCTTTAAGAAAATTAGAAAATCTAAATTAACAATGCTCATGGAAGAAAATTTGAAGTTGTCAAAAATATCTGTCCAACAAACTGCATTAGATCCCTGAAAATATTAGAGGTCACTTCTATAAAACCTTATTTTCCCTTGTTTTTAGATCATAAAAAGATAGAAATATTTTTTCATAAAATTAGAGTTTAATGGGGTTGAATCACAGTATAAAAATATAGATAATAATATTAAATGCTCACAGTAGTATAAACATAAATTTTTTAAATGCACCCAAATAAATGAAAAGATGAAGCAAAATAAGATTATCTCTAGGTGGGATAACAAATTATAGTAAATTTCTTCCTAATTTTTTACAATAAATGTGTATTATTTTCTAATCAGAAGAATCGATAATCATTATTTTAATTTTGTTGGTACGACGCCCTGGCCGGTGTGGCTCAGTGGGTTAGAGCGTCATCCCATGCACCCAAAGGTTGCCAGTTCAATTCTGGATCAGACCACATACCTAGGTTGCTAGTTCAATCTCCTGTTGGGATGCATAGGGAAGGCAACCGGTCGATGTTTCTCTCTCACATCAATGTTTTTCTCTCTCTCTTTCTCCCTTCCTCTCTCTCTAAAATCAATTTAAAAAAATAAATAAAATCAATAACATATCCTTGGGTTAGGACTTACTTACACACACACACACACACACACACACACACACACGCGCGCGCGCGCGCGCATTAATAATGTCCAGAGAACCAAAACAGAGGCGTTTGGTCCTGAGTTCACTCAGTTTGGGAGGATGTGGATGAACCAGTAAGAGTCTTGTGACCTTTCTGGGCTGCAGGTTGGGGAGGCTTGGGATTCACAGGTCACTTGTGTGAGAAGCAGAATATCCCTTATGTCAAGGCTCTCATCAAGGTTCCCATCCTTGGGAAGTATCAACAACCTATTTCAATCCAAGGAGTCAAGCAATTAATTACCTCTTTATCCATGGCCCATGCTGCTTCCTGGAAAATTCTCAACTAGAAACTACAAAATATCTTATTTAGCACCGAGTAGGTTTCTTAATAAATAACAACCGATTCGGACTCCTACCTAGATAGGGAATACTGGGAACCATCTTCAGGCTTCGGATGTATTCCCGAGTCCGTTTGTAATTATCTTCTTTAGACATCAGGTAGTCCAATTTCTCAAAGGTGGTCTTGTCTTTTCGATTCAAAAGCTGGAGTGAGAAGAACACATAGGTATGAGAAAGAAGAGAAATAAACCGGAAGAAGCTAAAGAGAAAGGACAACTGTGGGCAAAGACTAAAAGGAAACATCCGAATGGCGTATCTGTGCTGTGCTGAATCCAGAGCACAACTAAAGGGTTTAAGAGGCAGCTTTGTTCGGAGATGGAACGTTCCATGGCCTCGGTCAGTCACTTTTCGTAGGCTCTCACACTTGGACGACAGCCGCTGAAGCTACCTGGAACACTGTTCTACATGATGCCAGAGCCCCCTGCACAGCACCTGCCTCCAGATGTACAGACCCTACAACAGCAAGGAGCCCAGAGAGTAAAGCAAATTGTTCCATGTCCCAGAGTAATGCACAGCTACATCAGCCTCTTTCCCTGAGTCCACAGCTACTGGCTCTCTCCTCAACATCTCTGCCATTGCTGAAGGCCCCAGGAAATTTCACACGATTCAACTGTGTGTGCTGTGCCATAGCCAGGCCGTCTCTCCAGAGTCCCTATAGTCCAGCGGTTCTCAACCTGTGGGTCGCCAACCTGTGGGTCGCGACCCCTTTGGGGGTCGAACGACCCTTTCACAGGGGTCACCTAAGACCATCGGAAAACACACATATAAAATTACATACTGTTTTTGTGATTAATCACTATGCTTTAATTATGTTCAATTTGTAACAAGGAAAATACATCCTGCATATCAGATATTTACATTACAATTCATAACAGTATCAAAATTACAGTTATGAAGTAGCAACGAAAATAATTTTATGGTTGGGGGTCACCACAACATGAGGAACTGTATTAAAGGGTCGCGGCATTAGGAAGGTTGAGAACTACTGTTGTATATGTGTTTTCCGATGGTCTTAGGCGACCCCTGTGAAAGGGCCGTTGGACCCCCAAAGGGGTCGCGACCCACAGGTTGGCGACCCACAGGTTGAGAACCGCTGCTATAGTCTATGTCTGCGTCATATTTACAGTGGTTATGGTATTTTAATTAAAAGAAGCCAAGCTTTTTATGCATATGCAGTCATCTAAGCGATGACTTAGTTGAGAAAATACAGGAGGAACAGGTATCCACAGCCCAGGGATTAGAGAAGCGAGATCCTTTATGACAGATCTCTGGTGTGTAAAGCTAGTCACCAGGGAAAGGGTGGTTCAATGTGCATAGGAGGCTTTTGGAACGAAAGCATGGAAACTATTCATCTTGCATGTCCCAGGTCAAGGAGCAGTGCCAGCAAATGGCAATACGTCTCCTTGAATAAAATGGCTTTGAGGAGAGGAGTCTGCACTGAGAGAACAGGCTTAAAAAGAGGGTCTTAGGGAGGCCACTGGAGCGGGCTGGCTTTGGCACAGCACATGGCTCCCTCAGGTTTAGCTTCCAGCCGAAACCGGTTTGGCTCAGTGGATAGAGCGTCGGCCTGCGGACTCAAGGGTCCCGGGTTCGATTCCAGTCAAGGGCATGTACCTGGTTTGCGGGCACATCCTCAGTGGGAGATGTGCAGGAGGCAGCTGATAGATGTTTCTCTCTCATCGATGTTTCTAACTCTCTATCTCTCTCCCTTCTTCTCTGTAAAAAAAATCAATAAAATATATTAAAAAAAAAAAAAAGTTTAGCTTCCAGGACCCAGTGCCTCTGGGATTTGCGATCAATGACTGAGCCCGGGAGTATAAATGGAGAGGGAACCTAGTCCTAGAGTGTCCTTGGTCACGTTTGGTGTTGAGACGCCAATGATCTGTGCAAGGACCTGGACCAGCAGACCTGCCACATTGGCCAGACTGAGGTAGGCCAGTGTTCAATGCCCATCAGACAGCAGAGCGCAGGGGAACAGGACCAGGGGACATCAAGCACCAGGAAAAGCAGGCCTTTGGAACTGAAGTAATCCCTTTAGGTTTCTTTAGTACACGTGCAGGGCAGTTCCCAAGACCTGGGTCTGCAAATCTGAGACTCAGGCCATGTCTGGCACATCAGGGAGCTTGGGTTGCCATGGGCAGGCCCTACCCAATTCCCTGCTCCTCAGCCTCTGGAACCACAGAGGACATAGCTGTGCAACGACCCAGCTGAGCAGTGACAGTGCAAGGACTTTGAGGAGGAGCAGTAAAAGAATAAGCTAAAGAAAGGTCCCGGTGCCAAAGAAGTTAGAGAGTAAATAGCAAGTTGTTTTTTTCCTATTGAGAAATCCAGGACATGTCAGGGTGGGGATGCTACACAGATGCTAGGGACAGCGGCTGCTTAGCTGGCTTGCTAATTTGAGCCTGTAATTCATCACATTAACAAATGGACAGGAAATAACACCATCCCCCATTTGCTATTTGTAAAGCACCGTAACATACAACTCATCTGGTCTTCACAAAGCCAAGTGACAAAGATGGGGCCAAGACTACTGCCTCTATTTCAGATTCATAATCACAGTCTGAGTATCCTTGGGGAACTCAATTCAGAGGAGAGAGATGTCTATTATAGCAACACGGTGAGTAAACAGAGACCAAGAACCTAGACAAATAATAAGTAAATTATGGGTGAGAGAAGTGCCAAGGAGAGAAGCACTTGGGATAAACATTTAAGGATGAGAAATTCACTAAATGAACAATATACACCCAGGTCAGAATGAGACTCTAGTTATGAACTGCCCCCATTGTAAAGTTTGGCAGGCCCCTCATACTCTTGATGAGGAGGTCATTTCTTTATTAATGCAACTTAGAACCCCACAGAAATCTCTGGCTATCACCCATGTTCATCCAGCAGTCAAACAAACCTGTGTGTTACCCTCACTTCACTGCAACTGACCCATGCTGATGCCCAATGCCCATACCACTGACTCTCTGGACCCAGCTGGGAAATTGCCCATGTCCCCTTCCACATTCATCCTATCTGCCCAGCCTGTCGAGTACCTCTATGCATAGCACCACAGAGGTGAAAAGCATGGCATCTGTGTCCTGACATGGATATGACCAGGCCAATATTAGCGTAGATTCCTGGAGGATGTCCCTGAAAATTGCTCTGCAGATTTCTCAAGTCAATAACTGGGGTTCTCTGGCAGAGTGGGACAACCAAGGCAGTCACATTTGCATGCTTCCGAAATTGAAAGCCGAGTTCCTCCAGTGCACACCTCCCCCTGTGCATACTCTCTATACATACTCTCCACCACCCCCCACCCCCCACACTCACACATATTCAGAAGGGCTAGATCTGGTTAGCTTCACTCATCTGCTCCATCCTGTGCCCACAAATGGAAGTCAGGGTCGCATCAGACTTCTGAATAATAATGCATAGGACGATAGAAGTCATGGAAAAGCTCAGAACATCTATTTCCCAATCATGTATCTGAAAACTACTTAAGAAATTCCTCTAGCAAAATAAAGGAATAAACCTACTACAGGAAGACATAGGATATAGGAAACAGTGGGTCCAATCCAGGAGCAGTAAAGGGAGTTGCTGGGATGACAGATGAACAGCAGGCCTTAAGAACGACTGGTCCACGTATGGGAGATGTGTCCAGAGAAAGAGAAGGTGCTATAAAAACCTGATAGGACCACACATTTGTTGGAAAAAGATATATTTATTATATATAATAAAAATAAATTTAAAAAATTTTAACACATTAAAATCTAGTAAAATATTATATATTTAAAATGTGATATTAAAATCTATAATATAATATAATGTATTATATATAAACTGTTATATATACATACACAATTGAGCCTTGGACAATGCAGGCTTGAACTTCGCAGGTCAATTGAACGGGGTGGGTCAATTTTTTAGAATTTGCATATATGTGGCCTGTCCAGTTCAAACCTGCATTGTTCAAGGGTCATGTGTGTGTGTGTGTATAATATCTGGTAGATAGCAGGAAGCTAGGGTAAGGTTTTTTTAAAGGGAGTTAGAATTCTAGGGAAACAAAAATATTCCAGAAAGGACATGTCCTTAATAGTTTACGACTTGACTACAGAGAACCGTATTTACACAGCCCTAATAATTAAAACACTAAGTATTCATTTAACAAGTGACTTAACTGTGGTAACATGAGCGTGAAGAATGAGGGAAGATGAGGAACACTAAACCAGCATCTATCATACGAAGAAGTCACCCAATACTGTCAAAAGTAAATGGATCAAGAAACTACAGAAAACGCACATTGGTGGGAATGTGGCAGAAACGACCAGCAGAACCAGCTAACAGCTAGGTTGCCTCTGGGGAATGAATAGAGTACGGAGAGATGGGTGCTCTTGTTTCACTAAGCCTTTCAGTACTTAGTGGTTTTTAAAATTAACGTGCATGTATTATGCCAAAAAATTATTTTAAGATTTAATTTTTAAAATATAGTTTGTTCATTCGAAAAATAACAGCATTTACTTATATATGTTTTAAAGTTTTATGACAAGTACAGCCATAAACTAAACACTTCATATGAACTGAGGGTCCTTGAGATTTTAGAGTTTATAGGAAGCCCCAGGAAGAAACCATTAGGTATACGTAAAAGAAAATAAATTGTCCGCCTACCTGAGTCAAAGAGATACTAAAAGCATTCTCGTTCAGGAAAAGAGGTAAGGAAATAAGCGTGAGGGGAAGTTCACTAAGTACAACAGGCCACCTCACTTGTAGTAAAGTTTAGAAGTTGTGGGGCACCCTGAGATGTTCTTCCATAATATTCATTGTGATTGCGATTAATTGTGTGGCTCCATCTGTGTCTCACTGGACTGACGACCCAGACCATGAGGCAGTGGCTGTGCTATGGTTCCCGACACAGAGGGAACTGCCTGAGTATTTGTTGAATAAAAGGAGAAAACTAAAAATGATACACTTAAAAATCCAATTCCTTGAAAAACACTCCAATAATTCTTGGGTAAAAGGGGGGAAAGCCATGATTATGGACTATTTAAAAGCCACAAATAATGAAAATACTATATGCTAAACTATGGGAAGAGGCCAAAACTGTATACTGAGAGAAAACATATCGTGTTAAACTTTTACAATTAAAAAACTAAGAATATAAATCAACTCAACATTCAACTCAAGAAACTAGAGGGGGGGGGTAAGAAATTGATTAATAGGTAAAATCAGAAACTGGTATGTTAAAAAACAAAAAACTAAATACCAAACCTATAGAAATGATAGCTAAACCCAAGAACTAATTTATATAAAATGTCAACAGAACAGGTAAAATCTCTACAAATAAGGCAAAAAGCAGAAATAGAAAACATTAGAATTGAGAAAGGGGCTATAACCACAAATGCAAAGTGAACTAAAATTACAAGGTAAAAATCAACTCTTGCATATTAATTTTAAATAAATTTCATGGTGCTAAGTGTCAGCTGCAAGGGACTATAGGGACTCATAAACCACAGGGGTCAAAAGCCAGGAAGACCACAAACCTTGATCAAATACCTGAAGAAGTGTTGCTTTTGGAAATTTCCTCTACCAGACTCTGAGAGCCTGTATGTGGCACTTGTATTTGACTAATAATGAAAACCCCCCCTTCTTCTGGTAAATAGTTCAAATCTGGAAACTGTCTCCATGGAGGAAAAAATAAAAGTCCCTCCAAATCCTCTTTATGAGGACTTTGGTATCTTGTCCCATTGCCTTGAGAGAATATTTCTTGATACGTGGAAATGTTTTTCAACAAAGAGCCTGCTGCTCCAAATATGTAAAACTGGCTCAAAGTCCTACTTTAATTCCAGTGTCTACTGTTGGTATGGAAAGAATTTTTAGTGCTGTGGCTAATCTATGGACCAATGGATTCAACAGACTGAGTGTGGAATAAGTAAGGGATGAAATTAGGGCATTTTAAAAAGGTAATTTTCACCTCTTTAGATATAAATTATCAGTTCTGAAAAATAAGCCACAAAGTCATATATCTAATGTAAAATATTACATGCAATGGAGATTGCCATAAATAAGAAAAATTGTGGCTTTGAATTTAGTAGGCATCCCCGTCATCTGTCTGTGTTTTTTACTAAGGCTATTTAAACTCTGTACAGATAAAAGTTAACGTGCAGAAAATGTTACACTGCAAGCAACTCCTGTCCACAGAAAGGCAAACTGTGTGTCATGGAATGCCTGGTTATCACCCGGGGAATACTGACAGTTTTATTTCCATTTAAAAAAGTATTTCAACATTCCTTACCTGACTATAAGCACTCTGGGTTCTCCTTGATACAGTTGTGATATCTTACTGCTCTCTCACTAATTAATGAGTTAAATAAAATCTTGGACAAGTATTCGTTTTGTATTTGTATAAGTCCTGATTTTACCTTTTATTTTATTTTATTTTTTTAAATATATTTTATTGATTTTTTACAGAGAGGAAGGGAGAGAGAGATAGAGAGTCAGAAACATCGATGAGAGAGAAACATCCATCAGCTGCCTCCTGCACATCCCCCACTGGGGATATGCCCGCAACCCAGGTACATGCCCTTGACCGGAATCGAACCCGGGACCCCTCAGTCCGCAGGCCGACGCTCTATCCACTGAGCCAAACCGGTTTCGGCTTGATTTTACCTTTTAAAAAATATCCTGTAACAGTTTACATGTACACTCATATATACATACAAACATACATTCACATGCATACATACGCACAGAATGTATAATCTTGTATGACAATTAGGTGTTTCCAATAAAAATAGCTCATTTTTAAAAATTCCACTCACGGCAACCCAAGGAGACATTCCCACAAAGCCCCAAGAGTAAGCCAGGAGGTAGAGATTGGTCCCTTAAAAAGTTTGCCAAGGGCCCTTACTATGTGCCAAGTGTCATTCTAAACATGTTGTATGTTGTTTTTTCATATGTTTACTCATTTAATCTTTACCATAAGAGGTAGGTCCAAGGCTGAGCCAACATGTATGCATCAAGAGTCCACACTGCCCCTCATTTCTTGACCTGGGGTCCCCAGACAATTCAGGAATTCAGAGCCTCAGAGCCCACAGCCACCTGACATACAGGCCAGCATGACAGCTTCTGCAAGGTGACTTTTTCCTTTCATGCTCCCTTGGGGACTTCCCAGGTGAACAGATATTTTCCGACAGGTGACACGGATGGCTCTCTGGTTCCCATGGGAACTGAATTACATGGAGGCTGCAGTCTGGCCTCTTCTCCCTGTGCAGGCATTAGGCGCTGAGCCCCCTGTAAGGGCCTTGGCCATTTCACATAACTGCTAACTGTGCCGACTCTGAGAGCATCTTTATTTCTAGCACATAATGACTTCCCTTTCTTAGCTCTGGCTCAGCATTGCTTCCTGGTTTTTATTTTGGTTGTATTTTTTCCAGTGTGTGTTTGTGTGTTTGTGGAGCAGGCAATTGGGAGGCTGAAACTTATTCCTTATCACCTCAGTCTGCCATATTGCCTCGAAGTCCAAAACAGTCTGCTAAGAGAGGCTTCTGGCACCCACTGTCACTTCCTGGAAACCAAAGTTGGATTTCAGACATGCCAAGTTGTGAGCTGTGAAAAGAACATGTGAGCAGAGGGCTCTGTGGGGCAGGCGTGGGAACGCGGGCCCAGGGCTCCAAAGAGAGGCTAGGGAGAGGGAGGAGGCAGCCACCGCTGGGGCACAGAGGTGATGGCTGAAGCTCTCCAAGCCGGTGACATCCCCAAGGGATGGGAAATGGATTGGGGAGGGTGGGAACTGGGGTCAGAGCCTCCAGAACAGTTGCATCCAGGGGGAGGGAGGAACAAAAGCAGGCGGGGAGGAGCCCGCTGCCAAGAAGGGCAGGAAGGGAACCAAGCCAAGCGAAGAGATTTTTCAAGAAGAGGGCGATGAACAGTGTCCAATGTTGCGACGATGTCAAGAGAGATAAGGGTGGCGAAGTCAGCAGAATCCATGGTTGGGAGCTTCTGAGAGGCAGCGCAGGCAGGGCCACTGAAAAATGTCTGGGAAAGGAGCAACTGGAGAGTACAAGTGTTGGTCTCCTCTGCCTTCCATCACCTCACCCCTCACCATCTCACCTCTTAAGGCTTGGGAAAGCCTGAAACAGGCAGCCCATGCCTGTCACCACCTTCTCAACCTCAGAGCGGGGGCTACTGGGATACTTCCTGGATGAAAGACCCTAAAATCTGAAATACAAACACATCTGCCTTCTTAGGATATTTGCAAAGTAGCCATTCCCAGAACTGCAGCTCCATGACCCTGTGCCCCCAGATGTCTGGGAGTGAGAGCCCCATTCCCAGAAGTTCCCTTTCCAAGTCACCACCCTGCAGACCAGGCCTCCTGGCCCATCAACTGAGATGTCCTACCAGCCAGAAACCTCATTTTCACTTGCTGCTGCAGATGAGTCAAAATCTCTGGATCAATTCAGTAGGAAAGAGTGAATCATAATAGGAACGTGCACAGAGCAAGCTGTGCGTGTGGGTGTGTGTGCGTGTGTGTGTGCATGTGTGCATGTGCGTGCATGTGTGCGTGTGTGTGTACGTGTGTGATGCATAGCACATGATCCTAATTACTGTAAGGAGTGACTCACCCATTCTCCAGGAATCCCATATCCCCAGGTCACTCATGAATAAGTCAGTCTCCTCTTGGGACTGAGTTTCACCATTTTCCCAGTTGCTCGAGTGCAAAACCTATGAAGCATCCTTCATTCCTTTCTTTTCCTCACCTCCAACATCCCATCCATCACAAGTCCTGCCAACCCCGTCTTCAGAATGCCTCTCCTATCAGTCTCCCGTTCTCCATGTCCACTGTCACTTCCTCCTCCCGGCCAGCCTTGCCTCTCTCCTGGATTCTGCCCTAACCTCCTAAGGAGGCGCCATCCCACTGTGGGCTCCTTCCAGAGTCCCCCACTCCATTTGTTTTCTACCCAGTAGCAACTGTAATTAAAAAACAAATGCAACTGTGAGCCAGATCATGTCGGTCTCTGTTTAAAACCCTTTTCTACACTTAGAATACAACCTAGTTCTTCTGCTGGGCCCTGGCCCTTCTTGATTGGTCCGGCTTCCCATGCACGGCATCCTGACCCACTCCTCCTGGGTCACTGTGCTCCTGCCCAATGGCCTTTGCATTTCTTCCCGCTGTGGGCCTTTGCACTGGCTGAGCCCTCTGCCTAAAATGCGCGTGCCCTCATCTTGGCACCGCTGGCTCCTCTTGTTACTCAGGGGTCGGGCAGGCCTTCCCTAAACATCCGGTCGTTTCTATCACATGCTCCTGTTTCAGTCTTCTGACCATTTTGTTCCCATCTGACAGTTCTTTTCTCATTACTTCATGCATTCAACAAACATCGATCAGTTCTTGTGCCAGGCAGACTAGGCATGTGTTTATTCTCCCTCAGTAACATGTCTGTCTCCGCTGAATAACATTAAAAAGAAAGCTCATGAAGACAGAGGCCCTGAGCAGAGCCTTGGGGCCTGGCATGGAGGAGGCATTCAATAAATATTTGATTTGCAGAATGAGTAAGTACACACGGTCATATGTACTCAGGAAATCAGAACTGGCTGATATAACTTCTAAGGTCTCATGGCTTTGAGGCAGCCAATATTCCCAAGTGGCCCTAGTACTGGGATAAATCAGACCCTGTCTGTATTTTTCCAGGCCAGCAAAGTTGATTCCCTCCCTGTTTGTGCATCTAGTCAGCATTAATTAAGCACCTACTATGTGCAGGCCTGTGCCTGGTACCAATCTCGATCCTGTCCCAGCTCACTCAGCTGTTGGCACTCAACAGCCAGCAGGGGCCAGCCAAAAGGTTACCCTGTCCTATAGCTAATGACCAACTGGTCCTCACTGGAGGTCACCACTGGTGCAACCAGGTGGCAGGTCTCCTCCCACACCTGTAGCTCACTTCTTCCTGTTTCCCAGATACCCAGGGTTTCAGAGCAATGCCAGGGAGCCAGGCTGCCCTGTCCCCAGGGCAGGGAACCAGCCTCCCTTCTCCAGACCCATTTCCCAACAGCGAGAGTGCCTGTTTCTCCAAGCCCTGCGCTCACCCTGGTTCCAACGCCAGGTTCCATCACTGCCAGCTCATCTGACACGCTGGCCAAGAACATGGGCGAGGAGGCCCGGCAAGGCAAGGCTGCAGCACATCGGCTTGCACCCGCTGGCTCTGTGATCTTGGACAGGTCACTGTGCCTCTTGGACCTCAGATTCCTTTTCTGATAAATGAAGACTATAAATACTTCAGCAGTGCCCTGGTGCCCCTGCTCCTCCCTGCTCTTGGGCCCGAGGTCTCACCAGGACCAGATCAAGGGGCAAGTGGGGGAGGGCTACATTTCTATGGCAAATCTTATTATCAGAAATTAGGAGCAAGAGAAGAATTCAATTCAGCACAATAAACATATACAATTCAAACAAGTGCATACTCAGCCAGGCACCTGGGATACAGGGGGATCAGGCCTCATCATAAAGGCAGGCAGTCAGAGGGGAGGTGGATCTGTGAACAAAACTACAGAGCAGATGTGCCACGTGCTGTGTAAGGACAGGCATGGAGAGTGTCAGGGATACAATACAGTCTCAATTCCTCTGAGCTGGGTGATCAGGATGAAGGGGAAAGATGATGTGTTTGGCCTTCTCCGTTTCCCAAATGCTCTGTGTACACCAGTGTCCTTGGACTAGCAGGACAGGTGGGTGAGCGTTGGCTTGTGAGACTCCTGACAGCCCTCATAACCATAACTTAGAGGGCCCCTGAGAGCCACAATACCGCTGACAGGAAGGTCTATACACCATGAGATTCATCGTTCACTCCTCTGGGTCCATGCATAGCTCCCAGCAGTCCAAGAAACAATAACAGCATCTACATGATGGAAAATTCATTTCAAAAAGACTCTCCAAGCAACTTTTGAAAAAAAGCCTCAAGCTCAGATGGAGTCAGGGAATCACAGGGCTGGCAGCTACTGCATAAACCAGCAGCTTCCAAACTTGCTTTCCACCTCTAAAGCCATTGCTCTACGGAAATTCACCCAGAAGCCGGTATACAAAACTGATACAAACAGAGCTGCTCTGATAGAAATAGTGCCCCACTGTCTACTTGGCACCCTCCCCTTTTTCCCCCAGCCCCTGGCACCCTCACCCCGGCAGCTCCAAGGAACCCCTGGGGCTCCAAAAGCAGTGATGGAAAACCGCTAACCTAGGCCAAACTCTCTGAGTAGATATGGGAAACGAGTCCCACAGGAGTCACGCTCTGCACTGCGCCTGAACACAAACCCAGGTCTCTGAGTCTAAGCTAACACTCCTCACCTGACTTCGCTAGAGCTAGATCGATGGAAAATTGCACTTTAAAGCAACAAGGCTCAAATCTGATCACCTACATATAATCCCTAAAAGCCCTGGAACTAGCCAAGTGTGAAACAGAGCCCAGCCCCACAGGCTGGCAGGGAGAAGGTCGGAAATGAGTTGCAGAAGCACAGCTGACAATTCCATAGCGTTTCCTTCAGTTCCGTGGGACATAAACAGGTCTTGAAAGGTTTGGGCTGCGTGGCTGTGAGACCCTGGGCCAGGCAGCCAGGAGGTGAATGCTAACGAGCTATGGAAATAGCGATTACTTTCCCCGTGTCAGGCACCGTGCCAAGCTAAGGAGGATAAAGAGGTCTGAGATATTTTTATAGCAGAAAAACTTTCCTACAGACTCAATTATATAACTATCAGACTCCACCTCTGGGCTGAAACTACCCATGGCCTTCAGGAAGAAAGCAGTTTTCCCTACAGGAGGGTCACAGGTTTCTCCAGAGAAACTCCTAGCTAAATGGCCAGCAACCCACAGCAGCTGCAAACCATCAGCCCAGAGACCTAGCCAAGCACTGTCTGGCGCCTGCCAGAGACGAATACCAGCCAAGGGAGGGCAGGAGTCGTGCGCTGACCCGGCCGTCACACTGGACGTGGTAGGGTAGGGTAGAGGAAGGTCCCAAACTCATCCACATCGGTGTCCTCCCAACTTCCTGAGGCCACTGAAGAAGAGAAGGTGCCCAGGGAGCAGTGCCTGAGCCCCCAGTCGTCCTCCGTTGTTGGCACAGGGCGGACAGGCAGAGAAAGCCTCTGGGGCTGAAGGAATGAAGAGCTTCAGCACTGAAGTGACAGCCAAAATCAAAGGAACAGACTCAGGAAGATTCACTTACAGCCCAGGTCTTTGTCAGCCTGAAGATGGGTGCACTTTGTAATGCCGACACCACAGACATGAGAGAGTGAAGGTTGTTGAGTTCTAGGAGTTTCTGGTGGGAAAAAGATATGGAATAGATTATTTTGCTGCTATAAACAACAGAACAAAAACACGCTCAAGTGTTACCAAATGTCATATTTATGAAATTCAATTGCACTTAAAAATATCTCATGTAGAAAATGTAGTTCTAGGAAGTTCATAGAAACCATATGCTCTTTTCCTTTCAAATTGCCACAAGGTGAGTTTGCAGCTACAACATTTGCAAAATTTCATAAGCTGACTAGTCTGGCTGCTGGACAGAAACATGGCTCAGAAGAAGGTTTGATAATGCCCTTTATGTTCTTATTTTTTAGACAAATCTGAACAGTCCCAGCAGGCTTTTGTGCACTGAAACCTCAGCTGGCCAGTATCAGCATGGGTCTTTGGTGATCACCTGGACACTGAATGGGGGGCTAAGGAAAGGCGCCATCAGTCTGCATAACCCGCCTCAGCCGGCAGGACAGATCTGGCTTTCCAGCCACTTGACCATGCTCCTTTGAACCAGACCCGGAATTAGTGAGAACATTTGGATTCAATTCAGACTCAGACAAGTTCCTTGCCATGGAGGGCAACAGAAGGAGACACAGTCAAGAGTAAGTGCAGAAAAATGTAATGGCTCTGGTCCTGGTTTTATGCGAGGGAAGCCTGCTAACAAGCCTGGGGTCCCAGGCTCATTCTCGGGAGTCCATGAAGCCTGGGTTAGCAGCAGGCTCTCCAGTCCCCCACCCCCGGGCACCCACTCCTTGTGTATCCTTGGCACAGGTCACCACTTCAAACACTACTCCTGAGCCTTGGCATTCTCATAGTTAAAACAAGGAAGGGCCCTAGCTGGTTTGGCTCAGTGGATAGAGCATCAGCCCGTGGACTGAAGGGTCCTGGGTTCGATTCCAGTCAAGGGCACATGCTAGGTTGCAGGCTCAATCCCCAGTGGGGGGTGTGCAGGAGGCAGCTGATCAATGATTCTCTCTCATCATTGATGTTTCTCTCTCTCTCTTCCTCTCAGAAATCAATAAAAGTATATTTTAAAAAAATAAACAAGGAAGGAAGTCACGGCCCCTCTGCTACCTGGGACAGCGCATGTAAACTGCCTAGACCAGGGCCTGACGCCAGGGTCAACACTCATGGTGATGTGAGTTGCTCATTCTTTGTCAGGAAGACGTGTCCCCCCATATCTCCCGTCACTCATCTTGGGTACTTCCAAGCTCAGGTGCTACTGCCTCTACTATGTCTTTCCTGACCATGTTCCCAAGTCCGGGGACCCCACTGTCTGACCCCACAACAGTCTGTGCCTCTCCTTAGCACACTGGACTGTGCTCCCTGAGGGCTGGGGCAAAGTCGTGCCTGCCATCACATCCCTAGTACCTAGCTCAGCACCCAGGAGGGCCTAGTGAAATGGACAAATAAATGAAAAGCCCTCATGCCTAGTCTTCATGGCTTTGCTCCTACTTGGAGATTTCTCCCTTACCACAGCGTTCAGACTTCACACATCTTGTAACGCTCTCTAATTGTTTCCTGCTGTGGAATAACAGATTCTCTGTGCGAACAGAGTTTCGTCATGTGTAACTGAATTACTATACCTGTTACAGAATTTCTTTAGAGCTGAAGGTCCTCTGGGACAGCAATCACCAATCTTTCGGACCTCACGGACCACCAGTGGTCTGCAGATCACCGGTTGGCGACCGCTGCTCTGGGAGATGATCCAGTCCACCCGTTCCCTTGTATGGATGGGAAACTGAGGCCCAGAGGAGGAACCTGCACAAGCACATTCCCAAGGCACCGTGCAGCATGGCGGTCCACCATCGGAAGATGGCAGAGGTTAAAAGGGATCCCTTGCGGTCCCTTGGGTGGGGACCATAAACTCATTTCCAAACAGAAAGTACGAGGTAGGCTGGAACGTAATCGCACTTTCTCACGAGGCCCAGCACAAACTCTCTAACAGCAAGTATCACGAAGCCCAGCCTGGTCCAAGTACTTCAGACGCACAGGACATAACAGTGCCCCTAACACACATACTTCACAGACGGATGCCCTTAACCTTCCTCAAGGGAGGGCAGGAGAGCAGCTCCCCAGAAGGCATGCTCCGCGGACTCTGTGGGCCCTGGGCATGGACACTCACCTCGCTAGCCTCCCTTTCGTCCTCTGGGAATGGGATAGTAATCATGTGACATTGACTACGATCATTTCCCTAAAGCTCCTGCTGCGGTGCCTGGCTGCTGAGGGGCCTCAGTAAAGGTTAGCTGGCCTAGGATCGGGGTGGGGAAACAACAGGTGCACATGAAGCAAGGAGTGGACCAGGCAGAACAGTGTTCCGCTGGGTCAGGCAAGCTGGAGGCCGGGAGAAGTGTGTGGGGAGGAGGTGGCTGGGCTGTGTAAGTGATGAGAGTGGTTCAGAAAGGCCCCTGGGACCACAGCGGGGCTGGCAGAGATGAGGGAAGAGGGGAAAGGTGGGATGCAGACATGAGTTGGTACCCAACTACTGACAAGGACAGAACCCGTCAGGCAGGAGTTGGGAGTGGGAGCAACAGGGTCATCCGGCCCAGGTCTTAGCTCAGGATGGGTGGGTGAGGTTTGCTGGCTGGGGACAAAACTGCAGGATGTGATGGCATCATAAAAATCAATGCTAAGTAAACTCACCAACCCTGAACCGGCTAAATTTGAAGGAGGAGGAGGATGGATCCCAGGGGTAGCCCCTGGGGCCTCATGAAAAGTATTTAAGGCCAAAGAGAATAGCTGGCTGCCAAAATCACAGGGTGGAGGAGCATGCTGCCAACGTGTGTGTCGGGGGGGGGGGGGGGGGGGGGTTGGGAGCCGAGTGGGCATCCAGGTCGGTCTCCCAGCTGCCTCTGTCTGGGGAAGTCAGGTCACAGCCCCCTATCTGAATCCTGCCCAGGCAGACCCAGAGCACAGGTGCTCCAAAATTATTGAGGAAACATTTTTTAAATATTTTTTTATGGATTTCAGATAGGAAGAGAAAGGAAAAGACAGATAGAAACATCAATGAGACAGAATCATTGATTGGCTGTCTGAAACCCAGGCATGTGTCCTGACCGGGCATGTGTCCTGACTGGGCATGTGGCCTGACCGGAAATTGAATCCTAAGCTTCTGGTTCATAGGTTGATGCTCAACCACTGAGCCACGGCATCTGGGCAGGGACACATTTTGAGACAAAGAGAGAAAGGAAAGGAAAGGGAATTTAAAAAATAAAATAAAAACAGCTTACCTTGGCTATTTTCACAAAATGGCTCAGGATTTCTGCCCTTATTTTTAAAGTCTGTGCTGTTAGAATTTCTCGTACAACCCAAAAGCTGACCTGTAGAGTAAAATACACAAATAGACAGACAGACACACGCACACACCAGAAAAGTTGTTAAATGCTGGGCCACCATGTCACCCTGCCCACCACTTTTAATGGGATTTCCAAGAGGCTGGGAAACTGGGAAAGCATCACCCAGGGTTGTATGAGGTCTCAGGTTCCTTAATGACACCCTACCTGGCAAATGGGTGCCCTACTCTCAGCACCACCTCTCCAACACACAGTGGTGCTGAGAGGTCAATACTTTTGTCGTCCCCCAGGGGTTAGTTATTGCGCCTCCATGACAGGAGTCTCTCGACAAGCGCTGCAGGGAATTCTGAGATAGGTAAAACAGGATTCCTACTCAGAAGGATCCCAGATGTGGGGAGGCCATGGATGGATGGATGGATGGATGGATGGATGGATGGATGGATGGATGGACAAGTGGCCAAAGGGATATGCATACTGTCAGTACCACCCACGAGATCCATATCCTCAGCCAGACCTAAGACAAGAAGAATTTACCAATATTCACACAATTGTAACAAGTTTAATTTTCTAGGGTAGGGCTACCCAAATACTAATGAAAATGACACAGAAATATCTTACAAAGTTCCATAAAACAATGCAGATAAGGACATGTTTTTGTGGAGACAGCAGATGCCAAAGAGCATCCTGGTACTTCTGGTTCAGAACATCACTCATGCTTGACCTCTCACATAAATCAACATCCTCAAGCCCCTGAGACCTTTGGAGGGACCAAGAAAGCCATCTCCCCATGTGTAGCTGACTCGCATGACACCTCTGAGAACACAGGAGCTTTATGCCGAGAGCTCTGGGGAGTGGCCAGCTTTCTGGCTGAGGTTTCACTGCTGCCACGGCTCTTGGCAGAGCACGGAGGCTAAGAGGGCAGTGAAGCTCTAAAGAGAAAGGTGGGGAGTAGGGACAGGGTGTGGGGTTCAAAGGGAGGCGGGGCATTGAAAACCTCTAAATTCTACTAAACAAAAATTAGTTAAGAATATTCTAGAGTTCACAAAGCACGTTTACTGCTGCAACCAAATGTATCCTCTTTACTGAAGTACTGGCCCTTTCCAATGAGAAAACAAGGAAAGAATAACCAAGAATCAAAACTCTGCTTTTCACATTAAGCAGGAATATTATAGAAAAGTTTTCTCTGCATAATTATCTGTGGTTGGTTCCAGGGCATGCCCTGGTTTCCATAGAATCATTTTTTCCCAAGGAATTGCCTAAAATTAAGTTCAGACTCAAATGTTTACTAGCCAGTTATGGAAGGAAGATATTCTGGATACCACATGATATACCCATAAACCTTATATTTTAATACATGCACATTTTTATGCCACATAATCTCCAGTGTGATCATTTACGTGTCCTGTATAATCTAAAAAATTCCTGCATGCCAAAAAATCACACATATTTACAGAGCAGGAGAGTTGACTCTGATCTGTAGCATATGACATGTGGAGGCAACTCTAGGTCAATTCAATCCAACAGACTTTCATGAAGCCCTTACTGTGTACAGGCTCCAGGCACTGCAATCCAGACCCTATCAGTGCTTGCCTGGTATGGAGGTGACCAGAGGAGGAGGCAGCTGGTGGTGGTGGCTTGACCTAGAGTATGGGGGAGGTGATGATAGAGGAGGGCTTCTTGAAGGAGGCAGGTCTTGAAAGGTAGGTAGACTTTCGACAGGTAAAGGTAGGACTGAGGTGTGGTGTATACACTAGGACCAGGGAGAGCCAAGTAGACTAATGCAACAGCTGTGGGGTGGAGATGATGAGGGAGATTTGACGCTAACAAGGGAAGTGAAAGCCAGATTGTAGGGGTCTGGAGAAATAAAGTGATAAGAAGGACCTAAGACAAGTAATTACACACAGGAGAGTCCCAGAGGCTTCTGAGCAGAAGAATGACAGGCTAGATCCCTTTATAGGAACACCCAACAGGAAGTTGGTGCAATGGTCTAAGTGAGAGGTGGGAGGCCTGAGCTAGAGCCATGCTGAGGCAGATGGAGGAAGGGGCAGGTAAGGAAGATATTACAAAGGTAGGATCAGCAGTTTTAAACATTTTTCATAGTTTTCTTTTTTTTTTCTTTTTTTTAAATATATTTTATTGAGTTTTTACAGAGAGGAAGGGAGAGAGATAGAGAGTTAGAAACATCGATGAGAGAGAAACATCGACCAGCTGCCTCCTGCACACTCCCCACCGGGGATGCACCCGTAACCAAGGTACATGCCCTTGACCAGAATCAAACCTGGGACCTTTCAGTCCACAGGCCGACGCTCTATCCACTGAGCCAAACCGGTTTCGGCAGTTTTAAACATTTTTTATAATATATTTTTATTGATTTCAGAGAGGAAGGGAGAGGGAAAGAGAGATAGAAACATCAATGATGAGAGAATCACTGATTGGCTGCCTCCTGCATACCCCCTACTGGGGATCAAGCCCACAACCCAGGCATGTGCCCTTGACTGGAATCAAACCTGGGACCCTACAGTCTGCAGGCCAACGCTCCATCCACTGAGCCAAACCAACTAGGGCCTAAACATTTTTAATTCTCTTTTCTAACTACAAAATTTAAAAGAAGCTTAATGTAGAAAACAAGGGAAACAGAGATAAGCACAAAAGATGAATTACTTGCAACATACAGACCACCAAGATAACCACTGTGGTGCGTGTCCGTAGCCTTTCTTTCCAAAGAGTATACGTTGTATGTTAATCACATCACAAGAATTTCTATAAGTGAATAAAATTCTTCCACAACATACTTTTTGGCGGCTGCTAGGTATTTCATCTCAGGAATATAGCATCATTAAGTGACCCCCTACTGTTGGGTAGGTTATTTCTAATTTTTTTGTTGTAGAAAAGAATGTTGTGGTGCCCTGGCCAGATCGCTAAATGGTTAGAGTGCAGGCCCGCACTCTAACACAGAAGGGTCTTGGGTTTGATTCCCGGTCAAGGGCACATACCTGGGTTGTAGGTTTAATCCCCAGCCCCGGTTGGGATTCATTCGGGAGGCAGCTGAGCAATGAATCTCTCTCATATCAATGTTTCTTTTTCTCTTGCTCTCTCCCTCCCTCCCTTCCTATTTCTCTAAAAAAAATCAATGGAAAAAATATCCTCGGGTGAGGATTAACACATAAAAAAATTTTGCTGTGGTGACTATATATATATATATATATTTACATATTTTTAGTTAATGTCTTAGGATAAAATTCCTGTAAGGTGGAATGAATAAAAGTATGTGTACCTATTTTCCAAAAGTAGATATAAAAAACTTGGCCTCTAAAAAGTCTATTTGTTTATCTATCAACAAGTTTGAGCAGATCAGTGTTCCCATACACAGGCACATGTACCAGTTATTACAACTCTTTTTTTCGTTACTAAACTAATGGGCAAAATAATATCTCACTGTTTCTATTTTGCATCTCTTTAATGACTGCTCAATCAACATTTTTTGCCTTCTTTTCAGTTTTTTCTTACGAATATTTATAGGTCACTTGTACTATTTGCCTTGTGAATTACCTGCTCAGGTCCTTCACCCATCTTTCTATTGGGACATCCGTCCTCTTACTGTTGATTAGTAAATGGTCTTTGTATATTAAAGAAAACACATTAACCCTTTGTGAATCATACATTGTACCAAAAGTGTGGAGAAACTGGTACTTTTCGACACTGTTTTGGTGAATATAAATTCATAGGACCATTTTGAAGAACAACTTGAATGTGTCTTTAAAGTTATATTCTCCCTAGAATATTTACCTTATGAATATAGAAATTTAGAGGGACATATGTACGAAGGTTCACTGACGCACTGTTTATAAAGCAAAAGAATAGAAAATGCCCATCAATAGGGAATTGGTCACATAAATAATACTTTCACCTCAAACTCTCCAAGGAAGATGCTATAGAGGGAAGAGGGCAGCCATGCTTGCTCTACCTTCTTGAGGGCAAACGATGTACATTAATTATTTGGAATTCTTCTGCATAGGAGGTTTGTCTTGTCTGCCCCCTTTATTTATCCAATCACTTATTTATATCAGAATGGACTCACCTATATTTATTTTATACTTTGGGTTCTGATCCAATACTGTGTCATTTATTTTGTTGCTCAGATCATTCCCACTTCAGCCACTGAGGACTCTTTCAGTTGGTTCCTGCATCCCTTCCCTTTGACCCCCAGCATTGCTTTGGTTTGTGGGCTTGTTTAAGCATTTCCTTATTTTCCAGCACTATAAGGTGCTACAGGCTCACCTTGGACATTTCTTGCCCCAGTCCTAAACCAGCCACTTTTCTCCAAAAAGCCTGGGTTCCTTTTAGTAGACAATGAGATTAGAAACCAAATACCTAGCAGTGCATTGCTGGATTGTGTCTGCACTATTTTGCATTCCCAACAGCAATGAACAAGAGTTTGTGTTGCTCTAGGTATTTGCTAGCAATTGGTATTTGTCAAATTTTGTTTATTAGTTATTTTAATTGGTATGTAGTCTTTTCCATTTTCCAGTGACAAATGATGTTGAGCATCTTTTCATGTTTATTTGCCATCTGCACATCTTCTTGGCTGAGGTGTCTACTCAGATCTTTTGCCCATTTTTTGATTGGGTTGTTTTTTTATTGTTGAATTTTCAGAGTATATTTTGGATACAAGTCTTTTATCAGATATGTGTTTTGTAAATATTTTTTCCAGTTTGTGCTTTTTTTAAAAAAAATTCTCTTAGCAATGTCTTTTGCAGAGTAGAAATGTTTAATTTTCATGAAGTCCAGCTTTTCAAGTTTTTCTTTCATGGATTGTACTTTTGGTATCATATCTAATAAATAATCACCAAAGGTCATGTAGATTTTCTTCTATGTTTTTTCCTAAAAGTTTTATAGTTTTGACTTCTGGCTTCCACTTAAATTGCCACTATTTAGGAAAGTCTATCAAGTCTGACCTATAGTTTTGGCTTTTACATTTAGGTCTCTGTCCATTTTAAGTTAATTTTTATGAAAGATGTAAACTCTAGGTTCATTTTTTTATATATGCTGAAAAAATTCCAATTATTCCAGCATCATTTGTTGATAAAATTACCCTTACTCCATTGACTGTCCCTATGCATTTGTCAAAGACCAGCTGACTATGTTTGTATGGGTCTACTTCTAGGCTCTCTATTGCAGCGGTCACCAACCTTTTGGACCTCAGAGACCACCAGTTGTCTGTGGACCACCAGTTGGCAACCGCTGCTCTATTCTGTTCCACTGTCTTAGATGTCTAGTCTTTGGTCAATAACATGCTGTCTTTATTACTGTAGCTTTTCTGTCTGTCTTGAAATCAGGTAGAGTGAGTCTGCCAACTTTGTTCTTTTTCAGTATTATGTCCTTAGTCTTTCCATATAAGCTTTAGAATCAGTTTATTGATAGTTATAAAATAGCTTGCTGAGATTTTGATTGGGCTTGAACTGAATCTACAGATCAACTGGGAAGAACTTAATAATGAATCTTCTAATCCATGAAAATAGAATATTTCTCTATTTCTATCTACTTTGCTTTTTTGCATCAGTGTTTTATAGTTTCTACAAACAGAACTTGTACCTAGTTGTTAGTGTTATACCTAAGTATATTTCTTCGTGTGTTTGTGTACGATTGTAGCTTTTTTTGAATTTCAAATTCCAATTCTTCGTTGCTGGTATAGAAAATCTTCTGTATATTGACCTTACAAACTGCAACCTTGCTATACTCACTTATTCGTTCCACAATGTATTTTTAAAAAATAGATTTCTTTGAGATTTTCTAAATAGACAATCATGTCATCTGTGAATAAAGACAGTTTTATTTCTCCCTTTTCGATCTGTATATCTTTTCTTTTCTTGTTTTATTGCACTAGTCAGGACTTCCAGTATGAATGGCAGTGTTAAGAGAGTGCACCCTTGCCTTATTCCGAATCCTGTGGGGAAAGCACCAGTGTCTCACCATTAAGTGTGATGTTGGCTGCAGGACTGTTGTAGATATCCTTTATCAAGTTGAAAAAGCTTCCTAATTTGCTGAGATTTCCGAAAAAGTCATGAATGGATGTTGAATTTTGTCAAATGCTTTTTTTAATCAATTAGTATGATAGTATGATTTTTCTTCTTTAGCCTATGAATACACTGTATTACATGAGTTGATTTTCAACTGTTGAACCAGCCATGTATACCAGTTGTAGAATAAATGCCACTTGGTCATGGTGCTAGTAAGCTTTTAAAATACAGACACTATTATCACCATTATTGTTCCAATGGTATAATTAGCACTAGAGTTTAGCCACTGAAGACTAAGATATCCCCTGGGAAATATCTCAACAGTATTATAGATGAATAAAGCAAAATAGTTATGAACACAAAGTTTATTTAATCAATCACAAATAAAACAATCAAAGCATAAAGTAAAGAAAAATTCAGGTTTACAAATACTGTCTTTTCTTATGAGAAATCTACTTTGCCATAAATTTCTCATAAGCCCATTCACAGTTTTCTTAGAAACCTGGAGTTAGAAGGGACTTCAAGGCCCCCTCTTTCCCTCAACCTCCGCACCCTCCACCCTCCGCCCCATGATGTTCTACAGTCACTGTGATAAAGGCCTGTCTGGTCTCTGCCTGGGCTCTCATAGGCAGGAAACTAACTACCTTGTATGAGGGTAAGGCACTGCCTCCCCACTCCCATCCTCTGGTTCCTACACTTACTGACTGGGCCCTATAGGTTATGCTTAATCAGCTTCCCCAGAGGAACCCCTCAATTACTTGAAAAAACCCTGACTATCTCCTCCCTGAGTCTTCTCAATCCTAGATCCTTCACGTGGTCCTTATGTAACATGCTTTCTTTCCCCTCACCCTCTGGCCACTGTAATGTTGACATGCCACTCCTGTGTGACAGTCCCCCTGCTCTTCATGCGAGGCACCCAGGAGTGGCTGGATAAAGCAACGGAAAGTGAGATCACCACACACCATTAGAATGGCTAAAATAAATAAATACAAATTTAAAACCCTGACAATACTAATTGCTGGCAAGGATCTGAAGGAACACAAACTTACATTCATTGCTGGTGGGAATGAAAAATGGTACAGACACAATCCAGTGATTGTACTCCTAGGTATTTACCAAGCGTATTTGAAATTTTGTGACCACACACACACACACAGAGAGAGAGAGAGAGAGAGAGAGAGAGAGAGAGAGAGACAGACAGACAGACAGACAGACATGCATTTGTTTACAGCAGTTTTGCTCATAATTATAGAAAACTGGAAGTAAATAAGATATCATTCAGTAGGTGAATGGGTAGACAAGCTGGTATGTCCATACAATGGAATTGTATTCATAAAAAAATTAAGACATCAAGCCATATAAAGACATGGATGAATCTTAAATACATATTGCTCAATGAAAGAGCCAGTCTGAAAGGGCTCTTTATATATGATCCCACCCACTTTGACATCTGAAAAGGGTGAAGCTATAGAAATGGTAAACAGATCAGGTTCTGGATCACTGTCTTCCTCTCCATACCAAACTCTGCCTTCTTCCTTGGGCAACTTCAATATCACTGTGCATGACTGTGGCCTCAAGGTTGCTTGGCCACTTCAGCAACTCTTACCCCACCTACCACTTCAGTCACCTCCTCCTCATAATCACCCAGAACTGCTCTGCACCAGAAACTTTACATTCCAGTCTTGGGCCACAACCTTTCAACCTTCCCTTATCCCAGAGCCCCCACTGTGCCTGTCCTTCCTTTTCACCACACCTGCAGTCCCCAGCAGCCCTTTCCTCTGAGCAGACTGCTCCCCTATCATTTGTCACTTCAGCCCTTAGTCAGCACTTTAAGTTCCCTTGCCCTTGCTCCTTCAAAAACTCTGCTTTGCTAACCCCGACCTGTGGCTGGATCCAAGCATTTGCCCTCCTATGTCCCTACTCCCAGGCTGCAAAGTGTAACTTCAGAAAACCATCTACCCTTGTGCACTGGAACCACTTTAAAAGTCACAATCTCGGTTTCATCTGGGCCATCGTCTCTGCCCGAGAGTCTTTCTATATTTCCACAGTCAGCTCTCTCCTTCCCCCGGAGTGGCTTTTTCGTTTCACTTTCATAACAATCGTGCAAGGTGAGTACTGTTACTGTTCTCACAGATAAGGGAAATGGGGCTCAGAAAGGTAAGTGACTGCTTTCCTTTGTCTGGAGTCCGATGGAGAAGCTTGTTCTCGCATATGGAAGTCTGCTAGGAAGGAATGCCAATCAGTTTATCTCAGGGAAAGCAGCCCAGTGGCTGACCAGACCTGGCCACCGGCCAGTTTTCAAACCGGAGCTACCAGAATATGTCCACGAGCTGCTGCTCTGAGGAGCTGACGGGCCGCAGGAAGACCCTCTCTCAGGTACCATTCGGGAGAGTGTGGCTTTGATCTGGTTTGTTGTATTGGTCTGATCTGGACATGATGCCATTGTTCACAGGATGAGCCACGCCGCCCTTGGCCACGCTGACCTGGCCTCCTGTGCCAAGCAGATTACATCAGAGCCCCCAGTGGCCTCCGGGAGCTCGGCGGCTGGTCGGAGGTGGGACAGCGCTGGCTCTGAGTCAGACAGTTTTGCTAAGAAACTATGAATCCCCTGATAGTGTGTGCACATCTGGTTTTTGGTGTGTTTTCTTAAAAGACTAAGCTCAGTTGAAAAGGAAAAGATTTTGAAAACAAAGAAAAAAGAAACAAAAGACTTTAGAACTTCCTTTTCAAAACAAACGGTGTGCACTCCCTACCGCCGTCAGGCCCTCCTTAGTTCCCATTGTCTCATAAAACAAGTCATGCTAACGCAGCCTTGCTCTGAGGACTCAAGCTGGTGCCTCTCTGAGGCTCCTGCTGTACTCGGGGTGGCAGCCCAGAGTGGGGAGGTCTGGTGGGGGTGGGGGCTGGGTAATGTGATGCACAGGACCCGGCATTTCCAAGAGGGAACGCCCAGCTGGAGGAAGGCGCCAGAGGGAACCCAGGCCCATCACCCAGAGACCCAGTCATGCACACCACGCAACCTCTAAGCCACTGTCCTCACTGGAAACCAGTAAAACAAGCAGAAAATAAGAACAACTGTCAGCAGCACCATTTCAGGGTGTGCAGGGTGCTTCCTACTGATGACCATGTCCTGGGAGATCTGACAGCAATCAGAAGCCCACCCCTTCAGCAGGCCAAGTCCCCACTATCACTTAGTAAGTAGGGATGCAGATCTTCAAACATGGAACAAAAGTTCTGGCTGGACCTAGTCAATTTGTAGTAGGATGTATGAGGCCAGTGAGCAGGCCATCAGGAATTCAAAGAAATTCACTTCAAGGAATGCTTCCTGAGCACCTCATTCACTCATTCCACATGTATTTACTGAGGGTCTATTCTATGCTGACCTTGGGCAAAAGGTGGGGGACGCAGTGATGAACAAGGCAGAGAGAGTTCCTGCCCTCATGGAGCCCACAGACGGGGAAGGAAGCTGGAGACTGGAGAGTCGCACAAAATGAGGACAGGTGAGGGCGGGCCACATGGAGAAGCACAGGTGCAGTGAGGGAATGCATGACGGGAGACCTTATACAGGCTGGGGTTCATGGAAGACTCCCCAGGAAATGCCGTTCAGGCTGAGGAAGAATTCTGAGCTGAGAAGACAGCATGCATGGAAGCCTGACGGGAGAGAGGTATGATGCATTGGGAAAGGAAAGGAAGGCCAGGGTGGCCGAAGCCCACAGAGTAGGGGGAGGGGCAAGAGATGAGGCTGGCGGGTAGACATAGCCAGATCCAGCATGCAGGACCTTGCAGGGCAATGAAGGTGCTTGAACCTTAGCTTATGTGGAACTGGAAGCCACTGAAGTGATTTAAACACAGGAAAGATGTGTTCAGTTCCACCTGCTGTGAGAAAAGAGGACTGTGATGGCCCAAGAATGGATGAAAGTGGGGGTTCAGGAAGAGGGGCATGGACCTGGGACCAAGTGTTTAGAATTGAACCCCAGCAGGGTTCCCCAGTCTACAGGTGGCAACACTGCTATTGGACAGGCACATGCAAGGGGTTGCTTACCTGGTTAAACCTCCGGGTAAAGGCCACAACGTTTGGGGCGAGACTATGTTTCTCCTTCTTACTCCATCCACAGCTGGCTAGTTCCTAGGAAGCAAAGAGTCCATTTCAACAGTGGTTCTAATTGGGATGCAAACACAGCAGGGGCACCTGATTGGAATGCGTATATGGAGGTGGGGAAGAGCTATCCTCACCAGAGTGGGAAGATCCTCTGCCTCTGGAGAGGAAGGCTGGGAGGAGGCGCTTCCTGGGACCCTAGAGATGAGAAGGGGGATGCTTTCTCTACAGCCCTATTCCCCAGGACTTCTGTCCAAAATACTCAACCTCACCACTGCCACTCCACCAGCTTCTCTGGGACCAGAAATCCCTTCTTGACTCAAATTGTCTGAGAGAGGACATAACGTTTTAACTAGTGGGACTCATCCCCCCAAAGGCAAACTCGAACTTTAAATCTGGCTGGAGAATCTCAGGTTTCATCAGCTACATGACATCCTCTATTCCTCGGGTCAAGGAAAGCCTGACCCAAGCCCACTGCAACCAGGGAAGCTTCTGGGATTACCTTGATTCCTACCTGAAGCTGGAGCCTCCCATCCATCATATAACCAAAAGGGGACAGAGGAGAGGTTCCCTTTAATATCTCTTTCAGGGGCCTTGTCTCTTCTTTTTCAGCAGGCTTAGCATTATAGTTCGATCAAACTACCTAAAATTTACCTTTCCATGAGGCTGGTTCTGATCCAAGGGAGATAACAGGAGCAGTCTAAGGGGATTGTATAAAAGGACCAAGGAAAAGCCCCTATTCAAATACCTAGCATTCTCAGCTAGTGCCTGTGGAGCTCTGGCAGAGAATGGGGAAAGATTCTAAAGTTCTCCACCCCTAAGTGACAAGACCTCCTTTTAGTTCATATCAGGCCTCAGTATTATTAATAACATTATTTTACCACACGCCTGGAACTTTTATAAGATCTTTAGTGAGAGCCAGCTGTCCACCAACTGGAATAGACACAGATCAGAGTCTGCTAGAAAGCCAGAGAGGGCAGCAGGAATGGACAAGACAAAACTTGCTGGCTGAGCAGTTATGCCTAAAGTGCCGCGCCCTTCCAATGCATCTCAGGACCCAACTTTAAACCACAGCCTAGCTGAAGGCAATGGACAGCTCTGGACACCAGATGAATGACCTGGCCTTGAGAACGACTGAGAACCAGCCAGAAGCTAAAAACAGCTCCTCTTCCTGGCCACCTCGTTTCTGTAAATGGCATCATCGCCCTCCCGGTTACCCACATGAGGAAACACAACCATCCCTGACTCTGCCAAGTCCTTCACACCCTAAATAACAGTAATGACAATGATATTAACCAATGCTGCCATTTATCAAGAACCACCCCACACACACGCCAGCACTGGAGAGGTACTTCCCATGTTACCTAATTCTCAGCACAACCATTTTAACAAAAAGGTTAAGGGCCTCAGTATCATTCGTCCTCTTGAAAAGATAATTTGACTCTACTGTCTTTCAAAAGTGCATATGAATGCCTTTGAGATGTAAAATTTACCTGTGTAGCCTGGCTGGGTGGCTGTTAGTTGGAGCATTATCTCTTACACCAAAAAGGTTGTGGGTTCGATCCCTGGCTGGGGCACCTATGGGAAGCAACCAATCGATGTTCCAGTCACATCAATGTCTGTCTGTCTGTCTATCTATCTATCTCTCAAATCAATAAACATATACCTTGGATGAGGATTAAAAATAATAATAAATTACCTGTGTACCATGATTCTCCTTTATCTGAAAAGTATATTTGGCCTACCTGAGTTATATTTACTTCTCCCACCCTATTTTATATTAACTTCTTTTCACCTATTTTAATCGTTTTGCAAATGTATATTATTTCCCTTTCAATGTTTAATTGTGAGGACAAGAGCCTTTCTCCCCTGTGAATCCCAAAGTCAGTCCCAGAAAGGTATGGGTTATAATCAGATAGAGAAGTGAATTCATAAAACTGGTATTCAAGGACTGAGGCATGGTTGTTGCCTAATTTCTGGCCAATAGTTGCTCCTTTCATTTTATTTTTTTCTGACTTCTTTGATAAATAGCCAAAATTATACGTGTGTGTGTGTGTGTGTGTGTGTGTGTGTGTGTGTGTACATTTGAGTCCCCAATCTTACACCATGCCATAAGTAACTTAGGAAGGCATCCTGAAAGGGAGCAATGTGGATCTTCCCCTTAGAAAGACCAGGCTCAGCCCTAGCTAGTTCGGCTCAGCGGATAGAGCATCAGCCTGTGGACTGGGGTCCCAGGTTTGATTCAGATGCAGTCAAGGGCACATACCTTGGTTGCAGGCTCAATCCCTGGCCCTGGTCAGGGCATGTGCGGGAGGCAACCAATCAATGTGCCTCTCTCACATTGATGTTTCTCTCTCTATGCCTCTCCCCTTCCCTTCCACTCTCTCTAAAAATCAATGGGGTGAGGGGGCGAGGAAAATAAGTAAATAAAAATAAAATTATTAAAAAGAAAAAAGAAAGACCCGGGTCCTACATGATGCTTATCTTCTCAGAACCTCAATTTTCTCATCTTAAAATGGGTGTAGTACTCTATTTATCTGTGAAGTTCATCTTGACAATTAGGTGAGATTAATACACCCAGAGCACCCAGCACGTGATGTGTGATAAAGGTTATCTCCTCACCTCTTCCCCGGTCATGCGCCGTCAGAATCAGCTCTAACCCCAAACACCCTCTGCTTCTCGCACACCACACTCTTATTGCTGTCTTAAACTATTTAAAAATCTATTATTTCTCTTTCATTTTGCTGATGTCATGCAGGCAGGAACCAAAGCACGCAGTTAATACATCTGCCCTGAATTTATTTGAACATTTCTAAGACCGTGACTCAAAAACCGTATGTGTAGTTCTTGGGTTTTGACAATTCCCTAAGCAACCTTTGGCACTGGAAGGCCCGTAATATTTAGAATTAAAACCCCAACAGAGTAAAACACTGTTGAAGAACTTCCTTGATAAAATAGAAGGATCAAAGGACTTAGAGCCAACCAAGGACCTCACCCCAAATCCCAGCCCTGCCACTTATTCCTGGGCGACCGAAGGTGAGTTCAGCTCTCTCGCATCAGTTTCCCGGCTGATGAAGCAGGGATGGTGACACCGCCTCCACAGACCAAGAGAGAGGCTGTCAGAGAGGCGACATGGAGAGCAAGGCCTGGCTCACAGCAGATGCCGAGCAGCATTTGTTGAATGAACGCGTTCCTCAGTGCTGAAATCTCCCAAACGCAGCGCAGAAAGATTTATCACGATGTCAAAAGAAATAAGGCTATTCTATCTACTAAAACAGGCCCTGAGCCCCACCTCCTTGGCCCTGCTCCTCTTCTGTGTTTGGCCTTATAGGATTACAAGAGATTCCATCTGTGTGAAGTGGGTTTGGAAAATGTGAGGTAATAGAACAATGCTCTTCCAGTCACTAATGCCTAAAAAAGGTCCATGCTATGGAACGGATTCGAGTGTAATTAAGTCCGAGTTGACCAGAGGAGACAGGGCTGGTTCTAGAAGCGAGACAGGGTGTGGGCTGATGCTGGTAGGGTCCTGAGGAGCCACTCAGCCGCCCTGTCCTGACTCTGACTCTGTCCCCTGCTGAGGTCAGCTGGATGTGCCAGCTTCTCTGGGGTCTCTCTGTGAGGTGGATGTTCCCCGGGTTCGTCAGGGAGGGAAAACATGTTAGAAGAAAACTTTCTACCACTAAACCTACAAATGTACCCTCCTCTGGCTTCTGGGAAAGGGAGGCCCCTTGCCCGCAGGATCCACCCTCCTCCTGGGCTCTAGGTCCCATCCCTGCCCCTCGCTCAGAGGACCTGATACCCTCTTTTGTTCCAGTATCTCCACCCTCCTCCTCCCCAATTTCCTCTTCCTCCCCAACTTCCTCTTCCCACTAGCACTCTAATGTGCATAAGCCTCTCCCATTAATAATAATGGTGATGATGTTTATGTTCTAGACCTCCAGTCTCCTCCCGCTCCTGCTAGCTCTTTCTTCTCCTTGCAGGGAACGTCTTGAAAGGGCCATCGGTTCTCACTGTTTCAACTGGCTTCCCTCTCCACCTTTCTCCACTGAAATGGCCCTTTTGTTTTCTTTTTCTTTTAAAAAAATACATATTATTTTATTTCAGAAAGGAAGAGAGAGATAGAAACATCAATGACGAGAGAGAATCACTGATCAACTGCCTCCTGCACACCCCACACTGGAGATCGAGCACACAACCCAGGCATGTGGCCTGACCTGGAATCCAACTGTGACCTCCTGTTTCATAGGTCAATGCTCAACCACTGAGCCACATCGGCTGGGCTGAAACTGCCTTTTCTCTCCCAGCGACAACGTCCTGGCTAGGCAACCCCTCTGCCGTATTTGTTGCTCTGTCCTCGCCTTCAGCCATGCGTTCTTCTGGTTGCCTTCTCACCTCGCAGGCCCCCCACTCTCAGGCTTATTTTCTTTTTTCTTTTCTGACACATGTACCCCACCCCCACCAACATCTGTCCATGCTCATCGTCTACATTCTCCTATGTCTGGGTTCCCTCTGGAAGATCTCATTTACCGCCATGGCCTCAACCGCACGTCTGTTCAGCCCAAGTTTCTCTCCTGAGCTCCAGCCCAGGATGGATATTCAGCAACCTGCTGGCCACACCTTCCGTGGCATCACACAAACACCTCAAAATCAGCAAGCCCAGACCAAAAGGGTGTCTGACCAGCTGCCCTCCATAAAAAGCACACAACAATGTGAGATTCATTTAGACGTCCATTCTGACATCAAAGGAGAATGTTTGTTACAAGGAAACTATGGAAAAACCCCTTGGTGATGTAAAAACAACTTTGTCTCGGCGCCCTCATCGGCAAGCATTCCTTGGTGACAGTAAGAGTCAACACTGCTTTCAGCTCGCCCCGCAAAACTTCCCTGGCCACACTGCCAGGAGCGCCCTCTCGGGCTGCCAGCTTTGTTCTGAGGTGTCTGGGAGTCAGATGCCCTGAGGTGGCCTGAGAAAGGCCTGACCCTGACCATGTCTTGGGGTCAGGAGGAACAGCCCTGGAAGAGGAGATCTGGGGAGTGGGACAAGTCCTCCCTGAAGATCCCCCAAAGGATCTAGGCTGCCAGGCCATAGGAAGCTGGTGCCTACACACGGTGCTCCCATGCATGTGCTTACTTCTGACTGCAGTCTTCTCCAAATCACATCCCTACAACATGCCTACACCGAACAGGCATCACCTCGAGGAAAGGGACCACCACCAGGCTAGCAGCCAGCACCACATACCACTTTGCTCAGTGACAACCTTTCTCTTCCTCCCCCCTGTGTTCCTCCCCATTCCTCCCATCTATCCTCTGGGACAATCTTCAGAATTGGTGGAATAATCCCACACTTAGCCAAAGAAGTTCTAAAAACACCCCAGGGAAGGGTGGCCCACTGAGGCAATGGGAAAGACTGTGCCAGTTTTGGGGTTGGTGTGGGGGCTGACACTGGAGTAAACACTTTAGGACTCTCAAACGTCACTGTTGGGTATGCAAGATGGTACAGCAATATGGGAAAGCAGTTTGGCAGTTTCTCATAACATTAAACATACACATACCAAATGACCAGCAATCTCGCTAATGCAAACATTTGTCCACACACAAAAACATATACGCATGTTTATGGCAGTTTCACTCTCAATTTCCCCAAACTAAAAGCAACCCGGATTCCCATCAGTCAGTGAAGGGATAAACAAACTGTGAGACAGCCATATAATCAAACTAGAGGGCCAATGCATGAAATTCCTGCACAGGTAGAGTCCCTAGGCCTGGCCGGTGATCAGAGCCCATTGGGGGCTTCCGGCTGCCGGCTGGGGGCCTTCCTTCCCTGGCTACCAGCTGCTGGCCAGGGCCTTCCTTTGTTCCGCGCCGCTCCCTGGTGGTCAGCACATGTCATAGCAAGCAATCGAACTCCTGGCCTCCTGGTTGAACTCCCGAGGGGATAATTTGCATATTAGCCTTTTATATATACAGATGCTACTCAGCAGTAAAGAAGGGACAAAGTGCATCAGCACAGATGAATGTCAAGCTTTATGCTAAATGAAAGAAACCAGACACAAAAACATTATATGATTCCATTGATATGACATTCTGAGAAAAGTAAAAACTACAGGGGCAAAAATTGCGTCCCTGATTCCAGGGACTTGGGACAGGAGGCAAACTGACTACAGTGGGCACAGGGTTATTTTAAATCAATAGACGTTCTCTTTCTGGATGGTGGTGGTTTACGTGAGAATATGCATCTATCAAAACTCAACAAACTGTTCACTAAAAAGGGTGAATTATATTGGATAAAAGTAAACCTTCATAAATATGACTTTAAAAAAGAAAAGGAAAGAAAATAGTCCAAGCATATGGAACTGTGAAGGGAAATCCCATAATAATAGCTGAGCAAAAAGACTAAGGACCAAAGGGCCCTGAAGGGGGAAAATTAATGAGATTAAAAAATTGATAGAAATGCCGAACCGGTTTGGCTCAGTGGATAGAGCGTCGGCCTGCGGACTCAAGGGTCCCAGGTTCGATTCCGGTCAAGAGCATGTACCTTAGTTGCGGGCACATCCTCACTGGGGGGCGTGCAGGAGGCAGCTGATCGATGTTTCTCTCTCATCCATGTTTCTAACTCTCTATCCCTCTCCCTTCTTCCCTGTAAAAACTCAATAAAATATATATTTAAAAAAAATTGATAGAAATAAAAATATAATAGAAAGTTTGAAAAGATTTGAGGACATGACAAAGGCAAATGATACTAGAAAGAAAGCAATTATAATCTCTAAGAATAACAAAAAACAAGAATTCCTAGTTGTATAAATTTAAATGTGATATGTTTTTAAATTTATGTGCACTTAAATAGTACATATTTAATACGTTTAAATGTTTTTTAATAGTTGTATCTATTTAAATATTATATACCTATATACATTCTAATATCAGTTAGTTGGATTGAAAGGAAAGAGAATCTGTAGGTCCCTGATGGGAGGCACATTATCCCTTGAATGACGAGGGTCATCAAAGAATGAAGTGCAACCCTGGCACACCACAGAGTGGCACTGAGCAGCATGTGCACAGCTGTGGCACTGGGTAATGTTTACACAGCCGTAACAATAATAAATGCTGCTTGTTGGTTTTCAACTTTTAGGGTCAACCTGAGGGAAAGTGTGATGGACTTGGTTGCAGTTGCAGAATGTCCAAATGTTAATTTAACTAATCTGACAATGAGACAGTACAGCTGATGGAGATGGCAGGTGGAGGGGGAAAGGAAAGCGTAGGAAGTGAACAGTCGGGAAACACTGTTTAAAGCTGATGAAACTACAAATTAAGGTTTCCATGCACCAAATAAAGTTCCAAAAGTCACCAGTAGAAGAAAAACCAGTTTAAAGAGTTCACCTCTGGGGGGGGGGGGGGAGGGGTAAGGGTTCAAGCCCTTTTTCACAAGATCTTCTGTACTATCTGATTATCATGTACAGGATAACTTTGAACAAATTTTAATAGATGACATAATTCAATATTACACACTGTAATCCTTCTAAAATTAAATCTTCACAGTCGAGTAATTACTCAGAAATATACAATTTTTTTTATAAAGTCATTACCAGCTTATAACCTGTCAGTTCCAACATTTATAAATAACATACAGTTTTCACATGCCCACTAGAAGCTTCTGTACCTTTTGATGGAGTACTCCTGCGAAATCACGACCAGCTGGACCTTCGGGAAACAGGCCTGTCCTACAGAGAGATGTTAGGGCTTTAAGCAAGTGAAGCCCAAAGGAGGCAGCAGCTCACTGGGGAGCCGGACAGCGTCCTGGAGGGCTCCTGGCAGGAGCTGCATAAACCCTCCCTGAAACAAAACCAGCTGTAATGAAAAATGGAAGGAGAAGAAAAGAGAAGGAGAAAGGCAAAAGGAGGCAAGGGAAGAGAGGAAGGATGTAAGAAAGGAAGGAAAGAATGAAGGGAGGGAGAGATTGAGGAAGAGAGGGAGGAAGGAGGAAGGGAAGGCAGGGCTAAGTGACAGCAATGTGCCAGGGCCTTGAGGGGCTCAGTGTCCGTCCTATGGGGTAGACAGGCATAACTCAAGGCAGCAAAGACACCTACACTGCCCTGCTTTGTTCCCCAAGGCTGAGGTGCTAAAAGACACTTTTAGGTCAGAGCCTTCTGAGTAGCTGTCCGTGGGCAGCAGTGTCCTTACCTCTTTCTTAGATGATGATGAGGAGGAGTAGGAGGAAGAGGAAGAGAAGGGGAAAGGGTGAGAAGAAAGGATAAAGAAGGATGAGAAAGAAAAAAGGGACAACAGTAAGCATGTCTGCATTCATTTCTTTATCAAAGTTAACGTATGTTTTAGGACAGCGGTTGCCAACCTTTCGGACCTCACTGACCACCAGTGGTCCGCAGACCACCAGTTGGCGACCGCTGTTTTAGGAAATACAGCCAGGAACAAAACATGCTGGGGCTTTCATGGAGCCTGTGTCCTACAGGAAGGGAGAGAGATGAGAAACTTGTAATAAGTCAGATGACAAATCCTAATAAAGTATCAACAGGACGAAGGAATGGAATGTTTGGAGGGGATGCCCCAGGCCTGGCTGGCAGGCGGGCACTAGCACGGAGAGGAAGGAGGTGAAGCAGCTCTACAAATACAGGGAGAGGCTTCCAGGCAGAAGGAAGGACAGGTGCACAGAGCCTGGGTGGCGGCCATGGGATCTCAGAACAACCGGGTGGCTGGTGTGGTTACAGCAGAACGAGCGTGGGGGACAGTGGGCAGGGAGGTGATGGGAAAGGAAGGGGTGGGAAGCCTGGCTCGAGGACAGCGAAGGGCTGGATTTTATTCTGAGAAGGATGGGAAGAGATGGAGAAGAGGTAGTTCCCAAAGCCTCACGCTGTGTACGTTTTACTGCTCTGATAACATGAGTGCAGACAGACCCAAACCCATGAAGTGCTCGTGCTGTGCTATGACCCATCTGTACTAGAATCTCACACATAGAGTATCATGTGAGATCCATTCGCTTTAGTAATTGGAAATAAACACCTGCTAGGGGCTGTGTGTGTGGAGAAGGGAAGAAGGGAAGGAGGCAGGGCCCAGGGAGGCATGAGCACGGGGGCCTTCATCGGGCCTCAGCACCCCTGACTCGAAAATCACAAGAGGGGAGAGTCGCCGGGGACAAATGGTGCCTTCTGTAGAGTGAGGGTGCGTGACGAGGGGGAGATCACTGAATGAATAGAAGTAATTCATCTTTCTCAGTGTTGAGTCATAGTTTCTATAGAAAAGCAACTCGATTATAGCCACCACTATTTCATCAAATCCCTGAACTACTGTCTGCTCAGAAAACATGTAGACTTGGGATCATGAAGATGATGCAAATTTCCCAAAACATTCCCTTTCCAGCCCTAGTGCTGTGCAGCTCTGCGTAATCAGAACCAGCTGTCAGCGAAGGGCAGCAGCCAAGGGCGCCCCTGAGCACAGGCTCCCGTCCATTAGGCGGGTAGAGAAAGGGCCCCAGGAACAGGACAGAGAGCAGCCATCGGCAGATCAGCTCTCCCACTCGTAGGCCCGATAGGAGCCCCACAGGGCCACCCCTTCTTTCCCACTCTCACACTGGGGATGAGGCTCAATTCCCTTCCCCCAAATTCCTGGGGAAAGTTTTTTCCAAATAACATCATTCAGACGTTCTCTTTTTAGAAAAAAACCACTAGTGGGTGGTTTCTTATTAGGGATCTAGTATATGTTCATTACAGAAAATTTGGATAATGCAGAGAGCCCATAGAAGAAAATTTAAATCACCATTAGCCCAATACCCAGAGAAAATCAGAGTTTACATTTGCATCAATAGCAATGACAGCAACAACAATAGCAATGTTTACTGAGTGCTCACTAAATGCCAGGCACAAGGTCCACAGTTTTACATGCATTTACCTGTTGCTCAGTGAATGCTCACTACAATTACTGCCCCATATTACAGATGAAGAGACAAAGCTTACTTGGAAAAGTTACATAATATGCTCAAATCCTCAGATGTAGTCAATATGAGAACCAAGATTCACACTCAGGCAGGCCTGTTGGTGTCAGGAGCCTGGGCCCTTAGCCACCGAGCACCTCTGTCCCCTGGACAGTGGCCACTCCCCACTCCCAGTGCAAGGCACACACACATGTGCACACTCACTCTCAAAAATTGAGCTCATACTGTATGTGTGGTTTTATAACCTGCTACTGTCCTTACTATGTTACCAACATCTTCTCACATCTGCCCCATCCCTCCTTTTGGTAGAATTCCTATGATGCACACATGACATCTCCTAGAAACAATTCACCATGTTTGTCTCCTTTTGTTTCTCCTTGGAGTTTTAAGAGAACCCTATAGCTCATCTTTTAACTCTGGTTTTGTGCAATCTCTAATTTGCAGCTCACTGTTTCCACTGCAACTGAAATTTGGCAATCACGTTTTTCAGCACAATTCAGTCCTTCTTAATCTTGGTCTTCACATACTGCAGGGTCACCCTGAACACGGGAGGGAACACAACATGAAATTTCTGAAAGTACCTGCTTCATAGGAAGAGGCAGGCAATGACCTAATCTTTTGTACTGCTTTCCAGTTTTTGGCCAAACTTTCCTATGTCTGGTGAGTATGCTAAACACCACATCGGAAACTGAAAAAGTTAACTCAAAGGTTCCGGAACCATATGATTTTACCAGCAAGTCCTCTCAAACTTCTAAAGAATACCTAATTCTTATACTAAATAATTTATTCCGGAATACAAAAAGTGACAGGAAAAAGTCCCAAACCCTAACACCTAACAAATTCAGAACAAGAGGGGAAAGAATCATCCCCCATGGATGAGTCCTTTTGTACAACTGCACCGGGATTCAACTCCTCTTCCAGTGCTACCCTACTTCCTTTGCTCAGTCACAGCTATCGACCACTCTCTAACACAGCAGTTCTCAACCTGTGAGTCGCGATCCCTTTGGGGGCCGAACGACCCTTTCACAGGGGTCACCTAAGACCATTGGAAAACACATATTGAATATATAATTACATATTGTTTTTGTGATTAATCACTATGCTTTAATTATGTTCAATTTGTAACAAGGAAAATACATCCTGGGTATCAGATATTTACATTACGATTCATAACAGTAGCAAAATTACAGTTATTAAGTAGCAACGAAAATAATTTTATGGTTGGGGGTCACCACAACATGAGGAACTGTATTAAAGGGTCACGGCATTAGGAAGGTTGAGAACCACTGCTCTAACAGATAAACTTCGTGCGCGCGCACACACACACACACACACACACACACACACTGCACACAGAATCATCCCACATTACCTAGCAGGTTTGTCAAAGAAATACAAGAATAAGCTAATGTTATGAAAATTTTAGCATAACAACAGTGCATTGATAAATCAAAGAATATAAAGTGATATGATCCTCTCAGATACTTCAAGATAATTAGCAAAATGAAGCATTTGTTTAGATTTTAAAAAGGACTTAGAAGTTTAGTAACATCTATCTCAAACCAACAAAGAGAGACACTACAGAAATGTGAATTAAAATTAGAAACAACAGGTGGAGCAGCCTTTCTCCACTAGGTTCCTTGTCTGGACCACAGAACACAGAAAATGATGGGACTGTGTTCTCCGGAGAATGGGGCCTTTGTTACAACGGACCTTCGGGCATTAGGCTTAATTCTCTCATGGATTCCTGGCTGAGAAAGCCTAGAAGCTACAACCCAGAAATATCATGCAAGACACATATTTTACATTTTCTAATAGCCAGACTAAGGACATGCCCGGCCCCTCCCTGCAGTCAGGCCTGATTACAGTATGGAGCGAGGCAGGGCTGCAGGAGGGAGTCACAGGGGAAGTCTTTATTCATCAAGTTAATAGTTTCATTCAACATCACCCTGAAAGAGTGTTCCCCCACTCCCAGGTACTCGGTTTTTTATCACAAGCAGCTTGAAGTCCCTGGACAGAGCAAGATTTCCGGATAAAAGCCAGACTTTTGATAAATTCCAGTAATGGCTGCACAGCAGGACACAGTACAGGAGTGCTGGCTGTTTTGACATTCGAACTGCCTGATGGTGACCACAGACAGCCAGTGCACAAGCCGATCGGGAGGAAGGGCTCTTTCTGAAAAGCTGTTTCCTCTCCTGAACGACTAAAAGGAAAAAACCAACCTTTCCAATGTTTGATCTATATAGGGATACTTATTTAAATTAGAAGTGTGAGGAAACCTTTCAGACACGGAGCCACTAGCCTTTGATGGTGTGAAACTACCTTTTATAAGACAGGGAGTGAGACCATGGCTTCAAGCCCAACCTCAGGCCCAGCCAGATCCTCAACTGTCTCGGCCCCATCTAATCAGCAATCGCCAGCCTGTCTTTGCAAAGTGCCTCCTCTGTGCCAGGCACTGTGCAAGGCTTGGGGGAATGAGTGAACAGGGCATTTGCCTTCCAGTGGAGAAGACCTTGTTAATTATGAACGTGTTATTAAGTGCCTAAGGACAAGTTCAGAGTGTGAAGACAGAGTGCAACACGGGGCTGGCTTAGCTAAGGAGCAGGGGGCTAGTGGTGAGCCAGATAACACAGAGGGAGTGGCACAGAGGGCAAACACACCAGGCAGAGAACAGCAAGTGCCAGGCCTGGAAGCAGACCCAAGGACCTGCGGGGAAGCTGGAGTAGGAGAAGCAGAGACAGAAGTGGGGAGGGCCAGAAGAAGGGCTGATACGCCAGGTCTCACAAGGCCTGCATACCCATCCTAAACACATGGAACTGATCCTACGGGCACTGGGGAAACCAGTGGAAATTCTGAAGCAGCTCAGTGACGTGGATAGAGATTTGAAAATTGCGGGGGGTGGGGGGGAGCAGAGTAGGATGAGGCAGAAGTGGGTGTAGAGATGCCTGTTGGGAGGTAAGCATATACACTGAGGAGGAAGTAAGAGGGCAGCCTGAGCTGGGAGGAGGCACGGGGGACACAGAAGAGTGGAAGATGGGGAGACAGGGTGCAAAGAGTAGAGAATGCAGGAGAGGGAGGAGTCGCTGATGACAAGTTTTTGGCCTGACTGGGTGGGCAGGTGTGTCATTACAGGGGTGGGAGACCACAGCAGGATTCTGGGAAAAGCATCTCAGGTTTGGTTTGGAGCATGCTTTGGCAGGGGGCCTGTAGGACTTTGGCTGCTGCTTGACCAGCTTCTTGAAGGAAGCAGAGATCTGCCAGTGCTTATAGAACCAGGTTCCACGAGGCCTGGGCACAGCATTTGGACCTCCACGATGGGACCACTCTAATCTCTGGTCTAATTTTCCACAATACCCTTCACCTCTCTTTTGCTCTAGCCAAACTAATCTGCTCACTGGTCCCGGTACAAGGCCGCTTTCTTCCCAACTGCCTTACCTGTGTTCAAGCTGCTCCCTCCCTCCACCTGGAATGCCCTTTCTGTGTCCAAATCATACCAACCTTTCCCAGCAAGAAGCAAGCAGGAGCCCCGGGATGTTTCCCTCCCGAACAGCACTTAGCCTGCCCCCTTCAGTGTGGCCCTTACAATTACACACATAAACTTCTTACCTTTCTCATTCAACCAGGGATTTTTCACCCATTCTTGAGTCCCTGAAACACCAGGCAGGGAGCCTCACACATAGTCAATATGCGTGAGACGACTGAATAATGAGCATAAAAAGCCACCATCCCAGCAGGCCCGGGAATGCCTAAGCAAGCCATATGAAGATCATTTGGAAGAATATCTCCTCTAATTACATTCACATCTATAACTCCATGCGGAGACCTCAGACATCTGGTCCCTTGCACATCACCCTCCTCCAGATGCCACTCAGACTTCAAGGGCTGCCTGAACCTTGACTTCAGCACATATGCAGCCAAGACTGCTTGGCCTGCTCGGCCCACCCCCACATCAGAGGGCAGTGGCTTAGAACCACCTCAGTCTCACAATCACCTTGCAGTGTCACCTGGGGTCTGAGATGGACCATGGGGGATGCACAGGCTGAACCCTGAGTGCTCCAGGACCAGGGGGAGGGCAGGGCGGCTGAGGAGAGGGCTGTGTTCTGCAAAGAGGGGCAAGGCTGCAAGGGAAGTGTCTGGGCTGTTCGGAGAGGCTTGCCCTCTCCAAAAAGTTTATGCACAATGCAGGGCGGGGGCGGGGGTGGGGGGGGGGCGAGGATCACGACTGTGTTTATGAGTAGGTTTTACCCAAGAACCTCATATTTTCCACTGAAGGAAAAGCTGATCTACATATAAAGATTCAAACTTTCAAGACCTACACTCAAGAAAACGAAACAATCTTCAGCCATAAATTAAAAGTTTGCTCTAAACTCTCACTTCCCAAGAACTAGGGCTTTGGAGCGCTCCACACCCTGGTTGGGCCCTGCCTGTCTGCCAGTCTAGTCGGAAGGCAAACAACACAGGCTATTTGTAATGACAAGCAAACACTAATGAATTTCGGAGCACGTCTGGTGCTTGCATTTATGGATCATAAAATCATCTGGCTGCTTCTGCCCGTGCTGACATGCCAATGAGGCAACCCCAAGTATTTACAGGCAGGAAGGGGCTGCCAGGACCACTCTGTGAGGGAGGCCAGGGGTGGGGGGACTGCCTGTTGATCTTCCCATTACATACGAACCCATTTTTATGCTCTGACATTCAGACTAAATCTTGGCATACAAAATCCTATTAAACAGTATTTATTTTTTTAAATATCTTGGGGTGGGAGGGAGAGTCAACATAACTGTCTCAATTGCATTCAGGTACAAACCTAGTCAAATGGCTTTTTGAGTATCAGCCAGATATAAATAAAGGATTTTAAATGCAATTAGATTTTTTCCCCAGTTGGAGATATAATCTATCTAATACATCCAACTGAATACTAACGTCTAGAAGAAGGGAACTTCCACACACATCACCAGCCACCAGGGCAGCCTCCTCATTGCCCAGCTAAGGCAGGGCCCCTTCCGGCCATGCTGCCAGGGGAAGGAACCGAGGTGCTGGGACCCTTCCACCCCAAAGGGCTGCAAGATCAAGCCGGCCACTGGCAGTCTGGGGCCCCCCAGAGGCCAACTTTCATCCCTCAAGGAGTCACACACCAGAGACCACAGGAAGAGTTACTAAAATGCAGACCTAGTTAGTGCCTGCATAAGGGGATCTTTCTTAATCCTAACTAAATATGTAAAACTTACTTTCTAATGGCCAAGTGTTCCCACCTCTGACCTAAGCCATATGCAAATAAAAGCTGTCTAAACATGGGCCGGTTAGAGGCATTAATTTTCAGGAGGCATCACTCATTCAACCAAGTCCTCCCTGCGCCCCCAGCCACCTTCGCGGGCTTGTTCAGAAGCCTGCGCAATATTAGCATGAAAGGCACTGACTGGAGCAGACGGGGTTCTCAGAGCCAAGGTCCCCAAGAGGCAAATGACATGTGAGGACTAAGGAACACTCAAGGACACTGGCCCCCCAGCACATGCCCAGCTCCCGCTTCTCTGCGAACTGTACCTTGCTCTAACCCCCATCACAGGGCGGCAAGTCACCTAGAATGACATAAACTTGAGCCCCATGGGGCCATTAATGATTCTTGTGTGCAAATTTGAATGTAGATGGACGGGGGAGAAAAGCAGCAGCGTCCAGGGCTCAGGAGCCATGCAGCCATCCGGGTGCCTCCTTGCCTACCAGGAAGTCAGGGAGCCAGCGTGGAAGCCAGGAAGGAGATGTGAGGCAGGTCAGAGGGGAGAGATGAAAGAAGAGTGTCTGGCCAGGCTTCCAGGCCTGGATCCCAGCCTCCATCCACTTCTAGCTCCCATGAGACACCCCCTGAGGCTTATAGTAAATGCCCCTTTTTGTTGGCAAAGTCCCCTTTTGTCAAGCTGGCTGGAAGCTGTTTTCTGTTACTTGAAAGTAAAAATATCCTGACTCACCTGGTTTCCCACAATTCCGTTCTCACAGCACGTCAGCCTGGGTGGCCTCAGTGGAGGAAGGGACCGGGGAGGAGAGAGAAGGGGCGGGCTCTCCACTTTCAGGACACTCCTCTCCTCTCAGCATCACCCATCCGGTTGCTCTGGTTATCACATGGCCACTTCTCTCACGGCTGCCCCTTCAGGTGTATTTTTCTCCGGGTCCCACTAGTGTCCAAATACTTGGGCTACTAATGAGTCTCCAGTGACAAATCAGCCCCAAGATCCCTCCCTGAGGCCAGGGGTCCTCCCATAGACAGATCAGCACTCCTAAGAACCCAGACTTCTGCCCAAGGGCGTGCAGTAATGCCCACAGAATCCAAGACAGACGTGTTCTATTTGCAGCCATGGCACTAGGCATCTCAAGGTGGGAATCTCACAGGCACCTCACATTCAACACGTACAAAACCAGATTCTCCAAGGGCCCCATCCCACCCTCCATCATCTGCTTTCCTCCACCAGCCACCCAGTTGCCCAGCCTCTTTGTGTGTGACCCAGCCAGGTGGAATATTTTGTTCACGCCTATGTCCCACCTGTCTTGAGCTCTCACTTAAGGCCTTGATGGTACTTCCTTTCCTAGAAATATTCCTTGTCCTCCCCTTCACCTGACCAAATCCACCTCATTCCTCAGGACTTGGCTAAAAACCAGACAAGCTTTCCTAACCGTCCACCACTCCCCAGACCACATGGATGCTCCTGTGTACGTGTGCAATCTTTTTACTATTCTTTTTTTTTAAAATATATTTTTATTGATTTCAGATAGGGATCAGAAGAGAGAGATTGAAACATCAATGATGAGAATCATTGAGTGGCTGCCTCCTGCACACCCCCTACTGGGGATAGAGCCCCCAACCACTGGTTCATAGATCAACGCTCAACCACATAGGGAGCCACATCAGCTGCCCCCCTTACTATTCTTTACTGCCATGCTTGTTGAACTGTCTCTGCTCAGGATAGCACCTAAGAATCTAAGTTGTTTGCCTTTGTACACTAAGTACGTGGCTATAGCTGATGCTGAGTAACTAATTGCTGACTGAATGTGTGATATCCTGTATCAATTAGCAGGAGGTAATGTGATTTGAAAAAGTGAGTTTTCCAGATAGAAGTTCAATTCTTTAAGCACAGTAACTTTTTATTCAGTGAGTCCATGAGAATTTACTGAACAAATGCCATGTGCCCAGGACCACACCAAGCATTTGAGAGACAACACACTAGATGTGGTCCCTGCCCTTGAGTTTCAGGTCCTTTGGAATCTAATGAAAGCTGTGGGCTCCCTCCGCAGTAAAACATGTGTTAAAAATTATGTGAAATTCTATACGTAATTTATCTTCACATTAAATCTGAATGAAAAAAAATCTTTTCAGAGATTATTTCTCTCTTTCCTTTTTTTTTCCAAGCAAAAAAGAATTAATACTAACTTCCTGAAAAGAACCAAAACAAATCCAAACTTGTGCCCGTGAGAGCAAACATGAATTATAGTGCTGCAGTCTGGCACGAGAGGCAGTTACCAGGGGCTGACATGTGGACCCTCAAGCCAGACCACCTGAGTTCGAATCTAACTCTGTCACTGACCAGCCCTGGGCAGATCAATTAACCTCCCTGGCCTCAGTCTACTCATTTGAAAAGAAGGATAATAAAAGTGCCTTCCTGACCCTGGCCAGGTGGCTCAGATGGTTAGAGCATCTTCCTGATACTCCAAGGTTGTGGATTCAATCTCCGGTCAGGGCAATATAAGCAACCAATGCATAAATAAGTGGAACAACAAATTGATGTCTCTCTCTCTCTCTCTCTCTCTCTCTCTCTCTCTCTCTCTCCCTCTCTCAAACCAATTTTTAAAAGTGCCTTCCTTACATGACTATTATGAATATTCAATGGTTCAGCTGATGTAAAATTATTAGTATAGTGACTGACACAAAATAGTTGTAATTATTATTATTATTGAATATAAAGTTAAACTTGTGAAACACTCCCTGACATCCAACACATGACGCCCCTTGACACATAATACCTTGATATTCAGTCCACTTGCTTTCTTGTTTTCCAACAGATGCTGAAAACCCTGCCTGCAAACCCCACCAGATTATCACTGCAAAGCCCACTCAGGAGAGAGTCAGTGAGTGTCAGATGTCAAAGTCCGCAGTGTATGACTCACTGGTTGAGCGTCGACCTATGAACCAGGAGGTCACGGTTTGATTCCCAGTCAGGGCACATGCCCAGATTGTGGGCTCGATCCCCAGTGTGGAGCATGTGAATCAATGACTGTCTCTCAGTGATGTCTCTATCTCTCTCTCCCACTCCCTTCTTCTCTGGGAGGACTGTCACCCACACTCCCTGGGCGTGTTTTCTTGAGTGGAAGCAGCCTTCCAGAGAGAAGGGCAGGGCTTCTACCTATCTCCGGATTCCTGCTGCTGAGACTCGGCACAACTCTGCCACTCCCGGCTACACAAATATTTCCTCCAGCGGCACAAAGTTTACCACCTTGTCCAGCCCAGGCTCCTCAGGGGGCAACAAGGCCAAAACCGCCCATTTTTCAGAACCATCAATAATGGTGAGTTGAAAGATTTACCTCATTCACATGGCCAAAAATAGCTGGTAAGTAAGCCAAGCCATGAATGAATTCCTCTTTCTCTGTTTTGTGTGTTTTGCTTTACTTTCAAAGAAAAAAAAAGTAGGACTTCAGTCTAAAGTTCAGGCAAGTACCTCAAGACTTGTCCTTGGAGAGCCGGGAACTGGGCGTGGAAGCAGCGTGCTGTGCCGCTCCAGTTCATAGCAAAGCCTCCGGAGAAGGTGGCAGCTCCGGCCCAGGTCCGCCGAGACTGCAGGCTCTGGGACCACAGCCGCCTCTGACAGCAACGCACGCGGCCACAGAAAGCCCCAGCCACGGTGGCAGGCAGGCCCTCCTGCTTCAGCAAAGCGTCCAACCCAGATGTGTTACCAGACAAAGCAGAAGCTTCATCCGCACGGACAGCCTTGACATGCCTTTCAGTCAGAAGTTGGCTTGGCAAGGAAACCGTTTGCCATTTTGAAGACTTGGAAGTTTCCCAAAGGGGTCGGCAATGTAAGAACTCCTCTTGAACACTGACTACATGCAGGTAACAGATGCCAGCAGGAGCTGGAGCACCGAGACCATTATGAGCAGTTTGTGCAATGAATTTCAAAAGAAAAGGCATGGCTGCTGACTCTTTCTATGACCCACTTCAAAATACCAGAAGATGGGGCTGGTCTAGAAATGACATCATTTGACACAGGAACTGCTTTAACCTCCTTCCTCTGCTCACGCCATAACTCAGCCGGGTCAGGTCCCAGTTATGTGGCCTCACCAAGTTCTCCCCTGCAGAGTGGCTTCTTTCATGTGGCAGTGCTCTAAGCAGCTCTGAGGGGATTTCAAAACAAGGTTTTTGTGCTCGGGTGAGTCCAAATTTGGGGAAAGTTCCAGCCTTTCCAAGGGAAGCCTTCTCCTCAGAGCATTCTCTTCTCCCCTATGAATCTTTGGGAGGTGGGTGCCCTTCCTCCTCTCAGGTGTCATGTGATCACTGACAAGAGTACTACCACTGGACCATGAAACCTATATCATTTTATTAACCAATGTCATCCCAATAAATTAATTATTTTAAAACTAGTGGCCCAATACATGAAATTCATGCACGGGAGGGGGTGTGTCCCTCAACCCGGCCTGCACTTTCTCCAATCTGGGACCCCTCAGGGGATGTCCGACTGCCGGTTTAGGCCCGAAGTCGGACATCCCTCTCGCAATCCTGCCTGCCTGCCTGATTGCCCCTAACCACTCTGCCTGCCGGCCTGCTCACTGCAACTGCCCCCCCTTGCCAGCCTACTCACCCCCAACTGCCCTCCCCCCCCCCGCCAGCCTTCTCATCCCCAAATGCCCCCACTTGCCGGCCTACTCATCCCCAACTGCCACCCCCCGCCCCCGTACCGGCCTGATCACCCCCAACTGCCTTCCCCTCCTGTCCTGATTGCCCCTAACCACCTCTGCCTCAGCCCTGCCACCATGGCTTTGTCCGGAAGGATATACAGAAGGTCTCCCCGTCTAATTAGCATATTGCCCTTTTATTAGTATAGATTTCTTATCTTTATTGTTTAAAGTATTACAGATGTCTCTCTTTTTATCCCATTGACTCCCTCCACCCTTAATAAATTTAATTTAAAAAAGAAGACAGGCCTAGCTGATTTGGCTCAATGGATAGAGCGTCGGCCTGTGGACTGAGGGGTCCCGGGTTTGATTCCAGCCAAGCGCACATGCCTGGGTTGTGGGCTCGATCCCCAGTGAGGGGCATGCAGGAGGCAGCCAATTAACGATTCTCTCACATCATTGATGTTTCTCTCTCCCCCTCTCCTTTACTTTCTAAAATCAATAAAAATATATAAAAAAAAGAAGACAGATGGATATGAATGTGATAATTCAAAAAAGAACAAAAACAAAAGTAGTCTCGCACTCTTTTCATTTGACATTTTCTGACTTTAGCTGGGATCAGTGTAGACACAAACAGATACACATGAGGGTAAAAGAAGTCAGGAGAAGAGGAAAAGAGGAACAAAGAATAGAGTTAGGCCCAACCAGGTCAATAATCACATTAAATATACATCCCAATTAAAAGGCAGAAATTGTTAGAGTGGATGAAAATGCAGGTGTCAACTATATGCTGCCTGCCACAAACCCACTTTAAATACAAAGATACAAATAGGTTGAAAGTAACAGGATGAAAAAGATATATCATGCTATCTTAGTCCATTCAAATTGCTGTAACAAAAATTCCATAAATGAAGTGGTTTGTAAACAACAGAAATTTATTTCTCACAGTTCTGGAGGCTCGGAAGTCCAAGATCAAGATGCTGGTAGAATCAGTGTCTACCAAGAGCCCAATTCCTGGTTTGCAGAGAGCGTCTTTTCACTGTGTCCTCATTTGGTAAAAGAAATGAGCTGTTCTCTTTTATAAGGTCACTAATCTCAATTATGAGGGGTCTACCCAAAGACCATATATCCTAACCACCCAAAGGTCCATGTCCTAATACCATCACCGTAGGAGTTAGGATTTCCACATATGAATTTAGGAGGCACACAATCATTCAGACCATAGCGCATGCTAGCACTGATCAAAAGAAAGATGGCTATATTATCAAAGTCGATTTCACACAAAGAATATTGCCAAGGACAAGGCAGTTCATTTCATAATAATAAATGGTAAATTCAATAGGACATAACAATTATAAATGTTTATACAGCTAATAATAGAATTTCAAAATGCATGAAGCAAAACCTGATAGAACTTAAAGGAAAAATCTACAATTATAGTGGGAGATTTCTTCTCTCAATCCTCTTCTCTCAATAGTTAAAAGAAAAAATAGGTAGAAAAAAATCAGTTTGGATATAGATGACTTTGATAACACTATTAACCAACTTGACCTAAATTATATTTATAGAACAGTATGCAAAACAGCAGAATACACATTTTTTTCAAGCTCACTCAGAACTTAACCAAGATTGACCATGTTCTGTGCCATAACGCAAATCTCAATAAATTTAAAATAATTCAAACTGTACAAAATATGTTCTCTAACCACAATGGAATTAGAAATCAATAGCATAAAATACCTAGAAAATCCCCAAATATTTGGAAACTAAATAACACATTTCTAAATAATTCATGGGTCAAAAAGAAATCCAAAGAAAAACTAGAAAGCATTTTGAACTGATGGAAATGAAGTCCCAAAATCTAAAAATGGGGTGGGGGGAGCAATGCTTAGAAGGAAATATCTAGCACTAGATGCCTGCACTAGAAATGAAGAAAGGTCTCAAATGATTGACCTCAGCTTCCATTTCAAGAAACTAGAAGAGCAAATTAAACTCAAAGTGAGCAGAAGAAAGGAAATAATTAAAAATATGAACAGAGCCCTAGCTGGTTTGGCTCAGTAGACAGAGCTTCGGCCTGCGGACTGAAGGGTCCCAGGTTCAATTCCAGTCAAGAGCACATGCCTGGGTTGTGGGCTCGATTCCCAGTGTGGGTGTGCAGGAGACAGGCAATCAATGATTCCTCTCATCATTGATGTTTCTATCTCTCTCTCCCTTTCCTTTCCTCTCTGAAATCAATTATATATATATACACATCCATACACACACACACACACACACATACAGAAATCAATGGATTAGATAACAGAAAAGCAATAAAATAATAATGAAACCCAAAACTTTTTTTTGAGATCAATAACATCAATATACTTAGCCAGACTGATCAGATAAAAAGAAAGAAAGAAGATAGTTACTATTCACAGAGACATCACCATCTATGTAGAAAATCCTATAAAATCTAAAAAAAAAAAAAAATGTGGAATAAGTGAATTTAAGCAAAGTTGTAGGATACAAAGTCAATTAAAAATAGGTCATATTTCTATAAACTAGTGATGAGAAAGTGGAATTTAACTTAAATAACATTTATAACAGCACAGAACGTAAAATACGTAGGAATAAATCTGACAAAAAATATACACTATATACTGAAAACTATATAACATTACTGAAATTAAAGAAAACCCAAATATATAAAGATATATATATATATTTTGTTCATGGTTGAAGTGACTCAGTATTGTCAAGAGGCCAATTTCCCCCAAATTGATCTGCAGATCCAATGTAACCACAATCAGCAGCCTATCTGGCTTGTCGTACAACTAACAAGCTGATTATAAAATTCATATGGAAATGTGAAGGAAGAGCCAAAACAATTTTGAATAGAACATGATTTAAGGACCACCTGATTTCAAGACAGTGGAAGGAGTTGGAGAGGAGGGAGCACAAGGAGCATGAGAATATTTTTTGAGTGATGGGTATGTTTACTATCTTGATTTGATGACACCTTCACAGGTATATACATACAGCCAAACTCAACAAATTGTTGTCTTTATTTATGTGTGGTTTGTTACATGTCAGTTATACCTCAAAGAAAAAATTTAAAATATCTCATTCAGTCCTCATGCCCAATTCTTGGAGGCAGTCATATTATCACCTCCATTTTACATACATGGAAACTGAGACCTGCATGCAGCCAGGCCTAGATCACACAGATACAAGCCTTCTCCAGAGCCCAAGCCCTTAAGCTTGAGGCCATACAGAAAGAAATACTTTTCTATCTGCCTCTCATTCATTCAACAAGTATTGGCAAGTACTGGCAAGCATTGACCCTACAGTATGCCAGACTCTGTGGTTGGAGTAAGGGACACAGCAGTGACAGGCAAGGTCTTCCCCAGGGCCCTTCTACACTTGACTTAAGAGCGCCACCCTTGCTTTCCCCCTAGTACATCCCTGACTTCTCTCAAAAGAGAAGAAATAACTTGTGAGTTTCTGCCATGGGCAGGCCGCCTCACCTGCCTGTGCAATCTCCTTTAACCATCACAGCACTAGGAGATGGTATCATTTCCATTTCACAGATAAGTAAATGCAGGCACTGGGAGGTGAAGGAACCTGCCAGGATCCCACAGCTAGAGAGTAACAGAGCCAGGTTGCAAATGCAGACCTTCCTGCCTCGGAAGCCTGTGATCCTCCCATCACTCACTCCAAACTTCCTGGAATCCTGCTGTTGCTCTCGCCCTCAGAGCCCAACGAAGCCTGTTTTCCTTGCAGACGAAATCACAACCAGGCGCCAAGTCCCCACGGATAAAAACAGCTGTTCACCAAAGGTTCTGTCTTGTGTTATTAATTCATTTAAAAGGAAATTTGGTTTCTAACCAGAACTAATGTCATATCCACACTCAAGAAGGGAGAAAAAAATGAGTCTGGAAGTTGCAAAGTTAGTTTCGTTGGATCAAACCTGCTGCTGGCCTATGTGTGCAGCCAGACCAACTCCTGCCCCAGCCCGCTCTCCCCACCCTCCTCGCAGAGAGGGACTCCAACCTCCGTCTCCATCATGAGTGGAGCAGTGGGAAGCCCTTTCCCACTTTGCTTCCATTGTCACAAGAAGGTGTCACAATGAACACAGCAATTACTAGAAATGAGAAGCAAATGACAAATGCAAACTCAGAGCAATAACAGATGAAAGAGACAGCTGCTCAGGCTTCCGGTGCCAACATCAGCACCTACTGACCAGCATTAGGCCAGGAGCCATCACCCACCCATGCCGGGCCCAACTGGAGGACATCTGGGCCATGCCCCTACCACCTCATTCAGGTGGGGGGTTTTTAACAGAGGGAGGCATATAAGATAGAAGTCAAGAGAATTCAATATTATTATTGTTACTATTCCTCCTACTACTACATTCTAAATGTACTGAACAAACATCAGGCACTGCACTGGGTCACAGGCTATGGGGTGAACAGTACTGCCATGATCCTCATGTAAATGAAGTTTATAATCTAGTGGCAAGACAAACTTGACACAAGAATTATGCAAACCTTCCAAAGTCATGACATCTCAGCACAATGGTGAAAAGCGCTACGCATAAGAAGTCATGGATGGTGAGGTGGGAGCGAACAAGCAGGGAACCTGCACTACCCTGGAGCTAAGCTGCTGATTTCTTCTCTTGAGGGGCAAGGAGTCAAGGAGTCTCTGTGAGAGATGAGAGAAGAGCATTCCAGGCAAAGGCACAGCAGGTGGGAAGGTGCAGATGGGAGGGAAGCAGGAAGGCTACAGAGAGCGGCAGTGTGATATGTGCTGTGGCCCCGGAGGCCAGGAGGGCTGTTGCTGGCCACCCTGCAGGGCCTGGCCAATAGGTTTGCATCCTCGGAACAGTGGGGAGCCTCAGAGGGTGCTGGTGGGACCCGGAAGCAGTCAGTCTCTGGCTGTAGAAAGACGTCTCTGGATGGAAGGGGGGTTGGGGGCGGGACTGACCCTCGGGAGATGTAATTGAAGAGGTGGCAATAGCTTAGGCCAGGCTGGGGCAGTGCAGGGAAATGGTCTGAGAAAACTGCCAGCATGTGACCTGAGAGTGGGTTTTAATGATGTCAGCGAAATCGATCTCCCTGCTGGCAAAGCTCTTCCCTTCTCCCAGGCCCAGCACTGAGATTCCAGGGAGCAGCAAAGACACACAGGGTTTGTCCAGAGTCCAACACTGACCTCGGCCTTGTGGAATGCCCGCTTCTTCAGAGAGGCAAACAGCATCCAGACAAAAGGCCAGAGGGTCAGGTTTCTGAACCCAGAGGCAGTGTTTTCCTAAACTAATGTGTCATGCAGCCCAGGGGAACTGTGTACTTCCCCAGGAGTTTTCATCCTGCAGGCCAGCCCTTGGGGTCTCAAGCTCTGAGTGCCCCACAGGGACATGAGTTCTATCTGGATAATGTCCCAAAACATTTAGGTTCTGCCTTTTCCTTTAATACCAGGTTCTTAGGGCCACAGTAAGGAGGAGAGAGAGGATAGCACGCCCCAGACCACCCCTTGACTGCCTTCCACTAACACTGAGCACGCAGCCTGTGCCTTAACTCAGGTGGCAGGTAGTGGTGACACTCTGGTCCCGCATCTCATGAGGCTCCCAGTCCAGGTCCATAGCTTTCCTCTGGGGAAGCACAAACCATTTCCTGGCACCTCCATCTCCCTCCACATTGCTGTCAGCTCTCAACCCTAGGATGTCCTTATGCCTTTAGCTCTGGGTCATCGTCTTGTCTTCTCCCATCTGCTGTCATCTCCAGGGACGGCCCCCAGCACCTCAACCTCCTCCCAGAAAGACCATCATCCACCAACATAGCACAGCCATCACCCCTTCAAGCACAGTCACCAGTACTCTGCCCCCAAGACCCTGAACTTGGAACTACTGCTCCCCCCATGACCTCCCGGCCTCCCTCTCTGTTCCCTACTCCTAATCAAATCTTTGCTTTGCCCACTGCTTGACTTCTGGTTCCTCAGCCCTTTTTGCGTCTTTCAGGCCATCAGCCCTCTCCCTCCCCCAGGTAAAACACTGCTGACCACCTGCTTGACTTCCAGGCTACTTCCCTAGGCCTCTCCTATCCCTGGGCCACTTTCTCTGCCTCCTTCTTGACCTCTGCTCTTCTTTCTGCTCCCCGGATGCACAGTCCACTGCTTTCTCTCCTGTCTCCCCTCGTCTAGGCTCCACAGCAGCCCCATAACCAGTTTAGCACCAGGCCCTCCCCTCTCTCTGTTACTACAACCCTTGCCTCACACAGACTATTGCAAAGCCTGCTGACCAATCTCCCCGTCTCCACTTGGTTCTGCCTCACTCCGGTGGTTAGAATAAATTTCCTAAAATACCAATCTGTCATGTCACTCCCCTTTTGAAATTCCTCAGCAAATCCCCAAGGCTAACGTAGAAGTAAAGCTCTGCTTCCTGCCCATACCTACTCCCCGCACTCTCCGTGCGGGCCCCAGGACTTCTTGTCTCCTGTCTGTAACCATTCTGCCCTCACTCTGGTTGGATGGTGCCAGTGTCCCTTTCTGTGTCTGTGTCTCTCCAGCAGGTAGCACAGCAGAGAATGAGATGTGTGAGGGAGAGCGTGAAGGTTGGTCTGGCCTGACCACGGGAAGCCTGGCAGTGGGGATGGAGCAGTGCTGGCGGGGGCAGTGAGAAGAATGGAAAAAGCACAGGCCCACAGAGCAGCTTCCCGCCTCACTGACTTTGGTACCCACTGCAGCTCGTTTGCATCACACTCGGACCCACTAGATACCCATCCGTGGGTCTCTGTGACCCTACACGGCCCCAGTGCCAGTGCCAGTGCCAGCTGGAAGAAATGACACACTGACTTCGGGCAAGCCCTGGGTATGCCAACATCCCGGGCAGCGATGCCCTTGAGGACAGAGAACCAAGAGAATGGCAGGCTCAGCTTTTCTTCTTCCCAGACACCAGCACCAAAGGTCATGTTTAGTTTTGCTCAATAGATTATCTGCTTTTTCAATGAGTGATTCATTCTGCTTGAAATGCCCTTCCCAGCTCCCATCCCACTCTCCAAATCACCCACAAGATAAGATCGCTTGCAGCCTTCAAGGCTCCATGCCGATGTCCCGACTCCAAGGCAGAGCAGGTCTCCCTTCAATGTCCACAGGCCCTCCGCGCACCATGATGCACATCTTCATTGGACCCCAGCCTCCCTGCCATCCAGGGGCCCAGTCAGCGTGTGAACTCGGGTCTGAAGGGTTCCAAGTTCAATGCTCTTAATCTCTGTGCTGCTGAAAGTGTCACCTGTTCTGGGCCACAGCTCCCACACAGGCACCCTGAAGGTTCTGCTGAGCATGACCTTGTCCTAATACACAGAGCCCATGGGAACTTGTGCTGCGAGGACTGACAGGCACAGGCTCCTGGGGACACTGCATGCAGGCACTGACCTCAGCTCTCACATGCCCATTGTGAGGTGAAAACTATGATTTTCCCCATCTTATACATGAGGAGATCGAAGCACAAAGAGAATGAGCAGTAACTGAGCTGGAAAGGGCGAGGCCGGGAGCAAACCCAGCTTTGTCAGATCGTGTCCTTCCCTTAGGCACACTGCGCAGTGTGAGTGGCCCGCAGCACGGCTTGGCCAGGACCCTGGACTGAGCAGCGCACACACCATGCTCCTTTTCAGCACATTCTAAGAACAGCCGTTCCCCCTTGATGCTGCTCCACGTGGAAACTAATGACAAAACCAGTTCTGACATTTAAACTGGCTTCTGAGAAACTGTTGGACCTTCAGTTCCGTATTCTGGGAGTTGGGCATAATGACAGATTTATTTGGTAGAGAATGCTGGTGGGAACAAAATGCCGCCCTGAAAATGTACCTTCTCGCAAGGCTGCTGCCACCCAGACCCCTTGGAAAGCCGTCTTTTACAATGAGCCCTCCCCCCCCCACCCCCGCCCCCCACTGGCCAGGAACCCGCCCAGCCCCTGCAACCCAATCCGCCACCGCAGGGTTAGGGTTCTAGGCCACACCTTATAAGTTAAACACAGCTGTGAGCTATTATACTGCAAGTTGTATCTACGTTAGCACGCCAATCTTTGATAAAATTTTCACTTGTTAGAGTCACCAGGGAGCAGGGCAGTCGTGGCTCCACATTTGCTAACTTCCATTTTCCCTGCTCCCTGCCAATCCTGAACTCACCGTCTGCCTGGCTTCCTCTAAGCCTGGGATGATGCTCTGCGGTCCCCCCTGCAGAAAGGAGCAGAAGCCACAGTTCTACTCAGTTCTCATCAGCATTTGGAAATTTGAATCTTCAAAGACTGAGCTCAACAGGCGAAACCCTGGCTTTAGGGAAAGTGGTGACACCACAAAACAGGCACCCTGGTAAGAATGCTCCCTTAATTGGGACGCGTCCCCTGGCAACAGGCCCCAGAGAGTGTTCTGCTACAGCACTTCTCTCATCCAGTCCTTCAGCCACTCTCCACTCATTCAACAAATATTTACTATCAGCCCTGTTCCAGGCGCCAGGATTACAACAGGGTCTCAGGAGGCAGATCTCCAGAACCAAGGGGGCATAGCCCTCCTTTTCTGCCCTGGTGCTTCCAAAGACTCTGGGGGGAGTAAAGAGGGAGGCCCGCCTGGGTGTGTCAGTGGTAGGCTTGGAGGGAGAGAAGATAAGAAGAGGAACTAAAGATAAATGGAATTGCGAAGAAGTGTTAAGCTTTAACAGTAGTCTACTGGTTAATAGTAACAATGATAGTTATTTGAAAACTATCCTATCTAATAATAGACAAACATGGTAATTGACCGTACCTTTGCTACGCCTCCCACTGGCTTATCAGCACGATATGCAAATTAACCACCAACAAAGATGGTGGCTAATTTGCATACTGCAGGCAGATCCCACTGCGCTGCCCCGCCTGGGGATGGCAGCAGCGCGATCCCCAGCCGCCGCCTGCCCCAGCGCGGGATCTGGGCTTGTGTTGTGTGGGGCGGGGCGGGCGGGGCGGGCAGCAGCGAGATCCCCAGCCGCATGCAGCCCAGGGCGGGGGGTGGGGGGGCGGTAGCATAATCTGAGCGGCCGCCTGACCCAGCGTGGGATCCGGGCCTGCCATCTGCGACCGGGGGAGACGGGGCAGACACCTTGGGATTGGGCGTGCCATCTGCCACCAGGGGAGCGGGCCTAAGCAGGCAGGTGATTATCTCCCGAGGGGTCCCAGACTGTGAGAGGGCACAGGTTGGGCTGAAGGACCCCCCTGCCCTTGCCAGTGCACAAATTTTTGTGCACCGGGCTTCAAGTTTTATATATGATACAAAAATGTAATTGTTTAATGTTATTAGGAACCAAAATTGTCAGTGTAAAAGATAACATATAAAAATCAAGGGAAGTGCCTGGCCAGCGTGGCTCAGTGGCTGAGCATCAACCTATGAACCAGAAAGTCACGGTTCGATTCTCAGTCAGGGCACATGCCTGGGTTGTGGACTCAATTCCTGGTGTGGGGTGTGCAAGAGGCAACCAGTCAATGATTCTCTCTCAACACTAATGTATCAATTTCTCTCTCCCTTTCCTTTCCTCTCTCTGAAATCAATAAAAATCTATTTTAAAAATCAAGGGAAGGAAATTTACAACTCTGTAATGTTAGATTGGAAGTGGAAAGATCAACATTGTACTGGTCATGTTTCTACAAGATAATGTGGTATAAACACAGAGCCCTCAACTCTCAGAGGCTTACGGCAACACTACTTATTTCATGCTCAAAGGTCTGTAGAATGACTTCAACTCAACTGATTTCTGCTGGGTTCCTCTGGACTGTGCCAGGTTGGGCTGGAATGCAGGCTTTGGGTTTGGGATTCCGGCTAAGTGAGCAATAGCTGACAGTACACCACGGAGAGTAGGAATTCCAAGAGGGCTGGTGGAAACGTGCCATGCCTCCAACCACTTCAGCTTACCCCTTGCATTACTTGTGCCTAAGTCACAGGGCCAAGCCCAAAATCTATACAATAGGGACATATACACACTCACAGAGAAGTTATGACAAGGATGAGGAGGGAAGGAAGAATTGTGGAAAAATAACACCACCTGCCCTAATTACAATCTCATGATTTTTCTTTCAAAAAATAAGTATTTCCTAACCCTGTCCACCGAAAAGACTTAAAAGCAACATCAACCCAGTAGCAATGACTATCTTCTCACCAATGAATATTACTCTCCACTAAAGAAACCAGCACCCTGAGGAATGCCTGAATCTAGGTCTTCAGTGGGAAGCGTACAATATCACATTGGAATATCTCATTGTGCCACAGAGCAAGGAAGTTATCAAAAATGAAGGGATCATGTTGACATAGGAGGTGACATGAAAGGGCTCCCATTGGTTAAAGACAGATCAATTTATGCATCAAAAAGCATAATGACTGTCACTGATTGAAATGCAGATTCCCCACCCACTCCAACCCCATGGAATCAGAATCTCCAAGGACGGGGCCTGGCATCTGTATTTTTACAGAGCTCCCCAACGGATTCTCATGTGTAGCCAGGGTGGAGGCACCAGTCCAAGGTTCCTGATCCTCTGGGAGTCTGGGTCACTCACAGTGCCCATCTTGCTCTCAGATGCTGGCTTCTGCTTCCTAGAAAGTCTTGCCTACAACAAACTTAACATTGTTCACTATTCATGTCCTTCCAACTCTAAGATGGTCCAGCCACAATGTGGCAGCCATCTTCAAGGGGGAAAATCCCAGTTTTCAGTCTGCTAACAAAAATGAAAACAGTAAAAAAGCTGGGCAGCTCCCAGAGCCCTCCTTTTAATTGCAATGTTGACAATGACAATGAGAAGCAAACACTTCCATTTTTAGCTAACATCTCATAGATCCAAAACATTCAAGTTTGGGGCTCCTCCAGATACCTCAAAGCAATTTGTTCTTAATCCCCACTCTGCACCAGAACCTTGTGCAAAACAGGGCTGACTGGGTTCTGGAGCCTGACCCAGCGATTCAGATTTAGTGGTCTAGGCGAGTCTGGGCACCCATGTTTCAGAGGCTGCCCAGGTGACTCTGATGTGCAGCCACAATTGAGAACCACTGCTCCAAGCTAAGTCTTGAAAGAAAAACATCTCCACCTTAATGTCTTGTCTCAACTTGAAATCAGATATGCCCTGGATGAGGTACCTTCCAAACTGTAGCCCTAGCTGGTTTGACTTAGTGGATAGAGCGTCGGCCTGTGGACTGAAGGGTCCTGGGTTCAATTCCAGTTAAGGGCACATGCCTGGGTTGCAGGCTCCATCCCCAGTGAAGAGCATGCGGGAGGCAGCCAATCAATGATTCTCTCTCATCACTGATGTTTCTATCTCTCTCTCCCTCTCCCTTCCTCTCTGAGATCAATTAAAATATATTTAAATAGGAAAAAACCAAACTGCAGTGCCCTGGGGAAAAGTCTGCTGCTGGCTGTGCCTCTGAAGAACGCCCGGCCCGTCCCTCCTGCCATCAGCCAGAACAGCGGACCCCGCCTCCGGCACACGCGGTCTCAGGGCTCAGGGCTCACAGCAGGCGGGGCTGCCCTGCTCAGTGCTCAAGACAGAGAATAAAGATCCAAACATCTAAGCCACTCAGACCAAAGCTAAGCAGAGAACAGGGTCAGAAGTAGCTCCAGCTGAGAACTAAGGTGACCATTAAACAACTATTCCCCCAAAGGTTCCAAGAGGTAGCGAGTTGTTTCAGTTATATATTTTTTTAGTTAGAAAGAATAGATAAGTCCACATTAGAAAAAAAACAACAACAGAAGAAGACTGGATGTCAGCCAATTCAAAAAAAGCAAACATAGCTCAGCTCCCCAAACCTAATGAACACAATGGGTGCGCACACGCACACACATAAATAATACAGATCATTGCCAGGTCTTCACATAAATGCTGATCGCAGCTAACATGCAAGTTTCCTCCTAATCTATAATAGGTTAGATACCAGCTCCCAGGAGGCCTGGATCTGTGGTCTGACTCTGCATTAAAATGCTATTTTTCTCCATCTTTATAGCTACCATACTGTAAGAAGGGCACAGTAAGAGTGTTCTGGAATTCACAGTAGACACCTTTTGGTTGCAGCAGACACCTTTTGACATATCTCTCCATCAATACTCCTCTGAAACTGCACCCCACTCAGGGTCCCCTCTGCTCAGTTGTGCTTGCAGGACTTGGCCCTGTACTCCTGACCTTGGTCACAGCACCCGCACTAGACATGTGACTCAGCTGGGCTGGACTGAGAGTGGCTGGTCTCAGTGCGGAGGATGGCTGCAGGGGAGATCATGTAAACATGGGCCCTGTGGGGAGGCCGGGTTGGACCACATCAGCCGACAGGAGTGAAGGCAGAAGAGAGAAGCAGAGGGAAAAGCTGAGGCAAGAAGCAGCGTGGTCTGTGTCCTGGTTGGCTCTCCAGGCTGCCTGAACTCCATGCCCATTCTGTAAAATGCCCCTTCTATCCCTGTAATAAAGTCCTCTTCTGCCTATCACAGCTACTTTGACATGCATTTCTATTAGTTGTTAACAAAAGAAGAACCCTGACTAAAATAACTATAAAGCCTCATTGTCGACTACTAAGCATTTCCAGTAGTTTTTAAATCAACGTTTTAAAGTCAACTTTTTTCTCTTTATTGACTATGCTGTTGCTACAAATGTACATTACAATTTAATGTAAACAGTGTTTTGATGTAGCAACTGGTTTCAAAATCAGATACAAGGCAACCACCAGAATTCGGGATCAACAAAAAGAAACCTCTCTAGAAAAACGTTCCCCCACACCCTATCCAGACGGTGACCCTCACCTGCAGGAGGAGCCTAGGAAGTCATTAGTGGGCCAAGACCTGACTCGGGCATGGAGGCCGTGGGCAGCAATGCCGCAGCCCCACCAAAGTGGAGCAGACATGGTGCCATTCTCTGGAGAACCCAAACACCTGTCTCAAAGAATGAGCACCATCGAGAATGCAGTTTCTGGATGCTCCCTTCAATGAGGCTTAGAACGTTCACATGCATTTAGATACTTCAAGAGAGAAAGGGAAAAACTGAGTCACTCTAATGTGGTTGTTGGAACAGTAGGAAGGACAAGGTACAGACCTCCGGCTGGATGGCTTTGAACACAGGGATGTCCATTAATGTGATCTGGCTCTGCAACAAAAGAGAATGGGTGTTAGAAAACATAAAGTAACTGTCGTGTTCCTTTGAATCTATACAGAGTAATAACACTCTTAAAGGTTATAATCTCCCCCTTGAATAAAAATCAAGACAGAGTAGAAAACAGACAAATTTTTAAAATGCCTTTCCCGTCCCTTCCCTCATCATAAATCTTGATCCACACCCTTCTTTCTTGAATGTGAGACAAACGTCCAACTTCAGCATGGTAATAGTAGTTTGGAGGTTGGGACTGAGAGAAAAGGAAACATTTTTTGGTTTGGATATTTTTGTATAATTTAAGTTTATTTTTTTTCAAGCATGAATTACTTTTGTAATTGTAAAAAGTTGACAATATTAAAAATTAGAATGCTAAATAGAGACATTATTACTCCAAATTTAAAAGAAAACTGTGGCTTACAGAAATTTCTTCTGAAGTCTAAGCCTCCTCAAAATCATATGGTAGAGTGACACTCGAGATGCCTCCACAGGTCAGTGTGGACCACAGGCTGTTTATTCCACGGCCCACAGTATATGAGATAACTACAGAATTTAAGAGCAAGCATTGGGAAACTTTTATAGTAATTTGCCGTGATACTCTTATTATATTTTTTAAGTATTAGTCTTCTGTAGCTTGGAAATGAAAAAAATTGGTCCTTCACCACAACTAGCTTGAGAAGCACTATGTTGTCAGCACAGAAAACACAGGTCTGGTTAGGTCTGGTTAAAAGGCTGTTATCACTGAGCAACAGGAAGAGGGGCATTGCTGCTGACAATGCTGCAGGCCAAGGCACGGCTGAGCTGACTGCACATGACCTACCTATCTGCTATGTCACATGGGCTGCCAGGTGTCAGCTAACAGATGCCTCTATGACAGCCCAGGGAGCCTTTGGATGCCTCCTAGTGCAAGAGGACACCCTGTCCACCAAACACAAGTCAAATGGTCATCTGGGAGGACGTGATGCTGTGGAATTAACATGGGCTCAGGGCTCAGCGGGGCTTGGGTACATGTCTGGATACCACTGCTTAATAGCAATATTCTGTTTGACACCTGACAATTCTCCCATCTCAGATGCCACACCTAGAAAACAGGAACAATAATCCCTATCTTATAGGATCTTTGTGAAAATCTAAGACAAAAGATGCAGAATGCCTGGCACCTGACAGGCACTCTCTATATACGTATGTGGGGGACCAGGGGGTAGGGAGAGGATATGGATGTGGGTGTGGTTGTGTGTATATATAGAGAGAATCTATATGTATATTATACACACAGAGAGAACATCTCTGAGCAGAAGGAAATAAGCAGGTAGTTTCGGTGGAGAGCCTCTTTGTCCCCCAAAAGGCTGGTGCCCTCCATGTGCACAGAAACGCTGTCATTGATGGAAGCGCGGCAGAGACAGTGGATGGGAATGAAGCACTCGGAATCTACCCTCCTCCACCTCTCGGTCCACCACCAGGGGCAAGGAGGCATGGAACCCCAGCACGCGTGGATCTGGCCCTCATAATCTGGGTGCCCAGTGACTACTAAGCCTTGGGGCCTATAGGCCTGTGTGTCTGGCCTAGGCAGTGCAAACAGACTGGCATCTCTCCTGCCAGACCCACGGAGATTGTTGGCCAAGCGCTCCTGACCTTGGATTAATTCTGCCATCCCAGGGAACAGAAAGGCCTTGTGAAACCAGATTTGAGCTGAGAGCTCAGAGGGCCTTGGAAATCTCTCCCGCAGATCAAGTTAACTCCCTATCCGGGAGAACCGGCAGGATGTTTGCAATGTCATTTAGGAAAAGAACCAAAAGTCTGCTAATGTGAAAATGAGAAAACTTCCTCTGCATCCTGCCATCAGTTCTAGGGTTTGCCACTGAATTTCCATATGATTTATTAGAAGAGTGACTTTACGTTTCATATATTTTTTTGGATGGTCCAAGTTTCGAATATTCTGATTCCTGCTCAGGCTGTAAATCAGAGTATGTGTTCAAGTGTTTCATTCTAAACAAACTAGGTCAACAGAGGTCACCAGACTTAGAATAGACTGGCTGGTCCCAAAGACACAATCTGAGGGTTTTCAGGAAAATCTCTCCCGTTTCTATTCTCTCAACTCCAACCAAAAAAGATGCAGTGTCCAGAGCAAGAATATCTCAATACATAGGTAAAACCACCCAATTATATATTTCGTGTCATTTTACTCCAAGGCCAACCACCTGTGAAAAAGGTTGCTGGTTGAGCAGCCCTTCCCCGGAAGTTTGAGTACCTCAAGGCAGGCAGTTTTACCAAAAAGGGAGGGTGTGGGTAAGGGTGGGAGCTCTCAGCCCTCCCTAGGGAAGGGCCCTGGCTTCCTGGAGAGAAAGGGTATCTCCTGGGGGTGTGGCACAGCCCCCACAGAAACACAAGGCAATGAGACTCAGTTCCAAGCGGCAAACCCGAGATAGTGAGGAACACATGCCTGGACTGATGAGAATACTCCTGAACAAGCATCCTATTGGTTTCTCCTTATTTTGGGGAATAAAACCTCAACACAGGATGTCCAATTAAGCTAGTCACTTGGCATTCTTTAATCCTAACCCTTTCTCCCATCTCTTCCTTCCTCCTAAAAATCCAGCCTTTTAGGGAAGTGGCCAATCTCCACGTATCGCAAAACATTTCGGTAGATATGAATCCTTCAGAATGGAGAGGCCTATATGGCCACTTCACAATGTGGCCCTAAAGAAAAAGATGTTATTATATGGATAAATGAAAGCTACCTAGCCAAAAAGGAAAAAAAAAAAGGTTTTGCATATGTTAATTGTAGTGTTTCTCCCCTCCAACAGTGGCTGACTGAATCCTCTCTTCCCAACTAGACCCCTAGTTTAAGGCACTCTACCCCCAAATAAATGAACCCAAGAAAAGCCATTGGCAACCAGTGGTCTGTCTTATAGAAGATCTCTTTAAATTTGCATTTAGATCACTCTCCCAGTACCTAAGTAGGAGGGCTCATAGAACAAAAAGTAATCCGCTCCAGACACATTCCGGCTTCTACTCCCAGAGCCACAGGAAGCAGACATCTGGCAGGGTTAGAACTGGAGTCAAGGAAATGCAAATCAAACAGGAAGATACCATTTGTCACCCACCAGTGCCATCGGGACTGATGGACTACGAGCTACTCTGTCTGTTCTTTTTGGAAAGTAATCTGGCAGTAACTCATAAAGAGTTTAACCTTTTTTTTTTAATATCAAACTTACAAAAAAGTTTCCAGAATAATATGAACTCTATAACCTTTCACCTAGCTTAACTAATTATTAACATTTTGCCTCATGTGCTTCATCTCTATGTATGTACCTAGTAATTACACATGAACATTTTTCTGAACCATTTGGGAGTAACATGCAAATACTATGACTTTTCACCCCTAAACCCTTCAGTGTGTTGTTTCCCAAGAACAAGATGACCCTCTTACATGTTAAACTTATTACATTCGGGAAATTTATCATTGGTACAACATTATCTAATATACAGTCCACATTCAAAATTCGCTAATTATCTCAATACTGTTTGTTATAGCAGTTTTGTCTTGATCCAGGATCATTCACTACATTTAGATATTATCTCCTAAAAGGAGAAATAAGCATACTGTTGACACAAGAATCTCTATGCCTACAGAAAAAAAAAGTACTAGTATATAAGGAAATTTTACATAGAGATCTATGTTTAGATACAGATATATGGTTTATTGCACCATTATTTTTAGTAGCAAAAATCTGGAAACAGTCTAAAAGGCCACCAAAAGGGACTTGTTGAAAAAAAACATGGTATATCCAGACTCCGGAGTATCATGCATCTATTAAAAATAGAGAATTGACCTAGAAGGATGCCCATGACCAACTGACGATAAAGACAAGTCCCAGCAATTCTTTTTGCTATGCTTTCATCCACTGGGGAGTAAAAGGACTGAGGTCTACCTGTAGCGTGTCCCCAGTAAAAAATGAGGACCTTTTAAATAATTTTAACCCTTTTTATTATAAAGTAACACACATTTACAGAAAACCACATTAAACAAATGCATGGTTTTATGACTTATTATAGATGAACACCCTGTAATCACCACTCAGGTCAAGAAATAGACACCCCAATCAATAGATGAATGGACAAAAAAATGTGGTATATACACACGATGGAATCTTATTCAGCCTTAGAAAGGAAATTCTGACACCTGCCACAAGATGGTTGAACCTCAAGGACATAAGTAAAATAAGCCAGTCACAAAAAGACAGTGTGTGATTCCACATATATGAAGTCCCCAGAGTCATCAAATACATAGAGACAGAAAGTAAAATGGTGTTGGGGGTAGCAGGGCATGGAGAGTTATTTAATGGGTACAGAGTTCTGCAAGATGAGTACAGTTCTAGAGATTGGCTGCACAATAATGTGAATGCACTTAACAATACTGACCTATACACTTAAAATAGTTACGATGGTCAATTTTATGTTACATATAGTTCAACACAATTTTTAAAAAAGTCACCTCAGAGTTCCTCCATGTGCCCTGTCTCAATCACAAGTCCCTCCCTACTGTCAAAAGCAATCGCTATCTGGCATCTCTCCTGCCAGACCCACAGAGATTGTTGGCCAAGCGCTCCTGACATCGGATCAATCCTGCCATCCCAGGGAACAGAAAGGCCTTGTGAAAACAGATTTGAGCTGAGAGCTCAGAGGGCCTTGGAAATCTCTCCCGCAGATCAAGTTAACTCTATCAGGGAGAACTGGCAGGATGTTTCTTTATAATTTTATCACCCAAGTATGTGTATACCAAGGCATCATGGTGTCTTTTTAAAACTTTGATGCACTTTTTATATATTTTTAGTGATTTTTAGAGAGAGAAGAAGGAAGAGGGACAGAGAGATAGAAATATCGATGAGAAGTGCATCACTGACCAGCTGATTCTTGCACAGTCCCTACTGGGGATCGAGCCCACATCCCCAGCATGTGCCCTGACCTGGAATCAAACCTGTGACCTCTTGGTTTCTGGATCAAGGTTCAACCACTGAGCAACACTGGCCAGGCTGATGCATATTTTTAAGTTCCTTTTAATCTACAGGTATTCTCTCTACCTCTTTGTTCCATATAATGTATCTGCTGAAGAATCCAGGCCATTTGACCTACACAGTTCCTCACTCTCATGGTGCAGGCCAACATATTCCTCTGTCTTTGGAATTTCCTGCAAGTGGCAGCTGGAACTAGAGACTTGATCAGACCCAGGTTGGATACCATGGCAGGACTGGAAGTGGTGCTGTGTGGTTTCATCAGGAGGTACATAATTACTCTCGTTTTGTGATGTTAGTGGCTGATGTTCAATGCTTAAATCTATTAATTCACTGGGGTCATACAATGATGATATTCTAATTCTATCATTTCCCCCCCCTTTATTAACTGGAATAATTTAATACAAAGAAATTTTCTCTCATCTACTATTTGGTTACCCAGGACAATTCAAAGGTAAAAGGCAGGACAAATATTGGGCCCGGCCTGAGTGGTTCAGTGCTTGAGCATCGACCTATGAACCAGGAAGTCACGGTTGGATTCCCAGTCAGGGCATATGCCTAGGTTGCAAGCCGATCCCCAGTTTGGGGTGTGCAGGAGGCAGCCAATCAATGATTCTCTCTCATCATTGATGTGTCTCTCCCTCTCCCTTCCTCTCTAAAATCAATAAAAATATTTTTTTTTAAAGACTGGGTTCTATCCTTATATTTCTCAGTTTCTAAGATAATAAATTGGTTGCCTATCATCATCCAATGATGATCTATTGCTTGATGGGTTTCAATCAATTGCAATTATTATCCTTTTAAAGCTCAAACTGTCCCATCATTGGGCAGTGGGAGCTTCCCCTAGCTGGCTTCCTAATTCCTTTTGACATGACCCTAGTAGTGCTTGATAGCTTCCTCACTGGTATTGGAAAGATATACAAGGCTTATCTTGAACATTTCCTGTTCTAGACTTGGAATCAACCAGTTATCCAGGAAACCCTGGAGTCTTTCAGTGATAATATTTCAATACCACAATCTGGAATTCATACTGATATTTCAAATTCAAATTCAGAACACTTTTCCCCCCTAACTTACTTCTGTATTACTTCTGTATCTCTTTTCTTCCATATCAAAAATCCTGGTCCCAAGGACATAGGATATAGAGGATTACAGTATCCCATAATTATTCATTTACTTTATCCTATATTATACACACAATGAAAAACAACACTTATGGTACCACTATCAGTATAATTACTGAGAAGAGTTATGAAATTTTGCATGTGTTCTCTCCATTCTCCTCCATTTTTATAGTTTATATTATAATGGTCACACTATGTCTATTATGGTGGCATACAGTCATTATATACTATACCCTCTCCCTTTTAATTCTCATTTAGTCTTAACACTACTGTAAGTATTTACTGCTCTCCACCAGTCTTTAGAGTGATGTTTCTTTAATTGTTTTCATTGTTTGAGGCTTGTTCTCTAGTAGATTCCTCAAGAAGAGCTCACAGGAATAACATTCTCTGAGGCCTTTCATGTTCATAATAGTTTATCAGTGTCCTTTTTTTTTAAGAACAGTGTATTGATATTTTTAGAGAGAGAAGAAGGGAGAGGGAGAGAGAGAAACATCAATGTGAGAGTACAACATTGATTGGCTGCTTCTTGCACACTCCTTACTGGGGATTGAGCCAGCAACCAGGGCATATGCCCTGACCAGGAATTGAACCAGCAACCTCCTGGTGGATGGGAAGATGCCCAACCAACTCAGCCACACTGGCCAGGGCTATCAGTGTCCTTTATACTTGAAGGTTTCGCTGGATATAAAATCTTTGGCTCACATTTTTTTCTTTCCTTGATTTATTTGTTATTCTACTTTCTTTTGGCAAAAAGTGTTTCTGTCAAAAAGACTGATGGTAACCTAATCTTATTTTTCTTCTGAGCCATTTGCTGTTTTGTCCAGATGCCCAAAGGATTTTCTTTTCTTTTAATATCCAGCAGTTTACCAAGGATATGTCTATGGTATTGACCATTCTGGGTTAACACTGTCAGCTTCATTGTGTGCTCCTTCAATATGTAATTTTGAATCTTATCTTTTTATTTTGTGAAAGTTTTCTGACATTATAGTTTAAGTGTCTGTTCAGTTCTGTTGCCGTTTTATTCTCCCCTTTCAGAGATTTCTATTATCTATATGTTGGATCTTCTTTGCCTATCATCAATGTTTGTCACTTTTTCTCAGTCTTATTATCTCTTTCTTCATTTATTTTTATCTTAAAATTTCTCCCGCCTTAAGGCATTCTGTTGGGTTTATTTATTCTTGTGTTTCTTCTAGTTCAACTTTCATTTCCAAAATCATTTTTTAATTTTCACTTCTTTCCTAAGTTCTGTCACCTCATTCCTGAATTTTTTCTATTTCAGATTTATGCTGTTTAAGGCTTACCGCATGATCCTAAGGTTGCTTAGCTGCTTTGAAAATAGAGAATTACAGTTTTCATTTGCTTTGTGGCATGTCTTTCTGGCATTCTTTCATTATCTATAAGAACTCTGTCCTCACCGTTGTTGTTTTTTTCTTATAATAATTGAAAGATTTGACAGCAATCATTTCCTGTTGCTTTTGTTTTTTTAAATATATTTTATTGATTTCTTACAGAGAGGAAGGGAGAGAGATAGAGAGTCAGAAACATTGATGAGACAGAAACATCAATCAGCTGCCTCCTGCACACCCCCTACTGGGGATGTGCCCGCAACCAAGGTACATACCCTTGACCAGAATCGAACCTGGGACCTTTAAGTCCACAGGCTGACGCTCTATCCACTGAGCCAACCCAGTCAGGGCTCCTGTTGCTTATTTTTATGTACAATTAGTTTCCCTGAATTTTTAAGAGGGAGACATAGTTCAGGGTAGCCTTCTAATTTCACATAGCTCTCCTTTTGGTTGCTTTCATGTAGTGTTCAAACAAAACAAATGCAGTTGCTTTTTGCGATTTCTCTCTCTCTCTCTCACACACACACACAACTTTATTTATTTTATTTCTTTTCCCTTAACCATAACTTCCCCTATCCTGATTATTTTGACTCTGCTCCCATACTGAATTTCTCTTTGGCACTGAGAAGTGAGCCCTGGAAGTGAGCCCTGCTGGGTTGGTTTCAAGAGATTATAGGGGCCAGTCCACAGATCTCTTCCACCCATCCATTATTTTGGTGCTCAATATCCCTCTCAATTTCAGTTGCTGTCCTCACATTAACCTGCCAAACTTTCCAGTGGAATCCTATTGAAAATTTTGGGGTTCTCTTCTTCTCAAGCCTATCAAATGCCCCAATGCTTGCTTCTGCTTTCTTCGGCACAGATGTTGATACTCTGCAGGTCTTGGTGATGGTGTATCCCCAGCCACTTGTGTTTTGGGTTTGATAGGGATAATTTGTCACCTAGGTTTATTGTAAATATCGTTAATGGGTTTCCGAGTTTGCTATATGGGGATATAGAAAGAATTAAAAACTATGTTATTGTCATCACCATCTTCCAAAATCACGTAAATGATTTTTTAATGGACTTTTGTATCTCGCTCTTTTCTTTCTTTCATACTTGACAGAAAACTAAAATACCGGGTGGTCTGGTTCCATTCCAACACCTGGCAACTCCAATGCTTCCCCAGAGACCAAAAACTCCAGGGGACTTGGCTTCACATCTAAGCTAAGGACCCACTGGATCTGGCAGGGGCAGCAAAGCTTTAGCACTGCACCATCAGAGCATCCACCACCCTCCCTCAGCCTCCCAGCCTCAGGAAATCGACCAGGGGCAGGCCCAGCAACACTCTCGGGCTGAGACTAGAAAATCAGGCCTGAATCTCACCACGGAGTTCTTCTGGGCAATGCTATTCTAGGTGTAGCCTAATTCTCTGCCATTCCTCACAGTGAACAACAGTAAATGGATTTTAAACCTCATTATTACTTCATTCCTTTCATGTAGCTAACAAAATACAACTACAAAATTCAACAAGGGAGAGATTTGAAGATGGCAGCATAGATAAACAACTATACTCACTGCCTCCCATAACCACATCAAAATTACAACTAAAATACAGAACAACCATCATCCAGAACTGCTGGAAAGCTGTCTGAATGGAAGTCCTACAACTAGAGAAGTAAAGAAGAAAGCACACTGAGACTAATAGGAGGCATGGAGGCACAGAATGGACTGGTCCGGCACCCACGTGTGCCATTTTTTTAATTGGGAGGGAGATCATCTCTGAGGAGGCTGCTGGGATAAGCAAGGGGTCCCAGCCCCACACCCTTTTCCCAGGGTCCCAGAGCTGGAAAAAGAAATCCCTATGGGCAGGAGGAACTACAGACTGTAAAAACCAGTGTGGATTGGGGTTCAGTGATGCAGAGGCTGCTGGAGACCCAGCTGTTCCTCTTAAAAGGCCAGCACCACAAACTGAACTTACAAGGTCCTGCTTCCTATGAGCTCCAGCACCAGTGTGAGGCTCTGGGGGACAAAGACACATATGAGGAAGAACTGGACTGTCTGGCATCGGGGCAGGAACTCAGGGGTGGCTTTCTTCCAGATGGAGGTGCCTGCAGGGATCATTGTTCATATGCTGGGACCTCCCGGGTCACAGGGCTGACTGGCAGCCATTTCTGTTTGCTCTGCCCTGGTGATTCCTTAAGACCCCACCTCATCCAATTTATAACCCCACCCAAGCTGTGTGCAGCAGCTTTTGCATATGAATGGCTTGTCCTTGTTCAGGCTAAAATCTCTCAAACAAGCTGCAGCTGGGTCAGGGAGCCCCATACTTATCAATAAAAGGCCCAAGACCTGGCACCAGCACCAGCCTGCCTTGCTTCATAGCTGGGCCTCATCTGGACACTGCCAAACCTGATACAAAGAGGAGGAATCTGCATATCTCTCTGTAGCTCCTGCTGGGTGGCACCAGGCAGTGACTGACTTTGCACCTCCCTGGAGATCCAAAAGCCAGTGTACCCAGTGGTCAGTGTCAGACCATACCAGATTATAACTCTACACATTCCTAAGTGACACACTCAAGGGGCAGACTCAGTGAGCACCAAAGCCCCACTGAAGCAAGTCTTGCTCCATAGGGGTGTCTCCTGCATAGCAGCTCTCCCACTGTAGTCGCAGCTGGTCCTCACAGCCAAGTGACCTGGAGGTCAATTCTTCCCAGTGACACCAACAGCAATCAAGTCTCAACTACAACAAGACTGTGCTCACAGCCCACAAAGGGGTGCACCTAGAGCTACCAGCTCAGGTGACTGGGGAGGCTGAGCCACTGGGCCCGATAGGACACCTACTACACAAGGCCACTCTACCAACTCAGGAGACATAACAGCTCTACCCAATACATAGAAACAAACACAGGGAAGCAGCCAAAATGCAGAGACAAAGAGACATGTCACAAATGAAAGAAATGAGTGGAAGCAAACTACTGGATGTAGAGTTCAAAATCACAGTTATAAGGTTACTCAAGAATCTTCTAGAAGCCTCTCCAAAAATGGAAAAGGGCCAGTCAGAAATTAAGCATACACTGACTGAAATAAAGAATAATATACAGGGATTCAACAGTAGAGGATTCTGAGAATCAAATCAATAATTTGAAATAAGAGGAAGAAAAAACACCCAAGCAGAAGAACAAAAAGAAAAAAGAATCCAAAAATATGAAGATACTGTAAGGAACCTCTGGGACAACTTCAAGCATACCAACATTCGCATTATGGGTGTGCCAAAAGAAGAGAGAGAGCAAGATAATTGAAAACCTATTTGAAGAAATAATGACAGAAAACTTCCCCTCATTGGTGAAAGAAATTGACTTACAAGTCCAGGAAGCACAGAGAGTCCCAAACAAGAGGAACCCAAAGAGGACCACATCATAATTAAAATGCCAAGGGCTAAAGACAAAGAGAGAATCTTAAAAGTAGCACGAGAAAGGCAGTTAGTTACCTACAAGGGAGCGCCCATAAGACTGTCAGCTGATTTCTCAACAGAAACTATGCAGGCCAGAAGGAAGTGACAAGAAATATTCAAAGTGATGAATAAAAAGGACCTACAACCAAGATTACCTAGCAAAGCTCTCATTTAGAAGATAGTTTCACACACACAAAAAAAGCTAAAGGAGTACATCACCACCAAACCAGTATTATATGAAATGTTGAAGGGTATTATTGAATAAAAAGAAGAGATAAAAATATGAACAGTCGAAACCGGTTTGGCTCAGTGGATAGAGCGTCGGCCTGCGGACTGAGAGGTCCCGGGTTCGATTCCAGTCAAGGGCATGTACCTGGGTTGCGGGCATATCACCAGTAGGGGGTGTGCAGGAGGCGGCTGATCGATGTTTCTCTCCCATCGATGTTTCTAACTCTCTATCTCTCTCCCTTCCTCTCTGTAAAAAATCAATAAAATATATTTTAAAAAAATATATGAACAATAAAATGGCAACAAATACATATCTAACAACAATCAAATTTAAAAATCAAAATAAACGAGCAAGAAATGTAATGAACAAAATAAATTGGTGAATTAAACAGAAACAGTGGCATGAAATAACGAAACAGACTGACGAATCTGAAAGGGAAGGGAGGAGGGAGTGTGGGAAGAGATTATCCAAAGATCTTACCTATGGACACAGACAGTAGGGTGGTGAAGGCTTGGGGTGGGGCAAGAACCGGGTGGAGGGGAGTAATGGGGGGGGGGGGGAAAGAGGGACATCTGTAATATTCTCAACAATAAAGATTTTAAAAATAAATAAATAAATTGTGAAGTAACAAAAAGCACATAGGTGAGTACAATGCACAATCCAAGTATTGGCCATTCCTAGTGTCCATCTGTGTGCCTGAGACACAAGGCCAGCACCCGTGCCCGGAAACACCACAGCTAGTCTGTGCATGTGTGTGCTTGTCTTTCCCTCGTTATTCCTGTTTTCCCTCTAGCCCAGGGGTAGGCAAACTTTTTGACTCGAGGGCCACAATGGGTTCTTAAACTGGACCGGAGGGCCGGAACAAAAGCATGGATGGAGTGTTTGTGTGAACTAATATAAATTCAAAGTAAACATCATTACATAAAAGGGTACGGTCTTTTTTTTTTTAGTTTTATTCATTTCAAACGGGCCGTAGTTTGCCCACGGCTGCCGACTTCCCACAGGCCCCTTGCGCAGTGGCCAGCACCGGGGATAGGTGATACCCAGGCAAAAACCAGTGCTGACCTGTTACTAGAAGCAAAGTGTGCCCTGTCCACACCTCCTTCTTCAGTAATGAGTGTCTGAATTGTGCTATGTGGGCTGAAAAATTCCACATGAATTGCATTTTTCACTCTCTCCCTTTTTTAAAAAAAATATATTTTTATTGATTTCAGAGAAAAAGGGAAAGGGAGAGATAGAAATATCAATGATGAGAGAGAATCATTGATTGGCTGCCTCCTGCACACACCCCCACTGGGGATCAAGCCTGCAACCTGGGCATGTGCCCTTGGCTGGAATCGAACCGGGACCCTTCAGTCTGCAGGCTGATGCTCTATCCACTGAGCCAAACCGGCCAGGGCCCTCCCTTTCTTGAAAGTTCCCCCCTTTTCATATATTGTGAATGCCTCCCAAGGTAGTTCGTTTTTAGATTGAAGGCACCCTGTCTAATGCTGTGTGGTATTTCATAAAGAATATTTTATTCCACAATCCCCTATTGTTGGGCATATGGGTTTTCTCCAACCAGAGCAAAAAGCCCTGAGCAGTGACCCCTTCTAGCACCCACTTGTGGACCCAGCACCCATGTCAGTTTTGTTACTTACAGCAAACTCCTCGGGAGTCACTTTCAAGACATCGAAGACAACGGCATCGTAGCTCTTGCTGGCATAGTCGCAGCTCTGGCCCTCCAGAGAGTCTGAGCTGCTGCTGCCCTGTGGGGACCGGGAGAGACATGCCACCTGAGCAGTCTGGCTGACTTGAGTCACTGCCTCCCACACCTCAGAACTGAGGAGGCAAAGAGTGACAGACTGCATTATGATAAAAGCTTATAGTGTTTAGTGCTTCACTCTGTTGCAGGCACGGTGCTAAGCACTTCATATGCATCATGTTAACATCTCTGAATACACAATATTACTATTCCCATTTTACAACAAAGGAAGTAGAGGCAATGTTACTTCCCCAAGGTAGCTCAGCTAGGAAAGTGAAGAGCCAGAAAGAGAACCTGGTTTTGTATCTACCTGATCCCAGATCACTGCACCCCACCTGCTTCCAGCTGGCTGTGTGGCAGGGGGGTCAAAAACAGCCCACTCTTCTTTCAGAGGGAACCAGCCTTCCCATCTTAGGAGGCCTGAGGAGATCACCTGTTTCGTTACATCTTTCAGACATTACCTAGTTTTACCTTTTTGTTTTTTTTCTACTTGAGTTCATTGCAGGAAATTGTTACACAAAATGCTAACCGAGCTCTTAAGGCTTATTTCATGCATTGGCCACTTGGAATTCAAGCCTGTGAGCTGATGAGGTGAGAGGTAACCGACTGGCATTGGAGACAGGCGTGAAAGTTATATTTAGTAGCATCCCTTGTAGGGAAGAACACTGTGAGTCCTCAAGTAAAGTGTCTCCCATAAAAAAGCAAGTTAAAACTCCCCAATTGTGGCTGGTTGCATGAAAAACCCAACACTACAGGGATCCCAGAATGCTGAGCATACCTTCTCCTCAATTTTATTTCATTTCATCAAATCCTGTTTTGGGGAACCAATCACACTTACCACCCCAAAATTGTGCCCTGTTCATAAATGGTTCTATTCGTCTCAATCCACAAAGAGGGATTTTGTGGTTTCCATTAACCTCAACATGTTGGACTGGGATTTAGAGAATATGCTTTTATTAATTCCTCTTTATTTCACTCTTTCCAAAACGGCTATATCTGGAAAAACTTTGCAATCTTACTGGAAACTAGATTGTTTTTAGGCCAGTGAGGGAAACCAATAGTCAATATCTGAAAATGTGAGGTTAAAAGGAGGAGCAGAAACTAAACCTGTAGATTTCAATAGGAAAAATATTCAATCTGTGTCATTTAAAGGCTTCACAAATGAGTCTACTATACCCCAAACCCTAAGATGATCTTAAGAAGCAGGGTCCCGTGGTAGTTAAGGCCAGCTCCACACCAGCTGCTGCCCAACCTCAGGTGAGTGCCTTCATCTTACTGAGTCCCAGCCATCTGTAAATGGCACTGTTGGAACCTACTGCCCAGGGCTGCAGTGGATTATAGAAAATGAAGCTCACAGAGCAACTGGCAGAATCCTCACCCCTCCTCTCCCCCAGCCCCCCGCCCCCGGAGATGCTGGTTCTAGGGCTCTAGGGGTCTGGGTGGCTCGGGGGTAGCTAATTTAAAAGTTGTATGGGTAATGGGACAGTCTCCCCTGAGGAAAACCTGTGTTACCCTTTTGAAAAATAATGAAGACTAACCATCAATGCCCCTGGACCTGGCCGTCTATTCTCCTCAGCCCTGTACACTCCCTGAGCAGAGGACCGTGCATCACGCATGCCCGCACCCACCTTCCAGGAAGTGGCACAGCAGGTGACAGGGCAGGTTTTCTTCAGGACGGTAGTGTCATCACAGTCAGGAGCACACCGGGTTGGGTCCCACAGGCCTGGCTTTGAATCCCACCCACCGCTGACCAGCTATGTGAATCAAAGCCAGTTTATCCACCTCTCCCTGCCTTAGCTTCCCCATCTATAAACTAGGGGTAAAACAACAGTCCACACCTCATGGGGCTTTGTGAGGACTAAGTCAGATAATGTCTGTGAGGATGCAAAAACTGAGCCTGGTATATAGTAAGCACTAATCATGGGTGTGGATATGTGTAAACGTGCCATTCAGTCACCAAAACTTATTGAGCACTTCAATTATACATGTATTCATTCATTCATTCAACAAATGTTTATCGAGTGCTCACCATGTATCTGTACACACACATATGTGTGCATAGACACAGTATACATGTATGCATGTGTGTGCACGAATGTGTATATACAGGGAGAGCAGAGGAGAAAGAAGTTTTCCTGGAGGTGGAGTGTAATTGTAAACAGAAACAGAATTCTGATTCCTCTAGTTCCAAACAGCCCATTCCTGGGCTTCCGGTTTTATCACTTTCCTGTCATGCCCACTGCATCGCCCCAAACACGAGCTCAACAAGGGTCCTTGTTGAATCAAAAACTGCCCCAAATACATTCATTGGTGGTGCTGGCAGTGATGATGCAGTAACTTTATTTAAACCTATATTGGCGCCCTCAGAAAAATTTAAAAGGCACCCACAAGTCTGCTTTTCAGAACCAGAGATCAAAATAGGAAAACTTTCTAAAGGTTTATAAGAAATGAGCTAGTTCCTGTGAATTTCTAGCTGATTACATAGGATCATTTCAAAAGCCCAGCTCCACTCTAAGGGCCCTGTGAGCTCAGGACACTGAGCATGGCCAGTTAGTCACAGGACCAGGCGTTACACACTGGATGTGGTGGCATCCCCAGGCCGCAGATGACACCCACTCCCCTGCGTGCCTCTGTTACGTTACTGAACTTGGAAAGAAAACTCCCAACCCCCCGGGGAAAGGCCCAGCCCAGGACACTCTCAGACCACCAGTCCTCACAGCCATTTCCTCCTGAGGAAGGTAAATAATAGCACAGGCCAGTTGGAATCAGTTCTGTCTGACTTCATTCCGGAATGTGTGACTTATTTATAATCAGCGGCGGCTTTTCTGGGGAAAGGTCTGATCTCTTCGTGCACCAACATGGAATGTGGCACTTGCTAACACTGGACCGAGCAGCTATTTGTTTTTCTTTGAAGAGAAAGACTTCAGAAACATATTGGTCCTCAGGACTGACTGCCTCCCAAATCTCACGCCTGGCGTGGCCAGGGCCTCGGGAGTGCTAAGAATGGTGGTATTCATGGAGCCCTACAGCTTTGCTGCTCATGACTCAGCTGGAGCCTGGCAGCTTTGCTGCCCCCACTGTCAGATTCTCGCAGTCTCCGTACCTGTGGAGTGGCGGAGGTGACCAACACACTAGCCATCAGACCATTCCTCCTGTACATAGTCTCCAGGCCACAGGGAGCTTCAGGGCAGCCTCTGTCGGTGACATAACCCGTCAGGAGAAGTCCTGCAAGGCAAAGGAGCTCATAAAAACCAGCCCTCAAAGACAACTAGACCCCACCCCTGGGGAAAAGGTGTGACAGATTTGAGCAGATGACCCCAGAGACCTTTAAAGAAAGATTATAAGCTGATGGCCTTTAGGCTAAATGTGGCCCACAGATGTACTTTGTTGGGCTTGCACAGGTTTTAATATTTTTTAAATTAACCACCAATGTTTAAAACTTGAACGGTTTCATGCAGAATCCTGGATTTCTGACATTTCTTGAAACTAGGAATACCTGGCAGTACCGGGCCCACATCCCTTCCTGACAACCATCAGCTGCGCTGAGCAGTGGTGGCCCACCTGGCCCTTGCAGGCACTAGAGTTTGTGATCTTTGTTTTAAAGTGGAGGCAGGTGAAGAAGACAAACGAATTCTGCTGTGTCTGCCTGTGCACCAGACCATGTCAGCAGCAATAATGTGGAGAGCAGCTAATATTGCACAGCACTTGCCTGGTGCCATGCGTTTTACACACCTCAGCTCATCTAGCCCTCACTGCAGTCCTCGGGCAGGCCCTACGATTACACCCACAGTGCACAGAGGAATCGGAAGCACAGGGAGCTAATGTGACTCACACTTTGGTGCCTCAGCTCATGCTGTCCCCCATTCTGTCAGCATTCAAGATCCTACTCAGCTATCGTTTCGTCTGGTTATCATGCCTGGCTCACCCAAAGCAACATCAGTTGCTTTATACCAATGTGTGTGTACACAATTCTAGCACAGCATTTATCACATCACCAAACATCACAGAACTGTAGCCACACCAGCTTTTTTGCAGGAAAGTGGCAAGGAGAGTAGGGAGAATGTAATGGGGGGGCGGGGCGGGGGGGAGGCAAAGGTTCCAGCTGGAAGCCAACTGCAATTTCCCAGGCAACAGATGAGGAGGGTCCTCTGAGCTAAGTTTGTAGCAGTGAAGTCAGAGGGAAGGAGACAAACCAAAAGGCAGTAAGGGCAGAAATTCAATAGAAATTGTTGAGGGCAGGAGGGAGCACAAGCCGAGGATGAATGGGTTCTGGCTGGAGGTACCAGAAGGATGATGGTGAAGGGGCAGAGGTGCGGGAAAAGATGATGAACTTAATTTAGGACATGCTGGGTCTGTGGTGCCAAGGACATACTCAGTCCTGGTAAGCAAGGTCAAGCCCAAAGGTCACTGGAAAAGATGGAAACAAGGAGGTACAAGTCTGATCTTGACTGTCTGTGTACCCGTTATGCTTCCGGCAGCCTGAGCCAGAAAGACAGACAGAGCTTGTTTCCGATCTCACTCCTGTATGTCTCGCCACTGACGAAAACAGACTAATTTATGGGCAACAATTCTCCGACAAGTGATATTTCACATGCTAAGAAAAAAACAGAACCAAACAGAATGGAAGATCCTTTCCAGGGCCCAGAGAAACCTCCACCCATCCACCTTCAGTCCCTGAGGCCTGGCCAAGCCCCAACTCCTGGCCAAGAACCAGACTCCCAACAAGGAGGTCAGCCCGGCTCAGCCGCTCCCTAAGAACCCCTTCCCAACCCCACAGGTGGACCCCTGACAATGGGAGCCAAGCCTCCCAGGCCGGACTAACTGAACCACAGTGGCCACCTCATTCTCCTGGGAACTCGGAACCCGGAGATGCTAATCTCTGCTGGTTAACCAAACAGAGGTGCTGTACCCTTGGGAGCAGATGTTTGCCAAATCCTGCTGGGTGCAGGGACAGTCGGTCAGAAGGAGAGGCACAGAGAGAAGCTCAAGAGACAGCCATGTCTGAAAGGGGAGGAGAACACGGGGCCTGGTTCCCACTGCTTTGTAACAAATGCCTTTTTTTCAGTGTCAGACAGATTTCCAAAGACCTTGACCAAGGCTATTTCCTAAACCCCAAGGTCACACAGGGGCCCACGTCAATGGGGAAGATACATGCCACCATCCATCCATCCACTCACTGAGCTCAGGCGTCACGCAGGCAAACTCACGCTAGGAGTTCCTAACCGTTGTGTGCCTTGGACCCTTTTGACTGGTGAAGCCTCAAGGCCCTTTCTCACATAAATGTTTTTAAATGCATAAAATTATACAGGAAACTGATTACACAGGATTTCTCAGGAAACCAATTATATAAAAGTACAGTCATTAAATTATTTTTAAAACAATTGCGATGCAGTAAGAAAATAAATTTATTTATTTATTTATTTATTTATTTATTATTGCATTAAAGGACAAGATCTATTGGTGGATCTGGAAATTACCATAATTTCAAAGCAGTATGAGCACAGGCATTCTAAGATACCCACAGCTAATATTTGATAGGAAAATATTTGTGATTTTTTTAATATTCATTTTATTTTATTTTTGTTTTATTGCTTAAAGTATTACAAAGAGTATTACATATGCCTCCTTCCCCCACACACACACATTCCCCCGGCCTCCCCTACCCCGCAGTGTCTTATGTCCATTGGTTATGCTTATATGCATGCATACAAGTCCTTCAGTTGATCTCTTACACCCCACTCCCGCCCCCCAACCCTCCCCAGCCTTCCCGCTGTAGTTTTGACAGTCTGTTCAACGCTGCTCTGCCTCTGTATCTATTTTTGTTCATCAGTTTATAATGGTCTTTATTATCCATAAATGAGTGAAATCATGTGGCATTTTTCTTTCATTGACTGGCTTATTTCACTTAGCATAATGCTCTCCAGTTCCCATCCATACTGTTGCAAATGGTAAGAATTCCTTCTTTTTTATAGCAGCATAGTATTACATTGTGTAGATGTACCACAGTTTTCTAATCCATTCATCTGCTGATGGGCACTTAGGCTGTTTCCAGATCTTCGCTATGGTAAATTATGCTGCTATGAACATAGGGATGCATATATCCTTTCTGATTGGTGTTTCTGGTTTCTTGGGATATATTCCTAGAAGTGGGATCACTGGGTCAAATGGGAGCTCCATTTTTAACTTTTTGAGGAAACTCCATACTGTCTTCCATAGTGGCTGCACCAGTCTGCATTCCCACCAGCAGTGCACGAGTGTTCCCTTTTTCTCCACATCCTCTCCAGCACTTGTTGATTTGTTGATGATAGCCATTCTGACAGGTGTGAGATGATACTTCATTGTTGTTTTGATTTGCATCTCTCGGATGATTAGTGACTTTGAGCATGTTTTCATATGTCTCTTGGCTTTCTAAATGTCCTCTTTTGAAAAGTGTCTATTTAGGTCCTTTGCCCATTTTTTGATTGGATTGTTTATCTTCCTTTTGTTAAGTTGTATGAGTTCCCTATAAATGTTGGAGATTAAACCCTTATCGGTGATAACATTGGCAAATAAATACGTTCTCCCATGCAGTGGGCTTTCTTGTTGTTTTGTTGATGATTTCTTTTGCTGTGCAGAAGCTTTTTATTTTGATGTAGTCCCATTTGTTTATTTTCTCTTTAGTTTCCAATGCCCTAGGAGCTGTATCGGTGAAGAAATTGCTTCGGCATATGTCTGAGATTTTGTTGTCTTTGGATTCCTCTAGTATTTTTATGGTTTCCCGTCTTACATTTAAGTCCTTTATCCATTTTGAGTTTATTTTTGTGTATGGTGTAAGTTGGTGGTCTAGTTTCATTTTTTTGCATGTATCTGTCCAATTTTCCCAACACCATTTATTGAAGAGACTGTCTTGACTCCATTGCATGTTCTTGCCTCCTTTGTCAAATATTAATTGAGCATATTGGTTCGGGTCGATTTCTGGATTCTTTATTCTATTCTATTGATCTATATGTCTGTTTTTGTGTCAGTACCAGGCAGTTTTGAGAACCATGGCTTTGTAATACAGCTTGATATCAGGTATTGAGATCCCACCTACTTTGTTCTTCTTTCTCAGGATCGCTGCAGCTATTCGGGGTCTTTTTTTATTCCAGATGAATTTTTGGAGAGTTTGTTCCAGGTCTGTGAAATATGCTATTGGTATTTTAATGGGAAGTGCACTGAATTTATAGATTGCTTTGGGTAGTACGGACATTTTAATGGTGTTGATTCTACCAATCCATGAACATGGTATGTTCTTCCATCTGTTTATGTCTTCCTCTATCTCTTTTTTCAATGTCCTGTAGTTTTCTGAGTAGAGGTGTTTTACCTCTTAAGTTTATTCCTAGGCATCTTAATTTTTTTGGTGCGATGGTAAATGGGATTGCTTTTTTAGTCTCTCTTTCTGTAAGTTCACTACTGGTGTATAGAAATGCCATAGATTTCCTGGCATTAATTTTGTATCCTGCTACATTGCTGAATTCATTTATCAAGTTTAATAGTTTTTTGACAGAGTCTTTAGGGTTTTTTATGTACAATATCATGTCATCTGCAAATAAGGACAGTTTTACTTCTTCTTTTCCAATTTGGATACCTTCTATTTCTTCTTCTTGTCTAATTGCAATGGATAATACTTCCAGTACTATGTTGAACAGGAGTGGTATGAATGGGCATCCCTGTCTTGTTCCTGTTCTTAAGGGAAATGGTTTTAGTTTTTGCCCATTGAGTATGATGTTGGCTGTGGGTTTGTCATATATGGCTTTTATTATGTTGAAGTATGATCCTTCTATTCCCACCTTGCTGAGAGTTTTTATCAAAAATGGGTGTTGGATATTTGTGATTTTTATTGGTGACAAAGTCCCAGATACTGTCAATATTACTGTGATTCACTGTTAGTAACTGAAAGAAATGTTATATCTCAGTTAAAAGTTTGTAAAAATAAAGATGCCATTTTCCCCCATTCAAATTCAGAGATGCCTGGTCGAGAAACCCTGTTCCAGGTACTGAGACCATGAAGTGAGCAAATCCTGCTCCCATAGACTTCACATTCCAGGATGGGAGTGAGAAAATACCGTGAACAGGAAGATAATTTCTGATCATGAGAAATGTCTTGAAGAAACACAATGGAGGGAATACAGTATTGCCAGGGTGGTCCAGGAAGGACTCTCTGCAGATGTGGCCTTTGAACTGAAACTTAGGAAGGAGTCAGCCACAGGAAAATGACTGTTCTTTGCAGAGAGCACAGCAAATGCAAAGGCCCTGGGATGCACATGAGCGTAGAAGCTTTGTGATGGAGGCAGATGGCCATGACTGGAGCTTAGAGAGTGGGAGGCGGTGGACAGACAGGCCGGGGCTAGGGCCTGGAGGGCCTTGCAGGCCACGGTGGGGAATTGGGACTTATTTGGAGTACACTAGAGGGTTCTGAGCAGGGGAGTGACATGACCTGATCTGTTTTGAAGGTCACTGTAGCTACTGTGTGGAGAACTGGGTTGGAGAGCCACAAAAAACAGGACCAGTGAAGCCAGTGGTGGGTAAGGGACGGTGATGACAAGACTGCTGGCCACAGGGACCAGGGATGGGTCTGAGAGGAGGTCTGGAGGTGAATCAGACAAGACTTGTTACTGGACTGCATGTGAGGGAAAGGAAGAGAGGATGACTTGGGGCTGTTATGACCAGGTAGATGTTGACCTAAAAGCCTCATCAGCAGTGTGCTCATCGTTCACTGAACAGCCCCAAGTCATCCTCTACTGAGACAGCTGGTGGACCAGTTCTGAGGGCCCAGAGTCGAAGACGACACAGCCCTGTGCTCCAGGGTCCTGCGGTGCAGGTTGGGGAGAAAGTCCTGCAAGGTCACATTACAGGTTCACCTTGTGGGGAGGGGGGTGTCAAGGAAGACATCACTCTGAGAAGAGCCATTGAGTTGGGTCTTAAAGGACCAGTGGGAGTGTTCCAAGGAAAGAGCGGAGAACAGGAGGGCAGTGTGAGCAGCTGTGGAAGCGCGCAGGTGTGTGATGCCAGTGTGCCAGGAGCCCCGGGAATCCTCTCCCTTCTCCCTTTATCTCAGCCCCGTGCCCACCCTAGACTAACACGGGCACTGGGGGCACAACGGCAAACAAGCCAGGCACAGTCTGTTTGACAGGCGGCCCCGACACATCTGTGTAGCAAACATGGCAAAGTTTTTCCTAAGCCCTGAGCTGTGCAGTCTGATCATTGCTGTCATCCTTTCTGGCTAAGGATGTATATGCATTTAAAAAATTTTTTTTTTTTTTTACAGATGAGGAAACTGGCGCTCAGAGAGAAATTACACTGTCACTTAGGGTTACGGTTTGACATGCCCGCACTGACTGTGTTCCATGCCACACTGGCCTAAAAGTAAGAGCACCAGCTTTTTTAGTTGGGCCATTTTAATCTGTACACACCAAAATCCTGTTTTCCACTCTCCCTCTGCCTCTCTCTCTCTCTCTCTCTCTCTCTCTCACACACACACACACACACACACACACACACACACTCCAACTGCTAATGCCTCCTTGGAAACCAAAACACAGCAGGAGAAAAAGCGATTCTCATGATGTAACTCCGCAAGCACGTGGCAGTTGTAGCAGAACCACAGAACAATCCCACGTCTCTTGTTTCCCTATGACAGCGTCTGGTCTGGTGTGTGTGGGCTCCTGAGGAGGGGAAGGAAAATCCCATATGCAACGTTGGTTTCCTTCCAAACTCAGAATTCTGCTTCAGCACTTCAGGCTCAGGAAACCAAGAAAATAACATGAGACAGTCTGGTGCAGACCACTGTTGAGAAGGCAGAATAACCACTTTTTTCTAAGCTTATGGAGGCTGTTTCAAAGAAAATACACACATCCAGGAATGTTCAATTACAGGAGAGTGATCTCTTCCAAATGTTCGGACAAGTATGAAAATGGACGCCAGGCCCAGTTCCTCGGCGTGGGGCTGCTCTCCGCCGACGTGGCCAAAGCTTGCTCCACCTTCCTGCGTCTTGAACAGAGGCTGCGACAAAGACGAATAGGAAGGAAACAAAGCGGGATTCTGCCCACAACCCCTCCACCAATATTTGGCCCACTGCAGGAGCAATAAGTGTACATACGTGTGTACACACACACACACACACACACACACACTCTGAACCACAGACACAGGACCCGATTTTGTGTTGCCAAAAGGTTTCCTTGGGGCCCATCCCTCTGGGGCTGGACCACCTGCCAGCACTCAGGAAGGCCGGCCTTGTGTGGCTGGCACTGCTGTTATCTCTACCTCCTCCTGACCCTCTCTAAGCTGGCCAAGCCTCTTTTCCTGGCAAGCAGCAGCGTCTGGCGGCTTTCACAGAGCGGCCTGGCCATGTAAGCACGTCAGACCTGCCATGCCATCACTCACTGCAGTGTCCGCCCACGCCCTCCCCTGCTCCTTTCATACCATCCCACCAGATGTTCAACATCCCACCTCTCACCTCCTCACTGAGGGGCAGGGGATGGGCTGGGAGGCACCACTGCACCTCCGTGGAGACAAAGCAGCAGCGTTTAGGAGGGCAGGGTTTAGAGAGTGAAAGTGGGCAGATACCATGAAAAGGGAATACAGATGGGTAAAAGGGAAGCACCTACATTTATGGAGCTGAGGTAGGGTCTACAGGTGACAGGCACTTACCAACACCCCCACCCCCCAGCCCACACACTGTGCTGAAGCCCGAGAAGCAGGGATGAGTAAGGCCCATCTCCTCCTCAGAAACATCAAGTCCCCTGGGGATGCCTAACCTTTGCAGGTAGGAGGACTTCCTGAATTTTTACATAAAAGTAAAACATGTACATGTTAAAAGTATATAAACTGGGGGAAAAGGTACAAAATAGAAAAGTCCCCCCCACACACAGCCCCTGGGCCTGTGCCCAGGTTACATAGTTCACAATATGTAGGGCATCAGTTATGCACACATCCCTGTATGTAGAAATACAAGGAAATATACAGACATATCAGTATATATGAAAATGCATTTTAGAGACCTTCCCTTTCAACACTGAAAGTAATTTAGTTCTCTGTTTTACATCTGTTGATTAAGAAAAACCCTTGAGCCTGGCCAGTGTGACTCAGTGGTTGAGTATCGACCTATGAACCAGGAGATCATGGTTCAATTCTGCGTCAGGGCACATGCCAGGGTTGCAGGCTCGATCCCCAGCATGGGGCATGCAGGAGGCAGCCGGTCAATGATTCTCTCTCATCATGTTTCTCTCCTCTCTCCCTCTCCCTTCCTCTCTGAAATCAATGAAAATATTTTAATAAAAATAAAAAACCCTTGATAACAAAAAGCTATAATAAATGACCAACATCTTTAAATGAGTTTGTGGTTTAATGGCCACAGCACTATTTACATTCACTTGGAAAAGAGCGAGACGTACCTACAGCACCTATTCTCCTGTCTGTGGGCAGCTGGACTCGGAGGCCTTACCATAGCCTGCAGCTCAGCTCGCTCCAGCCCGAGGTGCATGACCTGCCATCCATCGCAGGTTTGGTGAACTAAGAACAGGACAGCCATGGTACCACCTCTGAGTCAGGAAAAGGAGCCAGTGCCTCTGTGGCTTACAGAACAGATTCATCAGGATCTGAATTCTCACCTATCACTTACTCTGTGCCCTTTGGCAAGTTTCTAGACCTGGCTATGCCTCACCTTCCTCATCGGTAAAAATGGGGAGAATCGCAGTCCCTCCTCCCTCACAGATGTTGAAGGGTTCATAGGATGATGCATGTGAATGTCTCAATGAATGACAGCTGAGGCTAGTGCTAACCCCCTCACCTCCTCCTTCCCCCCACCTGGGGCGGGGCAGGCATGGGCATGCTCTCAGTACAAGACTATGATAAACCAATTTGAAGTTAAGGCAACAGGAGAAATATGAGAAAGGGCTCTCAAAAGAAAACTAATGCTCTGATTGGCAGGATAACGCTTCACGAAGAGGCCGGCTAGCGCTTCCCCATGCCCCACGCGAGCACACATGGCTACTCTTGAAACCACAGGTTCCTTGGCTCCAAACAAAGCTGCGGAAAACAGGGGGAGAGAGAGGCCCACCTGCAGCCACTGGCTGGTAAGGAAGACCTGATTTTTCCATCGGAAGCAGAGGCAGAGTTTTCCGTAGGAAAATGGGAGGCCTAGGGATACTGTGGGAGGGCTTGAAGAGAACAGGAAATGGGGGTAAGACAGAGAATGAAGAGATGAGGACTGTCTACCCCAGACACCGGGACAGCTTTGGCATCGGATGGAAGAACACCATCTTGTCAGGGAAAGGCCGACTTGCAAAGGGGGAGAAGTTCCTGACTCCCCCGGGCCAGCTGGGCAGAAAAGGGAAGGCAAGAGAGGCAGGCAGGAGATGGGGACTGGGATTTTCTGGGCACTCCTGTGCTGGCGACCAAGATCAACAGTAATTGATATAAATGTGAGGAGTCTGGCAGAAGGCTGGCCAGGACTCCTTTTGATATTCACAGGGTGAATATCTACATTTTATTACCTGCTGCTGACTCAATGGCCTAAAGCAAACTCCCCCAAGACCTGACAATCTACTGTTTGCTAAACATTACCATTGATATGTCTGTTTGCATTCCTAAAGGCAATTGTGTATTCTAGCTAATAAAAGCAGCTGGGAATGGAGCAACGGAGAGAGCTTGACCGCTATGGTTAGGCTGTCCTCTGGTTCCCCGGTAATTAAAAAAATAATATTCCATCTTGTGTATCATTTGTGCATCAGCCCTCCCTCCAAGTCTTTGAACCCGCGAAAGCTACGCTGGCCGTGGACTCTCACACTCCTGGGCATGTTCTCAAGCACAATGAGTTACATTAACACCACCAAATATTAACAGTGCAAGAGAAAGAGAAGAGGACATCTGACAACGCAAGCCTCAGAGAAGATGGCAAGGGTGGGCTGGTTAGCTGCTTCCCCTGCCCCTGGAGAAAGAACACTGTCACTACTTAGACCTGCCCTGGAGAAGGGCAGCCTGGGGAGGCAGGAGAAGCTGATTTTCACAAGAGTACCAGCCAGCTGGGCACCTGTAATGATACCCAGGGCTCGATGAAGTCTCCTGGAGGAGACGCTTTTAACATATGCGAAACAGAAGCACAAAAATAAGACCATAAATTTCATCCAATGAGGATCTGATGTGATCTTCTGGGCAGACGAGGAAACTGACAGACTGGGAGACTCATGAGACTCAACAATTAAATGCAGGAGGAATCCTGGACTGAATCCTGGAACAGGAAAAGAACGTTAGGAGGACACTGGTGACATATGAAAAAGGTCGACAGTTTAGTTCACAGTACTGCAACGATGTTAATTTGATAGCTGTACTGTGGTTAGGTAAGCTGTTAACATGTAAGCTGGGTGAAGGGTATATGTGAATTTCTATTTATCTATCTGTAAGTGTAAAATTATTTCAAAATAAACAATTTAAAAATTTAAAAAGGGATTCTACACCCTTACATCCCACTCCACTCCCCACCCCCAACAGAATCTCAACAACCAGGCCTGTAACGAGGGCTCGCCCTTTCCTGTACAAACCATTGTCGGGGAGTTACAGCTCTGGGTGTGGAGGTTCAGGTATTTCACACGGGTGAACATGGGCCCAACATGCACTGTCTGGGCGGACAGAGGATGGGGACAGGAATGAGTTACTCCCTCTCTCCCCCCAAGTCCCTGCCACAGGCAGAAGACTTACTAGTAACTGGTCTGACTGGCAGCGGACGGCACACCTTTAGGAGCAGCACTGAGTGCCAAAGGCCACACACCTGTCAAAGGCCCTCTTTTCTCCCCATTTGCTGCTGTGCGATCCCGAGGGGAACAGGGCTCAGCCTTCTCTGACTCCCACATGCACCCCTAGGTGTGCCTGCCGGGCCTGCGCCTGCCTGGCCTGCACGTCCCTGGACACTGCTGCTGGCCAGGGGTATACAGAGAAAATGACATTTTCACATCAAACTATAAAAATAGATTTTGGTTTCAAAACCAAAAACTGGTCAACACATTCGCCTTCCCCTTTTCAAATCTTGTTAAAATGACCAAAGAAATAAAAAATAAGAACAAGAAATCTGATGCAGTGTTAAAATACAAGGAAGGATGACATCAACAAACCAGAAAATGGAACTAGATTAAGGAAAAAGCCATGGGTGTTAGATATCTGGCCATAAAATCAACTGTTTCCTCTATCCAAACAATAAATGGCAAAAATGTACTGGCACAAGAGCCTACATATATATTTTTTAAGAAATGTACAAATTTCATTTGAGGCAAATTATGAAATTTTAGTAGAAGACAAAAAAAAGGAGTTTAAAATCAAAGAAGAGCTATTTCACTTCTCTTAATAAGGAACAATATTGTAAAGACATCAACTCTCCCCAGCTGATGTATGTATAAATGTAAGCTCATTCTAAATCCTAAGGGAATTCATTTTGGCATTCAACACATTCATTTAAACTTCCATCTGGAAGAACAGTTAAAAGAACTCAGAGTTTTCAGAAAAGCAGCATGATGAGAAGGGGCTTGTCCCACCAGGAGAGATGAATGGATTGGCAGGACAGAGCAGTCCACAACACAGGACCCAGGATACATGAGAATTAATATCCAACCAAGACAGCATTTCAAACAGTGAAGAAGAATGCACTAGTCAATAAATGTTGGTGAAACAATCTACTATTCACTTGAGGGGGGCATTAGTTTAAAATTTTACCCCATCCTATATTATCCTAAAAGGGTAATATGCAAATCAACCAAACTGTGGAATGACAAGTTGCTATGACATGCACTGACCACCAGGGGGCAGATGCTCAATGCAGGAGCTGCCCCCTGGTGGTGAGTGCGCTCCCACAGGGGGAACACCGCTCAGCCAGAAGCCCAGCTGACGGCTGGCGGGCTGGCGAGCTGGCGAGCGCAGCGGTGGTGGCAGGAGCCTCTCCTGCCTCAGAAGCAGCGCTAAGGGTGTCTGACTGATGGCTCCCAGACTGCGAGAGGGCGCAGGCAGGGCTGAGGAACAGCCCTCCACCCCTCTGCGCCCCCACCCTGCCTTAGTGCACAAATGTCATGCACTGGCCTCTAGTATTATATATAATAAATTTTTGATGGATTAAAGATTTAAATTAAAAATCATCACAAAAATACTAGTGGGTACACAAATCACTTTTTAATAATCTCAGGGTGAAGAAGTCCTCTCTAGGGTGAAACAAAAGCCAGAAAACAAAGGAAACTATTGGCAGGTTTAACTACAATAAAAATTAATTAAAACTTCTGACTAGGAAGAGACATTATTAAAAAGATGAAAGAAAAGACAAAAAAAAAACAAAAAAGAAAAAAAACGATGAAAGACAATCTACAAAGTGGGGGAAAGGTGTTTGTGATGTTACATGAGAGATGAGGAAGTAATATCCTTAATACAGAAACACGCCCCCCTGCCCTGGCTGGTTGGAGAATCATCCTGTACACCAAAAGGTTCTGGGTTTGATTCATGGTCAGGCCACATACCTAGGCTGCAGGTTCCATCCCCGGTCAGGACGCACGGGAGGCAATCTATCAATGTTTCTCTCTCTATCTTTCTCTCTCCCTTCCTCTCTCTGTAAAATCAATAAAACCATATCCTCAGGTGTGGGTTGAAAAATAAAGGATGAATCCCCTTCCAAGAGCTGTAGCTCAACTCTCGGCATACGTGTGGTCTTGGGCAGGGGCTTGTCACCTGCAAAGAGAGAAGCTAAGAGTGGCACCTTTCACAGGTGTGAGGTTTATGGTATGAGGACTATATTATATGTTGTATGTAAAGCACTAAACCCAGAATCTGAGCAAAACAAGGAAATCATCAGACTGCAGGGAGTATGTTCCAGGAAGGCCACTGACTGCAACACCACCTACAAAAGGCAAGAAAACACTGAGAAACCACATGGCTGTTTCAGGACAGGCAGTGGAATGTGTCCATTCAAGGGGACACTAAGCAGTGAATTGAAAGGATGAGATGGATCAATATTTATAGACAGAGAAAGATGTCCACAAATTCAGGACATATTTACATTCATTCATTCAATGTGCATTTACTGAAAGTCTACACTCGTATATGTCAGGCACTGTTCCAGGTGCTGGGCATAGAGCAGTGAAGAAAAAGCCAAAAGTTCCCCTGTACATTCTGGAGTAAACAGACAACAAATACAAATAAAGCATTCAGTATAATATATGGTAATCCGGCTGGTGATAGATAAGAGAAAAAAACCAAAGCAGGAAAAGGGGACAGGGAAAGTGGGAAGGGGACAGGGTTACAATTTTGAAGGGGGTAGGGGGGCGTCCGAGAAGCCCTCACTGAGAAAGTGACATTTGGACATGTTTTTAAATATTTATGCCTACTGTAAACACACATACACGTACAGAAGGGTATCTATTTAATTGTTTTTATCATTGCTTCTTTTTTTTAATATATTTTTTATTGATTTTTTTACAGAGAGGAAGGGAGAGAGATAGAGAGTCAGAAACATCGATGAGAGAGAAACATCTATCAGCTGCCTCCTGCACATCTCCCACTGGGGATGTGCCCGCAACCCAGGTACATGCCCTTGACCGGAATCGAACCTGGGACCTTTCAATCCGCAGGCCGACGCTCTATCCACTGAGCCAAACCGGTTTCGGCTTTATCATTGCTTCTTAAAGGTGTCATTGTATGACACTTTTACTTTCTACTTTTTGTATACCTGTTCTATTTTTTCAGTTATTATAATAAACATTTATGAGAAGCATAGCATTTAAAGAGAAAATTGAAAATAAACTTCCATAGATAAGCACTTCAAGGATGGCTCACCACCAGGTATTACAGACTTAGGCGGTTGGAGTCAGATGTCTGGTGCTGTGGCGCCACCTGGTGGCCATTTCCTAACTGATAACTCATTTCCAACTGTGAAAAGGAAGCAAGGGACAGAGGCACAACTGTATATAAAAACCCTCTTGCCGAAACCGGTTTGGCTCAGTGGATAGAGCGTCGGCCTGCGGACTGAAGGGTCCTGGGTTCGATTCCGGTCAAGGGCATGTACCTTGGTTGCAGGCATATCCCCAGTGGGGGATGTGCAGGAGGCAGCTGATCGATGTTTCTCTCTCATTGATGTTTCTGACTCTCTATCTCTCTCCCTTCCTCTCTGTAAAGGATCAATAAAATATATTTTAAAAAATAAATAAATAAATAAATAAATAAATAAATAAAAACCCTCTTGCCCTGTGGACAAGGACTGGAAGGGAAACAGGCAAACAAACACAGTTTGATTTGTGGGGGTGCAAAGCAATGGTGGGGTTTATTTAGCTTAGTTTTCAATCATAATCTTATAATGTGCTTCATTCCTTTATGCATAACTGCAATGAAGCAGTCCAATGGGACAGCCGAATGCTCACTGGAGAGACGAGTGGAGTGAGATAGTTGGGCAGCACAGAGCTAACCCAGGCCATGAGCATGTGTCCCCAAGAAGGCTGGGGGATTCCTAAGCAGTGACAGGGACTCAGGCAGTAGTTCTCAACCTTCTGGCCCTTTAAATACAGTTCCTCATGTTGTGACCCAACCATAAAATTATTTTCGTTGCTACTTCGTAACTGTCATGTTGCTACTGTTATGAATCGTAATGTAAATATCTGATATGCAGGATGGTCTTAGGCGACCCCTGTGAAAGGGTCGTTCGACCGCCAAAGGGGTCGCGACCCACAGGTTGAGAACTGCTGGACTCAGGTCACATGGTACTTGGAAGAGGAAGGGTCTTTCCTAATGATAGGTCCCAGGAGTCTGGCTGGAAGGAGCAGACACAACCCTGCCCTCAATGATTAATCACGGACTGAGCATGTGCTCAGACCACTAAGCTAGTGCCTCCTCAGTGAAGCCCAAAGGAGACTGAGGCATATCCCCTGGGTGACGGGGCAGCAACGTTGATCACACCGAGGACTCTGCTTGGAATACTTGTCTCTTCTCCATCCTTCGGGTGTGGGTTGAGGGCCTCGCTGTGCACCCTCCGTTTAGCCTACTGTAGCACTTGTCACTATGGTAGGATTGCTTTCTCTGAGCACCTCCCTGCTAAACCAGAAATCATACCTATCTCATTTAACCTCAGAGACAGGACTTGTAAGCCCAACAGTTCTGGATTCGAATCCTGACACAGCCACCTACCACCTACATGACACTTGCAAGCACCTATAAGCTTCCATTTCCCCCTCTGTAGAGTGGGGATCTGGGAGCATAAACTAACAATCCCAGCTGGCACTCAGGAGAACTGGTGGGGGCCAGGCACCTGTCTAAGAGCTTTACATGTCTTACATTCCTGAACTGAGGCCACCTCTGTGCAGTATTGATCACAGTGTAAGGGCTCAAATGTTATTTTATCCACAGTTTCCAGCACAGCTCCCAGCAGAGTCTGTTGTGTTCGCAATAAAAATGAATGAACTACTCCCCCAGCCTGCTGCAGAAAGGGGCGAGATTGCAATGCTTAAGCCACCCCATCAGCACCCTCAGACACCTGCAAAAAGAGGCTCAAGAAGTGCACAAAAGGACTTCAAGGCGAGAAGGTGCTCTGGCAGGTGCAAACACCCCTGCAGTATGGGGAAGAAGGGGGTGAGGGAAAATTGGCACAAATACCTGGGGCTAATGCACTGGGCTCAGGTTCAGGTTCAGCTCAGGCAAGACCCAGGTGGATCCACCCCAGAGGGGCTTCAGCTAAAAGTGGGTGAGACTTGGCCAGCCAGCATGGCTCAGTGGTTGAGCATCAACCTATGAACCAGGAGGTCATGGTTCAACTCCCGGTCAAGGCACACGCCCAGGTTGCAGGCTCAATCCTCAGTGTGGTGCATGCAGGAGGCAGCCAATCAATGATTCTCTCTCATCATCAATATTTCTGTCTCTATCTCCCTCTCCCTTCATCTCTGAAATCAATAAAAATATATAAAAATAAATAAATATGAGTGAGACTTGCCACTTCCCTTCCCAGGCTCCCTAAAGACTGACCTTCAACACACCAACCAGTAATCACCCATGTGAAGATCATGCCTGGTCCTTGCTTCCCATTTGCTTCCTCCCCTTCCACCCACCCCCCACTCCCTTGCATACCAGTCCATTCCTAAGTGGTCAGGGTCACGGCCCTCACAGGGTAGGATCAGGAGACAAGGTTGTGCAGAAAGCTGGGTGTGAGGGAACGAGGCGGCACTTAAAGGCACCCAACCCATGGAGAATCCCAGGTGCTGCCTGCGGGGGAGCATGTTCTGTGATGAGAGTGTGCAGTCCCTCTTCCAGGCCCTTCCCCACCCAGCCCCTTGGACATGGCTTCCAGCCCAGGAAGGAGAGCTATGCAGACCAGAAGAGATGACAAAATGTCACTGGAGCAGCCGGTGCCAAGCCCATTCTGCTGTCTCCCACCCCAGTGTAAACAGGGATGGGTCATCTCCTCTCCCTCCTCCCTGCTCCTTCCCGTCTCAATGTCTCTGCTCTGCTTTGTCCTTCAGCTAGAAAAGGTCACAGGTATTTTCCTCAGGTGCATTTAATAGATAATGCCATGTTCTGTGCCCTCCCATGTTTTAAATGCCATTCGTTTGCAATGAGCCGTGAGTGACATCTTGGCTGGGTACACGGAGGGCTACAGCCCCTCCCTGTGACAGTCTGGAGATGCCAATCCACTGGCTTCCAGCCTCCAGGGCTGCACACGGGAAGACCAGCAAGAGTCTGATTCTCTTTCCTTTGAAAACCTGTTCTTCCTTCCAACAAAATTTTAAGATTTTTTTCTCTTTCTTCTTGGAGTTTAGGAACTTTACTAGAAAGCAGGTCTAAGTGTTGGTCTCAGTGTGAGCTTAATGAATCCATTTAATCTGAAGAATCAAATCTTTCTTCAATTCAGTGAAATCTTCAGTGACTCCCCCATCTATTCCTTTCTCTCCCCTGAAACTCCCATTATGCCCATGCCAGGCCCCCTGGACAAGGTTCCCAGTGCCTCACATTTTAACTCATTATTCCCACTTCTTGTTGTTACTATTCTGGATTCTGAGGCATTTCTTCTATTTGACCTTCCAAACCACTCATTTCAGTTCTTTTACTGATGTTTAAATTCAGACGTCCTGTTTCCAGTTCCAGAAAGCCTCTGGTACACTGTACTCTCGTCCCTTGGGAAGTTCTCTCCCTATAAATTAAAGCCCTCGTGCATCCTCTCCATCCATCCTGCCTCACAGGATCCACTGCTCCGAGTGAGAGGCTGTCCCTGCAAATGAGCTGTCCTTTGATTTTTGCCTGCTAAGCGCAGGCTCTCATACCCCGTTCGTGGCAGGCTACTTGAGCTTCTGTAGCAGTAGCAAGCCTGTGGCGCTGGACACCCTGACAACCTTTGCTCAAGGGGCCCATACAAAAGGAGCTGGCAAACCATGGCCTTCCCGCTGCGAATGGGGGAGCAGATCCTCTGCCCTGTGCCCCCCACCTCCGGTGACGACAGGGGAGAGGCAGTCCTCTGCCAGCTGCTTGTATTGGGAGCAATTCTGCCCAGATCCCCTGGGATCAGGGTGATCGGCAGCCCCATCAAGGGCACAGGCAGCAGGTAGCTGCAGATGCAGCCCCTCTCATGGAATTCAGTTCTAATCAGACCTGAAGCACAGACAGCAGAGAGGAACTAGACTGACCCCCAAGTCAAATCTCAACTCTGCTACCTGCGTACGGTGTGACCTCAGGGAAATGACTTATCTGAGCCTCATTTTCCTCACGTGCTCACCTGTAGGCCAACAGCTATTGCCAGTGCTCTCCTTCGGGAAACCGATCCCACTGATAAGTAAGCTACGGGGAACTTGCTTCTTCTAAGCACTATATGAATTACTTGTCCTGTAGTTAATCATGAAATATCAAGGAAGACTGGGGCCCTGCCAGGAAAGTATCAGAAACTTCACCTTCTGCCTCTTTTGTGATAATGGGTTGACAGAAGGGTAAGGCTACGAGAAAAATCTCATAAATATTGTAATACTTCAGCTTTTAACATTTTTGTAACTGCTCCCACCTGAATAGAATCTCCAGCACTCTCTGCCTCTTCCCATATTCTTTTATGTTATATCAAGACCTGAGGCCATGGCTGCAAAGGGGATGGATGCTGGGAGCCCTAGAAGATTCCATGTTGCTTTCCGAGCACCGAATGTAAGATATTAAGCAAGGCACTGCATGGGATACAATAATAAGCAAGACACATTTCCTACCTTAAAAGAGCTTAAAGTCTAGTCAAGGAGTCAAGGCAGGAAGTACAGGGTAAATCAAAAGAGCAGAATGCAATGCAGAATGTGGCCAGGAGGTCAAAACTCATGCCACAAAGGTTTAAAGGAAGGCGAGCTCCAGTGAGCGGGGGAATGCTGCAAAGCATTCTTGGAAGAGGTACCAAATGGGGAGGGCAGGATCTCAGGGAGCAGGAATTGTAGGGAGAAAGGTTGGAGGGTGGCATCTGGTTGCCCAGTAATTGTCATCTCCTCATATTCCCTCACCCCATCCTCCCATGACCAAGCATAACCCACACAACGAGCTGGCCCTTTCTGATGAAGGGTCTGGAGCTAGAACAGCTGAAAGCGAGGAGGGGGCTTGCAAGGAGGTACATGGACCTGAGCTTGAGGGAAAGGAGGATGTCCAGGTAACCCCAGCTGCTGGAGAGTCAGATACAGAACATTTGTCTTCTGTCCAATGGGAGCAAAAGGATGACAGCACAACACAGTAACAAGAGGTTTTGCACATGGAAGTAGAGAGAGAAAGAAAAGAGAAAAAACCTTGACATAAGAACCACAGAGAAAACCCCAGAGTTTAATCTGGGGAAAAGGATCCCTTGACACACCCCCTGTGTACATGTGTGGCTCGCCAAGGGTACGTGAGGGCCCCAAAGCCCCTCCCCGTGCCCCTGCCTTTCTCTTCAGCTTCACCACCACCTCCTGATCCCATGCACCAGCAACAAGAAACCAACCCAAGTACAGGATGCTGACTGAGGAACTTGAGGCTCACCACTGGACACCTGCTTCCCACAGCCAGGCCTCTGCTCAGGCTGCCCCTTCTGTTATGACTTAGAGCCATAGCTTGCCAAACCTCTGGTTTCTTCCCTACCAACAGTTAAAAAAAAATTAAGTAAGCACCTCTCACACACATATATTTATTTGTAAATTAAATATATGTTCTAATGTATCAGCATGTTATGTACATTATAAAGCTACAAATGATCAAAGGAAGAGATAAAGATGAAATAAGTATGTTAAAATAATTATTTTATTTATCAACAATACAAAAACTTTCATTCTTGTTAACAATAATTTTAGTGAGAGCAATGTGATTAAGAAGCTTCCTTTTTCAGTGTTTTAAATAAATAAACTTTTTATGGAAGTGCAACATGTGTTCAGAAAAGCACACGGGACAAAGAACTGTCACAGAGGGAATACCCCCGTGACCAGCACCCAGATGAAGAGACAGAGCGCAGCCAGCCCCAGAACCCACCGCACCCCCTTCTCTCTCTACCTGCCTCCCAAGGGCAGCCACTACTCTGACTCCTAGACTTTGTATGAATGCAATCATACAGTATGTAACCTGTGTCTGATGAACATTATGTCTAAAATCCATCCTTTTTCACTGAATTAGTGTTCATTAGTGCTTCCTGATGACAGTGTTGCCCTGTGGGAGTTTACCACATGCATCTTCCGTCCATCCTACCACTGACGGACGCCCAACTTTCTCCCAGCTGGCTATTACAGATGTGCTGCTGTAAACCTTCGTGAGCACACCTTTGGCACACACTCGTATGCCTTCCTGCTGTGTTGACACCTAGGAGTGGAACTGCAGACTCACAAGCCAAGTGTATGTTCAGCTTTGGTAGATGAGGCCAGTTTTCCAACTCAGGCTAAACCAACTAACACGCCCACCAGCAGGGTCTGACAGCCTGGCTGCTCCACAACCTTGCCAGCACTTGGTATGGTCTTTTTCTTTTTCTCATTTTAGCCATTCTGGTGGGTAAGATATCACAAAGTATTACAATCCCTTTTAAAGATGAGGAAGGAAATGAAGTGCCTCTCTCCAGCTCACAAACCTGAGGTGGTCAGAGCAGGAACCCAGGTCTTTTGACTCCAAATAGTGCACTATTTCCATTGTTTCCACTTATGTAGGGATCAAAATATTCCTTTATAAACACCCTCACAAGAGGCTAAAGCAAAACATGCTTGTGGAGACTTACACACAAAAAATGTCTGGATATATGTACCCCAAATATTAACCATAAGAGGATGGTTGCTTTTTTGTAGCTTTGTTTTCTTAGTTTGCTACGATTAATATTTAATAACGAGAAAAGAACTATTTTTAAAAATTGAGACCTAATTTATATACCATAAAATGTACCCTTTTCTGGAGATTCAGCAGTTTCTAGTGTATTCACCAAGTTGTGCAATCATTTCCACTCTCTAGTTCCAGAACCTTTTCATCACTCCCAGAAGAAACCCTGGATCCACTGGCACTCACTCCCATTCCTCCCGTCTCTCAGCAGCCACTCCACTACTTCCTGTCTTTATGGATTTGTTTCTTCTAGACATTCATATTCGTGTCTGGTGTCTTTTACTTAGAATGTTCTCAAGGCTCATCTATGTTATAGCATGAATCAGTACTTCGTTGTTTTTTTACAGCTGAATAATACTTCACTGTATGGATATACCACCTTTTGCTTATCCATTCATCAATTAACAGATATTTGGGCTGTTTCCATTTTGCTATTATGAATAATACTGCTATGAAATGAATGTATAAGCTTTTGTATAGACATATGTTTCAGTTCTCTTGGGTATATACCTAAGAGTAGGATTGTTAGGTCACGTAACTTGATGTTTAATTTTTTGAGGAACCACCAAATTGTTTTCTAAAGAATGTGCACCATTTTACATTCCCACCAGCAGTGTGCTAACCTACAGAATGAAGGTGCCAAGCAAACGCCCTCTTTTCCAGGACATTGGAAAAGACAGTGCCCAGAGCAGGGGTCCTCAAACTACAGCCCGTGGGCCACATGCAAATACAAATATTGTATTTGTTCCCGTTTTGTTTTTTTTACTTCAAAATAAGATATGTGTAGTGTGCATAGGAATTTGTTCATAGTTTTTTTTTTAAACTATAGTCCGGCCCTCCAACGGTCTGAGGGACAGTGAACTGGCCCCGTTTAAAAAGTTTGAGGACCCCTGGCCCAGAGGAACAACCATACAAGTGGTCCCAGGTGTTCTGCATACTACTCAAATCTTTCATCACTCATATCTGGGTAGCTCTGTGGAGTGCAGTGTGTTCATACATATGATCTCTGGTTTGAGCAGGAATTCTATTCCTGCTTCTATTAATAATGGTTTAATGTTTTATCTTCTTTCAGTAATTGTTTCGTTTGTATTCTATTTTATACGTACAATCACAACAGTTACTTGGAAATGACTTTATACTTGAATGGTTCCACTCTCACTGCCAATCCTTTCCTACACTGACTTGCCCATTCATGGCCTTTTACTTTATCTTTCAGTGGCCAGACATGCCTCTCAGTGTTTTTTCTCTCGGGAATGGTGCATGGCTGTAGCTAAAGCCACACACAAGGTACGTCCTTGCATGACTGAAATGAAATTCTTTACTGTCAAATGTGAACTGAAACTTGGCTGAGTATATAATTATTGGGTCATAACCCTCTTCCCTCAAAATTCAATGGGTACTGCTCCACAGCTTTCTGGAACCTACTGTAGACAAGTCTAAGACCAGCCTAGTCTTTTTTTTCCCCTTTGACTTTAACTTCCCTTCTGCCTAGATGCTTATGTATCCTCTCTTCAGTCTCAAAATTTAAAAATTTCTTCACCTGGATATTATTTTATTTTTTTTAAAATATATTTTATTGATTTTTTTTTTTTTACAGAAAGGAAGGGAGAGGGATAGAGAGTTAGAAACATCGATTCAGCTGCCTCCTGCCTACTGGGTATGTGCCCGCAACCAAGGTACATGCCCTTGACCGGAATCGAACCTGGGACCCTTCAGTCCACAGGCCGACGCTCTATCCACTGAGCCACACCGGCTAGGGCTGGATATTATTTTAAGTGTTACCTAGTTTGCTAGTTTCGCCTGATTCATGATGAACCCTTCAGGTCTTCTTCAGTTCAGGAAAACTGAGGATTACTTCTATTCCATTTGTTCTGATCTCCGATCTGGTCCATCATCCACATCTGGGGTTTCCTGTTGCTTTCTTGACCCTTCTGAGATGGGCAGTGGATCTTCCTCTTGACTCCTGACTCTCTGTAGTGCCGGCTAATTTCAGATGCTGCATTGTGTGATTTATTTCCTTATGGTCTTTAAGTCTCAAGCTCCTTTTTCATCTCAGTCTGCTGACTCATCATCTCATCTTTCAGAGCATCTATAACTTCTCTGAGAGAACAAAGATGATGATGTTTGAAATGTATTCAGTCTCATGAGTAAAGGCTTGGACACTTTTCCCCAAAGCCTGCTCTTCCTCTAGTTCTCGCATGCCTTGTTTATTTCCCTTTTGCTGCTGATTTCCTCAGTAGGTCCTTGCGAATGTTAGTGTTTCTATTTGTTCATTCTTGAGTGAACACAGATATTTACCCAAAAACAGTGTAGACGATTCCCTTCAGTTTCCTCTATATGCCCTGATGGATTCAAGTTTTCCTGGACAGGCCAGAAGCAAAAGTCCAGAACCACATCTGTCACTCATCAACTGTGACCACTCTTTAGTCAACATCTTCATTTCTCTTGTCTCAGTTTCCTTGTATATAAAACAGGAAAGTTGAGCTAATCTTTAAACATCCTTTAGTTCTACTTTTTTTATACTCTTATATATCATATAGAGTTAAAGTGTCATTAGACTGGAATTAGTTATCAAGAATTTTGCTAAATATATGTATAAACAAATACCCTATTTCTTAAGGCTTACTGTACTTTATTTCAAATTAGGTAAACCACAAACATTAAACTCAAGAAATAACTTCATTTGATTATATATAAGAAGAAAGAGAGTTAGAAACAATTTACCAAGAGCTAGCAGAATACATGCCCCAGGGATATACTGGGTATGCAATGTGTGCAAGAAGGCAAAAGCTATACACAAGCAACTGACAGTTAGCTTTCCTCCTTCACAGTTTCCGCAGGGTCCTGGCAACACCACGACATTCAGTCTTGTCTAAACACTGAACACCAGTCAGAGACTACGATACCTGACCATGTCATCGCTGGGCCAGTCTTTCCACAGCCCACAAACATTTTAAGAGATAACACTGATTGAGAGCTTCCTGTTGGCACACACTCCACATGCATCATCCCACTGAATTCTGCTAACCACCTGCTCGGAGACGGTCCTCCATAGTCTCTGGCTCTGTAGTCTCCAACATGCCTTATTGGGTATGCCAAGAATGCAGGGTCCTGGCCACCCTAACCCAGGCCATTTGGGTAGTGAGTCCTTAGGCAAAGGCAGAATTTGAAACCAGCTAAGTCTGTGCCCTATTCTGAACCACTTCTTTATATGCTATCCCACAGGAGCTGAACAGCATGTTACACTCTGTACTGGAACATGCACTCCCATCTATCCATCTGCTCCCTTCTCTTTGCCTAAGCATTGGGGCTTCTGAACTCCTCAAACATTAACCCCTCTTCTTTTTCCTTTCCTAGGGAGCAATGGCTTCATACCAGGGTGGTTGGCTCTGGTATTAGGGACAGCTACTTCCGAGTTATCCCTGACCCTTTCTTAGTACTCCCCATCTGTGGCTTTCAGCACCAGGGTCAGTGACAGCCCTGTCTCTGCCTCCATCTTACACTCCTAGGTCTCTGAGTTCAGGATGATACAAAACACATGTTGGATCACAGATCAGTTTCCCATTGGCTTTCTCGGATTAAAGCCTCTTCACGGATTCTGCAAGCGATCTCAGTCAGGCATTTAGACCTAACAGGGGGATTTCCACTTCTGCCAGTTTAGGATCTTCCCTCCACCAGCAGTCTGGATAGATCTCTGTACTCTAACTCTGAGACCCCCTCATGTATTCTAACTCTGAACCTAAAAGTTCTGGAAATTCTATAGCAGGCTCTTCCCTGCTCCCCAAGCTCAAATACAGAAGGGACCAACAATGTGCTCCCAAATGACAGGGCTCCCGGGTTCAGATGCAATAGCCCCCTTACTCACCTCCCACACCACCCATCCTCCACCAGGATCAGAACTGATGGCGCTTCTCTCCTTCTGTAACTCCAGAATGATTCTCCACGCACCACAGGATAACATCTGAACTCCTGAGCACTGCCTGCAAGTCCCTCTGAGTACCGACCTCAAACCACTTCTCCAACCTCACCTCCCTTAGCTCGTCCTCCTCCCTTCACCACAAGCCTCACATTCCAGCAGCACACACAGCGCACCTGAGACAGCGCAGGCTCTCTCCTGCAGCATGTCACCCTTCACCTGGGAAACTGAAAATCTACCTTTAACATCCTGTGATCCTGATTTGGTCCCATAAGCTTCCATTTCCACCACTTACACCCCGACACAGCATCATCATTTATTCATTCCTATCTATCAGGTCTGTGGGCTCCTAAGGACAAGGAGTCAAGCCAGTTACATGCTCACTAAATGTTTACTTCATGAATGAAAACCACTAATGAGACCAAGGTATTCTTCCATCCCCTGAAGAAGCATAGGAGGCAACCGATCTTTAAAGCAATAAAAATAAGCCCAGCTGCTATCTTAGAAACCACGCAGGAATGTTTCAGTAAGGATGCTTCGGTGACAGATGGGAGCTCTGAAGAAGAAGCCTCAGCAACTGTAGAATTTGCCAGAATTCCCACTGCAGGTCAGGAAAACAGTGCTGTGAACACCGGGGCAGGAACACCATAGTGTCTCCCAAGTATCGGTGTCCCAGCCACCCTGGCTTGCTGTTACTTCTTGAATTTACCAGACCCTCGCTCAGCTGGGACCATGGCAGATACAGCTGCCACCTCTCCACCTGGCTAACTCCAATTCACCTTTCCTCTGAGAGGCTATTTCTGACCCTCCTAGCCAGATAAAACCATCCGTTTATGGCCTCTAAGCCCTTGTACTCCTCTTTTGGAGCCATTATCATAATTAATTTTTCATATACTTGTTATTATTTTTATATGTATTGAACTCTACTACTAGACTGTAAGCTAAAAGGTAGCAAGGACCAGACCTGTCTTTCTCCTCTATTGTAGCCCCACAGTTAGCATAGTGCTGGCGCTCCGCAGGCCCTGAACAACGACTGGATAAATGGGTGGATGAATGGATGGATGGACAGATGGGCTGGCACGCAGGTAGATCTGGAAGACAGGGAGGAACAAAGAAGGAATAAGGCTACCTTTGATTGTTGGTACAATACTTTAATATTACCCAGCTCTCTTTATTCTGACTCAACCCTCACAAAACAATCTCAGATCTTAAAACTGGGGCTTTCCACTGAAGAAAGGATGTGCACACACAGGAGATACTCCTGTTTGCTTGGGAAGCAGGTGTCACAGCAAACTGACACACCTGGCATTCTGGCTTCATATTCAGTGATCATTCTGTAATACCAGGCTGCTCTCTCTGTTCCACAAGTATACTGGCTATGCTGATGACACGAAGTTCCAAGAATCTCTCAGCCCTTAAGGAGCCCTCTAATATCACGATGAAGTCCCTGTGACCAGTGCGTGTGTTGCTAACAGCCCATCAGAGGCCTTGCCTTTTCTCAGCCACAGATCTGCTCTAAGTCAGGTCTTAGATCCTCTTCCCATGCAGTCACACTGCAGATTCAACAAAAACCTTGCCGCAGAGGTTTCGTCAGAGAGAAATGCTTCTTTGTGGACATAGTCTATACACAATGTTCCACGAGCTGCAGTAGCTGTTGAGAAATTGCAATATGCAAATAGATATGCTGCAGTCTATGAGTGTTGCTGGGTAGGGAATCAGGACACCTGAGTATAAAACCCTGGCAAAGTTCCCATGCTCATCCGGAAAGTGGGGAGAATGGACTCAATGATCTCTAACCCTTGGGATGGACCAGCACTGTATCTGATGAGCACAAAGGCCACAGGAGTGCTCACTGCAAAACAGCCCTGTAGCAGGTTTACCCAGAGACAAAGTATAGAAATAGCTAATGGAAGCAACCAGCATCTTTTGAAAATATCAAAAGAATGCTACACATCAATCAGCAAGTAACTTCTGATTTTATTAACAAGCTTCGCAACAGAACGAATTCTAATCTTAGCTATCAGCATCAATGATTACTATACTGGAGCCATTTACAAGAAAGACCAGGGTTTCCTGGTCCCCAGAATGAAACCGGACCTTAACACCCATCACTCCAAAATGAACTCAACTTTTCAAATTTCATAATCAGGAAATTAAAATAACTAAAACCAAGGGAAAATATTACAAATAAGTCTTTTCAATGAATCTCTCTGTTTCCTTACCTCACCTGTGACTCCTCCATTGTATGTCAGAAACCATCCCTTGAGGCAGCCTAAGGTGTGAGAAAAGACACATGAGGAGCCCCAACTTCTCCCATAGCTACACCTTCAACAGTCTAAACTCTCTGAGCTTCCATTTTATCCTCTGCACTTCAAAGCCTACCCCCACCTACCATGCAGAATAAATATGAAGCTGAAAATTTTGGTGTCAAGAGACTTTGTAATGTGTTGGGATATTTTATAATAAAGGGACCTCAGATCCAACCAACAACCTTCTCATTTTATAGATTCAGATCAGTTCCTGGGCACTCATTCAACAAACACATATGGAGCACCTACTACGAGCCAGATGCTATATGCCAGGCACTGAGGACCCGATGGTGACCAAAGCAGCCACAGTGCATGATCTGATGGGACTCTATTATACCACACCAGAGGAGACAGATGTCACCAACAATTACACTGACGAGCACATTGGTACACCCTGCAGGCCTTGCTAACAATTTGGTCTTTTTACTAAGAGAATTTAGAAACCAACGAAGGGGTTTGAGCAGAGGGAATGACATACTCAGATCATCAGGGCAGGAGGAACAAATGCAGACTCTTACTCTGCGAAGCAGTAGGGGAGTCACAAGGAAGTGGCTGTTGGTCACACAGTGTTATTACATCCTACAGCAGGCTGCTTGCTGCGACAGCCTAATGGAGAAACAATCTTCAAATGCTAGTGGACAAAGTGTTAGAGAAATGATGCCTAGAGGGGGAAAAAGAAACAGCCACAGAAAGGACATAAAATAAGAAATATTTTAAAATAGTGAAATTCACTAATTCCATATAATAGAATTTATTGCCACAAAGAGACACAACAAATTCTCCTAAATTTATTAACTTGTTTTCCATAAATATTTAATTACTCAGAAATGTACCAAAAGTACAGATTCCCTTGACCTAGTTATTAAGCTTATACAAGAGTGAGAATTATTGTATCCAATAAACACAAATTTAATTACGTTCATTATTCTTTCTTTCCTCTCCAATAAGATGATCGTAGAGAAACCTTTGACTGTTGAACCAAGCATTTAATTTTCTTCTGATTACTCAAGTAATTGTCTTAAACTTAAAATAAAACCTTATAATAAAATCATTTCAATCCTAAAGAAGGACAGTATCATATTGCATTAGTTCCTATTGCAGACCCATTATTTATGTGGAATCACAGAAGAAAAGAAACAACTGGGGACACCAGCCTTCAGTTCCTAAACTGGCTGAGAGAGGGCCCGCCCTCAAAGTGACTGTCCTCTCCCTCACTGGAGCCCTATGGCTGCCCTACGCTTGCACCTGCACTCCCTACACATGCTGAGTTGTACCCGCCACCCTCCACAGGGCATCCAAAAAGCCCCCCAACATCGGCTATTCTAGCTCACATCGACCAGGTGCTCATGGGGTGTGAGCACTATGCTTAGTCCTGTTCCACAGCACCTCCCTGAAGCCTTCTAAGAGCCATGAGCAGGTAAGTACCATCCACTTCCTGCACTGGTGAGGAACAGGAGTGACCACCTGCCTGAAACCACAGGGCTTGTGAGCGGTGGATCACAACACGAACCCACAACGTCCTGACTTGAGTCAGGGCTTTCAGTGCTGCCCTATCCGCCTCTCTGATGCTCAGGAGATAAATCTTCGGCAAAGAACACAAGGGATTTGAAAGCTCTGCAGAAAAACCGTGGAAGGATTTAATGCTCTGGGTCTTCATGGTCTCTGCTCACCTCAGTAAGTGCAGGTGAGACAAGCCTGACTCATGCCTCCCCACAGGGAAAAGTCCTGGAATTGATTGTTTCAGGTGATTGCTCCTGGTGGTGCTGGGAAATCACCTTTGAGAAGAACTTGTGCAAAAGAAGAAACACTTGTAGACAAACCCATGGCCCTGGATCAACAGGGCCCCTGAGGAATGTTTCATGGACTCCTTGAGCACTTTGTGACTTCATAGCTGCTTTCTTTAATACCTTAGCCATCACCTTCACCTTCACCACCCAAATAGTACCACTCCCCTATACTAGAACCCAGAGAAAATAGCCAAAGAGGTGCTTCTTGCTGTTCCCACAACACTGAGGATAATTAAAATGACAGTGAACACTCTGTGAGCATCAGCTTCCTGTCAGGAACCCTGATAAACATTTGCATTATTTCACTGACTCTTTAACAACAGCCCCAAAGAAGGTAGCACTGCTATCCCCATTGTACATATCAGTAAACTGAGACTCAGAACGGGGAGCATACTTGTCCAAGGTCCCAGAGGCCATAGGGAGAAGAGCTAGGATTTGAACCCAGGTCTACCTGGCTCCAGAGTCTGAATCTTCTTGGCCACTTCACTTGAGGTCCTCCATCACATATGACTTCTCCATCTACCAACCAGCAGCTCCACAAGGGACAGAATGGAGCTCCTTCATCTGCATAGGCCCAGCACCCAGCAAAGGGTTTGGAACAAAGCAGGAGCCCAGCAAGGATGGTGAATGAATGCCACATGAAGGAAGTGATACTTTATCTCTTTCTAAGAAAGTGGCTCCAGAAATGCTCCAGGATGCCCCTCACAGAAGCCAACCTGACCAACTATCTCCTGCCCCTGGTCAAAATTTACAGACCACCTACTCATGTCCCTCAGGTCTGCTCCTCTACAACCCTACCCCAAGGGAAGGGTGAGAAGCCATACTTCTGAGGAAAGGAGCGGTGGGATTCAGCAAGCTAAGCAGTTCACTTTTACACTTGTCCTTTTTTCTGCCTCCCCATCTTATCCTGGAGCATCTGAAGCAAACATTTCTTTCCTCTCCCATCCCTAAGACTTAGTAGGACAAGTAGCACCAGCCATACCCAAAGTCTACAGCTGGTATATGGCACAGTACATGCCTGTCTTGGAATCAGCACTCAGATACTTGGGGAATGAAGTAACAGAGTCCAGAGTCTGGGTTTCACCAGAGACCTGATGACTTATCGATAAGAGTCTGCCAACAACTGGTGCATGACGTGTCTGAGCAGAGATCCATCACAATGTCCACAAGAGCCTATCCTGGAGACTCAGCAACAATGAAAGCAGGAGACTCCCTGCGCAGTAATACGCATGCGACAATGCTCCCATCATGGTGCATAACAATGAAAGTCACTTGTGCCTATCACTGAGTAGGTTTCACAAAGAAGGGAAAATTTGAGTTGGGAAGCCATTCTCAAATCACCAAGGGAGAAGTCATGGTTTCCTGCCTCCATGGCCCCCATACTGGCCACCTCCCCACCATCACACCCACCATGCTGTTTTGTAACCAGTGACTTGTGTGCCTGTCTCCCTGTATAGTATATGAGCATCTCAAGGGCTAGGACTTTGGGCATTCATTCTCCATGGCTCACCCTCAACAGCTAAGTAAATATCTGCTGATGAAGAATAAGAGTCAACTTTAGATTATTAATAACATACCAGCTACCCTTCTTGAGCATCTACTACCACCTGCTATTGCTGCAAGTACTTGCCTTTATGGTCTCATTTCCTCTACACAAAAAAACCAAAAGGCAGATCCTATTATCATTATCCGTTTTATAAATAAGGAAACTAAAACACAGAAAAATTAGGTAAACTGTCTCAAGTAATACAGTAAGTGACAGAGCTGAACTATGAATAATATGTGAATGAAGAATCAATTTTCAATTACCAGTGAACAAATTCCCTTTCCTTTCTCTGTCCTCTGCCTTGAATCCAAATGGGTGGATTACCCTTTAGTCTACTGTTCACTGGGACCAACGCCATTTCTTTCCTAGAGGAGAACAAGGGCTATCTCTTGTTATTCTTCTAAACAATGACTGCTAACCATTACTGAGTGAACATCATTGGTGGTGGGGGGTGGAATGGAGATCAAAATTGTGCTTTCAATATCAGTCAAAAACATTTATTAAGGAGGAACTCTACCTACCAATTGGAACATTTTCCAATGTTGGAACAATTTCCCAAATAGATCAAGTTAATAGATGAAACAGCAAGAGTGTGTGCAGAATGTCATAATTTGTGTGAGAGAAAAAGTATATAATAAACAAAAAAAATGGTAATAGTGTTTGCCTTAGGGAGAAGAACTAGGAACTAGAACCTCAAGGCAAGAAATTTTACATTTGTTCCCTCTTTGAACTACTTGCCTTTAAAAATATCCATGTGTGATTCTGTTTTTAATTTCTTAAAAATAAGATAAAAACATCATTTAAAGAAACCACTTATTGCCAGGCCTTTCCCAAATACTCACATATATATTACTGTAACCATTAAAAATTATTCATGTTTATGTACATAAATGGGATTAACTTAATTTGGGATGAAATAGGACTGTTAAACAACTTTTGTCTTTCATGTTGAGGTTCACTAATTTCACGAATGTTGCAACATTTTTTCTGTGCCAGGCAAAGTGCTAGACAGATATTTTTTAAAGAACTAAAGAACAGCCCAAGCCCTGCGCAGAGCCATTTGCCAGATAGCCTCAGACAAAGGCTAGATTAGCACCTCCCTAAAGGACAGAAGTTTTCCCACTGCAGACACAGCTGATTCTCACAGCCAGTTGGCCTGGAGGTCAAATCCCCCTAGTAGTAACTACAACAATCAAGGCTTAACTACAACAAGACTGCGCACAAAGATCACTAGGGGGTGCACCAAGAAAGCATAAAAAATGCAGAGACAAAGAAACAGGACAAAACTGTCAATGGAGGATATTGAGTTCAGAACCACACTTTTAAGGTCTCTCAAGAACTGTCTAGAAGCCGCCAATAAAGTTATTGAGATCCTCAAGAAATCTAATGAGACCCTCGATGTTGTGATAAAGAACCAACTAGAAATTAAGCATACACGGACTGAAATAACGAATATTATACAGACTCCCAACAGCAGACCAGAGGAACGCAAGAATCAAGGCAAAGATTTGAAATGCGAAGAAGCAAAAAACACCCAACCAGAAAAGCAAAATGAAAAAAGAATCCGAAAATACAAAGATAGTGTAAGGAGCCTCTGGGACAGCTTCAAGCGTACCAACATCAGAATTATAGGGGTGCCAGAAGATGAGAGAGAGCAAGATATTGAAAACCTATTTGAAGAAATAATGACAGAAAACTTCCCCCACCTGGTGAAAGAAATAGACTTACAAGTCCAGGAAGCGCAGAGAACCCCAAACAAAGGGAATCCAAAGAGGACCACACCAAGACACATCATAATTAAAATGCCAAGAGCAAAAGACAAAGAGAGAAGCTTAAAAGCAGCAAGAGAAAGACAGTCAGTTACCTACAAGGGAATACCCATACAACTGTCAGCTGATTTCTCAACAGAAACTTTGCAGGCCAGAAGGGAGTGGCAAGAAATATTCAAAGTGATGAATGCCAAGAACCTACAACCAAGATTACTTTATCCAGCAAAGCTATCATTCAGAATTGAAGGTCAGATAAAGAGCTTCACAGATAAGGAAAAGCTAAAGGAGTTCATCACCACCAAACCAGTATTATATGAAATGCTGAAAGGTATCCTTTAAGAAGAGGAAGAAGAAGAAATAGGTAAAGATACTAATTATGAACAACAAATATGCATCTATCAACAAGTGAATCTAAGAATCAAGTGAATAAACAATCTGATGAACAGAATGAACTGTTGATTATAATAGAATCAGGGGCATAGAAAGGGAATGGACTCACTATTCTTGGGGGGGAAAGGGGTGTGGGAGATGCGGGAAGAGACTGGACAAAAATTGTGCACCTATGGATGAGGACAGTGGGGGAGTAAGGGCAGAGGGTGGGGTGGGAACTGAGTGGAGGGGAGCAATGGGGGGGAAAAAAAGAGGAACAAATGTAATAATCTGAACAATAAAGATTTAATAAAATAAAATTTAAAAAAAAATAAAATAAGTAAATTACAAAAAAAAGAAAAAAAAGAACAGGTCATTAGTTTCCTCCCTCCTGTCTTTCAAGAAAATATGAGGGCATACGAATCAGAATGCTAGAGCTAGGACTACTCTTTTAAAACATATTTTTATTGATTTCAGAGAGGAAGGGAGAGGGAGAGACAGAAACATCGATGGTGACAGAGAATGATCAGCTGCCTCCTGCACGCCCCCTACTGGGGATTGAGCCCAAAACCTGGGCATGTCCCCTGACAGGAAACTGAACTATGACCTGGTTCACAGATCAGAGCTCAACCACTGAGCAACACAGGCGGAGCACTAGGACCACTCTTAATGTTCACATAGCCTAACATTCTCACTCAGCTAAGAAAACGGAGGGAGGCCTGGAGAGGGGAAGGGATTGGACCAGAGTTACATAAGAACTGAAAGCCTCAGAATCACTACCAGTCCTTCTATGCTACACGCTGTTCTGTTGTGTTGAAAGATGGGCAGGCAGGGAGGGCAGAAATGGACCCTAGCATATACTGAGTGCCTACTATATCAGGTGCTTTCACATATTTTAACTCATTTGTTCTTCATAATGAGCTCTCAAGGTAGGCACAATTATCCTCATTTTACAAATAAGGAAACCAAAGCTCTGAGAAGCTAAGAAACTGGTGCATGAGGCTTCAAATGCAGACCTGACTGACTTCCAAACCAGAGGTCTTACCCTCCATACTGCAAAAGAAAATCAATTTTAAAAGGTAGACTGGGCTATGTCACAGAGAACCTCAGAGGCAATATTTCCCATTAATGAAATTTGTCTCTCAACCCTGGATATTATCACTGCAATAATAACCATCAAAAAGCCATCCCCTCGTTATCCAACACAGGTCCCAGCTCTTGTGTGCCACCACGTTTGGATTTTCCTTTTAACCCACAGAGCGTGATGGTTATCCAGAGGGCACCAATCTCTGACAGCCATTTACAGTTTCTGCCGGGACAGAACAGAACCACTCACACACGCTGCTGCTAGACCGTATGGGTACCTGCCACCTGAGCAGAAACCAGAGTAAGGACCCAACCAACCATGAGATGCCCTTCCCATGATGCCACTAGGTCACCAACACAAAACTGGTGGTAGTGAGAGAAGCCAGCACCAGGGTGGTTGGTCCCCAAAAGTCCCCTATCTTCTAAAGCAGTGGTTCTCAACCTTCTGGCCCTTTAAATACAGTTCCTCATGTTGTGACCCAACCATAAAATTATTTTCATTGCTACTTCATAACTGTAATGTTGCTACTGTTATGAATCGTAATGTAAATATCTGATACGCAGATGGTCTTAGGCGACCCCTGCGAATGGGTCATTCGACCGCCAAAGGGGTCGCGACCCACAGGTTGAGAACCACTGTAATCTAAAGTGAAGACAAATGCAGACCAATAGAGGAGAAGCCTCCTCCTGCCTTCTCTGCTGGCCATGCAACAAGGTGGGAAGAATTACAGTTCGGATTGGTCTAACTGCCAGGGAGTAAAGGTCACACAGGAGGGCGGCCCATCATCTAATTCTTTTCGCCCCATCATCTTGCTTTCTTCTCTCTGTCGCTGTAGGAACCTAATTCCCCTTTCAGTGTGGTAAAATCAGAGTTTGTACTGGAATCAGGACGGGGAATTCCATAAGGCTCAAGCCTAAGCTTCATGCTCCAGTTCAGAGTCCTCACTGGAGTTGGGGTCTAAAGGTCAGCAAACAATGAAATCCCCCCCCCACCCCCACCCCTTTCCTCCAGCCACTGTACCCTGCCAGGGCTGCCTCCCTCGGAGCCTGACAGGGAGGAGCAGTCATCTTTTGGGGGTTTCCTACCACAAGCCGCATCCCAAACTCAAACAAGAAAATGACCTAGAAATCTCCTCCTCTTCAGACCCCCCCCCCCCCCCGTTCCCGAATCCGGCCTGCCCATCAACACAGACAAGAGACTCATAACTTTACTGGGATGTGCTCGCTCAGTAAGCACAGCTCCATCCTGTCCTCACAAGGCCCCTGGGAGGCACGCAAGGCACGTACCATGATGCTCGTTTTGCGAAAGAGAAAAGGACTCTCCAAGGTAACACCGAGGAAAAGGCCTCTGAACCCTCATTCCTGTTCTGCCCCCTGACCAGGCTGCCGTAGCGGGCGTGTGGAGACCACCCCTGTTAAGATTTCCAGCAGCTTCTGGGATCAGGAGCCAGCAAGCCAGGACCCTGCAAGTTTCACACCAACTAGTCTGCAAGCACACACACTTCTCAACAGCTGCTCATCGAATGAAAGACACACACACACACACACACACACACACACCCCGAATCTAGGCATGGCCCCTGCAACAGCAACAGGAAAAGTCCCCGAGATGTGAAAAATGGCAAGTCCCACTTACGGCATGGCGATGCACAGGGGGGGCCGCCAGCCTAAGTAACCAGGGCAGCTGAGACCCAAGTTCGACTCGGGAAAAGCCCAGGGAGGCCTGGCAGGCCCTTCTGGCCCAGAGGCACCCCTCGAAGCCCCCAGAACCCTCGGAAAGCCCAAAACTCCTGCTGCCACCCGAACCCTGCGGGACAGCGGGGAAGGCGGCACTCCCTTCTCCAGGGACCACTCACCTCGGCCCGCTCCTCACCTGGAGCCCCGCTTCCGGACCAGCGACCACTCAGGCCCCGCCCCGCGCCCGCAGGTCTCCCGAGCCCCGCCCCCTGCACCTGTGGTTCCCTCCGGCACCAGCCCTCCGGCCGCTTCGGCCTCACTTCGCAACCACCTCCCACCGGCAAACCAGGGGGCCCATCTGCCCCTCCACCCCACGCCCCTCTTGCAGCCCCTCAGCCCCACCGAACTGCCTCCGCACCTAAAGGTGGGCCTTCCCCCATCTCCGTCCCTGCGCCCGCTGCCCTTCAAACCAAGCTCCAACCAGACCGGCGCACCGAAGGGCCCCGACCCCGGCCCTGCGCCCGTAAACCCGCCCGACAGAACCCCAACCCCGGGCCCGCCTCCCGCGCCGAGGCCCCTCCCGCGCCGAGGCCCCTCCCGGTCCAGCGGCCCCTCCAGGTCCCGCCTCCCGCACCTGCAGCTCCCTCCAGCCCGGCCCTCAGGGCCCCGCCCCGCCCGCGGGCCGCTCTTCTCACCGCCCGCTCTCGCCGCCGCTGCCGCCGCAGTCACGGCCGGTCACCTTGACGCGGGCCGCAGTGGCTGCCGCCGCCTCCTCATGGCCCTGGGAGCGGCCCAGGCGGCAGCGGCGCCTTCGCTCGGAGGCCGGGGCCGGGCCGGGCCGGGGCCGGGCCGGGCGCAGCTGGAGCGCAGGCCGTCGCGGGAGCGGAGCGGGTGCCCAGCCGCAGTAGAAACCGTCCGCTCCTAGACCTGAGCGGCGGGCCGCCCAGCCAATCGGTGGATAGCTCTCGACCAGCTCCCCCAATCAGCTGGTCGCAAAGGCGGAGACACGCAAAGCGGCCGGCTGGGCGCGCCAGTGCGCAGCCGCTGCAGCCGTGGTCCTCTCTGGACTCGGCCTCTGCTCCAGGCGGTGGACTCTCATCGGCCCCTGGGCTGCCCGCACACCCGCCTCACAGCCCCGCCACGCCCATCCCCTTCCTAGAAATAGACCTCGCATGTCGCTCTCCATAGAGCGTTCCAGGCCTCAAGCAAATTCCCCTAAAATCCCCACCTAGGATTTACCGTTTGCAACAAAAAAATGGTTTTGTGAGAGACACCTTAATGCCCATTCTTTACAACTCGGAGGCAGGCACAGAACACAGAACGTCAGAGCCATAGGAAACCTCAAAGAGCCTCCAGTTCAACCACTTATTTTATAGCTGGGCAAAATAAGCCCCATGAGGCCAAGGGACTTGCCCCAGACCACACGGGTGCAAAACGGGGGAATGAGCCTGTCTCCTGTCTCCCTGCTCCCAAATCCTTCACTCAGTGCCAGGTGCCAGGAGGTGAACAGAGAGGTTACGTCATTTGTTTTAAGTCGCAGAGATGATAAGTTGCAAACAGGTCAATGAAGTCTTGGAAATCTGGAAAAATACACACACACACACACACAACCAAACCTCTGTTCTGCCTCCCAGTGAAGGGGGGCTCTAGGTCCGGCCTTCCTCTGAATGATTCTTGGACACATCGACAAATAGAACGTCATTTAAAAAATTTTTAAATTCATTTTACAATAACATCAGAGTATGGATAGATTTGGTAACTGTGCTTCTGAAAGCTGGTGGAAGAAAAATAGAGAGGAACAAATGAGAAAGAAGAGACATAAAATCAATTGAAATTAAGTCGTTTCTAAGTCTTCAGAGATCTCTGCGGAAATTTTCTGCCATGTCGCATTAAAAAATGAATAATCATCAAAGAAGATAATAAAGTATCGCCCACTGTTAAAGCGTGTGGTGCTGGTGGCGTGGGCAGCTCTCGGCATCTCCCGAGTCACTCCCAAAGAGGGAAGGACCTTCTGAGCCACAGGTGGAGAGAAGAGTAGGAGAAGTCACCACCAGGGATCCTCCAGGCCAGCTGCCTCCGCACAGATTTGTACTTCGTGGAGAGCCAAGCTTTGGGACAGTTCAAGGAGCTATTTTCATTAGCGGTGCTGATCAACAAGGCCCCCATAACCCCTACCTTGTAATGTCCACGGCCTTGTGTGATCCCCTTCACTGAGTGTGGGAGGTTTCACAATCATGAATGTGATTATGTTACATAAAATTATAACCCGTCATGCTATTAGACTCTTTTGCTGGCTTTGAAGACGCAAGTTGCCATGTAGTGAGCTGCTCGATGGAGATGATCACTCAGTAAGGAGTCTCTGGCCAATAGCCAGCAAGAAACCCGGGCCCTCCATGCAGCTGCCTGCAGGAACCGAATGATGCCAACAATCATCTGAGCTCAGACACAGATCCTTGCCATCCAGCCTCAGATGAGTCTGCATCCCTGGCCAGCACCTGGAGATCCTTGTGAGATCCTGAGGCAGAGGGCCCAGCTACGCTGTGCCAGACGCTTGACACACAGAAATGGAGATAAGTGCATGTTGTTTTAAGCGCTAAGTTTGTGATAAAACTGTTACCTAGCAACAGATGACTAATACAGAGGCACGACCCACCCTATTCTGGTGCCCAAGAGACAGCTTCTGTGCAGAGGCCACCAAGCCCCAGGTGCAACAAGGATTCTAGAATGTAGTGCTCCTCCAGATCCTGGGGCTCAGGAGACAGAGGCGAGGATATACAAAAGGACACATCACTGGGATACAGATAACAGTGGCAATAGTGCGGTGCCCCCAAGGCAACCCATCAACATGGGCAGCTGGGGGAAACTGGAAGAACAGGAGTGGAGAGTGAAATTTTCAATGTGGTCAGTTCCTGGAAATAATGTTGGCTTCGCCACTTCCCAGCCAGGTGGCCTTCCACAAGGGTCCAAACCTCTCTAAACCTGTTTTCTCAGTCATACGGATGTAACCATCCGAGTGCCTACCATGTAAGGTTCTCCTGAGAAAGTGAGTTAGCCCTCTAGTGGCCATGAGAATGCACCTTGCAGACCTCCAACTGTTGGGAGCTCACTTGACCAAGGGCCCAGCTACTGATCTCTGAAACCCATAACGCACTTGCACTGAGGCAAGACTACACATGGGCTGCACCCAATGCCAGACATGGCGGGAACTCTAAGGTGGACAGGTCCCTGGGTGATAATGGGACTCCTCTGACGATTTCCACACACTACCTTCCCTGCCCTTCTTCACTTAGAGTCAGGTTTGCATCACAGTCTGGTGGTTCTCTCAACCCTCTTCAGCTCCCTGACCATTTATTTCCCTATGTTGAATTCTGTGTGGCATCTGCTTCCCCCTCCTATGTGCTCCCATGTATCATCACAGAGTCTGGATGCTTAGGAGAACTCCATTTCCCAGCATTCCTTGCTACAAAGGTTACTAGTTAAAGTCCACCACTGAAAAGTACAGTCGACTCTTGTTACTTGCAGTAGTTATGCCCTATCAAGTCATTGTGAACACTAATTAAACCATTGTTCCTAGGGAACATACAGGGTTAGGTTCCTGTGAGGCTCTGCACAACATCATTGGGAATCAATCAAAACATAACTTTGTTTTATGTGTGCTTCTGTTTAAAGACACCTTAATATATATTGTTGATTCCTTAACATTGAACTCACGACCAACAGCTCTCTAACTCATGCCAAAACCAAGTTTATCTAACACATGCGTTTCCTCTGTAAGGCACCTCACAGCCTTCCTTTGCTTGGGATCACTAGACAGCACTTCAGCACTGAGCCTGCGGGTCAGAGAAATCACCAACAAAAAAAACCTCAAAAATACAAAAAATGTGGCATTCAATAGGTTGCTAAAAGGACACTTGTTTACAGTATGAGAGTTTGTTTGACCTCTGCTGGGAATGTGGTACATCAGCACCTGATACTTCATGAGGAAAATATTTCCACAAGTAAAATTGTGGACAGAGAAGAGCTGGGTCTACCTTCAGGGTGAAAAACTCTAACACTCACAGTGCCTGCAGCAGTATGTGAATGCAGTTGGAAGTGGGGCCATACAACACAGCCAGCGTGGGGGCAGGAGGTCCCTGGAGACCCATTCTGGGAATAGGAGGACCATGCAGTGGAGGGAAAGAAGGCAATGAGTAGTTTCGTTATGGAACACCTAACAGCATTCCCATTTCACCAGAAGCCTAGCCAGGGTCCAGCAGGCAAGAAGGGGTGAGTGAGGCCAGAGTGTGGGGAGGCAGTTGTGTTGAAAGGATAGAGAGGAAGTGATAGGAAGCCAGCAAATGGCCCCTCTGCAAAGATGATACATACAAGACAAGAACCTCTTTGCCCAGCTGAGTTAGCACCAGTGCCGGGAGGCTAGGAAAGCCCAAGTGCCCTGGAGAGAAGAATGGACCATCCAGGGAGAGGATGCTCATGGAGGGAACGGTGTGAGGCCTCAGGAAATTCAGACGCCAGGGTCCATTCTCAGGGCCCAGAGCTCCCACATTCAAGGTCCCTTTCGAGTCTCACTAATATTTGGAGATGTAAGGGGAGAAAGGGAAGGAGCTGAGGGGTTAAAAAAAATAACAGAAAACCTGAAAACAGCTCCAGGGAGCTGGATGTGCGATGACTAGAATGTCTGGCAGAGACAGGCTACTTAAAATAACAGTCCCACAAAAGTAATTTGTTTGCCAAAGAAGTGTTCTTCCAAGTTATGGATTCCACCACCTCAATTCCAACAAAATTCTGTCGGAAACATGTCTCATAATAATGTTTGTGAAAACCCCGGAGTAGAGGGAGGTGGGCAGACAGATGTCATGGCCCAGCGGATGGGAAAAATAGCCCAGAGTCACATTAAGTCTAGGAAAGCCCAAGAGAGGCCTTGGAGCCGGGACTGCTGTCATTGCCTGTTTGCAGTGTGCTGGGGTCCTGTGGAGAAGAACCAAGAACCAAGAGCCTAACTCCAGGCGGGTGGCTTTTGTGCTCGGAGGAGGAGGGACTTTCTAGCATGGACAGCTGTCAACTATGCAGTCCCTTGGGAGGCAGCCAGTTTCCACAAGCAGGTAGAAACTGGGGCTTACTTCCATGGACTACTGCAGCAGTCCCAGCATTGGGAGGCAGGGAGTAGAGAGCCTGGGTGGTCCCTTCCCACTCCTACGAGAGTGGAAGGGTCTTTCCCTCCCCTGTTAAGCACTCTGGGAAAGGGGGAGCAATTCAGAATGATTTATCCTCCAATTTGCACATTTTAGAGAACACACACACACACTCACATGGCACCTGAAGGTGGCACAAACTTGCAATCCATTCTAGCTCAGAGGGTTGGGCCACTCATGAGTACGACAGGGGCAGATCTTGCACTGGGACACAAAGAAGAATGCCCAAGGGCTGATCAGAGTGCCAAGGCCGAGGCCAAAAGGGATGAAGAAATGTGTTGAGTGCCAGGACCTCACTGTCTCCCCAGCAACGCTTGGGGTGGGCTTGTCTACATAGTTGGAGGAGACAGCACAGCCACCAGCAACACCGAGCTGGCCGCCTCTAAGGGGAATGTCGCTCTCCCCTAGAGGACCAGCCAGACTGATCAGAGCCGAGCTCCATTAGGGCAGAGGCAGGAGCAAAAGAAGTCCTAGTAAGCAACCTCTTTCGAAGATGAGGGCAGGGACCTAATTGCTGTCTGAGTTGGAGAGGAAAGGGAGGCAGTTCTGGCCTGCTGTCCCAGGCAGGTTACCCGGGGCTGACTGCATTATACCTCTAGCCCAGCTTCGCACAGGAATCACCCAGAGAGGGCTCCAAGGCACTCCCCCAGGTTGTAATGTCCCCCAACATTTGTTTCCTTGGAGGTGGCCTCTTTTTAACACCTGTGTTCTGAGAAAATTGAGCCCTATTTGCTGACAAAAGGTATGCAAGTTAGTCCTGGTGTGAGAAACAAAAAGAAAACATCATGTGAGATGTTTAAGTCATTGAGGCTTGAGGAAATGGTCCAGGAAACAGAGGTGAAGACCAGCAAGCAATAAGGGATTGGTGATGGTCCTTTACATTATAAAGGATACCATAAACATCCCTAAAGCCAGGCGGGCTTGGCCAGCTGTATGTATTGTAATTGGAAGAAACAAAAATGAAGACAGACCATGACTTCAGGACCAATGGAAAGAGCCAGCTACTGCCAAGGGCCTTCGCCAGCAATACATCTGCTCAACTGCACATCAGGTTTGACTCAGTGTGTCTGCTTCCGGTGGCTGGACACCAGGTCTCCAGACTGGCAAGTCAGTGCACTTTCTCCATCATACCCTTGAGTACCTCAGAGTCCCCAGGCCCCCAGCTGGCAAGTGAAGCTGGTTCCTACATGACCTCTTGCACTGTGCACCAGCTCACTGCCCACTCACCTATATAGAAGAAACCCTAGTGAGAAGGAAGAGACCTGGTTTTACACCAAGGAGCAAGCCGGCTCTAGCAGCGTAGAAGCCAGGTTTGATCCCCACCCACTTCCCAGGCAACAGTCCTGCTCAACCCTCCCAGAACACATGCATTTGCTCATTCATTCAGTCCTTAATGTGTACCTGCTGTGGTGACAGATCCTGTGCTAAGGATTTATAGGTGGGGGAAACAGTCTGGGGTCCTTTCTGTCATGGAACTTACGGGCTAGGAGAAACATCTATACTAATAAAAGGGTAATATGCTAATTAGAGTGGACATCTTCCAACGTCCATCCGGACAAAGCCACAGCGGCTGCGAGGCCTGGGGCTCAGGCAGCCGTGGGCTCAGGCAGCTGTGAGCCCCGGTGGCTTCAAGGCCTAGGGCTCAGGCAGCAATGGGGTGATGGGGGTGGCACCTTCCCCTGATCGGCCTGGTCGCCTTCCACAGAGGGAGGCCAGACTGCAGCTTAGGCCCACTCCCCGGGGAGAGCGGGTCTAAGCTGTCAGTAAGACATCCCCTGAGAGCTCCCGGACTGTGAAAGGGGGCAGGTTGGGCAGAGGGACCCCCCATTGCACAAATTTTCATGCACCGGGCCTCTAGTCCTATATAATACAAGGCTAATATGCAATTGACCCAATGGTAGAATGACTGTCACTATGACACGCACTGACCACCAGGGAGCAGATGCTCAATGCAAAAACTGCCCCCTGGTGGTCAGTGCGCTCCCACAGGGCAAGCGCAGCGGTGGTGGTGGGAGCCTCTCCTGCCTCCGCAGCAGCGCAGCGCTAAGGATGTCCAACTGTGAGAAGGCCTGCTGAGAGACCGCCCCCCCCACCCCCCCCACCCCGTGTACGGTTTTTGTGCACCGGGCCTCTAGTTAATTGAATATTCTCACTAGTCAATATACAATTACCAATTGAAGTAAGTGTTCTGAAGGACAGGTACCCAGCTCAATAAAAGTCTCTGTTAAAGGGGCCTGACCTGGAAAGGCTGCTGTGGGAAGGGAACCCTCGCTGAGCTGAGAACTGAAGAGGAGTTACAGACTGAGGGAGAAGTTGGAGACGGCAAGTAGAGTTCCAAGCCCTCTGGCAGGAGAACAAGACACATTCAAAGGAGCCAAAGGGTACTTACGCAGGCCAGTGGGGAGATGATTCACAGGGATTCGCCTGGGGACGCCTGAGGACACACTGGGCCCCTGAAAACCCAGTCTTGGCCACACAAAAGCAAGGTCAGAAACAGACCAGCTTCCTTCTCCTCTTCCCAGCACCGCAGTGGCACAAGAGCGTTTATGAAATCCTAACCTTTCGAAAACGGTGGTTACAGAAACTATGGCATTGCGGATGTTTGTTAGTGAAGAGGGGCAGACACAGAGCGAGACCACAGCACGTTTGCTCTAGCAGCATTTTTATTTACAAACAGCAATTTCCATGGACTTTATTTATACCATAAAAAAGCCATTTACAAGCAAGAAACAAGAATTCAGAACAAAATTAAGCAGCACTGAAATATTCATGTCACAAATCTGAAACAAAATGAATACAAGAGTAAAATATCATTTGAATAAATAAGTCTTAAATTCATGCTATAAAATAATCCTTAATGGCAAGTTACTAGTTGATACAGCATCCGCTTAGCTAGCTTCATTTACTTCATGTGGTGATGAAGTGTGGAGTTGTGAGGTTACCAGTTTATATTGCAAGATAATGACACTGTTAAGTCATTCAAATTGCTCAACCATTTATAACGGAAAAAAAGTTAGCCCTACTAATAAAAGTGGTGAGAGAGATAGATGGTTTTCACATTAGGAAAATGGTCATTCTCAAAGAAACTAGGTAAGTTTACCTTTTACTATAGTCAGGGCAGCAACCAAAGGCTTGGGCAGCAAGTCCAATGGTTGAATTCACAGCATACTTGTCACTGAGGGGCAGCAAAAGGTCCATGTACTGAATCTGCTGCAAGGCTCACTCCAGGACTTGATCAAGAACTACAACAGCCCTGTCTGTGCAGACCCAGAGAACACAGGTTCTCTTCCGGGCCAAGAGGTCAAGCACTGGGCAGAAACAGTGGAAACACCCTGGCACTTACTGAAAAAGACGTATGTGGCGTGTGACAACCATTACAAATTTGGAACAATGTGAATGACTCCTCTGAACTCTTAGTTCAGTTGCACTGAGTAATATGAAATCTATGATTTATGAACTAGATAGTTTCATATAAAGAATTTACATAGTTCCCCAATACTTTCATATATAAAATTTAATAAATAACCCTGACCAGTCTAGAAGCACCATTCAAGGGGCGTGTGCCCTTGGAAAATAGTTTAGGTGTTGCATATTTGAGTCCCTTTCAGTGGAGGCTTCACAGGAAACCATCACAGAATTTAACAACAACGACGACGACAATAACAAAATCACAGTAACTAATAGAAAAGGTTGTTAAAATAAAATACACTGATTTCTTTAAAGTAAAGCTCATTCACATAGATGACTTCCTCCTCAGCCCTTGTTTTGTGTTCCTGTAAATTCTTCCTAGAGCCTAGGCTGTAAAAACAAAAGCAAAAACAAAACCACAGGCAAAAAAATATGCAGGCCTATGGTCTGGGCTAAGGGGAAACAAAGACTTGGTTATAACTGCTATCGTTAGAAAAGACACCGACTCATGCTCTGGAAGATTGAAAATGATCAATTTAGTTCTACAGTATATTCTGCTTAACAGTGAACCGACAGTATCCTTTCTCTGCTGTTTTTAAAAAAAACCCACACACACACACACACAAAAAAAAAAACCCCCCCACACACACACACACAAAACCTGCCAAGGCAGGGTCAACTGGGAGGTTTTTCCCGCTGACCAAAAATTAACTTGTCTTCATATACTATATTTACACATATAATTTCTAAATGTATTTACAGCTTTAGTAGAAATTAGAGGGTAGAGAACTGATTAGAATGAAAATAACTGTTTAGAACCACAAACAGTACAAGTATAAAAGTGTTTTCACAGTTTGTAATAACAGGTAAAACCCTATAGGAAAGGACACTGTCGCTGTCTTCACATTGCCTGTGTATGGAAAAGGTAGCTCAAGAAGAGACTCAATTATGAACAGACCTAGGTGAACTCAGGATATATTTTACTGTAAAAGATTTCTTCACATATCACTTTTATCTTAATTGATTTCTGCATTTGTTATAAATGAAACATCTAATCTAAAACTGTACAGAAATAGGGACTTTGCTTTCCAAAAGGAGTTACACGGCGTACTTCGTCTGTGGAGACGTGAGGTGAACTTCGGGGAGAGAATGTTTCTGTTCTGTGGTCCCGTTAATCCTCCTGGCACATCCTCATGTGACAAGGCACAAGTATTGCTGCTGCCCGATCTGAATGGAGTCATCTTTCACCCGCCACGCACACTGAGAAGCACGGCAGCGCACACGCTCAGAGGCGACGGCTGCGTGCTGGCCTCCGCGCTGCCTCCCTCGAAGCCCTGTGGAACCTTACAGTACTGTGTTATGGCTTGAGAATTCTTTCTTAACACTGCTAGCAGTGGAAAGGGTAAAGTGTTAGCAACATGAATGGGAGCAAGTGGAACTTGCAAAATGTGGAATTATGATTACTCGAGGGAAACTCAATCAATTTTCTGCCCCTTAACAGTCCCATTACAATGTTTGAACCTGAACTGTACAATCAAAGCAATGTATATTTTTGTCAAAGACAATTTTGGATAAGTCACTCTTTGGTAAACTCAAACCAGATAAACAAACTGACATATACAAAGAACTCCGTGTAAAGAACATTCAGACAGACACGGAGACAAGAACTAGGACACTGGAGGCGCCCGCCCAAAGTGTCTCCCCTCCTACCTGGTCTTTCTGATCAGTCACAAAATGCTCTGGGGGCCTCCCAGAAGGCCCCAAGCCTGAGTGAAAGGAGGTGCCTTCCCTGAGCCTCACCTCTCATGTCCTCGATTTGGGAATTTCTTGCCACCAACCTAATTTTGTATCACAAAACAATTTTTTTGCATTTCATTCTTAAAAAAAAAAAAAAAAAAAATCAAAGCCAAACTGATTCATGTAAGGAAACATAAATCACAAACATTTACCTGAAGCCCCAGGACATAGTTAAGTGGGTAAACACTGGGTGCCAGCCTCCCCTGCGGCGCACCGCTTTGACGGGGTTGAGCAAGTGCTGCAGGGAGAGACGGGCCCCTTACTTAGGCAGTTCGACAGGAAAAAGGCATACGATACCCGATTTAGCAAGAGCTGCTCCCGGAGCAGCAGGACTCGAGCGGAACTGTACGTAGTAACACTGATGTGGAGCGCAGCAGCAGCAGCCACGTGAACAGATCCGTGTGCTAAGGAGATGCCGCTGCACAGCCACCGCCCCTGGGACTGTCGCACACAGGGGCTTGAATGACTCATTTTTTCTCAAAATAACCCCCACAAAACAAAAAAATAATCCCCAAACCCCCACCGTTCTTGGTATTTTAAGAGTCAAAAAAGCATGGAAAACCAGCAAACATCTGTTTTTGTTTTCCTTTAACTCTTAGCCTCTGAGGTTGCCACTTCGTTTGTTTTGTCTCAGGTGGTTTGTGCTGTTCTCCCAAGGAGACGACCTCGCGAGTTTCAGAGCCAAGGCTCTCAGGCCGAGTGTATGGAGCGCTGACCTCCCACTCGCAGCCTTCAGCACAAACCCATCACCAAATTACTGTCAGAGGTTACAGTACCAAAGCAATCTTGTAAAGCCCATGGGTGGACAAAATATAGAACTGAAGACAGTTCCTAAAGCACTAATAAAATATTATTCAACAGGACTCAGGTATGTTTTCATACAGTAATGTGTTTGCCAGCACATGTTTTTGAGGTCTCTTTTCAAGCTAGAAACTCAAGAGAGGGAAAAAACTGAAATTCACTATTCCCCTTAGATTTCACATTTTCTACAACTATACTGACCTAAAAGATACATAACATAAAGATAGCACCACGTGACCAAAAAAATAAATGGTGACACACACAGATTTGGTGACACACAGAGGCTCTCAGAGGGCTTGTTAACTGTTGGTTTCTTTAAGCAGGAAACACTGAGAGTGGGGGAGCCACGGAGGCTCTCGTTAGCACACACAATCCTAAGACAGATATATTGCTTGCAATTCCCATAGAGTATATCTTTACAAAAGTACAAATTCCAAGTTGTGCAGTTTCCCTGGGAACTGCATGTAGAAAAAGTTGCTGTGCACCTGAACTGGCTGTTTGAAAAGAGAAAGAAGAAAAAATAAAACCCTACAACACTGCTTGGAAAATATTGTAGACAGAACTACAAATCCCTTTCCTTTAGTGCGAGTAGTAACTCACGGTAGAGTGATTCGCTTTAGTTACCTGGTGTGTATGTTTCTACAGTACGGAATGAAGGTAGATTCGGAGGCCAGTAAAAACACTGAAAACCACGGCTCCTTTGGGGCTGGCTAATAAAACACTACAATATGTAAAAAGGGTCAGCACCACGGGTCATCCAGCTTACCCACTGGACAACTAACAAAAATTCCAAATGGTTTCCAACCAGAGTTGAATAGGTTTTATGGCATTTGGTTTATGTATTTGTTATGAAGCAGAGCTATGAACACTGTGATTTGCTTTGCTTGCTTTTGGACACAATAATTAATGTATATGAAAACCTATTAACATTCTTTTCTAAGGGAAATAAAGGGGCAAAACCCTAACGTATTAGGTAGGGATGACAGAGTCAAAAGCCCTGTTCACATTGTATTAAATTATATATTCCTCTTACATTCACCTCAACCAGAATAAAACCAAATTTGAGAATGTATATATATACTATATATATAATAATCACTTTATTATATATATATATAAATTGTCTAGCTATTCCGTAAAAGTAATTTTAAATTAGAAAAGGTTACCCATTTGTATCGGCTGATGGCACCCTAGTCTCTCCATGGAGACGCCCTGGCGCCAGTGCGTGATGGCCCAGCGAGAGTATGCCTCTTGGCAGAGAATACAGGGTCAACCAGTTGGCATAGCTAAGTCACTGGCAGATTTTGGATTAAGAGTTCAGCCAAAGAGGAATACTGTCAGCCTGTGTTTTCCCTGGATATGATGCCCTTCATGCTTTGAGCTCCTTGGGGAAGGGAGGATGGAAGAAGAATAAACACAATGAAGTGTTCCTTCCAGAACCCTTAGAAAAACTGCCAAGAGACCAAGAGATTTCCAGATGGTTGGGAAAACTAAAGATTACAACAAAGCAAATCACAAATATGCATGGATTAATGTGCTTTGTTTGGGTGCACTTCTTTACCATCTTAATCAGGAGCATCGGACACTGTATGAATTTCCATCCGGGAATCTAGGGCCATCTCGGAGGCTGATGGGTCATTTTCTAGTTTCTGTTCCCCGTACACATCTGTTCTCTCAGGGGACTCGATGCGACTCCTGACTTCAGCTACTCCTGGGTGGTTTTTCCGCAGGTGCTGGTTGAGGGTACCTTGGAATGGAAAGCACTTCCCGCAGATCTCACAGCGGAATGGTTTATCATCAGTGTGGCCCCGGATGTGGTACTCCAGCTGGTCCTTTCGCGTGTACTTCTTCCCGCAGAACTTGCACACGAAGGGGGTGATTCCCATATGGAGTCGCATATGCCTGTCAAGGCTTCCTTTCTGGTTGAAGGACTTTCCACAGTAAATGCAGATGAGCCTCTCGTTGTAGGGGTACCAGTGACCTCTTGCACTCCTCTCCCGGGGACTGCTCTCGTACCCAGGGTTATTCATCACAGCTTCACCGTCTGAACCCTGCACCAAGCCCTGGAGATCACTGTGCAGGTGCACAGACAAAGCCCGTTTTTGGCGGGCCCGTCCTCCTCGGAAACAGCTCAGCATGGACCTGGATGGGCTGGAATTACTCAAACTTCCAAAAGCTTCTGACACGCTGGCTGGCTGTGAGGCCGCCTGGGAAAAGGAGTATGCGTGTTGGAGCACAGAACCATAGGAACCCACATTCACCGCCACAACTTGTTCCCCATCAACCATCTCAGTGTGGTAGCCGTCGTCTCCCAGAGAGGAACTGTCGGAACAGCTGGGCCGGTCTGACTTCTCCATCTTCACCTTCACCTCAGTGATCTGGCTCTCCCTCACCAGAAGGTCCCCTTGATCATGGTCCCCCTCTATCTGAATCTCGTACTCGGAAACACTCCCGCTGCTCCCTCGGTCTGAGTGCCCTTCCTCCTGTAGGCGGCTGCGCAAAGCTTTGCTGGGCGTCGTCTCCATCCGAAGATCACTGCTTGTGGTGGGCTGCCGTCCCTGAGAGCAATATGGGGGAGAGATCTCAACTGGGTTGGCAAAGAAGCCGCCATCTTTAACTCCATTCTGACTCTCTGGAGTCTCTTCAGCACCAACGGTAACAGAGTCAACATCGCCAACACTGATCTTTGAATGGATGCTCTCTAGGATCTGGGTGCACTTGTCGATGACACACTGCATCTGAAGAAAGCTCGCTGCCGTCAGAAAACTGACAACATCCTTCAGCTGCAAGGACATTCTTCCAGTGTAACAAAATGAAAGCAACTGTTCAAACACATTGGGATTTTTAATCACCGATATTGACAAGCCACTCATGGTACTTAATGCTGAATGGTCCCGGAAATATGGGGAGCTGGCAGCAAGGACTGCTTTGTGGGCTCGGAATGGCTGACCCTGAATGTGGACAATGATGTCACACAGCTTCCCTTGTAGGCGGAGTTCATTTAGCTGGCTCAGAACGGTGCTGCTGTACTCGGGCACATCAAACTGAATGAAACTGCTGCTGTCCATTGCTACTGACATGAGGCGCAATCTGTGGAAAGAGAGAGTTTCATATTCACCAATGACTTCTCACCAGTACAAGCAGCAGAAGCACAAACTGGCAAAACAGCGCCACCGCCACTGTAGCTACTGCACCTCCCAGGCTCGGCCTGGGCATTCTTCCTCTTACTCATTTTTACTCTTTCATGTCTTGGTTAATTCACCTAAAGTCAAGTAACCAAATGATCGATTAGCTCAGTACCCTAACTGCCAAACTTTCATCTTAATCAAAATTAAAATATGCTACACATAGTAGGGCTATTTCAGCTCTGACTGAGCATTTAGTCTCATTTTAGAAAAAATATTTCCCTGTTTCACCTAGTTTTGAGGATTCTGTAAAAATTAAAATTCATCTAAATAATGTTCTGCCTTATTTGTATACTAGGGGTACCGGTTAATAATGCAGATTTTTTCAATAGATGGAGTTACACATATGTTGATATATATGCGATTTGATATGTATGCTATTTTGTTGTATTGACAACAAGCTTCAAAACTTCATATGTCAAAGTTTCTAAAGGTGTTATCATAGATATATTTTTAAAATATATTTTGATTTTTTACAGAGAGGAAGGGAGAGGGATAGAGAGTTAGAAACATCCATGAGAGAGAAACATCCATCAGCTGCCTCCTGCACTCCCCCCACTCCCCCCACTGGGGATGTGCCCGCAACCAAGGTACATGCCCTTGACCAGAACCGAACCTGGGACCCTTCAGTCTGCAGGCCGATGCTCTATCCACTGAGCCAAACCAGTCAAGGCAACATCATAGATATTTTTACGCTTAAAAATGTCAAATTTTGTGCCAAAAAAAGCATTTGTGGGAAGTTTTAATTCATTATTTTGAAGGAAAGTGCTGCTGAAAGTGATCATATACTTCGGGAAGCTTATGGTGAACATGCTCCATCTCAGGATACTTGTGAGCGCGGGTTTAAACGCTTTTAAAGGGATGATTTCAATGTGAAAGACAAGGAACGTCCAGGTCAATCTGAACCCCGCTTTGATCGTAAAGCGACCAGAATGGGCCAGAAGACACGGCAAAGTAATTCTGCTTCATGATGATGCACCATCACACACTTCAAAACCAGTTAAAGACACATTAAAGGATCTTGTCTGGGAAGTATGAACCCACCCACCGTGTTCACCAGCCCTTGCTCCTTCAGATTCCCACTTGTTCTGATCGATGGCACACGCACTTCCTGAGCAGCACTTCAAAATGTACGAAGAAGTGGAAAATTGGGTCTCTGAATGGTTTGCGTCAAAACAAGAAAAGTTCCATTGAGACAGTATCCACAAATTACCTGAAAGATGGGGGAAATGTGTAGCTAGCGATGGACATTACTTTGAATAAAGCACTTTTGATGTTTCTCTTGAAATTATCGTGTTTTCTTTGATTACAAAATCCGCATTATTAACTGGTACACCTAGTATACACAACAGATCGATATGCGCAGAATATTTCTGGAATGATATAATAAATCTTAACTGCCTCTTGCAAGGAGATAGCTAGAAAATCTATTAGCTTACAGTGAATCTTTTTAGACTCTTAAAATTTCTCAACTATGTGAATGTATTACTTATTAAAAATAAGAAACATTAAAAAATTGTTAAGATACCTCATCCAGTTTTTAAAGGCTAAAAAAATATAATAAAACCATTAGGAGCATGAATTTAGAGTCAGATCTGTGCTCAAATGATCCTTCTTTCCACATGTAAAACTTTGGGCAAGGTACTTTATAACCCGAGTCTCAGTTTTATTATCTTTAAAATAGGAATACTAGTCCTTGCCTTATGGGTTATGAGGAACACATGTAGGAAGTAGGAAGCACTTAGCACAATGGCTGCCTGGCACATGGTCAAGGTTGGCTATTATAGACTCTTTTTAGGGAGACAGGATGGTGTAACAAAGAGAACTGCTTTGAAGTTAGACTTCAAGAAGAATCCTGGCTCTGCCACTTTCTAATAAAAATAATAACAATGAACATTTAAATCACTTAACAAGTCAGTAAACTGATTTCCTCATCTACAAAAGGTTTTGAAAGAACTACTTCCCAACACAACTGCTTAATAATTAAATGAGGGAAATTAATGCAATAAAAGTGCTTAATAGCTCACAACGAGTACTTACTTAACTTGTGCTAAACACCTTCTTTATATATTAACTCATTTGATCCTCTATGAACTGTGTGAGGAAAATACTACGATTGTTCCTATTTCATAGATGAAGAAACAGGACAAGAAGTTAAGATACTTGCCACGGGTCCACCGCTAATGGATGAACTTAGTCTGGCTCCAGAGGTCGTGCTCATATCTACCCCAGACTGCCTTCTAGAAACACAGACACTGCCTGCCCCTACCCAGTGTCCAAATGTGACCCATTCATTACAGTGTTTTCACGACACAAGGGCGAGTAAACAGCGACTTTTGGAATTAAAGGTCAAAAAGAAGGAGGGTTTAGGCTTTTTAAAGGTACAGAGTCTTGGGGGGGAAACAGCAGAAAAAGGAAAAAAATACAGTATTTCTGTAAGAGTCTGCAAAACTGAAAATAGTTTTACAATGAGGCTTCTTTCTCCTCTGTATGGCTTTTTATCTTCTCTGAAGAAAAGTAAAGAACTGCACTTGAAAAAAGAAATCACTGAAGAGAAAAAACGAAAGACCATGATTAGCACCGAAGAGAGGGATTCCACTTTACTGCAACATGAGAAAGGAAGTGCTTCACTCTCCTGTCCTTTACATTAGCACTTCCTTGGCAGTGACAATGAGATGCAGGCTCCTGCCTAGAGCTGTTAACAAGCAACACTCCTGAGGGAATTTAAGTCTCAGGCACATTTCCAGGCTAAAGGGAGAAAAAGACAATTAAAAATTACAAGTTCTACACCCAATGACTTGATTTATCTCCAGTGCTACTAAGGGAAAGGAAGTCATCCCCTCTTACAGAGACATCAAGTTCAAATATGATCTTCCACTCCTCTGTATCAGCAATTTCCCAGCACGAGTTTATCTTCTCTTTCTCTCTTTCTCTCTCTCTCTCTCTCTCTCTCTCTCTCTCTCTCTCTCTCTCCTTCTCTTCTCCTCTTCTTTCTCTCTCTCTCTCTCTCTCTCTCTCTCTCTCTCTCTCTCTCTCAATATGTTTTTCTTGATTTCCAAGAGGGAGAGATAAAAACATCAATGAGAGAGAATCATTGATCGGCTGCCTCCGGCACACCACCTACTGGGGATCGAGCCCACAACCCAGGCATGTGCCCTTGACCAGAATAGGATGCCCTCCTAGTTTTTCATTTTGATCAGTAATGCCAAATTACCTCCCAAAAGGGGGGCAGTAATTCCTCTTTCACCAACAGCACATGGAAGTGTGCCTATTCCCCCCATAACTGCCAATAATGGGTATTAAACTTTCTCACTTTTGTGGAACTAATAGGTAAAAACAGTATCTCATGGCTTTGATGTGCATTTATTAATTATAAGTGAGGTTGATCATCTTTTCTCATGTTTAATGGCAATTTGTCTAAGTCTATCTTTGAATTGCCTATTCATCTCCTTTGCCCATACTTACCTTTTTTACTGAATTGTCAAAACTCTTTGTAAATCATGGAAATTAGCCTTTAATTATATGTGCTGCCAGTACGTATTAGATTTAACTGTAATCACTAAGTGGCATAATGACTGGGAATTTATTTTTCTACATTTATAGGAAACATTCATTCCATTTCAATTTTCTGCATGCACAAAACCAAAGGAATTCAAAGATGAATGAGTCCCTGTCTTGCAGTTTGATACAAGCTTCATGCAGATGCCTCCCAACTCAGGCATTCGGGAATGGAAATCACTTTTGATAATGCAGAGAAGTTATTTATATTAGTTTTTCATTTAGACTAAGTTTGCAGCTGCTTCAGAAAACATTAATGAACTTGATTATTCCACTCACTAAATACATCAGTAGTTTTTAATTCAGTAGATTAATCACTAGTCTTTTTGTCACATTATGTTAAGCAAAAAACAAAAAAACCAAAAAACCTCAAACTAAACATTTACACTGCTGTATTTTAATTTTAAAACAGAAACAAAAATAAGCACATATAAGCTATTTTTCTTCAATACCATTAATCCTTATTTTAACAATACTTAATTTGTTTTGTTTGTAAAAACTATACTTTGGATAAGAATGTGAAATACTTCTTTTTAAAAGCATGCATGCAGAGGACTTAGTTGAAATGGTCTGTTGGGAAGTTCAAAACTGTCAGCTCCTCCTCTTCCTTTGCTCATTCGACCATTGGACAGAAGCCTCGCGCTCTTCCAATTTCTTTAATTTGAGACACTTTCACACCTGGAAGCAGCTTTCAACTCGCACACAGCCTTTGCCGTGGTCTTTGACTGCCACACGGGTCTCAACAGTGGATCCTGGGAAGGACCACCTCTGATGAGGGCAGTCTGAACATTTGTGGACTTGCACGCATCCGGCCATTGCCACACTGGCCTCAGCAACTGTAAAAGGGGATCCCTGCCACTCCTTTGCTCTCTCCTCCTTACTAAAGCCCATCATCACCATCGATAACCAACATTTACTGAATACTTGATACCTGCTAGGCATGTCATAGAGGCTCCACGCACTATTTCACTGACTCCTCTTGACTTTCTCCAGAAGGCAGGTACTACTGCCCTCTTAAGAGATGAGGAAACTGAGGCTGCAAGAGGCTAACTCTCAGGTCTGTTCCACAGTCTGCCCATCTAGACCCCCTGTGCAACAGTCTTGTTTAATTTGCCCAATGGGAATGGGAGGAGCAGCAGGAGGAGGCAGCAAGAGCTGAGGAAAAGGCAGGGTGAAAAGAAAGCTTGCAAGGTTACATTCCTGCCCAAGGGTGGGGGCCAGGAAAAGGGATAGGGACAGGTGGCAAAAGTCCTACTGCCACCCCGGGCTCCTACTCCTTCCTCTATGAGTATATTTTTGTAAGATCCACCAAAATTATAATGCACATCTCCCGTGACCGAGCAACTGCAGCTCTAGAAATTTACTACAGCACCCTCTTTCCAGGAGAGGTAAGGGCTGTGATCAGACAGCTGAAGTATATTATATCTTCCATATTCACAGATTTACCCCTTCCCCCTCAGAGCCCCTAACTCTGGCTAATATTACCTGCTTTAAATAAACAGCCATTTTTATATGCTAGAGCCTCAACTAATTAGAACCCACTGATCTAGGGCTCAAGAAACTGGTCGTTTTACTGTTTGAAGGTGAAAGTCATAGACAGCAGATGCTGCCAAGATACAGGTTCAGCCCAAGTTCAACAGAATTCAAAGCAGCACTGAGCCTGGTGTTCAAAGAGCAAGAGCAGCCGTGAGGGGCTCTCCAGGGCTGACCAAGCACCGAGGACAGCAGCAAGGCCAGTGCAGGCCAGGGGCAAGAGAGAACCACAAGGAGTGCAGAGCCAGCTGTTCGGGGAAGAAAACGGACACACGTGGGGGAGCAAAAGCAGACTAGGTGCCAGAGGAGGGAGGCCATTGACACAGTGAGAGCGGCGCTGTGCTAGAAAGCACATACCAGCCAGCCCGGGCCAGCGCTCCCAGTCCTGAAGCAAAAGAGTGAAGGAGAGGGGTCCTAGAAATAACCATGCACACAGGCTCTGAAAGTAAAACTAGATCTGATGCAAGACCATATGACAACGAGGCTTAGTGAAGCAAAGGTACTTGAAATCTTTGCAAGATCCCACCCAAAAGCTGCAGAACGTAGCACCACACCCCGATAATGCCATTTTATTCAGTATTTTAAAAAGACTTGATTATCACCAAAAAATAGCTAAAAGCAAGCATGAATGAATTTTTTATAATAATGATATAAAGGCCTTTCCAAACATGACATAAATCCCAGCAGCCACAAAGGCAAAGACAAAGACATTTGACAACATGGAAGTTGATGACAAGAAAAAAAAATCTCCTTAAAGAATAAATGACACCGTGAGGAAAAATACATGCACAATTGACAAAGGGCTACTTTGCAAATTCCTTAATTTATATTATAAATCAAACAGATGGCGGTGACACAGAAAAATCCTATAGAAGAGGCAAAGGGTATTAACAGTTAAAAAAACACACATATGACCAAAGCACATATGAAAAGATGTTTAGCTTTATTCATGACCAAATGTATGTGAATTACCAAAAGAAAAAATGAGAGGCCATTTGTAATGCATCAGGTTTGGGCACATTTTAAAAGGGCTGACAAGCGTAATCCTGAGGGATAATCTGGTCAGAGGGATCAAAACGGAGAAGACATTTGGTTCACAATTAACTGCTGGGAACTGAGCCTAAAATATACAGTACTTACAAAAGTTTGTTAGGATATTGTATTGAGCACTTGTATTTGTTATAGTAAATAATAATAATAATAATAATAATAATAATAATAATGAGAGGGGATCAACCTCAAGAGGCTGATTCAAAAAACCAACCAACAATGAAACACCTGCAGCCATTAAAATAATAGGTAGATCTGTATGCTTTGACAAAAGCTCTAATATTTAGCCAAAACAAGCAAAATATAGAACAAGATGTATGTATAGATGTGATCCCCTTTATGGACTTTTTTTAAAAGAAAAAATATATGCTACTGTAGCCATTCTGGGAGTAACTGCATGAAATATATGCTACTATAGCCATTCTGGAAGTAAATGCATGAAACTATTAATGCTGGTGACTTTGGGGGATGAGAATTAAGGACTGGAGAGAGGGAAGGGAACACTTTATTTTATACTTTTAAAAAATCATATAGCTATATTCTTTCTAAATTTTTTGTCTAAGACATGTTACCTAAGAATATATAATTTTTAAACCAAAGAATCTAGAGAAAGATAGGCTGCAAATTAATAATTATTTTATCAAGCAATTATAGAGACAGAAATAAAGAACTATGAGGAACAATAATTAACACTGATTACGTTTGATCAAAAAGATTTTTAAAAATCAAAATGAACAAAAATAAAACTTAATGGTGGAAGTAATATTTGAACAGGATTTTGTATTTAAATAGAAGAATGTTCAAGACAGAAGGAGCGGCAAGAGCAGAGAAGAGTGAAAATGTCTGGGGTAGTGGCCAGGGCCCAGGCACAGGGGTGGCATGGCAAAGAGGAGCACCACAGGTGGCGTGTGGAGGGCCTAGAATGCTGGATTAGAAAACTCAAACCAAATCTGGCCGTCGCCAACCTGAACATGGGTTTAGAGAAAGACCCAACAAGTTTTGGAGACCGAGGGAAGCTACCTATTCTAGGAGGCAAGTTAGTCCAGCCTCAGTCAGGCTGTTAGGTACCCACTGGGCATCTGAGAAGAGCTGTCCAATAAGCAGTGGGAAATGTGGGGCTGGAACTGCAGAGAAACAAGACCTGGAGATACCAATCCAGGAGTAACCAAAAACTGCACAAACTGGAGCGAGGACAGAAAAAGGCAGCTGAGGCCAGAGAAGCTGTTTGCTCCTATAAAAGAAGTATTGTAGCAAGCATGATACCGCATGATGGAGGTAACATTCACAACTAGCCCTCTCCTTGGCACATCGTTTCTGCATCACACGTTGTTAATGAAGCTGTAATGAAATGGTATAAGGGTAACCAAAACCAGGGACATCTTCTCACACTGCTGACCCATTCTGAAGGGAACCTAAAAGTGAGAAAGGACATGTAAATATCATCTGGGCAAACACCCACATGGGCCTTGAAATCCCCTCTACAGCATTCTTAGGTACAGCTCTCTGACTGTTTCCCCACAGTGACAATCAGAACAAAAGTGTACAAGCAATTAGCCAGGGACTGATTTTTTGAGCCTCCGGGGCTGCTGAGCTCTGAGGGCAGGGACGGTGTGCCCAAAGCCCAGCAGTGTGTCCAGCAGAGAGAGGCTCTCAGCACATGTCAGGTGATGCAACCTAAACCAAGTTGGTGGCTCAAAATCCACAACTGTCACCAGAGCTTCACCCTCAGCTTTCAACTTTCTCTGCTGAAGACCCAAGAGATGCAGGACCGTCTCTGCCAGCAGGCATCTAGCAAGATGGCTCCTTCCCTCTAGCCCAGCGGTCGCCAACCGGTGGTCCGCAGACACTGGTGGTCCATGAGGTCCGAAAGGTTGGCGACCGCTGCTCTAGCCAATCAACATTCTAATGTGCTCCACTTCATTTGAAAACTCCCAGAGACACTTCCAAGAAAGGAAAGCAAGGTTGCAAACCTGAAAGTTGTTTAAGGCACCCGGAGGTACCATTATTCTCAATCAACATGCTCATGATTCCAAAACCTGCTGGATGCTGATCCGAGAGACACAACTCAAACAAGGCTTTCCCTATCGGGCACTGAAGATCCAAACATACCTAACTTTCCTTCTCATACAAAAAGTCATTAAAAAGACCACAGAAGGAGGCATGAGAGCAACCGTAAAAACTATATAAAAATAATTTTTCTAGGTATTTCTGCCCGAGTCTAGACCAAAACTAAAACTGAGCTGTCAGGAATTACAATCTAATCCTTTAGAAAGGAGCAGCCGAATAACAAACATTCTGGTGCTGCTGAAACCCCAGGCAAGGAAAAAAATAAATAAAATGACATCCTGCAATGGATATTCATGAAGCACTCGTCCTAATTTAAAAGAAAACAAGTCTAGAGTTCTTACTGCATTAATTCATGTGAGTCTGAAAGAACATTTTTATCCAAACTGTTAGATTTCCCACCAAGGCGCTAACATTCTCCAAGGCTGCTCAGATACACTAATTCTGAGAGCGGTTTGGTTTCACAGTGGGGTTTGTCTTGCAAAACATCAGAAGCTTCTTCTGAGCTTTCCTAGCAGGGTAGGAAGGGCCCCTTTAACCTTACTGGCAATGCGGAAAACCTCGGTGACTGAGCTCCTACTGTGTGCTGTATGCTAAGGAAGCCCTTTACCTGCTCACGGATCTTCACAACACTGTGAGATAGATATTGCAGCTATCCCTATTCTACAGATAAGGAAACAAACTCCGAGAGACTCAGAGCCTTTCCCAATGTCATTAAGGCTGGCTGAGTCAGGATTGGAACCCAGATCTATCAGTCTCCAGAGTCAGGATTCTTAAATCCTGTAAGAGTAAGATTTAAATCCAGGCACCCTGGAGAAATGCAGGGTTTTTATTGATGTGGGACTCACTGATCAACTTTGAGTGGAAAGCATTCTCCCTGACACAGTGATAATTAAGGGGTTACCATGTACTGTACCTTGGAGTAGCTTGTATCCATTTCTCTGCACAATGTCCATTCTTTTTACTTCTGTCTATGAAGTGAGCAAATAGATGTTTCAAATTCCAATCATAAATTAGAAAGACTTGTTTCGGGTAAAAAAAAAATGAACAAGCTTTCTTAAGGCAAAGAACCAAAAAATGTCCAGGAGCAGCATCCTATATGTGCTTACTGCTGGCATTTCAGGGGGCCCTGGACCTGGAAAATACGGCAAGTCCCGTCTCTTACGACAAAAGGGTTAGAAAAGCTCACATTGAACTGCTTTCTCCCATGAGGTTTTCCATGCCATCAAAATCAACCAGAAGATAACCATTGGAAGTTAAACTACATTCAGTTGATGACCTTCACTAAGCTAAATTCAACAGTTTGCCAGCCACAAAACATTAAATGAACACAAAGAAGAAGTCTGACAAACACTAAGCAGAATTTAAACAAAAGTAACATAAAAATTAATGAGAATAAGACAGAGTGATGGCAGTCTAGATTCACGACTGGCATTTTTAACAAGTGCTTGAGCTGGAAGGTAGAAGCAGAACCCCGGACATGCAGAAACCCACAACTCACTGGATACACTGAGGTTGGCCGGCCTATCATTTCCCCACGGTGGCACACTCACACCTAATATTAATAAGAGTGATGATTAAAAATGTAATAAGCAGTTAGTGGGTGCTGCAAGTTTTGCCAGCTCTTCGTAAACTTTTTTTTTCATTTTAAAACTCATAGCAACTCCGTGAAGTGGATTTTATCCCCACCCTGCAGGTGAGTAGGGAGGCTCAGAGACATTATGTAAATTGCCCGCGTTCACATAGCTGTAGTAAGTGGCCTTGCTGGAATGCAAACCCAGGCCTGTCTGATTCCAAAGCTGATTGATGGTCTTTCTTTCCCCACAGCCTCTGAACAAAGAATTACATGATATTTTTTTTCTTTTCCCACAAGTAAGAGTAAACATTTTAATGTTTCAAAACTTTGTTTTATGTTACTGGCACCCTAAGAATGAAAACTGAACACATCCACCTTGATCGGCAGCAGGAGACATGCAACACAGGACAGAAAAGCCTGATCACAGAATGTCCTTTAAAAAAAATTGCTTATCAACAAAAATCCAGTATTTGAGTGCCTATGAAAGCAGTCCAGCTACAGTACTGGACACTACAAGGGCTCAGAGAGGTAGATGCATTAGGGTCTAATGCCCCCCAAAACCCCGCAGTCAGGCCAAGAACAAGAACAAGTGCTGAATCCTGCTTTAGATTCCGAGTGCCACAAAGGCATGGGGGTAGGGCAGCCGGGGAACACCCTGGAGGAAGTCTATCTTCAGCAGGGGCTTGAAGGAAGTGAAATGGAGAATTTACACAGAGGAGAAGGAAAAGGAGGCCAGCACTTCAGAAGGGGAAACAGCAGGAGCCAAGCCCCAGAGAAGCCATTTCCAAGCGTTTTCAGCCCATGGTACCCAGACACTAATTCCTAACGTTCTGTGGCACACAAAAATACAAACTTTTTTGCCGATCTGACCTTCCCCGCCCCCCGCCCCCACCCCAAGAAAGTATCATTTTGATTCACTCACTCACACCGGACAGCTATTGTTGTGTTGGCTGTTGTCATTCTTTTTTAAATTGACAATCGAAGGGAAAAGAGGTCAGTGCCCCTGACTAAATAGTCAGATGTTAGATGTTTTAAAAATCCTTGGGGCACACGGGCTGAAAATCGCTGCCCTAGGGACAGTCAGAAACTCGCTCCCAAAGGAGACCAGCTGGGAGAGAGAGAAGCAGGGAATAGTTTCGGGTAGGTGAGGAGGGGCCAGCCAAGGAGAGCCGTGAAAAGACAGGCTGGGCAATGGCTGGACACAACGTGGTATCAATGCCTTGGCCTGACCACCTGCCCCCTAAGGGCTCCCGTCCTCTCCTACAAGTTATCAGGAACCGCCCTAGTCTCCGGGCCTCACCCCGGCCTAGAGAGAATAGTTTCCACTCTGGCCCAGGGTTCAAGTTCTTCCACGAACTAGCCCAATCGATCCTTCCTCTTACCCTCTTCCCATATGAATCCTTCTCTGCAAGGAGGCCGGTCTATTCACTAACTCCCTAAGATCACTGGACCTGATTCCTCTTTTCCTATCTCAGTCTTACTCACCCTTTAACAAGCCCTACTACCTCTTTTAGGCCTTCCCTGACCACTTGGCCGATAATGACCCCCATCTCTCCTTCCTCTTGATTCTACAGCAGGTAGCCTTGTCGAATAAATTACCTCTTTGCAGGTAAAGTCTCAGCACCCGGCGTAAAGCTGACTGCTCGGGGGCTAAATGTGTCTTCTACCACACTTTCCCCCACCACATGGAACAGCATCTTGACATTTAATAAGCAAGCAAACACTCAACTCTTTTTTTTTTTTTTTTACTTCCTATATTAAGTTTGGCATTAGCATAAAGGAAGGATGGGGGAGGCGGGTACTTCTCAAGTCGGAGACCAGCTAAGAAGCTGTTGCAATAATCCAGATGTGAAGCAAAGAGGGCCCGAACCGGGGAACAAAGAGAAAACGGGCAAATATGAGCCACAACAAAAATGTTGCCTGCAAAAACTCAGAGGGATGTGCTTGACCACTCCTAGGAACAAAAGCAAGGGGTGGACTGCGCGTCAGGTAAGGTTTAGAAACGCTTCTTGGAATCATTTTAAAGCCTGTCTGAAACCTACCGTATGAAGTGGCCAAAAAGTCCCCATTTGCAAAAAGTCTTCAGCGAAACTGCCCAGTATGCTGAACCAGGGACAGCCCTTCCAATTCCAGACATGCACGGGGTGGCAGAGTCGGAAGGGTCTGCGGGGGCTCATCTAAAACCCTCCCTGCCCAGAGGGGGAAACTGAGGCCCGGCAAGGAAGAGGCTTGCGGAAAGCCCCAAGACGGCGACCCCCAGACCGATCGCCCTAAAGCACAGCCGCCAAGCCCAGAAGAAGCCTGTCTGCAGCCCCGGCCAAGCCCTCGGTAATGGCAGGACCGGCTGCGGGCGAAAGTGACCATGGAGACGTCTCGGGCCAAGCGCGACGCGCCGCCCGGGGAAAGGCGGAGGCTGGGGGCAAGAGCAGCGCCAACCCCGCGGCCCGGCCCGGTTACCCAAGGTTTCCATCTACCCGGCCGCCTCGTACAAAGGGGTAGCGCCCTCGAGGGCGAAGGGCCCGGAAGCGGGGGATCCCCGGACGCCCGGGCGGCGGCTGGAGAGCCCAGGGCAGCTGGCAGCGCGCGATTCCTCGGCTCCTGGACTCCGGGCGCGCACCGTGGGCCCCTCGGGGGCGCGCGCCTGGCCCAGCAGGTGCCCGGGCCTCCCGACCCCGCCCGGCCTCGGCTCGAGCCCGCGCCGCCCTGCCGCCCACCCGCCGGGCTGACCAGGCGCGGAGGCTCCCGCCCCGCCGCGCCCACGGGAGCCGGTCAGCGGCCGGGCACCGTCCCCAGCCCCGCCCGCTCTGACGAGCTGCGCCCGCCGCCCGCCGTCCCCGGCCGGCACGCCTCACCTGCCGCGAGCGCCGCGCTCACATCGCCCGCCCGCGGCGCTCCCTCCGCCGCCGCCGCCGCCGGCGCCAGGCCCGTCCCCGCCGCTCCGGCAGCCGCCCAGCCCGCGCCCCCCGCCCCCGGAAGCGCTTCCCGGGCCCGCCCCCTCGGCGCGGGCGCTTCCGGGCAGGCGCGGACCGAGAAGGAGGGGCGACGGTGAGGCCCTCTCGCAGGGGCTCCGGGCCCCCGATTGCGCCCCGCGTCCGTCCCGGAGCCTCGCCGCGGAGGCCTGGGAGCGCGGCAGCCTCGGCCCCGGCTCCGCGAGGGAGCGGCGGCGCCCAGCGCGCCTCACCGCCGCCCGCCGCTCCTCGGCGCCCCCTGCTGGCGGGAAGCGGGCTTGGCGGCGGAACGCGCTCGGGGCTCCCGGGGTGCAATGGGTGGGAGGTCAGGACCCTAGACGCCCCATCTCCAGGGGCCCGTGCCCACCCCCGGCTCAGCCCTACTCTCCCGAGATCCTGGCTGCACGGCCTTGGGGGCGCCTGCCGCTCACCCGAGCTGCGCCTGGCGGGGCAGCTGGAGGCTGTGGGGTGCAGTGGTTTGGAGCGCGGGCCTGGGGACCTGCCATATCCGGTTACTTAATGTGAGACCTTGGGCAGATTTCCTCTCCTTCAAAGTGGAGATAAAAATTACGAAGTTGAGGTTATAAAACCCCTGTCACAGAGCAGGTCTCAAAAAATGTGCATTGCCAGATTCCTGGAGGCACTCCAACCTTGACCCTGGAGTGGGCGTGGGAGCCTTGCCCAACATTGTACTCTCCGCTTCGGGTGAACTTACAACATCCTTTAAAGGGCCTCCCTTTGCATTTTGGTGGACTCCTAGGTAGTTGGCAGAGATCGGTTGTCCCTTTTCTGACTTTGTAATAAAAGTAAACTAGGAGCATGCACACTGTTGAACCTCAGAGGGAAGGCAGGCGCGGGGTGGGTGGAAAGAGATCAACCAATGGACTTGTATGCATATATGCATAACACGTGGATCCGTGGACACAGATAATGGGTGGTGAGGGCTTGGGGGTAGGAGGAGAATATTCTGAACACAGAATTTTAAGTAACCGGTTTCTAACTGCAGGCACCTGAGCAGAGAGTCTTACTCTACTATTCCTCTTGAGCTGTTTCCTTGAGATCTGTCCCCAAGAGTAAGATCAGTGAACCCAAGGGCACAGGAATGCATCACCTTGTCAAGCCAGGGTTCCTCAGGACCACTGGGCTGATTCACATGTCCCCGAGTGAGGTCCTGTGTCCCCTGCAGACCAGAGGGAGGCCTCATCATTTTAACTGATTTTTGCTAAATTTGTTACTATGAGTTGGGGTCTTCCTGGCTGTAATACAGTACTTGCGTGTCGTTAAGGACTATACAAACTAATATGTTCCTACGTATTTAACCTTTGTGCCAAGTGTCTCAAAGTTATTGGCCATCTGTCCATTGGACACTTATTTCCCTTCTAGATTTACATTTATTCCCCTACCTAATTGGGCCATTAAACTCATATCTTTTCCAGGCCCCTGTCCTTGCTGTTGTTGAGCTGATCATAATCTCTTATCAATTTATTTTAGTTAGAAAATTGTCACTTCTTCACAATTGGAAACTTAAAGACCTAAAGTAACCACAAAGGATGGTCTGAAATTAAAACTTTAACTAGAAGCAATTATGGTGGGTAGTCATGTCCTAGGCCGGTATATTCCCTGACAAGGTCAATTTTTACCTTAACTGAGCCTATTGTCTTTTTGCATCTAAGATAACATACCTATGAAATGTCAGAGTAACTTGTAACTTCCCTCCCCCTCCACACACACACACACACACACACACACACACACACACAACCAAATGCGCCAGGATGAGACCACAAATCCCTTCATTATTATTGTTATCATGTTAGTTGTTGACTGTTAACTATCCTGTACCTACTTAAGTAATATGTCTATCATTTTACTTTTTTTAAAAAAAGTTTATAGTTTATTAATCCTCTCATGAAAAATCTGCACAACCATCACAGATAAAGTCACCGAAGAATCTTTACTTCTTCCTTTTGCCAGCACCAACATTGGCCTTTGCAGTCCCCTGACTTTCTTCATTCTGTTCTTGGGTTCCTTTCTCTGTTTTCTTGAGGTCTTCTTCTCCTCATCGAGGCCATGTCTTGCCAGTCTGGTTGGGTTCATTTTTCTTTGCGTCATCCAAGGAATCATAAATCATGCCAAAGCCAGTGGTCTTGCCACCACCCAAGTGGGTTCTGAATCCAAACATAAAGATGACATCAGGTGTGGTCTTATACGTTTTGGCTAGTTTTTCCTGAATTTCTGTCTTGGGTACTGTTGCTTTCCCAGGGTGAAGGACATCAGTGACCATTTGCTTCCACTGAAGTCGTCTGTTGGTCATGAACTTCCTGGTCTGGATAGTTACCGTGTCATTCATGATGAAGGATGATCTTCAAGCAGCCAGGGAGGAAAAGAGCTATCATTTTACTTTTTATCCAATCCCAGAGGTTTTTCTGCTTTGCTTTCTCCCACCTCCCTAATCTATCACCAATGGATTTCTGTAACCCACCTACGTCTCCTCCTTTGGTTGAAATGTATAAAAAAAGTTAAAAAACAAACAAACAAACAAACCTGCCATTCTCCAGAGCATTATCCCAACCCCTTGAGATTCTGCTTCCTGGAAATTGTCAACAGTTTGGCTCAAATAAACTCACAAAAATTCTTTACAGGTTTTAATGTTTTTATGTTAACAATCCCAGCACAAGCAGAAGGCAACCAATTTGGTGTGTCTCTCTCACATCAATGTTTCTCTCCCTCTCTCTTGCCGCCCCTCATTCTCTCTAAAAAAAAAAAAAAAAAAAAAAAAAAGGAAAAGATATCCTCAGGTGACGATTATAAACTAGTAATTATTATTATTATTCTTGGTCAGCAAGAAAGCAAAAGAGAAAGAATGGCTTTGAGAGCCCCCACCGTTTCCCATGAGGCCTTTTCTCACTTCCTGGAGAAATGGCTTGCTCTCTCCTCTCCCCTGTCTCACCTGTGCAGCTTCTGGATGGGCCTGCGCCCTGCTGACCCCCACCGGGCCCAGATGCTGCCTCTGGCGTCCTCCCTGCCTTCATTTTCTTCCTGATCTGCCCTCTCCTGGTTCCCTGCTGATTCTACTACACTACCCCTGTAACTGACGGCTGGCACTCTCTACTTCTCCTTTGTATTAACCACAGTGGTAATTACTTGTACAGTTATGAGTTTAATATCTGTGTCCCCCACCACTAGCTTGTAAAGTCTGTGAGAATGAGATCTTGTCTGACTTCTGTCTGGCTGTTTCTCCAATGCTTGGTACTCAATAAAAATTAGTTGAATTAATAGATAATGAGTGGTTGCCTATTTTTGCTTCTGAGTTCCTTGAGGGCAGGGCCTGTTAATTACCTCGGCACCCTGAGGAGAACCTGGTACTGAATGGGCAGCTATAAGTATTTGCTGAGTGAAACAAAGAATGAATAAGTGAACTGAGAGAATGAACCCCCATTTGTCTTCCCCTTTTACCTTCATCATGCCTCACCACCCGTTCCCCTTCTGATAAATGGCCACCTGGTCTTGACCAGCCCCTATCTTTAGCTTCCCTTGATCCATAAGGATGACAGGTGAGAGGAGAAAGGCCTTCCACATGTGTAAGGAGTTCTCATTGGAAAAATAAGGTTTTCAGGACTTTGTATGGGGCCTCTTTACCCCAGCTCTTGCAAAGGACACACCTACTGGTCAGAAAGGGTGGCCACACTCCAGGAGAGGGCATATGAATACATACAGGACCACTTTTTTTATGATCCTATATTCATCAAAGCCATTGATTGCCAAGTTTCATACTCGCACTTCCACATACTGTGGTAGGCGGTGTTGTATTCTGGTTAAGAGGATGGAGAAGTCCTTAGAGTTGCTTTAACTCTAGGGTGACCACTTAATCTTTTTACTTTTTCTTACTCATATGAAAATGGGACCTAATATTACTGAATTTCCTTTTGAAATAAAGGATGTATTCCTGTTCCCATTTAAACGTTCCTGGGATCAGAAGACATCTTACAATCAATGACTATATTTAATCTGGTTGTGTTTTTTTTAATGGATTTTATTGATTTTTTACAGAGAGAAAGTGAGAGGAATAGAGAGTTAGAAACAACGATCAGCTGCCTTCTGCACACCTGCTACTGGGGATGTGCCTGCAACCAAGGTACATGCCCTTGACTGGAATCGAAACTGGGGCCCTACAGTCCGCAGGCCGACGCTCTATCCACTGAGCCAAACCGGTCAGGGCTGGTTGTGTTTTTTTGCCCCCAAACACAGTCGGTAAATCCAGAGTATATCTCAGAATCAACGTCACTCTTGAAGGCTATGTCTTAAGTTGGATATTTTCTCACAGGCAAATGTCTGACTCAAGTCAGTAAAGTGAAGACATCTGCAAAGACCTCACCTGGTTTAAAAAGGTGACTTTGTGCTCTCCGTGTTACAAACCAGCATAAACCTGCCGGGCACGTCGTGGATTTCAATGGAGGGCGCACACTGCACGGGAAGGGCATTCACGCCGCCAAATGTGTTTAATTAAAGCCATCCTGTCCGTCAAACATCGGATGGACCAGAAACATTGCTCGCCTTCCCGCAGAAGTCAGAGGGCTTTGCAGGATGACTTTGATGACCAAGACTCTTTAAAAAAGGTGCCTGGGGAGATGGAACCTTTCCTTCTAAGTAAATTTTTCTAGAGCAAATAGTTCGTTTGACTTTAGACATGACTTCAGCTCTTTCTTGAGCTGAGAGATGTTTAAAATTAAGTCATGGCATCTGATTGTTTGAAAGCCTCACTAAGATTTCAAATATGAGGATCTGAAGAGGAGGTGTCTCTTTAATTCCGTTTTGTCCTTCTGCTTGTCCTTTAGTCCTTCCCTCCTCACAAGAGAGTCAGAACAGAGGGGAGCCCTTTGGGAACAGAGCCCTGTGGGATGGTCCCAGGCATTGTGGAGGAAGGAGCAGAGTCTATCTTTGTTTCTTTTTCTTTTCTTTTTTTTTTAAAAAAATATTTTTATTTATTTTAGAGTGGAAGGGAGAGGGAGAAAGAGAAACATCAATGATGAGAGAAAATCATTTGATTGGCTGCCTTCTGCATGCCCCCTACTGGGGATTGAACCTGCAACCCTGGCATGTGCCCTGACCAGGAATTGAACCATTCACAGGTCGATGCTCAACCACTGAGCCACGCCAGCTGGGCTGTTTTTTTTTTCTTTTAATCAACTTTATGTAATAAGGCATAATGAGTTTTTTTAAAAAAATGTTTTTATTGATTTCAGAGAGAGAAAGGGAATGGGACAGAGAGATAGAAACATCTATAAAAAGAATCATCCATCAGCCTGCATGCCCCCTATGGGGGATCGAGCCTACAACCTGGGCATGTGCCCTGACTGGGAATCGAACCATGACTTCCTGATTCATGGGTCGATGCTCAACAACTGAGCCACACTGGCTGGGCCATAAATGCGTTTTGACCAGTGTAAACATTTGGGAACTGCCAGCATGACCTTTGCTGTTTGGACTACTGCTGGGCATGGGGAAGGTGCTCAGAAGCTGATTTTTTGATCCTGCTTCCTAGAAACCTTGTGCATCTCACGTTGCTTGTTCACACAGTACACAACAGTGACTGAGGGCGTCCCGCAGGGGAGGTAAGACCTGCTGGGCAGCAAGCACACAGTGCTTGGGAGACGTCTGTTATGATAGATGGTTGCATTTTTATTCACTTAACACATATTCATTGAGTGCTAATTAAGTGCCAAACATTGCTCTAGGTGCTGGGGATATAGATATGGACAGGAAAAAAAATCTGTGCCTTCTGGACCGTACGTGCTATTAGGGAAAGAGAGGCATAAACTACAAAACATACCCCATGTAAGACGGGGAGAAGGGCTATGGCAAAATAAACAGGGAATGGGGAAGGGGAGAGTTCTGAACGTACCGTCCTTCTCTATCAAACACGAGGATGCTCACAGCTGCAGGGTGAGGAGGGGCTCATGGCACCGGCCTTCCTGACTTTAATCTTCCTCCCTGCTGACACCGAGCCGGGGTTTGCCTGAGCCCTGTGTACCTGCCCTGCTCTGATCAGTGCTCTTCTGCTGGGTTCCTCCAGGATCTGCTCCTCCCTAGCTCCTGTGTCCCCTTTGTCCCTGGTCTCAGCTCTGTCGTCCTGTCCACCATCTCTGGCCCAAAGCTGGGCTGGCTTTGCTCCCACCATTACTAGACATTCTTTCACTGCATTTCCAAGATTGGGCCACATGGTAAAAGCCATGAACCTCCATTTTCTCATAGAACGGGCTTGGTCATAGTGCCTGCCCCGGATGGTGGTTATGAGAATCCTAAGGGATAACAGGTGAAGTGGTTTTCAGAGCCTGGCACTTGGAGGGTGCTGAAGCCATAGGAGCTGTTAACACGTGAGGCACTGAGCTGATGGAAGGATGTGCGGACAGCGCAGTGTGCACCTGGCTTTCTCTCTCCCTTCCCTCCCCCCACCCCACACTGTCATTCTGGCTTCCCTTTCATCAGGGGGCTTAACTCCATGGAATCTTTGCCTCTGGCCATTTACTGAGAAAAACTCTTCAACTGATCTGCCGCCTCCCTCGTTGCCCCCACTCTCATTACCTGGAGAACAGCCTCCGTTCAAAGGGGATGATGCCTTTCTTGTCAGTCAAGACTCCAGAAGACGCGGGTATCTGGGCCCTTTCTGTATTTCTAGTGCCCTGGTTTGGAAGGCACTGTTTTTCTCCTCTCTGAAAACAAGTAGCCTTTCAGAACACCCGGGCGCCCAGGCCACGCTAGTCTGGGGTGCCCCTCTGTGCCAAGAGAACCTCAGTGTCTCGGCATGGACCCTTCTCCTGGCGGGAACCAGAGCACCTTCCTTACTTCCCAACTGGGAAGCCTGCCTCAGCGGACAATCGACACTGTAACACTTATTTTTTAACTTGGCCCCCCCTTCCCCCTGTTCTCCCGAGACATTCAGACAAGGGGGGAACCTCTACCACTCCCCTCTTCCCTTGAGCTTCTGCTTGCGTCTTTGTCCTTGAGCTCCCAGGGTTTTGACAGAGTTAGACATGCTCATCAGCTCTGGCTTCTTAGGCAGACCTTTCAGCCCTGAAGTCTGTTCCAGGGGAGGCTGAACTTCCGGTCAGGCGATAAACGGAGAACAGCGTCCATGGTCAGAGCTCACTGAACAAAGTTCAGATGCTTAACCTCCTGCACTTTGGCTTCCTCATCGGTAAAGTGGAGATGATAAGAAGCGTTCCCCTCCCGAAGGGCTGTTGGGAGGAGTGCAATGAGATCATGACTGTGAAGCACTTTACCAAGTGCCTCAGGTATGATAATTTCACGAAACCAGGAGCTCATATGTTCACGTCGGGCTTTGTTCGGAGGAGTCTTATTTTCCTGCCGAGGTTTCTCTGTCCTGGCCGGCCAGCTACCTGGGAGCTGTCGCACTGAGCCCTGGGCATCCGCGGACTCGTCTGTCAGGGTTAAGCAGCCTGACACAGGGACCTTATCTAGCTCTCTCACAATTCTTAGAAGTCACCAGCACTTCCTGTTGTCAGGGCTTCCTGTGACTTGACTCTTGTTCCTTACTGTGGTCCCTGTGCACAGCACGAAGCTGGGCACAAGGCAAGTGCTCAATAAATGTTTTAAAACAAGGAACAAAGAAAGGACTAGAAGCAGTCAGGCTCCAGTTGGCTCCACTACCATGAGATGGCTCAGAACCAGGGACTAGAGACTCACGGAGCCTCCTGAGGGGGCAGCGCTCCAGCCGCCCTGCCTGCAGAAGACCCGCCCCTGCCAGGCCAGCCCTCCCCGGTCCGGTCCTCACCCCAACCTCCTCTCGAAACTGCTGCCACCTGCCTTTCCACAGAGCTCAGACACAGGCGGTTTGCCTCTAAGAATGAGCAACAGCAACGTCCCAGGTGCTAAGGGCAGTGTGTAACTGCCATTTTCCTCTCCCCACGGGTGAGTCCATGGTCACCTCGAACATTCCTTTCAATAAAATGTGTGGAGCACTTCCTTAAGTTTTGCTGAGACTTCAGCCTCTAGGTCTCTCTCCAGTTAAACATCCTCAGCAGAAAAGCCACCTTGAATTCTAAAGCCACAAAGACAGTTTCAGGAAACCTAGAAACTCAGCAGAAAGAATTGGAGGCAAACCGACAAGCAAGGCCCTTTCCTTACGCAATAGAATTCCAGCTGTATTGTTGGCTCCGGAATCTCTCCCAGCACCCACCGTTTCCCTTGCTGTGTCTCACTCCTGCAGGTGGGAATGCTGCTTCTAGCAGGCTGAGGGGATACACGGGGAGCTCTCTCGGCCCCGCGGCGGTCTGCTGTGGAGGATGGTACTCTGCTGGAGTTCAGCTGCAATTTGGGGGACCGTCCCATTTAAAGAACAAGTGAATTAAAATCGAGCACGGGGAGCTACAATCACACACAACAACATGGAGGAAGCCTAGAAACCACAACGTTGAGCGAAAGAAGACAGACACAAGGGCATGCACTGTATGACCCCATTTATGTCAAGTTCAAAGACGGGCAAAACGGATCTATGGTGCTACTAGTCAGGACAGGTTCCTCTTGGAAAGAGGAATGGGGGCAATTTTGAGCCCCATCTTTCTTATCTGGGTACTGGTGACACTGGTATGTTCATTTTGTGAAAATTCATTGAGCTGCACATTTATAATCTGTGCTCTTTTATGCCTGGTCATACTCCAGTTACAAAAAAGCAAGTGCACGTGGCCAGCAGGAACTCCTGGGGCCCAGGGCTGAATCACACAGTGACGATGCAAGTCTCTGTGTAAATTTCTTTAAGTTTAAACTAACTCTCAGAGAGACAAAGGAAGAGCGTACCCTGCCCAGCTTTCTTGTGTCCACAGGGGTCATTCGACTCTATCGAGAGAAAGCTTTCCTTTCCTCGTGAGCAGGGGAGGGACTCTCACCCAGGGCACAAGCTCTGTCTCATGACCTCCGACGGTGGCTGCTAGCAAGCACAGCTGCTGACGGGAGAAAACCTTTTAAGAACATGTCACAATTTCCCCTGGAGCAGGTAAGAGTCATATCTGGGGAGGGGCTCCCAACAGCAGATTCCTCACTGCCCTTCCGTCTTGCCTAGTTTCACCCCGAGCGCTACTCTGATCACAGGACAAGCTGCCGCCCAGGTATTCTGCAGAAAGCCACGGTGACATTCATCCTGCCCAAGGCAGGGGCTCTTTGGGGTCTGGATTTCTGAAAGGGGCCGCTTCTGACTGATAAGATTACTCAGAGAATTAGAAGACACTTTTTAAAGTCTGCCGCGCTAGTCAATCCAAGTTCAAAAATAAAATCCAGCTGAATTATCCTCGGCCTCCATTTGTAACAGGGGGAGGGACCCGGAGAAGCAGAAGCAGCTCGGCCGGCCAGGGTGTGACTTGTATATGATGTGGTTTGAGACCAGCTCTCAGTTGCTGATGGCACGCACCAGGCTGTGACAGCTGCACACAGGGCCCTCCCAGTGAGTCGGCACATTTGAGTCCCAAAGGGGGGAGCAACTTGAGTGCGACAGAGCGGACTTTCAATACCCAGTAATTCCTACAGCAGTTCCTGGGTGGCTGTTTACACCATAAATCTACATCTGCTGGGTGACTGAATTCACAAGAGGGACTACAACCAATAATGGAACATACACTTTCAGCTCTCACCTTTCCCCTGCCATGCCCAAACCTTCCTAAAGACTGTGGGAGACCGTTCTGACTTCAGCTGAACAACCTGAGGGATGTCAGGCTGCGTGCTATAAGGAACACAGATGTAATGAACACAGACACAACAGGCCTTTCCACCCTCTGGTCCTCACAGAGCTTAGCGATGTCCACACAGACGATGCCTGCATGAGTGACACTGCCTCAGCTCCACGGGGCTCCCGAAGGACACGTGACACTGAGATGGGAAGAGCAGCGAAAGCTTCTGAGAGGAGGTGGCTTTAGCAATGGACTTTATTTTGGGCAGGACTAAGGGGCAGGATCCTGGCAGGAGGAGGACAAAGTGGGCATCTTCCGCAGAGGGAACATCAGTAATGCTCATGGGTAGAGGGAAGTTGAGGGCAGGTTCAAGGAATATGGGATTGGGCTGGAGAGTAGAAGTGACAGAAGAGAGAAACAGTGAGAACAAAAGGAAAGGAAGCCTAAGCCTAAAGGGTCTGGGCCTATTGGGTAGGATCTGGGGACCCCCTGGAGGTCTCAGAGCAGCTTGGTGACATGCTGAAGAGAGAGGCTGACAGAGGTGTGCAGGGTGAGGGGGAGTGGGGAGACCAGGCTGGCTCAGCAATGTAGGTAAGAGATAATGAGGATGGGGCGGTGCCAGCCACCTCCAAGCCTTTAAAGAACTAACTGCACTCAACTGAGTGTGTGGGGATGGGGTTCTTGAGATTCCCTGCCCGCCGCCCTCTGTCATGACCTTCATGGAGAGAAGAGGGTGAGCAGTACCCTTTTTGAGGACATTAGTGGAACAATTTTTGACTTACATGAAAGGAACTGCTAGTTGGAATTTGGCTGGCATGCACGCGTGCCAGAGGCAAAAATCCCATTGAAGAAAATCAAGTTTAGAAGGAGCGCCTGCAGTTCTTGTTCTCAGACTACTGTACCTGGGCTAACAACCCCTCCATTAGGCTACCAGGAGTTTTTAGTATTGCCCTAGTCCAGCCGTGGGCAAACTACAGCCCGCGGGCCGGATCCGGCCCGTTTGAAATGAATAAAACTAAAAAAAAAAAAAATACCGTACCCTTTTATGTAATGATGTTTACTTTGAATTTATATTAGTTCACACAAACACTCCATCCATGCTTTTGTTCCGGCCCTCCGGTCCAGTTTAAGAACCCATTGTGGCCCTCGAGTCAAAAAGTTTGCCCACCCCTGCCCTAGTCCATCACCGACTTTGAACTTGGCCTACCTGGGCTCATGGCAGCTCCTCCCTCCAGGCATGGTCCACACCCAGGGAACCACACTGGCAAGCCTAGTATTTGTCACTCAGCCCATGTAGGGAATGCAGCACAAACAACATGTCTTGGGTCATTTCATTCTATCGGGTTAATCTTCCCAACCGCTCTGATTATCGCCTGTGAAATCACGTCCACACTCTTCAGTCTGGGATGTGCGGCCCTACATGACCTGGGGCACCACCACAGCGTAATTGTCACGCGCCTGGGGTTCAGCGTCAGATGACCTAGTTTGGAATTCTGGCTCTGCCACTTAACCTCTCTGAGCCTTAGTTTTTCCTTACTTTCCCCGCCAGGATGTAGTAAAGATCTAGAGATATCATATGTAAAGAATGTAGCAGAGTCCAGCGTGCAGTAAACGCTCAGTAGTTGACATCCGTTACCATAGTAACAACTTGGCCCCCAAGCTGTATACACTTTCCTACTGTATTCCCACAGCTCCTTACATATTTCCCCACCTCCAGGCTTTTCTTAATACTTTCCTTCTGGGTAAGGTTTGCCTCTTCTTAACCCGAAGTTTCAAAGGTCAGATGCTAACCTGGGCCCTGCTCAGATGCTCACACACTAGAAGGCTTCCACGTGCCCCTCGCCACCCTGTGCGAGTCTGTGGTTAGCATCAGAGCGGGCCCACTCTTATCTGCTCCTAGCATGTGATCTCCAGGAGAGCAGGGATTTTTGTGTTATTTATTGCCTCTCCTCAGCATGTAGAACAGCACGTACTGTTAGGCTCTTACTTCTTTTTTAGAGTCCTTGCCCAAGGATATGGTATGTTTTTATTGATTTTAGAGAGGAGGGAGAAAGTGAGAGAGAAACATCGATGTGAGAGAGAAGTATCAATCAGTTGCCTCCGTACACACCCTGACTGGGGATCAAACCTGCAACCTAGGTATGTGCCCAGATTGGGAATCAAACCCGCAATCTTTTTGGTGCATGGGATAATTCTCCAACCACTTCAGCCACCCAGCCAGGGTTTACATTTAGTATTTTTAAAAATTTTTACTTATTGATTTGAGAGAGAGAAACATCAATTTGTTGTCCCATTTATGTATGCATTCATTGGTTGGTTCCTACATGTGTCCTGACTGGGAATCGAACCAGCAACTTTTTGCTGCACAGGACGACACCCAACCAACTGAGCCACATTGACCAGGACTTACTTTTTTAAAAAAAAGCATGACTCTGTCTACTAGATAATACGCTCTCTGAGGGCCTGTTACTGATTTGTTCTATAGTTTCTATTGTGTCCTTGTGAATTCAATGTCCTGAACTATGGACGAATGACAAGAAAAGGGTTCTGCTCAAAAAAGGGGAGTGGGAAAATCCTCGGAGGCAGAAATAGGAACCATTGATGGGGAAGTTTCACCCCCTTTTACCCTCAGAATGGCAGTGATGATTAACTGAAAACCCAGGAGAGCAGGTAAGGGTAGCTCTATAGCTATTACAGGAAATGGCTGTAACTTGGGTCATGGCCTACAGGTGAATTAAGCTCAGTGGCTTAGACCACATTCACAGCTAAGAATGTCCTGATTACCAACCACAGTTAGGTCTGTTTGAGAAGTGTTCTCTTAAAGCTGATGGTTAAATCTTATTTACAGGTCTAGATTCATAAGGTTTAGCTACTTATATGACACAGACAGCAAAGGACCTATCCCAAACAGAAGTGTTTTTCACTACCTCTGAAGACAGTAATCACCAGCCCAGGGCCAGAGCTGGTGGTCAATAAATATTCGGTAAATAAATGAGAGAATGAATGGACCAGGGGATATAAAGCTACTTTTTAAGATTTCTACACATGTGTGCACTAATACTTTTCAACTATATACTTTTTGAAGAATAAATATAATGCATTTAAGCATTACTGAATCCATAATAGTGTTTTGTGATTTTGAATTTTTCTTGGTCAACTATTGTCATGTTGTTTTTTTTTTTTGGGGGGGGGGGAGGTTCTGCAAAATTTTCTAATATTTGAAAATGATCCTTCTACTTGAAAAGTAGAAACACTTGCCCTAAGATGCTTCTGAAACCACTTCCAGCAGAACCGCTAACACCTTCTTGGCAGAGTCACCTGTGTGAGCCACAAGCTCACGGCTGCCCTTTCTATTTCAGATGGTCAAAAAAGCCGCACGCCGTGCTCCCTCAGAGCGGGCACGAGAAACAAACTGTTGCTGTTGCATGCAATCCCCCCAGTGTCTCGCCCAGGTTCTGTGTGCCCACTACAACATTCTACTGTTTCCTAAGGCTCAGATCAATCCCTATTTGCATGCCATCCAAAGCAACTTTTGGTCCTTAATCAATTGCCACAAATTTTAGTATTAGATGAAACACCAAATAAGATGTAGCTATCTGTTTTAGATTGTGCCAAAATGTCACTGAAAATATGACGTCTTCTAGAACAAGCTAGAGAGGGGTTCCAAAGGCCAAGGGCTTATCTGAGCCCCCTTACCACTGCTCTGGAATTTATCTCAGGGTCTTGGCACCAGCAGCACCTGCTTATCTCTGGGTTGGTGGACCCCAACCAGCTTCTAGAAGAAATTAACAACAACAAAAAGAGTCACTTTTCTTCACTATAGGTCTAATCCAGCCGTGGGCAAACTACGGCCCGCAGGCCGGATCCGGCCCGTTTGAAATGAATAAAACTAAAAAAAAAAAAAAAAAGACCGTACCCTTTTATTTAATGATGTTTACTTTGAATTTATATTAGTTCACACAAATACTCCATCCATGCTTTTGTTCCGGCCCTCCGGTCCAGTTTAAGAACCCATTGTGGCCCTTGAGTCAAAAAGTTTGCCCACCCCTGGTCTAATCCTATATAATAAAAGGCTAACATGCAAGTAAACCGAACAGGGGAACGACTGGTGGAACGACTGGTCGCTATGATGGGCACTGACCACCAGGGGACAGATGTTCAATGCAGGAGCTGCCCCCTGGTGGCCAGTGTGCTCCCACAGGGGGAACGCCACTCAGCCAGAAGCTGGGCTCATGGCTGTGAGCGCAGTGGCGGTGGCGGGAGCCTCTCCCGCCTCCACAGCAGTGCTAAGGATGTCCGACTGCCGGCTTAGGGGATTGGGCTTAATTCGTCAGTTGGACATCCCCTGAGGGCTCCCAGACTGTGAGAGGACACAGGCTGGGCTGAGGGACACCCTCCCTCCACCAGTGCACGAATTTCGTGCACTGGGCCTCTAGTATATTTCATAAGGAGTATAGCAATTCAGTTTATCTGCTACTAAAGCAAGTTGCCAACTGTAAGTTATTCTACTGACATGTTGGCTGAGCCAGACAGACATGGCTTTTCTCTAGTAGATATCATTATTTGATAAATCCCACTGCCCTCTTCTGCCTGACTTTACCTAAATCCAGTATTACAGCTAAGCACCTACTCAGATATAGAATCTGTCATTCAGGTTAGGAAAGAGGACCTATGCTTATCTTAGAATTCTCAGCTAACGGGCAAGTTCAGCAATACGTAGGTGACACTCAGCTGGAAGAGGGCACTTCCTAAGATTGCTAGGTGCCCGCACTTCCTAAGAAAGGTCTTTGATGAAGCAAACAGTCCGTGACTGTAATTGGTGGGTAAGGACCAACAGTAAAATTTGCATTCACTCTTTTAAAATTCAGCAGTATTTACTGACTATGTTCAGGACTGTGCCTGGAACAGCCACTTAGAGACACAGTTCCTATTTCCAAGGAGATCGCTGTCTCACAGGGTGTGTGTGTGTGTGTGTGTGTGTGTGTGTGTGTGTGTGTGTGTGAAAATGCATGATATATATAAAGTTACAATACAGTGACAAATGCTACAGCAAAACTAAGTTCAAAATGAAATGGTGCCACTGAGAGGTGTGAATAACTATCAGGTGTGCTCAGGGAAGGCATGAATAGATTATTTTTGCAGGAGTTTTCCAGGAGGACAAAGGTCTGGGAGCAGTGGATGAAAGAGATGAGTATTCAAGGCAGAGGAATCATCTGTGTGAGGCCCAAGGAGAGCAGCCAGGGCCCACACGGGGATCGGCAAACCAAAACGAACCAGTAGGCAAATGTCAGGTTGGGGTCCAATGCCAGGCTAAGGAGTTAAGACTGTCAGGTGGATCACAGGAGGTAATAGGATTAGATCTGCTTAGGAAGGAGGAGGTCTTGGAGCAGTCGAGCGGTGGGAGATTATACTAGGACTGGGGGCTATTGTGAGGCAGTGGCTGCCCCAGGCGCTGACAGGAACAGGGTGGGCCAGGTTGGGGACCCACCAACCCAGAGATAAGTAGGTGCTGCTGGTGCCAAGACCCTGGAGATAAATACCAGAGCAGTGGTCAGGGGGCCTAGATAAGCCCCTGGCCTTTAGAATCCCTCTCTAGATTATTTATGTTCAAAATTTAACACCCAGGGCACCAGCAGGCAGTGTGGGGTTTCCTCTGGACATTCTGAATCCTTGAACAGGCAAGTCACCAGGAAGCAACAGAGCACATATAGCTCAGTGGAGCCCAGGACTCCGGCTGCCTGGGTTTGAGTCCTGGCTCTGCCGTCAGTCCTCCTGCTGGACAGGAACAGCACTAACCTACCTTGCAGGGCTGGTGTGAGGGTGCAGGGTTGACCAACAGAAAGGGCTTAGGACAGTGCAGAACACAGTAGGCCTGGGTAAATGTAGCACCATGAAAAAGTGAGCAGGTGGTTGGCTGTACCATGTGAAATTAAAGCTGCTCTGGTCTTATGAAACAGGAGATCATGGTTTGATTTCTAGTCAGGGCACATGCCCGGGGTTGTGGCCTTAATCCCCACTGTGGGATGTGCAGGAGGCAGCCGATCAATGATTCTCTTTCATCTTTGATGTTTCTCTCTCTCTCTCCCTCTCCCTTCCTCTCTGAAATCAATAAAAATATTAAAACAAATAAACAAATAAAGCTGCTCTGGTCTGAAGTGAACGGTGGTGGGGTCGTGCTCCTTTTGCCTGCCCATCCTTGTGTTAGGTCTTGATGGAACGTCTCTACTGGTTTGCAAACCACTGGACTCTCCATTCCTGGGTTTAACTTCTACATGTATTTCCTGAACCCAAAGAATTCAAGTAGGGCCAGCTGATCCAGGCCTGGAACAGAACCTGGATGGAACAGTATTTCTCATGAGAGCAGAGTGCGACCACCGGAGGGCTGCCGGTGAGTCACCCATCACCTAAAGGCACCAGAGGCTAATCCCACCCAGGCCTGTGCTCCCCAGCACCAGAGGCTGTGCTCGTGCTCTGCAGGTGGAGAGGAACAACTGGGCGAACCTCCCCTCAGACACAGACATCCCTGCTGGCCCAGGCAGGGGTGGGGGTGGGGGAAACCACATCTCTCCAACAGCATGGAAGCTGTCATCCTTTCCTGCTTTGGGAGGGGGCCTGAAATAAAATTCTCCCTCATAGGACTGTTATCAGGAATAAATGCCTTCATGCAAGTTAAGAATTTAGCACACATTAAACGTGCAATGAAACCTTTGCTTAGAGCTGTTATTTTCCGTCCATAATCACAATTCTTACACATATTTAAGTGGGTACAGTGTTCAGTGGGTTAAGTGGGGGTTCAGAGCCCGGTAAGTATATAGAACAACAATTAAAAAAATTCTCCAAGAAAAATTATCTTCCTATTGTGAGTATATTCCACACTATATAAATGAGGTGAAAATGAACCCTGTCTAGTTTAGTTCAAGGTCATTGCTGTCACTTAAAAGCCTATTATTTCTATGAAGTCAGATCCTGCAGGAGTTTTAGCAGCTTTTACTGATTTGGCATCCTCCATCACGAGTGAACTGCCGTGCAGTTGAGAATCTTTTCAGCAAACCCTAAAGGTGGGATTTTATCACAGCAATCCTGACTCCAAAGTAACAAGACGGGCAGTTCAAGAAGCAGGCTTTAGCTTCCATTAATAAAGGTTAGCTGTTACATTAGGCAGACCAGTATACTCTGGGGACTAACTAGTATCTTATTAAGTTATAAATACATTTAATGGCTTTAGTACTGGTTTCTTATTTTGGAATATGAGAAAAATCAGAACTCACAATCACTAGAGTCTAAAAAGCCACTGTTTTTTATAAAATATACTTACCTATAATACTGCTTATAAATTACTGTTTCTGTAGAGCCCACACACTCCCTCAAAGGACAGCTGTGGTTTTCCTGTGATTGCATCAAGCTATTTGCAGTGGTACAAGAAAGTGGCAGAAGATTACAAAAGAAAAAACATGTTTTTCTTTTGTTAATCCTCACCCAAGGATATTTTTTCCAATGATTTTTTTTTCTTTTTAGAGAGAGTGGAAGGGAGGGAGGAAGAGAGGGAGCCCGAGAGGAGACAAAGAAAAACATCGATGTGAGAGAGACGCATTGATTGGTTGTCTCCTGCATGGGCCCTGGCCGGGGCTGAGGATCAAGCCTGTGACCCAGATACGTGTCCTTGACCAGGAATTGAACCCTCAACCCATTGGTGCACAGGGTGATGCTCTCACCACTGAGCAACACCAGCCAGGGTCAAATTGTTTGGTTTTGATCCAACTAGTCAAACCAGTTCAGAAAAAGATGATGAAATTTCTCTCCCCACCTTCACTCCACTTCTGGTTTCTCATTAAGGGGAAAAAAATGCCACTCTTGCCCATCGTCATTTATTGAACTCTAAACACAGACCGCTGTCCAAGTTTTCTTAAAAAGAACAAGATGAAGTTCAAAGGGCACAGAGTTCTCATTCGCTTTCTGTGGAGAAAGAACATACTTAAGATCATTTACCAAATAATGAATGACTTACATCAAGTTCCAGCTTACCTCATCTCCTGCTGCCGACTTGCTCACTGCTCCACTGACTGTGGGACAATCCGAGAGCTGTGCGCCCTCCGCGGTGCCCAGGCCTGGAGACGGGCTCAGGGATGCTCCGGTGTGCGAGGGGAAGCTGTCCGAGGTGACTGTGAGGAAATCTAAGTAAACTGCGCAGGTGTTACATGCTCACTTCCTGCCCTTCCGTTCCCAAAGACAAATGAACCAACCACGTCATCTTCTCCTTCCTCCTGATAAGGACACAGGGCTTCTCATCTCCACACCCCAGAGGCCCCTCGCCTGCGGGAGCCGTGTGAAACCTTTCTAGGGGGGCTGGACTGCTGGTAGCCACAGGCCTCAGCAGGGTCCCCAGGAGGGGTGAAAATAGGGGTCAGAGGGGTCACATGCCAGAGACTGAGCTGTTTGCCCTTGGTCAGGATGGACAGGCCCTACCTCGGGGGAAAAGGGCTAGAAACGGTTCTTCTGGACTTCTTCACCAGCAGAGGATGGCCAAGCCACTGCAGCTTCAAAACCAGCAATGGGGGGGAGCCTCACAACAAACAGTGGGACAGAAGGTGTGTGGGCAGATGGTAAGTTTGGTCTAAAACAAGCAGCGTCTCGGGTAATGAGCTGTTGTGTGGAAACATGTGGGGCTCGCAGTGCCTGTAGCACTTTGAAAGGGCACTGCTGCTGGTCCTTCAGGATTTCCTTTTTTAGGGGGGTGGCTGGGGAAGGGCAGAGTGAGGCGAGGCAGAGCCCCTTAAAGAGCAGGAGGATTTCGGAGCAGAGGAAAAGCCACCTCCACGTGTTGCAGCCACGAAGCCCGGAATTCGCACCCCAGCTCTGCTCTGGCCACTGTCCTGCCTTTGGGAACACCCTGCCTTCTCTGAATCCCAGCAGCTGCACATGTGAAATGAATAGACCTGGGGCATCAGCCAGGGTCCTGGCATGAAGCATTTGGCATACTCAGCTGGGATGAGCTAGTAGTCATAAGGGGACTACTTACAAAGGGTGTGGGTGGGGCTAAGGGACTCCTGTGAGGGCAGAGAAGCCCCTGAGGCCTGGCAAACAGGGAGTCGGGACCAATCCTTGGCTTGAAATGATAGAGGCAGGGTGTGGTTACCAAACCTTGAAGTTGCCCAACAGGAGCTGTGGCCTTTGGCAGAGGAGCCCGGCCACCATCAACCCACACCTGGCAGGAAGAAGCCAGGGGAGTGACTTCCCCAACCTCTCCGCTTAAATGCCAAGTTCCTTCCAGCACATCTGGTAGATCCTGACCAGAGAGGCTGGACTCCAGAACGAAGCACAGGGTAGGGAGGGGACCTAAAGGAGCAGAGAACACCCAGCACACCTAACACCTGATGGGGCTGGCGGGGTTTTAAGGAGAGCATCATCGTAAGTGCCTGGCATCGCAAATGGTCACTCACTACCTATTCAATCCGACTGCCTATTTGGCATTTATTCTCGAAAGGCCACAATATAACTTTTATTCTCAGGTGGCAAAAGCCAGAATGAAAACAAAGACATGTTTCACCCAGAGTGAAAAAACGTTTACAAAATTGACAGATAACATTTATTAAAACATGTCATACAAAAGGGCATGGTCTCTTCTATAAGAAGAAAATATTAAACAGTAACATTCAGTTAAGTAAAACCATGCTGTACACTGCAGACAGCAATATATGTAGACAAAACTATTCAACTTTTGCAACACAGGCATAACAGTTCACAAAATATCAATAAGATATGCACCTAGTGATAATCTGTTTATCGTCAAATGGTTTCATGGCCTAAGAGTCACCTGACTTGCATAAATAAAGTAATTTTCTGGAACCTCATAAAAGGAAAGAAGGCAGCAGCAACTGACATTGTGACACAGGCTTCAAGCAAAACTAAAAAAAAAATAAAAAATGTCACATTTGCAAAATGTGTTCCAGCATCGTCCCACAGAATACTATCAGTAGAGATCTAAAATAAGAAACATGTACCTTTAAATATATAAGTAGCAAAGAAAAAACTCAATCAAACAAACCCTGATTTCACTGAATAAAGTTAGTCACCCATGAAAGCAACCTAAACACAAAATTAACTGTGGCATAGATGGGGCGGGGGCTGAGGGAGGGTCCTATGTTGTTTGGTGTCCAGCACTCCTAAGCGATCAGAGACCTTTTCAAAGCAAACACCTGGGTTGGGAGTGACGGAGTCCTCGCCACCCTTGGTGACCAGGGACAGCAGCAAACCCCCCTCCCCAGGGAAGTGCAGTTCTGCCCGTGGGCTCTAACTTCCCTTGGGGCAGGCAGCTGGGCCTTTCCCTAGGAAGGAGCCGCTGAGGCTCAGCAGCTTTCCCAAGCAGCTGGAAGTCAGCGCAGGGGCCAGTTTATTTCAGAAAAGCCCCTGAGAAAGGAGGAAACCCTCTGGGAAGACTCCCTGAAAGCTGTGGCCAGGAGAGGAGACCGGAGGAAGGTGAGATCTGCATCAGAATCAACAGGCTGGGCCCAGGACGAAAGGCTGCCGCAGTCCTTCCGTAGACAGTGACGCCTACTTACCAAGTGGATTACTGTAATGTGTACATCTAAAATTAAAGGCATAGTATCAGTACTCACATTAAATACCACTGGTGGTGCCTTGAAGCCCTTTCCTACTGGGAGTAGATCAAACCACAGTTAAGACTCTATAAAATAGAGGACAAATACCTTGGTTGTAGGCCACTGATATGATCCCTGAAAGACTGGAAAATGTTATCCACAGCCACCCAAACTTTGGAAGGATAAAGATTTTCTAAAGCTGTACGGAGGCTAAGGAGACAGACTATCCAACCCAGGGTAGGCAGGAAAAACAGGTAGTAATACAGCATGAACTCCTACCCCCAAAAGCCGAGTTTATAGAATTGTCCAAACTAAAGCAATCCCCTTCCCCACCTCTCTGAACTTGCCAACATTTCAGATGCCCAACTGTCTCCCAGGGTCTGGCTGGCCTGATGAACAACCCTAATTTTTATGGAAACCTCAACGATCATAAAAAACTTAAAACAATAGAGGTGAGGAACTTGGACTTTAAATTCTACATTTAGTAGCTGATGTGCATATAAGGATTTCAACAAAAAATACAGCTTCACAACTCATGACCTAAGTCCCAGCACAACTGACTGCTTCCAAATGACACCAGAGGGCTGCCCTCCTGCTCCCGGCCCAGTGCTGGCGCTTCATTAACTCACGACGTGGGTGCCGGGCCTCGGCATGGCTAAAGGAACGTGGTTTCCCCCCAGTATTTAACTTTCCCTCTGGGACTCTTCTCCCCAGTGTCCCAATGCTCGTGTGAATATAATCTTTAATGGGAAACAGGATGTCACACCTTCCAAACAGGCAGACAGTGGTTTGCTGATACCACGGAAGAGGGTCATCAGCTGTTGGCAGAACAAAAAGGCTTCTCTGCCTTAGTGCGGACAGATGAAGGGGGGGAAGCAGTTTCCCCTCACACATAATGGCTAGGATCAGACCTAACCCCACTGGCTTCTTACGAGAGAAAGGACAGGAGCCGCTGAGCTTGGTTGTCCAGTCACTCTGTCAGGTCCACAGAGAAAGGACTGGTAATGGTGACGTTTCAACATGAAGAGAATATTAATGTGGCAAACAACCAAGAGGTAATAGCTAGTTTCTAGGTTAAAAAATCAATATATATATATATTTATATATATATGTATTATAATAAAGTTTTAAATACAAAGTGCTTTTTATATATCGAGAATGATACAGTGTTAATGAGTAGATCCCTGTTTTGTAATCTTGATTACAAGAGTTAACTGGTGAGAACTTTCTTTCCTCTTTCTAGACAACGCTCAACAAGTAAACACCTGGTGGTAGAAGCTTAAGGATCAGAGGCCATTGCCAGCGATGTCTGTCACATCAGAGCAAAACCAAACTTTTAAAACAAAATTTCATCCCAAATCCAAGAAAAGTTATTTTTATTTTCAGGAAAAAAAGGTTTCCACTTGGAAGGAATAGACCAGTAAGTTTATGGAAAAGTTGACATAGAGTAGCACCCTGTCCTACCCTGGTGATAATTTCAGGTCTATTACAGAGCTTAAAGCATCCTGAACATAAGCTTGCTTTTCACCCTGAAACATCTGACTGATTGGAGAAAAGGTCTCAGAATAGCTGCTCATCTTGTTGCTTTTGATAGGTATAGCTAGCTATGTGGACTTGTAAATTTATGCGGCTTTGTCTATAATTTGGGAGCATGAATCTGTAGACTACTTTCTAAAATTAGGATCCTTCTTTCCCCCCCCTTTTAAAACACATCCCAGCACTCCCAAAAGACCTGGCAGCCTTAGCTCAGTGTGACCCTCTCAGGGAATAAATCTCCCCTATCAATGTAGTTCCAAGACTCCTCTCTTCTTGTGTAGTTTCTCTCCCTGCACTGTGACCTGCCACTCACAATTCTGCTATTCGGCAACTCTCACTCTGACAGCTGGGAGCAGTGTCATTGCAGCACTCCATTTGCTCATGAAGCTCACAGGTCATTCTCAGCTGTGACTTCTGGCTCCTTCCCACTAACTGGTCGCGGACTGACCTCTTTGGGAAGAACCATCTAAGATAGGGCAGAAGGCTACAGCAGCCAGTGGTGCCGTGGTCAGTCACAGCAGGCTAGCCGTCTGCTAGCCGTAGAGCAGATCCCACTGTGTGGATGCTACAATTAAAACATAACGGATTTGGGACAGCAAGCCAATTAGAAATATCTATCTCTGGCACACTAGAGAATTATAATTAGATACAATTGTTCAAACTAAATGCTAGTACTAAATACAAAATTCTGCCTTATCAAGAGTCTGAAACACACTGTGACAGTGGCGTCGTACAGAAATCGAAGCTTGTACCATAAGCTGTTTTACACTTCAACTGTCACCCTCTTACTATCTCTTTAGTTTTAGTTAAAATACCCTTTCAGAAAGAAAACCAGATGAAAGCTCTGTTAATCAATTTCGCATCCTAAGAATCACATTGTTTGTAGCTTTTACATAAGTAGCATTTCATTCAGTAAAGCAGCTACCAAAACAAATCCACATTACCTAAGTATCTATAGCCAAGAGCAAAATAAGCTTCCATGACCTTGTAACAAGTGATCAAAAACGGCTACCACCTGAAAGGGAACTGGTGGGCTGGCATCCAGTTCCAAGTGCAGGTATCTCCACCACCAAGTCCACCTGCCCCAATCACAACAAGCCTAAAGGTGTACCCGGCCAGCTGGAAGGGGGGCTCATTTACCCCCATTACCTACTCCAGACCTGGACTAGAACATACGAATCTGAGGAACTGGATTTTTTTAATTGGCCTACTTAGAACTGGTCTTTCAGAAATATCTTTCATTTTTTTAAGCTTCTCTCATAATAGCAAGTAGCACACATCATCTGTGCCCAGATTTGCATAATTACCATCTTTTATTTTGGTGCCTGCCACTCAAGGGCCAGATACTATTTTTAGTTAGCCTCAGTCGTATTCTGCTCAGCCTTTGCAGCTTCGTAAGACTTGGTACAAGAAGTCACGTGCCTGTGGAAACTGTCCCTCCACATAAATCTCTTTGCACAGATATTACACTCATACGGCTTTATGCCTGTGTGAATTTTCATGTGGCCCACGAGGTGATGCTTCATTTTGAATTTCTTACCACAGACACCACAGCCATAAGGCCGCAGACCGAGATGCATGCTCATGTGGCGGTCTCTCTGGCTCTTGTGAGTGAAACTCTTCCCACACTGACAAGGATACAGCTTGTCAGTGGCCGAGAACCCCAAGTGGGAAGCTTCTTCTTTAATCCCTGCTACCATTTCAATATTCTCACTGTAGCCTGCTGGTAGGGCAGCGTCTTGTCTGTGCCCAATTAGATTGCCCTCTGACCTCTCTCCAGAAAATTCTTCCATGGAAGAGCCATAGAAATCCACCTGCTCATCGTAATTGCTTTCATCAGCCTGTTCGTCAAATTCTGCTTCCACTTTTTTCTCCACGATGTGAAAGTCTTCCTCTACTCCCGAAGGCTGGACCGAGTGCTCCGCCTGCATGTTGTTGATGGACTCCGTGACCTGGTGCTCATCGTAGGGCGCGTGCACGTCCATGCCCTCGCATGCCTGCTCAAAGCGCTCCGGCTTCACGTGGATCCAGCGCTTGTGAGCCATTATGCTGGGCTTGCTGTACAGAGGCCGGGTGTAGTGGAACTCGGCGCTGTCGCTGGCCGCCTCCTCCCCGTCCTGGCTTGCCATTTCCGTGCTCAGCCGGTCGTGCTCTGTGGACGAGTTGCTGGGAAGGTATTCGTGCTCAGTGAGCTGAGATGACAGCTCGTCTTTGGTGCTCTCCTCTTCATTCTCTCCATCCCTCAGTTCCTGGGATTTGGGGAAGTCAGTATGGCTCCCAGAGCCCAGCTCGAAGCTCTCCACCAGGCCATTGTAACTACTGCTGCTTGGAGACTGGTGATCGCTGCTATGATTTAGCTTTTGACAAAGGACCGTAGGGTTTCCCTCTAAAACCTCAGTGCACTTGTCCACCACATGCCACATCTGGAGGAAGCTTGCTGCTGTTAAGTAACTAACAATTTCTGGAGCGGGCATTACTAGACGTCCCGTGTAACTGGACAGGAGAATGTTCTCAAACACCCTTGGGTTCATCACATCAGGCAAAACAATCCTCCTGCTGTTTTTCAGAAGCACCTGGTCACAAAAGTAGGGCGAACTGGCAGCAAGAACAGCTTTGTGTGCCCGGAAAATGTGGCCCTGCACCACAATGGAGACATCACATAACTGTCCTTGCTGGCGCTGCTGGTTCAGTTTCTGCAGAATGGTGCTGGAAAAATCAGGAAATTCTACTCGAAAAGAGTTTGTTCCAGGCTCCATTTCATCACAAATCTTGTTCAGTGCTACAAAAGAAAGAAAAGTGAGTGCTAGTGCCATCCCAGAGAGAAACTTACTGATCACTAAGAAAACTGAGACGGGACCCACAGTGCCACCAGAGTCTCGCCTGTGGGCACTGGTGGGTGGAGCATTCATTCCCTGTAGGGAGCAGCTATAGGGTTAAGCCTCCAACTGACCTGTTGGCAAAGCCACAAACAAGTCCCGGCTTAGGGGGCACAGCCCACTTAACATAATTAGGCTTGACCTTATGACTCTCTCTAGATCTTATCTGGGTAGCTAATGGGCTGAGGGAGATGCACCAAGTGCTGCCAAAACAAGTGAAACTCACAAGAACACTGTAACTATGGTGACCACTACCTTGTTTACCTCTGGCTATAAAATAAAGGCTCAACTTGCCATCTGGATCTCTCTCTGTGGCCCTAGCCAGGCACAGGAAGATCCACCTAGTCCTAGACCCAGCTTATTCTCTGTCTGTCTTTTCTACATCCTTCACTGAACCCCCTCAGGCTCACCGAACCCTTGGCTGTGCTGGCACGGCACAATTCCGCAGAGCAAGGCTAGCAGGTATGAGTGTGCCAAGAGTAGGAACCACCCACCACTCATCATGGTATTAACTCTTCATTTTGCCTGTGTCTGAAAACCCAACAGATTTATCAGTGGTATTTATCATATCACTCTAATCTATATCTAAGTATTGCTAAATACCAGGTATGAGATAAAAGTATAAGATAAAAGAACCAGACAACCAAAGCAAAGATTGCAAGTCAACAATGAGAGATAGGGAGAGATGCCAAGAGAAGAAATGAATGTTTCTTGAGTATATAATGTCCCTGGTGTGTAATTACTATATATGAATACACCCATTTTTCAATTAATCTTTATAATGACTCTGCAAATATAGGGATTGATATTCAAGTTCAGTGATTTCAAGCAACTATGCCAAGCCCAAAATAGAAGTTTTTATTAAGATGGGACTTGAATCTAGGTTTCTATGACTCCAAAGCCTATGCTATTTTCCCTATCACATCATTCTGCTGCTTCGTAGAAGATGCCAAAATACCAAGTAGTCATTAATCATTTTAAAAGGTAAGACAGTGTTTTAAGAATGAAGTAGAATGAAGTATTAGTTGATGGTTTATACCTCTTAACATGTTTCATCATAACTTAAAACAAAAATAGACCAAGAAACAAACTATTTAGATACTTGCAGTTTCAAAAAGGAAAGAAAACTATGTAAAAGTATAGATTAGAAGTATGTAAACAGATTCTCTGCTTGACCTCATCACTGTAGAATTTTGTTTTTAGCTAACCGGAAAAAAACATGGAGAGAGGGACTAATACACACGAGTGGGATTAGTTCCCTTATAAAAGAGACACCCGGAATTCCCTGTAAGGGCAAGACAGGGAATTCTACCGATGAACCAGGGAGTGACACTGAATTTTCTGCCCCCTTGACCTTGGACTTCCCAGCCTCCAGAACTTTGAGGAATAAATTTCTATTTATTTTGTTACAATAGCCCAAGTGGACTAAGATACCACATCAGCACAAAAAGAGCTAACTCATTTTGTTCAAATGGATATTAGTTTCCTGCTATATGGGTTTATCATAACTTAAGCAGTTCTCTTCTTACAGAATTTTAATTGTCCAGTTTGAAATGATGAGCAATGCTATAATGGACATCTGTGCATAACTATCTTGGCATATCTTTGAAATATCCATAGATTAATCTCTACCAGTGGAATTGCGGGGCCAAAGAAAGGGCTGTGCATTTGACATTCTGATATGTATTACCAAACTACTTTCCAGAAAGGTTGCACCATGCCACACTCCTACCCACAGTAATGACAGTACCTACTCCCCCACACTCTACCAACACTGGATGTTATCAAATAAGATCTTAAAAATTTGGCAAATCACCAAAGTGACTAATCTATGATTCACTGTTGTTTTGACCAACATTTCTTTAATTATTATATAAGATACTCTTTACTCATGTTTACTGGTCATTTGTTTTTCCTATAAATTATCAGTCATATCCTTTGCTCAAATAAATTGGGCAATTCATCTTACTGATTTGTAGTTTTTTTTGTAAATTCATGAAATTAACTTTGAAATGTATGTAAATTACCCAATCGTTACTTTTATGGCTCCAGGGTTTGTGTTAGACATGGAAAAGCATTCCTAACACCAAGGTTATTTTTAAAAAGTCAACAAAAATTATTTAGGCTTTTTCTTGGTACATTTTTTAAAAAGCATGTTAAACCTTTAATATATAAAGTTTATTTTGGCATAAAGAGAAATACTGGGATCCAGCCCTTTCCCCTCCAAAATGGCTAGCCTACTTTTCCAACACTATCATTGAATATCCATCTTTTCTTCAAGATTCAAGTATGTGTTATAGAATTTTAAATGACTGACAATAGACTTTTATTTTTTTTAAGTATATTTTATTTTTACAGAGAGGAAGGGAGAGGGATAGAGTTAGAAACACTGATGAGAGAGAAAGAAACATCGATCAGCTGCCTCCTGCACATCCCTTATTGGGGATCAAGCCCGCAACCAAGGTACATGCCCTTGACCGTAACCGAACCTGGAACCCCTCTTCAGTCTGAGGGCAATGCTCTATTCACTGAGCCAAACCAGTTAGGGCTGACAATAGACTTTTAAAAACAGTTCTACAAACATAAATGCCATAGCACTGTTATAGAAAACTAGAGGCCCAGTGCACGGATTTGTGCACACTAAAAGGAAATTAATTACGTGGCGGCCAATGGAGTGGGACTGGGCGAGATGGGCTGAACACACCCGAGCCAACCTCCCGCGGTCCCTCCTTGGCCGGCCATACCTGGGGCGGCACCGGGGCTCAAAGGGCATCTGCGGAGTGAGCGGGGTCCCTCTGGCAGGTGGAGTCCCTTGGCCTGGGCTGCGGGGATCGGGCTGAAACCAGCAGTCCAACATCCCCCGAGGGATCCCGGAGTGCGGCGAGAGGGCACTCTGCAAATTTGCTGTCGCTGGACAGCTCCTGCATTGAGCGTCTGCCCCCCTGGTGATCACTGTGCATCATACCTACCGGCATGTCATACCTACCATCTCACCCAGTCGCTTAGCCTTTTATATATATAGATGGTGGAGTAGAAAGCTCTAGAGGTCAGTTCCTCCATAAAAACAATCAGTAAGCTGTTAAAATTATCAGAATCAACTATTTTGGAACCCTGGAATCTGATCAGACACTTAGAGTAACTTATAGCCTCTCCCTTGAAGAAGGGAGAGGCAGCTGAACCTTGCTAAGAAAGCAGTGTGCCCAAACCAGCTACAATCCCTTCCTCAGCCCTGCCATAGCCTGGGGGACATTGGCCCACATTCCTACAGTGCTGGCTGATGCCAGGGTGGACAACAGGGCCATGTCCTCCAAAAATTGGGGTTTTTTTGCCCCTGGCCAGTCTGGTAGACCCACACAGCTTTGTTTGGATTCCTCAGGTTGCAGTGGCTTCCCCAGCAGCATCTATCATAAGGTTTAAAAAACAACATATGTTCCCCTACATTCCTCTGGGTCAAAGCATTTAAGGAAATCTTTGTCAAGTCATAGTCTGACCACATAGATAAAGCAACAGAAACTTCAGTGACTATATGCAACAAGGAATACTATAGACTTTGAAAAATAATTTGGAAAAAAACACTGTTCAAACAGGTCACTGCAGCCCTCAACGAGTAATAAAGGAAACTGCCTCGGAGGGGAAGAATCTATTTCAAGAGCCACCACATTAGAATATTCAAAATGTTCCAGTTCTTAACCAAAACTAAAAACTACACGAAGAAAAAGGAAAATATGGAGTATTCACAGGGAAAAAAGAATCAGAAATTCCAGACATTGCAAGCACTCATTAAAGATGTTAAATCAATCAGCTTGTGTATCAAATTGCTAAAAACAAAACGAAAACCCTATATGACAAAGAACTAAAGGAAATCAGGGAACAATGTCAATGAAGAGTCAGAAATTATAGAAAGGAACCAAATAGAAATTCTGGAGATAAAAAGAATAATAGCTGTGTTACAGGCTGAATTATATCCCTTCCCCATGCATATGCTGAAGCCCTGTAACCTCTGTACCCCAGATGGAGCTGTATTTGGACATAAGGTCTTTAAGAGGCCATTACGTTAAAATGGGCCGTCAGGGTGGGCGTTAATAGAATCTGACTGGCCTGTTGGTAAGAAATGAAATTTGGACACAGTGGCAAAGTGGCCATCTGCAAGCTAAGAAGTGCTCAGGAGAAACCAAATCTTCTAACACCACAATGTCGGACTTCTGGCCTCTAGAATTGTGTGTGTGTGTGTGTGTGTGTGAATTCTGTTATTTAAGTCACCTAGTCTGTGATGTTTTGTTATGGCAGACCTAGGAAACAAATATGAGCTGAAATTAAAAATTCGTAAAAGGAATTTAATGGCTGATTTAAGCAGGCAGAAGAAAAAAAATCAGCAAATTCAAAGATAAAGCAAATGATATTATCCAGCCTGAGTAATAGAAAGAATGAAGAAAAATGAACACAATCTGAGGCACCTGTGGGACACTATTAACTGTACGAACACTAACATGCACATCATGGGACTCTCAGAAGAAGAAAGGGTAGAAAAGATATTTAAAGAAACAACGGTCAAAAACTTTCCAAATTTGATAAAAGACACACCTACACATCTAGAAGCTCAACAAACTCCAAGCGGGATAAAATTAAAGAAATCACATGAGATACATCGTAAGTCAAATAGTAGAAAGCCAAAGAAAAAGGATAATCTTCAAAGCACAAGAAAGAAGCAACTCATCATGTAAAAGGGCTTTTCAGTAAGATTAACAACTAATTTCTCATCAGAAACCATGGAGGCAGTGGACCACATTTAAAGTGATAGAAGAAGGCAGTGGTATGACATTTAAAGAGCTAGAAGAAAAATCTGTCAACCATGAATTCTATATATGGCAAAACTATTCTTTCAATAATGAAGAAGAGGCAAGCCCTGGACGGGTAGCTCAGTTGATTAAAGCATCATCCCAATATGCTAAGGTTGCAGATTCAATCCCCAGTCAGGGTACGTACAAGAATCAACCAATGAATGCATAAGTATGTGGAATAACACATTGATGTTTCTGTGTGTGTCTCCCTTCCTCTCTCTCTAAAATCAATCAATCAATAAAAATTATTTTAAAAGAATGAAGGGGAAATTAAGACATTTCCAGATAAACAAAATCTAAGGGTATTGTTACCAGTAAACCTCCCCTACAAGAAATGATAAAGGGAGGTCCTTTAGGATGAGATAAAAGAACATTAGATAGTAATTCAAAGCTATATACAGAAATAAAGACTACTGAAAAAGGTAACATAGGTAAGTATAGAAACTGATAATATTATGCTTGGTTTATAACTCCTCCTTTTTCCTATATGATTTAAAAGACAAATGAATAAAACAATAATTATGAATCTATGTTAATAGGCACACAAAATAAGAAGACGTAATCTATGACAATAACCACATTAAGGGGAGGGATGAAGATGCATAGGAGCAGGGTGTTTACATACTATGAAACTAAGTTAGAATTAGTCAAACTAGGTTGTTATACATTTAAGATACCAACTGTAACTTCACTGTAACTAGCAGGAAAATAACAAAAAATATATATGAAAAGAAGGGAATCAAAATGGAATACAAAAAAGTAAGTTAAAAAAACAAACATTTAAAAAAGACAGTGAGAGGAACTGAGGAACAAAAAGCATACATGATATTAAAAGGACAAATAGCTAAATGATAGAAGTAAATTCTTCCTCCAATTAAAAGACAGAGATCAGCAGAATGGATTAAAAAACATAACTTATTTATATGTTGTCTATAAGAGACTTACTTCTGACATAAAGGCACAAAGAGGTTGAAAGTAAAACGATGAAAAAAATATTGCATGCAAAGAGTAACCAAAGAGAGCGGGGTTGGCTATATCGGGGTCAACAAAATAGGTTTACAATTATGAGTACATAAAACAGAGTTTATTGTTGTATTATTTATTAATTATTGTATTACTTTCCATACAAACTACAGACCTACTTTTGCCCATCCCTATATTACCATCTGACAAAACAGATTTTTAAGTCACAAAGGTTACAAGAACAAAGAATACTATATATTGATAAAAGATTCAATCTATCAAGAAGATATAACAATTATAAACACACATATATGTATACACACCTAACAAGAGAAATATAATGAAGCAAAATATGAAGCAAAAATGGACAGAACTGAAGAGAGAAGCAGACAGATCTATAACAGATGGACTTTAACGCCTCAAAAACAGACAGATCCATAAGTAAATAAAGGTATTGAACAATATTATAAATCAATTATATCTACAAGACATATACAGAACACACACAAAAAAGGGAATGCAGTTCTGATACATGCTACAACCTGGATGAACATAATGCTAAAAATGAAACATTAGCACTAACCGGTTTGGCTCAGTGGATAGAGAGTCAGCCTGCGGACTCAAGGGTCCCAGATTCTATTCCGGTCAAGGGCATGTACCTTGGTTGCGAGCACATCCCCAGTAGGGAGTGTGCAGGAGGCAGCTGATCGATGTTTCTCTCTCATCAATGTTTCTAACTCTCTATCCCTCTCCCTTCCTCTCTGTAAAAAAAAAAAAAAAAAAAAAAAAAAATATATATATATATATATATATATATAAATAAATAAATTATTTTAAAAAATAAATAAAAATAAAAATGAAACCTCATACTAAACATTAACTTAAATAAGCCAGATACAAAAGTACAAATGTTGTATATTCCCACGTATGTGAAATATTTAGAACAGGCAAACTCATACAGACAGAAAGTAGACCAGAGGCACCATGGACTCAGGAGAGTTATTGCTTAATGGGTGGAGTTTCTGTTTGGGGTAAGAAAAAATTGGTGCTGGTTGCACAACAAGTACAATAAATGCCACTGAATTGTACACTTGAAAATGGTTAAAATGGCAAACTAACGATATATATATATATATATATATATATATATATATATATATATATTTTACCACACATTACAACAACTGGGGGAAAATCATATAACTTTATTTTTAACTGTGTCAATTGCAATTTAATAAGTATCTGATCTCTGCCATAATTTTGGGTGAGTGTGGCTTTCTACATATTTCCTGATCTTAGTAACATGCAAAGCCTGCACTTTAAAGGTTTTTCTGTTATATAAGCGATACGTTCAAAGTTACAGGCAGTTGTGATCTATAAAAATAGTATAGCTCCTGTTTCAATTGTTTAAAAGACTTTAAGAGTCTCATGCTCTACCGACTGAGCTAGCCGGGCACCCATTGTTTAAAAGACTTTAACAGAAGTAATGAATTAGCTCGCTAAAAACAATATAAAATACTGTATGTAAGGGCCTATGAGGGATCTTTAAGATGATCAAGGCATCTCACCGTCCAGAGTTTATAATCTGGTAGGGGAGATTAAAAAAACAAACAAACAAACTTGAATACAACCCTGTTATTCAACCCAAAGCCTGACAAAAAAGCACCAGGAATTCAGGGGAGGGAACCTGGTATACCCTACAGTTATATATCTTGTCACTATAAATTTTGGTGTCACCAGGGTAAGAGGAAGACTTGAGGGCAGCGTATAATTCTTCCCATTTTCCACATCCTAACCAAAATAATCTAAGAAGTGTGGAAAAGTTGGCTTGAGTCCTAGAAACTAGAGACCAGAGTTATCTGTATGCCACAAACTTTAATTAAGGGTATAGTAGAGATGTGGTCAGACTGAAAGGAGCTGTTGCCCCAGCAACTCCACCTGCTATACCAGGCAATCCTCATATAGTGCAGCAACTGAGTCAGAGGAACACTAGTACCTGTTCATTTGGAAGGTCTGTAACTAAAAAGTGAGGGTGGACCATGGGATAGATCCTGCAGATTGGCGATATTCAAAAGTGGCTGCACTGGGATACCAAAGGTTGCCTTTGGTAGAGATTTCTTTTTTAAAAAACCTGATATGAGGATGGGGCTCAGTAGTAGCCCAGGAAGGAAGCAAAGACATCGTTCATCATTTGCCAGCTGAGCAAGAGACTACAAGGTCCCTGGTATCACTTTCACCAACAAGGAAGAAAATGCAGAGCTCAAGCTCTCCTGAGAGTACCCAATAGCCTCTGGCCCCAGCCATTCCCTTAAAGCTAAGTTCTGGTGTCGGTATGGTTCAGGCTGTCCACCAGCAAAAGAGCTAAGAGTTTGTTCTAACAGTACCCAGATATACCGTGAAAGACCAAAACCAATCCACCCAAAAGGGAGAAAATTTTAGACCTGAACAGAATGTTTCCCTCTAAAAAGTTAATAAACAATAAAAGCAACATGGTTTTATTCTGTTAAGTAAATGGGGTCTGTAAATAGATTCTACAGTAACAAAACGAAGAAAATAGCAAGAGATAAAGAGTACAGTTTAGATAGCATTTTTAAATAACTGTCTTATGAAAACAACTTATGACAACATGGACTATATGAATGAAGTATAAGGAAGAAGAGCTAAAACAGCAGAATGATATATAAAAAAAGAGCTCGCTGAATTAAAGGGAAGATGTAAGAAAACTAATAGAGCAGAAATTTAAACAGGCAATAAGCAGCAGAATTTCGACTATAGAAAATGGAATCAATGATGTGGAAGGCATGTTGGGGAACTTCTATCAGAATGCAGGGGGAGGATGATAATATGAAAACAGCAAGAGAGAAGATAATAGAACAGAAGGACAGAGACTAGAGATAAAATGCACCACAACATATGGTTAATTACTGTCTTTGAGAGAAAGAACAAAATGAATGGGGTATAAGAAATAATCAGGTAAAATATTTAATAGACGAAAACATCCCTGAGTAGAAAACCTTCAGTATTCAGAAGAGGCTTTCGGTGGGGACAAATTAACCCCAGATAAAAGGCAATGCTGGTCTTGCTAGGCAAAGCTTAAAAATAAGCCTCATAAGGATCAAACTATTTCCAAGGAACTTAATTGTGTTCCAGAACAATGCTTGAGAATATTTACATTACAGAAAAATATCCAGAACCCAACAAGGTAAAATTCATGTCTGGCACCCATTAAAAAATCACCATGCATGCAAAAAAGCAGAAAAATGTAGTCATAATAAGGAGAGGAGAAAAAAAAAATCAATAGAAACAGACCTAGAATGACAGATTTATACAATTAGTAGAAAATTTTATATTCCATATGTTCAAGAAAATAGAGGACAATTAAGCATATTAGGTAGAGAAGGAAAAAAAGAACCAAGTTGAACTTTTATTTTTTTTTAATTATTGATTTTTATTGATTTCAGAGAGGAAGAGAGAGGGAGAAAGAGATAGAAACACCAATGATGAGAGAGAATCTCTCCTACCCGCCACCCACTGGGGATGAAACCTGCAACCTGGGCATGGGCCCCTGACCGGAATCGAACCTGGGACCTTTCAGTCCACAGACTGATGCTCTATCCACTGAGCCAAACTGGCTAGGGCCAAGTTGAACTTTTATAGATTAAAATCAACATTGACTTCTGAAAGGAAAAATCATGTTGAAAATGTAAAGGGATGCTGGTGCTATTCACTGTGCACATTACCTTGCTAATAAAAACTACATATGTATGTGAGTAGTAGCAAGAAAACTAATCAAGATCGGTATTTTTTATTATATTAACGAGAGGCCTGGTGCACGAAAATCATGCAGGGGCAGGGGGAGTCCCTTAGCCCAGCCTGTGCCCTCTCACAGTTTGGGAGCCCTTGGAGGACGTCCGACTGATGGCTTAGGCCCGCTCCCCATGGGGAAGTGGGCCTAAGCCGTCAGTCGGACATGCTTAGCACTGCCGCGGAGGTGGAAGAGGCTCTCGCCACCACTGCTGTGCTCACTAGCCATGAGCCTGGCTTCTGGCTGAGCGGCACTCCCCCTGTGGGAGCACACTGACTACCAGGGGGCAACTCCTGTGTTGAGTGTCTGCCCTCTTGTGGTCACTGAGCATCATAGTGGCCGGTTGTTCCGCTGTTGGGCTGAAACTGGCTCTCTAACATTTCCCAAGGGGTCCCAGATTGCAAGAGGGCACAGGCCAAGCCGAGGGACCCCACCGGTGCATGATCAGGGCTGGGGAGGGACCGTGAGAGGGCGCCAGGGCGTGTCTGGCCCATCTCACTCAGTCCCGATCGGCGGACCCCAGCAGCAAGCTAACCTACTGGTCATAGCGTCTGCCCCCTGGTGGTCAGTGCACATCATAGCGAGCAGGTGAACAGCCTTAGCATATCATTAGCATATTATGCTTTGATTGGTTGAACAGCTGACCGGATGACTGGACACTCAGCATATTAGGCTTTTATTATATAGGATGTCCATTCTATGCATTCTTAGATTCTTCCTTTGTTATTTTAAAATAAACTTTTAATTTTGAAATAATTTCAGCTTTATAGAAAAGTTGTAAAGGATGCTGAGTGTTCCCATACACCCCTCACCCAATTTTCTTTAATGTTAACATCTTACATTACCATGGCACATTTGTCAAATAAAAAACCAACCCTGGTAAGTGCCTATGTGATTTTGCAGAATTAAAATCTCCAGACCGCGGTCAATCGGCACCACTATATTTTCTCCTAATTGGAACACTCTAGCCAAAGAACTTAGTAAAACCTCTTTTAAGATTTCTAAAAAACATGCTACTTACTTTATGGAGTTTGACTCATAGCACCCTTTAAGCCACCACTGAATGTTTTAAAACTTAAAGGCAAACATTCCACTGTGGTAAACAATTTGAGATTTAAAAAAAAAAAAAAAGGTATTAAGCACTCTTATGTTTAGTGCATTATCTATACTAACCAAGAAATGGAAGCAACCTAGGTGTCCATTAATAGATGAATGAATAAAAATAAGGTATATGCACACAATGGACTATTACTCAGAAAAAAATAAAAGAATGAAATCTTGCCATTGTGACAACATGAATGCACCTGGAGGATATTATGCTAAGTGAAGTTTGAAAAAGAAAAATACTACATGACTTCACTTATATGTGGAATCTAAAACAAACCAAAACAAATTAACAAATAAAACAAAAACAGATCATAGAAACAGAGAACAAACTGATAGCTGGCAGAGGGAAGAAGGGTTGGGGCAAGTGAAAGAGGTAAGAGGAATAAGACATACAAACTTCCAGTTAAAATAAATCAGCCACGAGGACATAATGTACAGTACAGGGAATACAGTGACAGATGGTTATTAGACTTGGTGATCACATCATCTATATATATAAAAGGTTAAGCGACCGTCCAACCTGTAGCTATGATGCAAAATGACCACCAGGGGGCAAACGCTCAATGCAGGAGCTGCTGAGCTGCAGTGACTTGGCAATTGCAGTTCTCGAACCAGAGAGGAGGGAGCACGATTCTGGGGTGTGTCACCCGAGAGCGGCCCTCTTGCAATCCAGGACCCCTTGGGGGATAGACTGCCGGTTTCTGCCTAATCTTTGCAGGCCAGGCCGAGGGACCCCACCTGCTGGAGGAACCCCGCTCACTCTGCAGACTCCCTTTGAGCCGCGGTGCCACCACAGGTGTGGAGAGACTGCAGGAGGTTGACTCCAGCCTTCTCGCCCAGTCCTGCTCCACTGGTCACCTTCTAATTAATTTCCTTTCAATGTGTACGAATCTGTGCACCAGGTCACTGGTAAGGTCTATAAATGTCAAATCACTAGGTTGTACACCTGAAACTAATATAATATTGTATACCAACTATACTTCAATAATTTTATTTTTTAAAGAAGGTATTCCCTGGCCCATGTGGCTCAGTTGGTTGGAGTATCATCCTGTGCACCAAAGGGTCATGGGCTCATACCAGGTTGCAGTTTGAGGAATGTTCTCTCTCTCTCTCTCTCTCTCTCTCCCTCTTACTTCCTTTCTCTCCCTAAAAAAATAAAAATAAACAATACAAATATAAATAAAAAAGAAGGGCCTACCCAGTTTGGCTGAGTGGATAGAGTGTCGGCATGCGGACTGAAGGGTCCTGGGTTCAATACCGGTCAAGGGCACATACCCTGGTTGCGGGCTTGATTCCCAGTAGGGGGCATGCAGGAGGCAGCCGATCAATGATTTTTTCTCATCACTGATGTTTCTCTCTTTCCCTCTCCCTTCTCCTCTTTAAAATCACTAAGAATATATTTTTAAAAAATAATAAATAAAAATAAAAAAGAAGGTATTGTTCTAGCTATATTAACTCTCCACTTATCAGTCATCCTGCCAATATATTACAATAAAGCCAAGGAAATGTTTTTAACTTAGCCTCTCATGTTCATTAAAATTCAGGAGAAGAAGCTCAAATCAAGAAAGCAGAATGCAGAAAGGCACTTGTTTCATGAAAATTAACTACATACCAACAAAATAAAAGGAAAGTTTTTTTCCCTCAATATGTTACAAACAAGACGGAAAACTTTCCAAAATTATTTTAGACTAGGGGCCCAGTGCACGAAGATTCATGCTCTGGGGGTGGGTCCCTCAGCCCAACCTGCACCCTCTCCAATCTGGGAGCCCTCAGGGGACCCCTCTTCAATCCGGAAGTTTCTGTCTTTGCAATCATATGAGCGAATTGTCTGAGACCCCCAACCCAGTTTGGTTTGTTGCTCACAGAATAATAGAGGCTTTTTTTTTCTTTGCGTCATTTGGTGGAGATTTCCTGGAAGTTTTAGGATATCTTCCCTTTAATTTTTCCTACACACTCTGATTTTACTTATGTTTCTCACCTTTGCTTTCCCTCCATCCCCCACTGCAACAATAATTTGCTCCAGGCTCACTTTGCTCTAGGGCAGCCGTGGGCAAACTACGGCTGAAATGAATAAAACTAAAAAAAAAAAAAGACCGTACCCTTTTATGTAATGATGTTTACTTTGAATTTATATTAGTTCACACAAACACTCCATCCATGCTTTTGTTCCAGCCCTCCGGTCCAGTTTAAGAACCCATTGTGGCCCTCGAGTCAAAAAGTTTGCCCACCCCTGCTCTAGTGTCTAGGACAGTGGTTCTCACCCTTGGGTTGCGACCCCTTTGGCGATCGAACGACCCTTTCACAGGGGTCGCCTAAGACCATTCTGCATATCAGATATTTATATTATGATTCATAACAGTAGCAACATTATAGTTATGAAGTAGCCACGAAAATAATTTTATGGCTGGGTCACAACATGAGGAACTGTATTTAAAGGGCCAGAAGGTTGAGAACCACTGGTCTAAGAGATCCGTCTGCCACCAGAACTACTATTCCCAGAATTCCTGGTGCTCCCTGTACTCTTGGTTTTCCCTTCCTGCTCTGTCTCTGTCCCATGGCTTCCCACTCTGCCAAGTCCTCCAAGCCACCAGCTCTCCCTTTCTGCTCTCTGTCGGGTGGCTTGGGGAACCTGGCTCCACTCTCTGCCGGCTCTCCCACTCTGCTCTCCACCCGGCGCCTGTGTATGCAAATTAACCTGCCATCTTTGTCGGGTTAAATTGCATACTCACTCCTGATTGACTGGTGAGTGTAGCGGAGGGATGGTCAATTTACATGTCTTACTTTCATTATATAGGATAAAGATAAGGTAAAAAAATTGCTCATGAAAATGATATAGAGCATATTCCACTAATTTTAAGAGGCAATTTTTTTTTCCACACTTTTAAACTTCTTAAATCAGGATGTTGCCACAAAGTGCAACACAGTGTAAAAGCATGAACACAATTCTGAATTGAAAAGTATTCAAAAGAGAAGGAATGTTAAGAAGTTTAATGAACAATTTAACCTATTTCACTTATTCTTTCTTGTTATATATGCATTAGAATATCACTGAAAATATCTAAATAAGCCGAAACCGGTTTGGCTCAGTGGATAGAGCGTCGGCCTGCGGACTGAAAGGTCCCAGGTTCGATTCCAGTCAAGGGCATGTACCTGGGTTGCGGGCACATCCCCAGTAGGAGATGTGCAGGAGGCAGCTGATCGATGTTTCTCTCTCATCGATGTTTCTAACTCTCTATCTCTCTCCCTTCCTCTCTGTAAAAAATCAATAAAATATATTTTAAAAAAATATCTAAATAAGCCTAAAAATGTTTCCAATAAGAAATTTTAAAAGCCTAAATGATAAGAAAGTATATGTCATAGCTTAATTAGCAGTGTTTTCTCTCCCTTTGGTGGTACATAAAATAATCAATGTTATCTAGAATTCAACATGGTAGTAATTCAGCTGCCACATCTTATAAGAAAGTTTGAATAAACTATCTTACAGGCAAGTTGACAGTTTAAATATGAGCATAAAATAAAGGCATCCCTTAAAAAAATAACACATAATTTTGCATTATTATAATAAAAAAAAAACCCCTATTTTTCCAACCCTATGAGTTTTCTTCACGTGAAAAGCAAAATCTTCCTCGAATTTTCTACTTCTGCAGCAGACTCCTGCATTGAATCCACGGAATATGGAGGAAGGGGGAGAGCTAGGGTGGGACCTGCTATAAGTAGAAAACTTGAGGAAGATTCTAACAGAATTCTTTTAACCAAACTCCTAAGGACCTTGGCTGCGAAGAGAGCAGGTTATCAATAAATCTGGTTCAACTAAATGCTATTCCTAAAAGCTACAGAGTGAATTTCTTAAATCACATTTTCAAAGAACTTGTTAGTTCCAGGTGTCTCCAATGAGCAATTTTTCCGCATTGTGGTAAAACACGCTTAAGATAAAATTTACCATTTTAAAGTGCACACGTTGTGGCATTTCGTACAACCGCAATGTTGTGCAACCATCACCTCCATCCATTTCCAGAATGTATGGTCCCAAACTAAAACTCTGTATCCAATTAGGCACGAACTCTCCCCCATTCCCTCCTCTCCCAGCCCCTGGTAAACTATATCCTACTTTCTTTCTCTAGGAATTTGCCTATTTTAGGTATCTCCTGTAAGTGGACCAATACAATAGTTATTCTCTTGTGTCTGGCTTATTTCTCCAGTGAGTACTCCTGTAAAGCAGAGAATGAACCCCAAATGCTTAGGTTTCTCATCACTGACGAGTCCCTGTAGGTACTGACCATCTGGGAACACAGCCCACAGCTCTCCCGGAAACCCTGCTACTGTTCCTGGAGCCCCAAGGGCAGAGAGTCTCAGGCCGGCCCTTCCTGACGCTGCAGACAGGTCCGGTGCAGCAGCTGCTGAGAGCCCTGGAGGCCATCCTGGGGTGAGGGATGGAGCAAAGGGAAGGAGGGGGCCGCGCAGCGGGCCTCAAGAACCGTGGGTGAGAAAAGGCGAGGGTTCATCAGCCACCGGAGCTCTGAGATGGCCGCCGTCTGCCCGCTAGGGGCTCCTGCACCCTGACACCGAGATGGGCAGACACCTGTCAGCGTTGAGCCAGACTGCAGGCTAGTCACTGAGAATGTCACCAGGACCGGAAGCTTCGAGGGGTCATGAGTCACCTTCCACGGCTCAGCGGTCGGGGCCGGCCGGCCCGCCCTGCCCAGACAAACCCGGCCGGGGGAGGCACAAACAGGAGAGGAAGCCAGACCGGCGGCCTAGGAGCAACACCGGTGGCCGAAGAGCTGCACCTACAGGCAGGCCGTGAATGGGAAACACGAGAGACACAGAAGCAAGGCGGAAGCAGAGATAAAAACAAGGTTCACCCACTCCGGGGTGGGCTCGGGAGACACAGAGTGGAGAGAAATACAAAGCTGACAGGGGCCACGTTCAGAGGCAGCATGGGCAGGTGACAGCAGGTGGCACCGACGGCCACAGAGGTGACACGGCGGTAAACAAGCAGGTATCCGCGACGTCCGGGCGCAGCCTTTCCCTCCCGGCCTGGGTTCGAACCCGAGGTCGCCGAAGGCCGGGACACAGGGCGGCTGGACCTCTAAGCGCTCGGGTCCGCCGAGGTCCGTCCGCCGCCTCCGCCGCAGGGTGACCTTGGGCGCGACGCTCCCTCGGGGGCCCTGGCGTCGCGGTGCGCGCGCGGGGGTGGCGGGAGACCGCAGACGCAGGACCCGGCGCACGGGGACTCCCACCACCCGCGCGCGGCTGAAGCATCCGGGTCGGCGGCCGGGCCTGGCGGGGCGGGCAGCGCGCACCGGCCCGCAGGTGAGCCCTAAGCCTCGCCGGCTTCCCTGCCGGCCCCTCCCCGCCCGTGGTCCCGACCCCGCCGTACCTGCCAAGGGCTCGGCGCTCACATAGCCGGCCCGGGACACTTTCCGCCGCCGGAACCAGGCCGGTTCAAGCTGTCGCCGCCGCGAGCGCCTCAGCCTGCACCTCCCGCCCCCGGAAACGCTTCCCGGTGCCGCCCCCTGAAACTGACAGTGCTTCCGAGGGTGCGCCGGCGAGAGAGCGGTGTGCGCATGCGTGGCTCCTGCTCCAGGAAAGACCTCGGGCCGGTGCCCCTTGGTATCCCGCGCCTGCGCAGTCCAGCCTGGTGCAGGTCGATCAGCTTTAGGGACTTTATAAACGTTGACCCATCTCAGCCTGCCCAGCAGAGATCGTGTCAAACCGTTTCTGCCTCCGCAGCACCTTTGGCACGCAATGGATGCTGAGTAAATGTTATCTGAAAGGACCAATACACTTGGTGTGGCAGGTGTCATGCTGGGTCCCCTAGGAAAAAAAACTCATTTTGTTTAGGTACCAGAGGAGATCCTTTGATCTCAGAGCAGGTGGACCTTCACCCCAGCTGGAGCGAATGACTCATACATAGTTGGTCCAGTGTTCATGGTAATCTCGTTATCATTAGCCCAGTAGTTGGGTAGTTGGATGAGGCATAGTCATGTGGCCAGCTTCTGGCCCATCATACTCATTGTAGAAGTCGTTGAGTGAGAAAAAGTTGTTTTTTTGTTTTTCTCAAATCCACTAGGACTTCTAGTTGAGTACACCCCTGAAGTGCTTTGTCGCTTTTATTTTCTTCCTGCCTCTAAGCCAGTGGTTCTCAACCTTCTGGCCCTTTAAATACAGTTCCTCATGTTGTGACCCAACCATAAAATTATTTTTGTTGCTACTTCATAACTGTAATGCTGCTACTGTTATGAATCGTAATGTAAATATCTGATATGCAGGATGGTCTTAGGCGACCCCTGTGAAAGGGTCGTTCGACCGCCAAAGGGGTCACGACCCACAGGTTGAGAACCGCTGCTCTAAGCAGACCTGAAGGTTGGAAGTTCAGTCACTATCATGTGCTTATGACATGACAAGCAAATGCTAAGGCCAGCAAAGCAGAAAGTGTGAGAGCACCTAGGTCTCATATGACATTAAGCTACAGTCCCAGGTTTGAGCTGCTTAGGCCTGGATGTTTTGTTCTTTGATCCTCATAAACTTCTTGGACTACATTTCTAGCAATATTATATCTGCAAATACCTGCAAATATAACAACAACAAACTATAAAATTACTAGGAGAAATATTGAAAACACCCTTTTCAATGCATGGACAAACTTGTGAGAAAGTCAGAAAAATCATCTGAGGCCAGGAAGAAAGCAGAAACACAGGCCTAGGAGGTTACACAAAGTTGATATTCAGAAGTTATGCACAGGTACCATCTGGCCAACTTGTCCCGATTGGCTGGTCCATGGCTGAGAAGTATTTTGAAAATCATTTCTGGAGGTAGGTAAACTATGATGCTGCTGCCACCTGTAGGGGTATCTGCTTGGGTCCAGGCAGGATGAGAGCCAAGAAGGAATATATCTTCAAGGGAAGGATAAGCTATACAAAAACCAACAACACCGTTCAACCGTGGTGGCTCAGTGCTTGAGTGTTGACCTATGAACCAGAAAGTCACGATTCGATTCCGGTCAGGGCACGTGCCCAGGTTGTGGGCTTGATCCCCAGCGGGGGCGTGCAGAAAGCAGCCGACCGCTGATTCTCTCTCATCATTGATGTTTTTATCTCTCTCTCCCTCTCTCTTCCTCTCTGAAATCAATAAAAATATATTAAAACAAAACAAAAAAACCAACAACACCAACATTTTCCTCGAGAGGTAAGCAGCAAGGAAAGTTGTCTTTCTCTCTGCCTTGGCTCTGGGTGAAAGGGTAAAACATTTCCCTAGTAGATACATAGCCAAATTCTGGCCACACCGTTTGCATGGGCCAAGACCCACAAGCTGAAGATTTCAATCTAAAACGGACCGTTTTCAATCTAAACGGTAGATAGTATCTATGGGACTTGGCGAAAGCAAACACAAGTCCTCTCTGGAAGAACTCACTGTCAGCATAGGTTTCATGTAATTCCCACAGATAGGCTTCCAAAGGAAATTAAAAACCACAAAACCCATGGGGAAATGAGCAGAGAAGACACACAGCAGAATCAGATCGATTGTAAATGTATAGCTCATTGGAAGGATTAAATACCAAATTAGATACAACTGAAGAGAAATCAGTAAATTAAAAGGTAGATTTGAAAAAAAATAACACAAAAGGCACCCCAGAGAAACAAGAAAATGGATAAGACAGTCCATCATATGCTTATCAGTTATGTTAGAAAGAGATAATAAAGTTGTGAGCAAGGCAATCCTATATAATAAAGAGCTAAAATGCTAATTAGACTGAACAGCAGAATGGCCCTCTGGGCGACCTTCCAGACGAAGCTGGGGCTGTGAGGGCCAAGTCCCTTGCACAAATTTCATGCATCGGGCCTCTAGTTGTCAAATAACGATGGCTGAGAATTTCCCAAAATCTATGAAAGAACCTCAGGAGACACAGTGAATTCCAAGTAGGATAAGGAAAAAGAAAGCCCAGGTCCAGTGCAGAACACCAAGGCACAAGAGCTGCTTTTAAAGGCAGACGGTGAAATGACAGTGACACCAACCCCTGACTGTTCAACGACAAGAATGGGAGCAACAGTAACAACAACAGAATGAAATAACAGCCTTAATGCGGTGAGAGAAAATAACTCTACCTAGAATTGTATACTTAGCAAACAAGGTTTCAAGAATGAAAACACAATACTTGACAGATCAACAAAACTAAAGAGTTACCACCAACAAAATTTAACTGAAGGATCTTCTAGAAGATATATTTCAGAAAGAAATAAAATGATTCCAAGAGGAAGATCCAAGGAACAATAAGGATTGGTGGGCAAATAAAATAGCAAATGTGGGTAAATATAAACAAACATCAAGGGCAAAAACCAAGAACGGTTTATAAATGGTGGGATTCTAAAAGGTAAAACCCAAATAATGGAATGATAGTATGTAAGTATAAGAGGATGGTTGAAGTTAAAACATTATAATGTATGCATCGGTTATATATTGCATAACAAGTGGCCACAAAACCTCAGAGGCATGCAATTATACTTGTTTATTGCTCACGTATCTGGCATCTGCTTGGGTGGGTTAGGAAGCTCTGCTGAGGTTGGCTGGGTTTGCTTACAAGTCAGGGATCAGCTGATCTATAATGGCCTTGGCTGTGGGCCTTGACTTTGCTCGATGGGTCTCTTACTCACCAGCCAGGTAGTCTGGACAAGTTCTCACGGCAATGGCAGGGACACAACAGAGCCAATGGAAACGCACAAGCACATTCCCAAGAGTCTTCTTACATGTCATGCCAAAGCAGGTCACGTAGCTGAGTCTAGAGTTGTAGTAGGAGGGAGCTGTGAAGGATTATGGCAAAGAGTTTGCACTCAGGGAAAGTGAAGCATTGGAGCCATTAGTTCAATCAATCTAACGTCTTTGTACTGCCCATAAAAATATTGATTAGCGCTAGACTTCTAATGAAAAATGAATGTTAAGATATTTGAAGTTTACCAGTGAAAGAATAATTATTGTCCAAACCCGAAGAAGAAAAAATAATATTTTTAAAAAGAAGGAAAAGGGGAAAAAAAGGAAGGAAATAAAAGCAGAAAAAAAAGAACATAAAAACTGAAAAGAAAAAAAAAATACAGCTCAGCCAGTGTAGCTTAGTGGTTGAGTGTCAACCTATGAACCAGGAAGTCATGGTTGGATTCCCAGTCAGGGCACATGCTCGATCCCCAGTGCAGGGCATGCAGGAGGCAACCAGTTGATTCTCTTTCATCATTGATGTTTTTATTTCTCTGTCCCTCTCCCTTCTCTAAAATCAATTTTAAAAAAACTAAAAAAAATACAAAGCACAGGAAGAAGTGGAAAAATAAATTCAAATGTATCAGTAATCACAATCCTATATAATAAAAGCCTAATATGCTAAGTGTCCAGTCGTCCATTCAACCAATCAAAGCGTAATATGCTAATGATATGCTAAGGCCACTCAACTGCTCACTATGATGTACAGTGACCACCAGGGGGCAGATGCTCTGACTGGTAGGTTAGCTTGCTGCTGGGATCTGGCTGATCAGGACTGAGCAAGAAGGGCTGGACATGCCCTGGAGCCCTCCTGCGGTCCCTCCCTGGCTGGCCAACCTCCCACATTCCTCCCCAGCCCCCATTGTGTACCGGTGGGGTCCCTCAGCCTGGCCTGCACCCTCTCACAATCCGGGACCCCTTGGGGGATGTCAGAAAGCTGGTTTTGGCCTGATCCCACAGGCCAGGCCCAGTGATCACACTGGTGCATGAATTCATGCACCGGGCCTCTAGAAATATATATATTTTAAAAACCCAAAACTTTCTAGTTAAAAGACAAATTGTAACATCAGATTTTTTTAAAAATCAAACTATACACTGCTTAAAATACAAAGACAGAAAAATTGAACTGAAAGAATGGTAAAAGATTCTGCTGGGTCTGTTAGCTACATTAACATCGGAGAAATAGACTTGAAGGCAAAAGGCATTGCTAGAAACAATGTGGTGAATTGTGCCATTGTTCTCAATAATTTGCTGCCAGTCCCTGGAGGAGGCCTCCACTTCCCAGCGGGGGGACTCAGGCTTCCTCACTGAAATGTGAATGGCAGTTATGTGTGCAGTTCTGAGCGGAGAGTTAGCATCAAGAACCATTGCTCTTTCTCGGCCACAAGACCGTGTTCCCGATGGAGATACGCTTTCTGCCTGGATCCTTGAGTGAAGATACCATAGAACGAAGAATGGGTAGTGCGACAGATGATCCACAAAGGATGAGTGAAAAATGAGCCCTTATTGTTGTAAACCACTGAGATTTTTTTATTTATTTTAAATCCTTGCCCAAGGATATTTTTTCCATTGATTTCTAGAGCGAGTGGAAGGGAGGGAGGTGGGGGAGAGAGAGAGAAACATCGACATAAGAGAGAGCCACTTCGATTAGTTGCTTCCCCCACGTGCCCCTACCGGGGTTGGGCAACCTGCAACTGAGGTACGTGCCCTTAACGGGGAATTGAACCTGTGTCTGGAAAGCCAACACTCTAACCACTGAGCAACCAGCCAGGGTGAGATTTTTAAGTTAGGTGTGGTCATGTGGCTTTCTTTGACGAGTGTACTGGACAGACTGGCCCTAGCTCTCCCCTCGCTCTGTTGGATGTTTTGGTGTGCTCTCTGCAATCACCATGTCTGCAAGTGGCCGCCAGAAACTGGATAGAGCAACCACTCTTGGAGAATGTGTTCCCCCAGCTATGCTGCTGGGCCTGGGGTCATGTCACTGGCAAGTGGCAGTGGGGACGGGGACAGGAGCCTGGCTGGACCGACCCTCTTGTTCACAGAAGCTCCAATTTCATGGCCGCTGGATTAGTCAGCTCTGGCGGCCGTCACGAAGTACCACAGACTGGTTGACTTCAGCAACAGAAGTTATTTCCTCACAGTTCTGGATGCTGGAAGCCCAAGTTCAAGCTTTGGTTTTCCCTGAGGCCTCTCTCCTTGGCTTTACCCACGGCCGCCTTCTGACTGTGTCCTCATGTGGCCTTTTCTCTGTGCACGCATGTGCCCCTTGTGTCTCTCTGTATGTCCTAATGTCCTTTTCTTATGAGGGCACCAGTCAGATTGGATTAGGTCTCACTCTAGCGGCCTGATGTTAACTTACCACCTCGTTAAGTTTCTATCTGCAGAGGCGGTCACATTCGGAGGTGCTGGATGTTAGGGTTCAACACGTGAAATGTAGGCAGACACAGTTCTGTCCACTGACTTGAGGTAATGCTACTGAGACCCACAGACCTGGAGAATCGCTGGAGTGAGAGGTCTCTGAAATGCACCCCACCCTCCACAGGGCACAGAGCTGGCCACTAAGACATGAAAGGGGAAAGGGACTGTGGGTAGGGGTGGAGCTGAGCGCAGCCCCAGATATCTGAGTCCCCCAAAGGCTCCCAGCATCCATGGCCTTCTTCCCACCAACAGTAAGTTGATTTTTGGGGGGACCCCCATTTTCACCCTGTGATTTGAGAAGATTCAGCTCCAGGGATGGGCTTTGGTTTGCTTAAGGAGGTCAGCTTGTCCCATTTCCCTGCCACCATGGTGTGTGTGGGGACAGGCATGTGACCCCATCTGGACACCCCAGGACTTGTGAGGGAGCTAACAGAAGAGACCCTCTTTTGTGGGATGGCGTGGGAGGACGGGAGGCGAGAACTTTTGTAGTCATTTTATTGCTATGAGAGGAGGGCCTGTGGTTGCAGAGGCCCATGTGAGGGGCTGAAAGTGAGCTTGACAGCGAGGAAGATATGAAAAAGAGCCAGAGGAAAATGTTTCTCGGCGAGAGTCTGCCTGTAGACCTGCAGGTTCCCTTAATTGTTTGTCAGTTCCAGGCTTTGCTTTTGCTTTTTTTACAATCAAGACAGTCTAGCCGGGACCGGTTTGGCTCAGTGGATAGAGCGTCGGCCTACGGACTGAGGGGTCCCGGGTTCGATTCCGGTCAAGGGCATGTACCTGGGTTGCGGGCATATCCCCAGTGGGGGATGTGCAGGAGGCAGCTGGTCGATGGTTCTCTCTCATCGATGTTTCTAACTCTCTATCTCTCTCCCTTCCTCTCTGTAAAAAATCAATAAAATATATTAAAAAAAAAAAAAAAAAAAAAAAAAAAAAAAAAAAAAAAAAAAAAAAAAGACAGTCTAAATCGACACAGTCTGTGCAGCAGTTGCTGGGGGAGCCCATTGGATCACCATTAACCATCTTTTTCCTCTTGGGGTGTGTGTGGTCCGGGAGAAGGAGAAGGAGAAGGAGAAGGAGAAGGAGAAGGAGAAGGAGAAGGAGAGAGAGAACTCATGGACATGGACAACAGAGTGGTTATTGTGGCAGGGGTGGGTGGAGGTGGAAGAGGGCATAGAGGGGATAAATGGTGATGGAAAAAGAAAATAAGATAGAAAATAAATTTAAATAAAGGATCTTGGTGGCTCATATTGTGCCTGGGAGGGAGGGCTGGAAAATCAGGCTTGGTGACTATGCAACCATACCCACAATTGGGTCACAGAACTGGAGTGGCCAGGATGCTGCTGCCGCCACCACGGCCACCACCATTGTCACTGCTGATGTCACCACCATTGTCACCCAGTCTGCACTGTTGCTGCCCCTGCTGGTTCAGAAGCCAATCTTTCTGCAACTGCCTCCCTGAGCCTCTAGTGACTGATTCAAAGTCCTCTGGCTGCCTTCGCCTGGTCCTGTGCCTGCTCCCTAGCTGCAAGGGAGGCTGGGAAAGTGGCTAGCTGGCCTTTTGGGCTTCTACAGGGGTCTGTCTCCCTCTGAGGCTCATAAAGTGGGGAATTCCTTCAGAGACCCACAGGATGAGAGTCTATGCTGGGCAACCCAAAAATAAGTCACACAAGATAGGGCATAAGGAATCGAGATCAAATGGGGACAATCGCTTCAGTAATACTAATGGCAAATCTGAATTGGAGGATGCAGCTTGAACCTGGGGCTGAAGTGAGGCTTCTGACTTCTCCCTCCCTGAGTTTCTCCCCCCACCATGGGGGAGCCATTCAACCAGGCAGCCCTCCCTCCTCCCTCAGGGCAGGGGTGCTCTGCCTTGCTGAGCTACCCTACAGCAGCAGAACAGACACAAGGAATGCGCTGTTCTTGAGGGCAGTGTCCAAGCTGTGACCTGTCCCCCACCTTCCCACACAGATGAGGGGAGTGGCGAGAAGGACGGAAGGGTCTGATTTCTGATGCTGTTTCCTCTTTGGGGAATGGATGGGAATCACCTTGCCCAAATGGAAATAAAGAAGGGAGTGGGCTGGGTGGGAGGGGTGAGCGGGGAAGGGGCTGATGCAAAGTCAGGTGACTACAGGGACCAAGAAAGTGATGCCAGTGAGGGTAGCGGGCCAGGCATTGGCACATTAAATGCGTAAGAATACGTATTCTTAACTTCCACACGAGTACATACACACTCTTATATTTCTTTTCTTGAACATTTGGTGCTCTGCGTGTATTTTTTTGCTGTGCCACTTGGATGGCCCCTGGGCATGCTGGCTCTCTCCCATGCGGCCCTTCCCCCGATTCTCTCTCTGCCTCCCCCGCCCCCAACCCTGTGTTCTGGAGGCTCACCCACATGGACTCCTTCGTCCTGGGCTTCCAGTTGGTGTGGCCCATGGGGTGCATCTGAGGAGCCTGGAAGGGGGGGGGGGGAGAGGGCCCTTGGAAGGTTCTGCAGCCCTGGCCCCAACCTCAGCTCCGTCAGGAGCGCTGCCCCTCCAGGGCCACCCCTTGCATCACGTCAGACCCAAGATGCTAACAGCTCCCGGTGTTGTACACTGGAGGCCCGGGGCACTCCCTGCTGCTTTTCCCAAAGCTGCCCAAACCTCCGTAAATAACCCCGTCACTAAACTGTCCTCCCGGCGCCGGCCCTGCGTGTGCTGTGTGTCTCCTGCTGGTCCGCTGAATGACAGACACGGGATGGGGAAACACCACAGCTCGAATGCACTCACAGGCAGGACCTGAGTGAGTTTCGCACTCCTGACTGACCGCCAGGGGCCCAGGAGGGAGGGGTAAGGACTGTGACACACCGGAAAGCACGCGACCTCTCGCTCCAGCCTTCCTTTTAGCCAGGACACCAGTCCAGTGCTGCCAGCCCTTCCCACTTTTCAAAAGTAGCAACACATCCAGATGTTTAAGTGAGGCCTCCCGATTCTTAAATGTTGGCCTTGGTGTTAGAGATCGAGGCGTGGGCAAGGTTCGCCATCAGTTGGCTGCACGTGGTCCTTGGAGACCAGTTTTCGGTGTCTGCTCTCAGCACACAGTGTCCTGCCAAGCCCTGCATCCCTCAGGGGAGACCCTGGGGGCCTGGGGGCGGGGAGGAAGCCTGGCCAGGCCCCCTCTTCCATAAAGAGGCTCAGCAGCGGAGCCCCCAGCTCATGTCCCCAGCGGGAGCCTGCAGCCTTGCGGTGCCTGCCTGGCCCATCACGTCTAATACGGGTGTCAGCAGAAAGTAAATTAAATCCGCGGGGCTGTAATTCGCAAACAAAACATTCTGTGGCAGTAACTAAACAAAGCATTATGCTTTAATCGGCCTTTTAAAGTGTTGTTTTAAAAATCATTTTATTGTGCAGAAGCTGGTATCCTAAGAGCTATAATTCCTTAACTGACAGAACGCTAGTGCAATACCCTCTGGTCTAGATATTCTTACCAGCGGGGGCATCTGTCTTGCTGCTCCTAAACCGATCCATTTTCAGAGTAAAAGTGCTGCTCTGCCTTCCAGCCTCTCCGATGGGGAACCCCAGCGGCTGCTTCTCTACAGGGGCTGCTTTCGCTCTGGCTTCGAGAGAGAAGCAAAACAATTCGTCGTTCTCTTATTCCCTCCATCTACCTTCCCATCTATCTACAAACACTTGTATACTGCTAGGCACTTTGCAAACATTCGCCCAATGAATTCTCCTGCCAACCCTTTAAAAAGGTGTTATTCTCATCCTTTTTGTTTTTAGATCAATTTTGAGTTAGTTTTTGTATACGGCGTGAGGTAAGGGTGTGGATATCCGGTTGTCCCAGCACCATTCGTTGAAAAGACGAAACTACCCCCCACTCCCCGTGAATTGTCTTAGCACCTTCGCTGAAAATTAATCGACCATAAATATATAAGTTCTTTTCCGGGCTCTCAATTCTGTTCCATTGAACTATGTGTCTGTCCATCTGCCAATAACTGGAGGGCTTTAGACAGAGGAGTGACACACCCACTTTGTGTTTTAAGACCGAAAGGGGAGAAACCTCTGAGGAGGCCACTGCCCCTGTCCACGCGAGAGATGCTTCCTGGGGTGGCCATGGAGATTGGGGGGGGGGGGCGGGGCATGGGAGGGTTAGTTAGGAGGAAGCATGAACAGGACGTGGTGAGTCCCGAATGTGGGAGTGAGGGAGCGGGAGGAATCTGGGTGACTCCTGGGGTTTTGGCACTGGTGACTGGTTCAACTGGACGGACGGGTGAAGGTGCCACCCACTGGAGGGGAACATGGGGTAAGGACGCTGGGTTCAGTTCGAGACGTGTCGACTTTGAGGTGCTTGTGGGATATCCAGATGGCCTTGTCTGGGAGGCAAGTAGGTATGAGATTTTGGGGTTGAGTAGCAGATGGAGCTGCAGCCAGAGATGTAGGACCCACCTGCTCCCAGGGGCCTGAGAGGGGAGGATTGCGGCAGCAGCAGAGGAGCGACCCTCCTGCTCTCCTTCTCCACTGGTCTCTGTGCCTCTCCCTGGGCTGAGACCACACCGTCCTAACACTGCAGCTTTGCAATAAGTCCTGACACCTGATACCTGTCGTTCTTAAGCGTGTCTTGGGACTTTGGGGGTCTTTCTGAGCCTGAGTGTTTTCATCTGTAAAATGGACGTGCAGCATGATACCAGCCCCCACAATGAGGTAGCTCATTAAATCATGTCGTCCAGTGCTCAGCACATACTTAATACTCAAGGGACAGGCCACCACGCTGACTGAGCACACCCTGGTTATCATGCCGGGTTGGGTCCCCAGAGACTCACGTCTGACTCTTATTTATTTCTTGACCCTGGGGAATAACAGAGAGAACCATTCACAACTTAAATTGTGTTTTTAAAATGTTTCCTAAAGCACTAGGCCTGATTTTCCTTGATCTCCTCTCTCTCTAAGCCCAGAGCTCAAAGTTGGCCTTTGCTGGGCTCTGCAGTTCAACATATGGCCAGCAGATGGCGATAGAAGCTAAGGGAAGGCCCCCCCCTACCCCCACCCCTTGGGGGGCCCCCCCATCTTCGCATTTCCAGGGCCAGCTGTTCCCAGGCTGCCTGTGCATCAGGGGTGAGTGGCCCCAGGCCCAGCCCTCTGCAGGCTCCTGGGAACACAGACCCGTTCTGGAGAAGAAGAAAGAAAGTCTGAGACCACGCTGGGAGCTCTGAATGACCCTACACCCTGGACACCTCCCGACCTCCACGCCCTGCCCTCCCAGGAAATCACTTCATAAATAGGGCAGCGTGGGTCCCACGTGGGAGGGAAATTGTCCTCAGGAGAGCCACTTCCTCTGTGAACAAGGAAGCCAGGGAACCTCTGAGAGCAGCCCATGCCCTCCCTGTCCATCCTGTGTGAAATATGAAATAAGAGTTTTAATTACCAAGCTTGGAAGCCAGCCGACACGTTGAATATTTAATGTCTCCGATGCTTGTGCCCCAGGCCTGCTGGCACTGACACCATCGGGGGTTCCCTTGGGTTGGCTCTGAATGTGCTTGGAGAAGGGCCAGGCTGCCCCCTTCCCCAGCACCTGCGCGCCTCCGACAGCCCCTCCTGGGCTCGGCCGGCCCTGGGCCTCCCACTCCCTGAGGGACTCCTGCCAAGGCGGCCAGGGGCCTGTTGCCCCCCGTGGGGAGGACTCTCAGTTCTGGCAGAGGCCGGGGTCCTTGAGGTCAGGCAGCCCGGGAAGATGGAAACAGACAGACCTGAGTTTGGATCCTGCTTTCCTGCCAGTGGCTCAGCCTCTTGGAGAGTCACGTTTTTTACTTTGTAAACTAAAGAATGTATTTCCTACGTTATGGACAATTGTTGTTAATAGACGGCCATTTTGGGGGGTTAGCCTGTGCCTAGAACCCTGCTAAGCACTCCCATGTAGCTCGTCTTTGTCATTGACAGCAGTCCTGTCAGGCACTAAGAGGGGATGTGAGCCCAGGACATTCTGACTTCAAAACCTGTGAGTCTGAAAACCTCTATGCACAAGCACTTCAGAGATTTGGGGGGATGTGAGCTTGAAGGAGACACTGCCACCCAGTCCCACACCCTAGTTTGTCCTACACCACAGTGGCCCCTCATGCCTCAGAGACAACCAACAAAAGTGCTAGCGGGGATCAGGACAGCAGCCCCGACAGAATCACCCCCAACGCGGTGCTGGCCACACATTTCTACTCCCTAGAGCAGTGGTTCTCAACCTTTCTATGCCGCGACCCTTTAATACAGTTCTTCATGTTGTGGTGACCCCCAATTTCATTGTTACAAATTGAACATAATTAAAGCATAGTGATTAATCACAAAAACAATATGTAATCATATATGTGTTTTCCGATGGTCTTAGGCGACCCCTGTGAAAGGGTCGTTCAACCCCCAAAGGGGTCGTGACCCACAGGTTGAGAACCGCTGCCCTAGAGAGGTGGTGTGCATTCGATGGGTTGATTTGGCATCTCAGGATGGAGGGGCTTCCAAGGGCCATCTTGGGATGGTCCACGCACCTTGGTATGTCTATAGCAGCGGTTCTCAACCTGTGGGTCACGACCCCTTTGGCGGTCGAACGACCCTTTCACGGGGGTCGCCTAAGACCATCCTGCATATCAGATATTTACATGACGATTCATCACAGTAGCAACATGACAGTTATAAAGAAGCAACGAAAATAATTTTATGGTTGGGTCACAGCCTGAGGAACTGTATTTAAAGGGCCGGAAGGTTGAGAACCACTGGTATAGGCTCACGCACCATTCCTTGTCCAGCTGGCTGTGTCTAAGGTGGCGCTTTGTGCACGGTGATAGCCAGTGACGAGGTGCGGGGTCACCTAGCCGTTGGAGCCACTTGTCTTGAAGTAATGAAGTCCCTGGTACATAGGAGGCCTGCCGCACGCCCAGGCAGGACAGCTCGGGGAGAAAGGGAGAGGGAGGTGACAATGAGCTCCACTTTGAACCATCAGGTGGGCACATGGTGGTGAAGATGTGGGGACCCGGGAACCCTTGTCCTAGTGGGAGTGTGAAGTGGGGGTGGGCCATGGTGGGGAGCATGGACCCCACACCCCAGCAATCCCACTTCTGGGCACACAGTCCAGAGCGTCTCTCGCCGAGGGAGACAAGGAAACGTGCCCAAGGATATTCCCCGAAGCCGTTACTGGCAATACCCAAGGGGTGGACACAAGCAAGATGCCCACTCACAGAGGAGTGAGAGACCGCAGGGGCACATGCAAATGATGAGCACCATGCGATGCGATGGGATGAATTAGAATGATGTGTGCTAACACAGGCAGGTCGTAAAAATGGAACGCCAAACAAGATGTCTGGCAAATACTACTGAATACGCTGCAATATATATTTTCATGGCTACACACACACATTCGCACATTGACAACATTAAGGATGTTTGCCTGTGGGGAGAAGGGAGGAGGGCGGGGGGTCCAGAAGGGGGACGAGAGCGACGATAACAAAGCAAACAACTACGCAAGAGGCGTCAGGTGTGTCCCTAATGTTGTGAGTTGAGCTGATGCTGGTGAGCAATTGAATTCTGTGTCTCTGAGTCCAAAGCCCCCCCCCCCCTCCAAAAATGCAAAGGGCGGAAGGAAAGGGGGCCAAGGGCCTCTGTGAGTTCATAAGCTCCACGAATTGTTGGTTGTTTGGGGACTTTTCACACCAGGCACACAAGCGTGTGACCCAGCCTGGGAACGGGCCATGGGCCATCTGGGTCTGCTCTAGGATTATCTCACCCTATCCTCACAGCCACCGGGAGCAATTGCCAAGCGCACTTGACCTCAGGGCTCAGAGAGGTGATGTGGGCTGCCCAATAGCATCAGCCTGCAATTGTAAACCTTCCCACCCCCAGCCCGCCGCTGCCATCCTGCCTCCCAGCCAAAAAGACTAATCAGGGCACCTTGCAGGGTTCAGATGATGCATCTTTCCGCGATGGCCTGAAGGTGGCGCTGTTGCAGTTGGTCCTGGACAGGTGAGTGGCTTGAGCCTGTGGGGGTAGAGGGAGAGGACGTTCAGCCTTTGGTGGATGGAGGGCCCTTCTGGCTTGGAGTGAGGCCTGCTCACTGGCGTGGGGGCCAGTGCAGAGGAGGGAAGAAGGCGGGAGCACGGATCACCTCCCGGGAGAACATCACCTGGATGGAAGGCTGCCTTCCACCTTCCACCCTCTCCTGTCGGGGGAGCGAGACTGCACACCTTCGGGAGACTGGAAAGACCGGCTCTGTGCAGAGGGCTCAGGATCAGGATTCCAGGGGGGAGCAGAGACACCTCAGTCAGCTTAGAGTGAGTGTTTTTCCGGCTGCTCACCTTCCCCACAAAGAGCTGGCCCCACCAGAGGACCGGCTGCCCAGCCCAGCGGCACATCGGTCCTGCAGGTATGCAAAGGGCCTGGAGGCCAGGGGGTCCCTCAGCCGCCAGCAGCACAGTCTGAGACAAGTGGCTTCCTTGGGACGTGACCCCAGGAAGCAGGTGCGATGGGGCTGGGAGGTGAGGGAAAGGCCATGTCTGGAGGCTTTGCTGAGACTGCAGCTGTCCGCAGCAGGGCCGACTCCTCGGGGCCTCGGTGCAGGGTACAGAGCACCCCCTCATCTCCCCGAGGATGGGGGCAGAGCACTGATCCCTTGGCTCCTGTCTCCACTGGGGGAGGATGTCCACGGGCGCACTAGCTCCCTGCACTTCCAGGCTGAGCACAGGCTGGCACGGCCATGGCGCTGGAGGAAGGAAAAGACATGATGCTCCTGAGGTGGGGCGCTGTGGACAGGAGGGGAGGCTGAGCTTGTAGGGAACTGTCCGTCAGCTGCAGCTGACATCAGAGGTGAGCGGGAGAGTGGGATGCAGGGTCCTGGGGTTCCTTCCAACATGCCCTCTGCAGCGAATGTCCCCCCCCCTTCCTTAACTGCTATTGCAGCCCATTCCTTCTGGAACCCAAGTCTCTCTTCTGAGCTTCAGACCTGCAAACACCATTAACCTTTGATATCTGACCTTCTGGATCCCTCAAACTCAAAGAAGCCAAACTGAGCTCATCACCTTTATGCCAAGCTAGTTTCTCCTCCTAATCGCCCATCCCAGCACCCAACTCGTTCCCTCTAATCCTGCTCCCTCTCTGGAGCCAGAGTGACTTTCAAAACACAAATCCAATTCTGTCCCGAGTACATGGATGCTGGGCCTCGCTCCGGAAGCCACCAGCACGGCGCTTTGCAGTTACGGGTGTGTTTTTCAGGAGAAGAAGGGAGTGTCCACATCTGAGTGGACAGTCCCTCCCAGCCCGCCTGAAACCCAGCAGAGCCCTCCAATGAGGAGAGCTGGCTCCCTTGGGGAGCGCCGCCATGTGGCAATGGCTGTGAGTATTCTTTCATTAATTCGCAGGCATTTGCTGAGCGCCTACTATGTGCTAGTCCATGCCTGCTAGTGGGGGTGGTACCACCCTGCAGGGGTGAAAATTCACTCTTGGAGGGTGCAAAACCATTTAGCTATCCGTGTGTTGTGGCCCTCCAAAGCTCAACCCTACACAACAACACCTTAGTCCTTAGTATTTCATTTCTCTCAACGGGAAGAACTGAAATTAAATTAAAATGTTCTCCTTGGAGGAGCAGTAATGAAAAGGAAGGTTGGGAAACACCACGGCAGGCTACGGCGATGCGGTAGTTACCGAGTCAGACGTGGTTCCTCGCTGTGCACAGCTTCACATTCTGGCAGCGAAGACACGGGTCAGATGATCTTACAACCACGCAGTGGAAGAAACCAGACTGGGAGGCCGAACCCTGCAGATCCCATTGACATGACGTTCTGTGAAAGGCAAACCTGCAGTTGCAGACACACCAGCGGGCCCTGGGCTTGGGCCGGGGAGGGGGTTGACTCTAGGGGGCATGAGTTTACTATTTACATATTACACTCTAATAAAGCTGCCTTAAAATTGTTATACAATAAGCGACGTGTTCAACATTGTGGTGAGTGCCATGTAGAATTGGCAACAATGAAAGCAGGCAGCTGGCCTGGTCCGAGCAGGGGGGCTTCCCTGGTGAATTAATGTTGAGCTGAGCTCTAAAAGGTGAGTAAACATTAACTGGAAGAAGGAAGGGTGGAAAGAGCTGCTCCTGCTGCACAACTCTAGGGGGCGACACTACCATAGAAATCATTGCATTCCTGGTTAGTGCAATGCCATGGCCCTGGCAGAGCAGCTGGGGAAGAGGGAACATGATGTGCCCAGATGCTGAGGCAGGACAGCAGGTGGAGGGAGGCCCAGGGGTCAGGAGTCCAGAGGACAAGGAAAGAAGCAGCTGGGGATGGGCTGGTGAGGTGGGCTGTGGGAGGTTTTGGAGGGGGAGTGACTTCATCATCCAAGGTGCCCCTGTTTTGGCTGCAGTTTGCTGCCTCCTGGTGGTTGTTTGCTGCTATGACTTATATCCATGGAGACCATTCTGAGCTCTGCGGCTGGCTAAGACTTTTAGGATAGAAGCAGACATTCTGGGAATCCCTAGGTCAGTGGTCGGCAAACTCATTAGTCAACAGAGCCAAATATCAACAGTACAACGATTGAAATTTCTTTTGAGAGCCACATTTTTTAAACTTACACTATATAGGTAGATACATTGTTATTAACTTAATTAGGGTGCTCCTAAGCTGGCCTTTGCTAAAAACATCCTCAATCTGATTGAGGTACGTTCGCCGAGGTCGACCCCTTCCAACTCTCCCATCCACACTCGTCTTGTATACTTGTTTCGTCTATCTCCTTTCCGAAAACCGACTTCTGCGCATGGGCCACGAAGTTTCCATCGCACTGTACGTGCGCGCCCGCACGTGGTATTTTGTGGAAGAACCACGCTCAAGGGGCCAAAGAGCCACATGTGGCTCGCGAGCGGCGGTTTGCTGACCACGGGTCTAGGTTATGTGATCCTAATTACTAGTTATGTCCTGAGGTGGGGGGTGAGTAGGGGCTGGGAGGAGGCGAGGAAAGATGGGAAAATGGGAGATACCTGTAATACTATCAACAGGAAAAAAATATATTTAGAAATGAAAAAAATAATTATCTCAAACCAATCCAGGGAGATTGGGCTGGAAGAACCCCGGGAACACAGAGACACTCCTCTGCCCCCTGCTCCTTGAGGGTCCTGCCCTGCTTCCTCTCCGCTCTTCCCACTCGGAAATGAAAACACTCAGTTGACTTTGTTCAAAAACTTGAGCTGAGTGGAGAGCGCACGCCAGTTGCATTATCCAGGGGTTTTGAGAAAGCATATGAAAGTTAATACTCTCTCTGGCCATGGTTGAGCGCCTTCTGTGTACCCAACACTTGGCGAAGCTCTTCAAATGAATTGTTTTAATTTAATCCTTGCATCCCTTTGAAGTAGGCATCATTATTATTATTATTTACATTTACAAACTGGAAGACGACCACAGAGACATTCCACCACTTCCCGGGGTCACTCAGCCACTTTCTAGGAAGTGGTGAAGCCAGCTTCAAAACCTGGACGTTTGCCTCCAAAACCCACACTCCTGAGTTAGACGAACCTTGCCTTCCGAGAACAAACCTGGCAATGATTTTTAAATTTACTTGATTTTTAAATTTACCAATATATTATGTAGATTTTTTTATTTGCTGCTATATTTTTATTGGCTGATATATTTAGGTGAGATTTTTCAACAACGTTTTTATTTTTGTGCTTTATGTGCTTTTGGTATCAGCACTATACAAACTCATAAAACGAACTGGAACTTTTCCATGTATTTTAGTGCATTTCAGTGCTTTGAAATTTTTGGAAAGAATGTAGGGAGTAGCTATTCCTAAAATGTTTACTAATTCATCTGTAAAACCATCTGGACCTAAGGCCTTTGACAGTTGCCTTAAACTTATTTGCTACTGTATTAGCTTTTCTGGTTTCTTCCATTTGAGCCAGACATATTTTCCTGAAATGAGTATCCTATTTACCTAGACAAGTAGATTTTTTTTAGCATAAAGAGATACATAGAATTCACTTATAATTTAAAAATTCTATTCTGTATTTCTCTGTTTAAAAAATTCCATCTTAGTCATGATGCATTTCTGTGCTTTATTTCTTTTGTTTTCTTCATAAGACTTGTCAGACATTTAATAGTAACAGTAGCAGAAGAAATACAACAGCACACATTTATGTAGTGTTTACTCTGTGCTGCGTACTGGTCCAAGTTATATTGGTTCATTTGATCTTCATAACAACCTTGTGAGTCATGGACTATATTCTCATTTTACAGATGGAGAAACCGAATCACAAAATTAGCAAGTGACTTGCCTAAGGACACACAGCTAACAAGTGGTGAAACTGAGGTTTCAATGTAGGCAATTGGCTACTTTTGTGTCTACTAACTCTTTCCTCCTCCTGCTTTTATTTTTCTTCTTCTAAGCCTTTGAGTTTGATGCTTTGTCTCATTGACTTGTATTCTTTCTTGACTAATAAAAGCATTTGAGGTCAGAAAGTGAGTATGGCTTTGGATCACTCCGGGGCTCTAACAGTATTTATCTTTCCAAAGAACCCGCTTTTGATTTCATTAGTTATTGTTTTTCTGTTCTCAGAAAAGATCGAAAGAGAGAAAAGAGAGAAGGAGAGACGCCGCACTCTGGCTCACAGAGGCCTCTTTTTCCAATTCTCCGTCCAGGAAAATGGGTTTCCTTTGGAGGGTTTGCTACCTGCATTGCTGTTTGGTTTTGAACTGGGGTCACCCTCGCCTGAAAGCTGGATGATAAAAGAGAAACAAAGTCCTGAAAACTTACCCCATAAGAGTCTTCAAGTTTTGGCCCTTTTAGCAATCCACTTGCTCTTTCCAGTCCGTAGACAGTTGCCTTTTGTGTTTTGTTGCAATCAGCGAGGGATGGGCTGCCGTGACCAACACCAGAATCCAGCGTAGATTTTGCAAATTGAGTCGCTGTGTCACATAGTCACATATGTTTAAATTATTAATTGACACTTCCAAAAGGTCCTTTAAAATGGCCGTGCCAGTTTATATTCCACCAGCACTATACACAATCCTTCCCTATCCTCTTATCAACAACCGATACAAATTTTCAATGGTCCCAACCTGTTGTGCAAAAATAAAACAAAATAGTACCTTGTTGATCTGATTTCCAGTTCCATGTTTCCTAGTAAGGCTTGGACACCTTTTTATATATTGTGGGCCATTTATATGTCCTCATTTGTACATGACCCCTTCCTATATCCTTTCCCAGTTTTCTATGTGGTCATTTGTCTTTTAATTATTGATTTGTAGAAATTGTAGTTTCTACTGTTTGGGATTTATTGAGGTTTACTTTGAGACTCATTACTTAATCAATTTGTCTTTATGTTCTGTGAGCATTTGAAAAAAGGATATTCCCTGTAGAAATGCTATTTGGATATATTAACACAATCTTGTTAATTTTATTAGGTTGTCTATATGGGTTTTAAAATAGTTGATCTGTTAAATTCTGAGACAGATGTTTTTAAATCTCCTAATCTGCTTGTGGTTTTGTGAAAGTCTCATAATTCAGTATTTGCTCTATTATTTATGGTGTACTTATCCACATGTCTGATTCAGATTCATAATTAATCAATTCCTCAGTGATCAAGAGCAGGAACGCTGGTATTCGGTCACCTGAGTTCAAATCTTGGCTCTTTCCCTTACAGAATGTGTAGAAGTGGGGTTTACTCAATCTCTCTAAGCCTCAGGCTCTTCGTCTGTGAAATGGGGCAAAGAATAGCACTTACCTCACAGAACTGTTGTGAGATTAAATAGAATTATCTGTGTGAGTGTTCAATAAGTGACTACCAGAACATTTTCTCGATGAATAGACATTTCATCAGTTAAAAAATATCCCGCAGTTCCATTTAATGCTTTCCCCCTTGAATTATGCCCTTAAAAATATGATTACCTCACTCTCTTAATGCTATTTGAATTTCCTCTGAAATACATTTACCTGCTTTAAATATTTCATAATTATGTAACGTTAGGTGGATCTCTTGCAAAGCACATGGAGGGAGACAGTCTCCAAAGGGATGGCCATAAATTCCTTCCTTCCTTCTAAGCACAGGTGGCCCCGCCCACTGGGAGGTGGGGTCTATTTCCTCTCTTATTGAATGGACTAGAGGCCCGATGCACGAAAATTCATGCAAGAGTGGGCCTGCCTTCCCCTGGCTGCCGGCACCAGCTTCCTTCCGGAAGCCAGGACCCAGGCTTTGTTCTGGCTGCCGCCACCAGGCACCCGGGACCTGGTCTGCTTCCCTCTGGCCTCCACCACCAGGCACCTGGGACCCGGGCTTCACTCCAACCCAGCTTTGTCTGGAAGGACGTCCGGAATGACACCCGGAAGGACATTTGGTCTAATTAGCATATTACCCTTTTTTTATTATTATAGATGACTGTGGATCTTGCTTTGACCAATAGGAAGCAGAGGAACTGACAGCTTTAGCCTTTCCATAAGGGGCCAGGTAACTTCCACCAGCTGCCTCACATGCAGATGTTCAGGCTGTCCTATTAAATGAGACAACAGCCTTGGCGACAGAGAGGCCACGGTGGGGAAGCCATGAGGTTCACCCACGTGAGTGACGTCGCCTTGGACCGTGTGCCCGGCCCAGCCCCCTGCAGAATGCGGCAGAGTGAGTGACCCCGCCACGCCCCTCCTGAGTTTTGGGGTGGTTTGTCCCTCAGCAGGAGATAACTGAACTAAGAACAAAGCTAGAGTTTCCTTTTTCACTTAACCTGAGACTCTTTTGACTTTTACTAGAATTTAATCATTAAAATTTTATAGCTGTTGCCCAGCCCATGTGGCTCAGTGATTGAGAGTGTCGACCTACGAACCAGGAGGTCACGGCTCCATTCCCGGTCAGGGCACATGCCAGGGTTGCAGCCTCGATCCCCAGTAGGGGGCGTGCAGGAGGCAGCTGATAATGATTCTCTCTCATCATTGTTGTTTCTATCTCTCTCTCTCTTTGCTCCTCTCTGAAATCAATAAAATATATTTAAAATAAACAATAAAAAATTTACAGCTGTTAATAACTGGTGTTATTTTTGACATTTTGTGTTACACTTTCCGTTTCTTTCACTTTTGTACTTTTTTCTTTTTCTTTAATTGACTTTTACTGGCTTGATCTTTCTTCTTTTGCCTTCTGTTTTGGACAATTCTAGATGCTTTTCTACTAGTATTTTTAATATAAAAATTAGTCAGCATTTAAAATCATATTGCTAATAACAATGTCAAAATTTTAAAGTACCTAGAATCTCCAAACAGGATTTGGCCTTTAGAATGTTTTAGTGGCCCTTTCCTTACCACCCAGACTTCAGAAACATGATTAAATTAACATAAAAGGTAAATGATGCATTACTATTGACTTTTTTTTACTGTGTGTCTGTCTTATATTCCAAAAATCCTTTTTGAGAAATTGCATTAAAAATTCACATTGTCAAAAAAAAATTCACATTGTCACCCAGGCATGGTGGCTCAGTGATTGAGCATTAACCTATGGTCAGGGTTCGATTCCTGGTCAGGGCACGTGCCCAGGTTGCCAGCTCAATCCCCAGTGGGGGGCGTGCAGGAGGCAGCTGATCAATGATTCTCTCTCATCATTGATGTTTCTATCTCTCTCCCTCCCCCTTCCTCTCTGGAATCAATAAAAAAATATATTTAAAAAAATTCAAATGGTCAACCATTAGTTAGAATTAACGAAAAACTTACAGTGCTTAAAGAAAACCAATAAAACGCACCTGAGTCATCAAAACAGAAAAAGCTTCACAGGTTTGATTTCCTGCCCTTGTTCTTGCAGACCGCATTTTACAAAGTCTTTATCCTGACCACATACTTCTTTGAGTCACTTTTCCAGAAAGGGTATATTAATGATACAAGCCTGAAATTGCCTTTTGTCTTCTTATCTGAATGTTATTTTGCTGGGCATGGGTTCTAGAATCACAATCCTTTCCCCTCAGAACTCTTCAATGTTTTCTACTTCACACTCGTGTGGTAAATAAGATGTCCGCTGAGAAGGTGTTAATCTTTCCCTTGTCATTAACTTACTTGATCTCTCTGGACATTTTTAGCTGTTTTCCCTGTAGTTCTGGTTCTCGCCCGTGTTGCTATTCCAGTAGCACGGTTACAGGAGGACATTGTTGAAATGGAAGTTTTGGCCGCGCCCTAAGCAATAGACATCAGATACCAATAGGAATTAGGAGACCAGATACCCTATGGGACCTGTGTGGAGTTGGTAGTGAGAAACTGTTAGACAACTTCCTAACCTCTCACCACACTGAACGCATGAAAGGAGCAGGATGGTAGCCCCTGAAAGAGGATGTGGGGAATGGCTTTTGGAGAGAGCTGTTGGTGCGATGGTGAGGGGGGTCCCCCTTCTCAGCGGGGAGAGGCTGCGGGCACCTGTCTCTTACCTGAAGCTGGCAGGAGAGTTTTCCATAGAACAACCTGGAGAGCCTGAGAAGCAGACCCTGACGTTATGGCCCAATGGGAAAAGCATTACATTGAACTGTGGGGTGTTTTTAAAATACTTGATCTGTTAAACTCTGAGACAGATGTTTTTAAATCTCCTAATCTGGTTGTGGTTTTGTGAAGGTCTCCTATTTCAGTGTTTGCGCTTTTATTGTCAGAGTACTTATCCACATGTCTGATTCAGATTCATAACTAATCAATTCCTCAGTGATTACATGGGTGAGTTTTAGGGTATGTGACGTATATCCCAATAAAGTTGTAAAAAACTTTGATATTGTAAAATGCAAAAGGAGAAGGAGGAGGAGGAGGATGAGGAGGAGGAGGAGGAGGAGGAGGAGGAGGAGGAGGAGGAGGAGGCATGAGATAGCTTCGGGCAGAGTAGATTTAAAGAATGAGCAGACCTCCAGGTGGTATCACCAGGCGCCATGACGGGCCTCACCTGCATATCTAGGAGCAGGCAGCTGCCTCACCGAGTCCTAGACAGGCCTTGAGGGCAGGCGGTCTGCTCCCGTGGTTCCACCTTAACACGGGAGTGGGGCTCTTCAACCTGGCACTTTGAAATGTAAAGAACGAACGGAAGTAACAACAGCAGAAACCACACCGAGACATAAACATTTTGCAGTGCCGCCCAGCCCACCTCGATCCCTTACTGAGCCCTTCCCACCCTCTACCTAAATAGGGGAGGCCCAGAGGCCATGGGCACGAAGGACTCCCTGGCAACAGTTACCTGGCCCAGGTATGGCCAAGGGCCTCTCGATGGACCTGGGAGGGTGGGGAGGCACCAGCTTGAAGAGCAGATGGCCTTGGGAAGCCTCGCCGAGGCAGGCAGTCCGGGTGTGGGTAAGCCTCCTGCTTAATCGAGAAGCTCTGGAGACGTCGGGTAGTAAAGACCCCATAAGTCCGTTTTCTCCGAAGCTGGTTGGAAGTGGGCGTCTGCCATTTACAAATAAGTCTTAACTGAGACCATGGAAGTGGGCGACCTGCATGCAGTTTAGGAGAACAGCAGTTCTCAGGACCTTCGCGTCTCGTGTCCCCTCACGGGGGTTGGTGGTGGCTTCCAGCCACCTCAGGCAGGAGGGCAGGAACGGGGGGCAGTGGGCCAGCTGGGCCAGGAGGCCGGAGTGGCATCAGGATCATGGCTGGGTGTCTCCTGTGAGTCGCTGTCCCCGGGATTGCCCCCTTGTCCCACGTGGCTTTCCTGCAGTTCTCTCCCCTTGTCGGCCCCTCTGCATTTTTCAGATCCCTGGTTTCAAACGCACAAGGTCCGTGGCCACACTGTGGCCGCTGCTACTTTGCTGCTGTTACTCCTCTGTCTCTCCCACTAAAAACCGTTTCGCTTACAGAAGAAACACATGCAGCAACATTACATAGTAACGGAGTGTGAAGAATAAAAGGCAAGACCCCACGCTCAGTCCCAGGTAACCACAGCGGGCGGTTTAGTATGTTCTGTAGGAATGCTGTCGACACACACAACGCTCACTGGCTTTCTTTTCCAAACTTGGGCTCATCCGACTTCTCCAGTTGCGCGGATTCTTTAATAACTTAGTCATATACCGTGACCACTTCCCCAAAGGCGTGCTCAGACCTACCTCATGCCTTCGGAAGCTGTGTAGCTTTCCAGCTGTGCTTAAAGAACACTGCCCCACAGAAATGTAATGCGAGCCCCACTTGCAAGTATCTGTTTTCTGGTAGCCACACTGAAAAAGAGAAAATGAAACAAGAGGCATGCATTTTAGTAATATATTTGACTTAACCCAATAGGTCCGAAATACGACCATTTCAACTTATAAACAATACGGAATAAGGAGATAGTTTACATTATATTTAAATCTGAAATGTCTGAATCCCAGTGTGTGTTTTACCCTCACAGCACATCTTAGCTCAGACTGGCCACATTTCCAAATGCGGAGTAGCCACACGTGGCCAGTGGCTACCGTGCTGGGTGGCACGGACCTCAGCCACAATTTATTTCGCTGTGCACCTGCTGATGGGAATAGAGATTGCTTCCAGTTTTTGCTCCGATAAGCAACGCTGCGATGAACATTCTTATGCTTATCACATGACACCCGCAAGTGATTATTTCTGAGGGACAGATTTATAGACGTGAGCTTTCTAGGTCAGGGACTTTATGCATTTCCTAGTAAGAGAGCTACAGCTAAATTACTCTCAATCGGGCTAAACCAGTTCATCCTTCCACCGACAGCCCATCAGAACGATCCTTCCCCCACACTCCTGCCAGACCGGATGGTAGGCCTTAAACATGGTTTCATCGCGCTCTGCCTTTCCCCATCTGTGCACCAGGGCCGGGCATCGCGTCACAGAAGGGGACCCCATTTCAAAGCCGCGATTGTCTCTGTTGGCTGCCACTCGCGCCCAGAGGGAGGCTGCGTCTGGCTGTGTGGGTAACGGAAAACTCAGCAAACAGTGGCTCAAATAAAGACTTTATTTTCTCATGGAAAATGAAGTCTCGAGAAAGGTGGCTGCTGTGGTGGCGACCCAGTGATCGACAACGGCTTAACGTTCCCTCTGTCCTTCTAGTCCAATATTCTTGGCAGGCGGGCTTTTCTCTCTCATGGTTGTCATCTTTTTAAAAAAAATTGAATCTATTGGGGTGACATTGGTTAACTAAATTATAGAGGTTTCTGGGGTACAATTCTAGAATACATCATCTGTATATTCTATTGTGTGCTCACCACCCACCGTCTAGTCCAGCGGTTCTCAACCTGTGGGTCGCGACCCCTTTGGCAGTCGAACGACCCTTTCACAGGAGTCGCCTAAGACCATCCTGCATCTCAGATATTTACATGACGATTCATCACAGTAGCAACATGACAATTATGAAGTAGCAACGAAAATAATGTTATGGCTGGGTCACAACATGAGGAACTGTATTTAAAGGGCCAGAAGGTTGAGAACCACTGGTCTAGTCTCTTTCCATCACCATTTACCCCACCTTCCTACCTGTCCCCGCCCCCCTCCCCTTCTGGTCATCAGCATGCTGTTGTCGGTGTCTATGAAGTTGAGCTACGAGGTGGCTCTAGCCTATGAGTGACCTTGAGCCAGAAGACCAGATAAGCCACGCCTCGTAGGAGTCCGGACCTACAGAAGCTGAGTTAAATGTCTTTGCTCCAAGCCCCTGTGTGTGGGGGCAATTTGTTACGCAGCAGCAGATAACTGATAGAGCGAGCGCTGCTGGAAGATCATCTCCTTGGGAGCAGCCAACTCCCGTCTCTGTATCATTTTCTTGTTCTCCAGGAACTCACCCCTTCCCACACGACGACAGGGCAAGCGCAGCTGCGATTGGCAGGAAAAGGGACTTTGCAGGCATTCAGAGAGCCCAGGAGTCCTGTGCACACCTTCCCATCCTTTCCCACTTCCTGATGAGTTTCTTAGATGCATCTGAGGGGAGAGGAGGGGAGGGAGACACTCTCACTGCTGTGTGGACTCTCATTTCCCGGAGGAACACTCCTGGCTCCTGTCTGCATCCCTCACTGATTCTGCCCCAGGGGAGGTGAGACTTGGTTGCTGCGCTTGCGGGCAGGAGCTGAGCTGTCTGGACCCATGGCGCTGCCTGCAGGGAGGTTGCATGCTGGCTGGCCTGCCCCTGGTGGAGTGGTGTAGGCTTCCGGGGAAGGCTCTGCCCCTGCAGGGCACGGCCTGTAAGCTGAGGGGCAATTCAGTTCGGAAGGTGCAGGAGGAGGCCCACTGAGTCACCCATCTGCCAAGCCCTCCACAGCTGCTGTTAGATCTGTCCCTGTGTCTCATTTCTCATTGGTTCCAAGCTCGGAGGGAAAGAAGGGTTTTATTTGTTGTCTCCATCCCCAATATCTACGATATATATCCAAGATAACTGTGCTTTTTATGAAGATATAAAGCAAGTGGCAGCAGGGAAGGACCAGGTTCTGGGTTATTGTGGTTGGCCGAGTGAGGGGGGTTGGGACAGGAGTTGGAGAGGGTGTGTCTTTGGAGCTTCGTGTCCCTAGGTGAGTCTGTGTGTCTCCGATCTTGGGGGTGACTGGGAGCATGTCTACATCCCCCTTATGGATCCTGGGGCGCTTTCAGGACTGGCTTCCCCTCAGTGGGCAGGTCTCCCAGGGCTGTGGAGGGTTTTGATCCCACGTAGGGCCCTCAGTGAGGCTCTGACCCCACAGAGAGGGCGCTGCTTCCCCAAAGCACCTGCTGGTCAGAGCCCCACCTGGGATGGCACGTGGGGGTTCGGATCAGCGCCCCCCAAGCTGCTGCAGCCCCTGCTGCTTCCCGGCATCCCGATCTCTGTTCAATGCGTGATTTTTTACGATCGATCTTATATCCGGCACAATCAGATTTATGGCTCCTGCATCTTATGAAATTACACAGATGTTGCTGCTCTGCTTCTCTCCAGGACAGTAAAAGGCAATAACATTCTTGCAGATTTCGACAGCAGGCAATTCAATAAAGGGCCATGTATATTTTATAAGTACAATAAAGACAAGGCTCTCTGCCCGCACCGCGGCCCACCAGGGCCCGCACTGCGCCGGGCGGCCCGGCCCCCCTTCCTGTCTGTTTGTCGATCAGGTCTCTCCCACTGTCACCCAGGGGACCGAGGAGATTTATCCCCTTTCTGATCCATTATTTAACTTTGGCTCCAGGGACCCTGCAATGGGGCTGTTTAAAATTTAAAGGTGTTTGTGGAACTTAATACTTTCCTCCTCCCGATTTGCACTATAAAATTTTATCTATATTTTTGTTGCCCCATAAAATGTTTCTATCTTATCGGGATGGCTTGTCCTTTTACAGGCAAAACCATAAATACCTGATGAGGTACGGGCTGGCGGAAGGTCTCACAGAGGAGCCCGGGCGGGGGGTGGACAGGAGGAGCGAACTCGTTCCTGCTCTGCCCACAGCCTGGGTGGCCGGGGTGGCGGGAGGCCCCAGATCTCTCTCAGACGCTGTTTCTTCACCTGCAAAGTAAGAAGAACCAAAGCACCCACTGCACAGGGCTGTGCTTGGAAGATTCAGGGACATGTGGCACCAGAAGTGGTTCTTGGGTGCCTGGCACAGCATGTGCAAAGGCCCGGGGGTGGGAGCAGCGGAGGGAAGGGTGTCCCTCTCCAGGGCAGGGCTGCAGGTGCCAGGCTGGGCTGAGAGCAGAGGTCTGTGCCAGCTCGGAAGTCACTCATCTCTCTGTGCCTCGGCTCCCCCACTTGTACAATGGAGACACTGAGGCTCCCATGCCCTAGGGTTTTGTGTGGATTGGTGACTATTGCCTGCCAGGGTCGAGTCCAGTGCTCTGCCCATGGCAATCCCTTCACAAATGCCAGGGGTGGCTGCTGTCATTGTTATTGTTACAGGGCAGGGCTGGGACTGAGGGACTTTCAAACTTTTTTTACTTTGTAGAGGGCAAAGTAAAAAAACATTCTGATCAATCAACAGAAGCAAAAGTGTGTGCGTGCATGCGCGCGTGCGTGGTTGTGAATAAAGAGAAAAGCATGCCTTGGATGAACCTGGGGAATATTGTGCTAAGTGAAATAAGCCAATCAGAGAAAGACAAATATCACATGATCTCACTTATTTATGGAATCTAATGAACAAAATGAATTGACCAACAACGTAAGACCTGAAGCATGGAGGCATGGAACAGACTGACATACCTATTCGTTGTGGGGGTGGAGGGGCAAGGAGAGATAAACCGAAGAACTTATACACTTTTACGCATAGCCCATGGACAGGGACAATAGGGTGGTGAAGGCCTGGGGGTGCGGGGCGGGGATGCGGGGGCCGGGGTAGGTACAGGGGCTGGGAGATAAGGAGGAGAAAATGGGAGACATCTGTAATACTATCAACAATAAAATAATATATATAAAATAAACTCTAAAAATTAAAAAAAAAAAGAGGAAGTCATGCTGATCAGTTATCTTTTGCTGAGTCACAAGCCAGCCCAAAATTTCGTGGCCTAAAACAACATCAAAACATGGTGAACCTCAAGGGCATTATGCTAAGCGAACTAATCCAGACACAAAAAGACAAATACTGTGTGATTCCACTGATGTGAGGTACCTAGAGAAGTTAAATCTGTGGAAACAGCAAGTAGAATGCCGGTTCCCAAGGGCTGGGGCAGGGGAATGAGGCGTTGGGGACTGGGTGGAGAGTTTCTGTTCCGAGAGATGAGAGCGTTCTGGAGATCAGATGCCCCCAGTGTGCCTCTACCTCACACGACTTCCTCACGCAGAGAAAGTGCGAAGATGGTAAAAAAACACAGTCCGTTTACTTAGCTCGTGATCCTGTGGGCCGCGGCTTGGGCTGGGCTCAGCGAGGCAGTTCCGCTCATCGGGGCTGCGCTCATTCACGGTCTGCGGTCAGTGGCCTTGCTGGTGGGGGGCTGGCTGGCCCCCGGTGGCTCAGCTGGGACAGCTTGTCTCTGCCCAGGCAGCACGCACCCTGGAGCAGGCTAGCTCAGGCAATGGCCGGGGTCTCAAGAGCGAGGGCCAGGCTCAGAGCAGGCAGACGGCCACCCCACTGGGTTCCCCGGCTGATAGCAAGCCATAAGGCCAGCCCAGATTCTAAGGGTGCAGACGAGGGCGCTGCTTGGTGAGAGGAGCTGCAGAGCCACTGGCAAAAGATTTCTGTTTTCCATTTGCCGTGCCATGTGCATTGCAAAATGGGCACAATTTATTTACCGCCCCGTGTTTCCCCCATTTTTCAGATGAAGAAGCAGAGACTCAGAGTTTCAGTGATTTGCTAGAAGGTCCCACAGCTCATAAAGATAGACAGATAGATGCCAGACAGATAGATGATAGATGACAGGTCGATGATACATTGGGATAGATAGATAGGTGATAGACAGATGATAGATGATAGACAGATGATAGATGATACAGAGATGATAGACAGATAGATATATAGAAATGTAAAAAGTCACAGAGAAGCATTGAATTGGAGGAAAATTGAGGAGGGGATAGAGTGTGAACTGAAAAGAGAAAAAACAAAGTGAGAAGGAGAGACGGCGAGAATCAGGCAGACACCGCGATGGAAAGGAGGAATGTAACATAAAGGCAGAGTGGACAGAGCAGAGAGAGAGAGAGGACAAGGCCTTAAGAAGGAAAGAGGACAGATGGCGACAGAGATAGGAGGGAGGGAGAAGGAGGCAGCCTGGGGGGTGGGGGGGGGGCGGATTGCCATTGCTCTTCAGGGGGCTGGCTCCAGGGGTGGCCGACTTCCCCTCCACTGGGGGCGACCCTGCCCCCCTGGCACCAACTAGAAATCTAAGACAGGAGGTATTTGGGTGCAAATATTCCTCATTCAGAACAGAACCATTAATATATTCTAAAAAGCTTTTTAGCTGTGGCCTGCTCTGCATGTTATTAATTTCTTTATTACAGATCTTGTTATTTTCAGAGGTCCCCGGGGACCCATTAACCACGGGCTTTTATGGGAAAGAAGTCGGTTAAAGTGGTGGGAATAACTGCTCCTCAGCCCTGAGTCAGTAATCGGAGTTGCACCGAGGATAATGTAGGCTGTTTTAATTTCCAAAATAGCAACAGTTCAGACATTTAATTGCAGTTTTATGCCCTTTTTTCATGTTGCTGAGTGTGAAATATGTGACCAGTAATATATAATGGCTAACCACTGAGCCACGGACGCCCAGCTTCCTCATCTCTCCTGGAGAGGGGCCCAGGGAGGGAGGGAGGGAGGGAGGGAGGGAGGAGAGGGAAGAGAAAGTGTAAGGAAGGGGGGAGAGAGGAAAGCAAAAAGGCCCTGGGTGCACGTCACTGAGCTCACGCCACTATGCAGTCAGTTCAGCCTCCTTCACCTTCTCCCGACCCTTTCTCCAACTCTATTGTAAATTTGAAAATTTCCTCCTTTTTCACCTGCTGCCTCAACATCCTCAACAAATGGGCTGTGGGCACCCGGCTCAGGTGGGCACAGGTGACCAGGCAGGCGTACTAGTGCGGTAAGTTGGCTTCTGTTACAAGTTCCCCTTCCTGCCCTCTCCTGACCATGACCTTCCCATGCATCAATTAAATGAATATAAAGCCCTGGCCTGTGTTGCTTGGGGGTTAGAGTATCAGCCCGCGCACTGAAGGTCCACTGGTTCGATTCCCGGACAAGGGGCATGCGGGAAGCAACCAATTGATGTGTCGCTCTCACACTGATGTTTCTCTCTCTCTCTCTCTCTCTCTCTCTCTCTCTCTCTCTCTCTCTCTCTCTTTCCCCCCTCCCTCCCTCCCATCTACTCTCTCTCTAAAAAAGAAAGAAAGAAATGAACATAATGAACACACCAATGAAATCCCCTTTTACCTTTTCTAGCACAGCCCACCTTGATCCCCTGTAAAGGCACTGGCCCACAGGTGCTTGGTCTCTGGACAAGTTAAAATGCTATAAATGACATGAAATAATAGTGTTTCTTACAATTGATGACTCTTAGATTTGATGAAATATGGTGCATCTGAGCTGTAAAACAACTAAGTAGCTAATGTGAGAATTAAAAATGGTGACACTAAATGCTAGACAATAAAACATAGATGATGGAGCTGATATATAAATGTAAAATATTAGTCCTTATATTATTATGGAAAATGTTGGCGATATTGGTTATTAACTCACCTTTGTTACATCAATGGTTCATATATGTTAAGATGTGTAAGGATAATTACACAAATAAAATAGATAGAAAATACAACTTATGAACCAATAAAAGGGAAAAGGGAAATGACTAAGTCAATTGAAGGCAGAAAAGAAGGAAAGAATAGAGGAAAACATAGTGAAAAATCATACAGATGCTAAACAGATGTTATAAATAATTACAAATAAAATAATAATCACAATATGTACAAATAAATGTGCCCATTAAAAGACCGAGTTTTTCAGGTTGGTTTAAAAATATCCTATTTTTAAGAGACAAACCTAAAGGAATGAAATGGACTTAGTAAAAGTAGAGAAAGAAATACACAGTAATAAGTAGCTACTGAGCTAAAGGGAACTAGTACAGCAATGTTAATACCAAACAAAATAAACTTTAGAGAAAAGAGCAATATTAAGAAAAGTAGACGATAATTAATGCTAAAAAAGACAACTTCTCAGGAAAATATAACACTGAACTTGATGTAGCCTAGGGTACATTAATAAAAAAATTGACAAATTCCCAATTATTTTGGGAGATTTTAACACATTTCAGGTGGAATAAGAAAAACAAAACTAGTAAGGATAAAGAAGATATAGAAAACTAGACAACAGAATTAACAAGCTTAATATAAAGAACCCATGTCGAATTCTGAATATAGCAAATAACGAAAACATACAGTCTTCATGCATATGTGGAATGTTTATGAATATAGGCCCATTCTAGCACATAAAAGACTCAAAAATAACAAAGAAACACTATTATACAGGCCTCAAGAAATTGGAATTTAATAATAAAAGGCTAGCCAGAGTGGAAAACACATCTCTAAATAACTAACGAATTAAAGAAAATTATAACATCAATTACAAATATTTATAATTGAACAATTAAAACGCTACATGTCAACACTTGCGGGTTGCCACCAACGTGGAGCTTAGAGATAAAGTTATAGCCTTAAAACACCTTTATTAGAAGAGCCCCAGTGACTGAAAAGAGTTGAACCAAATTTTCAACTCAAGAAAGTAGGAAAATGAACTAGAAGGCAAAGCAGTAGAAATTATCAACAAAATCAAAAGTTAGCTCTTCCAAAAGACTAATAAAGTAGACATCCTCTGGCAAAGTTGATGAAAGGGGAAAAAAAAAGAGAGAAATTTTAAGACAAACATAAATACAAACACAGTAGAGATGAAAAGGATCATAAGGGAATCCTTTAAACATTCTATGTCAATACGTTTAGAAACTTGTCTGAAACAGACATCTGATCAATACTAGTTTCAGAAAAAAATAGAACATTCAGATAGAACTATCACTGCTTGAGAATTTAGCCTATCATGGAAACACATCAGAACCTGGAGATTTTTCTGGTGAGTTCTACCAAAATTTTAAGACAGTAACTCCTGTCTTAAACTGTTTCATGAGTAGAAAGAGAATAAACCCCCACTCCCATCTCTTCTTATGTGGCCTAGATAACCTTGATGCCAGAGCTGTAAAAAACTGTAAGAAAAATGGTAGACCAATCTCACTTTGGATCATAGAATCAAAATTTCTTTTAAAATGATGACAAAATGAATCCTAAATTTTATACTAAATATACACCAGCACTAAATCAAATTTATCCCAGGAAAACATGATGGTTTAATATTAGTAAATCTGTTGGTGAAATTCACTACATTAATTGATTAAGGATAAATCTCAGTAGAAGGAGACAAACCAATATTTAATCTCTTAGAATGCTATGAAGACTTTTTTTAAACTACTTTTTTTAAACTACTAAAAACCTGCCCCAATGATTGCAAGTGGTGAAATGTTAGAAGCAATCCCTCTGATTTTGTACTAAAAAAAAAAGTGCAATATCAAAGACATGACTCACCAAAGAAATAATTCATAGGCTGGACTTCATTAAAATAAAACTTCTGCTCTGCAAAAGACAATATCAAGAGAATTAGAAGACAAACCACAGACTGGGAGAAAATATTTGCAAAAGACACATCTGATAAAGGACTGTTATACAAAGAAGTCTTAAAACTGAATAAGGAAACTGACAACCCGATTAAAAAATGGGTAAAAGGCCTTAATATACATCTCACCAAAGAAGATATACAGCCCAGCTGGGCGTGGCTCAGTGGTTGACCTATGATCCAGGAGGCCATGGTTTGATTCCTGGTCAGAACACATGCCCAGTTGTGGGCTTGATCCCCAATGTGGGGTGTGCAGGAAGCAGCCAATCAATGATTCTCACTCATCATTGATGTTTCTGTCACTCTCTCCCTCTCCCTTTCTCTCTGAAATCAATTAAAAAAAATTTTTTTTTTAAAAAAAGGGGGGTCAGGCCCTAACCGGTTTGGCTCAGTGGATAGAGCCTCGGCCTGTGGACTCAAGGGTCCCAGGTTCAATTCTGGTCAAGGGCATGTACCTTGGTTGTGGGCACATCCCCCGTGGGGGGTGTGCAGGAGGCAGCTGATGGATGTTTCTCTCTCATCGATGTTTCTAACTCTCTATCCCTCTCCCTTCCTCTCTGTAAAAAATCAATAAAATAAAATATATATTAAAAAAGGGGGGGTCAGGAAGAGAAGTGATATGGCAAAATGTTAATGATTGCTAAATATGGGTGATGACCACAAGTGTTTTATTATATCACTTTCTATTCTTCCATATACATTAAATGCTTTATATTTAAAGCTAATGAAATCGTTTCTAAAAGTCCCAGGGGAGGATTCCGCTTGCTTTCTCCTGGGTCAACTGCCCATTTCTGGATCAATCAACTGAGTCATGGACGAACACGGTAGCTCTCGGGATAGCCATGGGGAGGGAGATAGCATAGACAGAGTCAAAGATGCCTCAGCAGCCTAGATATCCTGGATTAGAATCCTCTGGGAGCTTCTTGCAATATTCAAACCCAAGCCAGCCGACTTGGGCTTTTCCAGGCATTCACCTGTCAAAAAAGCCCTCCGTTGGCTCTGATGGGAAATTCGAGTTGCAGAGCAGTGATCTAAAGCCTTGGGTTCACATAGCCATGCGAGTGAGCCTTGGCGAGGAAGGCCTGGCCTTTGCGCAGCTGGCATGTCCCCACGGGGCGACTCCTTTCCTTCCAGGGGCAGCCTGGGGATAAAGGAGAGGGTGCACACAGCTGGACTTACTTCCAGGAGAAACCCACTCCCAGATTTCATCCTCCAGTAATATCCTTGGTTCTAACCACCTGCCTTGGTTCCTTTGGGGGTTGCATTAGGAGGTAGGTCAGGGAAGAGAGGAACGTGAGCTCCTCCTAGAGGCCCAACGTGTTACTGTTGGGGGTTCTCCAAAGCGCCTTTGCGGGGTTAGAAATGAGGAGAGTAGAAGCCACTTGCACAGCACTTGCTGAGGTGCCAGACACTGTGCAGAAATGATGCGCCCAAGGCCCCCGCCCTCAGAGGTGGAAAGTCAGGATCGGGTCCAGGTCCGTCAGCCTCCGAGAGCCACGCCACAGGGGACGCTGGTCAGTAAAGATCCGTCACTGTGTGGCAGCGGGGCGTCCTTACTGCCTGCCCTGCCAGGGAACGTCCTCTTCCCCCAGCACACGCAGCACCACGGGGCGGCGGCGAGGCTGTCGATGGCTTCGTGCCTGTGTTTTTATTGTCGCCCTCCCTGCCTGGCGTCCCCTGAGCCTCTTTTCTACCAAGCCATCTCTGTGTCAAGGCCTCATGGCTCTTCAGAGCCCTGCAGAATGTACTCGGTGGTGGGTTGCCCTTTCTCCCCAGGGTGGGCGCCGCCTTACTCATCTTTGTGCCCAGCTGAGGAGCAGAACGAGGGGATGAGTGAAAACACGAAGGAGTGAAGGAGTGAATGGTGATGGCAAGCAAATGGTAGCTCTGCAGAGGGGGGGGGATGCGGTGTCTGTAACCATGGCAACGACGAGGTTGTGAGATGGTGCTAGGAAGATGGTAACCATGGCAACACTGAGGGGGGTGGCGCCTGTTTGGACAGTACCAGCACTGCCCGCTCTCTCTGTTCATGCCAAGCCTGGCCTGTTCAGTGGTCAAACGAAATCATGAACGCAAGAAGCAACTGTTGTCCCGCTCCCGGGCCAGCAGCCCGGTCCAGGGCTGAGTTTCACGGTAGCCACGCCCTCTTCCTGCGTTGGCCGCAGAGACTGACTCTAGAGAATCTAGATTCTAAGCATCGTGTTGGGGGCGGGAGGGTCGCGCCTGCCTGGATGTGCGCCTGTGCACAGGCCAGAGGCAGTCGGATGGGCAAATGTGTAAGGTGTGGCGTGCGCTCAGGACAGTCTTGTGTGAGTGCCAGGGCAAGGGCGTGCTGTGAGCGTGCCAGGGGACGAGGGACAGTCCCTGATATGCCGTGGGCACGGCCCGAGCGCTGGGGGCGCCAGGTGTGCGGGGCGTCGGCCTGCCGCGTGGGTGGCCGCAGGGCGGTGCTTCTGGGAGTAGCTGCGTGTGCGTGTGCGTGTGCGTGTGTGTGTGTGTGTGTGTGTGTGTGTGGTGGGGGCGGGGTGCCGGGCTGGGGGGCGGGACCCTTGGGCCCACTGCTGGGCGGGGGCGGGTGGGGGAGGAGGTTGGCTCGGTCCCATCCATCACCGGGAGCGCTGCGAGCGAGGCGGATATCACCGTGTCGGGGCGGCTCTGCGCGCAGATCTTATCCTCTTCATTTCCGCCCGAGCCGAGCCGCCCGCGCGCTCCCCGAAGGCTCCATCCATCACCGCGCTGCGCAGGGGTGGGCGTGGGGCTCGCCGATGGCGCGGAGGGTGTGCATCAGGAACCAGAAGCAGCAGCGGACACCCGGAAAAGCATGGGGGGGCGGGGGTCTGGGCCGCTTTTCTATGCGGGGGAGGCGATGAAGGACAGGAAGGGCGGGGACCTCGGCAGGTGCTGGGGTGCAGATCCCTGGGGGCCTGGTCCCGCCCTCGCTCATTGTGGGCAGCGTGGGGAGAGGAGCAGGCTGCGCCCCAGCTCTGAGGAGGGGGTGCTGAGCGCGGGGCCCGCACCTGGACCCTCCGGGGTGACCCGAGCCCGGGCCGCGGGTTGGGGGGCGCCCCGAAGGGAGGCCTTATTTCATTTCCCCGCGCTGCTGAGGTTTCTGCGAAGTGTCTCTCTCACCTCTTTAAATTTTACGGCGCTTGGCTTGCGGCCGACGGCCCCGCCCCGGGAGGAAGCGGTGCTGGGCCTGGGAGCCCTCCCAGCCTCGGGGTGGCCCCTCCAGGCGGGCGCGGATCAGGCCCGGCGCCCGGACTCTGCGAGGCGCCCCGCCTGCAGCCCTTTTCTGGTCCCCGGGCCTCCCCCGAGGGGTCCGAGCAGTCAGGGTCCAGGGGGCGGGGTTTGCTCGGAGCTTCCCAGGTCTAGCCCCACCCCTTTCCGGGCTCCTTCGAGGGCCACACCTCCCTCCTACTTTTAGCAAGAGATAGGGGGAGGGGGGAGGGGGGAGGGGGAGTGAGGAGGTGCTGCTGGAAGAGGCAATAAGAGGAACAGAAATGAATACCCGCGTTGGAACCCCAGTTGCGTTGCCGACCTCGCCCCAGCTTCCCCTGGGGGCAGAATGGTGCCCCCAAGTCCCGAGTCAGGGTCAAATGTACTGGTGCAGCCGTGCAGACCAGCCAGGCATCAGCTCTGGTCCCTGATGGCCAGGCCTGGCACCTGCCTGGAGATCGGTTGGGGGCTGGAGACAAAGGGAGAGGAGTGGGGGGGCCGTTGGCTCCCAATACTGTTGGCTCAGGAGCCTCTGACTCCTTTCCAGGATTAGTCTGGGTGGGGCAGTCGCAGGTGCGGGCAGGAGAGGGGTGTGGTCCCAGGGGCTGAGCGAGAAGAGGGGAGCATTCGCGGGAGATGAGTGTGCACAGGAGAGGGTGTGAGGGAGCAGGAGGGCGAGGAGTGTGTGAGGGTCCTGTCCATGGGGAGGCGCGCGGGAGACATAGCCACTTAGGGGAGAGGCGGGATTTGCACACAGTTCTAAGTCTGACACCAGAGCCACCTTTCTTAGACTTGCTATTGTCACCTTGATTTCTCTCCAGTTTACCTGTTTGTACTATAGTCCCAGGCTACACAGCCCAGCAGCGTGGATATAACTGGAGATAACTTTGTGATAGCACATAACCAGAGGGAGACAGGGTAGGAAACGGAAATTTGTCCTCACCGGCCTGGAATGAGGGGCCAGTGGCCCAGCCGTGGGAGAACCAGCTGCCCCCATTGCCCCTTGCAGGGCTGAAGACACAGGGCTGGTGAGGTTCAGAGCAGGGGCTGTGTGTGGGGGGGAGGGGAGGCGGGGACAAACAGCAGCTGGACCCCCCCCCACCCCCCCCACCCCCCCCCCCGCCCAGTAGAAGCCGCTGAAGCCTCAGGCTGAAGAAGTTCTGAAATGTTCTTTTTCTCCATTGACCTGGAGAGGGACCGTCCTGGGCATCACACTCCAGGGAGCTCAGCCCCTGGCATCTTTCTGAGGAAAACTGGTCACCTCCACATGATCCAGCAAGGGCTGCATATGGCCGCCCTCCCCTGCTCCCACCCCTGCTCCTGCCTCCTGTCTCTGAGCAATGCTCCATCCTCTTCACACTCCTCGCATCCAATCCCTCAAGTCCTGATGATTTGTCCTCCTAAACAGCTCTCAGATCTGCGCCCCTTCCTATCCCTCCTCCTGCGACCATTGCCTCATTGTGGTCTCTCCTTGCACCATTGCAACGGGCTCCCTGCTGGGTTCCCTGGCTCCTATCCATCCCCGATACTGTGATGACATTTGGGCCATGCCATCTGCCTGCTGCTCCCAGGAAAAAGCCAAAATTCTCAGCATCATATTCTAGGCCCTTCGAGCTCCCCTCTGTGGCTGCCTTTCTTGCTGCCCTCACCTTGTTGTACTAAAGTGACCTTGCTCCTCCGTGCTTCTGAGTCCATTGCATGTGGTTCCCTCTGCTCAGAATGTCCTTCCTGCCTTCTCTACTGGGCTAAATTCCCATCAGCCTTTGGGGCCCAGTCCAAGTAGCTCTGCTGTGGGGAGTCTCCCAAAAGGAATCTTGTCTTCTGTGCTCTCACAGCCTCTGTGTGCCTCGTCCCCTGGTGGTAATCGGCTGTTAGAACCTGTCTGAGTTTTGCACTAGGCTGATTGCTCATGGAGGGCAGGGACCCCCATTTGGGGAAACTGGTATTGTTTGGGACCTAGCATCCGACCACCTCCAGTGTGTTTCTGGACTTCCTTGGACCTGGGACCCAAGGAGAAAAGGGCTGGTGAGTGTCACTGTGGACTTGTTTGAACATGACTCCTTCCTACAAATTCTCTTTCCTCTGAGCCCCCCTCACACTGCCCCCAAGGCTGCAGAAGACCTCCCTATAATGAGGACTCAAAAGATTCAGGAATGTTCCACTCACTGCCTGTGGCTTTTGCTTCTCATCGTATAGGGTGACTGGTTGTCATGGAAACCTGAGCGCAGGAAGAGCCTGCTGGCTCCCTTCCCGGGTGGGAGCTGTGGGCTGAGTGCCCCCAGACAGGCTCTGGCCTAACTGGTGCTGAGAAGGCGGCCTGTGCCGGATGGCTGGGGCCTGCCCGCTCTAGGCCCAACTGGGTCATTCTTTCCCCAGCGGAAGCTTGTCTGTTCATCCAGAGTGCGGAGCTGGGCCTGCACCCCAGGCTCCAAGGCTGCACACCTATAAGCACGTTTCTTCTTTGGGGACCAACAAGCCTCTGATCAAACACTGAGACTCAACTCTGGAGTCAGACACACGGGTTCTAGTCTTGACTCTGCCACTGGCTGCTGTATAATCCTGAGCAAGGCACTTACTTTTCTGAGCCTCAGTTTTTCCTCGTCTGCAAAATGGGATAACAACAGCATCCTGGGATTTCCACTTTGTTGAGATAGCAGACTTGCCCCCCCCCCCCAAAAGGCCCTCCCACTAACATTCAAATAGATTCTGCCTGAATTACAAAAGCAAAACAAACACACCATCATTTTTAATGCATTGCTGGGTTTGTTAGAAAGTGAGGGAAATCTCCAGGAAAAACGAACAAGACACTGGGAAACTGAAGATAAAGCACGGAGTGGTGACTAACAGGTAAACAGGAAAGTCAGGCTAAATGTTGAAATAAGCACTGTGATAGGCAAATTCGGTCCAGGGCAGAGGCAAGGTGCGCGAACTTAACTTGACCTTCCTGCATGGAACCAGTGTCTCTTTAAGGTGGGTAACGTACTTCCAGCTAATAGCAGTGCCTGACTCCTGGCAGAAACCAATGCACTTGAGTAGGAATGCATCAGTTAGGCTCTTAAGATTCCCACGGGTTAAATTCAACAACAACAAAAAATGAGCTCACAATCAGTGATCACCAAACTACAAGGAAATGAGCCACTATGAGTGAGAGTCAGCAATATAATAAAAAATATATTTAGATACCTTAGACACACAATTTGGGTATTGGAATTACCAAATACAGGATATACAGCAATCACATATACATGTTTAAAGAACTACAATGTGGAATCACAGGACCACAAGCGCGTGCACGTAGAATAAAAGCCTATAAAAAATGCCCAGATAAGAGGAAGATGGCAGCATAGGTAAATGCCTGTACTCGCTGCCTCCCACAACCACATCAAAATTACAACGAAAATACAGAACGACCATCATCCAGAACCGCTGGAAAGCTGGCTGAATGGAGGCCCTACAACCAGAGAAGTAAAGAAGAAAGCACCCTGAGACGGGTAGGAGGTGCAGAGGCGCAGAACGGGCTGGTCCAGCACCCACGTGTGCCACTTTTTTAATCAGTAGGGAGATCGTCTCTGCGGAGGCCGCTGGAGGAGCAAGGGGTCCCAGCCCCACATCAGACCTCCAGCCGAGGGTCCCAGAGCTGGGAAAAGAAGTCTGTATGGGCTGTAAAAACCACTGCAGATTGGGGCTCATTGACACAGAGGCTGCTAGAGAACCAGCTGTTCCTCATAAAAGGCCAATGCATGAACTGAACTTACAAGGTCCCGCTTCCTCTGAGCTCCAGCACCAGGGCGAGGCTTTGGGGGACACAGACACAAATGAGGAGGAACTGTATTGTCTGGCGTTGGGGCAGGAACTCAGGGGTGGCTTTCTCCCAGACAGAGGTGCTCACAGGGATCATTGTTCCTATGCTGGGAGCTCCCTGGTTATAGGGCTGACTGGCAGCCATTTCTTTTTTCTCCACCCTGGTGATTCCCTAAGACCCCGCCTCGTCCAATTTACAACCCCACCGAAGCTGTGTGCAGCCACTTTTGCATATGAATGGCCTGTCCTTGCTCAGGCTAAAGTCTCAAACAAGCTGCATCTGGGTCAGGGAGCCCCAAACCTATCAATAAAAGACCCAAGACCCAGCAACAGCACCAGCCTGCCTTGTTTCATAGCTGGGACTCATCTGGGTACTTTCAGACCCAATACAAAGAGGAGGAATCTGCAGATCTCTCTGTAGCTCTTGCTGGGTGGTCCCAGGCAGTGGCTGACTTTGCACCTCCCTGGAGACCCAAGAGCCAGTGTACCCAGTAGTCAGTTTCAGACCATATCAGATTACAACTCTACACATCCATAAGCAACACACTCAAGGGGCAGACTCAGTGAGCACCAAAGCCCCACTGAAGCAAGTCCTGCTCCATAGGGGTGTCTCCTGCATAGCAGCTCTCCCACTGTAGTTGCAGCTGTTCTTCACAGCCAATTGGCCTGGAGGTCAATTCTTCCCAGTGACACCAAAAGCAAGTCTTAACTACAACAAGACTGTGCTCACAGCCCACAAAGGGGTGCATCTAGATTTCCCAGCTCAGGTGAATGGGGAGGCTGAGCCACTGGGCCCTATATGACACTTACTACACAAGGCCATTCTACCAACTCAAGGAGACATAGCAACTCTACCCAATACATAGAAACAAACACAGGGAAGCAGCCAAAATGTGGAGACAAAGAAACATGTCACAAATGAAAGAAATGGGAGAAAGCAAACTACTGGATATAGAGTTCAAAACCATGGTTATAAGGTTACTCAAGAATCTTCTAGAAACATCCAAAAATAAAAATAAAAATAAAACAAAAGGAAAAGGGCCAGTCAGAAATTAAGCATACACTGATTGAAATAATAATATACAGGGATTCAACAATAGAGTAGAGGATTCTAAGAATCAAATCAACGATTTGAAATATGAGGAAGCAAAATACACCCAATCAAAAAGCAAAAAGAATCCAAAAATATGAAGATAGTGTAAGGAGTCTCTGGGACAACTTCAAGCGCACCAACATTCGCACCATGGGGGTACCAGAAGAAGAAGAGAGAGAGCAAAATATTGAAAACCTAGTTGAAGAAATAATGACAGAAAACTTCCCCTACCTGGTGAAAGAAATAGACTTACAAGTCCAGGAAGCACAGAAAGTCCCGAACAAGAGGAACCCAAAGAAGCCCACACCAGGACATCATAATTAAAATGCCAAGGGATAAAGACAGAGAGAGAATCTTAAAAGCAGCAAGAGAAAAGCAGTTAGTTACCTACAAGGGAATACCCATACAACTGTCACCCTGATTTCTCAACAGAAACTATGCAGGCCAGAAGGGAGTGAAAAGAAATATTCAAAGTGATGAATAGCAAGGACCTACAACCAAGATTACTCTGCCTGGCAAAGCTATCATTTAGAATTGAAGGTCAGATAAAGAGCTTCACAGTCAAGAAGAAGCTAAAGGAGTTCATCACCACTAAACCAGTATTATATGAAATGTTGAAGGGTATTGAAGAAGAAGAAGAAGAAGGAGAAGAAGAAGAAGAAGAAGAAGAAGAAGAAGAAGAAGAAGAAGAAGAAGAAGAAGAAGAAGAAGAAGAAATATGAACAACAAAATGGCAACAAATACATACCTATCAACAATTGAATCTAAAAATCAAAATAAATGAATAAGAGCTCTAATGAACAGAATAAACTGGTGAATAAAATAGAATCAGAGGCATGGAAATGAAACAGACTGACAATTCTCAGAGGGAAGGGGGGTGGGTAGCAGGAAGAGATTAAACAAAGGTCTTATATACATATATGCATTACCTATAGACAGACAATAGGGTGGTGAAGGCCTGGGATGGGGCAGGGAGGGGGCAGGAACCGGGTAGAGAGGGACAATGGGGGGAAAAAAGAGGGCCATCTGTAATAATCTCAACAATAAAGTTTAAAATAAAAAAATAAATGTCCAAAATTTTGAAAAAAAACTAAATAGAATTTTTATAAATGAAAATGATCCTCAATGGTATAAACATCTCATCAGATGGATGAAATAGATTAGATACAACTGAAGAGATGAATTATGAACTGGAAAATAGATCTGAAGGAATTAGCCAGAATGCAGCACAGACAGCAAGGGAGATGTAAAATATGGAGAGTTGCTTAAAAGATGGAAGGAAAAATTAGGTCTACTATGCAACTGAGACCCGCAAGGAAAGAATAGAGACAGCCAATGTGAGGTAATATTTGAAGAGACAATGGTTGAGAGCTTTTCAGAACTTTTTAGAATCCACACCTAGACACAATGTAAAAACTTTCAGAAGACCAAAGATAAAAAGGTCTTTCACGCAGCCAGAGAAAAGAAACAAGCTGATTACAAAAGAAAACTGCATTTAAACTAACAGCAGACTTATCAATAGCCACAATAGAAATCCATAAGAAATGGGAAAAATATCTTCCAAGTACTGAGACAAAATAATTATCCACCTAGGCTTGTATATTTAGTATAACTATCTTTTGAGAATGAGAACTAGTCATCTTCACATGAACAAAAACTGAGGGAATTCACCACTGTCAGGCTTTTACTGAAGGAAAATAAAGGCAAATGCTCTCAAAAGGAAAGTCTGATACACAAGAAGAAATAATGAGTAAAGAGTGCTGAATATGTAGGTAAATCCAAACAAAAAGTGTCTTATACAATAGTATTAATAGCAATAATAATGTCTACTTGTGACCAAAAAAAAAAAAAAAAAAAAGGGTAGAAATCAAATACTGGTATTCAAGTTGGAAGGAGTGACTGGAATTATGTGATTTAAGGTCCTTGAATTATTCAGGGTGGGGGTTAAGTAATTATTAACTTTAGACTTAAGTTTGAAAGATAAAAATGTAAGGGTAATTACTAAAATAATGAAAAAGGAGTATATAACTACCAAATGTGTAGAGAAAAAGAAATAAAAGGGGAGGGGGGATTCTTTAACTTTTTTAAAAGTAAGAAAGAAGAAACAAGAATCATAGAAAAGATAGGTGTTTTAAAAAGAAGCACAAAGTTAGATGGCAGATACAAGTGAAAATGTATCACTAATTTTAAAAACAAGTTAATGTGCTAAACTCTCTAGCTAAAAGACAGAAATGATCAGATATACTATTTTTAAAATTCAGCTATCTATGGTCTATTAAGAGCCATTTCTAAAGCACAAAGACATTAAAAGGCTGAAAATAAGGGTATTCAATTGATATGTCAGAAAAATACCAAGTGAAGGAAAATTGGGGTGGTGTATTAGTATAAAAAAGTCATTAAGTTAAATATTATTGTAAGAGATAAAGGAAGTTCCTAGTAATGATAAAACTTTCAGTGTGCCTGGAAGATAAAATTATTCAACTAATAAAATAGCCTCAAAATGTCCAAAGCCAAAACAAACAGAACTAGAGAGAAAATTTGAAAATATCCATGATTATTATAGAAGACTTCAATATTTCTTGCAGTTATTAATATCTTGAGCAAAGAAAAAATTCAGATATAGAAGATTTAAACTACACAATTTATGTACTTGAACAAATGGATGTTGATAAAATCCTAAACCCAACAATTAGAGAGTACACGTGCTTTCATGCACATGGAAAATTTATAAAGAGTGACCACATACTAGAACATAATGTAATTCTAGTCAAATTATAACAACTGGTATCATACAGGTCATATTTCTATAACCTACAATACAACTAGGTTAAAAGTCAATGATAAAATGATAAGTAAAAAATTTTTCATGTTTTTAAATTAGAAAAAAATCACACTGGAAAGTTTTTAAAGTACTTAGAACTGAATGAAAATATTACATATCAAAATTTGTGTAAGGCATCAAAAATGGTAGTTTGAGGGAAATTTAGAGCCTTTAACGCTTATATTTTTTTAAAAAAGAAAAGCTGACGATTAAGGAGCTAGTATCCAACTTACAAAATTAGAGATAATACAACAGAACTCAATGAAAGTAGAAGAAAGGATACCACATAATGAAATGAAAAATAAAGACACAGTAGAGGGAATTAACAAGGCCAAAACTGGTTCTTTGAAAGACTACTAAAATAGATTTTAAAAAAACTGGCAAAAATTTAAAAGATACAAGTTTAAAAATAATATTCAGAAAGGCAATAGTGTTACAGATAGAGCAGAGGTTAAAAAGATTAAAAAGAATATCTTATACAACTTTATATTAATAAATTTTGAAGCAGGCAGAAGGCACAAATTCCTTGAAACATTTGTGCCTTTATCAGACTTATCAAAACTGACTCAAGAAGAAATAAAAATCATCAATAGTCCCATAGCCACTAAACATAATTGACTAGGCAGGTAAAATATTTCCACATAGAAAACATCAAGTCCAGATGATTTCAAACATTAAAAGAACAGATATTATAATTTTATACACACTCTTCCAGAGTATAGAAAATAGGGAACACTTTGAGAAATCAGTATAACTTTATACCCAGACCCAGACAACCTCACCCATATGCCTAGATAAAAATTAGTAGAAAAATGAATCCAATAAAACATTGAAAAAATCATGACCAAATGGGTTTATATCAGCAATTTTCAACCAGTGAGCCATGGCAGGCACACCGGTGTGCCACAAGAATTTTTAAAACATGCAATATCCGACTATTTAGTCAGGGGCACTGACCTCATTTCCCTTAAATTGTCAAATAAAAAATGACAACAGCCTACACAACAATAGTCATCCAGTGTGAATGAATAAAAATTCTACCTATTTTTTTGTCAGATCGTCAGAAAATATACCATATTTTTTGTGTGCCACAGAATTTTAGTAATTAATTTATGTGTACCATGAGATGAAAAAGGTTGAAAATCACTGGTTTATACCATGGATATAAGGGTGGTTTAATAACATATATTATATGTTAATATAATCAATATGTTATAGTATATGATGTATAATAATTATATGTATTACATATTATATATCATGAATTACATGTTATATGTTATTTATATATAAAAATGTAAATATATGCAATAATAGGTTAAGGGAGAAAGGTCAGATGCTGAAAAAGCATTTAATCAAAATCAACATCCTTTCATGATTAAAATTCTTACTAAGAATATAAGGGAATTTTCTTAACTAGCAAAATGTAGTAAAATCATAGTGGTAAAATGAAAAAGCATTCTTCTTAACAAAACATGACAGGGACCCTAATTAATATCCTCCTAATCAATATTTTAATGGAAGTCCCAGACAATGTGTTTAATACAAAAGAACAAGGAAAAGAATAAAACAAAGGAAGGGAAGATGGAAGGAAGGAAAGAAGGCAAGTTGTCATGTTTAGAAAAGACATATCATTTCCAGATGATATGATTAGCTACATTAAAAGTCCAAAATAATGTACTGAGATGCTATTAAAATTAGTAAGATTTTATCAAGGTGGCAGGATATAATATTCAAAATTAAATTTTTCTTCTCCATTCTTGCTTGTAAAACAACTCAAAAAAGACAACATTTAGGATAGTGACCAAAAGGAATCTGAGATTTATTATTTTTAAAAAATATATTTTTTTATTGATTTTAGAGAGGAAGGGAGAGGGAGAGAGAGATAGAAACATCAATGATGAGAGAGAATCACCGATCGGCTGCCTCCTGCACGCCCCCTACTGGGGATTGAGCCCACAACCCAGGCATGCGCCCTGACTGGGAATCAAACCGTGTCCTCCTGGTTCATAGGTTGACGCTCAACCACTGAGCCATGCTGGCCAGGCTGAAATTTATTTATTTTTTTTATTTTTTAGCTCATCCTCACCCAAGGATATTTTTTCATTGATTTTTAGGGAGAGTGGAAGAAGGAGGGAAAGACAGAGAGAAACATCGATGTGAGGGAAACACATTGATTGGTTGCCTCCTATACGAGCCCTGACCAGGGTCTGGGCTGGGGAGGAGCCTGCAACCAAGGTATATGCCCTTGACCAGAAGTGAACCTGGGACCCTTTGGTTTGCAGGCTAATGCTCTATCTAGTGAGCCAAACTGGCTAGGGCAGGAATCTGAAATTTAAATGTGAAAGTCAAAACTTTAAAATTTAAGAAGAAAATAGAAGAGGATAGGGAAGGATTTTGAAAGTAAGACCAAAGAAACAGCACACCATAAAAGCAGGTGGACACTCACTGCAGCCTTGCTCCTTCTAGCGGAAAACCGGAAAAGCCCAATGTCTGCTACAGGAGAATTAATAAATAGATGGAGTGTTATAGATCAATAAATGATGGCTACATGCAACAAGGTGGGTGAATGTGGGCAAAAATAAAACATGAATAAAAAAACGAACTAGCAGAGGACTATGCAAGTATGATATCATTGCAGAAAGCTCAATAACAACCCACATGGAATGACATAGGGCAGCGGTTCTCAACCTGTGGGTCGCGACCCCTTTGGGGGTTGGTCGAATGACCTTTTCACAGGGGTCGCCTAAGACCATCGGAAAACACATATATAATTATATATTGTTTTTGTGATTAATCACTATGCTTTAATTATGTTCAATTTGTAACAATGAAAATACATCCTGCATATCAGATATTTACATTATGATTCATAACAGTAGCAAAATTACAGTTATGAAGTAGCAATGCAAATAATTTTTTGGTTGGGGGTCACCACAACATGAGGAGCCGTATTAAAGGGTCGCGGCATTAGGAAGGTGGAGAACCACTGACGTGGGGGATCAGGAATTAGCCAAAATGCAGCGGGGAGAAAGTCACAGGAGTTTGACTTACTGTTCTTTCTGCTCAGTGGTAGGAGAGTCCTCTGGCCTGGGCAGCTTCCCCAGTGATTTGGAAAGGGATCCGGGGTCCCAGCTCCTGCACCGGTGGCTTTCTGGCCGGCAGTCTCCCTTCCTCCCTGCTTCTCTTGTCCTGGCATGTCTGAGCCAGCGTGCTGGCCAGGGCCTGGGGAGCAGCTTAGGCCGGGCCATGCAGCTCAGCCCTGCTCAGTCCTCTCCTGGGAAGAGGCCTCCTCCTCCATTCCTGGGCGTGGAGCCTGGTCTGGCGAAGCCCGCCCCAGCGCTCAGAAGGGCAGAATTGCAAAAAACATTGGGGCTCTTCTCCGCCTGCCCCATTTACACTGGTAACCTGCTCTCAGGACCTCCCTCGCTAGCTCTATGACCTTGAACAAGCTCCTTCAGGCCTCAGAGCCTCAGTGTCTCCGTCTGTAGAATGGGGAGAATGCTACTTTGAGTGAGAATGAAATGAGGTCGGGCCTGAAGGCGCTGGCCTGTGATGAGTACTCAGCACCCACACAACAGCTGTTAGCACTGGCCTGGTCATTGCCATTCTTACTCAGCGTGGGGCAGGGCATTTCAGAAGCAGAAAGAACAATCACCCTAAGTTGCCTTCTCCCAGAGTTTCAGCTGCCCTATGCTCTGCAGAGCGTGACTCCCATATTCTGCCCTTGTCACAATCGCCCGGTCTGTGGACATTTTTGTGAGGGGTATAACCTGATCATTTGCTTGTTAGTAACTCAGCACCAGTAATTCACTTTTTCAACTGAAGTCTGTTGCTTATGGAGTACCCCACTGCCTGGGCCCGTGGCACAGCCTCCCAGTTCCAGCTGTGGGGGGACCGGAGGGGCGTGTGAGACCAGAGGGGACCCCACACCAGGCGGGTGCTCCTGGCCACCAGAGCTCAGATGGCAGGAACTGCCCTTGCGGGGCCGGTGTGTGGTGCTCATTGTGTGTTTTACGGCGACGATCATTATTTTCATTCGTCCTCAGGAATCTCTGACAATATCCAGTTGAATGGAATCTGCAGGGGAAAAAATGCCCCAAACAATGTCTCCTTTTAAATACCAGCTCAAAGTCTGTGCCTGTGAGGTAGAGTTTCACAAACCACATTGCTATAAACAAAGAGGGCAATGTTGCAACCGGGGGCGGGAGGGATGCGGAGGCCATTACTGTGCTCTGTTGAGAATCATCCTAGCTCCTTTTTTTTTTCAGTACTGATTTTTATGCCAGAAACGTGGAAATATTATCTCATTCACCCAATAACCCTGTCAGATGGCGTGGGTTTTCGTCAGGGCTCTGGTGGCAGGTGACAGAGACTCAGACTGGCTTAAGCAATAAAATACTCTATTAGTCATTTGTCTGTTAGCCTTTTAATGCCTCCATAAACTGAATGGAAGCTTGGGGCGGCCTCTTTCCCTGCCTTTCTCCTTACCTCTCTCTGTGCATTGGCTGCGGTCTCTAAGGCTCCCCCCTGTGGTAAGGAATATAGCAGCCAGCATCCCTGTAACTTGGGATCCAAGGTGACCCACCTTCTCGGTTGTACCATTCACAGGGAATGCTGTGCTCTGGCCAGGAGGCCTGGGCCCGTGGACTCAGGTCAGCTGCCTGGGAGGGACAAGCTCCCACTGCCCCTGCCTCAGTGCCTCCTCTGGCATGGCCCCTGAGGGCATGGGAGCCCCAGGTGTCTGTCAGCCAAAGATCCCGGGGACTGGAAGGCTGGTGTCACAGGGAACATAGCTTCTGGAAGCTTTCTTGGCCGAGAGGAGTGGGGGAGGCTCGCTGATGCCATGGCTAAGGGCTCTCGGGCCCCCGTGGTTCAGTGTGCTGGGCTGAGGGCTAGCCTCCAGGGTGGGCAGAAGTGAGGGCACCTGTGGGTAATGTTAACCCCACTGTTTGAGTGCCTGGGGTCGATGAACCTGTGCCTGGCTCTTACTCATGTGATCCTCATGATGGCCCCGTGCTCGCCCTTCAGCGTATAAAGCAGTGGTTCTCAGCCTTGAAATTCTGAGGCCCAGAAATCAGGATTTAAAAAAGATTCCCAGGTGATCCTAATGTGCAGCCCAGGTTGAGAACCACCGGTATAAAGAAGCAGAGACTTGTCCAAGGCCACGGCCGGGGAGTGGCAGAGCTAGGATTCGAGCTTGACAACACTCACGACCTTCCCCGAAGCTGGGTGTGGTGGGGAACCCCCAAACGCCAGAGCCCCAGGCCCCGCCAGATCAGTTGCCCCCATGGGTAGGTCCCCGTGACTGCAATGATCAGAATGAAACACTGACCCTGGTCAGGGGCTCCCTGCTGTGACCCGCATCCCCTGTTCTGGAAGCATCCACAGGGGCCAGCACGCTCTGAAGTGGACCTGGATCTTGCTCAGGCGAGGGGGCCCCCTCATGTGCCTGGGCAGGACCTGAGCCTGCTGTCTGTCGTTCCTTGAGGAGGGCTGGAGGAGAAGGGGCGGGGCAGGGCTGGGGGTGGGGGCACTCAGTGTTTCTCTACTCACCCTGCGGTCCCCCAGGGAGGGTGATTCCCCAGGAGCCAGGGCACTGAGGATAAGCCCCTCCCAAGGCGTTTGGCTTCCCTAAGCCTCAGTTTCCATATCAACAAAATGGGGGGCGTCTCCCAGGTCCGTGTGAGAAGTCAGTGGGATGAGCTAAACAGGCCAGGAGTGGCTGAAACAAGTGCTCAGCAGAGGCTATGTCTCCCGCCCCTCCCCCTCCCCCCTCCCTATTTTTCCTCCTCCGGTGTGTCCGTCTGTTACTGCCCGGCTCTGCCATTTCCTAGCTGTGTGGCCTCCGGTTACTTACGATCTCTGAGCCTACTTTCCCGTCCTGTAAAACGAGATGCTCACACCTCCTTCTCAGGGTTATCGTCCCCATAAAGCGCCCACACGGTACCTGGCCGTAATCGAAGGCTCCGCGGTATACCCAGCAGCTCCGAGCCCAGCCGCCGCTTGGGCGTTCACCTGCCTGACTCTCGATCGCCACCTCGTGGTCTAACTCCGGTAACTGCAGGTTTAGTAGGAAATTCAAAGTAGTTTCTGATCTGTTCTGGGGATTTAGTAGCAAAGTCCTCCACGCTTTGATAAGGGAGGGGAGGCGTGAAAGTGGGGTGCTGCCCTAGAAAGGCGCCTGGGGGTTCTGCCGCAGGCGGGAGATGTAGGCCGGGCCGCCTGCCACGGGGCACATTCCCGCAGGTTCTGTGCTAAGAACTTTCTGTACATCACTCCTTTCTGATTTGGGCCAGAGTTTCCAAGTGAAGAAATAGATGCTCCTGGGACATCAGGGCTCCAGGGAATTGAGAATGTGCATTCTCTTTATCTAAGGAGTGCGCACAGGAGTTTTAAAAATTATTATTATTCTTTAGGACACAAATAAGTACATTACATATACTCATCTGTAGTATTCAAAATCTTATTGTGGTGACGTTATTCCCAGCTAAATAGGAGGATGTGCCAGGCATCCTCCCACCACCAAGGGCCTGACTGACCCCTGGCACGCACCAGGATGTCACCTCCTGCCATCTCTGGCTCTTGGACCCTCAATACAACCTGGGTGTGCCCTGCCACACTGGTGCCCTGCAGGTCTCACCTGTGAGCACTTGTTCTGGCTGTTCCTTCCTCCAGGAAGCTCTCCTTGATTTCCCAGGCACAGTTGACAAACCCTGTCACCCACCTACTCTGAGTCCTTTATGCCTCTCTTGTCACTTATTCTTATGCGCTGTCCAGGCAGGCCTGGGGCTGGGAGGGTCTGCCACGAACGGGACGAAGATCAAGAGGATGAGCAGTCGGGGCTGGGTAGAGGGGTGTGTGCGTGTGCGTGTGTGTGCGTGTGTGTGTGTGTGTGTGTGTGTGTGTGTGTGTGTGATGGCAGGCTTGGGCTGTCTCCATTTTCCAGTCAAGCCCCAGGGCTTGCTCTGAAGTCAAAGCCATAACAGAGTTCCCCTGTCTGTCTGTCACTGCCCAGAGTCCAGGTCTGCCTGGCACAGGGTCTGGGACACTCGGAGGCCTAAGGGGGCATCGAGGCAGCGCAGCGCTGGCTGCAGGATGGGGGCTCCTGGGGGAACTGGGAGAGCAGTGCATTCATCCGCCAAGTGGACATTACAATTGTCCCCGCCCCACGCTGTGAGGAGAAAGTGAAACAAGATGTGTAAGGCTCAGCACAGCGCGTGGGGCGCGGCCAGTCTCCCCGCTTACAGAGGCCATGAGCGACCCCGGCAGGCTCCTGGTCTCGCCTCTCCGCCTGTCCAACTGTCCAGCAGGCCGGCCATTGGACAGCAGGCCGCTGCATCACTGAGCCCAGGGCAGTCTGTGACTAGCGATGGCCGGAGTTTGGCTAGTGTCTGTCCTGCTTGAGGCAGCCCACGCCCTCTGTCTCCTGAGACTCAGCCTGCATTTCCTCCCCTTCCCATGACTTCACTTTCTAGGCTGGGGGAGAGGCCGGGCAGAGAGCGAAGGATTAGCACAGCCCCTCCCTTCTAATCCCCCCCCCACCACATTTTTTAGTGACAGGATTTTAAGCGGTTGCTATAGGCAAGAGATTGGCAGCCCGCTACTGAGGGGCTGTGCAGGGGGGGCAGGGGGAGGCAGTGGGAGGCTTGGAGGCCACTCTCACAAGCCTGGGCCTGGGGCTTGGACACGAAGACCCAGTTTAGTCCTGTCTCTGTGCTGTGCAGTCTCGGGTCGAGTGACTTAACTTCTCTGGGCCTCAGTGAAGCCACTTTGAAGGCAGGAGAGAGTTTCCTGCTCCCAGGTCCCTGGGCCTGACCTTGGAGGACAAGATGGCAGGGCCAGAGTTGGGCTTAGGGAGGCAGGGGGTGGTGGCAAGGCCCTGCATTCGCAGCCAAACCTGATCTTCAACTCTGGTTCCAGTGACCTTGTCAGCTTTGTCATATGGACCCGGTTGCCGCCTCTTTCTGAGCCTCGGGGTTCCCTCCTGAAACCTGACACTTAATGCCGGCCTCGCAGGGCGTTGTGGGGTGCACAGGAGGCAATGCACGCGAGGGCCTCAACATGCCTAGATGCCCAGAAGCCATGTGGCTGTGAATCACCCAGAGGCCGCAGAAAAGGGTGCAGGGCAGCATGTGCCTCCAGGGGGCGCTGGTGCCCACGGGCAGAGGAAGGGAAGCTGGAGAGGAGCATTAGGGGGTGAGGGCAGGGGGAGAATCTTAGGACATCAGGTCTGTGGACATGAGGCCCAGAAGCCTCCAGGATGCACAAACAGATGTACAATGACAGACCCATGTGTGGACAGACAGACATCCTCGCCAGCACAGACACCTCCATATGCAGATCTCGCCTTGCGGGTAGACCCAGCTGTGCACAATGCACCAATACCTACAGACACCCAGCTCCATGCACAGTATACTGGGCTGACTGACCCACAGAGCTGTTTACACACACACACACACACACACACACACACACACACACAGGACACGAGGAGCCTGGGGACTGTAAGGAACACACTTTGAGAGGCTCTGCATCTCCACCCATTCCCCACCCCTGCCACATCTCCCCTGACCCAGCCCCAAGTCCTCATGATACTCGGGGCCTGGCCTCTGCTTCTTCACTCTCCCGTGTCGCATTCCTTGGGTGAGCTCACCCACCTGGTTGGTGAACACCTGGGTGCTCAGCCTCTAGTCCCTTGGGGGCCCAGCCCTGCTATGGGACAGGTCCCCTTGGATGCCTCCAGAGGCCCAAAGCTCCGCACACCCCAGACCAGAGGGCTCCAGGATGGGGTTCCTAGATGTTGCTTTGGCTTCCCTGGCGCACCCACATCTTGGGAATCTGCCCTCTTCTTCCTCCCCACTGTTGCTGCCCTAGTCCAAGTCGTGTCACCTCTCACCTAGGTGAGAAAGGTGACTCAATTGACCTCCCTGCCCCCCTCCAGTCCACCTGACCTAATTGGAGGGTCTAGCCTTGCCTCCAGCCTCATTACTTCTCCTCTGCCCCCCAAACTTAGCTATTCTTGGGGTTTAGGAAACTCACTCGAGTTTGCCTGCCTGTGAGGTTTTGTACAAGTCTGAGCACTCCCAGACATTTCTCCTTCTCATCCAGTCCTGCCATGCTGGATAACTTTGGATCTCAGCTCGACATGTAGCTTCTTCCAGGAAGCCCTCCATGATGTTCCACCCCTCCAGATGAGGTCAGGAACCCTGTAACAAGGCCTTACTGTACCGCAACTGAACTCATTTAACACTCCTTCCTGGAGTCAGGGACCAGCAATCCCTGGTTCTTAGCCTGACAGCTGGCACTTAAGGGGCTCTTCCTATTGATTGGATGAATGAATGAATGAGTGTTGGGGAATGAGATGGATGTGTTTAAGGATGGAGATGGTTCAAGACTGGGATAGGACAAGGATGGAGAGATGAGGATTATGAAATAGGACAAGAGAATGGGTTGGGCAAGACTAGGGACCCCAAGCCCTCCTCCTTGACCTGCCGTCCCTGGCAGCCATCACGAAATCTGCTATTGTCTCAGCCCAGCACAGCTCCCCCCTCCCCCCAAGGAGAGTCACCACAGGCGTGTACAGGTTGGTTTATTTACAAATATACTGATGTCTCATTTTTGTTGTTGTTGTTTCCATTTTCTGCTTTTGTGGGGAGAGCGGAAGGTGAGAGTGGAGGGCAGGGTGGGGCTGGTGATGTGGTAAACGCTAATAAATAATTTAACAATGACAAGTTATTAAATAAAATGTGTCTGGGGATGGTGGGTGGGCAGTGAGAGTCTGTACAAGGAAAACAGAGAATGGCCAGGGGCCCGGTTCCCACACCCAGCCAGGCTGGGCTCCTGGGGGAACCCCAGTGGGGTGGGGGCACCAGCAAAGAGGCTCATTGGAAATGGCCCCTCCCAAGGGCCACAGGCTGGAGGGTCTGTCCTCCTGCTCCCCAGCCCCCAGGCTGTGTGCCCGGGAGTGTGGGCCTGTGAGCCTCCGTGTGCGTCCGGGTGTGAGTGTGCGTGTCCATGTGCGTGCGTGAGCGTAGACCCCTTCCCCACAGGGCACAGTGAGCCCCGGAGCTGTGGGTTCTCCCAGGCGGGAGGTGAGATTCTCACCCCAGGTAGTGCCCAGAGCTCAGGTGGGGCCAGGCAGGGCTCGGCCAGCTCTCCCTCCTCCAAGGTTCTGTGTGTGTGAAGTGAGGGCCGCCAGCTCCAGGTGAGTGGGCAAGGCAGGTGAGCCCCTAAAGGAGAAGAGGCTGCCCCGGCCCCATGCTGGGGGCCTGATCCTACTGATCTGCAGCCCCCACCTCCACCTCCTCCAGGAAGCCTTCCGGGATGCCTAACCCACTTGCACCTACCCCTTCTCTTACAGGCTCTGCGGGACCCCGGGTCTGACCCTGGGAACCACTGGGTCCCTCTGTCCATGGAGAAGGCAGACGAGGCTCTGGCTGGTGGCACTAGCCCACCTCATTGTCCCTCCTCTGACCTCTCTCGCTCTGTCACCTGGGATAGATTCCTTCTTCTCTCCGAGTCTCAACTTCCCCAGCAGCCTCCCGCCTGCCCGCCACTCACTTCCTGCCTCTTCCTCCAGAGACCAGACTCTTACTTCTCTCTTCCCTCGGGCTTCCCCCTCCCCACTCCACCCCCACAGTGATGACGGTCCCTCACCCTGGAGGGGACGGGGGTCCTGACTACTCACTGCCCCCCACGTCAAGGCTGCACTTCCACCCACGCAGCGGGAAGAGCCTGCTCCCCTCGGCCTGCCCAGGCCCCAGCGAGCCTGCCGGCGCTGTGTGCTTCTGCTGGGTGACCCTGAGCACTTGCCTCCCTTCTTTGGGCCTCAGGTTCCTCATCTGAGAAATGGGTCCCCAACAAGGTCTGGGACAGAGTGTGTATGCCTCTTCAGGAGAGAGACCCCTACATCTCCATGCAGGTGGGCCCTACATCGTGCTCATCTGTGTCCCCACCTCCGGCCCAGGGCTGGGCAGAGTAAGTCTGACCCTGGGCTCAGCTCTGGCTGTCACTGACTGGTTGTCAGGGGGCTGGTGGGTCCCCTCCCCTCTCCCAGGGGGAGGGGCTGGACAAGATGACCCATTCCTGAGGTTCCTTCCAACTTAGAGCCTGGGAGAGAAGGGCAGGTGTCCCAGGGGCCTCCACGCCTGGCCCTGCCCTAGCGCCCCCGCCATGGTCAGACTGTGTGGATACAGGAGAAAGGGTGGCATCTCTCCAGAAACCGGCATGGCTGCCGGGACCAGGCAATAAGAGAGGAAGGCTGAGGCTGCAGATGGACCGCGGCCACCAACTGAGGCCCCCAGGGAAGTTGTGTGTGGAGCATGAGCCCAGAAGGGCCAGGCTGGCTGCTTAGCACGAGGGGGGGCGGGGGCGGCGCCTGGCCCCCCTCGGCCAGCTGCCCTGGGGAGAGCCGGGTGAGGCTTGCACACAGGAGCCAGCAGGGGTGGGAGATGGGCCCAGGTCTCGGAAAGGCTGAGGCTTCCCCTGCGGACAGAGGAGCAAAACCACAGAGCAGCGTGGGGAACGGTGAGGATCCCCGAAAGGGCCAGGAAGAGGAGCCCAAAGACAGTCAACCATCGTCCCATTCGCGCGAAGGCTGGACACGCAGGCCTCTGGGTGGCAGCCTAGGGCTCTGAGTCAGAATTAAGGGCAGGGCTGTGAGCACCTGGCTGAGGACACGGGGACCATCAGCCTGACCTCACTTCCCGTTGGCGGGGTCAGAGTCGCGTGCACGGAGGGTGGGGGCTGACATAGTGGATTTGGCTTCCAGCAGCTCGCAAACAGGGCTGGGGGTGCAGTAGGAATGCATCACCCAAGAAGGGCTGGTTAATGGGCCAGCGCCAAACAGGGAGAGGCCCTGAGGGTCCAAATCCTGCCCCCCCCCCACACACACACACAGAAGAGAGAGGGGGCTGAGCTGTCCTGTGTGTGATGGCCCCTGGATTCACTTACAGAAGGGCAGGGTGAGTTCCCAAGGTTATGCGGCCTAAACCATTCACTGGATCTCGGGCCACATTAACCAAGGCAGGGCACCGAACCCTGGGGAGGTGAAGGGCCTGTGCACTTTGGCTGGCGGGTGTCCGTGGGAAGACTGGGCTATCTGTACTCCACGCCTTTAGAAGGAAAGCTGGAGCCCAGCTGTGGGGACAGTTTTAAGAGGAAGAGCGGAGGGAACTGGAAAAGCCTGGCTTGCAGAAGCAAGGACTCAGGGCTGAACAAGGCGGAGGTAAGATCAGCAGAAAAGGGCAGCTGGCTGGGCTCCTGTCACTTGTGAGGTCCTTCCCGCCTGGAGGTTCTGCCATTTTGCCCAGCTCTGCCTGGTTCTGAGCTCTGCCTCTGCCCTTGGAGCTGGCTGGTGGCCGCCCTGTCTGCTCAGGAGACCAGCCTCCTTCTGGGCTGAGGAGGTCCCCATCCTCTCCCCTCCTCCCCCCGACTCCCCGCTTCCTCTCCTTTCACTACACGAGGAGGGGCTCCCTCCCAGCCTGGCCTCTCTCCCCTTCCTGACCCGGCAGGGCTGCTCCGCAGAAGCCGCTATCTCCTTCAGTGTCTACGTCTCTGTGCCTATCCGCACGTGTGCCGTTAGTGTGTGCACATCTGCACGTGTGTCTCTGGCCCTCAGGTCTGCCTGGCTCCGTCCTCCCTCCCCAGTGACTCCCCCCAGGGCAGAGCCACGGTGGGCCTGGCACCTGGCTGGCTCCTCCCCACCTCTGCCCCTGCTCTGGCTGGGAGGGGTGACCCTCAGCCCCAGGCCTGTCCTCAGAGGTGGGGGGGGGGGGGGCGCCCGCACAGGGTACGGTAGTTTCTCACAGGTAACAGGCCTCGCGCGCATCATCCTGGGGCCTGCACGGGGCCCTGCCTTGGCCTAAGCCTGGGCCATGGAGCTTGGCGGGACACAGAGAGGATGTTTAAAAAAATAGAGAGAATTTAAGCTTCCCAAAAAAGATGGGGACAGAGGAGGCGATGGAGGCCGAGGTGGGGCGAGGAGGCGAGTGGCTGTCCGAGAGCTCTGGGTCCCTGGGGATGACACGGTCTGTGTGGGCAGGACACAGCCCTGCGCAGGCTGTGCTCAACTGCCTGTCCGGCTGTGCCCAGCGGGCACTTCAGCCAGGCCCGGCTGGCCGAGGGGAGGGCACCATATGGCTGTCGGTAGAGTCTGTGCGGGTGGCGGGGCCAGGAGGGTGGGGCTGGCCGCTGTGGTCCGCGGTCCCACCCCAGGACCCGAGCCCCAGTGTCCGTGCGGCCAGCTGGCTCTCAGGAGGCGAAGTAGGAACTCTGCATGGAGTAGAGCCGGTCGATGGGGTTCCCCACGCGGGCCTGCAGGGAACCCACGTCGGAGGAGCCGAGGAAGCAGTCGCTGAGGCTGGTTAAGGAGGTATCGCTGTCGATGTCGTGGAAGATGGAGTCGTTCCCTGGGGGGCAGAGGGGCGTCAGGAGGGGGGTGAGGGCTGAGGCTCCTGGGGACCCTGTCGGCCTACAGGCTGTGGCTGGAGGTGAGGGGGCGGCAGGATGACCTGTCAGCAGCTCCTGAGCAGAGGGGCTGGGCCACAGGCAGGGTCTCGAGGGCCCCCTTCCTGTCAGGGGGAGGCGCAGGGGCTGCAGGCCCTGGGGTGGGGGTGGCTGCCATGGCCCCAGACCGCCAGGCCAGGCAGGGGGCAGGGGTGGTGCTGGGGCGGGAGGGGGTGGGGCAGCTTACCATAGGGGTTCATGTGGTCACCTGGCATTTGGGGTGGCGTGAGGCCCTGCTGGAAGGGGTCGCTGCTGCCATAGGGGCTCTGCTCCATGGCCACGATCTGCTGCTGGGGCGGGGCCAGCGGCGTGTAGGAGGCCATCATGCCCTCCATGCGGCTCGACAGGACCTCTGGGGGCAGAGCACACCGTCACCGCCAGGCCCTGCCCACCCTGTTCTGTAGCCCCAGGAGCCCCTACAGACAGGTGCACCCCCAGGGTCCCCACAGACCTCCTACCTACCCCTGGCCACCCACGGCGTCCCTCCAACCTTCTCCAGGCCTCCCCAGGGACACCCCACACCCTGCAGCTGAGGTCGCCTGTGGCCTTCCTGGGCCCACAGGACACGGAGCCCAGTTCTCCGAGCCCCACCCCCCCTCCCCAGACACACACTCCAGCTCCTCTTCCAGAACCAGCTTCTCAGAAGCCAGAGGCGCCCCCACACCCCCATCCTCCAAAGGCCCTGCACTCCAGGAGCTCACGCCTCTGGGAGACACCTAGGCAGGCGGTGATGAGTCAGCGCGTGGGTGCAGTGAGCGCCTGCATCTGGGAGCATCCAGGTGGGGCAGGAACCCCGGCCAAGGAGGCCCAGAAAAGGCTTCCTGGACGAAGGGGCCCCACCCCCGTGTGACTTAAAGAACCACCAAGGGTTTGACAGGCTCGAGAGGGGGCAGCTGAGTCTGGGGGCCCGCTGGGAACCCCAGGGGCACACCTCCTGTGCTGCCTGGGAGACGAGGCAGTGGTTGCGGCCTCCGGAATCCACTGTCCGGGGAGAGGGGCAGAGGGAGCAGCGGGGAAGAGCTGGGCCCCGAGGCCACGGCCTTGAAGCCCTGGGTCAGCCTGGGACACTGGCCCCCGAAGTCCTGAGCGAAGGGCCGGCATCTGCCGGGAGCCCCTGCCTCACTCCAGAGCAGGCAGCTCGGGGTCCCCCCGCCCCCACTTCAGTGCCCCAGAGAGTCCCCGTGCCTCCCTTCAAGGCCTGAAGGTTCCGTGTCCCCCTGAGGCCTGGGAGACCAGCCTGGCATTTTGGCAAAGCCCAGTGTTGGAGGGGCTGCCTCCTGCCCCTTTAACGAGCCCCTCCCCGTCCAGCACGAGCCCAGCCAGCCTCCTCCACACCGTGCACTTTCTCTGGAGACTCCGCTGTGGGCAGCGGGGCCTGAGGTCTGGGTGCGCACCAGCTTAGGAACCCCGTGGAGGCGAGGCCGGCTCTGTCCCTTATTGCCCAACGGGCCCTGTCTCACTGAGCCCAGCCTCATCTGTGAAATAGGACACGGCAACGCCCTTCCTCACGGGGACCTGTGAGAACTGAGATGGAGTGTGTCACGTGACGAGTTCGGTGTCTGGCACACGGTGACAGGGAGCAGAGGACTGCGGTTTTAACATCAGGACGTTTGCCACCCCCCAGCTGCCCACCCTGCCACCCCTCCTGCGTCCTGTGGTCGCTGCCCCCCTCCTGCGTCCTGTGGTCGCTGCCACCTCTCGGCTTCACTGGGCTCAGCTGGTTCCAAGGCAGCTGTCCCCTGAGCTGACGGCCTTGGGGAAGGTTCCTTGGGCGTCTTGGTGTGAGTGACGGAGCCAGGCCCCCTGGTCCCTGCCCCGGTCCCCTGGTCCCTGCCCCGGCCCCAGCTCACCTTGGCCCAGCCGCTGGGAGTTCTGCTGCTCCTGCTGCTGCTGGTGCCGCCGTGCCAACTTCTTCATCTGCGGGAGACACAGTTCATGCCAGTCCCCGCCCCTCCCCCACCTCCCCCATTAGTTCCCCCAGACACCAGGCCCTCTGTCTCCTGCCCGCAGCCCCCTCCACTCTGCCCAGCGGTGGCCTCTCACCTTGGCTCTTTGGTTCTGAAACCAGACCTGGACCACGCGCACGCTGAGGCCTGTCTCTGCTGCCAGCGTCTCGCGGACCTGCCAGGAGAGGGAGAGAGGGAGGCAGTCAGGCCCGGGGAGGTGGTGGGCTGGGGGTGGATGGATGAGCAGGAGGTGGAGGGACATCCCCGTCCCCAGCAGGCGTGGACAGGGTGGTGTCTGGAAAGGCAGCCGGTGTGGTCACCCCACCCCACCCCCCGCCCCTCACCTTCCGGCAGGGCTTGGAGGAGACCTCGAAGGAGGCCTTGAAGGCTCTTCGCTGCTGCGTGGTGAGGATGGTGCGGGGTCGCTTGGGCCTCCGGGGGTCCTTCCCGTCATCCCCGCTGCCCTTGCTCTGGCCGCCTTGCCCCTTGGCAGGCTTCATGTCCCCATCCTCGTCCTCACTCTTCACTGTGGGGGACACAACCCAGCCTGTCAGCCGCCTGATGGGATCCAAGTGCCTCAGCCTCTGCCTCCCGCCAACACCTGCCATGGCCTCTGGCACCCGGAGACCCCAGGCCAGGGGCCAACCTTGGAGAAAACCAGTTCTGCCAGCCCAGCACCAGCCAGGCCCCAGGGCCCAGAGAACCTTCTGGAAGCTTCCAGGGACTAAGAATTGACAGGCAAGGACCGTGCTCCAGATGTTCTCACACAGGAGTATTCATGACCATGACAGGCAGACAGACACACACACGCACACTCACCCACCAGCACTCACACATACAGACTGGCACGTGGGCCCACCAAGGCTCGAGCAATGCAGCTCACAGACATCTCCACACACACAGGCACATGCGCACAGGCAGGACAACCAGGCCGCACGCACACGCATGCAGAGCATGTGTATTCACCCAGAGACACACCCACAATACCATGTCCAGCTGCCACTCCATGCCCCAGAGTTGTGGGTCTCAGAGATGCCAGCCCTCCCCCAGTGCCCTGCCCAGCCCCTCCCCCTGCCGCCCGCCCGCCCCCCCCGCCCCCCAGTTCCAGCCGGGCTCACCGGAGTCAGACTCATCGGGGCTCACAGAGCTGAGCAGGTCCTTCTCCTTCTCGTAGTCGCCCTTGCACAGCAGCTGGCCCTCCTTGAGCACGAACTCATCGCCCTTGCGGAGCTGCCGCTCACAGACGCAGCAGCAGAAGCAGCCCAGGTGGTACACGCACTCCAGCGCCCGCATCACAAACTCGGTGGGGGCGATCTTCTCCATGCAGCCGCTGCACTTGGCCGCGAAGAGCCTGCGGGTGCACAGAGGGGGCACGTCAGCTCGGCTCGGGGTCCCTCCCAGAGGCCACTGCCTATGGAGAGCCTCTCCCACCACCCTGACCCTCCAGCCCAAGTGGGAGGAGCCCTCCCTGGGCACAGAGCCACATGGGGAGGGCCCGTGACCTCAGGGTGGGCACTGGGCATCCTGCCCAGAGGTGCCCTCTCCCGTATGTCAGCTCAGGGCCCTTTCCACTCAGAGACACAGTGGCCACTAGAGGGCAGAGTACAAGGTTAGCCTTAACCTTTCCCAGGTTGGCCCCAGCCTGAGGGGAAGGGCAGGCAACCCACAGGTCCATCCACCCTCGCTCCAGGATCTGCCCTGCCTCCTCCCTGCCCCTCCACCACCCTCACATCCAAGCAGTTCCCACCCTCGCCAACCTACCCCCAGCATGGGCCCCTCCTCTCCTTTCTGAGTGACTGTTCCAGTCCCCTCCCTGGGCTCCTGGCCCCTCCAACCCTTTACCTTCCAGGATGAGAGCCAGAAAGATCTGCCTAAAACACTCACCCGGTCATGCTGCTTCCCTGCTCTAGACTCTTCCATGGCTCCCTAGTGCCCTTGGGAGAACATCAGGTTCCTGAGTCTGGCACTCACAGCCCTTCACGATCCTGCCTCTTTCCCCCTCCACCCCACCTGCTCCCCCAGGCTGTGCCGCTCCAGAGCACCCCAACACTGCCCTTCTTTCTTTCTCTGGCCCTGGGCTTGGCTAACACCCACTTATCCCTCTGTTCAGCTTAAGCATTGCTACCATGAAGTGATGTATTTACTGAGCACGCACAGCAGGCCAGCTGCTGCTCTAAGCACTCTGCCTGCAGAAACACATTTGATCCTCGCAGCACCCCTCTGAGACAGGGCGGAATACTAATCCCATTTTAGAGATTAGGAAATTGAGGTGCTCAGCGCTGGAGTCACTTGCTCAGAGTCACATGATAGTAAACGATGGAGCCGACGCTGAGCCTGGATCTATTCGGGTCCCCCCAGGACAACGCGGATCCCTCTCCCCTCCGGGATGCACAGCCCACTGGGGGCTCCAGCCCCGGCCCCGCGTGTGCAGAAGGGTCTGAGCAGCATGGCCCCTCCTCTGCCCGCACCTACTGACCGCTCCTCTGGCCGCCCATCCCTATCACGTGCTCTGCTCTGTGGGAACTCAGCCCCAACAACACTTTGATGGAAAAATTTATGAAGAATCAAATTATTGCTGCTGGGAGGGAATTAAAACCATTTTTCATTCCCCGTGTCCCCGGGCCACGTCTGTGGGCGCCACCTTGGGAGCGCTGTGCACATCCCATCCCTCTTTATGGCCCGCCATCGCAGGCGCAGATTACAGCTGCAATTCTCTACTAATCGGTTCTGGAACAGCCATAAACGCGAGGCCTGGCCTGCCTCCCTCCCCGGGGCTGCCGTCAGCGCCGCCCACAGCGAGCTGCTGAGATGCAGGGGACAGGGCCAGGCCCCATCTGCCTGCTGCCCCCGGCACCGGCCCGGGCACTCAAATTGGGGGCATCCCCAGCAACCCTGCCACCCCCTCCATCTTACCCTGCAGGCTCCTATTCATCCTGCGATGCCCAACTCCAATGCCACTTCCTCTGGGAAGCCTTCTTTGCTGGCCCGGTCTTGGGAAGGTGGCCTCAATGCTCACCTGAGCTTCTCTGGCCTCAGTCCCCTCTCCCATAAAACAGGGAGTCACAGAGCATCCCTCAAAGGGCTGTTGTCAGAATCCAGTGACACTGGGCATGTAACTTGGCGAACAAGGGTCACGTGGGAGGGACCGCACTGCCCGTCAGCTCTGCGCCGGTTCCTCGGGCAGGACCTCACTCCACTGGGACCTCAGGGAGGCCCTGAGGGTTCGTGACGCAGGTGAGTGAAGGTGTGGGGTGGGCTGAGGCTCCAGGCAGACGGGACCCCCAGCCCACACAGTGGGGGACTCTGCAGGAAGAACCTGGCCTGGTTGTGGGCTCTAATTTGGCCCTTTGGCTGGAAAGCTTTGTTCAGGGTACAACCTACCCAGCTGTCCATGGCAGCCTCAGGCAGAGGCCCCGCCCAGCTCTGCTGAGGGCTGGCGAGGGAGCGAAGGAGCCAGGTTTGCAAACTCGCTGCTCTGACACGGAGGACAAGTCTGTCCTGCCCCCTCACTGTCCCTCTGTCTGGTCCCCACACTCGACCTGGTGTCCCAGGGGCCCCAGTAAGGATTGCAGCCGCCTCTGTGGCCCACGAGTGGACAGGCAGCGGCCACCTCCGTGCCAGCATGGCAGGGCCAGGGCTCAGGCGGCGGTCAGCACCTCGGGGCTCCCCAGGAGGCCTGCTTAGGCGGGGAGAGGGGCTGCGGGCGGGCGGTGACCCGCATTTGCAGGCACTGCCACCGGGCACTGCCACCGTGCAGGCGCATTCAGAACAGCCCTGCTAATGCCTTGGCAGCAGGGGGTCGATTGCTACTTTCTCCAAACTCATCAACACAATCTATTATTAATACTTCTCCAAAGGCTCAGTGCCGCCATTACTGCGGCAGCGCCAGCCACTCGGGGCATCATCTGTTATCTAGATTGCAAAAACTCGGGAAATAAAACAAACGGCGCGCACTTTATAAACCGAATGTGCCATCCGTTAGATCTCTGAGCATCTCTCCTCCCAATAAAACATCAGGGGGGACACATGAAATACTCGCTCCCAATTACGGGGTGCCTTTGTCTATCGTGCAGGGGTGAGAGCTGCGTGGGAGGGGCTGGGGCACCAGCGGGGTCCCCTCCTCTGCGTGAGCCCCCACTCCTTCCCTCAGTCCCTCCCACCGTGGAGGGGTTGTGGCAGCAGCCCGGAGAAGCAGACCCAGCCACAGGAGGGGTGGCACTGGCATCAGACGGGCTCGGGCTCCATGCCTGCTTCCACCACTGCTGGCTAGCGACGGGGCAAGTGATGTCCTCGCTCTGAGCCTCAGTTTACTTACCTGTCTAATGGGCTCGACAACACTGCCTGCTTCTCCGTGTGAAGATGCAGGAAGTTGTCACACAAAGCGGCGAGCGCAGACGGAGTGGTCAGGGGCTGCGCCGGCTGTGTGAGCCAGAAGCCTCTCTGGGGATGTTTCAGATGCGGACCAGAGGGGCAGAGTGAGTCAGCACGGAGGGCTCCCGCTGCTCTACCTCCGCCCGCAGGGGCTCTGGAGCCTGGCCCTGACCTCAGTCCCCACTCAGCCACTCCCTGGTTCTGTGACTCTGACCTTGGGCAAGTCAGTCTGTTTCCTCATCTGTAAGATGGGGACAACAGTCCCTGCTCCTCAGAATTGTGCTGGGGATTCCAGACGGGCGTGCCCCTGCTGCCCGCACTGGGGCTGGGAGGAAGGCATGGGGGGGCCCTGGGGTCAGGGCATGCTGGGTACCGGGAGGCTCCGAAGCTCTGGCCCAGGAGGAGCTGCCTGGCTCCCCCCGCCCTCTGCCCGCCCTCTCAGTGTCCCTCACCCCGCTTCCCCCCTTGCGCCCCCTTCCACACCCCGAATCTAGAGGGCAGCTTTGTGGCCACATCACAGGCACACGGCCTCGCTGGTCACCCACACAGTCCTCCTCCCCATTTTCCGTGTAAACGGCCAAGCCTTTCCTCCCGCTTCCCTACTGCTGGGTCACCATGCCCTGTGCTTCCCGTCTGCCCCAAACACCTGCTGATCTGGAAGGACTTGGCCTGGGTGTCTCCACTCCAGTCTTAGCGATACGTCCCTCTGAGTTCCCTATCCTCCTACCCCCACCCCCCCGCCCCCCAACTGTAGCACAGATACTAGGGACTCTGAATATTTCCAGGTCCACCTGCCCCTGGGTCACCTCTGAGCACCAGGCCCTGAATACAAAAAGGTGAGCAATGAATGTTTGCTGAACCAACCAAGACAGTCCTGTTCAGCCTGCGCAGCAGGGAGAGGCAGTCCCCACCCCCAACCTGGTCTGGTGGGGGCCCCTGGGGCGGCAGAGCCACCTGGGAGGGGCTCTGGGAGGAGTGGGGCTGGAGCAGGCAGCCTGGGGTTCCATCCTGGCTCCATAACTTTGGTCAAGACATTGAACATCTCTGAGCCTCAACTTCTTCATCTGTGAAATGGGAATGCTGGCATCTACCTATGGCGTTGTTGGGAGGGCCGGCACAGAACCAAGGATACGCTCCAAGAGCTGGTGTCTGCCCTTCTCTTGTCCCACCTGGGCCCAACATGCCTTTGTCCAGCCCCCTCGTTGGAGTCTCTGAGATTCCGGAGAGAAGCATCCCTGACACCTGTCCCAACCCCACCTCCCTCCCTCCCTCTCGTGACCACCTGGGTTCTAGGTCGGGCCTTCTCGCTTCTGTGTGGTCTGAGCTGGATTCTCTGTCTGTCTCATTAACATGTCTGAGCACTGCCAAAGCTCCGTTATCATCTCCTGCATCACTGCAGTAAACCCAGCGCCCTCAAAGGAAGACTGCTTCCCTCCCATTTTACAGATGAGCACATCAAGGTGCAGAGGGCAGGTGACTCGTTCAAGGTCACATGGCAGCATCAGTGTATACCCCCTCCCTGCTCCATGCATCCAAGTGTTTCTCTGCTTGTCACCACCTTGCCCTGTGATCTGAGTATCACACCCATGTCTGCCCTCAAGGCTCTGAATGTCGTGGGACAGGGGCCTGATTCATCCCGAGTTCTCATTACTCAGCACAAGCCTGGTGCCCAGTAGATGCGGCTGAGCAGACTTTTCTTAAGCCAAACTGAACATGTTCCCCTCACAAGCAGCCCCCCCACCCCCCCAATATCATCTGCGATTGTGGAGCAAAAATTCCCTTTCCGGAGATGCCACTTCCCTTAAAGAGTCCCAGGCTATAACCTATCTCTAGCTCCTCTGCATTTTTGTTGGTTTATTTATTTAATGCTCAATTTATTAAAGTCCTCGAGCTAATAAGCAAAACTCCAAAACCAATGTTTTCTGGAGCATTTGCACATGGATTACAAATCTGATCCACTAATTTCTCTTCAGCCACTGACGACTGCAGAGATGCGCACAGGATGGCTGATTCTTTCACCTGATAAAACTGGGTTCCTCACGTCCTGGGGGGACTCCCACCTCTCTTCAGGGGTCTGCACACCCGCACCTTGGAGTCCATACAGCATGTATCAGGCCTGGAAACCTGGCGCTGAACCTCACACAAGCTCCTTCTCTCGGAGCCTCAGTGTCTCCATCTGTCCAATGGGGATAACGGCTGGGCACATGAGATAGGTTAAACAAGTGGGGCTCATGGTCCCTGGCATCATCTCTCCAGGACCTCCAGCACCCCGCCCACCGTCCTTGCTCTACCTCCTCCTCACTGCACTGCCCTTCCCATCCCCTGCCACCGAATTGCACAGTTTATGTAGCCCCTTGCTGGGGATTCAGTCTAAGAGCATGCAACCATTTCAGGATAAGTCCAAACACCCACTTACGGCACTCACGGCCCCACTCCGCCTGTCGCCCCTGGCCCCCGATCCTCTGCTACGGCTGCCATGCTCCTTCTTGCTCCTTGAACACCGCAGGTTCCTGCCTGCCTCCTTAACACTCAAAACCCCACCTGCCTCCAAGGCCTGTCTTCTTCCTCCCTTTCCTTTGCTTCTTGTTTAAACCCTTTTCATCCTTTAAGACCCAATGTAAGTGTCACCACCTCCGGGAAGCCTTCCCTGATGCCCACAGACCCTGAAATTTGTGTGTCTGAAGCCCCACTGACCTAGACATCAGGAACTGGGTGCAGTTCGCCCCCACGGCCCTGGGCTCTGGCACTGAGGAGGCGGTCCCTGAGTGCCTGCTGAACGAGTGAACAACCTTGTGGGAAATGGCATGGGCGGCCAGAGATATGGGATATTGGACCTGAGGATATTGGATACTCTGCTTTGGGGCGTCTGAGAATGATACCAGGTGACAAGAGAAATGAACCCGCCCTCCGCTGTCCCGGCCCCTTCGCAACTATACAACCTGGAGCCCAGTGTCCCAACTTTCTTATCAAGGAAGTTGTATACACGGCTCCTGCTGGGCTGGGAGTCCTGCAGCAAACCCCAATAGCCCCTCACCCCGATCACACAGGAAAGCCCCGGGTGCCATGTGCTATTACATGACCTCCCTGACCACTGCAGAATGGGCCAGGCCTGGACACGTGACTTAAGGTGGGCCCATCAGACCCTCTGTCCCGTGTCCCTGCCTTCCCTTGCTCACTCAAGGGCTCTTTGTCCACCCCTCCATCCTCAGACGTGTGCCTGCTCACAGCTCCAGCACCAGCTGTGCGGTCCTGGCTCATTCACATCCCTTCTCTGAGCCTCAGTTTCCTCTTCTGTAAAATGGGGCTGTTGCTCCCTCCTCGGCTGGTGGTTGAGGACCTGGTGAGTTTTAACCTATGTGAGACAGCCCGGCCCAGGGCCTGGCACACAGGGGGGCATCTGGCAGGTGTGTGCTCCCTCCCCTCCTCAGACTCTCACCATGTGGCCTGGTATAAGCTCTGGAACCTTCCCTTCCTCATCTCTAATTTCAGTCTGCAGCCCCTGGTCACGTTGTTCCTTGGGTCTGTGCTCTCCCTGTCTGTCAGTCTGTCTGCCCCTTTGAGGTGGGGACTTCCGTCAGACCCTCCCCAGGCCACACTGGGGAACTGGCAGATTCTGGGCCTGGGTTACCTGAGGGCCTCTCCAGGCTCACGTCCCACAGTCCCTGGAATCACTCCCTCCATGGGGTCCACCAGGCTTGGCGCCCGGAACCCCAGCCCCTCTGTCCTCACTGGCTAACCTTCTTCTTCTTCTTCTTTTAAGATTTGTAATTGACTTTTAGAGAGAGAGGAAGGGAGAGACAGAAAAACACCGATATGAGAGCAGCTGCCTTCTGCACGCCCCCTGCCGGGGATCAAGCCTGAAACTCAAGCGTGTGCCCTGACTGGGAACTGAACCTGCGACCTTTAGATGCACGGGACGATGTTCAACTAACTGAGCCACACCGGCCAGGGCCCCACTGGCGACACCTTCTCGCATTCACCCAGCAAACACCCGTGGAGGCTGGCTGTGAGCCCAGCCCCCAAGATGCCTGGGGATCAGAGTCAGACCAGAGCTGGCTCCCTGGGGTCCGCTCGGGAGCTGGGAGGCAGGGAAAGGCGCGCTGGTCCCTGCAGGAGAGCTGGGCACTTCTTGGGTAAAGGGGCGTGGCACACCGTTAAGAACCTGCTTCTGGAGGCAGGAGGACTGTCCAGGGGTCTGAATCCCAACTCTGCCACCCAGGAGCTGTCTGGAAACTAGGGGCCTCGGCCCCGCCCTCCGGGTCTCACGATCACGCCTCACCCTCTGTGCCAGGCGGCGGAACAGGCCCCTCCACGGCCAGCGCCCAACATCCTGGCTCAGGACACTACTGCTCCGGGACTGTGATGACGCCTGGTGAGGGATGAGCTGGAGTTCACAGGCGCTGAGGGGACAGGACCTGGACACTCTTGGGGGCCCAGCTGCTGCTGCTAGAGTTTGCCTGTCACTTGGGGGAACCTGATGGGGGAGGGGGGGCGGGAGGGGGAGGAGCCGGCCGAGGGAGCGGCCTGGCCTCCTCCCTCCCCACTCGCTGACATCTCCCCCACGTGCCTGTCGCGTCCTTATCATTCCGGGCGTAGCTGTTTTTTATTTTGAGACAAAAAGGGGCCTGTTGATGGGGATCCAACTCAAACCAGCTGCAAACATCTGCTTTGATGCGGCGGCTGCGGCGGCGGGCCAGGCGGGCGGCGGCGGGAGCCGCAGGCGGGGCCCGGTGCGCGCGTCAATCACGCGGCTGGAATGCGCGGCGGGGCCCGGCCCTCGGACCGGCGGCCGCCAGCGCGCGGGCCTCGCAGGGCCTCTGGCAGCCTCGCCGCGACAGCCCGGCCCTGCCGCGAGGGCTGCCTGGCGCTTCCTGCGGGGCCAGACCCAGCTGTGCGGGCCGCCGGCTCCTCGGCCCTTTGATCCGGGCCGGGGGCGCTGTCGGGAGCCCCCAGCCAGGGCTGGAGGTCACGGGCCAGGGCCAGGGTCAGGGGGGACGGACACAGACAGGACCCCAGGGTACCCACATTCCGTGATCCCACACATTTATTGAGCGCCTACTGCGGTGCCAGGCAGTGTCTGGAGGCTGGGGATAGAGCAGTGAGTCAAGTGGACACTCCCCCCACCGTCCTTCTGTTCTACTGGACCAGGGACAGGCAACACATAGATACGGCAGCATGCAGGTCGCATGCAGCGTGTAACAGCCAGTGACAATGTGATGAGGAAAAACCAGGCAGGAAAGAGCAAGGGGCAGTCAGAGGCTGACTGTCATCTGGGGAAGGGGGTATCCGCTCCCCCACAGAGGCAACAGCAAGCGCAGTGGCCCTGAGGCATGGGATATCTGGGTGTTGGAGAAATGACCAGGAGCCCTGTGTAGCTGGAAAGGAGGGGACAGATCATGTAGGCTCTGAGCAGAGGGGGATCTGATCCGACTGACACTTAAAAACTGGGTTCCTCAGCAGCCACGTGGGGGAGGGGGAGGTGGGGGAGCAGGGAGGTGGGTTGGATTATCTCAATAATCCAAGCAAAAGATGATGTCCCTTTAGACCAGCTGAGAGCAGGGGAGGTGCTAAGAGGTCAGACCTGGGTGCATTTGAAGACAGGGGCCCCGGGGGAGGTGCAAGGATAGAGGCATGGGTGAGCCCAAGATCCAGGGGCCTGAGGAAGCAGAGGGATGAAATGAAATGGAGACTGAGGCAGGTGGGGGAGGGCGAGAGCTGGGAGTGCAGGCCTGGGCATGTTACATACGAGCTGCCTTCTAACAGCCATGTGGGCGCAGCTGGGGGCTGCTGCATATATGAGTTCTAAGAGGCCCACGCTAGAGATACTGCCAGGAGCTGCCAGCATAGACACACACACACACACACACACACACACACACACACATACACGCGCGCACACACATGCACGCGCGCGCACACACACATGCACGCATGCACACATGCAGACACATACATACAGACATGAACTCTCTCATACACATACACAAGACACACAGATACACACAGAGAGAGACACTCCCACAAATATATATGCCTATAGACGGAGTTGCTGTGGACACATGGCTGGGCACCTTTGGGTCTCTGACCCTTGGGGGTGCTGGGCAAGGCCCAGGAGTCTCTTTTCCATTTGGAGACATTGGGGTTTCTCCGGTGACGCCAGGGAGAGCCACTGGTCCAGAGTCGGTGGAAGGTGGAGCATCACTTCACACTGACACGGAGGGGCCTCCCACATGCCCTCAGGCAGGAAGAGCTGCTGGGCCAAGAGGCAGGGGAGGACCCCAGAGCTCCTGGCAGGCACAGCTAAGGGCTTCCCCTGCACCATTTCATTTACCCTTGGGTTGATGCTCGCCCCTCTTTTTTCTGCCCTTCACTGGCGAATTCAATTCATGTGCTGATTCACACATTCATTCATTCATTCATTCATTCCCTACTATGAGCCAGGCCCTGTGCTGGGCTCACAGTAGGAGCCTTCTCCTCTCCCCTACTCATCAACCCCCTTTGAACTGACCCCAAGTTCCCGGCTCTCATTGTCACCGAGTCACCAGCTCTTAGTCGCCAAATGCGGCAGCCATTATTATTGCTACTGTTACTAAGTTTATTGAGTGTTTCCGACATACCACACCCCGTGCCTTATTTGCACTCAGACCCCTCCCCCTTGAGACCCCTGAGAGGTAGGCACTGCACCTTCTTCTCACAAGAGAAGAAAGTGATCTCCAGAGGGTACCAGCCGCTCAGCATCGGGCCTGAGGCTGAAGCTGGGGCCTGGGGCTCAGGGCTCCAGCTCCTTCCTGCCTCGCTGCGGGTCTCCTGGACCCCCCTGTGTGTGGAGCCCTCTCCCGCCCTAGCTTCCCTCCCTCCCACCGCTGGAATGGCTCTGCTCCTGCTTGCTCAGCTCAGAGCTGCTGGGCCCAGGACCTGGAACAAGGTTACAGAGGCGAGGGGCTGGTGACACAGGGGGAAGATGAGAATCCCCACCCCACAAGGCGTGGAGACCTTTGAATTTCTCTCCGGGGTCCTGAGTGGGCAGAATAGGTCCTGCCCAGAGCCGTGTGCCCACGAAGGGCTGAGGGTAGGGCCTGATGGGGTACAAACTTGGCCAGGTGGTGGGCAGGGCTGGGATCAGGGAACACTCCCTGGAGAAAGGGGCTGTAGACTGCAAAGGAGTGAATGGGGGACGTGGCCGGGGTGGGTGGGAGCAGGGGTGTGTCTGGATCCAGAGTCCGGGCTCTGTGCAGGGGCAGAGAAGCAGAGACCATTCTGGGAGGGAGAGGTTGGAAAACAGCCCTGGCATGAAGAGATGGAGGCCACTTGCAGGATTAGGGAGGCAGCGGGCACTCAGGCTGGAGCACAGGTGAGGAAGGAGGGGGGTCAAGCCAGAGGTCTTGAATGTTGAGCTAAAGAAGATAGATCGGGTATCTTTTGTTCCCACCTACCCATCTATCCATCCAGCCACCCACCCACCCACTCACACAGCCACTCCATCCATCCATCCACATTCCCATCCACTCACACAGCCACCCCATCCATCCATCCATCCATCCATCCATCCATCCATCCACATTCCCATCCACTCACACAGCCACCCCATCCATCCATCCATCCATCCATCCATCCATCCATCCACATTCCCATCCATCCACTCACACAGCCACTCCATCCATCCATCCACATTCCCATCCACTCACACAGCCACCCCATCCATCCATCCATCCATCCATCCATCCATCCATCCATCCACATTCCCATCCACTCACACAGCCACCCCATCCATCCATCCATCCATCCATCCATCCATCCATCCATCCACATTCCCATCCATCCACTCACACAGCCACCCCATCCATCCATCCATCCATCCATCCATCCATCCATCCATCCATTCATCCATCCATCCATCCATCCACACATCCATCCACATTCCCATCCACTCACACAGCCACTCCATCCATCCATCCATCCATCCATCCATCCATCCATCCATCCATCCACATTCCCATCCACTCACACAGCCACTCCATCCATCCATCCATCCATCCATCCATCCATCCATCCATCCATCCACATTCGCATCTACTCACACAGCCACTCCATCCATCCATCCATCCATCCATCCATCCATCCATCCATCCATCCACCCATCCATCCACATTCCCATCCACTCACACAGCCACTCCATCCATCCATCCATCCATCCATCCATCCATCCATCCATCCATCCACCCACATTCCCATCCACTCACACAGCCACTCCATCCATCCATCCATCCATCCATCCACCCACCCACCCATCCATCCATCCACCCATCCATCCACATTCCCATCCACTCACACAGCCACTCCATCCATCCATCCATCCATCCATCCATCCATCCATCCATTCATCCATCCATCCATCCATCCACACATCCATCCACATTCCCATCCACTCACACAGCCACTCCATCCATCCATCCATCCATCCATCCATCCATCCATCCATCCACATTCCCATCCACTCACACAGCCACTCCATCCATCCATCCATCCATCCATCCATCCATCCATCCATCCACATTCGCATCTACTCACACAGCCACTCCATCCATCCATCCATCCATCCATCCATCCATCCATCCATCCACCCATCCATCCACATTCCCATCCACTCACACAGCCACTCCATCCATCCATCCATCCATCCATCCATCCATCCATCCATCCATCCACCCACATTCCCATCCACTCACACAGCCACTCCATCCATCCATCCATCCATCCACCCACCCACCCATCCATCCATCCACCCATCCATCCACATTCCCATCCACTCACACAGCCACTCCATCCATCCATCCATCCATCCATCCATCCATCCATCCATTCATCCATCCATCCATCCACATTCCCATCCACTCACACAGCCACTCTATCCATCCATTCACTTACCCAGCTATCCACTCCCAACCCCCCCAATCCATCCACCCCTCTCAGCAGCCAGCCATACATCCATGCACCCATGCGTCCATCTATGTTTTCAACACATACTTAGGCCCTCGGTCTGTCTGTGCCCAATCTTATGCCATGATTCCTCCTCTTGAAAGAGAAACTGCCTTTGAGGTTTTCACTGTAAGACTAGCTGATTCTGAAAGCATTTACCAAACAGCCACCATGAGCAAGCGCTGTGCTAGGAGACCAGTGGGGAACAAGACGCAGGGTCACTTCCCCTCCGTGCACTCCGGGTGTCAGGAACAAGGAGGTCTCAGAAGGAGAAATCCGGGGCACCACGGGAGAGCCTAACAGCCGACCCAGCTGACATCTGGCCCCATCATTCTGACCCTGAGGATTCTGGACTCCCTGTGCAGGGACCACAGCATTTTAATCAGGGTTATAACAACATCGATCCACTTCCTCTGAGCAAGTATTTTCTGGAACAAACTCCATTAGGGCAATTTAATTTTTTGATCAATTTCCTTCCTAGTGCAGTTAAATATAATGTACAACTTTTTCCATTTCCATTTTTATTTTACTAAAATTCTTTTCATTGAGAAATTATTTTCCATGAAAATTTTTAATAAAGGTTGGCTCTATCATCTGGTCTGTGCTCGAACTGCAGCTCACCGATGATCAAGAGTTGACTCTCTGGTTAATTTGTAGCCAGTGACACATTTTACAATGGATAGTTTCATCGCTGTCAGTTGTATCTTGTACTGGTTAATTTAGCAAGTTAAATTTCCCCCAGGCACAGGTAGGGCAGTTTTCAATGTTACCAATAAAATTACTACAGTTTATGATCACAAATTTTACCAGGCAGCCAATGTGCAGGGTCAAAACAATACGGACGAAGTGTGCTCCTTGCTCTTCGGAGACTCAAAGATAACAGCCCCTCCCCTGATACCCCCCTCTCCTGGTTAAACCCCCTAGATTCTGGTAGCTGTTTCTCCAAACTCAGATCACAAGTCTGAGTTTGTCCAAATAGCCCTTAAAGCAGGGGTCCTCAAACTTTTTAAACAAGGGGCCAGCTCACTGTCCCGCAGACCGTTGGAGGGCCAGACTATAGTTTTTAAAAAAAAACTGTGAACAAATTCCTATGCACACTGCACATATCTTATTTTGAAGTAAAAAAACAAAACGGGAACAAATACAATATTTGTATTTGCATGTGGCCCGCGGGGCTGTAGGTTGAGGACCCCTGCGCTTAAAGCATAGCACGCAGCAACTCAAGCCTTCAGTGGCAAGATCCATCTCCTCCCTTATTCCCCACACTATACTCCTCTTAATGCAACGACAGAGAACATGACTTTTGTTAACCAAGTCAAGGAGGGTGACACTGCCCAGTCTCTCTCATGAGATCCGGACAAGCCCTCACCGCCCCCCCGCCTCCCCCCGACACACACACCTGTGCTCCTGCTGTCAAGTTTTTGAGCCCCACCCTGACATGCATTCCCAAATGTCAAACTCACAGGAACCAGCCCAGCCCTGTGCTCAGAGCTTCACATGTTAGGGGCCTCGCCAATGCCTCAGGAGCACCCTGGGAGATAGGAGTCTGGGTCAGTGTCTGTCCCCGCCCCCCCCCCCCCCAGCTGAGAGGCCTGAGGTTAACCTGAGAAGTGGGTGCAGCTCAACGCTGGTGGGAGGCGGGAGGGACATTCCGGAGGAGGAGTCCCTGGAAGTGGGGGTGGCATTTGCTAGTGAGTCAGAAGAGGCCCTGGGGGCCCACCGCCTTGGGTCTCTGCTATCAAGCTCCAGCCGGGTGGGGGCGGGCAAGGGGCGATCCGGCGGGTCAGGGCTGGGTGCCCGGGCTCGGCATCTCGGGCACACGGCCGCCCGCCGGTCTGTTTAGTGGGTAACTGATCACCCCGAGCCCCGCCCCAGCCGCCCGCAGCCCGCCAGAGCCGCTTAATCACCGCCCGCCCGGCTGCATTAGCATAGTAATGGCCTTTAAATTGAGCCTCTTTGTTTTTTAATTAAGCTCCCAGCAGGTACAGAGAAGAGCGATTATTGAGGAAGCTGCCAGCGCTAATCGCCCGCAGTCATTTGACAATTAAAAAGCGCCTGGCTTTAACCCTTTCCCCTCGCCTGCAGCAGTTCCCCGAGCATTTATCCTGCGCCGACTGTGTACACACCTTCCCGGTGGGATCCGTGGGCCTCACCCCAAACAACTCGGAGAGGTCCCCGCCAACGCCTCCGTTTTGCTGAGGAGCAAACTGGGGCGCAGAGAGGGAAGGTAACTTGCCCAAGACACACAGCTTGGCGTGGAGGAGCTGGGATTGGCAGGCAGGTTGCTAGCCAGATCCAGCAGCCTGGGCTTTGCGCCCTGCACTGCCCGCTGCATGGAGCACCACCCACCTGTGAATCTGGCAAAATCTTTGGATTCCAAGGCTCAGGTGGGCACCTCCTCAGAATTCCCAGGGCATCCTCTCTCCCCCGTTACTCATCTAGTCCCCAAATACTGATGGGGTGCGTAATGTGTGCCAGGCACGGTGCTGGGCGCCGGGAAAGGCTGCGAGCAAGCCATGGGCTGACAGGCCGAGGAGGGAGACTGGTGACTAGAAAGATAGGCGCGATGCCGGGCTGTGGTGGCTCCGTGGATTGAGCATCGTCCCATGGACCAAGAGGTACCGGGTTTGATTCCCAGTCAGGGCATGTGCCCTGGTTGTGGGCTCGATCCCCAGTAGGGGGCACGCAGGAGGCAGCTAATCAATGGGTCTCTCTCATCATTATGTTTCTATCTGTCTCTTCCTTCTTCTCTGAAATCAATATATATATATATATATATATATATATATTTTAAAAAAGAAGAAAGAGGTGCGACTGCTCCTGCTCCACCCCAGGGGTGTGTGTGGGGGGGGGGGGGCGGGGTTGGAGGAGGGAGTGTCGGAAAGGCCACTTTCCTGGAGACATAAGTTGGGGCTGAGACTGAGAAATGAGGAAGATCAGCCAGGGGAGGACGGAAGTGATGGGCAGGCCAGACAGGAGGGGAAACAGTGAACGCTAAACTCAAAGACCGAACAGCCACCGGCCAGAAATTAAAGGTGCAGAGGGCGTGCGGGGGAGGGGGACGTGGAAGGGAGGAGGCTGAGCCAGCTGGAGTGTGCAGAGTCTTATGGACTTCAAAAATTTGGTATTTTAGTAAGAGCTGAATTTCTCTTTGAATAGGCAATGGTTTAATACTCAAACACACAAAGGTGTTCGCTGCCCTCGCCATGCAGGGCCCCTCCCTGAGCAACCGGCCTCGCACCTGAGCCTCCTTCCAGGGCACAAGCAGCTGGTGGGCGTCTACTACTCTCCCTCCCGACCTGTTTTTTGTTTTTTGGAAATGAGAACTGGTTGGGGTTTTTGCCCATTTTTGTTTGTTTTCCTCGAATGCTAGTTGACTCGACACACTGTTCTGCATCACCCCCGCCCCTCCCACCTGCGGGAGTGCTGGAGAGGACCCCCCTCTGGGCCTGGAGCACCGCACTGCCAACCCCGCCACGTGGGCAAACCCCAATTTATCGACCCCGTGTCCTGTGGGCGGCCTTGTGGGCCCCTGAGAGGATGGTCGTCTGCATCTCCAGAGCAGCGGGAAGCCATTGAAGCATTTTAAGTGGGGAGTGGCTTGGGCGACTGACATTGTTAAACCATCATTTTGGCTGCAGAGCAGGGACCGAGGGTGGGGGAGCACGGGAGTGGGTGACCAGCCGAGGGGGTCCGGGCTGTGGGAGTGGAAGGAGGGGGTGGGCTTGGGCGTGGGTGGGGAGCCTGGGTGACTCCCTCGACCCTTTCTGGGGCCTGGCGGATGGAAGAGCAGGGGCTGAGATGGGGTGCATGGTGGCGGATGGGGGCCCCCGGGGAGACACGAGGTGTGCAGTCACCCAGAGCAGCATCAGTAGCAGCATCGGGTCGGGGATCCCCCAAGTCAGGCTGTCTGGATCTGAGCCCAGCTCTCCCTGCCCCCCACCAGTTCAAGCCCCATCTCTGCTCACACTTCAGAGGGGCCTGCTGCCCCGAACCCCCCTTCCTCCACTCCAGGCTGAGCTGGCGTCTGTGAGGAGCAGCAGCTTGGCAGCTGGCTTTTTAATAAACTGAGGGAGAGGAGGCTCAGGGCCTGGGGTGCGGGTGAGGAGCCTCTAGACCAGTGGTTCTCAACCTTCCTAACGCCGTGACCCTTTAATGGAGGTCCTCATGCTGTGGTGACCCCCAACCATAAAATTATTTTCGTTGCTACTTCATAACTGTAATTTTGCTACTGTTATGAATCGTCATTTAAATATCTGATATGCAGGATGTGTTTTCATTGTTATAAATTGAACATAATGAAGGCATAGTGATTAATCACAAAAACAATATGTAATTATATATGTGTTTTCCGATGGTCTTAGGTGACCTCTGTGAAAGGGTCGTTCGACCCCCAAAGGGGTCGTGACCCACAGGTTGAGAACCGCTGCTCTAGACAGACAGACAGACAGAGGGACAGCTTCTGTCCCTGCTTCTCAGCCCTGGGCTCCCTGGTAGAGGGGGGGCAGACTGTCCATGTCCCCGAGCCCTCCTCACCTTGTCCCTCAGCCACTCACTGTCCCGACAGAAGCTGGCGGGGACAGCCAGGACCAGCCTCGGGCTGGGCTCCGCGCACCCAAAGAGGGAGGCAGCCAGTGTGCGGCACTGCGGGCAGCGAGGGGTTAAGAGTCTGCCCACCCCCATCTATCAGCCAGCATCTCCCAAACAGAGGGACAGGCGAGAGGCAGCTGTCCAAACAGGCCTGTGTACCTGGCCACAGCCCGAGGACAGGGCAGCGGCTGTTTACTCGGCTGCCCTCCCCCAGTGGTCACACTGGCAGGGCATTTCCATGCGTCTCCCTCGGGCTGTGCTCCTCCCGCCCCCCTAAATGCTCATGTGACAGACAAGGAATGTCCTTGCTCAGGGCTCTGGGCTGGGGTCTCCAGGAGATGGTGGCAGAAATGCTGACCGGCCCAGCTGGGCCACAGTCACCACGAGCTCCAGGCAATGCCGCCCGCCGCACACGCTGCCCAGAGCAGAGACCGAGTGTCTCAGAGCGGGGACCCAGTCTGGGGACCTGGTGAAACTGGGGTGCCTGGGGAACCCCATCTCAAGCCACTGCTTGGGAATGTGTCTGCTCAGGGCAGATGTGGCACCAGATGGGGACTCTCAGGGCTTCCCAGGCCCCGAGCCCGCCCTGCCCTCGCCCCCTCCTCACACCTGCCTCAGGAGACGCTGACCTCCAGACCTGTGTCTCCTCCCCGTCCCCATCTCCCTGCGGCCACCAACAGCCACCCTCACCACTGCCTGAGTGACTGCTAGAGTCTCCTCCCTGGCCGCTGTCCCCACACTGGACCCATCACTGGTTTACGCAGCTCTGGGGTCTGACCCTCCCACTGGAGGTGAGCTGCGTGTGGGACCCAGTAGCTTAGGTACCCACATGCCCAGTCACCAGCATGCCACGCCCTCCCCCTTCCTGTCAGTGGCCCCCTCACTCCCCCAGATCCCTTCAAATGCCCTTCTCTTGCTGCCCCAGCACGGACAGCACCAGCGGTGTCTGAGCGCCTGCTGTGTGCCTGGCTCTGGGCCCAACTCAAGCATTATTGACCCCATTCCCCCTCAAATCTACCCATTTCACAGGTGACAAAACAGAGGCTCAGAAAGACAGTGTGCCAAGCCTCCAGCCTGCAAAGTGCCAGCGCCCCCAATAACAGAGGGCCGGGGTGTGATGTGGCAAAGGACCAGAGAGCCTCATGCTTGGTATGTGAGCAGCATTCCGAGCCCTGTGCCGGGCACAGGCGGGCCGTGAGAGGTGCACGATTTTGACCAAGTGCCTGTGCAAGGCATTCCCTGGTCTGGGGACCTCACCATGACTCGGCTCTCACCTGCCTCAGAGCTGGCATCCCTGGGGCGAGGGGGTGCAGGATAAAGCAAACACTCCCGCATACCCAGCACGTCTGTCCTGCTTACGGAGGGCACTGAGGCTCAGGGAGCGAAGCCCTCCTCCAGACTCATCAGCTGGGACAGTGCCGCTGGGACTCATCACTGGCTGTGCACCACCCCCAACCAGGCCAGGCCCTGGATCCCTCCTCGGCACCCTCCACCCTATGTGACATCTTTACGGCACGTTCTGGGCCTGCGTAGGCCTGGAGGGGCGAGGGGGAGGCAGGACACCTCTCAAGTAACGGATTGTAAATTCCTGGGCCCCCGCTTTCCATCCCTAACAACCTCCTCCCCAGCTCACAGCGCCTGTCCCTTCGCAGCCAATTTAAATGAGGGGTCCCAGACCCTGGGCAGAAAGCATTCCAGACTCGGGAGAGGGGCAACTATTGTTTCTCTGGGAAAAAATAAAATAAAATCAACCGGCGCTCTGCAGCTTCTAATCACTCTCACATGTGCTGTGTGGTTCCCGCCAAGGACGGCCCTCCGCAGCGCGCGCCCTGAGGGCACAGACCCTGCTTCTCCCCAGAGCGGGGTCCCCATTATACAGTGCAAGAAACTGAGGCTGGGGGAGGGAATAGAGAGCTACCATGTGCTGGTCGCCCAGCTTCATTTAACGCCCCCTCATACCCTCACACTGACAGATGATGCCCATTTCACAGCTGAGACAAGTGAGCCCCTGGTCAAGGTCACCAGCCAGTGCATGGCCGAGCCAGGATCTCCGCGGGCTGACCAGCCCCTGGGATTTGAACCCGGAGCTGATGACCTTGGCCCAGGGCAGTGTGGCCTCGCGGAGTGAGGAGCATCCACTGTCCCTTGGAAGGGGCCTGGTCCCAGCAGCCCCACCCCAGGGAGGGCCCCCCGGAGCCCCAGCTGTGGCCTAAAAGCATCAAGACTGGTTTTTATTTTATTTCTTTATTTTTTATTATTTAAGGTATTACAAATGTGTCCTCATTTCCCCCCCCATTAACCCCCAAACTCCCCCACCCCCGCACACTCATGCTCCCATCCCCCTGTTGTCCATGTCCATTGGTTTGGCTTATATGTGTGTGTATACAAGTAAGACTGGTTTTTAATAAGGAAGATGAATTTGTTTGAAAGCCCGGCTTGGGAGGAGGCAGCGGGGCGGCGGACCAGGACTCTCTGTCCTTGTGGCCGGGGAGTGGAGGTCTGGCCAAGTGGTCTCTGCGCTGGGGGCCCGGGCCGAGGGGGGCGCTGCCCCGGCCTGGAGGCCGCTGGCTCTGCGAGGCCCGGGCTCTCGGTAAGCCCACAGGATATTGCACTGCCTTTGTGTGCTGGTGACCCAGCTGCTGGTTATTGAAAAATTCCACCGCTCGGAGCGGGGCAGGCCCATTGACCCCTCATCCCGGGACGCGCCTATCTTTCAAAAGATACGGGATTAGAGAGCCAGACCCGACCTGGAGCCAAGCCCTGTCTGGGGTGTCTGTGTTTTCGTGGCCTCTCGGGATACTAGCTGGAGTGGGCTCTTGGCGCAGGATTTAATTAGTTGGAATCAGCCTGCGATTACTGCGGCGACTGTTTACCCAGCCACTCTGCAGTCTGAGCCCTGCTCGGAACAAAGATGGGCCCCTCGGCCCCGCGGGCCAGGCCAGGGGCCCCGGCTGAGCCGGCCCAGCTGCTGGAGGGGAGACTGCGGCCTGGCAGGGCCTGCTGCTGGCGCACCTCGTTTAGCCGATATTTGTGGATTTTCACAATGCAAAGCATCTACTTGGGGCTTTTAAAAAATTAAAGCATCTTGAGAAATTTATGGGCGAGTTCTGTGCGTGGTCCCCTCCCCCAGCTCCTGCTTGGTGGTGGCGGTGGCAGTGGTGGCGGACAGAGCCACTGTAGTGGGACTGAGCTCTGCCCACAGCGCTGATGAGCCAGGCATGGGCAATGTGCCCAGACGCCGAGCTCTGGGAGAGTTGGGAAGGTGCCCACGCCACATGTGTCCCTGGTGCCCACTCTGCCACCTTGGATGCCCACTGGCTGTGTGTATGTCTGTCCAGGTAACCACAGGGGGAGCAGCTGGCGTGGTCAGGGAGAATAGGTCTGTGCGTGCACACGCCTCCTGACCCTCAGGTCCACACACCCATGTGAGCTCACCCGTTAACATGACTTCCACCACGGTAATCACCTCTCCCTGTACATATGTGTATGCTGGCACTAGCCATGCACACATCTGTACACACATGTATAGCCACTCACACCTATCTCTGCTGTCCAGACATATGCAAACAGGAGCGTCCGTGCCCACGTGCACACGGATACTGTCCACACATACTCACGTGCACACTGACACGAGCTACCTTTAGGACTGCACCTGTGTACACCCACGTTTACAGGCTGATCTCTGAGCAAGTTCACACATTTATACCCACGCATGACTGCGTATAAAGCCGTGTGCACATGTGATCACCTGTGGGGACAGCCGTGGCCTCTACCCAGGTAGTCATGTGTCTATCCATGGGGGGGGGGCCCTCGGTGCAGGGGTCTTCCCCTAGGAGGGTGTCACCCTGATGCGGGGTCAGCCAACTCGTCTGGGAGACCCCGTCCTGCGGGCCTACATTCTGGGAGGTTGAGACTCAGGACAGAGATCATACGCTGGGCATTCAGATTGGGGAGCTGGCCCAGGGCCAGGTTTCTGGGAAGGATGACAGGTTGGGGTCCAGGGCAGGGCTGGGGGCCTGGCCCCTGTCAGTCGGGCAGGTTCTGCCCACAGTTGTCATCAATCTCTGGTGCCCAGGAGCCCTGCCCTCAGCCTCTCTGAGGGCTGCATCTCCCTCACCTGCCCCCCACCTCTGCCGTGGTCGCCGTGGTCACCGTGGCCTTGAGTATGTGCGAGTCATCCTGGGGCGGGGGCACGGGCGTGGGCGCCCTGGATTCCGAGGGGCTTTGGGCTCCTATGACCTCTCTCCCTGCCCTCGTTACAACTGCAGAGCCGCCTGGCCTCACACATACATAGACACGCAGGGGAGAAGTACGTAACACACATGTATACCTGTGGACACACCCATGTGGACAGTCACACAGATGCGAGGTTACACAGGGAAACACAGGCACCTGCAAAGGTACACACAGGGACCTGCAGACACAGTGTGTGCACAGACACAGGAGCACAAAAGCCCAGGTACACGCTAACACACCAGAACACAAGAGATGCAGGACAAACACGGACACACAGGCCCACACCAGGGACATATGTGTACACAGCACACACATACATGCACAAATACACACACATTCACACAGGTACGAACTGTAGGCGCAGGGGCAGCTCTTGTTTTGGAGAAAGTGTTTGTCTAGGAGGGTTCAGCTGTCCTGAAAGTGGCTACTGGGTCACTGCCGGGTGGGGCAGGGGATCCAGGCAGACAGGAGTGACTTGTCCACAGGCAGAGGTTGCTGGTGGCTAGGCCGCCCCTGCCCCTCCTGCTCCTGCTCGTGGTCCTTTCCTGGCCAAGCCCAATATTCCCTCCATTCTCGTATCCAGAGTCCACCTTCTGCCAGCCAGGCTCCAGGCCTCCGGCTCCCTGGCTATCCTGTCTCAGGCACCGGGAGTCCTGCTTCCTGCTCTCACCACCACCCCTGCAGTCTGCTGCCTGGAATGCTCCCATCTTCTCTGCTGTGCTTGCCCCACTCTTCCCCCCCCCCCCCCGCAAAAAAAAAGAGCTCCTGGCTGGGCTGACCAGGCCCATCACTGTCTCCATGTCCATTTGTAAACGGCAAACACATCCGATGGCATCTGGTTTCCTTCCCCAGGAAAGCATCGCGGTGGCCTCTCAAAGGAGGAAAAGCAGAGAGGCTTTCCCTATGCATGGGTAAAGGGATGTTCGCTGGGTGGAGAGGAGGGGTAGAGGGGTGGAGGGGAGGGGTGGAGAGGAGGGGTGGGTAGAGGGAAGGGGTGGAAGGGAGGGGTGGAGGGGTGGAGGGGAGGGATGGAGGGGAGAGGTGCGGGCTTCTTGGAGTCTGGAAGATGTGGGCTGATCTTAGTTCTGTGTCCTTGGGCCCATGACTCACCCCCAGAGCCTCAGTTTCCTCATATGTAAAATGGGAGGCTGTAATCTGCATTTGCGGGGCTCTGGCGGAAGTACAATGAGATGGTGACCATCCCCCAAGACTGAGGTCCCTAACCCTGAGCCCCAAACTCCAAAGTACTTCCCTCAGGGTCTCCTCCTTGTCCTCCCTCTCTTAGCCTGGCAGGACACTCCTCGACCTGCCCACCTCTCCCCTTCCCTGGCCAGCAGCTCCGCTCCGGGGAGAGTCTGTCCACCAACACCCCCTCCAGACCCAAGGGCCTCGTTCGTGCGTTCATTCATTCATTCGATCCCAGCCCATGTTCACCGAGCAGCTACTCTGCCAGGCACCTGACAGCACCTGGTCTTGTCTCTCTCCACATACTGGCTGGTTCCTGGTTCTCCGCCTGCTTACAGGCCAGGACCCCACCCCCGGGGCTCTGTCCTCTTATGGCTTCAACTGTCACGTCTGTGCCAAAAGCCCTGGAGCCACCGCTTCTAGTCTATAGCACCAACCCTCCTTCAAGCCCCCCCCTCCCTGGGCCCCGGACCCTTCACCCGCCTGCTTCCTGGGCTGCTCAGGAGCCCCCAGGGCAGCACAGCCCGATGTTTACACCCCAGTTCCCCGCCATGTGGCACATGTGCGGGAAGATACATGCACCAGGACGGTACTGATGTATTGTGTGTGTAACAACGAAGCGCTGGCCACGGCCCAAAGGGCTGTCAGTGGGGAAATGGGTTCATAAATCACCGCTCTACCCATTCCCTGGACGGCTATGCCGTGGTTGCAAAGACAAGGTAAGTCCATGTGCACTGCCATGTCCTTAGCATGTTGCTCAGTGGAGTGAGCAAGTGCAGAGCAAACGCAGTCCCATAGGAAGGAGTAGCAACTGCACGCGTGCAGAACATGCTCACATGCTCTCTCTCTCTCTCACACACGCACGCACACGCACACGCACACGCACACGCACACACATGTAGGAAAGGCCTGGAATGTTACCTGTCAGTCAACCGACTGCTCTGGGAAGGGGGCGGGTGAGAGGGGAGGACTGTCCCATTTGACTTTCCTCTGCTTTGTATTGGTCCACAAGCAAGAATGACTTTTATAACAGAAAAGAGAAAGAAAATGCCCCACCTGTCATGTCCTCCTCAGCCCAGCTCCTTCTGGCCAGCCCCGCTGGAGGTGACACCGCTGTACGCCCAGGGCCCGCTCCTCTTCTGCTCAGGTGGCACCACTGCGGACCCTCATCCCTGGACCCACCCTGCCAGGCTGGCGCGGCCTCCTGGCCCCTCTCGGCCTGCCTCCCGACTCTCTGGGAGTGAAAGTCAAACTGGCGCCTGCTCAGAAGTCTTCAGGGTCCCTCCCGTCAGCAAGGGGATGGAGCGGCCCCTGCTATTAGTGTGGCCCAAGTCCTCAGCCGGCCCGGCCGAGAGCGTGTGCACGGAGCGCTCCGAGTGGTGCCGGCACAGAGGAAGGCCACACACATGAGCTGCGATCGTCAGCATGGCTGGTTCTTACCCACGTCTCTGTCCCACTCCCTTCTTCCTTTTGCCCCTTCCTTCTCTGCCCTCAACACCCCCCCTTCCCATATCCCCCCCACACCCCCGCCCTCTTGCTAGAGGAACCCGTCCTCTTTCTGGAAATGCCTGTGAGGTCCCAGCCACACAAAGGCCGGCTCTCCCTGCTCTGGTCCCGCTCACTGGGTTGGCTGCTCTGTGCTCAGGAGTCCTCGCTGGCCCACCTATGTCCTCTGCTCCCAGCGTCCCTCTGCCTGGCCTGGCCCGGCCCTGCCCCTCCGGTGCTGCAGGTCGAAGGCTTTCCATCTTTCAGGGCGCTTCCTCCAGGGAGCCTGCCTGAGCCCCCCTCCTCTTGCGGGGCCACCAAATCACCCTGGGCTCCTGGAAGGTGGAGAGTCAAGCAGCTAGACCTGGGTTCAGGTCAAGTCTCCCAAATCTCAGTTTTCCCATCTGTAAAATGGGGCAAAAACCGTGGTTCCCTCCTCCAGGTTATGAGGATTCCTGGGTTCCGGCTTAGCCGCGGAGTACAGGCCCCCTACACGCTCTAGCTATGATGAAGTGATTCCTTCACCTTCACCCCTCAATGTGCCGTTTCTTCTGGTTTTTGGTTGGCGTTTGCATTAACCCTGGAGACAATGGTGCTCCCCCCCCCCCTCCCCCCCCCCCCGTCGCTGGCTGTGTGTGGTGGCGGCGGGTCCTCTGTGAGGGGAGACACAGCTGAGATGCCCCGGGCTGGCATGGGCCAGCCCCAAAGAAGAGGTGGGCTACCCAGGGGCTGGTGGGGGGCAGCTGCTGCCTGCTCTGTTCAAAGGCCAGCGATTCTCCACGGCTGGTGAGGGGCAGGTGGGGGTGTCAGGCCAGCCCTGTCCCCTTGAGCAGACGCTACCCAGGGGGAGGGGGTGGTCCAGATCAGAGACTTTGTGCCCCGCCCCTGCAGCCCAGCACAGGGGGCACCGGAGGGGCCTTTGTTCCGCTGGAAAAGAGGGGCCGCCTCCCGCCCAGACCAGCCCTCCCAGAGCAGAGCAGCCGTGCTGGCGAGCAGCCCTGTGGAGCCCGCGCTGGGCCAGCCTTTTTGCCAACACTCAGTAAATACTCAATACTGCATTAAAGCAATAAATAGTCATTTTAAGGAAACCGAGACTCAATTTAGCCAGCAGAGTCAGGAGCAGCGGTTAGCAGGGCTGCGGAATGTCACCGCACAGCTGGTGGCCCCGCCCCCTGCCTCCTGGCCGGGCTGAAGGGGGAGGCAAACAATGGGCCGTGCCAGGCTGAGCGGCCCCTCCCCCCAAATCAGGTTACCATGGGGGGGGGGGGCGGGAGGGGGACTGGGCTCAGCCAGCAGCTCCCAGAGCTGGAGGAAAGCAGAGAGGCAGGAGGGCATGGTGGGAACACCCTACCCCTTCCTGGGCATGAGAACATCAACAGAAACACTATCGGGAAGAGGAGTCCATCCCCACTGAACAGCACTGGCAGGGGCCAAGCACTGCGCTAAGTTCTGGATATGCATCATCTGGTTTAAAGCTTCACCACCGACACCTGTATTCCCATTTCCCAGGGGAAGAAACTGAGGCTCAGGAAGCTGGATTACTTTGGGCAGGAACAGGAAAGCGTGTGCACAACTTGGGTGTTTAATAAGCACCTATTAATAATGTTCTATTTCCTGACACAGCCCCATTCTACGAACAAGGCAAGTGAGGCTCCAAGTGGGCAGGGACAGGGAGGTGACACCCCCGGGCTCCCTGTTGACAGCTGCTCAGCAGGTCACCCTGATCCATCTGATCAGGTTGGGGAGTAGGTAGGGCTGAGTAGGAGATATGGGGGGCCAGGCCTGTGACTTGGTCTCCAGAGCTCTGTGGGCAAAACAAACAAGGCTCCTCTGTGAAGGGCTGGGGGATTTGTGCTCATTGCCATGGAAACCACACAGAGCGTGGGGGGAGGGGAGGCTGCTGCCCAGCTCCCCTTCGCAGATGTAAGACCCCCACAGCCTCAGACCTGGGGCCGCCTGTGGGTGGCCTAGAAGCCACTGGAGGCAAATGCGGGGTGGCTGGACAGGTGTCCCTTCCACCTGGAGACCCTGGCACAGGCATCAGGCCAGGCCCCGTGGGCGCTGCTGGCACAGGAGGGCAGAGAACCCTGTCAGTCAGGACGTGCCAAAAATACCAGGCAGAGATAAGAGCAACTACTCCTACTCACGCTGCTAAAAATAGCTGGTGCTGGGTGGCAGAGGCTGGGGAGGGGGGTTCCCCATTGGCAGCCTGGCCTGCTGCCCTGCCTCGTGGGTGGCCTGGCCTGGGACGAGTCCATTTCACTGGCAGGGCAACTGAGGCCGAGACAGGGGAGGAGCCCGAGCACGCTCTCTCAGAAAAGGCACGTTCCAGTATGATCACCGCTCTGTGCCAGGCAGTCCGGTCCATCCAAAACAAATCGATGGCAGTCACAGTGGCTATCGGCGTTAGTGCTTCCTGCACACGCATTATCTGCCAGGCACCGCTCTACGCAGCTTAAGGTTCATCTCGTTTTAGAAATGAGGAGAGGATTATTACCAACCCCACTTTATAGGTGAGGAAACCAAGGCTCACAGAGGGCCCTTGCCAAAGCCACACAGCTGTAGGAACCGCTGGGGTTTGAACCTGTCCCTCTGACCCCAGAGTTCTCAAACGGTAGGCTGTTCCATGGAAGCCACTGAGGCTCAGAGAGGGGCAGCCACCTGCCCCAGGTCACACAGCAACAGAGTCAAGATTGCAAACCCAGGTTTTCTGACTCCCAGGTCCAGGGCCCTCCCCAGGTTCCGAGTGAGTCATCATGGCCAACCGCCGTCCTCGCCAGCAGTGTCTGGATTGCGCTTGTTGGTTCTTCCTGTTTGGCAGCCCTGCCCCCACCGCAGCCTCCCCTGTCTGAACCAAGGGTACCAGCCTGTGTCTGTGGTACAACCCCACCCCCGGGAAGGCCAGGCCAGGGCCTGGGGCTGCCCTGTCTAGACACTTCTCGAAACTCCACAGCGATGGTCGCTCTTGAGGGCCTGGCCCGGCTGGGCCCAGCAACAATGGGCCCTCTGTGCCCAGCTCGGGGCCGGCTTCAACAGGCTGCCCACCGGCTCCCAGCCCAGCCCCAGCTCCACACACTTCCGCAGTTCCTCCCCAGACCCGGTGCCCACCCTGGGAGCAGGCATCCTTCCCCTGGGGCAGGGCGTAGGAGTCCCACGTGGCTAGACCAGGGAACAGGTTCTGCAGAATTCCCAGAGCTGTGCTCCCAGGCTGGGAGCCAGGAGGTCTCGGGGCAGAAACCAGACTGGAGGCTTCCCACAGGCTGTGACATTTCAGTCCCTGCCACCACCCTGAAGCAGAGGGTCCTGGCCCTGCTTTACAGATAGGGAAACTGAGGCGTAAAGGGAATGTCCTGGGCAGGTACAGTAATGGTAATTATTCTTAGGCCCCTATGCCAAGCACCGCACGTGAACTACCTCTCAATCAGCACAGCCGCTGAGCACAAGGCACTGTGTTAACCCCATATGTACAGAGGAGGAAAACGAACGCTGGGAGGCAGTCACTTGTGTACGGGCACAGATGGCAAGAGGCAAAGCAGGGACTGGCAAAGGCACCAGGTCTGCCTGACTCCAGATTTCCTTAACCAGCAGGGTGCCGGGGTGGGTGGGGAGGGGTGCCGAGCGCTCTGCTGCCCCGCAGGTGCCCCCGTGCCCGGTGGGCCGCGCTGGGAGAAAGTCCCGTTCTGGGCCATTCCGCCTCCACAATCCCTGCATTGTTGATTCATTAGGTAATTTCCCTGGAAGCACCAGCTGTTCGGAGGGTGGGGAAATGAGTGATTGAGGTGGCTGGGGGCTTCGGGGGCCACTGGGCTGGGGGTTGCAGCCTGCCTGGGCTGGGGCAAAGGTCATGCCTGGCCAGGTGTCCTCTCTCCCCACCGCTCTGGCCACACCTTGCAGGGAGCCCTGGGGCTCTGAGGACAGTAAGGGGGAGGCCCAGCCCCTCCCACCAGGGCCTGGCATTTCCAGGTGCCTGCTCAATGCGGGGCCTCAGCCCCAGCGCAGGCTAGTGGGCGGGGAGGGGGTGGGCAGGGACCCCGCTGGGCCCCACAGAGCCCCAGGCTCCGGGACCCAGCTGAGCTAGAGCAGTTGGGGCAGGAGGGAGGGCCCCAACCGCCCCCCCCACCCCCACCCCCCATAGCTCCTCTGTGGGCCGCCTCGGCCTCTCCATGGCCTCAGGCTGGCCCATTAAACCTGCTCGCTGCCCAATAAACAGACAGCAACCATGTGCTGCGGCTCAGCTTCAGCGCCCCCCACGCGCCAGCCCTCCACCCACCACCCGGAGCAGCTGCCCTGGAGACATCTGCCTGCTCCATCCTGGGCTGCCCATCCCGGCCTCTCAGAACCCACCCGGGCTTCCTGGTGCTCCTGGAGAGAAGCAACAGGACCTCAGAGTCACCCTGCATCCGGTGACCACACTGGCCGCAGAGGAACCTACACTGGCCGCAGAGGTTGTCCTATGCGGGGAAATTCTTCCCCACTTCTTCTCCAGGCTCTCTTTCCCGTCCCAGATCGTAGTTCTTGCTATTTCAGGGATGTTTTCCAAGGGGTCCCCTGACTGGCGAAGCGCTCCTGTCCTTCACTGTGACACCTACCAAAGACCCCAACACCGCCTGTTTTGTCATTTTTGTCCCCAGTGCAAGCCAAGAGCCGCAGCGGGCCTGGACCACAGCGGGCTGGGCTGCAGTGCAGCCCTGGCCCTCACCAGGTGCTCCTGTGTTAGGGGACGAAGGCAGGGGCAGATAGAGCCGTCGAGCCAAGACTGCCCAGCGTGCGCACGAGCCTCGCCATCCCTCTGAGCTACAGCATGCCAAGGCTGCTCCGCACTCACTGTGTTCTAGGCTCTCGTGCACGCGCTTGACCAACGTTAACTCAGTTAACCCTCCCAGCGAGCTGGAGGCGGGTACTGTTACGACCCTGGTTTCAGATGAAGAAACTGAGGCACAGGTAGGTGAGTAACTCGCCCAAAGTCTCACAGTGGCTGACCCCCCCCCCCCCCCCCCAGTCAGATCTAACAGAGTCCCTGCCCTGCCTACACGTGGAAGGGATGGATGGGCAAGGGTGGGCCCTGCTGGGGCGAGGGGGGGTGGGTGCCTGCGGGCCTGGCCCATCCCTGGCCCAGCTGGGGCACAGGAGGGCCTGCCTCCTGGGGGCAGCGGCGTGAAATCGCCATTCTCTACTGAGGGGCTGCTGCCAGAGGGAGCCTTCCGGGCCCAGCTGGGAGGGAGTCGGCAGGCGCCCCGGGACACGTTCCGCCCAGGCCGGGACCCTCCTCACCACCTGCCCAGCACTGGTGGCCAGGACAGGAACCAGACAGGCCCGGGGAACGATTTGCCTGAAGCTGTCATGCTCTGTCGGGGCAGGGGGTCCATTCAGGCCTGTGACAGGTCCCTTCTGGGGCAAACAAAAGGCACCAGCTCCCAGCACATCGAGTGAGTGTGCCCGTGTGTGAGTGTGTATGCGTGTGAGCTGACATGTTTACATGCATCTGTGCATGTGTCTGTCTGCATGTCTGCATGTCTCTGAGCCTGTGTAATCTCTGTGCATGTCTGAGTAGATCTGTGTGTATATGAGGGAGAGGGGGCCCAGCACACCTACCCTCAAACACCCCAGCCCCAGCCCCCTGAAGGCCTTCCCCATCCTGCATCCCAGCCTGGGTCTGGCCCACCCTGTCCCCTGGTGGGGCCTTTGGGTGCCTCTGGCCCCAGTGAGGACTTCCTGCCCCTTCCAGGGCCTCCCTTCCCACTCACCGAAGAGGCCCGGGAGGGGCAGGGGCTCCCTGGGTCCGGACGCCTGGCCTCTCCTGCTGCAATTAGTGCCAATGATTTTCCGAGGTTTTGGCTTGATAATCTGATTATTTGTTTGGCATTTATCTTAAGCAAAGTGGATGACAAATAACTGCAAACTAATGTGATAAAAACCATTTATAAAGCTGCCTCGTTCGGGGGCCTTCCCCTAACTATTTATGACAAGGTAATAACGCCGCCGCGTGCGTCCGCCTGACTTTAAATTGGTTACTTAGGGGCATGATGGATGAGGGGCGAGGCACCTTCTTCCGGGGAGAGCTCCTGATTTCTGATCTCATTTTTGAGGATAATGAATTATATCTAATTAGTCCTTCCCAAATCTAATCAGGAGGTGGGAATTTGGACCGGAGGGAGGGGGCTGGCAGGCGGCAGGGAGGGCACAGGGTCAGCGGGCAGGGTGCCCCCAGGTCCTGGGAGGCCTGGAGGAGGGGCAGGCTGACATGGAGGCTGGCTGGCTTCCCATCCACTCCCGGTGCCCTGGCCAAAGGGACCCAGAGCTGACAAGTTTCTTCCTGGCTTAGACGCTTCCTGACTCCCTTCACCCCAAACTCCAAACCTGGCATTTGGTGCCCTTTGCAGGCTCGCCCTTTCTGCCCCCTTGGCCTCATCTCTCGCCCTTCACCCAACACAAGAACCCGGCCATCCTCTCCCCAAACACAGAACCCTTATTCATGCCCCCCCGCTGAGAACTCCCTCTCTGCCCCCCCCCCCGCCCCGCCCGCACCTAGGAATCCCAACTCCGCTATTGGGTCTTTTAAGCCTCTTTTCTGAGAAGATGTCTCCCAGCCCATGAAGGCGGCGGGCCCCTTGTCATCCCCGACGGCGAGCCCACACGGGACCTTGACGCTATGTGCAGGCGGCACCCCTTCCTCTGGCCAGACACAGCCCCGTGCCGGGGGTGGGGTGGGGGGGACAACGTGCAAAGGGATTCCAGTCTCCTGTTCCCTCCCTTCGCTTGTGCAACGAACAACCTGCACATCAGCTCCCGGACAGCCGTGGGGGCTCTCGCCACAGGGGAGCTCCCGGGGTTCTCGCACGTGTGTTTGTACGTTTCATGCCTAACACAGTGGCCGGCCTGCAGCACGTCCTCACTGGGTGCCTGCTGAATGCCTGCCTGAGCTCCCCAACTCTGGCCCAGGAGCTGCAGGGCCAGGGATCCAGGCTCCTGTGGACGTGGCCAGGGCTCTGCACTGAAGTTGCCCTGCCAGCCTCCCTCCTGAGGCTTCTGGGGTCCAAAGCCCACGTGCCTCTCCCTCTCCGAGCCCCCCCCCCATTCTCTGCCTAAGGTGGTCCGGAGGCGCGGCACCTTGGGCAGGCGACTTACACAGAGTTCTGTCTGCGGTGGACAAGCTCAGCCAGATGCCCACGTGCACTCTGCCTGTTCGCGCATCTCATCTGTCAGGTCACCACCTGCCCCGGCTTCAGAAACGCTCTCTGGCGTTTCCACGCACGACGGTGCCCGTGTCCTTTGGTTTTGCCATCCCCCTTCACAGCCAGACAGTCTCGGGTCCCCTTGCCAGCTGGTGGTGTCCATCTCTGTGGGGAACACGCTCTTCCGACCAGGAGGAGTGCTTTTATTTCCCACTTGTTTTATTGTTGCAAAAGCTCAGGACACAATGTAATGAAATATTTAAAAAAATGCACACGGGTTGCTTAAAAAGGTGGCAACGAGGCCAGGTGAGCAGCTAGGGGGTGGCCGGTGCTATGTCAGGAGAGTGTGACTCCTTCTGTCGTCAGGTGACGCGTGAAAGCCGGGATGGAGGACAGTTTGGGGCACCGGCGATGACGTCTGCAACGTGGCCACACCAAAGTGTGAGGTCAGACGGCCTGGGTCCCTCCAGCTCAGGCGTCCCCTGCTGGGCCGGGGGACTCCAGCCGGGTCCGGAGGCATTTTTGATGGGGGGAGGGGGGTGGTGCTAGTGGCACTGTGGGGGTGGAGGTGGGTGCTGCTGACCATCCTACCAGGCACAGGACACAGAAGGATCCCGCCCACATGTCCCTAGGCCCGAGGCGGAGAGCCCTGCAGGTCCAGCGGCGGTTTCGACTCGGGTCAGCGCTCAGCTCTACCCGCCAAGGCCACGGGGACCGAGGGTGGACAGGAGCACCGCGCCACCACCCTCCTGGGCGCCTCAGCCCCGCTGTCCCCATGTCCCTCTAGTTCCCTGGAGCATCACATCCCTTCCTCTCAGGTGTGACCCCCAGAGATGCCTTCTCCACGCGGCTCCTGAGGCCTTCGTCGTGGTCTGTTTGAAACCATGAGTGGCGTGAGACGGCCTCCGCGCAAGGCCTCACTTAATATTTCACTTCACCAAAGTCTGGGGTTTCACACCTGCCTATTTCTCATCCTTCGTATAAGGCAACCGCGAAAGAAGGGATTCGGTAACGGGAAAACGTCTTTGCCAATGAGCTCGTCAGCCTCCTGTGGTCCGGACAATGGGAATGCTCTCCTCCATCCTATTCCCACTCCTGTCTCGGCTGCTAGGATGCTCAGAGCTCAACTGAATCCTCATCGTGGTGAGATACTGGCCAGGTGCTCCATTTACCTCCCCTGCAACCTCTAGCAAGCATGTCAAACTCGAGACCGGCGGGCCGCATGCCTCGTAGGAAACCCGGCAGCTGCCTCATGCACTCTTAGGAACTAGCTCTGTGGACCCTGAGCTGGGAACACACCACCATCCAGGGGGCAGGGCGAGCCGGCACGTGGCGCCCCACTCGCCCCACGCGATCGCTTTCAGTGACCAGAACAGCAGCATTCGACCTCGCGCAGTCACCAAACACTCGGAGATGGCGAATTTTATGCGATGTGAGATTTCACGTTATGTGAAATAGATCTAAAACAGAACGGCCCGGCAGCATCATATTCCCATTTTCATCTGAGGCTTAGAGAAGCGAAGCGATTTGCCCAAGGTTGATTCATTCATTCGACAGATATTCTTTGAGCAGCTGCTATGCACCAAGCACTGTTCTAGGCGCTAGGGATGCGCTGGTGAGCAAAGTAGCAAAAGCCCCTCCCTCCAGGTTGCTCTGCCGAGCGCCTCTCAGCAGGTAGCCGCCAAAGCCAGGATTCCAGCCATGATGATGGTCATCTGGTCATCTGGGGGCTCCCCTTCCTGCCTGCCTGTCTGTCTGTCCTCTTAGGACAGAATTCCTGTGTGCTGGGCAGGCAACCCCAACTTCTAGCACCCTGGCCAGCTCCCTTGGTTCCTCCCATCATTGCCCCCATCCTGGTTTTCCCCTTCCAGACAATCAGCTGGGGGCTGGGGCCGTGAGGACACTTAGATTTCCCTCCCTAAGGGGGCCACGGCAGGAGGGCTAAAGGGCAGGGCTCTGGGGACCCTCAGGGATGAGCTGGGGACACCCTCCTGGCTTCAGCTCCCGGCCAGGGCACTTTTGGGGGCTTCCAGAAAGTTAATTAGCCCACAATGAACACGCAGGGTTCTCGCACTCACACCCACCGCTTCCCTGGCTCCTCTAGGAAGTGCATTCGGAAGACATCATCATCACCCCCCCTTTCCCAGGGTGAAGGGACTTGCCCAAGGTCACACAGGGCGAAACCAGACCCAGGGTTTCTGTCACCACTCTCCCTACTTTCCCCACGGGCCCACTCTGTTCCCTGTGGCACCCTCCGAGCCTGGCATCCAGAGGGCACTCCATAGTTGTTCCTTTGTTCTCTTCTCCAGAGCCAGCTGCGCAGGCCTTGGCTACCAGGTCACAGGGAAGAAGGCAGAGGTCACAGGGGGAGGCCCTGTTCCGGGACGTGTGGCTCCAGGTCAGTAAGAGCGATGCAAACAGTCTCCCTCCATCGACTCCAGCCCCTGGCTGCCTGTCCCCACCTGGAGCGGGAACACCAGGCCAACTCGGGTACCTACCACCTGCCCACCCATCGTTCACTGTCCACGCCAACCAGACTTGGGCATCTGCTCCCACCACATAGACACCAGGCTCACAGTGCTAACCCAGACACAGTCTCTGCCTTCGAGTTATTTGCTGTCTCTGGGGAAGCCTGGCGAGTAAACAGACCGTGACAATACATGGATGGGTCTGGGGTGGGGGAAGCAGAGTGGGCTTGGGGGGCCCCGGGGAGGGGCAGCAAGCCGACAGGAATTTGGGAAGGCACCCTGGCGAGTGCACGCCAGCTGAAGGGGGTGCAGGATGGCTTGGTAGCGTGGCATCCCGAGGGGGGCAGGCTGCAAGTAGCTCCGAGTGGTTGGAATGCAGAGTGAGAGAGAGCAGAGGCTGCAGAGGGCCAGGGCAGAGCTGGCTACGGCTTCTATGTTCGAATCTAAGAGTGGGGCTGCGGGAGGTCTGTATGCAGAGGGCGTTACAGCACAGAGGGAGGTTAGCAGGGCCAAGAGTGCAGGGGGAGAGCCTAGGTACAATGGAGAGACGAGCCAGGGCAATGGGGGGGAGGGGGGGGTGAAGAGAAGGGGGGAAGTTCCGGAAATGATTAGGATTAGGGGAATACCCAGGCTTGGATGACTGGATGCATGGGGTGGGGAGCAGAGATGAGAGGTACCACGACAATGCTGGGATCTCCAGCGTGGGAGCCTGGTAGATAGAGGTACCCTTTCCTACACAAAACACAAAACCCCAGGGACTTAGGGATGGGGTTCCCAGGGAGGTGGGTGTGGCTATAAAAGGGCAACAGGAGGGACCCCTGTGATGGAACTGCTCCCCATCTTCTCTGCGGTGGTGGACATGGAACTGACACGTTATAGAACTGCATAGAACTACATTGCGTGCGCACACACACACACACACACACACACGCATGGGGCACTGGAGAAAGCTGAATAAGGCGGGTGCACTGTATTGATGTCAATATCCTGGTTGTGATGTTGTACTTTCATTGTGCAAGATGTTAATTATATTGAGAGAAAGTGGGGGAAAGGGAGAGGGGATCTCTCTGTATTATTTCTTACAATTGCCCTTGAATCTACAATTATCTCACAATAAAAAGTTTAATTTAAAAACATGTCCTTGGCGGGGGGCGCGGTGAGGGGACGGGTGGGGAGAGACAGGGGGAGGGTTGAGTCTCAAGCTAAGTCAGCTCCTGGCACAAAAAGACCCAGGCCCCAGGCCCTCTTGGGCCAGCCCCCTCATGGGATTTGGCCTCTCCTAAAGGTTCTTTCTTCTCCAACAACATCCCATCAACAACCTCAGCATCGTGTTCCCCCTCCTCCTCCCTATGTCCCCGTGTACCCGTCGCCTTTATCCCACAGAAGGCACCGGGCGGCAGGGACCAGCATCACCAGGGCAGCTCAGTCCCAGGCCTAGATCTGAGCCCCTTCCTTTGTCCCCTGCCCAGAGCAGGTCTGTCCTGCGTCCGTCCACACGCACACAGTGACACACAGGTGAGGGACGTGCACTCTCAGACAGACACAGGCAGCACACAGCCCGGTGCACGGAGACAGTGGATGCTCTCAAGGTGTGTGTGTGCTCCGACCCGGGACGCACGCACCCTGCAGCCAGACCCGCCCTCCACCTGCAGGACGGCTTCCCGGCCAGGTGCAGCTATCACGCCCCAAACAAATCCCAGCTGATAAGGACACCGCCTTTGAACAGAGCCCTTCCCTCGCTGTGATCAGATAAGCGGGCAGAGAAGAAAGAGAAAATCCCTGCCTTTTCTGCTTCTCAGACTCCCGCTGCGCTGCTGCTCCACACAGAGGGGCTGCCTGGAGGCCTGGAGCCCCCCTCCCCGCCCAGCCCCTCTCAATCACGCCTCGGATCACAGGCACCGTGACAGCCGGCTCCTCCGGTTTGGATTTCAATCCGGGGGAGTTGCAGCCTCGGGCAGACAAGCTGGGGCCCCTACACCTGGGTCTGAGGGGCCAGTGGGGCCTCTGTTATGGGGGCCCTGGGAACCCCAAGCCTCCTGAGGTATCCCACCTAAGGGACTCTGGCTTATGGTTTTGTTGTTTTCTCTTTGATGTCTCAGGATCCCCACCTCAATGACCCTGATTTATAGGATTCCCTCATTTTGTGGATCTCCCAATCTTGGCTTGTGGGGTCCCCTATTCAAGCTAGATTGTGGAATCCCGCATCTAAGCTTCTGACCTGTAGGCCCCCACATCCCCCGCACGCGCGCAGTTTCTGCAGGAGCCTTCCGTAGACACTCTGGCTTGTTGAACCCCCAGCTCACAGGGCCTGGCTTCTGGGGATCCCCACCTCAGAGATGCTGGGGGCGTGGGTTCTGCTCTCTGAGCACCCGCATTTCAGAGCTGGCTCTCCAGGCGCTGACACCCAGGAGACCTCAGGAGTGGGTTGGGGGACGGGTCAGGCGGGCAGGTTACAGGGGCAGCCTTCCCACGGCCCTGCCTGGGGCTGAGGCGTAATTAGAGGTCTCAGGTGTGTGTGTAGTGGGGCGGGGGTGGGCTCCAAGGCCCTTCACTTTGTTTATCCTTCACAAAGACCCCCAACAGGGGGCCACCAGCCCCCTGAGAGAGCTCTGTGTCTCAGCTCCGGCTTCCCCTAATTCCCTGCATCCCCCTCCCTCCCACACACACAGACACACCTGCCAGCAGCTGCCAGGAGGACAGCAGCCCTCAGGGGCTCCGGGGACCTGCTTGGGGTCTGTAGGCCCATTGGCCAGGCTGCCCTGGAGCTCAGGATGGTCAGAACCCCTCCTACTCCTCCAGGCCCTCCTTCCAGGTGCCTCCCCCGCTCAGCTGACTCAACAGAAAACCCCATGATTTATTTATGCCCAGGAGCAGCCACTGCCCAGGATGCAGATGGAGGAGGATCCATTCAACCCTGAGAGAAGCGGGAGATGGAAAGAGGGAAGGGAGAGAGGAGTGAGGGAGGGAGAAAGAGAGACAGAGAGAGGGGAGGGGGAAAAGAGATACTGAGTGAGCAGGGAACAAGCCTGTCTCCACCCTGGAGCCCCATCCAGGCCCCTGTCCCCACGTCCCCACATCCACTGCATCCTGCCCCATCGCTGCCTCATCTGGGCCGTAGCAGACCCAATTACTTATAATAAACAATTCCGTTTATCTTTATCAGAATCATTATCTAAATTGGCTACATGACACATACTGTTCTCTAAGTGCACCCTGGGGAGGAGGGGCCATAAAAGCTGGGTTCTGCACTCCGTAATTATCCCTCTATGGGCCATAAACCACTACACTGGTGTTTAAAATAGGTATGGCGAGCAGTTTCCCGGCCTGTGGAGGGCCGCCCAGGGCACCCACGAAGAGGATGCGCTGGAAGTTTTGCTGTGGCCGACAACTTGCAGCGCTGTCCCCGGATGCGCAGGGCAGGGGGACAGGCCGAGCACTGGGCAGGCCGAGCAGCCCGCGAGCAGGTCGCAGGGCACAGAGGGGCCTTCCTGCCACCCTCCTGGCTGATAACGTCCTCCATCCAGGCCCGCCGGCCGCTCTCCCCGCGGCTGCTGACTTGGGTTTTCTTCACTGTTTGCAGAAGCGCCTCCACCGCCCTTGGAGGGCTGGTCTCCCCCTAGCTGCCCCCGGGGAGGCCCACGTCAGCATCTCACTCGTGATTAAAACAAAACACTGGGCCGCCCTGCCTGCCTTCCAGCTGACCGGTCAGAGGCGCAGCTCTGGACTTGTCTTCCCAGAGGTCTCTGCTCCCGCTGGCGTCTAGGAGGGCCGGCCTGGGTCTGTCCTCACGAATGGTCCGTCCAGACCCCTGGCAACTGGATCCTGTGTTTGAAATGCCAACACACGGGGCCCCTGCGCCCTTTATCTGAGGCCTCCTGTGCCTGGACTCAGTGGTCATTCCCAGCGGTGTGGACCAGCAGGGCCCGGGGGCTGTCACAGAGGGGCTCTGGGTTAGTCTCTGCTTAGGGAGAGGAGGGGGAGGAAGAAAGAACATTCTTATCAGCAGGCACAAAGCTTTGGTGACAAGAGTGAAACTGATAGATAAACAATCCAATCAAAAAATGGGCAAAGGACCTAAATAGACACTTTTTGAAAGTGGACATACGGAAGGCCAAAAGACATATGAAAACATGCTCAAAGTCACTAATCATCTGAGAGATGCAAATCAAAATGACAACGAGGTAACATCTCACACCTGTCAGACTGGCTATCATCAACAAATCAACAAACGACAAGTGCTGGTGAGGATGTGGAGAAAAAGGTACCCTCACCCTAGCTGGTTTGGCTCAGTGGATAGAGCGTTGGCCTGCAGACTGAAGGGCCCCGGGTTCAATTCCTGTCAAGGGCACATGCCTGGGTTCTGGGTTTGATCCCCGGTAGGGGGCGTGCAGGAGGCAGCCAATGAATGATTCTCAGTCATCATTGATGTTTCTATCTCTCTCTCCCTCTTTCTTCCTCTCTGAAATCAATTAAAAAAATTTTTTTTAATGAAAAAGAAAAAGGAACCCTGTGCACTGCTGGTGGGAATGCAGGCTGGTGCAGCCACTGTGGAAAACAGTATGGCATTTCCTCAAAAAGTTAAAAATGGAACTCCCATTTGAGCCAGTAATCCCACTTCTAGGACTATATCCCAAAAAAATCAGAAACACCAATCAGAAAGAATATATGCACCCCTATGTTCATAGCAGCACAATTTACAATAGCCAAGATTTGGAAATAGCCTAAGTGCCCATCAGCAGATGAGTGGATTGAAAAACTATGGTACATCTACACAATGGAATTCTACACTGCAGTAAAAAAGAAGGAACTCATACCATTTGCAACAGCATGGATGGACCTGGAGAGCATTATGCTAAGCAAAATAAGCCACTCAGAGAAAGATAAATATCACATGATCTCACTCATTTGTGGAACATAATGAACAACATAAACCGATGAACAAAAATAGGTCCAGAGACAGAAAAGCATTGAACAGACCGCCGAGCCTCAGAGGGAAGGCAGGGGAGGGTGTGTGTGTGTGGGGGGGGGTGGTGCGGGAGGGGGGCGGTAAGCGATCAACCAAAGGACTTGTATGCATGCACATAAGCATAACCAAAGGACACAGACAGTAGGGGGGGCAGAGAATGTGCTGGGGCGGGGGGTGTGGACGGGGAGAGGTCAATGGGAGAAAAAGGAGACATGAAATACTTTCAACAACAAAGAACATATATATATATATATATTTTTTTTTAAAGAGTGAAACTGAACAGTGTACCATGTTGTGCACCTGAAACAGTGGTCCTCAAAGTGAGGTTCCCAGAGCAGTGGCTTCCGTATCACCTGGAATCGTATGAGAAATGCCAATTCTCAGGCCCAAAAGGAACGGAATCAGACACTGCAGAGTGGGCAGCTGGACAAACGAATTCATAGTTTGTACGAACTGCAGCTTGCAATTTAACAGCCCTCTGGGGGGTTCTGACGGCAGCTCAGGTTTGAGAACCCTGGTGCCAGTGCTCACAGGAGGGGCTGGGAGGGGCAGGTTCCATCCAGGAGGCCCTGACTTCCCAGGAGGGTGCTGGAGAGCACCGAAGGCTTGGCAGCAAGGGAGTCAAGGTCGGATGGACACTTTTTAAAGTTCACTGACTCGGGGTGGAGGGATGGGGGTTTTGGGTAGGGAGGTACAATGGGGACACGGAGAGAGGGTGGTAGGGAGGCCAGGTAGGAAGGCCAGGAAGAGACTGTGTAGTTGTTCAGGGGAAGGATGGGGGGGCCTGGATTGGGGGGTGGCCAAGGGGACAGGGATAAGACGACAGATCTGAGTGACAGTCAAGGGGTCCAACAGCCAGGATGCAGGAGGCGAGAGTGAGGGGCGGCATCAAGGAATCTGACCTAAGCACTCAGAAGATGACGGGGGTGGGGGGGTAGGGGGGGAGAGGGTGCTCTCGCTGAGACGGGAAGTAGTGCTCTGGATGAGTGGGGGTGGGGACCATGACTTCAGATCAGGGGTCTCCGGACCCTGCAAAGGCCTCATATGCACAAGTCAAACGTCAGCGGCGCCCCATCCTGGTGTGGCTTGGGGCCTGGAAGTTGTTGGGGGCAGGAGGCTGGGACTCATTGCCTCCCCCCACCCACTTACTTGGTCCCAACTTGCAGTCCTTACATTGCAGCCTCCTCAGTGTCCGGTGCCCAGAAGCTGCATGGCCCTGGGCGGTCCCCTCACTCACTCTAGTGCCTCAACTGGCAGCCCAGCATCTGTCCACCTGACTGCAGCCACCGTCTTCAGCTGGAGGGTCACCCACCCATTCGCCCGCCCATCCATCTCCCTGAGCCACGCCTCTGCCCAGCCCTGTGCCCCTAGCTTTACAGTCATCATTTCCCCGGCACTCCCCCACTCCCTGAGCAAGGGGTGAAGAGCACCTTTTTACAGATGACAGATCAGAAAACGAAGACTGCGAGGCCAAGTCACCGCCTGAGGGAACACAGCAAACAAATGAGAGCAGCTGAGATCTGAACCCACGTCCTGCCCCCACCCTCCACCAGGATGGCACCTGTGTTTTCCTCGGGCTGCATGCAGAGCTCCAGGCAGGCCTGGTTCTCCGAGGGTGGGAAGGAGCTCGTGCCCACAGCGGGCAGACCCCGGGGGGCTGGGACCTGCCTTTGAGGGAGGCCCGGGAGCCTCGGGGCCTCCTTAATGTGCCCATTACTCATTCCCTGGGTTCACTAATGTTCCCGGCTATTAGTGCCGGGCACAGCTAAGCAAACTACAAAATATTCCTCCGACTCAACAATCAATTTCCATATTGTTACAAATGGAGTCCACGCCTGCCACGGTTCATTTTTCTTCAAGGGCCTTTTTTTTTTTTTTTTCTCTTTCCCTCTCTTTACCCAGTACAGTGAGGAAGTCATTACCGGGGGTTATGAATTTCACAACGTGCTGAAGAAATAAAAATGCATACCGCACAGAGTCAGGCACGAGCTGGAGAGCTGCCCTTCGGTCGCCCAAGGAGCCACCAGGGTCAGGAGAGCAGGGGGAGGGCAGAGCTGGCAGCTCCCCGGACAGAGCAGGACCGAGGGCGGGGAGCAGATACCAGATCTCTGGGGAGAGAAGTCTGTGTCCCCATGGACTCCCCCAGTCCATGCCCGGGACCACCCGGGGCTGCCTGCTCCTAAGGGGGCGGGGGGGGGGGTTCCCTAAAGGACACAGACTGGCACGTGGAGCTGGGCCTGGGGTTGTGCGAAGACTTCTGGGTTTCTGGGACAGGCTGGCATCCCCACGCACAGGCCAGAGCTGCAGAGCCTCCTCCCCTAGGGTGGCTCCCTGAGGGATCAGCCAGGCTGCGCCTCCCCCGCCTCCCCCTCGTGCACACAGCTCCTCAGGCCCCGGAGCTGCGGGCTAGTTCCCAGACCAGCCAGAGCTGCTCCGCCTCTCCGGGTGTTTGCGTAGGTTTTCCATCCACCCACAGTGCCCTTCCCCAGGCCCACCTGGTGGTCCCCGACTCTCCGTTCCCAATGCACAGCGAACCCAGTGCTTGTGCATCTGTGCAAAGCTCTTGTGCCAGGACGCTCACCGCAGCATTACGTGTAACGGGGAACATTGAGTGCAAACCTCTTCCCCGTTAGGGGCTGGGGAAGTGAGCGCTGGGCCGGCGGACAGACAGTGAGGACGAGCGGAAAGCGTCCACACGAAAGGACCTGCCTCCTGAGTGAGGAATGCAGGCTGCCACACTGTGTGCATGGCATGGCTCTATTTTGTCCCGAAGGTATCAGCATGTAGGACTGAAGGTAAATGTGTAGAAAAATGCCTGGAGGAATAGCTCACCTCTAAGGAAGTTTACCTCCTCAAAGGGGGTGTGACTTGGGGCACACTGTCACGAAGAGCTGGACTCTGCTCAGCCCCCAGAAATAGCACCCAAGCGCCAAGGAGCCTGTCACCTGCCTACTCGTATGTCTCCCCTGCTGGGCTGTAGTGAAACCTATGCCTGTAGGTTTCGCTGCTGTGTCTTCATTTGGCCAACGCGAGGTCCGGTATGCAGTGGGCCCTCAGTGGATAATGGATGCATGGATGGATGGACAGATGGATGGGTAAATTCAGTCCTTGCTCAGCTTGCCAAGCCACATGCCCTGTGGGGAGGCTGGATTAGTGGTTCTGCTCCCTGCCAGGCCCTGGGACATCCCTCAAGCACAGTCTGGTATCACCGGAGTCCAGATCTGTCTCCCTTATCAGACTGGGTGCTTCCACAGGCCGGTCCCGGTCTGAGTCTGCCCGGCGCCCTCCACAGGGCAGATGGGGCCAACAGGAGGTGCTGGTGAGGGTCTGCCGAGGGCTAAGTGCCGAGTTCTGGAGAAAGGCGCCCACTCGATGTGTGAGAGGGGTCTCTTTGGGAGGTGGGCGCCCTGCTCTGAGGGAGGCTCTTCGCCAGGGGCCTCCACCAGGGTCAGGCCGACCCAGCCACTGAGCACAGGTCAGGAGAGAGCTGGAGGAACAGCAGGCTATAGCCAGGTCTGGCAGGGGGAGGGGGAGGAGAGGAGCAGAGCGCCTCTCCGGGAAGACAGACAGCAGGTGGGCTGGGAGGGCAGGAGAAGCCCCCAGGCCCCATCCCTGTCAGCTCTTGGCAGGGATTCTGAGAAACTCAACATAATTGCTGAAAGGGCCTGTCTTGCTCCCGAGAATCCCAAGTGGAACATGCGTGTCCACCAGCGCCTGGCTCAGGAAGGTGCGTGCACCAGGAGCTTCCCTCTGCGCCCGCCTGGAGCCCGGCTGGGTGTGCGTTGGAGTCTCCTGGTGCCCTGAACGGGGCAGTGGTCCCATTTTACAGAAAAGGAAGCTGAGGCTCAGGGAGGGGCTAGGAAGTGCAGGGCAGGATTCTGGCAGCTCATCTGCAGGCAAAGCCACTCTTCCCTGCCCGGCTTCATGGGTGCTGCTCTGCGCATTTCACACCACAGTCCTGCACGGCAAGGGAGGACTGGGAGCTTTGGATGCAGCGAACCATCCCCAGGGGTAACTGTGCTGAGACTGCAGGGGCAGATCCCCCAGGGGAGGGGGCTGCCTTGATGAGGCCCAGGCAGGCTGTTTAGAGACAGGAATAGGCTGGGGTGGGTGGGAGGGGGGAGGTAGGGGTTTGAGTTAACATTTCCCTCTCCCATTTCTGCGCCTGACCCACCATCCTCTGTCCCCATTAAACTTAAATGCTGACTTGGGAGGAGCCTTCCAGTCAATCAATAGCTCACCCAACAAACAGGTTTTTCAAAACCGCAGTTTATGGATTTCTTTCCCCATCTCGTTCTTATTGCTGACAGCTGCTGAGCCGATGGGGGACCCTCCAGCCTGGGAAACCAACTCTGCGGATGCCCTGCTGGTGGGGTGAGGACCCAGAGGGCCCAGGAGCCTTGTCGGGGCCGGGAGGCCTGTGCGGCCGTTACCTGGCAGGATGGGATGGCTCCCACCTGGCCTCCAGATGGCCCTTTATCAGCCTGGCCCCTCTCCTCTCCGCGGCGGCGGGGGCAGAGGACGGGCCTGCCCTGCTGGGGAAGTGGGTGTGCTGTCCAGGGAAGTGTCTCCTGCTTGCGAGTTGATCAGATCTGCTTCCTGCCCCTTCCTGTCTGTGAGACCTTCGCAAATCTCTGAGCCTCAGTTTCCTCATCTGTGAAGTGGGCATAAAAATGGTATCTGCCGCACAGGGTTATTGTGACACTTCCATAAGGAAACGCAGTCCCTGGCCTGGGGTAAGCGATCTGTAAATGTTACCCAGCATAGTTTTAGTGTAATTTGTTACCGAGTATAGTTTTGCGTATCCCTTTCCAGACCTCGCCTGCCAACAAGCGCTCCCTGACATACCTGTCTCTGACCTGTCCTTAGCCCATAGGTGACCTGGGATAGTCCTAGTTTATACCTGTGGTCCCAGCATGTTCTTAATACCATCCATGTTCACTCTGAACGTGTCTGGGATTGGACAATAGGAATGACATGGTTCCCTAATATGCCGAGCTACTCCACTGTGTCAGGGACAAACCGGAAGTCACTAAATCTTGTCAACAAGCCAGGAGTGGTAGGGGCTGTGCTCCCAGTCACAGGAGGCAACTGAGGGTACGTGACTTGCCCAAGGGCACACGGCTGGGAGGTGACTGAACTAGGCCCACACTGAGCCGGCCCCACCCACTGCACTGCCCACTTCATCCCTTCTCCTGGGTGCCATCGGAGTCAAGGATCGAAAGTGGGAGCTCTGGGGGGCAGACAGAGACCTTAGGACCCCCGTTCCCCCTGCAGCTGTCTCCACATGTACACACAGCCCTCACCCCTTCACAGGCAGGTCACCCAGTACAGACCCAGCTACCTGGAGCTGCCCCAGCCTGGCCCAGGACAACACACACCCAGGACAACAAGCTGTGAAGATCTTATCAGGCCCTGATGGCTGGGGCTGATGCTAGCAGCTGTCCCTGCCCACGGAGCCCAGCCTCCTCCCAGGCCGGGAATTCTGTTTTCTTTCCTAAGTGGAACATCAGATTGCTCAGGTCTGATTTCACTGCTGATTGGGGGAAGGAGGGTGGGAGGCCACTTTACACCGACAGCTCTCAGGACGGGTGAGGCCACCAGGGGACTGCTGGCCCATCACCCGCTGACAGTGTCCTGTCCACACTTGGGATCGACAACGTTTCAATCCCTTTCCCTTCCCGCCCAGGATGGGGGTGTCTGCGTGCTGTCTTCGCCCTCCTGATGGGCAGGGCGTCCTCTGAGGGGACAACAGCCGCGTTTCCTTCTTTTACTCACCCATTCATCCGGTGTCTGTGCTCTCATGGCACAACCTCACCGCCAGGTAATGCCAGGGCAGCGGGGACAATGGCAAAGCCATGCGCTGAGGCTGGGGCGGCTGGGGTGCCCAGAGGAGGCGGGGCCAGCCCTGCAGGGTGCTGTGGGGGCCGCCAGGGTCTTATAGGAGGTGCCTGGTGAAGGGAAGGGAATGCTATTCTTGGGGGAGGAGACGGTGTGGACAGGGAAACAGAGGCACGAAAGTGAGTTGCGTGTCCAGAAAGAGTGAGAATTGGGGGTGAGAACTGGGCATCTGGGGTGGGGCTGAGGGGCTGGCGATGGGACCTGCGGGGTATATGTGGAAGGACAACTGTGTACAATGCTGGCACCTGGGTCCAGCCTGGAGTCCCTCCTGAAGGTCCCAGGGGATCTTAGAATGGCCGTAAGGACAGGGCCAGAGCACGGGCTTGGGGCTTCACTTGTTTATCCATCCATTTGTTCAACAGACTCTCTGGGACCTGGGGTGTGCCAGGCCTGCCGTGGCCGCAGACAGACGATGAGTAGGACAAGCCCAGTCGCTGCCCTACCGGGCGTCCTAGGCTGGCTGAGGACACACATATGAACACAGTTGCCGTGACATTCGGTGGCAGGAGACACACAGGAAAGCTGGTGGGTAATACAATTGTTCTGGTTCGGGGGGAAGCTTTGAGTCTCACTAGGACCCTAGCAGGAATGTCCTCTCTGAGCCTCAGTTTCCTCATCTGTAAAATGGGGATATGCATGGTTCCTACCTCGTGGAGTTGTGAGAGGATGTACTAGTATGTGAAGTGCTCGGCCCAGGGCCTGGACTGGAGCAGGGGCTCTGTGAGCGTGAGCTGTTCAAGTGGACGCTATGGGCAGCAGCCATGTGGAAGATGGATTAGACACAGCAGAGACCCGGGGCAAATGGCAAGGTTGGAATCCCCCAGAAGGATGGAGAGGGCAGCCATTCCTTTCCAAAAGTCACAAAATTCCCCCAAATACAGAGCGAGCCTACCTACTGTGGCCAAGCAGCAGCCCGGTGGATTATGGGGGTAGACTGGCTCAGGGCCAGTGACGCTGAAAGAAGGGAGAGGAAGAGAAGGGGGAGGAGGAAGAAGAATAGGGAAGGAAAGGACAGAAGAATAAAAATCCGACAGGCTGGGGAGGGGGGGGGGGTGATTGTCTCTCCCTGAACAGGCCAGCCCCGGGAATACCATGCTGTCAGGCCTCTGAAGGTACACTCCCCTGGGTTTACATCCTGGGCCTGATTAGCTGTGACCTCAGGCAGGTGTTGTAAAACTCTCAGAGCCTCAGTCTGTGCCTCTGTGAAATGGGGACACAATGGTACCTATACTTCCTGAGAGATAATGGGAGTGTCCAGGAAGGGCACCTTGAATTATCTCTGCATCCCCCCAAGTCCTGGAACCCAGGCCCCATCGTGCTCCAGGAAAGGGGACCTCCCAAACCAGAACTTGGGGTCCACAGGCCACAGGGAGCCTGGACAGACCCTCCCCGGAAGGCCTCGGGGTGAGCTCCCTCATCGTGCCCCATGCAGCTGCCCGGCCTGCCCAATGGGGTCCTGGAAACCAGGACAGAGAGACGTGGTCCACCGGCTTATCCCATTTTCCCGGCTCGCTTCCAGGCAGGCCACTTGGCAGAGGCTCCTGAGCCTTCCCAGACTCTTTCCCAAGAAGACGTTTTAGAAAATCCAGGACAAAGGCCGGGAGTCTGGCCCATGCGGTCCCGCCATGGCAGGCAGCCCCCGAGTGTCCTCCATGGCCCCACCCTGCTAACCAGGGGCAGACGGCCATTCCTGGCCACCTGCCCAGCCCGAGGGAGGGCTCACTGTCAGGAAGGAAGGTGGCTCAGCTCGGGGAGCTGCCCCAAGGAGGCAGGGACCCCCACTTGCTCTGTGGACTTGAGCGTCCTCTCTGCTCTAGTCCAGCCTAGAAAAGGCCTACACAGCCTCTAGGAACCCAGGTCTGGCCATGCCTCCCAAGGAGGCCAGGAAGGGAAGGAGAGGCACAGGGAGAGGCGAAAGCAGAAACATCCCTGACCTGGGACTTGGGAGTGGACACATTGGGTGAATGTGGCTGAGGCCCCACCGGACTTGTGAGATGACAGGCATGTCACAAAGTCACCCCCAGTCTCAAAGGCCTAGGACTGGGGTAGCCCCTGCCCTAGATACAGGTCACAACAACTGGTGGCAACAGAGGGCTGGCCTCCCTGACTCCACAGCTGCTCAAAACTAGACAGGGCATGCCCTGGCCGGTTTGGCTCAGTAGACAGAGCATCAGCCCGAGGACTGAAGGGTCCTGGGTTCAATTACCGGTCAAGGGCATGTACCTTGATTGCAAGCTCGATCCTCAGCCCTGGCCACGGTGGGTGCAGGAGGCAACCAATTGATAAGTCTCTCTCACATTGATGTTTCTCTCTCTCTCTGTCTCGCCCCCTCCCTTTCACTCTCTAAAAATCAATGAAAAATATCCTTGGGTGAGGATTGAAAAACAAACAAACCAAAAATAAAAATAAAAAACAGCAAAAGAAATTAGACAAGGCAGAGACCTAAAAGCTGCCTGGCGAGGTCCCGTGACAAGGCCTACAGACCATGGAGCTCAGGACACGGGGAGCCAAGGGCTGCCTGATGGCTCCTCGGCCTGAGCCCTGGGTGCTACCATCACCCCGCATCCTCAGCTCCCGCTCCTAGGCAGCCAGCAGAGAGCCCCAACCCAGAGGAGGCAGGCACCTGGGCTCCCCCCCACCCCCGCACCCCCCCCCCAAGCACGCAAAGGGAGCTCTCTCTTCAACGGACACCTCCTTAAACACATACGAGGGTGTCCTCTTCTCTTCCCCCTTCTTTCTATACATTGGGATCTAAAATCTGGGCCATCCCGCCACCCGCATTAACTGCGTTAAGGAGGAATTATAAAAAGAAATCAAATTTCCCATAGCATTTGAACGCCATTAAAATGCCAAACAATAAACTACCAGGCTGCAAATTAGATCAGTGGAAATATCAAACACATTGAGGTATAAAATCCATAATTGCATTTAGTGGCAGCCGTCCCTGGAGAGGCCCTGCTAAAGATCATCACAGCCCCACATATGAGAAGCTATTGACAGAAGAATAAAAATCGACAGGCCAACCAAATAAACCACACACGCTTCATTAAATATTCAGCAACAGAAATTTGACTATCCTGGGCTGCTCCCCTTGGTCCCCTCCTGAGCCCTTCCCTGCCCAGCTGGAGGGTTCAGTCCGGCGGTGGGGGGGCCTTCTCCCCAGTCCCCAACAGCTTGCACAGGCAGGACCAGGCCAGGGGCCAGGTGAGGGGGATGGGGGAAAGGAGGGGCAAGGCTGCAGCAATAACGGGGGGTGGGGGGGGGGGGGGAGGAAATCCATCGAGATTATTATTGTTGGGTGGTGTTATTAGCTTTCACCCTGGAGTAGGTGCCTCCCCCCCAAGTCTTTAATTAGGTCATTAAGGGGATCATTTCCAGGGAGGTTTTAACTCCTTAGCAGCTGACGAGTCTCCAGCCAGAGTCCGGAGGCCCAGGGGGTGTTAGGCCAGGTCCCCCAGTGGGTCCTGGATGGTCCCGGGAGAGGGGCCGGGCTTTGTTGCAGGTCCCTAGAGGATCAGGTTCGCCTGCCCAGGACAGTAGACAGATGCTGAGGGGCGGGCTGGCCAGGGACCATCCTCACCCTACCCTGGAGGGCTGGCCCGGATTCAGGGGGACCCTCATCAGGCAAAGCAGGACCCCAGCCCCACTGGGCTCCAGCCCTGGGGACCCGACCCTCCTTGGGGTGGCTTAGGCTCTGCTGTCGCCCCTCCCCCAGCTCTTCTCTCCCCTCCCTGCCTCTCCCAGTTCCTTCCCCTCCTCACTCCTTCCTTCTCTAAACTCTCTTTCTCCTCCCCTCCCCTCCCCTCGCTCCCGCCCTCCCCGCCCCTCCCACCTCACCTAGGAGCCCTCTGCCATGTATAATGCATGCAGTGGAAGCACCCAATAGGATTAGGCACCTCCGCCCGTCTTTGAGGAGAGAAAGTTTATGTAAATGACTGATGACAGCGCTATTGTGTGAGGAATATCAATGGAGTAATTACAGTTACATCGGGCGCCCGCGCTGCCGGCCCGTGTTAATTTTTCACCGGCTCCCCCGGGAGAGATCGGAGCGCGCTCCGAAGAGCACAGCTAATAATGGGAGCTCGGAGCGGCCGCTGCGCCACGCGCCCCGAGGTCTTTCTGAGCAGACTGCTAAGCACTGGCTGTCTCCCCCGAGAGCCGAGAACAGAGATAAAATGATTAAAAACTGCCAAGCGGGCCTGGCAATCACTCGCTCCGCTGTCAGCCCGAGACAAGACAAATCTCTGCGATTTTTCTCTTCCCTCCTCTCCCTTTGTGCGCCCCTGAGCTGGGACATGGGGGCCTGGTGGGGTCAGGGTCAGCTCCCCAGGGGGGCAGGGCCTGGGGCCAGGCAGGGGCGGTGGTGGCAGTGGCCTCCAGGCTGGGGGGTGGCTGCAGAGGCCAGCAGGTGGGCTCCACCCCTCAGCCCAGAGAAACTCGGCGAGTGTACACCTGTCAGGGCACACCTGTTGGGGGCCACGGGCTGGGGCACACCTGTGAGGACACACCAGCTGGGGCCAACCACTGGAGCACACCTGTCATGGCCCACCTGCCAGGGGCACCAGCAGGGGCTCACCTGGGCCGGGGCTCCTTGGGCTTCAGGAACCTTCCCCTGCCTGGCACTGCCGTCTGACCCCTCCTCACTTCCAGGCCCAGAGACCTCAGCCTGGGACCTGACCACAGGCCCAAAGCAGAACCTCTAGTGGAGGCCACGGAAGAAAAGGGGGATCGTGTGTCCCCTCCCAGGGGCTGGGCTCCACCTGGGGAGGCTTCCTGGGTATCTACACCTTTGGCTCTGAAGCTAAGCCTGGGCCCAGGGCTTGAGAAGAGGGAGGAGGAGGAAGAAGAGGAAGAGGAGGGAGGGTAGGGGAGAAGGGGAGGAGCTGCTGACTGCTCCCACCTCAGAGAGAGAGTGAAGAGGGCACCCACATTCTGCTGCTGCCTCTGTCATCCATCATCACACCCCACCCTCCACCCTCTGACTCTGATGCAGGCGAGAGGAAATTCCTGCCTAAACCCGGGAGCCAGCCACAGACGTCACAGGCCAGGAGGGGCCGTCCGCTGCTCCTGTGTCCAAACATACACACATGGTGCCTCTCTGACACACGTGTGTGCACCCTCCCATGCCCTGCCATCTCAACCCACATGGCCGGGGCCTGCACACACACAGCATCCCCAAGACAGACACACACTTATCACACACCACGGAACTGCCCATGTCCGTGTACACGCTGAGATGCAGGCAGCACGCCCTCCCTGCTGACACAGATACAGGCACAGGCGACACATGCATGCACACTGTCACGGGCACATGGACGCACCACAGAGCAGCCCATCCGGGCAGAGTAGCACATGCAGGGACACACACACTGACACAGGCACTGTCCCGCCCCACTGCCCCAGCCCCTCCACTGCTGGCACTGAGCATTTGGGAGAGTAAACGTTGGGTCTGGCGATGGCTCTGAGCCGCCTCTTTGGATGCTGCCTCCCAGCTCACGGTGCCCATGCCCACCGCCCGCCACCCAGCAGCTCAGCCGCAGTGAGCCGGCAGGTACGTAGTGATTAAACACTTTGGGACGATTTACAGCGGTGATGACCCCGTTACGGACAGCATGGCACTAAAGCTGAGCAGAGGTGGGGCTGGAAGCTTCCGGCTGGGGAGAGGGTGTCGAGACCCGCTGGTAGCTACACTGGGTCTGGCGGGTTCACCTGAGGCCAGCAGCGTTCTGCCCTCTTGCTCAGGGCTCCCTGGGCTGCTCCCGGGCAGCACGGCTGGAGAGAGGCTGCCATCTCCCAACCTGCCACGTGCACACATACACCAATACCCGTGTTAACACGCACTGATGAACCCGTTAACAAGGGAGGACAGCTACACAGACCTGGGCCCAGATGCACGCACACACGGGCACGGACGGATGCCTGGTGCCCACTGACGTGTCCCACACACATTCACTGAGCATCCACCACAGGCCAGGGCCTCGCGAAGCTCAGGTCTGTTGACACCCATAGAGACACGCGTGCCCATCTGAATCAGAGCCATGGGCACACTGAGCAATGCTTTGCCATGCACCCTCCCCACCTTGACCGCTTCCTCCCTAGCCTTGCCCTGCTCGCCCTGCAATCCACTCAATAGTCAGAGGGAATTTCATGCTCAAATCTGACCGTGCCACTCCCCTAGAAGCCTCCCACTGGCTACCCCTGCAGGGCCGGCCGCCCACAGGGCAGGCTCTGGCTCTCAGACTGCCTGGCTTCAAATCAGGTCTCAGGGTCTCATCTCCTTCCTAAGGAGGCAGCACCCATGACACCAAGAAGTGCCCCCTTGGCGTTATTAGCAGTCAGGCCTGAGTGCAAACCCCCCACTTCCCAGCTGGGTGACCCCTGAGCAGCCGCTTAACCTCTCTGGGCTCCAGTTTCCATTTGTGAGATGACGGACGAGGACAGCAACGATGATGATAAACAGCAACTACCATTTCTTCACTTGCTGGAAAGCGTGACGTGGGTGTTCAGACTGCCCAATTTATGGGGGAAGAACCCGAGTTAAATGGCAGAAAGTGATGGAACCAAGACCAGCACCACCAGGCTCTGAAATGCACGTTTTTCCTTTGAACCTGCAAGGTCACGGATGACTGTGGTGGCATCGGGCACGCATGGGGGATATAAGTATGGTCTGGGCTTGTAGCCTGTACGCCTTTGCCCAAGCAGTGCCCCCCGCCTGGCGTGCCCTTGCCACAGCCTCTCCTCCAACTGCAAATGGTTTTTCAAAAACTTCTGACATCTACTTCCCCCGGGGACCTGTTCCAGATGTCCCCCCATCCCCGAAGTCCACCCCCGTGCCTTTGAGAGAGCCCAGGATGTTCCGCCTGCTCCCCGTGTGACGATGGTGCGTGGGCCATGAGCAAGGGGATGACAAGCATGCGTCTGAAGAGGAGAGTTGGGGCGGGCAGGGAGACGCAGGGGCTGGGGTCAGACTTGGCTGTGATGTGGCCATGGGAGGTGGTGGAGAGTTGGCAGAGGATGCCAGGGGACCCCCATGACCTTTGCTCACTTCCTGCCTCTGGGAGGGCACTGGTTTTGATCTCCCATGCCCCATTCTGGCTCCCACTGTGGGCAGCCTGGCCACCACATGGGTTTCAGGGAGAGGGGAAGGACCTTGGCCCAGCTAGAACGTCCAGGATGGGCCAGGTGTCCTCCCAACCACCCTCAGATCCACGCTTGCTGCCAGCCCACCCGTCCATCCAGAGCCACCCACCACCCATGCCACGCCATGCCAGGCAATGTGTCTGGCCACGGGGAGATGTCCACCACTCTGGGCCAGGCTTGGGGATACCCTGGGCAGAGGTTCTCGGCCTCAGTGTACACAGGCACCCCCCCCCCCCGCCCCAGGGCCTGCTAAGGATCCCTAGGCTTTACCCCAACAGTTCATGCCCGTCCACAGACCAAGGCATCTGCATGTTGCACAAGCCCTGCAGGACAGACCCAAGTCTTGGGGAAGGGGTGGGGTATGAAGCCAGGGAGACTTCTTGAAACTGGTGCCAAGCTTTCAGTTTGGGGAGGGCTTTTCCAGGGGACATACTGCACAACCACGATCGCCTGAGCAAGACATAGACGTGGGCAAGTGTCAGAGATGCGCGGGGAACAGAAGGTGAGCTCGTGGCTGAGCACAGAGGATGAGAGGGGGTGGGGCCTGCCAGAGGGAGGCCTGGAAGGCCAAGCTGATAGCCAGGAGGAAGAAGCCATTGGAGAGCAAGGCTCAGGCCCACGGAGCAGGAAGAGTTCCACTCCTGCAGGCCTGGTGCGAGCTCAGGCCACCCAGGCCTCTATTTCCAGAGGCCAGAGCCCGAGACTCAGGGAACTAGGACCAGGTACCTCGTTTTCAGGGCCCGGTGTGAAATGAAAACCCAGAGAACGCGTTTGGAAAGTATTAAGAATTTCAAGCGGGCGACAGCAGAGCATTAAGCCGAGCAGAGTCCTGAGGGCAGGGCCTGGGCGGCTGCACAGATCACATGCCCCTGAAGCAGGACCCGGCAAGGACGCAGCCAAGTAGGTCACCCTTGCTGGGACCAGCCCAGAGCGCCCAGGACCTGGGGTGCCCTCACCCCCCCTGCAAGCCCTAGCCTCTTTCACTCTCCCTCTGCCCATCCCTTCCCCTCGGTCCTCCAACTGCCTCCTAGATTTGGCTTGAATCTGTCCCCTTTCCAGTCCCCTCTACCGCCCTCACCTCCAAAGTGGCAGTCTCCAGTCTCCAATCCCATGCACCCGCTGCCAGTGTCATCTCCATAAAGCGCCTCTCCACTCCTGTCACGCCCTGTCCAATAACCTTCGATGGCTCCCTCCTGCCCACAGGATAAAATCCAAACCCTGTTGCATAGCTACCATCCCCCCTCCCTTCGGCAGCCCATGTCCCAGCAGCCCCTAGACAGCCCCTCCAGCCAGACTCACTGTCCCAGCCCACTTTTCTCAGGCCACCAATTTAACCCTCAGTAGTCTGGCTACCAGGGCCCCTGCGTGCACTGCCCTCCCCAAATCCTCCTCAGTTCCAGCCTCCCGTCTCACAGGCAGCTGCCCAGGGTAACCCAGGCTCTTGCTGTCTTGTGTTATAACCAGATCCCTGCCCTGGGTCTTCCCACACACAAAAATAACTCACATTTACTGATACGGCTCTTTGCATTCATCACTTCATTTAATGCAACAATCCTAGAAGCTGGGCTCTTTGATTCTCCCCATTTTACCAACAAGGGAACAGAGGCTCAGAGAGGGTAAGGAACTTGCCAAGGGTCACACAGGTAGAAAGAGGCTGAGCCTGGAGATCAGCCCAGCCTGTCGAGCCCCCAAGCTATTCCCTTATACTAACTGAGCACCTACTATGCATCATGCCCTGTTCCAGCCAAGGCATGGTGCAGAGAACTCTAGCAAGGAGACCGCCTGACACACATAACCAAAGTCAGATGCCTGCTCAGGCCCAACACAAAGGATTATGGGAGCACCAGTAACAATATCAGCAAGAACCACACACTAACATGAGGACACTGCACTGCTTTCTCCTTTAAAGCTCATCACTGCCCTAAGGCAGGTGTTTGGTCCTCAACAGATTTTTGAGGGAACCGAGGCACAGAGAGGTCAAGCATCTAGCGTATAGTCACACAGCTAGTAAGTGGCAGCGCCTAGATCAGTGTTTCTCAACCTTCCTAATGCCGCGACCCTTTAATACAGTTCCTCATGTTGTGGTGACCCCCAACCATAAAATTATTTTCGTTGCTACTTCATAACTGTAATGTTGCTACTGTTATGAATCGTCATGTAAGTATCTGATATGCAGGATGTATTTTCATTGTTACAAATTGAACATCATTAAAGCATAGTGATTAATCACAAAAACAATATGTAATTATATATATGTTTTCTGATGGTCTTAGGCGACCCCTGTGAAAGGGTCCTTCGACCCCCAAAGGGGTTGCAACCCACAGGTTGAGAACCGCTGGCCTAGATGAAACTCTGAATCCAAAGCACTGGCATCTTGCCTCTGTCTACATGGCTAAGCATCTGGTTGAGTTTCGGCCTCCCAAGGAATCAGCTCTGGGATCATCAAATCAGAGAAGAGGCCAACATTTCCAGGCACAGGGGCTGTGCTGGCATGATTTCTGCCCCAACCGCTCACCACACCAGCTTCACCGGGGAGCTCTGAGGGCAGCTTAGCCAGGACCTGGTTGAGCCACTGAAGGCCCCCTGGCTGGGTTCCTGGTGATTAGCTGTGCAGACTCCACAGCAGCCTCTTACCTGATTCCCCCCTGACCTCCGGCCACGAGCACTCACCAAGCAGAGCACATGGTTGATTCCGTGATACTCCCTATGCCCCGGGCAAGATGTTTCTTTTGACCAATTAGTATTATTCGCACTAGTATCACTGTTGTTGTAATTTAAATCTTTGACATCCAGGGAGCTGTGTCTCTGCAGACAAGGGCATGTCTGTGGGAGGATGGCACCTGGGTGACTGGCCTGAACTCTGGCATGTGGCTGGTTGGACCAGTGGGCGGCCAGCTCCAGCCGCCCCCAGGGGTCTGCGCCGCTCACTTATCAAGCTGACATCCCACAGGGGGCCGCCGCCCTGCCTGCCCTTCTGGCTCCAGGCCTGCCAACTGGAACCAGACCTGGAGGGTGGGCGGAGGGGGCACGTGGGAGGGGGCCGAGCCCTCACCACAGGCCCCTTTGCAGTTCAAAGTGACACACTCAGGCGGCTATCCCTTCAAAGGGCAGACAGCGCCGGCCCTGAGCCCCAAAGGCAAGGCAGGAGTAAAGGCGGCCCGTGAGGGCTGGCCGGCTTGCATCGGAGGGCTGGGCCTGCTCCCCTGTCCCTTGTCCCCTGCCCAGAGCAGGCGGACTGTACGTTGCAGTGCAATCCTGGGAAAGTCCCCTCCCCTCTCCGAACCTCCCTGCTGTCATGGGGTATTTGCCAAGCACTCAGAAGACGCCCAGCAACGGTCATGCCTGCTGGCGACAATGCTGGTGATGAAGACTCAGAGCCCCTCTCTGAGAAACACCGCCCCAAAGCCAGAGCACCTGAGTGTGATTCCCATCAGCTCACTGGCTGGGTGACCCAGGGCAAGTCACTTAAGTTTTCTGGGCCCTGGCTCCCCTTCTGTAAAGTGAGGCTACAGTGGGATGATGAGGTAGGTCCCAGGCACACTCCTCCCCTCGATGCCGAAATCTGCCCTGTCTAATGCCAGGGTACTTGTTCAGCCCAAGTGAGGCCCACCAAGAAGGCGTGGTCCCAGTGCTCCCCTGAGCCCAGGCCCCTCAAGGCCGAGGAGGGTCCAGAGGACAAGGCTTGGCACCTGGGGACGCTGGCCCCAGGAAGGTGCAGCTCCTACTGGGCTGTGTGGATCTGGGTGTCTGGCTTCACCTCTCAGAGCCCCACTTCTGCCACCTGGGAACCAGGGTGAAGAACAGAGCTTTCAGGAACCCTCTTCAAGATCTGGAGGGCTCAGGGTAGACATAACAAGTGCCCAGAGGCGGTAGCTCTTACCATTGCCATCCGAGGCTGTGTCACCTCGGGGAAATAACTGCACCTCTCAGGTCAAACTTCAGGGTGGCAACATGGGAAGTAATTATAATGCCTGCCCCGCGGCAGTGAGAAGATTCAATGAGCTAGTCCCATCAAACCTTAACCACAGGCAGCATGCAGTGAATCCTGGCCATAATTAGCAGGCATTCATTCAACAGACCACATTGGGCTCTGGTGTCCAACCTCCACCGGGGCACGGAGCTCAGCAAGGGGCCAGAATCTGCCCTCCCCAAGGACCGCTGACAGTTTTCTCCAGACAGAATGCCTGTCCTCCAATCCCAGTTCCACTTCCTAGCTGTGTGACCTTGGGCACATTACTCAACTTCTCTGTGCCTCAGCTGTCTCCTCCAAAAATGAAAATAACAATGGCACTTAGGTCATGGCACAGGTGAAGGACGGAAGCGCTTGGAGCAGCAGGCGTGACAACCATGTACACTCATAAGCATTGGCTGTGAGGATCATCTTTGCTGCTGCTGCTGTCCTGTGCTCTCCCGGCTGGGCCTGCCTGTCAGCAAGCCCCCTGCAGCCAGGCCCCCTTCTTCAGCTCACAGACTTGGGAAGTGTCAGCTCCCGAGAGGCGCCCCGAGTTCCCTGCAGAACAGAGGCTTCCGTGGGCTTCCTCCCGGTCTGTTTCCCCAGCAGCTGGAGCACTTGGAAAAAGCTCCCAGCCTGCTGGGCTTGTCAAAGCAGGGCCAACTTTACTAGAACCAGGTTTGGACGGTAATCTTGCGGTCGTAAGAATTATTTTCTTTACATACTGCTATAGAAAGGGGCACTCCCTGCTCCTTTTTTTTTTTTCTAAACCTAAATGAAGACACCATCAAGGGTAAATGTGCTGCTGGAGTTTTTAATAAAAACATGATGGAGGAAAACATTCAAAGCGCAATCATCAGAAGCAATTTGTGTCGTGAGCAGAGATGTGTCATTCCCACCCTCCACCCCCTTGGCTGTGCTCCGTGCGCGGGACCGGCTTTGGGGTTGGCGACTTCAGACCTGTGGCAAAAATAATGAACAGCAGTGCGCTCGGAGATAGCCTGAAAAATATCCCGGGAAAGAAAAACATATGCCAAGGAGTGTGTTGTAAAAGTCATATTTCATGCCTGACTTTAGAGAATGTTAATAAGGATTAGAACCATACTCCAACAGAACAACTATCAGTCAAGGCAAGGTAATTAATTCTGCTTCAGATCTCTGCTTGAGAAAATGAAAGCGGCAAGTGTTGTTTCACAGCACAGAGATTCCGTCGCACAGAACGACCCAAGAACTTCCACAGCCGCGTGTCCTGATCCCGGCTGAAAGGAACCTGGCCGCTGCTGGCGGCCTGGGCTGCTCTCTCACCCTGTAGACTTGGGGGATCTTCTCCAAATCGTAACACTATCAAACTTTTTTTTTCTTTAAATTTCAGGATTGGCTAATAAATATGATTAAGATAACACATCCCAAACCACATGTCCTCAGCCTGGCCTCCAACATGTGGAAGACAGATGTGTCTTCCATGTACAGATGACCCAGCCGGCTGCTCCCCTGAGGTAGGGACTCTGGAAGATGGAGTCCCGAGAGGTTCCCCACCCCCCTCATGGCCCCTTCACCCCCTCTCGCCCAGGGTGCTTGGGAGTCAGACATCGGAAGGATGAGGAGATGGTGGGATGTGGCCCTGTGCTCACCTGGCTCCTGTCCCTCAATGTCCTAATTTAGAAGAGAAAATTCCCAAACCCACATGTCCCCTCAGAAAAGCTCCCAAAATATTTCATCATGGAGGCTTACCTATCACCCCGTCTCAGGAGCCACAACCGAAGGACCAAGAATTCTCTGCTCCGTGACCTCAGTCCAGGGAGGACAGAATAGGCCCGAGTGGGAGAGGGTTCTAGAAGGAACTGTGGAGTTGACACATAGAAAACCCCTAACCCGGCAGTGGGCAGACTGGGGTTCCTGCCTCCATTCTGCTACAACCGAGTGAGCTTTGGGGCTAGTCCTGGTCGCCCCTCGGCCTCGTTTTCCCATTTCGACAAGGACCTTGAAGAGCCTTCAGCTGGGCCATTCTAAAGCAGCGGCTGGTGGGCTGGTGGGTGTGACCCTGCTGCACCCTCGCGGGGGTCACTGAAGAGGGTTCTTGGGCGCCATGGAGAAAGCCAGGACCTGAGGGTGAGGCCCGAGGGGCCTGGGCCTGTTGGCATCAGCAGCCAGCAGGGCTCCAGCTCTAGGAAGAGGGGGCAGCAGGCTCAGAGGCCAATGAGGCATGGAGGCCAAAGGTATGGGTGAGCGTCCTTCTTCTTATCATTCCCTTGGGTGAGAAGCAAGAAAGGAGAAGAGCCCCTCAGCCCAGGCCAGGCAGCAGGGCTCCAGTAGGCAGGGAGGAGAAGGCTCCCACCAAGTGATAGAATGAATGAATGAATGTCAGAGGGGTGGGGGCTCCCCTAACCCATCAGAGACGGCAGGCTGAAGGCTGGAGCCTCCTGAGAAGAACAAGGCTATTAAGGGCCCCTGGGGGAGGGGCGCTGTGACCAGGATGAGCCCAGCTGCCCCCTGGGCAGGGGTGGGGTAGACAAGACCACTTGGCAGCGGCTGGAGGGCCTCCTTCCCACCAGTCGGGGCTCAGGGGCGGCCTGGGCAGACCAGAGGGCCAGGCTCCTCCTCAGCTGGAGGGGCGCAGACCTCCGTGGAAGAGCTCGGTGCCTGGCGCCCTGGCCTCCCTTCGGCTGCGGCAACTGGCACTGACTGCTGCGGTCCGGCCCCTCACTCAGGCCTCGGTCTCCCCTGAAGACCCCGGCGCTCCCCGCCCAGGAGCCCGGGCCGGCGGGCAGACGCTGCGAGTCCTGGCCGGCAGGGCTGATAGGAACCATCTGCGTTGTCTTAGGCCGCCCCTCTGCCCACTGTCCCTCTGAACTCGGCCGGTTCCCGCGGGCCGTTTGATGCCTCGCAGGGTCACAGACCCCCGCACACAAATCACCGCCGCGGGGCTGGGGGTGGGGCGGAGGCGCTGAAACCTAATCCGCAAAGTTTGCTCCGCCGCAGGCTCGCCCCTTCCCTTGCTCACTGCCCCCCCCCCTTTCCAAACAAGGCTTATTTTTCTTGCCCAAAAAACAAAGTTGGTATCAAGTGTTTCGAGGGAGAAAGTCTCTCCCCCGCCCCCCGGCCTGGGAGGCACGGCCGGGGCTGTTGGCTGCGCCCGGGATTGCAGAGGGGGCTCCGGGAGAGGAGAGGACAGGACGGGCGGGAGGTGAGCTCCAGATCCCGGCCCAGGGGCCGTCCCGGGCCGTCCCCTTCCCAGCTCCGGTCCGTCCCTGCCCGACGCTTCACAGCGGCGGACCCCAGGGCCTCGGACTCTACCCTTCCCACCCCCCTACCCCCCGCCCCCAGCTGTCCTCCACCCAAGTCGGGCTCCCTCCACAGGGGCTCTGGGTCCCAGTGTGGCCAGAGATGGAAGCATCACTTCCTGCCCCTTCTCCCTCCCCATAAAACAGCCCTTGCCTGTCGCTTTTACGAGGTGACACCCAGCTCTCGGCCCGATTCTCCCCGCGCTGGAGCTTGGGCTCGAGAGGGAGCAGGCTGCGTGCAGCCAGGCGTCCCCAGAGCACTCCCAAGGGCGCACGGGGTCCCTGGCGGCTGCCCCCGAGCACAGCCCGAACCCCAAGAGCTTTCAAAGCCGGCCCAGGAGCCGTGTGTATTAGAGGCGAATTCCCCAGAAGTGCCCCTCCGCCCCGCTGACTCTGCGCCTTCCGTCTACGACCCAGAAGCCAGCCCCGAAGTGGCCAGCCTGGCCCTTCCGAGAGGCGCCACGCGGAGGTGTGGGGACGCCTTTACCGAGTGTTGGTTTTGCTTTTGGTTTTTTTCAGCCGGTGCAGCGACCCGGAACGCGCGCGGCTGCTTCTTCGAAGCCCCGGGTTTCCCCGCTGCGCCCGGAGGCGAGCGCCCGCGGCTAAAGGCCGCTCCCGCAGCGGCCTCTCCGCTGGCTGGAGTCGCGGGCGTCCCGGCCCGCAGCCCGGCTCGGGCCAGGCGGCCACGTCGAGGGGCCGGGCGGCGCACCGGCTGGGTCTGCGCGGCCCGGGCGCAGCGGGGACGGTCTGCCACTGCGGGACCAGGGTAGCGAGAGCGGTGGCGGTGCTGAGAATAAAGGCGCCGGGCCGGCCAGCGGAGGAGCGGGTTTCCTGGGGGGGGGGGGGGGTGTTGAACAAAGGAATTCACCCTCAGAAGGAACGGGCTGAGCGAGCAGCGGAAGGGTCAGCCTCCCAGACTCGCAGGAGCACCAGCGGAGGAACATTCGTCCCGGCGGGCCGTCCAACCACATCTGCCCCGCGGACGACCCCAGCCGGGCATCTCCATGGGCCCCTTGATTTTGGTCAATCCCGCCCTAATGGGGATGGTGGGTGGGCGCCCCCAGTCCTTCCTTTCCCGGGAAGAGGGAACAGCGCAGGCTGTGCTCTCCCTCGGTGGACGCAACATTTAAATTAATAAATTAAAATAAATGCCCCCCCCCGCCCCCAACCAGAATCCTCTGTGGTGGGGCCGTTGCCCCCATTTCCCGGAAGCTGACCATCGAGGCTCCCGCAAAGCAACCCCTTCTCCCAGCCCTGCTTGCAATGCTTGACCAGCTCGGGAGACCCTTGCGCCGGGGCGAAAGGGCCGGAGCCCCCTCCTCCTGCCCTCGGAAGGGGTGGAGGGGACACGGTTGTAAGGTGCTCGCCTTCTTTTCTCTGCTTGACATGAATAAGGGGATTAGGACGGCAAGTTTCCGTCGCTCGCCCGGCGGGACAAAGGGCCCCGCGGTTTGAGCGGCGCAGCCTCTGATTAAACGACAGAGCCCTGTCACTCAGCACCCTCCTAGGTACTTGTGTTCGTGACATAATCTTATTAGAAGATAAAACCGGTGAAATCCTTTTCATAATGAAAAGTTACATTTAAGGGCCGGACTCGCCCCCCCCCACCCCACCCCGACCCTGCCCACCTCCCCCCCGTTGCTGTTGGATATGGCTGGCCTGTAATTGGCATTTAAAGCACCAAGTCCGGGAGAAAAAACGGGGTTTAGGTTTTTGTAATCCCCCTAAACTGTCTTTGTTCGAAATCTCCACAGATACAAGTCTGTTAAGAGTAAATATTTGTGGATTGATACAATCACGTTCTCCCCCTGCAAACCAAATCTGAAAAAATGCCGCCCTCCCGCCGCGCCGGGGCCGGGGCCGGGCGCAGGGGTGGGGGCTGGGGGCGCGAACCTCCGCACCGAGAACTCCGCTTTCCGGCCGCCTGGCCGCCTCCAGGAGCCGAGGGACTTTGCACATTTCTCAGGCGGGAAAAAGGTCTTAGGCTCTTTTTTTCAATTTTCTGTTCCCTCAATAAACAAACCTCCCGAACTCGCCGCTTTTGGGCCTGCCCGAGGGGGTCGGGTCGGCGGGAGGGCTTGGGGAGGGGCGCGGCTTTGCTCCATTCCAACGAAAATGCGAACCCCTTCCGCCAGCCTCACTCCCTTCCAGGAGGCGCAAGCGGCTCCAAGGGGACTCGTCCTCCTGCGCTGTGGGAGGCCCCACCCGCAGGACGCCCCAAGTCCAGCCCAGGAGAGCCCCCGGAGCCGCCAAGGGCCCCCGCAACGCGGAGGAGCACGAAGGCTGCCGCGGGGCCCCGGACTCCCGACTCCAGCCCAGCCCGTCCCGGGATCGGGTTCCTTCATAAATCAGCGGCTGGGTGAAAGGGCTGCGCTTTAGAAAGGGCAGGACCGTGTGCGCGTATTAGAGCGCGCGGTTCCCAAATCCGGGCTAAACCCCTGGTGACACCGAAATTCATCAACCGCTGCAGGCGCCCGCGGCTTGGCTGAGGGGCCCGGGAGCCCCGGAGCCCTTGCACCGCGCGGTCCCCTCGGGGGAAAGAAGACGAAGGGGCAGGACCCCTCCGAGAGGTGGGCCTGGAGGAGGGCGCGGGTGGAGACCGCTGAGAGCCGCCTCTGCGCGCACGCACGCCAGGGCCTGGAAGGAAGCTCTCCCACCGGGAGAAAGGCAGTTATTCTAACCTTTTCCCGACGCTGGCAAAGGCCACCCCTACAGGGCATTCTGGCGCAAGGAGGGCAGCGACCCCTACCCCAACCCTCCAGCCCTTGGACAGCTATCCCCGCACACCCTCCAGGTTGGGCAGTCTAGGGAGAATCCCAACTGTCCAGAGCAGAAATCTGGGCCTTGGGGAAAGCCAGGACATGAGGATTTAGGGATGCGAACAGCTCTGGGAGTTGGACTTGCCTGGGGGGGGGGGGGAGAGGCGGGAGAGGGGGGGGATCTGCTACAGAGTAACTGTGGACCTGGGGGAAGGTAATTCCTTAGCCTCGGTTTCCTCGCCTACACGTGGAGCTAGAGCGACAAAGGTCAATACACATCACAGGCACTCAACAAAGGCCAAGTCCTTTTCCTTCTGGACGCACTACGGCACTACCGTGGCCTGCTCCTCTGGGGTCAGTCAGGCTCCGCTCCTGTGAGTTCACATCTACACTGGCCACGTTCAAGAGTCTGTGGGAGAAAAAATGAGACCCAGTGCCTCAGTGGCACTGGAGGGCAGTCCGCGCACCGCCTGCCTCCGAGGACCCGCTGGTGACAGCCAGCCTCTCCCCATGCCCTTTCCCAGGGAACATTTCAGAACACAGGCCCCAGACCTGGCTGGGGAGCAGGACGGTGGGCGAGGTCCCTCAGGGCAGCCTGTCTTGGAGGCCGCACTCTCTAGGCCTCCCACGCAAGGCAGACAATGCATTCCTGCCAGGCAGGGCGTCTCCGGCTCACGTCCCTGGCAGGCGGGCAGGAAGGAAACATACATTGACTGCATGCCCAATGCAGGCTGGCACCTTCGCGTTTGTTTCACTTTATTCTCAGAGACTTCCTCACTTTATCCTGTGAGACTGACATGATCACCCCTATTTCACAGAGGAGAAGACTGCGGCTCCGGAAGAGCCATCTGCCCTTCCTGAGAGGCCACTGGACTGTGTCCCTGGGAGCCAGTGCAGGTCCATCCCTGACCTGTCATTGCAATCTTGCTCTTTCCTTCGAGAAAAATGTGCCCCACGGAGGGGGACCTCCATTCCGAGGAGGTGTCCGCAGAGCGCGTCAGTCCTCTCCATCCCCGCAGGCTCCGGCAGCTCCTGGCCTGGGCGGGCCCCCACACCCTGACAGCTCAGTAACTATGGCAATTCAGGAGTCACATGACAAGTCCCCGAGTCCCTGAGGAAAGCAGGAGGCAGGAGCAGGAGAACAGCAGTCACACCCGCTCCAGCTTGCCCCGGCCCAGTGCCGCTCCGTCACCGCTGCTGCAGCGCGGGGCAGAGGCACCTGGGGGCGGGGAGGGGGCTGGCAGCGCTGTGTTCTTGCTTGCATGCTCACTGGGCTCTCTGCATCTACCCAGCAGCTCTGTGTGCTCCTCACTCCCACCAGCCCTGGTGGGCACCTCTGTTGCTCTGGGAAGCCCTCATAGCGCTCCCCGGCTGGCACCCGCCTCGCAGTTCCCAGGGAAACCTCTTACAGCGCAGGCGGGCCAGGAAGCAAACGTCTTTGTTTCTCCTGGAACTGGACTCCAGGAACCGGGTTTTTCCTCCAGCGACACTTCGCCCAGTTCACCGGGTGCAGGGCCAGCCAGGTGCTCTGCCATCAGCCAGCACTCTGAGTCCAGGCCTGTCTGAGCCGGGCTCCTGATTGAGACAAAGCCCCCCTGCACTCACACATCCTCCGGACCCGACACTGCCCCTAACCCCCCCTTCAGGGCCACAGGGCCCACCGGGCAGGTCCAGCAGCCGCCAGTCAAGAAGCTGAGCAGAGATGGATAGAATACTGCCCCGGGAATAACAAAGGAAGGGCCCACGCAGACATTTATTTGTACTGGTCGGGAGAAGCAAAGGTACAGGGCAGCAAGGAAGTGCTGTCAGCCAGGCCTGAAACCCAAGAAAGTTGCCATTCCGAGCACAGTGGCCCCTTATACCCACCACTCCACCACGCCGCAGTAGTTAAAGCAAACACAGGCCCTTCACTGCCCCGTCAGTTACACCTTCCCCCCAAAATTACACAAACTTTGAAAGATTTTTTGGAGAGAAGATGGATGCTTCAGGAGACTTGAGGTCAAGGCTAGGCTGTTTAAAGTATATTATTAACAAATAAACATTTACTGCAAAAAAAAAAAAAAAAAGAGGAGAAAAACCCTATAGGCCACCGGGGAACCAAATCATGTTGCTTTTGGCTTCAAATGACAGGAGACATTTATGACATGAATGGAGAACACCAGCCGGTCGATGAAATGGCAAACGTCTGCCACTTTGCTTCCTCTGCCTTGTGAATCAACTTTTTCAAATATGGTTTTCAGCCTGGCCCTCCCCTCGCTGCCACTGCCTCCTCACCCTGACGGCGGGGGCAATAAATATATATATAATTTTGGTTTTGCTCTTAGCTGCCATCAGCACAGAATCTAGGGGTTGGAGAGGGCTGGGTCAGTTAGAGAGCCAAGGGCCTCGGGTCCTCCTGCACCCCCCATTGACTGACAGCTCGCCCAGGCTCCTCCAACGAGCTGCCCATCCCTCTCTTCCTCCCTCCCCCGAAGCTGAAGCCTGACTGTGGTGTCCAACAAATTGGAAGTTATAACTCATGTCGTTGAGAGCATCCTCCATTCCTCAGCCTAACTAATGCCAAAGTAGGACCTGGTGGGTTTCCCCCTCCCCCTTTTTTGGTTTAAAAACCTCACAGCCACAGGAGAGAGGAAGTTCTCTGCAGAGGTACTGCCTTCCCATCATGGACCAAAAAACCTCTCTGGGATGGAGGATCCTCTGACGCCTGGCCTGGTGTCTCACCTTTTAAACCTCCTCTTCTTTCTGAAAATTGCAGACCCTTGGATCTCTCCTCCGTACACCCCCCTCTTCTGAATCCCACCCCCCAGCCTCAGAGATGTTGGTTGAGCTTTATTTTCTGTCACGCGAATCACAAAAACAAGAAGCATGGGCATTTTTCTAAATATGAAATAATAATATTGAATATGCTTTTCCCAGCTAGACCCTGGAGATTCCAATGGTTCCCCAGGGGAAACATCCACCCACCACAGCTCCCAGGAAGAAACTGGCCAGTACGCCACCCAGCCCCACCCTGTTGCCTGCCCTTCCTGATGGTGCCCCGTTGGCATCTATTCTCACCCCAACTATCAGAAGTTTTTCTGCCTCCCTGGAGGTGCGGGAGAGGATACAGGATCCCATGGAACACAGAGCAATCACGGAAGCTCCCCCAGTGCCCTGTGTCACCCTCACAACTCCCTAGGAAATGACATCATCACCCCTGGTTTGCGGATGGAGAACCCAGGGCTCAGAGGTGGGCAGCCCGCTGGCTCAGATCACACAGCTGCCGAGTGTGGGGCTGGGGGTGAACCAGGTCTGCCTCAGAGTCTAAAGCTCTCTTCATCAGAACCCCCCCCCCCCCCAGTGTCCCAGGCAAAGGGATGCGTTTCCCCAGCGGCGCCCCCCCCCCCCAACCTTCCCTGCAAGCCTCGAATTCCAGCTGCCCTTTCCCCGTGGGCAGTTCGGTGTGTGTCCTTGAAGACGAGGCATTCCTCGCCACGCTGACGGTGGGAATAGTAAGAACAATAATTTCCAGGCAACAAGATGCCAGGTCCTCTGGGGCACATTATCTCGAATCCTTATAAGAATACTTTCCCCCAGGTGGGCATGTCCCCATTTTACAGAGGAGGCTCAGGGAGGTGCCAGGGCAGTGTGGCCCTTAGCCTGGCTCCAGTGGGCAGGGAGGGCGGGAGAGAGGGAGCTGAGGGTCACCAATCACATACCCCAGAGATCCTCACAGCCCGCTTCCCCCACTCGAGAGAAAAAAAGCGGCAAACAAATTAGGCTACGCGAGCCCAGAGCCTGGGGAATACAGGGTGAGCCAGGAGTCAGCTGTGAATAATGCCTCCGTTCAGCGGCAGACGACTGCAGCCTCGCGAAGGCCGCTGCTTCCCCTTCCGCCTGCAGCCAAGGTGCTGGGGTTAAACGGAGAGGTGCCTTCCCAGGGGCCAGAGGGGCCGGTCCCCAGGCTTTGGGCTGGCAGAGTGAGCCCTGCAGCCCTCAGATCCCCAGGAGAGCGGTGCGGAGGCCTTTTTATAAGGCAAAGCGCTGGCCTTCCTTCCAAGGGGATCCATTTCCCGGACAGGCCCTTACCCCCGGCTGGGGGCAGGGTGTCTGCAGCCCTGAATGAGTGGGGGACTCTGCCAGCTGGAGGACCCGCGGGCCGAGGGGTCCTGCTGGTGACTGGCACCCTGCAGTAGGGCCTATGGGAGGCCCTGCACGCTGGGAAAGGCAGCAGCGGCAGAAAGGGCTGGGGCCGACTGCTCTTCCCTGCACCGCACCCGGCTCTGCCGCTGCCGGTGCTCGGAGGGGAGGTGAGCCTCCCAGGAAGGCCTTTCCCGGTGTAAACACTTCCCAGGAAAGGAATGTGCTGGAAGAGTGGGGCTGGGCCCCTGGAGCTTCACGCAGCCAGCTGGGGTAAATTTAAAAAAAAAAAATCACCCAGGGACTCAGACGGCTTTTGTGAAACTCAATCAGAACCTCGCTGCCCCCCTCCTGCCGAGGCTGGCGCATCCTACCTGGGCAAGCGAGCCCCGGGACCCTCGCAGGCTCAGCGGGGCCCTGTGACTGCGGCGGGGAGGCGGGGAGGCGGGGAGGCGAGGGCGCCCGGGCAGGCCCTGCTGGCTGAAGGGCGCCCAGCCCGGAGGCCGAGGTGGGCGCGCAGCGGGCGGCAGCCCCGCGCCTTTCTGCGCCCGCCGGCTCCCGAGGGCACCACGGATCTCGGGTCCCCAGACCTGGGAGCTGTCTTACAAGCGATTAGACTCCATTTTGTGACAGATTTTTGGACTCTCCCGCCAACCCTCCCCCCTCCCGGGGCCTCCTCCAGGAATTCGCCACCTCCTCAGGATAGAAACCCTTTCCAGGCGTGCGACAGAAGGCAAGAAAAGAGTTACATAATTCTGTTCGGCTAAGCCGCCAAGGAAAAAAATGGGGGCCACTATGCTGTCACTTTCTCATGTGTTCTCGGGTGGAGGAAGGAGAGGGGGTTCCTGATTTTGGGTTGGGAGGCGCATCTCCTCCCGGTTTCTAGCTGGACCTGCTGTCCGCAGAGCTCGGGCTGCCCAGCGGCCAGAGCCTCAGGCACAGGAGAACAATCCCAGGCTTTTGTTTTTTTCCTTAAATAAGCAGGACCTCTCCCCCAAAAAACACACAGGAGAAAAAGGAGACTTTCGAGTTATGCATGAAAATGCCAAATGCCGCGGGGCCCCGCTCTTTCTGCCCGTGCAGGGCGTGCCGGTGGATTTTTTTTATCAAATGCTATTAAATTCGCCCGAGTGTCGATTAATTACCCCCGTGGTGCGTAAAATAATGCTGCTCTTCTGGGTGTCCAGGAGCTTTGAAGACAAGTCGAGTGGAGGAAAAGAGCTTAGGCAAAACAGCCCCTTCTTTCTAAGCACCGAACCCCGCTGCTCCCCGCCGGGAGGACACGTTTCCCTAAAGTTGCACTGGTGGGGGGTTGCTCATTTCCCAACGCTGCTGACGCACAGACCAGGCAAACCCGAGAAGGCACGTTTGTGTGCCCACTTGCCCGGATTCTCGTCTGAAAGCATTTACGCACAGATGCAATAAATATGCCTCTGCGATCCTCAAAGAAAAAAAAATAAATAAATCGTGAAATATATTTTTATTGTGAAAAGAACATTGCTTCCCAGTGAGCCCCTGCTTGCCTGGCGGCGCTGGCTCTCTCCTGAGAGATGCTGAAGCGACGCCCCGCGCCCGGGAATCCGTCCCCAGGAGCGTCTTGCTAACAAGCCTTCCTCAGACCCCCTTAAACAGCCCACCTGGAGCAGATACCTAATCGGCGTTGCTGGAAGAAAGAGGGGGCGAGAGAGGAGGGGGGCACCTTGAGGGGATGGACGGTGCCCACCTGGAGGCTGCTGCCCTGCTGAACCCAGACTGAGATTCGCCCCATTCCAAAATTCACTTGCAAACTCACCCGAAGGCACTGGAGAAGAAAGCTCTTGGGCGCCCTTTTCCTTTTTAAAACAAATACACTTTTGACAAAGCCGTCGCAAACGTTCAATTGTTTTGTAAAACGAGGGGGTTGGACACTCCGCTTGAAGGGGGAACACCCAGGTCAGATTTTGTGACTTTACAGTCCTGTGCTCTGAAGAACCAGGGGTACCCTCTCCTCGTTTTAAAAAGAAGCCCCATAAACGATTGGGGGGGAGGAGGGTAAGAGTGGGGGTAGAATGAACAGATTTGCACGAGAGGTTGGAAAGGTTTTACGCATTTTCCAATATATAAAAAAATTTTCCAAAACCTGCCCGAATGACTCGGAGACCCACTTGCAGCTTCCTGAGCCTCCTGCCCCCAGGTGTGGAGTGGTCCAGGCCAGGGGCTGAGCTGAGTGGGAAGTGGCACTGCCCCGGTCTAGCTCGGGTTGGGCAGGCAGAGCAAGTGAGGGCTGCGGGCAGGCAGGCCGTGGGTGGGCTGGAGACCGGCGAGCCCTGCGAGGGGCTGCTCCCCGGCCGGCCCAAAGCCGCCAACCACATTTACCCCAAACCACCTTCCCTGTTTTATTTGTGCTGCCCTATGCCTGCCTGTGGCTGAGCTGACTGGTGGCCTCACCTTCTGCTGGAGCTAGAATCCCATCAGCTCAGGGCACGGCGCAAAAGGGGATCCCCGGCATTGTGCCTCATCGGGGGTGCTCCAGACAGTGGGAGGCCTTGGCTGGGCTCTGGGGCCAGTGGAAGAGCTGGCTCTCCGAATCTGGCTCCAGCTCCTGCCCAAGAGCCCCCAGCCGACAAGAAGAACAAGGCACACAAACCAGCTCTTGCTAGGCCCCCAGGCCAGGGAAGCAGGCCAGAGTAGGCCCTAGGATGGGGCTCACCCAGAGCCTTTCAGAGTAGAATCCCATGCCCTCTGGAGGGCTTTGACTCCAGCCAAGTAGTTGGAGGGGCAGGCCAGCCACTCGGGGTTTCATCAGGGCCTGGGTTTAGAGACAGTCTCTGGGCAGAGCGGGTAGGCTTTTCCCAGAGCACACGCAGACCCTCTGAGCCCCACACTGCCCGAGCAGCCTACTCACCCTGCAACCCCATCTGAAGGAGTTTTCCAGGCCTCACTAGAAAGTTGTCGCAGGCACCCACTTGCCTCTGCAATGCTGCCCTGGGGATCCCCACACCCCTCTTTTGGCTGTTGCGCCTCTCTGCCTCCCTTTCAATCATACTGCCAGGCACAAAACCCAAATGGAAGGGGGGGGGGGGCGAAGCCACATCTCTTATCTGTCCCAAGCCCCTTGCCAAACACATCCAGAGTCTCAGCTAAAAAACAAAAGTCAGCAGGTAGAGCTCAACCCACAGCCTCTGGCCTCAACCCCTGGAGTTACACCAGGGCAGAGCAGGCTGATTTGGGCAGTTCCCCATCCCCATGGGGAGCCCCAGATTGTGGTTTGCCACCTCTTGAGGTCCTCCTCCTAGACACCTTCTCCAACCAACAAAAATTATAAGTGCAAAATGCCCCCATGGAACGGTTCTGGGGACGATGGACATCCTTTTCTCTCCATCAGGGACTAAAAAACGCAGCAGGGATCATGGCAGGAAGCGGGTATGGGGGGCTGCTCAGGCAGCTCAGCACCCCTGCATCCCACCTCCTTGCTCCAGGAATCCCAAACCTCCACACACCCTGCCTTTGTGCTGGAGAAGCACACCACTAGGGCCTCCCTCCCTAAAGCACTGCTTTCGTTTAGAAATCAGTTCTTGGTCCCCAATTCAGGCCTCCCAGGACCGTGGCATCTATCCCCCGGTCGGCTCAGGGCCTTGTTCTGCACCCCAACTCAGCGGCCCAGCGCTGGTTTTCCGGACAAAGGGCGGCAACTAGGAGCTGAGGCTCCCGGCCACCCCACCAGTGTTGGCCCGGCTGGGATGGCTCGCCCCTGCGGGAGACACGCAGACCGCGGAGCCCTCGGAGTTGATGGGCCCAGCGGCGCACAGAGCCCAGCGGCGGCCGGGGGGACGCGGGCCCGGCCTGGCAGTGGGGGCGGCCGGGCTCGGGTGCCGGGCGGCGGGGAAGGAGGAGGGCGAGAGGCGCTTACTGTTGGTAGTCTTGTTTGCAGTACAGTTTCCGATCCCGGAAGTAGCAGCTGGTGGTGAGGGCTTGCTGACACGCCGCGCACTGCAAACACTCCTCGTGCCAGGACGACTCGTTGACTCGCATCAGGAAGCGGTCGGAGATGGGCCGCTGGCAGCCCTCGCAGACGGCGGGATGCGGGCAGTCGGAGCCTGCAGCGCACAGGGCGAGAGCCGGGCCGTCAGCGCCGACCAGCCCGACCCCAGCGTCCCGGCCGCTGGGTACCCGCAGCCCCGGCGCCAAGGGCGAGGGCAGCCCGGGAGCGCCGCCCGCCGCCAGCGCTCCCCGGGCCGCCGCGCAAGGGCCCGGCGGCAGCCTCAGCTACTCGTCCTGGTCCGCAGACTCGGGCGCGGAGTGTCCGCAGGCCTCGAGGCTTGGCTGGGCGCTGCGCTCTCCCCTTCTCCGGAGATCCAGCGCTTGGTATTAACACGTATGAGAACGAGCGCGGCGCGGGGTAGCCGGGTGGGACCCACACAGGCGAGGTGAGGCTGGGGGCTCGCTGGCTTATGCGCCCCACAGTGGCATTCGTGGTCTTCTGTCCCCAATCTTCCCCAAATCTGTGATTTGGGGGACTCGGGGGACACTGTTCTTTTAGAAGCTCCCCTCCCCAAGTGACCTGGCACTACTTTCCAGCTTGCCAAGGTGACTGCTTGTGTCCTCCATCACCCCTGCCGCCCGCCTCCTACCTCCCGTCCAGAGTGGCATCTCTAGGTTCGAGGCCCGATGAAGATGGGGGTGGGGTGGGTGGGGGCTGGAGCTGCCTGTCCTCCCTCCTCCTAGGTGAAGTCCCTGCATACCTGTCCCCGCAGGACGCCTGTCTAGCTTGCGGCCCCTCTAGTATCACTCCGGAGTGTTCTGTGTTGCCCCACACTCCCACGTCCTGCAAACCATTTCCTTTAGCAGTTGGCCTAGACGCCTGCTTCCACCTCGGGACGAGGCCCCTGTCTCCTGCCGTGACCACCGGGGCGTCCCGACCCCGCACTCACCCAGCAGCACCCCCAGAGTGGCCGGCCCGGGGCGCAGGGCGTGCTCCTCCATCTTGATGCCGTCCAACATCTTGGCGCAGTCCGTCTGCCCGCGGGGGAAGCACCTTTCCAGCGACTCGGGACCTGTTGCTATATCCATGGGACGCAGGGCGCGCTGCGGGCCCCGCCGGCCAGGGTGCTCGCCCGCCCGCCCGCCCGCCCGCTCGCCGCCGCCGCCGCGTCCCCGGAGCCGGGGAGGCGCGGCTCCCGCGGGGTCGGGGCTGCGGCTGGGGCCGCCGGTTGCCCCCGGCGAGCGTGCAGCGGCGACGCGCTGGCCCCGGGCCCCGGCGTCGTGCTGGCGGGCCGGGGCGGCTGCAGTCCGCGCCGCGCTCTCCCGGGCACTCGCAGCCACGCGCGCCGGCTCTTCTGTCACCTGCTTGTCAGCCCCGGAGCTGGGCTGCGGCCGCGGCTGCAGACGGAGCCGCGGGGAGGAGACGGCGGCGGCGGCGGCGGTGGCGGCGGCGGGCGGGGGAGGGGGCGGGGGTGTAGGGGCGGCCCCGCGGGCGGGGGGGAGGGGCGCGCGGGCTGCGCAGCGGGGTCCCGGGCGGGGCGCAGCGGGCCGCGGGGCTCCCGGCGCGCTCCCCGCACTACTCCAGTGCCATGGTGCGCCCGAGGAGCCGCTCGGTTTAGAGCTGGGGCTGGCGGCGGAGGGATACTCCGGCCGGGAGCCGCCTCACCCCTCCTCAAACTTCCTGACATTTGAACTCATTGGCGCGCCTCGTATCCCTGCGCCGGGATGAGCCGGCGACTCCACGTCAAATAGTGCCGCCGCCGCTCCCCCGCCCCCTGCGGGAGGGCTCCCCGCGCCCCCAGCTTGCGCCCCGCGTGGCGCCCGGCCCCGAGCGCGGGCTCTGGGGCCCTGGCCCGGCCAAACGCCCCGTTGGCCCCTCTCAGAAGTTTGGCTTGTCCTCGAAACAAATCCTTCTGCCCCACCCCCTTGAAAAATTGATTTGGGAGTTGGGGAATGAAGGCTTTCTTTTTTCTTCCTTGCCTTCTTCGTTATTAATATTTTGTAAAGCTCCAGCGCTGAGAGGAGTGGCCCCGAACGAGGCCAGACTGCGCGGACGGCGGGGAGCGCTGCAGCTCCAGGGGACGGCGCCGTCCGGGGACCCCGACTGCCGGCCGAGGTAGGTCGCACCGGGCTGAGTTCGCGTCCCCGGGCGGCGGCGCCTTCGCGGGGCCGGTTTGATCCGCAGAGAGGGCTGGCTGCCGGGCTTGAGGGAGGGGACCGGCGGGAGGGAAGGGGACCCTGGCCCCGGGTGGGCCCCCGGATGTGGGATGAGGGTCCGGGGAGCCTTCCGACGTGGCAGAGAGCGGGTGGAGGGGTGAGCGAAGATCGCGGAGGGGCCCCAGGATCAAGAATGGGGGGCACTGGACAGGCGAGGAAGGCGAGGCCGGGGTCCAGGCGACGGAAAGTTTAGAGGACGATTAGGTCTGGGGAACGGGGTCCCCAGCTAGGGTTTGGGCGGGGGCGATGGATGAGAACCCGGCCTCGCAGGATTTGGAGTGAGGCGCACGGGTGGGGCTGGTGGCCCCAGGTCGGGGACTGGCAGTCCGGCACGGTGTGTATGTCGCCGCTGGGAGGAAACCCGACTGGCGCTGGGCTAGGCGACCTTTGGCGGGGAGGCACCGGCGGGACCGTAGGCCGCGCCCGGCAGGGACGGCGCGTGGCGGGGCTGGGTGAAGTGCCCACAGCACCCGGGAGCGAAAGGCTCCGAGACCCCGCGGCCAACTCCGCCCGGCGCCCGCGAGGCCTGGCACCGCAGGACCTGGCACCGCGCTAGGTGCGCAGAGCGCCGCGCCGGGACCCGCTGCGTCTTCGGCTCCCGGGTCCCCACGGAGGCGCGGCTCGCGCGGGAGCCGGGGTTGGGGCGATGCGGCCCCGGGGCCGGCGCGGGCTGACCCCGCGAGCTGGGGCGGGCGGGCCCCGGCCCCTCCCGGAGCGGAGCAGCGGCGCGGAGCGGGGTGAAGGCGGAGGGCACGGGGGGCGGGTCCCCTGACCCCGCTAGAGGCGAGAGGGCGGATCGGATTTGGAGCTCAAGGGAGGCTGGGTCAGAAGTGGCCCCCTGTGCCGTGGGGCCCCGCGGAGGGGCCCGGCTTTGTGGAGGATGAGGGCCTCCAGCCCCACCCCAGTACCTGCGTGTGTGTCGGGGGGCGTCTCTGTGTGTCTGTGCGTGTCGATTCTCCCGCCTCGGAGGCTCTGCGTACGTGTGCACCGGGTTTCTGTGCTCCAGCGACTTCGTGGGACTCGAAAGTGTGATTCTGTGAATGTGTATCCGACTCCCTTGCGTGTGTGCGTGTGTGTGTGTGTGCGTGTGTGTGTGTGTGTGTGTATCTTTGGGCCCTTCCGTGCCTCGGTACCGTCCGTGGTTCTGTAGGTCGCTGTGTGCGTCCCTGTGTCTGTGTCACTCTGTGCGGGCACATTTGTCTTTGTGTCATCTCTCAGCCTCTGCATTGTGTCTGGGGTCCTTTTCTGTGTGTGTGTCGTCGTGTCACCGTTGTGTGTGTCTGTGTGTCTCCGAGTTCCTGAGTGATTCTGTGAGCTCCGTGTCCCAGAGTTTTGGTGTGTGTGTGTGTGTGTATGGCTCTCTGTCTCCGTCAATTTCTCCTTTTTGTGTGTGTCGGCGCCCAAGACGGTGGATGAGTGGATGCAGAGTTTTGCTCACACGCCCTTGATCCTCGGCCCTTGAACACCCCAGACCTTGGGCTCGAGAGCTTGGGCCAGGGCCGCCTTCTCCGGGCATTTGGGACGGGGCGGCCGCTGCCGGAAGGAGCGGGCGGCCCGGAGGCGCACAGCCCGGCGCAGGGCTCGCGGACCGATCGGGCATCCTCTGCCCTCTGCTGGTAGCGCCGCGTCCCTGCACCTGCTGTATGTTGCCGAGGCCTCGGGGGTCCGGTTCCAGGCCCAGAACCTTACCTTCTTCGGAGCGCACTTGGGAATCCTTCCTCGTCACAGGCCCTGGTGACCCGCCTCAGACCCCAGCATCGGGGGCGGCGTTCCATCCTCCTCCCCTGTCTCCCCTTCCTCCTACCCTGTGCCCGGCCTCTTCCTCTCCACATTTCCCTCTTTCTGCAGAATGGGGGGCCCCTGTGGCCAGGCCTCTTAGACTTCGCTGACCCTCGGGGCCATGCGTCCAGCGCTGGGTCGGGGGCTGCCAGCTGTGTCCGCAGCCACAATCCCAGGGCACCAGCCGGCTTGGGCTGCCCCGATTGGATGCTGGTGGCTGGTCTGTCCTGGGGCGCACAGATTTTTGGCAGGTCACCCCGTGCCTTTGTCCACATCACAGCCCACACCACCGGAGCAGACACCGGGAGGGCCAAGGGTGGGGGCTCGGAGCCACCGGAGGCTGCCGAGGTGCATAGCGCCACTTGGGTGAGGGCTACTGGTGCACAAACCTGGAGTCCCCGCTCTGCATGCTCCCTGCTCACTGCCCACTCGTCTGAGCCTCTTCCCGGGTCACCCTATAGATGCCGTTCCTGCCCTTTGTCCCTGCTCCGCATCACACATTCCCCCAGCTGAGTCTGTGGTCCCGGATCCTTCGCACGCGGACGGGAGGAGGCCTCGGTCGCTTTCATGCACAATGGCAACTCCTGCGCTTCCAAACCTCTCGCCCTGCCGAAGTGACTGACCGGACGGTAGAACGGGGCCTGGGCCCAAGTCGGACACAGCCCAGCCCGTGGGCAGCGAGCCGGTGCCTTGTTCTGCCCACCAGCAGCCCGGTGATCCCGTGCGGCGGATTGGCCCGCGCGGTCCTGGGCCCTCGATGCGGGCGCTCTGGTGGATCCGGGATTCTCACTGGCTCGGGACTCAGCAGCAGAAAAAGCTTCCTATTTTCTCCACCGAAGGAAACACCTAGTTGGCTGTGCGAATCGCTGGGGAAGAAGCAAAACCGGAGAGGGAAGCTCTAGGTTGGGAGTCTGGGCTTCCCAAATCCTGTGGATGCGCGGTCTTCACTGAGCCCTCCCCATCCCCATTGCTCCTCTCCTCGGGGCCTCGCACTGCCCGCCCCCCTCCCACCGGACCCAGAGCTACAGCCCGGTGCATGCCCTCCCCCCACCCCTTTCCGGAGCTGACTGACCGGAGCCCAGCCGCTGGGCACCCCTCCCAGTTTACAACCCCAGCTGGAGGCAGGATCCTGGGCAGGGCCGGGGCCCAGAGGCATCAAAGAGGAGGAGGGGCTACACGGTGCAGGGTTCTACCCGGCTGGGGAGCCACTTGGAGACATGGGAGTCAGCCAGACTGGACCTGAGCCGCCCCCACCTGGGCGGGTGAGGTGTTGCTATTCCGGGAGGCAGGAGACCTGGGAGCTCTGGAAGTTGAGCTGATGGCACCGACAAAGGTACCCATACTCTCCTCCCCAGACCCAAGGGTGCTTCGCCCAGGACAGGTGGGTCAGAGGCTCAGCCTCCTTCTCAGCCAGCCAAGAGATGGACGTGTGTGATAAATAGCCATCACCTTCCCGCAGCCCAGTCTTGTGTTTTAGGAGAACTCAGGGGACTCTGAGTTGGGTGGAGGTCCAAAGAGAGGAGTGACTGGGGGGAGGCCCAAGCTGCGGGCTCTCTGACTCAGGGCTGGGAGCAGGTTCTCTCCCTCCTGGGGTTTATTAGGCTGATGGGAGAGGTGGGGGTGTGGGTGGGAGGGTGGGATAGGATGTTAGGTGGAGTTTGCTGGTGAGGATAGTGTGTGTGACTGTGTGTCCTGTGACTGCGGCTCTGTGCAGTGTGGCGGACTGCCCAGCCCCAGCCCAGTCCCTCTGCTCCCTGCAACCCAGCCCCACCCTCAGCCAGCGGGTGGGGTCTCTGGCCACAGACCCATGACTTTGCAGCACAAGGTCTGGGTCATTAGTCATGAGATTCCTCCCTGGTGGGTCAGGAGACCAGGCTCCCTTAGCTCCAAAGGGTACTGTCAGCCCAGGACTGGTGCTTAGGGAGGGACAGTGCCCTGGCCAGGTGGCTCGGGGCTGAGGTCTTCCACTGGCCCAGCAGAGGTTAGGAGTGGTCAAGAGCAGGCCACTAGGAGTCATCCAGATCTGGTTCTGGATCTGGCTGTGGGACCTCAGGAAAGTCCTGCTCTCTCTCCTTGCACCTCAGCTTCGTAATCTGTAAAATGGGTATAAGGATAGCACTTACCCTAGAAGGCCGTGCAGAGGACAGAATATAAATGCTCTCCAGAGTGCCTGCCACAGAGTGGGGTATATAAATATTTGGTAAATTATTGGATGAAAGAGAGTCCCCAGGATGTGAGGACATCACTGCGTCTCCTCCAACCAGAGCCCAAGGAGAAACAGACCACACGGAGCTTAGCCGTCTCTCTTTTGGGTAGTCGAGACTCAGATCCTGGCATCTGTGGGCTGGACACAGGCGACCACCCTCCTCCCCCAGGCAGTGCCCAGACTCCCAGCATGGACAGCCACTGGAGCCCAGGGCCAGGGCTACCCAGGCTGGAAGGGTTCAGCTCATTGCATCGAAACCAACTGGTGGGCTCTCAAGGTGCTGTTAATATTTATTTTTTATTTATTTTTATTTTTTTTATACTTTTTTAAAAAATATATTTTATTGATTTTTTACAGAGAGGAAGGGAGAGAGATAGAGAGCTAGAAACATCGATGAGAGAGAAACATCGATCAGCTGCCTCCTGCACATCTCCTACCGGGGGTGTGCCCGCAACCCAGGTACATGCCCTTGACCGGAATCGAACCTAGGACCTTTCAGTCCACAGGCCGACGCTCTATCCACTGAGCCAAACCGGTGTCGGCTATTTTTTCAAAGGCACTTTCCTCAAGAGTCTTTGCATTTCTTCCCAAATGGACGAGCTGGGTTGTTTCAGCAGCCCATCCAACACCCCGGGCTTCCCTGGGGGAGGACTTGAGCCAGAACAAAGAGACGACCGACCGGGGACTGGATTTGGAACCAAAAAAAGCCCCATTAGGACACTAAGAATAACTCACAGAAAGACATTTTATATGAATTGGACACAAATTCACAAAAGCAAGAACGTTCATTGGCCTCCCCCGGGAGGGTCCAGGCTGGGAGGGGCGGGAGGGGGTGGGTGTGATGTGGGCCCAGCGCCCATCCTATTTGATCTTTATCTTCAATCCACTTCAAAACGCTGGGTTCCAGCGGAGCTGGGGGTTCGCCCCCTTCCTGTAATTATTTGGTGTCTAGTAAAGGTTTTATGAGTGTCTGTGCAAATAAATGCATTCGATGTGCGCTTGTTTTAGCTAGTGCCGCTTTCTATAGGAGGCGTGTGCGCCGTGTGTCGGCCCCCAGAAAGGAAAGGGTGAGAGTGAAAATAAAAATAAAACCAAGCTATCGGACCCAACAGAGGGGCAGAGCCGGGCCGGTCCCCTTCGGACCACCACCGCTCTGACGGTGCGTGTTGGGTTTGCAGCCATGAGGTTTGCTGCATGGAATTGTGGGCTGGGAGGCGGGCTCAGTGAATTCCAGGCTTTTTGGAAACAAAACTCTGCTGCCTTTTTAAAATATATATATTTTTATTGATTTCAGAGAAGAAGGGAGAGAGAGAGAAGGAGAGAGAGAAACATCAATGATGAGAGAGAATCATTGATCAGCTGCCTCCTGCACGCCCCCTACTGGGGATTGAGTCCGCAACCCGGACATGTGCTCTTGACCATCATCAAACCTGGGACCCTTCGGTCCACAGTCTGATGCTCTATCCCCTGAGCCAAACCAGCCAGGGCCGGAACTCTGCTGCCTTTCATTGCTGTCCTCTGGGCATTCTTGGTGAAGTGAAATAAATAATAGATAAGGGTGAGGTTTGGGGGCATCATTTCATCCTGTAAGTCAGTGGTTCTCAACCTTTTGGCCCTTTAAATACAGTTCCTCATGTTGTTGTGACCCAACCATAAAATTATTTTCGTTGCTACTTCATAACTGTCATGTTGCTACTGTGATGAATCATAATGAAAATATCTGATCTGCAGGATGGTCTTAGGCGACCCCTGTGAAAGGGTCATTCGACCGCCAAAGGGGTCGTGACCCACAGGTTGAGAACCGTTGCTAAGTGCAGGGTATGCCTGCTTCTCCTGGATTTGAGCTCAGAAGTAGCTGCCTGGGAGATGGGTGACAGATGTGGCTCCCAGCCCTCTCCCACAGGGCAGCGGGGTGGGCAGGATGGGTGTTCCTTCTGTGTGGTTTGGGAAGCAGGGGTGCTCCGTCAGGGTGAAGAGCCAACCCAGGCCGTTGGGCCGGGAGCGCCTCAGCCCGTCTCAGGTACCCTCCTGTGCCTGGGCCGCTGCCTGCAGGACTGTTTGGCTTGATGCATGCTCACTGTCTCTTCCCCTAGCACTGCAGTCTCGATTTATTTATTCTAAAATTATTTTGGCATTTTTATTGAAGTATAATATATATATAGAGAGAAGTGCTCAAAGTGTAAAGTCACTCTCATGCCCCCAACACCTGGATCAAAAGAGAGCATGTTTGCCCGGCTGGCATGGCTCAGGGGTTGAGTGTGACCTATGAACCAGGAGGTCACGGTTCGATTCCTGGTCAGGGCACGTGCCTGGGTTGCAGGCTTGATCCCCATTGTGGGGCGTGTAGGAGGCAGCTGATCAATGATTCCCTCTCCCTCTCCTTTCCTCTCTGAAATCAGTAATAAAATAGATTTTTTTTAAAAAAGAGAGAGAGCATGTTTCTGGCTCCTGGAGTCTCTAACTGCCCAGCCTTCCTCCAGGAAGCCATGGACCTGGTTTCTGTCACCAGACAGGAGTTTTGCCTGGTTTTGAATTTTATGTCAGTGGAGTCATGCAGTATATACTCCTTACCATACGTTATTTATGAGATTTTGCATGAAAATATGGCTTTTTTTCTCCTGAAAAATTATACGCCTGATATTCTTAGACCCTCATCAAGCAAGGTGTTGATAATCTCTGGCTAAACTGTGCCCTGTCCCACCCCCTAGTTTACCCCCAACCCCCCACCCCAGACCAGACACTTGCCCTCTTCAGTTTGCCAGGGGGCGTTTGTGTTGGTAACTCCTGTGGTAAACCTGCGCCTCTCCCCCGCCCCAGTCCCTCCCCAAGAGGAATCCCTGTAGGTCCTGGGGGAGCACACCCAGAATCTTCTCTCATCCCAGCCCCTCTGTCTGCCTCGAGCATCCTCTGAGGTATAAATCCTGAGACTTTAACAGGTGAAGAAATCAGGAGCTCAGAGAGGTGAAGCCACTTCCCCAGGGTCACACAGCATCGCGTGTCAGATCCTGAGTTCAAACCTAGATCAGCCAGACTCCAAACCCCAGGCCCCTCCCCACATGGCTTCTCCAGGCAGCCAGGCCAAGGCATGAACAACCCCCCCGCCCTCCCCACCGCCTTCCAGCAGGGAGGAAGCTGGACTTCTTCCAAAGGAAAGGCTGGGAAACAAAACCCCAAACAGAAAACAGGGCAGGGATGGTTCCCAGGCCCCAAGGCCCAGCCTAGGGTGATGCAAGTCTGGTCTGGGACGCGCTGGTCTGGGCTGGTGCGACCTCCCGGATGCACCGGGGGAGGGTGGCATATGCCATTCACTGAGTCTCCACCACATATGTGCAGGAGCTCCTCTGGGCTACTCCTGGATGCTCCCAATGCGCCTTTGAAGGAGGCATTATTACTGAGCTCCACTTTACAGATGAGAAAGCTGAGGTTCAGATGGGTCCAATGTATTGCCTTAGACCACCAGTGTGTGAGGGGCCATGCTGGGTTTTGAGCACATTCCGTGTGACCTCAGTGCCTTTGCCCTGTGCCACAGTGGCCCCTTTCTTCCCTTGGTTTGCCCTTTTGTCTGGGCCACCTGCACCCTCCTGCGGTGACAGGGGTGCAGCCAGGGGCTTCCTCTTGGTGCTGAAAGCTTCTGGCGTCTGGCTTGTGGCTTCGCTTCAGAAGCCCCATGGCGGTTCTCGGGGTCTCGGTTCCTTCATCTGGAATATGGGGATGATATCGCTACTTCCCATTACCACGTGGGGGTTCAACTAGGCTGTGGGCTTTTGAAGCTAAAATTGGTAGTGGCTGGTTAGAGGGGGCACGAGGGTCTCTGGGTATGCAAAGGTCCTGAGGCAGGAAAGAACTTGATCCCTTGGAAGCATGGATGGCTGGGTCAGAGCAAGGGCATGGCCACAGGTGTGGGAAGGAGTCTGACCACAGGACATGTGGGACTAGACAAGGGGTGTGGACTTGAACCTGAGGGCAGTGGGGGGCCACGGGAGCATTTAAACAGTGTAGTGCCACAGTCAAGTTTGTTTTTTAGGAAGATCTCTCTGGCTGTGGCTACGGGTGAGACCAGAGGCAGGAGGCCAAGTGACGAGGCCATTGAGTTTCAATATCCCTTTTGTATGGAATGGGGTTGGGCGGTCCTGGGAGCAGACCTTATCCTCTAATTTCCCAGAGAGGTTGTGTTTCCAGATTCAGGGTTTCATGTTACACAGAGTTATTCTTTCTGGAATGTGTCCCCCGAGCAACCCCACTGGACCCTCCTTGGGAGGAGGGGCTCCTCTGAATGTGAGATGCACATTTATGCCCCAAAGCGGAGCCTCCCAGCCCTGGGGCTCGGCAGGGTCTGTCCAGCCACCCGCAGATGGAGCCGCACTCAAGAGGCGGGGCAGGCTGCAAACATCAATAACAGCAATAACAGTAATCATGCTAATAGTTAACCTTTATTGACGACGTACTCTACCAGGCCCTTTGTAAAGCCTCCAACATCTGTGATCTCCGGGAATCCCCAAACCCGCCTGTGAAGTCGCTGCTGCCTGGGCTCCTGTGGCGCAGATGCAGAAAGCGAGGCGGAGCGGGGGAGTGCCGCGCTCGCTCCGAGTTCCTGAGTGTCAGAGCCAGCCCGCAGCCACCGCCTCGCACCATCACCCGGGGGTGCTAGGCGGCCTCCAAGGGGCGGTGAGCTGGTGTGTTGGAGCTCTGTGGGAGCAACTGTTCCGGGTGCACAGAAAAGCCAGAAAATTCCATCCCTGCACCCTGGCTCCCACCTACCCCTCCGCTCAGCCTGCATCCCTGCACCCTGGCTCCCACCTACCCCTCCGCTCAGCCTGCATCCCTGCACCCTGGCTCCCACCTACCCCTCAGCCTCCATCCCTGCACCCTGGCTCCCACCTACCCCTCAGCCTCCATCCCTGCACCCTGGCTCCCACCTACCCCTCAGCCTCCATCCCTGCACCCTGGCTCCCACCTACCCCTCAGCCTGCATCCCTGCACCCTCGCTCCCACCTACACCTCAGCCTGCACCCCTGCACCCTGGCTCCCTCCTACACCTCAGTCTGCATCCCTGCACCCTGGCTCCCACCTACCCCTCAGCCTGCATCCCTGCACCCTCGCTCCCACCTACACCTCAGCCTGCACCCCTGCACCCTGGCTCCCTCCTACACCTCAGCCTCCATCCCTGCACCCTGGCTCCCACCTACCCCTCAGCCTGCATCCCTGCACCCTGGCTCCCACCTACCCCTCAGCCTGCATCCCTGCACCCTGGCTCCCACCTACACCTCAGCCTGCCCAGCAGAGTTATTCTCCCTAGAAGAGCTCAGTAATTCAGACTTTTCCAAACCCAGGAAAAACCTCCACGTCTGGAATTCTCCCAGTGGCCTCTGAGGCCTCTCGGCCTGTGCCCATCCCTGGCCTCGCCTCCACTTCCTTCGCATTTGCTCTCTGTGCGACTCGCCCGCACGCATGCTGGCCCTATTTCAGCTCCTCAAGCAGCGCATACCCTCTCTTGCCTGCAGGCTCTGAACAGGCTGTTTCCTTTCCTGGATGGCTCCCCCCACTCCCTTTTCCTGGCTTTCTCCTCTTCATCCTTTTTGTCTCCGTGTAAATGTCACCACCTCCCAGAAGGCTTTCTTTACCTCCCAGGTCAGCCAGGAGTGTTTCTCCCTCCCAGGAGATGGGATTATCTTTCTTCCCATTCCTCCCTCTTCCTCATGCAGTCTCAGGGCAAAGCCCAGAAAGGAGCAGGAAGAAGTGATGGGGAGAGGACCCTTCAGTGTCTAGGCAATGGAAGGGGTTCTGTAAGTTGGGGAGGGGACAATGCCCTTGGAATATAACATGGCCCACAGCGTGCTGGCTCAGTGCTTGGGGGTACACCTCTCCCAGGTAAACCAGCTGAAGACTCAGGCAAAAGACATGACTTCTCACACTGAGATGAGTCTGATTGCTGTCCTGAGTGACCACCCCTTTCCTCCTCCTCCTCCTACCCGAGCACTGGGGCAGAGAAGATGCACACGAGGACAGGCCTGCTAGGTTCTCGGTGAGGGTGGCATGGTCTGGGGAAACTGAGGCAGCAGGGTCTTGGGGATGGAGGGGAGCTCTGGAGCTTGTGGGTGGGATGGGAGTGGGTGAGGAAAGGAGAGGCTCATCTCCGGAGACTCTTTTCCCCCCAGGAATGTTATTTTATTTTTAAAAATTAAAAAAAAATTGAATTGCAGTTTACATTCAATATTATTTGGTATTAGTTTCAGGTCTGATATATCTCCTCGGGCCAGGGAAACAAAAGACAAAGCAAACAGACAAATGGGGCTAAATCAAACTGAAAAGTTTTTGCACAGCAAAGGGAACCATCAACAAAACGAAAAGACGACCCACCGCATGGGAGAACGTATTTGCCAATGACACATCTGATAAGGGGTTAATATCCAAACTTGATAAAGAACTCAAACCACTCAACACCAAAAAACCCCCCCAAACAATCCAATTTAAAAAATGGGCAGAGGACCTACATAGACACTTCTCTGGGGATTCTTGATGGCACTCACAGAGGCAACTTGTGGGGCAGGGGGACGAGAGATTGTGGCCGGAGCCTGGTCCCTGTCACAGCACCCCGTGCACAGGGCATGGTGGTGACTCTCAGGATTCCGCCCTCAAGGCCTCAAGCACTTGTCGCACCGCCCGCCCCTCCCCATCCACGATCAGACGCCCTGCAGGGGGGACTGATTGTGGGGCGGCTGGAAGGTGACATCCGAGGGGACTCTGCCAAAGGAATGCTGTTTCCAAGGTGCTGGGATTCAGGAACAATTTAAAAAGTCTGTGTCCAGTCATTTCTTTGAGCGGCTCATTACTTTTAAATCAAAGAACATTAAAAAGCACACAAACTCAAGCCTTTTAGACACTAAATGCTCTCTGCACGTAGGAAGCACCCAGCGGGGAGGAGGGCAGACGTTGTAGGAGTCTTAGGGCCCTGAGCTCTGGGTTCTAGGCTGTGCGTGAGAACCCGAAACAGTCCAGGACTGCTGGACAGGGCTGGGGTGTCCGAGGGAAGCGGGGGTTGGCGGGGGGCAGGGGGGGAGACACTGGTGATGGGAGATGATTCCAAATGCTGCCTGAACATGTGAGAAGGGATGGAGAGCAAGCACCCTAGCCTTTTTCCAAAGAGAAGATCCCCCACATGTTTTTGACCAATTTGAGTACATAATCTAAAGATGATGCAACTGTCAAATGCCTACTTAAAATATTAAGCTTATGGCCCTGACCGGTTTGGCTCAGTGGATAGAGCATCGGCCTGCGGACTCAAGGGTCCCAGGTTCGAGTCTGGTCAAGGGCATGCACCTTGGCTGCGGGCAAATCCCCAGTGGGGGGTGTGCAGGAGCCAGCGGATCGATGTTTCTAACTCTCTATCCCTCTCCCTCTCTGTAAAAAATCAATAAAAAAATATATATACATATACTTTAAAAATATTAAACTTATGATTTGGTTATTACCTGCAAAATTACAACCATCATTTGATTATAATTTTGGATTTTTGTAACCTGAAAAATGGGTGGAAAAGAGATAATAGGTATAAATATTGATTTTTCTTGCAGTTTCTGAGGCATGTAATTTCCAGCTCACCACTTGCATTTCTTCCTTTTTAATTGTGATAAAATAACATCACATAAAATTGACCATTTCAACCATTTTAAGTGTACGATTCAGTGGCATTGGGCACATTCCCATTGTGCCGCCATCACCACCGTCTATCTCCAGAACTCTTTCCTTCATGAAAAACTGAAACTCTATCTCCATTCACAATAACTCCCATTCTCCCATCCCCCTGGCCCTGGGAGCCATCATTCTACTTTCTGGTTCCACGAATTTGACGACTCTGTGTACCTCAGAGAGGTGGAAACATGTATATTTGTCCATTTGTGACTAGCTTATTTCACTTAACGTGACATCCTCAAGATTCATCTATGTTATAGCATGTATCAGAAATTTCATTTTTAAGACTGAATAATATTTCATTAAATGCATATATTGATGGATGACGAGTTGCTTCCAATCCTTGGCTTTTGTGAATAATGCTGCTATGAACATGAGTATACAAATATCTCATCAGATTTCTGCCTTCGATTCTTTTGGGTATATATTCAGTCGTGGAATTGCTGAATCGTATGGTAATTCTATTTTAATTTTTTGAAGAACCGCCAGGTCGTACCATTTTACATTCCCACCAACAGTGCACAAGGGTCCCCATTTCTCTACTTCCTCTATTTTTTGTTTTGTTAGTAATATCCAGATGGGTGTGAGGTAGTAATTCACCGTGGTTTTGATTTGAACTTCCTTAATGAATAGTGATGGTGAGCGTCTTTTTACATGGCCTTTGGTCATCTGTATGTCTTCTTTGAAGACATGTTCAAGTCTTTTGTGCACACACACACACACACACATTTATCCAGATAAATGATTTGTGAATATTTCCTCCCTGACAGTGGGCTGCCTTTCCATTCTGAGGGTTGTGTCCTTTGATGCACAGAAGGTTTTTGCTTTAGAAGTCCAGTTCGTCTGTTTTTGCTTTGGTTGCCTGTGCTTCGCCTGCATTTTTGAATCCGTGTCCTTTGTCATGACTAAGCCAGTTTTCAAGATGGCTAATCTCGTTTCCAGAGCACCTATCTCCACCTCCCTCTACGGGGTTTGACACAGGGTCCTGTGTGTGGGGTGCTGTCGTTACCCCATGCCACACCCCCTACTCGCCGAACATTACACCACGAGGTTACACTTGCTCTTGTGTAAACCCATAACCCACACACCTGCTGTACAACGCGCACTGTAAAGTCCTATTTGCAGCCACATGCAAGCCCTGCTGTGCGAGGCCACACTCCCAGGAGAAATTCTAAAACTACACAAGATGACTTTATCTGTTTTAGCCCACTTGTCAGTCAGGTTGCTGGGATCAACATTTAAAACGAGCACCAAGTGAGATCATTTCTCACGGATGTGTCTTCCCCAAATGCCACTCTGCTGGTCAAAATGAAATACTTAGAAAGCAGCCCATAACACTGCATGCTCTGCAAGGAGGCAAATGCAAGGAACCAGTTTTCTGGAGAAAGCCCTGCTTTATATTCTGGCTACGTATTCCTATATAATAAAAGCCTAATATGCAAATTGTCCCCTCAACTGGGAGTTCGACCAGGGAGTGGGGCCGGCCAGCCAACCACAGGAAGGGAGACCCTGGCCTTGGCCAGCTGGCAGCTGCTAGGGACCCTACCCATGCACGGATTTCGTGCACTGGGCCTCTAGTAGTTAATAACAATCATAGCAGCAGAAATAACCGCTGTGGTTGGGTACCACTGGCTCTAGCTCAGCACTTCACACCGTCTCACACTGAGTCCACACCACAGCTGTATGAGCTGCTCATCTCATGTTGTTCCCCTTCTACAGATGAGGAAACCGAGGCTCAGGCAGGTGAAGGCATGTGCTGGGAGAGCTGGGATGTGAATCTTTGTCCTTCAGAACTCAGGCTCCTAATCGCTACATGATTCTGCTTTTATCCACCTGGTTTATGCCGGGGTGGGGTGGGGTGGGTTTAGAAAGCTCCTACTTCCCTCTGCGAAGTGGCTGTTGCTCCACTTATTTCTGCATTCATTGGTTGATTCTTGAATGTGCCCTGACTGGGGATTAAACCCACAATCTTGGTGTTTTGGGACAATGCTCTAACCAACTGAGCTGCCCGGCCAGGGCCATACATGTCTCTTAAATCTTTTAAAGTCTATACTCCTCTTCCCCTGCCCCCCCCCCCCCCCGACCCCCCTTCCGGCCATCTCCCTGCTTCTGTCTCTCTCTCACCCTCCCTCCCCACCTCTCCATCCTTGCCATTTGTTGAAGGAACCTGGTTGCTTGTCCTGTAGAGGAAGTTCCCCCGAGTCTGGGTTGTGCTGCTTGTACCCCTGTGAGGCCCTTTAACGCGGTCCTCTGTATTTCGTGTGATCAGATCTAGAGGCTCGATCCGATTCAGGCTGTCCTCTGCTCATTTTTTCTACAAACCTAAAACTGCTCACAAAAGAACGTATATTACTCTGTTACAAACACATCATGAGTTCATATGGGCACTTCTGGTCTAAATTCAGGATCACAGCCTCAGCCACCGACCCCTGTGTCCCCTTTCTCCCCAGCTCCCAGGGAAGACGCCCTCCTTCGCCGAGTCCCACTTCCACGTGGCGCTCCCAGGCGAGAGTCCCAGTACCATCCGTGGGATCATTGCTTTTGTTCTTTCGCAGTTTATTTCTGCTTCGCCTTCAGGGAGCATCTTGCTGGGGACAGACCGTCACTTGGACTGATTTCCTCTCCATGTGGCCACCACCACTTGCCCGAAGTCAGCTTGCTGTTGGCTTTGCTCTTTCGACGTCTGGCATTTCTTGTTGAAACAGTTGACATTGTTCTAGGATGACGTGAAACGCTGGCCTGGTTTCCAAGTCGGCCTACTTCTGTCTCTGCCCCTCTACCCTGCTCCCTTCCTCTCTCCCTTTTGGTGACTTTTGCTGCTTCCACTTTTTGGTTTGTCTTTTCATTTTAAAATTTAAGCCCGGCCGGCTTTGCTCAGGGCTTGAGGGTCGACCTGTGAGCCAGGAGGTTGACGCTCGATTCCTGGTCAAGGCATATGCCCGGGTTGCGGGCTCGAATCATTCTCTCTCATCATTGATGTTTCTCTCTCTCCCACTCCCTTCCTCTCTGAAGTAAAAGATATATTTAAAAAACTCAATGCCTCCTCTTTTCCTAGCTACGTGGGAATGTACTCTACACACTCTTGTCCAAAACTTAAACCCAGTTTATTCCTTGTCAAGCTCCAGTCTACCCAATTTGAGATTCATTATTTCTATTCTTTGTTGAAGGTCTACGACCACTTCCACGCATTGTGTAAACGACTTTCAAGCAACCCCGCGAGCTGGGTCTTTCTCCCCGTTTTGCAGACGTGGAAACTGGAAGTCAGGAGCTGGACCTGGACTCGGGCCTCCCTGATGTCACTCATTTGTAAGTGTTTCCGGAGCACCTGTTTCCGGCCCCATCGCAGGGACTGGGGAACAGGGGTGAAGCAGACACGGCCCCATCCTTACAGGGCTCACATGGCGGGGGGGCGGGGGGGGTCGTTCCTGTCTGAGCAGACGAGTATGATCCACCCGCTGCAGAGGGAGGCCCTCACGGATCTGCACCGGGTCCCCTCTGAGCAAGAGCCCTGCCCAGCACAGGGAGCGGGTGTGTGTTGAATGAATGAATAAATAAATGAAGAAAGAAGGTTAAGAGAAAAACAAAGCTGAGGTTGTTATGGAAGTCTTATGTTTTTTATACATGAAAACCTTTGTATTAACTTGTAAATTATGTATTAACTTGTAAATTCATTTTAAAATTTAAGCCCGGCCGGCGTTGCTCAGGGGTTGAGGGTCGACCTGTGAGCCAGGAGGTTGACGTTCAATTCCTGGTCTGCAAAGAATAGAAATAATGAGTCTCAAATCGGGTCGACTGGAGCTTGACGAGGAATAAACCGGGTTTAAGTTTTGGACAAGAGTGTGTAGAGTACATTCCCACGTAGCTAGGAAAAGAGGGGGCATTGAGTTTTTTAAATATATCTTTTACTTCAGAGAGGAAGGGAGTGGGAGAGAGAGAAACATCAATGATGAGAGAGAATGATCCGAGCCCGCAACCCGGGCATATGCCTTGACCAGGAATCGAGCGTCAACCTCCTGGCTCACAGGTCGACCCTCAACCCCTGAGCAACGCTGGCCGGGCTTAAATTTTAAAATGAATTAACTTGTAAAATGTATTAACTTGTAAATTATGGATATACTATACTTTATTATAGAAAATTTGGAAAGTATAGAAAAGAACAAGAGAAAAATGAAAATAATCCAAAATACTAGCCCCCAGAACCTTTTGTTTATTCCTTTGTGTTTTTTTTTTTAAATGTATGGACATATATATTTTTAAGAAACAACACTTGAATCATGATATATATATATAGTTTGCATTAAAAATCACTAACACGGTGTCATGAATATTCTTCTTATTGAATATCCTTTAAACCTGTGTCTACTTAGAGGCTGGATTCATTTTCACCAGTGATGACATCCATGTAAAATAAGTATAAACTCCAGAGGAAGATGGAAATCGCCACAGGAAGAATATTGAGCCAGTTTCTAGGCTGTGCCTCCGCCCCAATTGCGTCCGTCCCCAGCAAATGCCTGCCCGGGGCAATGCCAGGGGGACGCAGCCCGCAGCGTCAGCTTTCCCTGCCTCCTCGAATACTCAGTTACAGTGTGAGCACCTTCGCTTCCTACGGGTCTGATCTCTGTCGGGACCACTCCAATCCTCTCGGGCATCAGCGGGTGCGACTAAGGGCTGCCTCTGGAGTCAGACGCAACCCACATCCCGCTCCACCTGAGATGCCGTGTGACCTTGGCAAGGAGCGCCACCTCTCTGTGCTTCGGTCTCCTCACCTGTAGCACAGGGCAGCACCTGTCCCCACCTCCACAGGCGGTCACGAGGAATCCATAGCACCATACCCGGCACACGCTAAGCCGCCAATAAATGCCAGATATTGTTATTATAACCTGTGTGTTTGGAGCGTCTTCTTTTTCTGAGCTGCACTGGCCATTGGCTGGTGTCAGGGCTGCTCTCAGCAGCTTGTGTTGATGGAAAGATACCAAACAACAGGATGGTCACCCTCTTGGAAGGATGCGTTGGGCACAAGGGTCACAGGTGTGCCCTGACCCCACCTGCATCTCAGGCAGCCGGGCACCCCAAACCCACTGACGGGAGCTTATGATCGTATTTTGTTTCTAAATGAATCAAAATACTATCCAAGGACACACAGGAGGCAATATTGTCTAATAAATAAGCTTCCGGTCTTCGGAGTTAGAAGATGAGGTTCACATCCCCAACCACTTACTTCAGTGGTTCTCAGCCTTCCTAATGCGTGACCCTTTAATGCAGTTCCTCATGTTGTGGTGACCCCCAACCATAAAATTATTATTATTTTTTTTTCATAAAATTATTTTTGTTGCTACTTCATAACTGTAATTTTGCTACTGTTATGAATCGTCATGTAAATATCTGATATGCAGGATGTATTTTCATTGTCACAAATTGAACATCATTAAAGCATAGTGATTAATCACAAAAACAATATGTAATTACATATGTGTTTTCCGATGGTCTTAGGCGACCCCTGTGAAAGGGTCGTTTGACCCCCAAAGGGGTCGCGACCCACAGGTTGAGAACCGCTGCCTTGCTTACTCTCTGGGTGACTTGGGACAGACGACTTTCCCGCTCTGAGCTCCTGCTGCTTCAGTAAATTGGGGATCATGGTGGTGCTCGCCTGTGGGTGTCCGCCCACACAGCATCCATTACCAGCTTTTGCTTCTGCTTCTCCCAGTCTGAGCTATGATTTCACTCCTTGGCTCCATGACTGTGGCACGTGACCCTGGACAACAGAGACTGATTCACGGGTAGTCACGTGACCCAAGCTCTCCAATGGAGAGTCTTTTAAGGTTTTGCTGGAACCACTTCTTTCCCATAGCCGTGCGGTCCTGAGGGTATGACTGGGCCCTGCCACAAAGCCATCTTGCTCCCAGATGGGATTGGTTGTCTGAGAATGGGCGTCAACAGAAACCCATTGTGGGGGACAACTTTTGAGCCCCGTGCATGAAGCCAATCTTGATTTTCCGTTGACAAGAGCTAATTAATCCTCTCTTCTTGGCTTAAGCCAGCTGGAGTTGGATATTCTGTCACTTTCAATGGAAAAACTCCTGCCTGAGTCTTTAGTCAATAGTACCCGTCTCCCAGAGTCCTTGTATGGATTCGATAAGGAAACGTATAGAAAGCTCTCAACACATTGCTTGGTACAAAGTAAGTGCTTAATACATTGTTTGTATTGTTATAATTTTAACTGTAGAAAAGCAAGAAAATGTAGATAAAACAAACAGAAAATCAGGGGGAAAAGCACACATTATTCCTAACTTCACCTCTTAGGGGTAATCAGGCCAATATTTTGAGCTGTTCTTCTTCCAGACATTTTAGTATATATACAGGGTATCCCAAAAAATGTATACACACTTTCAATAATTATTAATTCCAAAGAGTTCATTCTGAAAAAGAAAAAAGAAAAGAAGAGAAACATCAGTTGAGCTATCAGCTGTTTAGTGTGTTTACATTTTTTGGGGGATGCTCTCTATCTATATACTAAAGGCCCGATGCACAAAATTCATGAAAGGGGCTCGGCCCTCGCAGCCCCAGCTTCGTCCAGAGGTCACCGGGAAGGTGGTTCGGCTGTCCAGTCTAATTAGCATATTATGCTTTTATTATTATAGATATATAAAAGGCTAATATGCTAAGTGTGACGTGTACTGGCCATTTACAGAGAAACGGCACCACAGACCTGGTGCCCACAAAGCAACACTCGGCTTCCCCCAAGTGGGACACAGACCCCACCACCACCCCGGAGTGACAGCCCACCAAATCGCAGCCAACGCTGCCAAGACCCCGTGGTGCAAAATGCGGCCCGCAGTCCAGCTCAATCTGGAAACAGTGGCTGTGGGAGCCGGGTAATGACATCATGTAGCAATGCTGAGCTTCCTCTCCCTAGCGACTAGCTTCCTTAGAGTTTCTTCAGCCCAGGAACACAACTGGCTTTATAGCCAGGTGAAAACATTTTACACTTTAACCAACTGTCTGTGAAGCATTTTCCCATGCTCATCTCGTTTGATCCTCACAGAAGTCCTAGAGTAGGTAGATAGGAGATTCGGTAGAATTCTATTTTCTTTTCATTAGCCAGAAAACAGAGATTTTGGAAAGTTTAGAAACTTGACCCGACTGGAAAAAAAGTAAGAAATGACTTCAGGCTTTCTCACTGCACAGAATATAGTCAAACACTGCTACAGTTAAATATTTCATCCTTTGTTCTCCCTGTGTGGTCTACAATAATAATCTTCTTCATATTGATATTTACTGCTGTGTTGCTGACAATTACCTGAAAGAGAAGTTGGGTGCTTCATTGGGCTGGAAAAAGTTTAGCTAAATCAGAAAGCAGGTCTAATTAAGCAAGTTTATTTAGCCACACTAATAAAAGAGAAACATGCAAACTGACCATCCCTCCACTACGCCCACCAGCCAATCAGAGTGAGTATGCAAATTAACCCAACAAAGATGGCAGTTAGTTTGCAGACGCAGGCGCGGAGCGAAGACTGAAGACAATGTAGAAGGAAACCAAGCACTGCAGAAGGGAGCAAAGCTGCGGAGAAGCAAGCAAGGTGGCGGAGACAGGAGGGAAGCAAGCAGGGCAGTGGAGATGGGAGCTCCGACTGCAGGAAGCCCTATTCTTGCAGGAATAGGACCGAGGAAGCTCTATTCTTGCAGGAATCTTCCTGCAACAGGCCTCTAGTATATATCTATAAAGCTCTCGCTGGCACCAATCGCACATGTGTTCTTCCATCTGTCATTGTCGATCATGAATTTGGTTGACACTTCTATTATAGAGAAAGGGCGAATAGCGACATTAAAATATTTCTTCCAATTAATTTCCTTTCAATGTACACAAATTCATGCACCGGGCCTCTAGTGTATTTATAAAAACCCAAATGAGATTATTCTCTAATACTGCATCATACCTGCTTCCCTCAGAAATCAAACACACTGTAAAGATATATCTGCACAGCACAGCCATTCATCGTGGCTGCATAGCACTCCATGCTTTTGTTGGATATGCAGGTTCTCTCCAAGTTATTTTGTATAAATGATAAATAATGTAATGTTCTCTATTATCTATCAATCAATTGACCTGTACATTTGCGCATTTCATGCTTATCTAATGATCAGTTTTGAAGACTAGAGCTGCAGAATCAAAGAGTTTTACAGATTTAAAAAAACCTACATTGTAATTTTATTGGAAATGTTTAAATTTTGAGTAAAATACATGTCTTTATCCCTTTAGGCTGCTCTAACAGAACACCAGAGACTGAGTGGCTTTTAAACAACAGAAACTTGTCGTTTACAACAGTGGAGGCTGAAAGTCCAAGGTCAGGGTGCTGGAAGTTTCGGCGTCAGTGTTAGGGAGGACTCACTTCCTCGTTCACAGACAGCCCCTTCTCACTGTGTTTTATGGTCTCTTTGTTGTTGTTTTTTGTTTGTTTTTTCTAAATATATTTTATTGATTTTTTACAGAGAAAGAGAGAGGGATAGAGAGTTAGAAATATCGATTAGAGAGAAACATCAATCAGCTGCTTCCTGCACGCCTCCTACTGGGGATGTGCCTGCAACCAAGGTACATGCCCTTGACTGGAATCGAACCTGGGACCTTTCAGTCTGCACGAGGACGCTCTATCCACTGAGCCAAACCGGTTAGTACACGGTCTCTTTGATTAGGGGTGCTAATCCTATTCATGAGGGCTCCACCCTCATGACCTCATCACCTCCCCAAGGCCCCACCGCCTAACATGATCACATTGGGGATTAGGCTTCAATATATACATTTTGGGCAGACACATAGCAACACATTATTAAATATTTAAATGTCTTGCTTAGCTGGCGTGGCTCAGTGGTTGAGTGTCAACCTAAGAACCAGGAGGTCACGGTTTGATTCCCAGTCAGGGCACATGTCTGGATTGTGGGCTCGATCCCCAGTTTTGGGTATGCAGGAGGCAGTCGACCAATGATTCTCTCTCATCATTGATCCTATCTCTCTCTCCCACTCCCTTCCTCTCTGGAATCAATAAAAATACATGAAAAAATATTTAAATGTCTCTTCCAGACAAAAAAAAAAAAAAAAAGCCCGGTTCGGTGGCTCTAAGTTTTGCTGTGCGTCAGATACTTCTACGGCTTGGATGTCGTGAGTTCTCACGATCCCCCAAAGGGAAGGGACCGTGATCACCATTACTCTGATGTCATCAGCCGACCACCACAATAAGCTGGAAATTTTAAAAAATTTACTGTAAGGAATTTTATATCAAATTTAAAAGGAACATACCTATGACATGTATATATACATTTACACAAAAACACAAACTTTCTGTGGATAAAGAGATTTTCAAAGTTGGACAGAACCTTACATGTCACATCGGACCATCCCCTCCTTACGTGGGGTGAGTGGTTCTCTATAAGAGGGTCTGGCTGGCTCTGAGCACCGGCCTCTTCACTGGGAGGCCGAGCCGAGCGCCTCGCAGAGCCCCCCTCTTCTGGGTGTTTCAGGGGGCGCCGGCCGGGAGGGGAGTGTAGCGAGTACCTCCAGGTAAGTCCTGGTTGCCATTTTATTTTGAAGGAAGAAGTAAGTTGCATTTGTATGCAGAGGACATGATTATGTGGAAAACCCAATATAATCTACAGAAAACCTACTCACAGGAATAAAGGAGTTTAATAAAATTGCAAGGTACAAGATCAAAATCCAACTGTATTTCTGAGTTCCAGCAATCATAAACGGCATCTTCTTCAGCTGCGTTATTGAGATGCAGTTCGCATACATCCCGAAGGTCACTGGACACTGCGCTGCGGACAGAGTTCACCACCGAGGCCACTGTCATGCAGAGCTGACCCTCCCGCTGCACTTCCTGTGCTTTGATGACCTTGGAGGGGAAGGTGGGGTCACTCCTCCGGCTTCTGCTTGGCCAGGGGCCCCACAGCAGAGCTGCTTGGGCACGTGAAGAGCTGGAGCTGCGTGAAGTGGGGCTTCCTTCCACAAGACCCCTCGCCCCCCAGGGAGCGATCCCCTTGCCAGGAGAGCCGTGTCCACACTGGCGTGGGGGCTGCCACGCTGCCGCCCAGAGCGGCCACAGCCTGTCCTCTGTGCCGATTCTGGCTCTCTTCTCTCAGAGGCTACAGCTCCTCCCCGAAACCCTGTCCCCATCGCCCCAGCTCGCCGGGCCCCCGAGGCTGTCACATGTGGGAACCTGCTGTGGGTGCCTCGCACACCTGCCCCAGGACACTGCCCGTCCTCAGGGGTGCACAGAGCTGCTGAGCAGACGCTTGTTGCTGAACTTGGACGTGGCTGCCCCTTGGCCCAGCTGGACGGTCCATCTGTGACGCAGAGACAGAGGTTCGAAGGGGACTTGACCTGCCCAATGGCAAGTCAGGATGGACCAGAATTTCTGTGCTGGTTCTGCCGTGTCCTCGAGGCCCATTTCTCAGCGGCTCCCGAAACGCGCAATCTGAGAGGCTCAGATCAGAGAGGCGGGTGGTGGAAGGGGTGTGAGTGAGTGACGCACGGTGCGCTGCAGGGATAACCCGGTGGCTTCCCCCCTCCGTGTCCCTGGAACCTAGTCCTGGCACACCGTGTCCCGGGCCACCTTCCCGCCCGGAATCCTACTGCAATCCAAGCTTCCTGACCCTGGGGCACCTGATTTGGAGGCCCCTCACCTGCCTTGGCCTGGGGGCAGGCGGGTGGTGTTGGGATGGGTCTGGCCTGGAGGGAGGCTGGGTTTGACAGGCAGCTGAGCTCACGAGGCTGCAGGCCTGGCCCTCTCCCCGCCTCCCACCCCAGCTGGCTCCAGAAGGGAAGCAGGGGGTGGGGAGTGGGGGGGCGGGCAACTTCACAGGGAAACTTTTGTTCTTGCCCAGAACAGACACAGGCTGGGGACCCAGCTTCCCCTTGGCTGCCACGGAGACTGGGGCCACTTGAGTTCATGTTTATTTTCATAGCGTGGATTCCATGGAGATCATCATCCCTGACAGGGGCGCCCTGGGGTAGGGCGTGGCCTCCACGGAGCACCCACTATGTGCTGGGCCTAAGGTCGGCGGGAGCCAATGAAATCCAGGGATCAGACAGCAGTGCAACTGCACGAGACTGAGGAGGAGGCAGTCAAGGTTCAGAGAGGGGAAGCTACCGGCCCAAGGTCACACGGCACGTGAGTGGACAGTGGGAAGGGAAGGCCACCTGCTCCCCGGGGCTCCTTCTACTTTGTGGCTGAGTCACGGTCAGAGGAACTGGTCTCCCTGGGTCTCCTGGAGGAAGTGTTGCCAAGGGCTCCCCACGAGCCAGGGCCCCCGGAGCAGGATGGATAAGAGTGTGGGAGTGTTTTCCAAGGGGCTCTACGTCAAGGCCTTGGCCAAGCGGCGTAACTCCCTGAGCCTCACTCTCCTCCTCTGCGTAATGGGGCTAATGCCAATGTCTGCCCCCCCCCCCCCCCGGGCGCTGTGCCGATGGATGAGGAGGGAGAGCTCAGGATTAGCCATGGCTAACATCGTTATTACTGCCGAGGCCGAGAGGGTGTGAGGGGGGCTGACCGCGTCTGGAACCCGCTGCTGGCCTTCCCTGAGGAACACACTGGAGATTTCACAAGGAATCACCCCCCCCCCTCCCCGCACTCCTCCCTGGCTGCCCCCCATATCCTCCTCACGGGGCCACCAGACCACCCACCCCCTGCCAGCCCTGCCCAGCATTCCCCCAAACCCACCCCCACGGTATTTATTTATTTTTCTGTATTTACTTTCCCCACCAGTTTATTTCATTTCTGAAACACACGGCGAAGCCCCAAGCAGACCCCGCTCCCCGGGCCAACCAGCAAGACGGGCATCCGACGCGGCAGGACCCGAGGAAACCGCCGAATCAAAACCAAACATGGAACCAATCAAGTCTTTAACCTGACACTACAAACTTCCCACAGACTTCAGAGACATACCTCGAGAAGTGCACGACCTTTTAGTTTCTCCCCAAGGCTACCTCCTCCTCCAGCAGGCTCTTTCCACAATACAGATTTGACCTTGTCACTTCCCGGCTTCAAAACCCTTCGATCGCTCCTCATTATTTATTATTCTTATTCGCTAACATTTATCCAGGTCCTCCGCGGCCGGGCCCTGCACTGGATGCCTTGCGTGCACTGGTTCCCGGGGGGCAGGTCTCAGGGATGGGGGCGCAGCCATGTGGGGGACGGCAGGGTCACGCAGCTGGGGATGGCGGAGCTGGGATGCAAGCCCAGGTCAGCCTGACTCCGGAGCCCGTGCCTGGCCACCGCGGCCGCACGCTGGGGTCCTCAGCCTGCCCTTGAGCCCAGGGCCTGGCGCTGACGTCCCCCACCCCCGCCCCTCCTGCCACATTGCTCTCCCTGGCTTGACCCCCCCCTCCCCAGCCCACCACCCTGCCCCCCCTCCCCCTGTCTCAGTGTCCTCCCCAGGAACCTCCTTGTCTCCAGCAACCCATCGGCTCCTGTGACTTGAACTGAATCGCCAGCAGCTTTTAAGTTTTCCGTTTGGAAATACAGACCTTCCCTTGACCTTGAGTCTCCCGCTAGGGACCATCTTCTCTCTCTCCTTCCACTTCCTGCCAAGCTTTCAAAAGACGGGTGTGTGGCCCCTGTCCTTGCCCACCTCCTCACCTCCTCCAGCCCTCAGCTCTCCGCTCGCCCTCTGCGCCCCCAGCCCTGAAAAGGCTCCTGGCGAGGCCACCTCTGCCCTTCACGTGGTCTGGTCCATTGTCAGGTGTTTGGTCGCCTGGCATCCTGAACGGTTCTTTTCTCTGCTTCACCACCACCTCAGCCACCAGGACCACAGGGTGATAAGCAAACCCGCACCCACCTCCGCCTTTTCTCCCGACCCACACAGCCCACTGCCTCTGGTGTCTTCGCTGGGACACCTCAGGCCCCCCAGGAACGCCTCATCCAGGAGGACCCCCTCCCAGGCTGCCATCTCACGGACGCACCACGCTCAGCCCCTACAGGTGTGACATCGGCGCAGCCTGTAGGCTTCTCCTGCTTCTCCATCCTCCCTCCTCCTGCTCCACGTCGGGCACCAAGCCCTCCGGTTCTGCGCGTGCACATCCTGGGCGCCCTCTCCCTTCGGCATCCCTCAGGCCACTGCCCTCGCTCAGCTGCCGTATTCTCAGCCCCCTCGCCGGTATTCTCCCTGCGACACCACTGGCCTGTCGCTCCCACGGCCCCCCTGGTCTCAGTGTAAACCCACCTCCGTCAAACCTGTCCCGACGTGGCCCCTGCCAGCGCCTCCGTCCTACTCTCTCGTTGTGGGATCTTGGATCAGTTCACGAACCTCTCTGCCAACCTCCCACACTCCACGGCAATGAACTACATGTCGATGGCCACCACTCAGGCGCCCCTGCCCCCCTGTGCCGGGAGCCGGTCCATCCTTGCTGTTTCAAGGGACCTGGCATATATGGCATACTGTTCTTAATATGTTTGCTCACCTTCTTGGCACTATGTGTTTTAACCAAGGTCACCTCTCTGAGAAAGGTTGTTTCCCCAGGTAGGGATTTTCCCCTGAAGTTAGGGAGGGAATAAAAGCCCTTAACTAAGTGCCAGGCGGGTAATTAATCACTTTAACTACGAACAATCATGCTTAAGCTACATAATCTTTACTCCCTGGAATGGAGATAAGAAACGCCCTAACCTTTGGAATAGAGATTGATAGGATTGGAATCAACTGGTATAAATACAGATGTAACAAGACAACAGGACACAGAACCTAGACACAGAACCTAGAGACAGAAGAACTTCGCTGGAGAGAACATGGCAAAAGATCCTGGACAGAAACTGGAGACAGAACCTAGACACAGAACCTACACAGAACCTAGACACAGAACCTAGACACAGAACCTACACAGAACCTAGACACAGAACCTAGACACAGAACCTACACAGAACCTAGAGACAGAAGAACTTCGCTGGAGAGAACATGGCAAAAGATCCTGGACAGAAACTGGCCACAGAACCTAGAGACAGAACCTAGCAAGAGAACATGGCAAAAGATCCTGGACAGAAACTGGCTACAGAACCTAGACACAGAACCTAGCGAGAGAACCTGGCTGAAGAACCTAGAGACAGAACCTGGCTACAGAACCTGGATAGAACATGGCAAGAGAACCTGATTAGAACCTGGTGACTGAACCTGGCTGGAGAACCTGGACAGAACCTGGCTGGAGAACCTAGCAAGAGAACATGGACACAGAACCTGGCTGGAGATCCTAACCAGAACTTCGCTGGAGATCCTGGCTAGGCTGCTGATCAACTGAATGCTGTCTCCGTGTCATTCCTTCTTCGCCGACTCCGTCCACACCTTTGGGGACCCCTGGACCTGCTGGGGTTGGACCCCAGCACCCCTGCTTTTACAAGAGCGAGTCCTTCCTCTCCCTCCTCCAGGCAAACCACTGCTCATCTCCAAGTCTTCACTCAAACGTCACCCCCTTCCAAGTCCCCCGAAGTCTCAGGTGCCCCTTTTCCTAACCTCCTTCCTACTGGGGCTTTTCCAGGCCCCACGAGAGCAGCTATTCATGATATTAATAGTCTTGTTCCATCTGTTTCTCCCTCCAGAACATGCTCCCCCCCCCCCCCCCCCCGCTTTGATTGGGACTTTCTTGAGGGTTGGACTTGAAGAGGATTTAACCTAGGCCTCTTGGCTCAGCCCAGGGCCTGGCACAGAGAGGGGGCTCCACAAATATTTGTTGGGTTGTTTTCAATTCAGAAAAAAATCCCAAAAAACTGGACTGAAAGTTTGGAGGATCCCTGGGTGGGGCTGGGAGAACCAATAGCCAGGGGCTGGTCAATTGAGGCTTCGAGCCAGAGCCAAACTTGGGAGTCTCTTGGGCAGTGCAAGCTAACATCTCCCAATGCACTTCCAAGGTGCAGAGAGCCCCAGGGACTCTGGGGCCAGCTTCCTGGGGGGGCCGGGGAGTCACCCTTGTTGGGGGCTTTTGGAGCAGGATGGGCCTGGTTTTAAATCTTCCCACTGGGTGACCTGGCTGGGCCCGTAAGAGCAGTCACTTTAAAAAATTTAAAAGAAAAATTGATTTCAGAGAGGAAAAGAGAGGGAGAGAGAGATAGAAACATCAATGATGAGAGAGCATCATTGATCAGCTGTCTCCTGCACACCCCACCCTGGGATTGAGCCCACAACCCAGGTCTGGGAATCGAACCGTGACCTCCTGGTTCACAGGTCAATGCTCAACCACTGAGCCACGCCAGCCGAGCAGTAGTTACTTTTATTTAACACTTGTGCCAGGCACTGTGCTTGGTGCCCTCTCTGCATTATCCCATGCCATCCTCCTGATGTGCCAACAAGGAAACGCAGGCTCAGAGAGGTCAGGCTACCTGCCCAAGGTCACAGAGCCAGGGAGTGACATTGGGACTGGAAATCAGACCGAGCTCTTCATGGCCGGCCTGATCTGTGTGTCCACCCCCGGCCAGGCTGCCCAGACGGCTCCTGGCCCCGGAGAGGCCCAGCCTCCCTCCCAGCTCCCGCCGGCAGCCTGCCCCCCGCCCCTCGCCGCCCCTCTGCCCACCGCTAGATCTGTTTAAACTAGCCGGGCAGGGTGAGGTGGCGAGGCCGCGGAGAAGGTACGGAGATGTTTGTTTTCCTTGGGGGTTTAGATCAACATTGGTCTTGACATTTCGCCTGTTATTATGTGTGGTTCTTTAGAGGGTGAAATAATATTTTCTTTTGCTTGAGAAAAGGACAAAGTTCAGACAGGGCTCTTGGCCCCAAATGGATTTTCCTCCTTCTCTGCTTTCCCTGTGCCACTGCTCCTCACTCCGCGTTCCTCAGAGCCGCCCCTGCGGCCGACATCCTCCCGGCCGGGTATGCACGGCGCCCTGTCCGTGCGCCCGGGGCCGCGCGCCTGCTCCGCGCGTGAATGCTGTCTGGTTGCCTGCGGTGCAGTCTGTGGTCACCCCCGGTGTCCTCGCCGTTACACACGTGCGATGGAGGCTGTGGGCTCCGGGTCCTGCTGATGGGCTCACCTGCCCTTAGGCCCAGGTGGGGAGCTGGTCAGTACGCTCACGGCTCGGGGCTCGGTGGCCACTCTGGACGCCCCTGGGGTGTGCACACAGGTGAACTGGAGTTGCGAGCCCCACGCTAGCGAGCAAACGTGTGCAGGTCCTGCACAGAGGCCCCTGAGCCCGGATCCATCCCCTCGTGTGTCTTAGGCCATCGAGACGACGCGCACCGTGTGCCCACAGCCTGGCTCTCCTTGCTAGCGAACAAGCACCACAAACTGGCTTAAAGTAACAGGCATGTATCTATTCCCTGACAGTTTCCGGAGGCCATCAATCCGAAACCACGGTGTGAGCAGGGATGGCTCCTCCTGAGGCCCCGGGGGAGCCCGCCCCCCTCCTGGCTTCTGGGCCTGTAGATGCATCGCTCCGTCTCGGCCTCCACCTCTCCCCGCGTGGGTCCCCTCTGTGCCTGGGCCTCAGCGTCCCTCTCCTTTTTTGACAAGGATACCAGCCATTGGACTCAGGACCCACTCTAAGCCAGTGTGCCCTCATCTCAGCCTAACTGATCACAGCTGCAAAGACTTATTTTCAAATAAAGTCACAGTCTGAGATTCTGCCTGGATGTGAATTTGGGGGACCCTGTTCAGCCCAGGACAGCCCCCATTCCCGAGAGCTCTTTGAGGAGAACTAATGTAAACGTGGTATATATTATCTCACTTGGTATATATTATCCTCAGAGCCGCGGTGTCACCCCAAAGCGGTGGGTGTCATCTTCCCCATGGTAGAGTCCGGCAGCTGAGGCTCGGAGGGGAGGAGCCGGAGTGCGGGTGTGACACGAAGTCGGCTGCTGCCCTCCAGGGACGATGTCTGCTCAATCCCATAGGACGGGGGAGGTGTCGCGTGACACGTGCCTCAGGGCTGTCCATGGGCAAGATGGGGCTGGTGCTTGCCCACTGGCATCGGTCCCCCGTTGGTCAGCCTTTGTTGCCGAATTTCTCATTTTTGGTGGCCAGTGTGGAGGAGGATGGTGATGATCTGGGATTAGATCTTCCCAAACCTTTGGGTGGCAAATGCCGGAGCTCCAGGCGGGTCTCCCCTGTGCCACGTCCCCCGAGAAGCCCCCAGGCAGCAGGCGCACAGGGCGTGGCCAGCCTGAGCGCGGCGCTGTCCCCTGCCCCTGCGTGGGGCCGTGATGGCATCTGAAGTGCTCAGGAGGGTCCAAAGCAGCCTCTCCGAGGAGGTGACACTGGCTGGGTCCTGAGAAGAGAAGGAACCGCCTTGTGCCCGGCCCCCTGGGCTCCCTGGGAGGAAACCTTCCAGAAAGAACACCAGCCGTGGCTTTTATTGGTCATGACTTCGGGGAGACTCGGGCCGAGCGGCCGTGAGCGTAGCTGGTTTCTGACCCCAGTTCAGTCCCTGAGCGGAGCCTTCCTCTCGGCGACGCTGAGCCTGGGCTCCCCGCTGGGAAGCAAAGGGGCTGGACTCAAACCCGGGCCTGTCAGCTCCTGGTTCGGACAGTGCTGCCGTTCGCCCTGATGTCCGAGGCGGCCACAGACACCACGTTGGCCTGATGGGTCCCAGGACTCTGAGTTCGCCGCTGTCCCTCCTTACCTGCCCCCCTGGCTCCACCCACCGGCCCAGCCTCTGCTTCACCCCTGTCACCCCTGCTCCTCTGGGCGACCCCTCCCAGCACCAGCTGAGCCAGGAGCGGCTCGCCCTGTGCCCGTGCCCGGGGTGTGGGGGGGTCCAGTCTCTGCTGTGAGGCGCTGCCCATGCTGCCCGCACTCAGACACCACTCTGTCCTCCACTGCACCGCCTGCAGTCCTCCCTCAGCCTCCCACCTCTATGAAGGGATTTCCTTCCTTCCTTCCTTCCGCCTCTCACCCCTCCAGCCCAGCCATCAGGAAGCCCGGCTCTGTTCCCAGTGCATCTCCACTCTGACCCCCTCCCCGCCTCCCGCTCGGCCCTGCGCCTTCTGCCTGCGACAGTGACTTTCCTGGCCCGCCCTTCGCTCCCTGTGCTTCGCTGCACATTGGCGGCGAGGTCCTCTTAGAGCTCGAGTCACCTCGTGTCCTGCCTCTACTCACAACCCCAGTCACCTCGTGTCCTGCCTCTACGGGCTGACCCGGGGCACAGGGCACGGCCCTCACAATGCGGCCAGGACCTGTTCTTTCCTGCTCCTGTCCAAGCCCGCTCTGCTCGGCCCTCCTTCCTCACCCCCCGGCTCTCGCCCTCCGCAGGGCCTTTGCACGTGCTGTGCCTCTGCCCGAAACCCCCTCCCCCAGCTGTCCATGTGGCCCCTCCTCACCTCCCTCAGGTGCTTGCTCAAATGTCTCCTCCGCAGCACTTGCTCTTGGCCGTCCAGCCCACCCGCCTTCCCCGCCTTCCCGCTCTCTTTCCGTCTGGAGCCCTCGCCTAGCATGTCGTTCTCTTACTCATTTTGCCCCGTGCCTGCCCCTGGTTCCCCAGGACAGGGGTGCCTGCGTGCAGGGCCTGGCTGTGCTGCCCACAGGACAGCGCCTTCTGCTGCGGGCAGGGCAGGAAGTGTTCCCGGAGGCCCGCCTCCAGCGCAGGCACAGTTCTACCTGCTGCAGGGGCGGAACTCGGGACCCAGGCTGAGCTCACTGGCCAGGATTTAGGACCTCACCTCCCCCTGCACTGGGCTCACTTCCGGCAGCAGCGTCATGGTCAGCACGCCTGGATGTGGGCTCTCTTTAGCCGGTGTCCATTCGCCCAGGGACTCTGCACTGGTCCATGCAAGTTGGCACAATGGTCAGTGGAGGCGGAGCTGTATTTGGACACTTGTCCCCGAGCTCAGGACACAGGCCAGGACCACCCTGGCTTCGGACACTGCCTGATGTCACTGGGCGGCTGGGCCACCTCAGGCCTGACCTCTGGTTGAGGCCTTTGTTTCCATGACTCCATGGAGATGGCAGGGGTGAGGGGAGGGGGCATATGCTAACTCAGCAAGGGCCTACTGTGTGCTGTGCCCTCACTGGCTTCTGACATCAGCCCATGGGATGCAGGCGCCAGCATGGACCCATCCACCCTGAGCTACCGAGAGCTGGACAACTTGCCCCATGGCGAGGGGGGCTGGGCGTGAACCGGCTGCCTGTGCCAGCGCCTGCTGCAAGGTGGGGCTGGCTATGGGCTGGTGTCTGCGGGTGAGGGGCTGCCGCAGCATCTGCACGGCCCCTGTCCCCAGAGCCGCCCTCAGGCCACCTAGGATGTGCGACCAGAGGTGGGGTGGGGTGGAGCTATGATCACCTCATCCGGGACCTTCCGGATGCTCCCGCGGCTCGACTTTGCATGGGCTCCTCCAGCCCTCCCCTTCGCGTTCCATCTGCTGAAATGTGGGGGCTCCCAGGGCTGGGAAGGGCTTGGATGTCCCCTTCCACTGCACAGGACGCTGGCCCCTCGGAGCGTGAGCGCCCTCCCGGGGCCAGGGCAGGGCTGTGCGGGCGTGGCCAGTGTCCTGCAGGGACACAGACAGAAGTTGGGATCAGAGTGGCTGGGACGCGGGGGCCAGTACTAGGCACACCCCTGAACAGCGGGCCTGAGCCCCAGGTAGACAGAGTCAGGGACACAGCGGACTGTGGTTGGGTCAGCAGGACCGGACTGGAGATGCAGTGGGACAGTCCTTGGGGACACAGTGGTGTGGACAGGGCTCTGAGGAGCCTGACCTAGAGCTGTCCCTGGCCCTCTGGTCCCCTCCCTGCCTCAGATCTCTCAGCCCTAGCCTCCCCCCACCCCCAGCCCATCCCAACCCATCCCACCCCCCCAGCCCAGCCCAGCCCAGGCCACCCCAGCCCTGCCCTGTCCTGTCCAGCCCAGCCCACCCCACCCCAGCCCTGCCCAGCCCAGCCCACCCCCCCCAGCCCTGCCCTGTCCTGTCCAGCCCAGCCCACCCCACCCCAGCCCTGCCCAGCCCAGCCCACCCCCCCCAGCCCTGCCCTGTCCTGTCCAGCCCAGCCCACCCCACCCCAGCCCAGCCCAGCCCAGCCCACCCCCCCCCCCAGCCCTGCCCTGTCCTGTCCAGCCCAGCCCACCCCACCCCAGCCCTGCCCTGTCCTGCCCAGCCCTCCTGGCCCAGGGCCAGGCACTGCTCCTCCTGCGCCATAGCCACAGCCGTTGCCACCGTCCGACGCGCCTTTGAAATCTTATCTCCCATCTTGTTCGCCGTTTCCTCCCTGTCCAGGCCTCATCTGTCTCCTGCCTCCCACCCACCCCCCACCTGCTTCCCATCTGCATCCCCTCCTCCCCGCTCTCCCCGCCCGATGGCCACTGCCTCCTCCCCCGTCCTGTCCGGTCCTATCAGCCTGGTCCAGCTCCAGCCCTGCTCTCCCCTCCAGGGGGAGGTTTCAGAGCTGGGGGTTAGGACCTGCCTCCTGCATGCCTGGGGCCTGGAGCCCAGACAGGCACTGGTCCTTCTTCCTGCCCCTAGAGAGGCAGGCCACCGCCTCTTGGGCCCCTCAGGCATCTGGTCAACCCCTCGGGCAACCTGAGGGCCCGCGCCCAGGGCCCCTCCTCCAGGCAGCCTTCCTGACCCTCCCCTCTCTGAGCCGGCCCCGCCCAGCGTGTGCCTTGGCTGTTTCCTGCATCACATGGGTCACAGCTGCTGGGTTTCTGCCTCCACTTCAGCCTGTGACCTCCTTGAGGGCAGGGACTCCACCCTGCACTCTTTGCAGACGGGGAAACTGAGGCTGGGGAGCAGGTACGCTATCCCCGGTTCTCCACAAGTCTGCCTCCGGCCCTCCTTCAGGCCTCGCACCGGTGTCGCCCGCCAGTACACGTGCTCTACTCCCCGCTCCCAGGCGTTGTGGGCACCGTGGCAACCACAAGATGGGACTAAATCATGTATGTGAACATGACACTCACTGGATATCAATATAACGGTTATCACTCACGTTTGCTGCCACGGTCCCGGTCCCTCTCGAGCGCTTTACAACTGCACCTCTGAGTCCTCTAACATGCGTGGAGGTGTGGACGCTCACTCCATCTCCCAGGTGAGCCGACCAAGACGCAGAGGGCAGCTATCCGCCCAGGCCACGCCCCAATATGCAGGACTTAAGGAGCCAATAGGGGGCTCTGGGGCTGTAGGATCTTGGTCTTCTGCAGTTCAGGTACTTCCCATTGGGTGATCTAGGGCAAGTCATGCTCCCTCTCCGCCTTAGCTTATCCGTCTGTAAAATGGGGACAATAACAGGCCTTCCCCACTGTGCTGCCCTGACAGTTCAGAGACTTCTAGAGGCTCCCTCAGCGATCACTCAGTGAACGGTGGCTGACAATAGAAGCTGGGGCTGGGGTTAGCTCCAGACCTGTCGAGCCTGAGCCTGAGCCTTCTCCTCCACCTGTGGCCCCACCTTCCCGGAGCGCACCTGGCCTCTTCCTGTGCCGCCAAAGACGCTCAGGTGTCTGAAACCGCGTGCACATCAGCCACGGGTTCTGGGAGGTGAGGTCTACAGCTCCATTTGGAAGCAATTGGGGCCTGAGTCTCTTGGGCCACGAGCCCATGTTGAACTTATTTGAGGCGCTTGTGTCTTCAAATTCAAAACCTAAACAAGGAAAGGAGGGTAACAGGGCATTTTGCTGTTCATTCGGTTTGTCTTCCTCTGAATTGTATCATTGGCTACACCCCAATGGCTACCTGGCACAGGCCTGCCTGGGTGGGCAGTGAGCTCCTGGGCACGAGCCTGCCGCTGCCTGAACCTTCCATGGCTCCCACTGTCCACAGGGACCAGCCAGGGGTCTTAGCCAGAGCACAGGTCTGGAGCCCGCAGACCTGGGCCACCTCCTGGCTGTGGGACCTGGGCAGGTGCATATCTACTCAGAGCCTGTTTCCTCCCCTGGAAAATGGAGAAAGCGTGCTCCATCTTCCAGGTTTGCCCAGAACAGAGCGAGTTCTTGGGTTGTGGGGCTTGCAGTGCTAACACCTGGAAAGTTCCAGGCAAACCAGGGCCAGCTGGTCACTTACAGGGTTATTCTGAGGCTGAAAAGAGAAAATGCTTGAGAAGGACTCAGCGTGGTGCTTGGCGAGGAGCAGGGCTGGCTGGCTGTGTGCATGGCCCTTCACAGTTTTGGTGGCAGGTGCGGAGGAGGCTGCACTCACACCGCTCCCCGAGTTGTGACTTCACAACCTCCCCAGGGGCCTGCCTATTCTCCGACTTTAAAGACGAGAAAACGAGGCCAGAGAGAACAGACAGCATGTCTGGGGCCTGGCAGGGTGGGCACAGGACCAGCTTCGCGTGACAGACTAAGCTCCATGGATACAGGGACTGTGTCTGGAGGGCGGCGTGTCATAGGAAGTCGTGTTCAACAGTGTTTTCCTGAGTGGTGGCCGGAGCCCAGGTCTGCTGGCCCGAGGGAAGCCCTCCCCTCGGCTCTACTCTCGCCATCTCCCCCCAGGGTGGGTGGAGGTGGGCCGGCTGGGGAGGGAGCAGGCAGGCTGTGCTCCCGCCTTCCTGCCGGCAGGAGACAGGCCTTGGTCCCCAACTCTCATTCATCCCAACCCCGGGGCTGCCTCTGTGCTGTGTGTCCTTCGGCAAGTCACGCTATCGCCTGAGCCTCAATTTCCTCATCTGGGAAAGGGGAGTAATCACCCACCTAGCAGCGTTCTTCTAAGAATTCAGTGAGGCGATGTCTAAAAGCGCCGAGCCGAGTTCCTGCTCTGGGACCGTGTAGCAGACGTTAGCTAGCCGCAGAAGGATACAACCCACAACACACCGTCCCCCCCAGGGTCCCATTGGCCCCCCACGGCAGCACTAATGGGGAGCGTGGCTGTGATTCTGCCCATTCTCCAGATGAGGACACTGAGGAGGAGGTGAGGGAGGAAGTTGCCCACAGCTCAACAGGAAGTTGCTCGCCGGTCTCCCTGCCTGACAGCCTTTCAGCCTGACCCCTGACCCCGCCTCAGACCGGACTTTGTCCTTCTGGCTCCACCGAGAGCCCACAGCCCCCATTCCCCACCCTCGGCGTTATTTTCTTTTTTGTTGTACTTATCAGCAGCGGAAATCAAATGATTGTTTTTCTTGTTTATTATCCATTTCTCCCTCGAGAATGTCAGTTCCAGGGGGGCAGGGACTTGGTCTTTATGTCCACTGCAAAGTCCCCGGTGCCTGCACAAAGCAGGTCCCTGTAAACAGCCGTCCCATGATTCCATTACCTCCTAATGCCTGGAGGAAGGAAGGAAGCTCGGTGTCCAGCTGCCTCAGCTGCGATGCAGTGCCCTACCGCCGCCAGAAGATGGCAGCAGAGAACAAGGTACCTGATGGGTGGAGCCCAGGTGAAGGCGCAGGTTTGCCCTTAGAAGGCAGCTTCTGGCAGTGAGTGTGTGTAAGTGCGTGTGTGCGCGTGTGCATGTGTGTGTGAGTGCGTGCGTGCGTGTGTGTGTGTGCGTGTGCGTGTGTGTGTGTGCGCGTGTGTGTGTGTGTGTGTGTTCGCGCGCGCACATACGCCTTCTTCTACCTCTGCCCGCTAACCATAGTTCAGGCCTGAGGTCCAGCTGGACAGAAGGAAGCCTTTACCAATAGTGCATAACAACAATGATCTCTGATGATAAAAGCAGCACGTGTCACTGAATCCTCACAGTAGCCCTGTTGTTACCCTCCTTCTCAGACAAGCAAGCGGAGGCGCAATAACATGCCCCTGCTCACATAGACAGGGCCCTCTGAGCTGCAGTCATCTCTTAGCGGACTCTGTGGGCCCCCCCAGGAGGAGGTGAGCTCCTCGTCTCTGGAGGTATGCAAGCGGTGACAAATAATCGCCGGCCAGAGAGGGGGCCCAAAGCCACCCCTAGCCAGGGCCCAGGCTCCAAGAACGTGGAGGGCCTCTGCTCCAACATGAAGAATTCAAAGATGGTGACAGCAGAGCATTAAGCCAAGTGCAGGACCCCTCTCCGTGCAAGGTGCTGTGGGACTGCGCAGGCTGCGGGGCCAGGAAGCCGGTCCCCGGGGGTCTGGGGAAGACGCGTGAGGGACAGATCTTGGGAGCCCCTGGGAGGTCACCAGCCCAGCTCTGCAGGAGGCCAGGGGGAAAGTCCCCCTCAGCACGTTTCTTCTCATGAGACAGGACCCTGCGTCCCTGCACCTTTTATCTCCCCTTTCGGGCAGTGATTTATCGCTGCGAGTGGCTGGGGCGGCCTCCGAGGCACAAGTCCCGTTTGATGGTCCATGAATCTTCCTTTCCTTTCCGGATCCTCCGGCCACTCTCCACGCGGCCGGCGGACCCACCACTTCCTTTCTGCCAAGTGAGGATTAGGAAGCCATAAAACAAGGAGCCCAAACCCCTGGCCGGCAGAGCACACACATGGGCCTCAGATGCGCTGGCCAGCTGGCAGGAGATGGATGGGGGCCGCAGGGATCGCGCCCCCGAGGGGGACCCCTTACCTTGGGGGCCACCCTTTCAAGTCTTCCTGGCCCAGCTTTGGGCCAGAGCTGGTCAGGGCCATCCCCCGGGGGAGAGAGGATCCCGGCTGAAGCCAGAGCTCGAGGTGGTCCTGGCGGGGCCGGGCATCAGGGGCCCAGGCGGACCTGCGTGTGAGGACCTGGTCCAGCCCAGCTGTGAAGAGCTGAGCACCCACTGTGCGCCTTGTTCGCATGCCTCGCAGGGTTGCTCCCATCTGCAGCGTGAAGATGGGGAATCTGGGCCTCCGAGATGCACGCCCACTCCTGCCGGGAGCACACAGTCAGCAGGTGAGGGCGTTAGGATTTGAACCCAGGGGAACAGATAACACACACAGATAACACTTTGAAGCTCTGCCACAAAGAAACATGGAGAACCATAATGTTTGACAAACGTATTTTTAATTTATTGAATATTATCTATTTTTTAAAAAATCAGTTATAAGCCCGGCTGGTGTGGCACAGTGGTTGAGTATTGACCCATGAACCAGGAGGTCACGGTTCAATTCTCAGTCAGGGAGCATGTCCCAGTCACAGGCTCGATCCCCAGTAGGGGGCATGCAGGAGGCGGCTGATCAATGATTCTCTCTCACCGTGGATGTTTCTATCCCTCTCTCCCTCTCCCTTCCTCTCTGACATCAATAAAAATGTATGTTTAAAAAAATCAGTTCTAAAGGCATATGGGAAAAAATTCCAAAGTGGTGTAAAATAAGATACCTTGGAAAATCATGCCTTCCTTTCCCTCTCCTGTTGTTCATGGTGCCTCCTGATTTCAGCATCTCCTCAGAAGTGGAATTGCCGGATCATGTGGTAATTCCATTTTCAGTTTTTGAGGAATTGCCATGCTGTTGCCCACAGTGGCTGTACCACCTTCCATTCCCACCAACAGTGCACAAGGGTCCCAGTTTCTCCACATCCTCACCAACACTTGTTTTCTGTTGTTGATGTTATTTTTATAATAGTCATCTAAATGGTGTGAAGTGTTCCCTAGCCGGTTTGGCTCAGTGGATAGAACATCTGCCTGCGGACTGAAAGGCCCTGGGTTCGATTCTGGTCAAGGGCACATGCCTGGGTTGCGGGCTCAATTCCCAGTGGGGGGCATGCAGGAGGCAGCCGATCAATGGTTCTCTCTCATCAATGATGTTTCTATCTCTCTCTTTCCCTCTCCCTTCCTCTCTGAAATCAATAAAAATATTTAAAAAAATAAATGGTATGAAGTGTAGTTTTGATTTGCATTTCTCTAATGATAAATGATGGTGAGAATCTTTTCATGTGTTTATTGGCCATTTGTATATCTTTGGAGAAATTTTAATTCAAGTCTTTGGTCCATTGTTGAGTTGGGTTGTTTGTATGTTTTTATTGTCATTGAGTTTCAGGAGTTCTCTATATGTTTTGGATATTAATCCTTTATCAGAGAATTGATTTGTAAATATTCCCTTCCATTCTGTGGGTCGCCTTTTATTACTCTCCTGAGGGTGTCTTTTGGTGCACAAGCATTTTTAATTTTGATGAAGTCCGATTTGCCTATTTTGTTGTTGTTGTTGCCTGTGTCTTTGAGGTCATAGCCAAGAAATCACTGCCAAGCCCGATATTGTGAAGCTCTTGTCTTATGGGTTCCTCTCAAACTTTTATAGTTTTAGGCTGTACATTTTGGGCCTGGATCCATTTTGAATTAATTTTTGCACAATGTGTTAGGTAAGGGGCCGACTTCATTCTTTTGTACGTGGATTTCCAGTTTTCCCAGCATCGCTGCTGGAGAAGACTGTCTCTTCTCCAGTGACGGGTCTCGGCAATCTTGTAGAAACCATGTGATCATACGTGTGAGAACTTATTCCCGCACACTCTATTCTATTCCATCTGTCTCTATGTCTCTGTCTACGCCAGCACCACATTCTTTTGATTAATATAGTAAGTTTGTAGTAAGTGCTGAATTCAGGAAGTGTGAATCCAACTTTGTTCTTATTGTTTTGGCTATTTGGTGTCCCCTGAGGTTCCATATGACTTTTCAGATGCTTTTTATTTCTGCAAAAAAAAAAAAAAAATCATTGCGATTTTGATAGGGGTTGCATGAAGTATGCAGATTGTCTTGGGAAGTATTGACATGTTAGAAACACCAATTCCTCCAATTCATGAAAGTGTGATGCTTTCTCATTTATTTGTCTTTAATTGCTTTTCAGAAATGTGTTGTAGTTTTTATTTGGTAAGCCTCTCGCCTCCTTGGTTAATGAACTCCTGAGTATTTTATTCTCTTGGATGCCATTGTAAATGAATTTTTCTCCATTTCTTTTTTACATTGTTCGCTGTGAGTGTTCAGAACAATAACTGATTTCCGTGTGTTGACTTTGGGTCCTGCTACGTTGCCGAGCGTGATGATTAATTCTAACCGTGGCATTTCAGGGCCTTTCTTCCCGTAAGTTCGTCTTATCCGTGAGCAGAGATGATTTTACCCCTGACAGTCCAGTTGGATGCCTTCACTGTGTCTCTTGCCTCCTGCTCTTGCTGGCACAGCCAGGACCGTGCTGGACAGAAGAGGCAGAGGCGGCTTTCCGGGCCTCGCCTCTGCTCTCAGAGGAGGGGCTTTCGTTTTTCCTCGACGGAGCATGGTGTTTGCTGTGGGCTTTTCATTATCTTGAAGTAGTTACCGTCCATTGCCAGTTTGTTGAGTGTTTTTTAATCAGGAGAGTGTGTTGACATTTGTCAAATGCTTTTCTGCATCAATTGAGATGACCCTGTGGTTCCCCCCGCCCCCCCTCTTTACTCTGTTAATGTGGTGCATTACATCGATCAATGTTCATATGTTCCATTATCCATGCATTCCAGGAATAAATCCCACTTGGTTATGGTGTGCGATCCTTTAAATATGTGGTGCTGTACATTTTCCACGTGAGGTTCAATACCATAGATGTGCTTGCCTCGTTCCTATCCATCTCCTCCCGTGGCGCTGAGCTCCCTGAAGGCGGCGCCAGGTTGGTCTCGTTCACCACTGTTTCCCCAGCACCTTGCACAAGGCTCAGCCCCGAGGAAGGGCTCACTAAATACTGAGTGAGTGAGTGAGGGAGGGAGTAGGAAAATGGCAGAAAAAATGAACCCACAGAGATGGGCTTATAGGTGATTTCAATTTTCCTTTTATACCTGTATTCTATACACGTTTATCCTCATTTTATTTTATAATCAAATACATGCTGTTTTAGTGAGAGACCGAGCGACCGCTCTGAGTGCTTAGAGGAGGCAGGACCGGACGGCAGGTCAGGGCTGGAAATCTGGCGAGGGGGCTGCTGGGATGTCCGGGTGTGGGATGATGCCACAGGGGTGTGTGTCCAAGGGCAGCGGGGGCCAGAGCCTCAATGTCCTCACCTAGAAAATCGTGCTCATAGCCTCTCCTGTACTAAAAATGCAACGTTCACATGAAAGCAGCTGTCGTTTATTGAGGCTCACGCGTGCTCTTCACTGTCCTGTTCGGCGGCCCCCCATTCCCTGTTGAGGACCGTGATCTCCATTTCCCAGGTGGGGAAACGGAGGCAGGGGTGGTCCATTCAAACCCTAGCTCAGCCATGAAATAATCGGTGGGTCCCGCAGTAAGTAGTTTCTGAGCCTCATTTTCCTATCTGTAAAATGGGGATGACAACAGTCCCTCCTTCTTGGGGTGCTGTGTGAGGTCAATAGGATTGTGCACAAAAAGCTCACAGCTTACCCACCAGGATGGGCCGGCATATGTGAGCTGCCCAACATCACCAACAGAGGTGAAGTTTGTTCCTAGGGTCACACAGCAAACAAGTGGCTGAGCTAGGACCCCCCACCCCCAGGCGTCTCTGACCCTAGGTCCTAGCGTGAGGGGTTCCCACGCTCAGCAAGAGCCCTGGGCGGCAGGTGCCTGCCTGGAGCGTAGTAGGGCTCCATGTGAGGGGCCTGTCCGGCTCCTCCCGGTGCTGCAGCCTGGACAGGGGAGGGTCAGGGACGCTGGCCCCTGGGATTTCCAGCCCGGGTGTCCGTTCCCCAGCAGCAGCTAATGGGCCACCCTTCATAACAATAGGCTGTGATAACAGACAGATTTAATTAAAACGGACGCACGTCCTCCTCCTGGGCGGCTGCAGCCAGGGTGTGGGGCTTGCAATTAAAACTTGGCTCTATAAAGTCAGCGCACAGGCGTGGGTGCCCCGAGCTGCCGGGTTTTCTAAAAAGCACGCCCCCGCCCTCGCGCGCTCACGTTATTTATCGAGTTAATTTCATCCTCTGGCCGTAGCGTGAACCAACTCGGAGCCCCCGCCCCGACCCTGACTCGCCTCCCGGGCTGTGCCGGGCACACGCTGGCTCCTCTGGGGAGGAGCGAGGCCGCGGATGCGGGCTGCACACGAGAGGGACCCTGGCGGGGCTCTGCCTGGCTCTGAGGTCTCGGGCAAGTGACTCACCCCTCCTGGGTCCTGTTTCTGCACCGAGAAAAGGGGCAGAAGCTGACGCTGCCCTGGAGGCCGGAGGAGGCCAGGAGGAGGCGCTCAGCCAGCGCTCAGACAGGCTGTTACCTTGTCAGTGCCGTGGCCGCTAGTGCTGGGAGCTTCTGGACAGAGCCCAGGGGGCTCGGCGAGAGGGAGGCTGGGCTCTTGGTCGCAGAGGCAGCAGTTCCGAGCGGAGACTCTCAGGCAGAGGACCCAGGGGTGAATCCTGACCCTGCCACTTCCCAGCTGGAGCCACTTCCCGCCTCTGGGCTGTTTTCTCATCTGTAAAGTGGGAAGGATGCGGTCTTCCTTCCTTTTCAGGTGGCAGCCTGAGGGACTCACGGGCCGGCCACAATAGCTGGCCCCGAGTGAAAGCTCAAATGGCCCGTGAGAATGACGTTTCGGCCGAGTGGAGGGGTCCCAGGCCTGGTTTTCTGGCCTGGCTCTGGGCAAAGTTTGCCTGGAGAGCCTCAGGCCTGCACCCAGCCACCGCCCGCCCCGCCTGTTTACTCCCCAGGTGCCCACCGCGGTGGGGCTGGGGGCAGGGTGTCTGCCTCTCAACCAGATAGATGGCCTGATAGCAGGGCCTGCGAGACAAAGCTATCGAGACATCGACAGGATGCTGAATGGGCTTCTCCGAGCAGGCGGGCGAGCAATTGCATTCGGCTCGGATTTAATTAAAAAGACTCCAATCTTTCTGATAATCCTCCCAGCAACGGCGGGCGGGCGGGAGCAGGGCCTGAAGCGGGCTCCCTGGCAACGGCGCATCCTGCCGATAAAGAACTTGGGGGGAGGACACAGTGTGGCCCTCGGCTGGCCCCGCGTCGCTGCTATCAGCCCTGCCCATCGCCCTGCCAGAGGGGGCTGGCGGCCAGGGAGGCAGCTGCCACTCCCCCTCAAAGAACGAGCCCTCCCGTTCGGTGTCCCCCCTCTCCCCACCAGGGCTGCTCTGTTCCTGGCTGAGCCCTCTGCCTGGCACTCACACCACTGCCCCAGTCCGGCTGCCCGGCCCGCACCTGTCTCTTGCCGCTGCCCTACTGTACCTGCATGGAGGCTGGGGTGCCCACATGTCGGTGTTCCGGGAATGGGCAGGTCTCCGCTCTGCTCTGAGCCTGCATCCAGGGGAGTGGAGGGGGTGAGGCCAGGCACCCCTCCCACCTCTCAGCCTTTGCTGGCTGGTCCCTCTGCCCAGCCTTCCCATTTGGATTCCGACTTGCACCTTCAAGCCCTGCCCGAGGTGTCCCTCCTGCCCTCCTCTGGTTTACATACGAGTCCCTGGCACCCAGTCCCGGCAGAAAGCAGGGACTCAAGGAATGCATGGCGATTGACCAAAGGGATGAATGAATGAATGAATGAATGAATGAATGGTGTAGACGTGTAAGCCTGAACTTGGCACTGGGGCTCCTCTACCAGTTGGATTCATTACCAGGCCAGGAACCTGGCGGCAAATGCCTTTTCTGCTCCAGTTTCCTCCCCTGCACACCAGGAAGGTAGTCCCCCTGCCCGGGAAGGGGTGTGGTCCCTGCCAGTTTATCACCCTCCGTCCCACCCTCCAGTCACCCCACAGCAGGGGCCCGAGAGGCGCTCCCCGGTGCACCCAGCATGACACAGCCCACGCTTAGCGCCCCCCCCAGGGCGTCTGGGTCCTCCCATCCAGACCCCAACCACTGGGCCCATTGACCAGCCCCTTAGTCACGCATTTTGGCTTCTATTTCTTTTAATTGAAAAAGTTATGAAAGTAATACAATACCTATTCATTTAAAAATACTTTAGGGAAACGTGACAAATCAAATCAAATCAAAACCATTCATAATTCTATCACCTAGGGACTGGCACCCTTTCAGATAGTAACATATATCTTCCAGGAATATCTTGGAAGATATATTTATCCAGCAAATGTTTATTAAGCTCAGCAGTGAGATGAAGGAACACCGATAAGCCAGATGCAGACCACACACACACACACACACACACACACTCACACACACTTCTTTTTTTAAAAGATGGTATCATGTTATTTGTGCTATATAGTAACCTGATAACTTTGACAGCGTTTCCATGTGAAAATATACATGCACATATTTAGCATATCTTTCTCATTTTTTTAATTAAAAAAAAAAGACAAGATAAAAAATTTAAAAGTACAATTAGCTATACCCCCCTCATAGTTTTTGGGGGGTATCTCTTCAGAATTTTTATGCATAGAGATGTAAACATAGTTTTCCCACAACTACCAATATACCGTATCCACTGCTTGGCGTTTGCTTTTCTTACTTAACCACCGTCCCAGAGACATTCCATCTCAGCACACAAAGATCTCCCTCGCTCTTCCTCGTGCTGCTTAGGATGGAAGCACAATTCATGTAGCCATTTCCCTAAACTTCAGCTTGTAACCAGTTTTGTCGCAGGGATGTAAACAGTGCCTCATTTGAATACTCTTGTGTATGGAACTTGTCTATTTCTACATGATTAAGTCCTAGAAACAGAAATGCTGGGTAAAAGGTTATGTATCTATATACACAGCACTGATTGGCTGCCTCCTGCACGCCCCCTTCTGGGGGTCAAGCCCCCAACCCAGGCATGTGCCCTGATCAGGAATCAAACTGGCAACCTTTCAGTGCACAGGCTGATGCCCAACCAGCTGAGCCACACTGGCCAGGGCCCAGGTTACAGATACGTGAAAGGCTGTTAATCAGCATTGCCGCCTCCGGGAGGCTGCGCCACTGGACAATCCACCGCAGTGCAGGAGGCTGCCTCCGTCCGCATCCTGTCAGCACCGGTGTGAGCTATCATTCTTTTGAATCTTGACCAATCTGATAAGCACATGTGCTATCCTGATGTTGTGTTAATTTGCCTTTTTTTAGTATTGGTAATTTTGGATACCTTTTCTAATTCATATGGACCATTTTTATCCTTTTGAGGATTGTCTCATGTTTTTAGGTTTGTAAGAGATACTTATATGATATATACTCACTTCTGACATGTACCTAGAAGATATCTCTCCTCCCTCCAATGTAGAGTGTGTCTTTTATATTTTGCTCATTTGGAATATTTTGCTACATCAAATATTTTATACTTTTATGTAGTTAAATATAGCAATGAACATTTTTCGTGTGTTTGGAGTCACATTAGAAAGATCTTCCCCACACTCAAGATTATAAAAATACCAATATTTTCTTCTAATAATTAAAAAATAATTCCCTTCTAAAAAGTTAAATATTTAATCTATCTGGAGTTTATTTTCACATAAAGTAGGAATCCAACTTTATTTTATTCTCAGTGGTTCCCCTAATATCTCCACATCATTTATTAAAATTCCATTATTTCCTTATTGATTTGAAGTCTATTTTTTGCTGCACTTAATTCTCCCGTGGCTCTCTCTCACTGACATGCTTGTCTCTCCTTCTGCCAGTATCTCCCTGATTTAATTACTATAGTTTTATAATATGTTTTGTTATCTTATGAGCAAACCCTCCTCATTAATCTTTCTTTTAAAAAGTTTCATGGTAATTCTAAAATGTTTGTATTTCCAGATGAACTTCAGAAGTATTTAATTAAAAATAAAAGTTCACTGATCTTTTTTGATGGTACTTGTTTAAATTTGCAGATTACTTTGGTAAAGATAGGCATCTTTAGCCCGGTCAGCGTGGCTCAAGTGGTTGAGTATCAACCTATGAACCAGGAGGTCATGGTTCGATTCCCTGGAGAGGGCACATGCCTAGGTTGTGGGCTTGATCCCCAGTGTGGGGTGTGCACAAGGCAGCCAATCAATGATTCTCTCTCATCATTGATGTTTCTATCTCTCTCTTCCTCTTTCTTCCTCTCTGAAATCAATAAAAATATATTTTTTAAACAGGTGTATTTAAAAAAGATTTTTACAGTAGTCCATCTTCCCATCCAGTAAAATGCCTTACCTCCCAGTTATTTAAAAGCTCTTTGTGTTCCTCAATCAAGTTTTTTGGTTTTAGAGATTCCACACATTTCTGGTTCTGTTTACTTTTAGGCATTTGGTACTTTTTTTTTTTACAGCTTTTATAAATGGATTTTTTCCCCATTAGATTTTCTAACACTAGCTATTGAAATGTAGACGTTATTTCTTCCTACATATCTAACCACTAGGCATTTAGCAAACGCTCTTTTTAGCTCTAATAATTTTTTACTTGCTTGTGTTGCATTTTATAGGCAAACAGTATCTTCATTTGAAAATGGTGAGAATTTCTCAGTGTTTACTCTTCCCCGCCGCTCAGCGGTATGTCGGGATTCTTTGGAGCGGGTGGGTTGTGGTCTGCGAGTCGGGAACCACTCAGTAACACCGGCCACCACCTGCCACGCTGGGAGTGACCACGAGAAGAAGGGCGTGCGGACGTGTGCCCGTGCCATGAACAGCAGGAGGAGGACTCCGGAGCCGGCAGAGCCAGCAGAGCCAGCAGAGCCAGGAATGTGCCTCCTTGTCCGACCCGGCTGGTCCATGTCTATTGCTGGTGTCCTGCTCTGCCGGGGTCCAACCCCAGCCGGTCCAGGGGTTCCCAAAGGCGTAGACGGAGTCGGCGAAGAAGGAAGGACACGGAGACAGTGTTCAGTTGATCAGCAGCCTAGCCAGGATCTCCAGCCAGGATCTCCAGCCAAGTTCTGGTCTGGATCTCCAGAGAGGTTCTGCCTAGGATCTCCAGCCAGGTTCTGTAGCCATGTTCCCTCGTTAGGTTCTGTCTCTAGGTTCTGAGGCCAGTTTCTGTCCAGGATCTTTTGCCATGTTCTCTCCAGCAAAGTTCTTCTGTCTCTAGAGAACGTTCTGTGTAGGTTCTGTGCCTAGGTTCTGTCTCTCTCGGTTCTGTCTTCTTACATCTGTATTTATACCAGTTGATTCCAATCCTATCAATCTCTATTTCAAAGGTTAGGGCGTTTCTTATCTCCATTCCAGGGAGTAAAGATTATGTAGCTTAAGCATGATTGTTTGTAGATAAAGTGATTAATTTCCCACCTGGCACTTAGTTAAGAGGTTTTATTCCCTCCCTAACTTCAGGGGAAAATCCCTACCTGGGGAAACAACCTTTCTCAGAGACCTTGGTTAAAACACATAGTGCCAAGAAGGTGAGCAAACATATTAAGAACAGTATGCCATATATGCCAGGTCCCTTGAAACAGCAAGCATGGACTGGCTCCCGGCACTGCTCTTTCTTTTCTTTTGCTTTTGAATTTCTGTCAGAGTTCATTTGAGCCAAACTGACCACATACGTTGGGGAACAAGATCTCAAACGCTCTGGAGAACAAGAGTTTGCGGCTGGGTGTTTCACTCGAAGTACAAAGTCGGCACACTATTTTTTAAAAAATATGTTTTATTGATTTTTTACAGAGAGGAAGGGAGAGGGATAGAGAGTTAGAAACATCCATGGGAGAGAGACATCGATCAGCTGCCTCCTGAACACCCTTTACTGGGGATGTGCCCGCAACCAAGGTACATGCCCTTGACCGGAATCGACCCAGGACCCTGGAGTCCACAGGCTGACGCTCTATCCACTGAGCCAAACCAGTCAGGTCGAGTCTGCATACTATTTTAATCGAAAAAGGGCATTGAACGTAAAGGCCTAGGTAAGTAGCTTTTCTTCACGTTGGCCATGCGTTCTTGGACCTGCACTCCTGGGACAGATGTCATCTCATCACAGTGTCGGATCCTTTCAATGTTCTGTTAGCTGCTCTCTGGTGGTGCTGGCCTTCCTATTTCCCCGTCAATATTTCAGGTGAGCTCGGTCTAGAGGGGCTATGGTGCCATCATTACTGGGTTATGTGGCATTAGATTGGTACCAGCTCCACAGAACTCTAAGTGAAACTTTCCATTTTTTTTTTTCTCATTGCAAGCAAAATTTCCCATCTTTTCTTATTCTCTGGAAATGTGAATGATCGCTTCTCTGTGAGCACTCATAAAACCATCTGGGCCTGATGCCATTTTAGGGTCATCTTTTTAGAACTGTCATTTCACTGCCGCATGCTTTCAGCAGCTGTGCATGGATGGCGGATCAGGGGCACATCCTCTGACATTCAGGGCACAGGATTATTTAACTGCCTCAGCTCTCGCCACTGTCCTCCTCGCTTATCCTCTGGCTCACGTAACTTCTGGAACTTCCCCACACCCTCGGCTGGGAGGCTCAGGTTTGTTTTGCTCCGTGTGGAGTCCGGCACCCTGGAGAACTCCCCTTTCACAGGTATTCTCTGAATTCTTGTAGAATGGCATCCCCTGCATTAATATTGTTGTATCTTCGATGATGTGTTATAGAATTGTACACGTGAAACCTATATAATTTTATTAACCAAAGTCACCCCAATAAACTCAATAAAAATTAAAATAATTAAAAATTAAAAACATGAAAAAAAGAGACACCGAGGAGAAACCATGCGAGCACACAGCGAGAAGATGGCCATCTGCAAGCCAAGGAGAGGGGCCTCAGGCAAAACCAAACCTGCCAACATTTTGACCTTGGACTTCTACCCTCCAGAATTGTGAGGAAATACAATTCTGTTGTTTGAAAAATACATATTGCCCTATCCGGTTTGGCTCAGTGGATAGAGCGTCGGCCTGCGGACTGAAGGGTCCCAGGTTCGATTCCGGTCAAGGGCATGTACCTTGGTTGGGGGAACATCCCCAGTGGGGAGTGTGCAGGAGGCAGCTGATTGATGTTTCTCTCTCATCGATGTTTCTAACTCTCTATCCCTCCCTTCCTCTCTGTAAAAGATCAATAAAATATGTAAAAAAAAATACATATTGTTGTATGTTTTAGTTCATGTCAACACATGTCCCCCGAGCATCTCCTTGGTGTGTGGCCACATGGGGGCCTGGGGAGGAAGAACCCCCACCCCATGCTCGAGCTGCTGTTTGGCCCTTGGGTAGGCAGGTGAGTAAAGGACCTCGTGAACAGTGAGGTAATGGCAGTGAGGGGATATGGATGGGCATGGTGGGAGCACTGGTAAGGCCACCTGACTCAACCCGGACAGGGTGACCGGAGGGCTTCCTGGAGGAGGGGCCCTGGATTTAGAGATGCCCAGGAGCACACCACCAAACGGGTTCCCACCACACAGCTACGATGGACGCCGACGACCTCAAGGGCATTGGTGACAGCAAGTGATGTGAACTCATAGGAACCGATGAGTTTGGAGCATTTATTCCCTTTAAGTATAATGCCATTTATTTAATGATAAGTTTATGTAACTTAATTTTAAACAAGGGCTGTTTTAACAGCCGGCTCACAAAATTAATTCCTGAAAGTTTAATAGGCAGCTCTTGTGAGCTGAGCCGGTCGAAACCAATTCGAGCCCAACCGGCTACCCTCCCCTGAAGTAGGCACTGTCCTCAGGGTGGGAGAGCTGGGTAGGCTGGAACAAGTAGCTACCTTGTCTTTGAGCCTCAGTTTCCTCATCTGTAAAATGGGGACAATAAAACACGTCCCGGGGTGCTGCGGAGATTTAATGAGCTAATGCCTGTGACGCACCTGGCATGCTTGATATATGGGAACCACTAGTGTGTTATGGTTATTTTAATAATAATATCAAACATGGATCCTGCCTTCAAGGTATGCCTGGCCTAGTGGATGGAAGGGGCCAATGATAAGACATAAACACATGCATAGGATTCCAGTCCAGGCAGGAGAGGAAGGCTTCCTGGAAGAGGCGGCCTCTGAACTGGGTCTGGCAGGTTTGGGAGCAGGCGGGGGGCGGTCTCTTGGGGGTTCGGGTGAGACATTTCTGGCTGATGGTGCACAACAAGCAGAGGAGGGACCCAGGATGCATGAAGGTGAGAGATGAGGCCGGAGGCAACAAGACCAAGTCTGAACCTCCCTCGGGGACATGGGGAGCCACAGCGGGCTGCTCAGCAGGGTCTGACGGCGTCAGAGTGGAATCTTGGGGCATCAGTGTGACTGCAGTGGGGAGGAGCGCCAGGAGGGGGCAGGATGGAGGTGCTATTGGCCATGGAGATGGGGGTGATGGAAGTCCACCCAGCGGGGCTCCTTACTAGTGCCTGGGTGGGGCCGGGGTGTCCAAATAACAGGCTCCCTGACCTCTCCTCTCCTACAGCTACTGGGGTCGGGGAGAACAGCAGGCCCCCTCCCCACACTGCCATTGTCCCCAGCCCTGCCCAGGCCCAGGCCCAGCTCCAGCTCCAGCAGCTAATCCTGGTGACACGGGGTCCAAGGCCGGGGAGGGGCAGCTGGGCAGCTGGCCTCAATTAGCTGGGGAGCCGGGTCTGGACAGTGTCATTAGGAGAAAACCAGAGCCCGGCCATAAACTCTAATGAATGCATTAATGGAAGGCTTGTGCGCCTCAAAGGGGGAAAAAAGCAGGTCTAAATAAAGTTATTAACACAGCCCACCTGTGTTCGGCTCTCGGCCTATATTGTTCAAATAGCCCATTAACTCCTGAAGCATCCAGTCTTGAAAGTGAGCCATGCCTCTCTGAAGCAGACGTTTAACTGCGTTCATATAATTCAATTAGATTCCACAGGCATGGTCCAAAGGCATTCTCTGGGCTTTCATCTCGGTAATGGCCTGCAGGCCGGAGTGGGGAGCAGGGGGTTAAAAAGAGGGGCTTGGAACCTGCCTCTTGGCCTGACTCACCCCATCACCTGGAGGGGTCTGCAAATGAGTGTCCTGGGGGCAGAATGAATGCATCAGGCGCCCAGACGCTCAACGGGCCTCCCAGGCCTAGGATTCGAACCCAGCCCTGCTGGTGTGTTGTCTGCCCAGCATCCAGGCCCCCGCCTCCCCGCGCCCCACCCCCCCATTCTGCTCTGTCCCCCTTGTCTCATGGTCCAGCAGTCCAAGGGCCCCCGACTTCACTCAGCCAACCCTATTAATAAAGAGTTAAGAAAATTCATTAGGAAGTGGGCCTTTTATAGATTCCGTGAAAGCCTTCTTCCTACTTCTGTCACTGAAAAAGGATAAAAACCCTTTTATCACTCTACAACTTGTTAATGGTCCGCCCCGGGAGCACTTCGTCTGTAATAAACATCTTCACAAAATATGCACCCCCGGGGAGGGGCCGTTAATTTCCTCAAGGCCTCACACATGTAAGGGCTTTATTGCCTGCAGGTGCTTCATGATATTGCGTGGGCTTCTAATAAACGTCCAGTAAACCGCAGGTAGCGCCTCGGAGAGGGATGGGCCCGTGCACCTGTCCCCACACGCGCTCCGCACGCCACACCTCCACCCTCCCGGCCTGGCCCTGGCACGGTCGGCTCCGGAGACCTGCCTGCCCCTCGGGACGCCCGCAGGTAAGTTCTTGCGGCTCTCGGCTCCACGGGACCCACTGGGCGAGGGTGGGCGCGCCAGGGACATCCCGCCCGCCCGGGCCCGCACACCTTGGCGGGAATGGCAAACACACCACGGCAGCGGGCAGGCGCGTTGTCGACTTCATCCCTTGGTTTCCTTCCCTTGTTCGCGGCGGGGGAGTCACCCCCATTAGGCTCTGCTGCGGAAACGTGATTAGCGACAAATTTGACTTCCCATTTTCTTAATAACGGAGACGGAGGGCGAAGAGCGCGCGCCTCTTAAGTGCGATTCCTAGGAAATGTGTTTTGCATATCTGCGGGGCAATTTTCGGGACGTTAAAAATAATTGCTAGAAAAATACGTTGGAGCTCCGTCACCAGGAAAGAGATTACTTAAGGAGCCGTTTTCATCAGCATTCCGCAAAGTAATTAGAAGTTTGCATTTAATAAATATCGCTCTAGTCTCCGGGATGCTTTCCAAGTTGTGGGAATTAATGGTGAGGCCGTGTGCTGGGTGTCTGTTTGCAGAGACGATGACATGTGGCAGGGGGAGCTGGGGACGCCACCGAGGGCTCTTTGGAGGAGCAGGCCCCGGCTGCTGGGGTTCAGAGTCCCAGGGGAGGGAGGCGGCGAACTCACCTGGCTCTGCAGCCCCTCCCAGGACCAGGGCCGCTAAGAACCAAAGGTTGGGGTGGTGTGCTCATCTGCTAAACCAGTGGTTCTCAACCTTCCTAATGCCGCGACCCTTTAAGACAGTTCCTCATGTTGTGGTGACCCCCAACCATAAAATTATTTGCGTTGCTACTTCATAACTGTGATGTTGTTACTGTTATGAGTCGTCATGTAAATATCTGATATGCAGGATGTATTTTCATTGTTACAAATTGAACATAATTAAAGCATAGTGATTAATCACAAAAACAATATGTAATTATATATGTGTTTTCTGATGGTCTTAGGCGACCCCTGTGAAAGGGTTGTCGACCCCCAAAGGGGTCGCGACCCACAGGTTGAGAACCGCTGTTCCAAACCAAACACAGCCATGCTGCTCCTGGACCCTTCCCCTGGCGTGTCTCTGAGGGACCTGACCCAGGGTCCGTGCGGCGGCGGGAAGTGTCTGTGAGGGTGGCTTTTGTTCAGATCTGTGAGCGCTGAGCGCTGGAGTTCAGCTGCCCGGGCCTGGCCTGCTTGGGGCCCTGGCCGGCTTGGGGACACGCACACTCCGCCCCGGGGAGGCCGCTCAAGCGAGGGAGAGGGCCCCTGTCGTCAGCCCTGCACTGGGGCCACAGAGCCTCCGGAAAGGGGAGGTTCCCCAAATCTTTCTGGAAGCACAGAGGAGGAAAAATGGAGCTCGGCTGCGTCCGCAGGCCCCTTCCTTCCCAGCAGAACCCAGTGGCGGGCCGGATCCGGGCCGTGGAGGGCTGGAGGGGGGCGCGGGCGGGGGAGCGGGCCTGGGCAGCTGAGCCGCTGGGAAGCATGCACTCCTAGTCTGGGGTGAGAATTAATAATAATGAGGCCGTAGGTGGGTACAGCACCTCTGATAATACCGTCCTGAGCGCTCCCCGTGGGGCAGGGCCTGGCACCTTAGGGCCTGTCTCCGGGGTCTTCCTAACTGCCCCTTTATAGGGGAGAAGCTTGGGTGTAGGGATGAGGTCACAGGCTCAAGGTCGCCCGGCCGAGGAAGGGGAGTTCAGGATGACCTGGGCCAGAGGCAGAGGGCCCTACCCCATCGCCTCCGGGCAAACCTTCCAGGGAGGGCACAGGCGCCCCGTTTCCCGGTGACAAGAGGAGGCTCACCTGGCAGTGGGGGCCGGCGTGGCCCTGACAGCTGCCTCCTTTCCTAGTCGCGGCTGCCCTCACCCCCGCTTCTCTGGCTGGGAGGAGAGAGGGGTCAGTCACCCCCTGCCCCCACCCCTGCCGCTCGGCCTGGCCTGGCCCGGCAGAAACCATGGGAGGGCCAGGGAGCCTGGAGCGGCCTCAGCGGCCGGGGGACATGATGAAAGCCCGGAGCACGGGACCCAGCGAAAGGTTAGAGGAAGCGGGATTATTCCGCCCGGGGGAGCGGAAGGCCCAGGGGCAGGGGCCCTGGCTAATGGCGAGCCAGATGCTGACCAGCTGTTCCCTGTCTCCCTGGAGGCCCAGCAGGCCCAGAAGGACTTCTACAGCAGGAGGGAGTTAGGGGGGACAGGAGGAGGAACTGGCTGAGGGAGTGGCTGGGTGGGAAGAGTAGGGGAGCCGGCCTCTGAGGAGCTGTGAGAAGCAGGGCCACAGCTCCTGATTTGGGGGGAGGTGGGGCAGGGGTCAGCGAGAGGGACCTTGGGAAGTGAGCCTTGAGGAGCAACCCTCTCCCTCGGCAATCCTGATGGACTCATTCACCACCCTCACCCCGCCTCCCGAAGGCCCCTCCACCCCAGCAGGGCCCGCGGGGCGAGGCCTCAAGCTCGGACAGGAGCCTCTGAGGCCTGCTCCCCAAGCTCGCCGAGCACCCGGGGGCTGGACCCAGGCAGGATGGGGACAGCCAGACCAGAGTCAGCGACAAAGCCCCTAAGCTGTCCTGGTGCCTGTTGCTCATCAGAATAAATGGCACTGAACTGTAAAGCGAGCGTGAGGAAGGCGGGCAGGGTCGCCGTTCTCCCCACGATGAATACTTAGGGGCTTCCAGACAATCCAGCCAGCATCTCCAGGCGTCCATCCCCATCCAGCCCTCGGTGCCCTCAGCACAGGCTCCGGCTGCTCGCTGCTGCCTCGGCCTGGGGTCCCTGACCTGGGGGCCGTGGGGGAGGAGAGGGGGAGGGCCTGAGAGCCTCCTGCCTTCCCGGAGCACCTTTTGCTCGATGGACTCGATTCTGCTTCTGGAAGGACAAGGAAGGGTGTGCCCGCTCAGCGTTCTCCACCCCATGCAGAACCCAGGAGGAAATACAGGACGCTCCAGTCAGTGGTATTGGAGGTCCCCGGGAATAAATTTTTAGTATAAGTGTGTTCACTGTAATATTGGGGACATACTTACACTAAAAAATAAAATTATTCCTTGTTTCCCTGAAATTCCAGTTGAATGGTGCAGCCTGTGTATTTTTTTGTTAAGTCTGGGCTCCTGTCCCGGTTGGGGGTGCCTGCTCCCTGCCCGGAGGTGGGGGGCGCCCAGGCTTCTCTCTGGCAGGAGGGCCTCGGGGTGCAGGCATTGCCTCAGCATCCAGAGGTTCTGTGGTCACCCCTCGACTGTCGCAGAGTTAGAAAATGCATTTGCTGGTGACATTGTTCTTTCGGGATATGTTTTTGGAGGGGCCTGGGCGTTCCCTCGCGAGGGGGACTTTTTACCGGGGACGTGCGGCGGTTCTGAGCCGGTTGTTTGTAGTAGAGGACACAGCGGCCAGCAGGCTGCCCCTGACCTCTGGTGTCCCTGGGAGAGTTTCTGAAACAGCTGACGCGTAAGGGAAACTTTCCCCTCTCCTCAGTGTAAAACTTGTCAGGACACAGGGGGGTTTTAAGGGGCAAAGTGCAAGGAAAGAAACAGACAACGTGACAAGCGAAAGTTCTTGGGGCGACTCCGGGAGTAGGATTCCTTAAATCGGCGCTACTTCGTTATGCAGATGGTGGCGGGCTTTCCCCAAAAATAGTTCCTAAAGGGCCGGTCGTTGCATTTTGCACAGGAAGAGACTAAGAAAGGTGTTTCTTTTTGTGTCTTTCTCCCTCTCTTCTGCTTAAGGCAAGACAAAGTTGTTACAGACAAATTGTTTGAGCTAAGCAATCAGGAAAAAAAGATGGATGGAGCAGGAGAAAAGGAAACAGATCAAAAATAAATAAAACACACACTAGACCAAGTCTTTATGTCAGATAAAAAGTTTTGACACTTGACTTTATACCTTGGCGTGCTTTCCTAATCGCAGTCTCACAATTTCGCAATTAAAACTTTAAATCTTGATGGCTTTCCCCCCCCACTTCCAAATATTTAAAATGTAATCTTTCTTTTCTTTTCCTTCCTTCCTTCCTTCCTTCCTTCCTTCCTTCCTTCCTTCCTTCCTTCCTTCCTCCTTCCTTCCTCACATCTTGTGGACCAGGAGAAATATTCCAACATGGGAAAATCATGTCTTCTGTGTACTTCCTTTCTAGAATGATATTCCAAGGCAGTGGGGTTCTGATCTTACGATTGCAAAACTTTGCAAAGGCAAAACCCTAGCCCCGAGCCACACCACAACGAGAGGGCGGAGTTTACCAAGGTTCAGACCAGGCTGGGTGATGGAGAGAGTTCCGTGTCCCGTGTCCCGTGTCCCGTGTCGCTGGGCGGAGAGCCTGGCTGAAGCCCAAGGCACCCAGACCGCAGCCTGGACCCTCCGCCTCTCTCCCATCTGACCTCTCCCCTCTCGGAGCACAGACCCCAGATGGGAAGCGTGGCCTCGAGCCGGGCGTGGGGAGGTGCGGCTTGATGTCAATTACGGCCCAATTCCAGAGGTGCCATCAAAGAGTTAACTAGGATGTCCCAGTGCGCAAATGTGGGATAATTGGGAAACAAATTCTACAAACATCTTGAAAGGGACAAAAGACCTTTGATCTTTCTCTAGAAAGGCAGACATTACAGACGTTCCTGCCTTTTGGGGTCTGCACACATCTCAGACCAGGTTAGAGGATGCCATCTCTCCCAGAAATCAGCCGACACCTAATTCCATCGAACCTTAATTATCCTAACTGGTTTCGTATGTCCCAAGGCATTTTCCCCGAAGATTAGAGGAGAAAGAAGGACTGACAAAATAATTAAATATGCAATTTGCCAAGCGTGGGCAATATGGCTTTGAAATCACCTTTTCAGGAAGTTTTACCGCTTGTTCATGGACATGTATATTGCAGGCTGCAGGCTTTTATTTAAGCTCTTTTGATTGCCTTAATGGATTAATACCCGCGTGCCATCAGCCAAGGGCTGAGACCCAGGCTGTTTCTAATTTTGCAAATATTGGGCCTGCTTCCTCTGGTGTTAGGACAAAAAGAAGTATCTAGAATTTGCCTTCTCACTTAAAGCAACATGCTGGCCCCCTCCAATAGTTGCCTGATGTCGGAATCTGCGTCTCAGAAGGGGTGGTGTCGGTTCCAGGAAACATCCCCGGTGCCAGGGGCCGGGCGACGGGCAGGCGGCAGCGGCAGGACTGGGCAGGCCCGTGCTGCGCATGGGGCCTGGGTCTGTTTTGGGTGCCACTCCCGAAATGAGTCCGTGTCCCCGGAGAGCAGGGCGCCTGTCAAAGTAAGGCCCCAGCCGCACACAAGGGTGCAGAGGGGTGTTCCTGCCCGGCTTCGGACTCCCGACTGGGTGAGAAGCATTCCGCGGGGAGGGGCGGGCGGTGCTCGCCGGGATGCGGGGAAGAATCTGGGCTGAGCCGGCGGCATCCAAGGGCGGCATCCGGAAACCAGAGCCGGCGCCTGCTCTGGGGGAATAGTTCGCATTCTGCACTCGTGATGGCAGAACTGGAGTTCGGAGGACTTGGCCGAGCGATTGCACCGTCCCATCTTTTGGCCAAGCTGAGTGTCGGGGTGGGGGGTTGCGGGGGGCAATGTCTTAGAACCTGCTCCAAGGACATGAAGCCGGGTTTCCGGGGGCGGTGTTTGTCTGGTCTGGGACGTCTGTGGGTCCCGCAGGCAGAAGAGGGATCATCAGAGACGCTGAGAGGGGGAAAGAGTAGACGGAAAGGAGAGAGAGAGACAGCAGCAAAGAGCCAAGAAGACAGAGAAAGAAGAGACGCACACAGAGGCTTTCCGTGTACACACACACACATACACACATGTGCGCGCACACACACACGCACACACGCACACGCACACAGACGCACACACGCACACACACGTACACACACGCGCACACACGCACACAAACATGCACACGCACGCACACGCGCACACGCACAGCAAGGCTGCCTTTGAAGGCAGAGGGACAAGGCCTAATTGTCCGGGATGTGCGTGGCGGCGGCTTTTTCATCGTTCCCAGAGCTCCCTAATGAGGCTGCGCCCCCCCTGGTGGGAACGCTGCTCCCCGGGATCAGCTTTGATAGAGCGGACGGACCGTCTGGGACGAGTTACCAGGTTTTCCTCTGGTTTCTTTTGAACCCTGCGGTGGTTTTGCTCTTTCATGGCAAACGGAGAGGGCCAAGGTCTCTGGCCTCTGTCCTTGGGGGCCACGGGCCACCTCACCCCCGGGGGTGGGGAGATGGGGGGCGGGCCCTGGCCGCGGGCGACGGGTGAGGAGGGGGCTTCGCGAGTTCCAGATTCGGACCTGCTTGCCAGTCGCCCCGGGTCCACGGCCCCCAGTGTCCCTATCAGCCGGAACGCCCGTGGGCACACGCAGGCCTCTCGCAGCCGCGAGGGTGATGGTGGCCGGGCACCGAGCCCGGTGTCTGACAAGGACCGCGGTGCAGCAGACACTACGTAAAAAAGCGAGCCCTGCATACAGGAGTGAGGTGCAGGCCTGGAGAGTTAGGTGGCCGGGGGTCAGAGACAGGATGGGCCTGGCTCTGTCATCCACGGCCCAGCCCCTAACCACTGGCCTTCCCAGGGCCGGGCCTCCGCTGGCCCTCAGGCCCTGGGGCACACCTGTCTTTCAGCCCCACGTCACCGCACATCCTCCCTCACTTCTGCGGATACCTGAGCCTGGGCCTTCTGTGAGGCCACAGCCACCAAGCCAGCCAGACTCCAGAGCTGAGGTCCCCAAGCCCTGGCTGCCCTGGGGAGCCGTCTGGAAGGGAGGGGCACGGAGCCCAGCCCGTGGGGCAGGCGGACAGGGAAGGGCCTGGTGCCTCCAGCAGTCCGTCTTGGCTGCCCGCTGGCTCCTGGGACCCGAGGATTCCCAGCCCAGTGGGACTTGCCTTTGATCTCTGATGAGGAAAACAAAACACCCTCTCAGGTGGTGCCTCCTCCTCTCATCAGAGAGGCCCCTTTGTGGCCAGTGGACACGGAACATCCCACGCCGGCCTTCCCACGGGAGAGGTTTTGGTTCAAAGGCCACCGGCCGCGGAGAGGCTCACCTGGATCCCGGGCTCTGACCAGGGCAGTCTTGTTCCTGACCTAGTGGCCTGCCCGCCCCCTCCCTGACCCCCACCCCTACCTTCTGGCCCAGCTGCCTCCTCCTGCCCTCATCCCCATGGGCTCCTCAGGCTGCTCACCCCCAGCGGCTGCCGCCCAGAAAGGCAGGGAGCAGGTGTGCCCGTCACACATCACCACCAGCCATTCAGCCCCGGGCCCTGTGGTCAGCTGGGCCAGGAGGAAGGACCTCACCTTCCTTCTAACCTGGGAGAAGAGACTGGATTGTAAGCTCTAATTCGCTCCATCAGGCGCCCGCTCTGTGCCAGGCCCTGGGCTGGCACCTGGGAGACAGAAGCGGGCAAGACGGATGTGGTTCCTGGGCTTGTGGAGGGGTTTCTGATTCTGATTAGCGATGGATTCTGCGACACGTGCCTCACCGCTGATTGGGGCGTCCCAGCGTGGCCCTGCTCTGAGGGAGGTCGGGGATAGATCCCCCACTTGGTGTCTGGGGACAGCCCTGCCTGTGGTCCTAATGGGTCCCTGGGGAGGGGGTGTCCCTGGGGAGGGGGTGTCCCTGGAGAGGGGGTGTCCCTGGGGAGGGGGTGTCCCTGGGGATGGGATGTCCTGGGGAGGGGGTGTCCCTGGGGTTGGGGTGTCCCTGGGGGTGGGGATATTGGAGCACCTTCATGCTCCCCTCTGAACTGGCTGTGCCAGCCACTGTGGGCAGCGCCACATGACGCTCCTGCTCGTGTCCCCGGCAGAATGTCCTTTCCACGTCTCCTCGTTGACACGGCCCCTTGGACCTCTGGCCACGTCCGCGCAGAGAGAGAGCGCAATAAAGGGAGGGGCATGCTGAGATCCAAGGCTCCCCCCAAGCTTTCACTATGAAAACATTCAAGCTCCCCGCAGAGTTGAGAGCAGAGGACACGATGCCCGCCCCCATGCCCAGCCTGGTCCCCCCCGCTTGCTTACGGAGGCACTCACTGCTCTAAGTATCTTTGCTGTGAGTTTGAAAGGATGTTTCAGGTGCCATCCCACAACATCTCAGGGCGCGTTTTCTACAAACAAGGCTGTTCTCCTGCACAGACAGGACACCACTACCCCTTGAAGAAAGTTCACAGTAATTCGAGAGGCAGGGTTTTTGATAATTAGTTAAGACAGAAGCACCAGCACCTCCGCTCGAAAACAAACGGCGGACGGAACACTCTGAGCCAGGCTGCCTTCGGGTACAGTCTCCACTCGGGACAGCTGGAGGAGGTGGAGGGGTGCTCGGTCACAAAGTCCGTGGGTTCTGCGGCGGCAGAGCGCCTGCGCACAGTAGGTGTCTGTTGACGGAACGCATCTAAGGCCAGAGCCCACCCCTGGGTCCTTCATGCTCCTGTTCTTCAGCTCTGCCCCTGCCCAGGGGAAAGGAGCATGTGGGGAGAGTGGGGGACCCCCCAGTCTCCAGCTCCCCTCGACCATCCAAACTCAGCTGGGCTGTGGGTGAGCGGTGGGGGGGAAGTATTTTGATGTGCATTTGAGTATGTGATCCTGTACCTGTTAGAAGTAGCGTCTGGGCCAGAGGAACAGTATTCAGCCTTAAGCAGGAAGGAATCCTGACACAGGCTACTACATGGTGAACCAGGAGGACTTCAGCTAAGCGAAATCCGCCAGATTCAGACAAAGACTGCTCGCTGTCTCTCACAGGAGGTGCCCAGAGGGTCAGGTTCACAGGGACAGGAAGTAGGATGGAGGTTTTGCAAGACGGAAAGAGTTCTGTGGGTGGGTGGCGGTGATGGCTGCACAGCGGCGTACATGTACTTAAGGCCATTGAGTCAGACACTTAAAATGGTTAAGATGGTCCGTTTCACATGATGTGCATTTTACCGGATCTTGGGGCCCGTGACTGGCCTGTGAGGCCCCTTTCAGAGGGATGGTGTCCCCTCGTCGGGGGAAGGGCTGCTCGGCGGCTCGCGGGGAAAGCCAGCACCTGTCAGTCACAGAGAGTGACCGACGGAGCCCAGACCTCGGGGACCTCAGCCCCCAGCCCGGCTCTGGACAGGCTGCGGCCGCGAAGTGAGTCCCACCGGCCCGGGACTAAGCGGAGGCATTTCGTCAAAGGAAAGGACTTGACGAACATTTGTTTTATGAAACCCGAATTTTGGCGTATTCTCACATTTTAGTTTGTCAGAAGGCAAGGTAAGAAATGTGAAACATGTTGTTTATGAGGAGGCGCGGGTGACTTCTCTATGATGACGATTTTATTTTAAAGTTCGCCATGGCGTCACTGCAGAAAGGGTGGGGGATCCAGAAGAGAAGGGAGAGAGATTTCATGGTTTATCCCGGCAGAGCTACTGGGAGGGCAGTTTTTATGAAAACCACCGAACAGAAAGGGCCGCCAGGCCCAAAGCTCCGGCCCGTGGCCCATTGGGGAGGGTTAGTGTGGGGTGTGGGCCGTCCGGGCCCCCCGCCCGCCCCCCCGTGCCGCCCCTGGTGGCTGCCTGCCGTGGGTGCCGCTGGCCGCGCAGGCCCCAGCTTGCTGAGCCCCTTGGCGGTGTGTCGGCTCCACAGTCTTTGTTCCCCGGCTGAGACCCACATCACTGGTTTGTGGTTGCACATGGAGGGAGACCAAGGGACCAAGAGTCCATGTGCCAGGCCCCCCTTCCTGCCACAAAGCGATCGCAAGCAGAGAGGGACCCATGGCATGACCCTCACTGGATGGAGAAAAGGGGTCAGGTTCCAGCCCCTCATGAGCTGAGGGTGGTGGGACCCAGGGGGGCACTGGGAGCTGCCCCCCAGCTGGCCCTGCTGTGTCCAGGCTGGGCCAGGCGTCTTCCCTCCCACAGCCTCAGTTTCCTCAGCTGTAAAATGAGGTGTCCCCACCCCTCTCTCGGGGCTGTTGTGAGCTCCCCTGTCCTGGGTGCTCACCCCGGGCTGGAGGCAGTCGAACCCCAGGACGAGCCTGTGTGGAGCCTTGTCTGAGGTGAGGAACCGGGGGTCAGAGTGTGGAGCCCTGCGGCCCAAATCGCCGTGCTGGGAGGGCGGCTCTGGGCTTGGGTCCTGGGTCTGTCTGCTCGGAACCTGTGCAGGGAATACGGCGGCTGCCGGCTCAGGATGGGCACTCGGTACCCGCCAGCTGCCCTGACACCGGGTCTCGGGACTGAAGGGGAAACGCAGGCCTCTGCCAAGCAGGGAGCCCAGCTCGGGGCCCAGCCTGGGATTTCCAGCCGGTTTGAGAGGAGGACAGAGAGACGAGGCCTGGCCTGTGTCACACAGCAGCTGGCAGAGGCCACCTGCCCTTCCCACCGAGGCCATTGTGGGGGCACCGGGGGTCCCTGTGCCGGGTTGGGTGGGATTGGAAGAAGGCTCTCCCACCTCTGACTGCTCTCCCCTCGGGCTCCACCTCCTCGGCCTCCTTTGGCATGGAGGGGAGGGCGGGGTGGAAGGAAATGTCCCCCACCCCAGGGGCCTGCTTGAGCGCCCAGGCCTGGGCCAGTGGGTTTGAACACAGACATTGGCCAAGACAAGCTGATGGGGGCGCTGGTCAGGGGCTAGTGCAGTGGTTCTCAACCTGGGCTGCACATTGGAATCGCCTGGGAATCTTTTTAAAATCCCGATTCCTGGGCCTCATCCTCCGGAAATTCTGTTTCTTTGTTATGGGGTGGGGCCACAACATTAGGAACAAAGACACAGAATTTCCGGAGGATGAGGCCCAGAAATCAGGATTTTAAAAAGATTCCCAGGTGATTCTAATGTGCAGCCAGGGTTGAGAACCGCTGGGCTGGTGTGAGGTCTTTTTCTTAGATTTGGCCCAGAAACACATCCAGCCAACCGTCCAGGGCCCGCGGTCACCACCCCGGCCGAAGGAAATGCTTTTCAGTCAGCCGAGGTGGCCAGATCTGAGAGCTCGGGGTGGGGGCGTGGGGCGTCCCTGTCCCCCCTCCCTCCGCACCGCTGGGGGGGCAGCCCCTGCCCCTCCTGACCCGAGGCCTCTCCAGCGGCAGCCGGGCCCTCCAGACGGAATAAGGATCACATTCTTCACTTTTTAAGTCGCACAGAAGCTGTATGCATAATTAATGTGCAATAAACGTGAGCGGCTGGAAATTAACTAAATGAAAAAAAAAGAAGGAATACGCTTAATTGTAAAAATTTAATTTTGTTTTTATTCTTTTCCTTCCTCTCCCTCCGCCCCCCTGCCCTGTCCGAGGCGTTATAGTCTCGGCGCCTTCAGATCTCGCCGGAGACGGTGTTTGAGGGGCTCCCCTCCTGACCTCTTGCCGGGGAGCCAAGGACAAGATTAGTTTTAAGCCGCAGCCCAGTCAGTTACTTTCAGCAGAGGGTGGGAGAGCGCCCACGCAGGGCTGCTGTCACACAAAGGAACGCTGTAATCACCCCTCGAGACCCGGCTGGGCTCCGGGGGCTTCTGGGCCTGACTTGAAGGGCTTTGGGGGGTGCAATTTTAAGCGCCGCCTTTTGAGAGAACCCATCACGGTGTTTAAAATTCCTAGACATGAACCCACTAGTTAAAAAGCCAGAGGAATAAAGACACTTCCCTACATCCAAACACAGGACGCTAAGCGATCGCCTCGAAGCCCCCTCCCTCCCCCTGCTAACCCCGGGAAGGACCGACGCTTCCCGATGAGAAGATCGGGCACAGAGATTTCCCAGTGGAGGGACGTAGTGACATGTTCTTATTTATTGTCCCGTCTCTTAATAAAACCCGAGGGTTCGGCTTCGAGAAACAACCCATCCACTTGAAAGAGAGAAGAAAAAAAAAGAGTTATTATTTTTTAAGAATAAAACACTCTATTAACAGATACTTTAAACAATGATTTATTGCCCACACATAACAACAACAATAACTTAAAATATCAAATCCCTGGGAATAAATCACCGCGATCCTATCTGCTTCCACGCCAGCTGTTTTTCTGTTTCGGCCGTCGCTCTCAGCCCTGCTCTGTATCAGCAGATCATTTGGGGGGGGGGGGGGAGGCAGAAGACTCAAGAGACGGAACCCAGAGGCATCCAGGCTGTTTGGGCGAGAATCGTGTTTCCAGAACCTCCCGGCTTGTCCCGACAGTTCGTAGCTGGCCCTTCTCTCCGTCTCTCAAACAGGAACCAGCGCAGGGTGTTTCTTTGAGCCGCTCTCATCAGATTATTTCCAGCGAGGAGAGAGGCCGCCTGTATGGCCGCTCACACTGGCCGCCCCCTCTGCCCAGGTACCTGGTCCTGTTTAAGGCGAATTGCCGTCATCCGGAGATGCCGGCTCGCCGGGGACCCGGGCAAGCCGTAAATAACCAGGTCTGTGCGGCAGATCCGCGGGCTCCCGCAGGCCAGCTGGCCGAGGTGGCCGCCGTGGGAACAGGTGGCCCGCAGGGGCCGTGGCCGGGTGGTGGGCCGGGGCCGCGGGCTGGTTTCTGCAGCGGCCTTTCGGCAACCACCAGCCTGGCTGCCGCCGGAGACCCCCACCCAGCGGCCAGCCAGGCCCCCCCGCGCAGACCTTTACAGGAAACAGGTTCTGACACTGAAACTCAAGGCCTGTGGGCCGTTGTCATAGGAATGCAATATCCTCTGAGATCCCTTATTAAAAAGCCGAGACTTGCTGCTGCCGCCCAGGACGGAGCTCTGTTCCGTCTGTATTGATCACCGGGAGCGGGGGTGGGGGTGGGGGTGGGGGGTGGGGGATGCCTCATTTTCTGGCCGACAGACCCAGCCGGCAGGGAGGGAGTCGTGTTGGGTGGAGACCTTTGTTTCCACAGTGATTTGGGGGACCCGGAGCCGGAGCTGAGGTTATGCTTACGAGGTGGTGGTGGTGGGTGATCTCGGGCTCTGAGACGGAATTACAAACGTGGGGATGACAGTGTGCAGAACAATAGAGCCCGAGGGGCTTCAGAAACATCCCAGGCCCCCGCTGCGACCCGAGGACACGGGCCCCCGGGAAGGGACTCGCCTCACCCATGTCGCAGGCAGGGGTCCTTTTTGGAATCGGTCCTCGCACCCATGTCGCAGGCAGGGGCCCTTTTTGGAATCGGTCCCCGCTCTCCGGGTGAGAGGGGACACTCAGCACAGCACTGTTGTAGGTGCGAAAGCGGGGAAACCACCTCCATGTCCGACACAGGAGGTCAGGTAAACGGCATGAAGTTGGCATTTTTATTGGTCAGAAATGGTTGGATATCGACAATCTCGTGGTTCAACTCCATCGATGGAGTGGCATGGCATGCAGTCCTTACAGGAATGAGATGGAGAACGCGCCAAGATACATTATGAAATGGAGAAAGCGGGCTGCAGACAGCGTACCTCTTACGTTCCACGTGTGCTCGTAGGAAAGGCAACAGACACGGATTTGCTGGTATCAGCCTGGCTCTGGAGGGAGACGCCAGACCTCGTCCAAAGTGGCCGCCTTGGGGAGGGGAACAGGGGCCAAGGAAGGGTATAAACCCCCTCCCCTTGCAGCCTCTGCACCTTCCGAATCGTATACTCTGTGTGTAGGGCTGATATAAAGTAAGTTAATTAAAATGTCGGCCATCAGTGAAGCGCTCATGCTAGGGGTGAAGAGCTCAGACTCCGGCCTGAGAATTCTGGGTTTCCGCTCGTTCCCCCTCACGGAGCCTCAGTTTCTCATCTGTCAAGTGGGGTGTAAGGGGGTTTACTTCATAGAGTGGACGTGACGATTTCCTGGAGACAGGAATGGGGAAGGCTCAGCATAGAGTCACAGAGAACGCGGTCCATATTGTTTTATGAAAAATGACGCATAAGTCATCACACACATAAATCCTGATGACTCGTGGGGCATTTTCGCTCTCTTGGACGACAGATTAAAAATAGCTGCGTGTGCTGAGGGTGGGGAGCTGCGGTGCCGAGTGTCACGGGGGACTCGGTCTGGGGGACCCGTGCGCCCACGCAGGGGCGGCCGCGCTGGGGTTGCAGGGTGGGTCGGATGATGCTTTCCTGAACCACATCCCCGTGCACACAGGCAGGTGAACTAATAGAATTAAGCTTATTGGTTTGGTTCCTCCGGGTTCGCTTGGCGAGGGGAGAGCAGCTGGACGGATATTTTAATTAAGCTCTGACACCCAGAAGTCAAAGTCCCCGAGTGGTCCCAGGGGGCAAGGCTGTGCAGTCTGGGGTTTAATCAAGTTGGGTCTCAGAGTTCAAATTTCTTCCCGGATAGAAATGTGTCATCAGGCATCCCAGATTTCCACTGGAGAAAAAAATGCTAGTTGACCGTGTTTTCCCTAGAGAATGACACCGTGATTCGATCAGCCTCCTTCCCCTGACATTTTGCCCACTTTATTAACTTCTGCTTTGCTTTTAAGCAGGCAACTACTGTTTTACTTCCCCGAAGAAGCTCATAATATTATAATTCAAGTGTCAGGACAGATTAGGTTAAACGAACTGTGTAATTCCCGAAGGAAAACAAACTTCAAAACGGACGTGGCCGCCTTGTAACATGTCATGGATCGCATTAGCGGCGAGCGGGCGATTCTATCACCTAATGTGCTAACGTTGGCTCGAATGTTCCCACTCTGAAGGTGAGAAATGACTTAGCTAACAAAACATTTCGTTCTCCTCCCTTTGCATTCTTCCTTTATGAGATCCTGAATGTGACATTTTCGCCAAAAAATCTCTGCGCTTATTTGTGAAAAATGTATATTAAAACCAAAGCCCATCAAATGGAAAGAAATCACAGATGGTTTTATTCACAAGCAGTAGAATTAATGGCCTCTCTTCTCTTTATAAATATTAGAAGCAGATGAGTTCATTACGATTTCACCCTAATAAAGAAAACCTGCCCGATTTTGACAAGACATCGACTTATCTAATACATCTCCTAAATAACAAAGCTACTTCCCGCCCGTAAAACACGGCTCGAAAACACCAGCTTTACCTGGACTGCTTCGAAATTAATGAAAAACACTCGAGTCCAAGGACAGCAAAAGATGGGGTGCAGAGCGGGGGTGGGGGAGAGAGACGGGTGGGAATGGAGAGATGGAATTCAAGGGATTTTTGAAAATGTGATGGATTCTGAAAAGAGGGAGCTTTGAAATGTTTACTTTGCGGTGGTTGGAAATTTTTACATCTTTCAACAAAAGCGGGCAGAGAAGTGAAACCATCTGAGAGGGCTTTTGAAAGAAGCGGATCAGCACAGGCCGGGTGAAGCTGCGGTTCTTTTCTGAGGGCGACCAGTGCCCAGCGACCGAGCGGGGAGGGGGGCGGCCCTCGCCCCTCGGCTCCTCTGGCTCCAGCTCCGCGCTCCCCGCTCCGCGGCGGCCTGGCCCCCCGGCTTCAAAGCGCGGCTGCTGAGGTCCGGGAGGGAATTGGACACCTCGCTCCCCAGCGGGGACCAGGCAGGGCTGCCTGATGTGGTCATCTTGTTAGTCACGGAGAGCCGGGGCCTTTCTGTTTGTGCCGCTTTCAGCACTTATTAAGCAAGAAGTGGGAGGCTTTACGCAAAACTGCAAAAGATGTTTTTGCTCCCCAGGGCCCGGCAGTGGGGCCCACGGCCTATCCATCACGGCAGAGACCTCTCCGAGAAACGGGGGTCGGGGGGACCAGCCCGCCCAGAGGGGGAGAGAGATGAGCGCACTCAGGGCCTCCGCCCCGGGACCTTCTTGGCTCGGCTCCGTGGGAGGGCGTGGGCTCCGTGGTCTGAGAGCTGCCACGGGAACGCCTTTGGGGAGGCGAGCCGCGTGGCCGCAGGAAACGGTGTACATGGCACCTCCTGCGCCTCCGGTGTCCCATCCCACCGTCAGGGCCTCGACTCGGGCTCCCACGCGCTCCCAGCCCGGGGCCCGCCGGGGCTTACACCCGGAGATCAGACACCTGCACAGACGAGGCCGGCTGCGGCTGCGGGAGGCGGTGGTGACGGCGGGAAAACGGTTTCTAAGCAGCTTCTTGAAAGCGAAGGATCCGGTGCCGCCGCCTCGTCTCAGGAACCCGCCTCTTTCCTGCCGTCTGGGCTCCCTTCCTCCGTGTTGGGGGCCGTGAACGCCCCCTCTCCCCAGGCCCAGGTACAATTCTGAGTCCGGAGATCCTCCGAGACCCTCCTTCAAGCCTCAGTATCGAACTTCTGGGGAGATCTTGGGGGAAGCAGCAAGTTCGAGCCGGGAGCCCATGATTGCAATTCTCCACTAAATCCTCCCAGCTGAGCCCGAAGGGTCTGCAGTTGGTTCAGCAGCAGAGGCGGCAGGAAAGGGGGGTTTGCAAACTTCAAACAGGACCTGGGGGTGGGGGGTGGGGGGGATTGTGCTGGGGGAGAGGCCACCGACAGAGGGCTCCAAGTTAATTAAAGAAACTGCATTGTAGGCCTATAAACTCAGTTCAGCCCTCTCCATATGAAAGCGCCAGCAGCTCAAGTTCTGTGCAGGGATAGCCTCTCCCCGAGGGGTGACCTGGGAGGGGGGGACGGGGCCGCATTCAGGATGGACATTGGCAGCTGTCTGGAGGGCCCCAGCCAGGGGTAGTTTGCCCTTCGACCAGGAGTTCCAAGGGAGCCGAGACTGTGTTTAAAAACCCCTTTAACAAACATGCAGGGTCTACTGTCTTCCAGACACTGGGCCGGCACATCACCTGGCGTAGGGCCACCATCGCTCCCATTTTACAGATGAGGAGACTGAGGCTCAGAGAGGCAGAGTCGCGGTCCCAGGTGTACGGCTGGTGTCGGGGGGAGTCAGGGTTGGAGTCAGGATCCTCCCGCTTACACCACTGGCTGGAGCTGAGGACCAAGCAGCGACCAGGAAAAGACAGGTTATCGCTGCCTACATCCGGCTCTCGCCTCGGCCCTGGCCCCTCGCACTGTCCTTGACATTCAATCAGGTGCCGGTGATGTCTGCCCCGCCGTGGGGCCAGGCCGCCCCGGCTTCTCTGCGACAAATGGTTCTCATTTGAAAGGGAGGTTATAAAAACACATGCCCAAGGACACTGTCAGCAGCGAGGATTAATCTCGCTTCAGTCAAAGACCATTTCAGATCTTTTTTTTGGGGGGGGGGGGTCGGGGGGGCAGGGAGATGAGGGAAGGCAGCAGCCCTGGTTGGGAATAAAGTCAGGGTTTGCAGGGTGCCCCTCAGGCTGGCTGGTTTGGAGGCACATTGTGGTGGGGGCTGGGGGGGTCAGGGTCACCCCATCCCTGCTGAGCCTGGGTCTGCCTCCAGGCCTGGCTTTGCTTCCCGGGTCCCTGAGGCGGGCGTTTCAGGAGGCGCCACCCCCGCGTGGAGGCTCACCCTGCTCGCTCGCTGCCTTGGTTATGTTTCAGGGCGGCTTAAGTTGCCAAAAGGAAGGGAAGGATTAGACGCCTGGGACATTTTCATTTTCTGGATGGTGTCAAAAGCTGAGAGCGTTTGCCAGGTGACTCAACCAGAGCGGCCCTGCAGGCCAGTGGGGCGTGGGGGTGGGGATGGGGGGCGGGGGGCGGGGGGCACTGCCTCCCCTCTCACTCCCCTCCCAGCTGCTGTGGGCTACACACGGAGCCCCATTCCAGCCAGGAACCAGGGGGCGCACCAGCTGTGCTCTCAGCCAGCAGCCGCCAAATGGGGTGGCCTGGGTCCCCAAAGGGCCGTGGTGGGTGCTGGGCCACAGGCTGTGGCTGCGGCCTGGGGGCCTCGGCTGAGCTTTCCTGGCCCCAGTGGCTGTTTGCTGACAGCGCAGGGGGAGCGGCAGCCGCTGCAGTCTCCTGGGGATGCTGCCCCTGGGGCCCTGGGAGTAAGGACTTCGCCATCGCATTACAGGGCTGGGGAAACGAGGCTCCGGGAGGTCACTTGCCACAGGCCGGGACACTGGACAACAGCGCTGTCTCCTTTAACCTCAGCGACTTTTCAAAGCAGGGACTGTGGATGTCCCCATTTTATGGATGTGGAAGTTGAGGCTTAGAGCTGATGTGACTTGTCCAAGCCGAGAGCTGGGGGTCCCCAGGCTCAGGCTCTTCAGCGGATCAGGATCCCAGATCACCGCGAGGCTGGGCCGGCCTGTCCTCCCCCCCCCCCCCCCGGGACTCCATCGTCCTCTCGGGCCTCTGCCCGCCAGCCAGTGGGTGCAGCAGGGGTGGAACCCACGAGGGTCCTGGAGGGCCCTGGGTGCAGGCTGGACGCGGTCCAAACCAACGTCCACAGCGTGGAGCCGTGGATTTATTTCCCGACCGCCGGAGGAGCTGGCTGGGCTCTGCTGGCTTTTTGCAAGGCGCGAGAACCGCCAGGATGCTCTGGGGTCCCCGCAGAGCCAGGGCCTGGCCTGGCTCAGAAGAGCGAGCCCCCCCCCCACCCCATGCGGTGGCCCGGGGCTGTGGGCAGAGTGGGGCCTCGGGCCTGATCCGCAGGACGGCCCCCATTTCAGAGGAGAAAACAGGCAAGAGAAAAGGGCCAATGCCCTCCGGTTTCCCCGGCCGGGACTTAAAGGGAGTCTGCTCCCTGCAAAGTGCCTCCTCCCTGGGGGTTGCAAGAGGGCCACCCTTGGGAGCCCTGCCGGTCAGTGCGGGGGGGTGCGGCGGCCCAGCCCTGCAGCTCTTAGCCCAGGCGGCCCCGACCCCAGCAGGATGCAGTGATGGGCGCAGTGGGGCTGGTACGAGCCTGGAGCACTTGCATTTTCTGGCAAATTCCTGCCAAGGCACGTGAATGAAACACTAGCATGCGCTAGGCCAAGGGCTCCCATCCTGGGTGGACAGGGCACCTGGCACCTGTATCCCTTCCTGCCCACATTGAAGGGGCCTTAGGGGGCCTCCCCAAGGCCAAATGCCCTTTGCTGGGTGTCCCCCGACACTGAGCTGCACCCTGAGCCAAGTGCATGGGGGGACTGAGCTCAGTGTCTTCTCTGGGAAGCCCTGGTGGCTGGTTGCTGTGAACCCAGAGCCTCAGGGTCACAGACCGGGGAGGGGGCCGAGCGGGGCCCCTCTGACCTCAGGAGGGACCACAGCAGACAGGACACTTCCTCCGGGTGGACGTAACTCGGGCTGCCTCCAGGCCCAGCACGGAAGCTGCATACTTGGCTGTGAGCTTCGGAGCTCTCGGGAGTCTGTTTCCACGTCTGCTAAATGGGGAGGTGGGCCCCTCAGTGCGGGACTGGTGGTAGCGCACAAGATGCACTGCCCTTGTCCTCCGTGAGTGCTTGTCGGTGCCCAGTGAGGAGGCAGGGCTCCCCCGCCATTGATTTACCCGCCAACCCAGTACCCCTAGAGCTCAGCAGGCGTTGTCTCCTCCACGAACCCCTCCACCTCATCTTCCGGGACTGCTCTCCACCAGAGGGTACTGCGGGTATAAGAGCCATTTTTAAAGGAAAATATTAATAATTGGACTCTTGTTTATTAGTGACTTTTCAAATGTAAAAATCATTTTTTATTGAAGAATAATTGACATGCAACATCAGTTTCAGGCGTACAACGATGATTCAGTATTTGCAAATATGGTGCGATGGTCACCGGAAGCCTAGTTAACCTGGGTCACCATACTTAGCCACTCTCAGATCCGCATCATTAGTTATGGGCACCATGAGGTGTATTACAGCCCGATGACTGACTTGTGTAACCAGCAGTTTGTGCCTTTTGATCCCCTAAATCCGTTTTGCCTCCCTTCCACCCGCTGGCTCAGGCAACCACCACTCTGTTCTCTGTATCCACGAGCTTGGTTTTTTATTGTAGTTTTTTTTTAAAAAAAAAAAATCCACACGTAAGTGAGATCGTACAGTATTTATCTTTCTGTCTGACTTTTTTCACTTAGCAGAATGCCCTCACGATTCCTCCCTGCTGCTGCAAATGGCAAGATCCCATTCTTTCTTATGGCTGAACAGCATTCTATTGTGTGTACAGCACATCTTCTTCATCCACTGATGCACACGAAGGTTGTGTGCAATGGAAAGCAGTGCTTCAAGGAACACGGGGGTGCATATATCTTTTTGAATTAGTGTTTTGGTTTTCTTTGGATAAATACCCAGAAGTGGAATTGCTGGATCCTGTGGTAGTTCTGTGCTTGATTTTCTGAGGCACCTCCATACTGTTTTCCACAGTGGCTGCGCCCACTTACCTTCTCACCAACGAGTGAGCGAGGGTTCCCTTTCCCACACCCTCGCCAACACTTGTAATTTCTTGCCTTTTTGATAGGAGCCATTCTGACAGGCGTGAGGTGACAGCTTGCTGTGGTTTTGATTTGCATTTCTCTGATGATTAGTGATGGTGAGCATGTGTTCACGTACCTGTTGGCCATCTGAATGTCTTCTTTGGAAAAATGTCTGCTCAGATCCTCTGCCAATTTTTTAATCGGTTGTTTGTTTTGCGATTGAGTTGTATGAGTTCTTTATATAGTTGGATATTAATACCTTGTCAGATATATGATATGCAAACATTTTCTTCCTTCCATAGGTTGCTTTTTCATTGTATTGATTTCCTTTGCTGAGCAGAAACTTTTTCTTTTGATGTAGGCCCACTTGTTTATTTTTGCTTTGGGAGTCAGATCCAAAAACTCATTGCTGAGACCAATGTCAAGGAGCTTCCTATGTTTTTTTCTAGGAGGTCTATGGCTTCAGGTCTTACATCGAAGCCTTCAATCCATTTTGAGTTCAGTTTAATAACATGGTGTAACACAGTGGTCCAGTCTCATTTTTTTGCATGTGGCTGCCTAGTTTCCACAACATCATTTATTGAAGAGACTGTCTTTACCCCATTGTATAATCTTGGCTCCTTTGTCATAAATTAATTGTGCCATTGCTCTATGTGTCTGTGTGCCAATACTGTGCTGTCATATATTTTTGATTATTTACTGTAGCTTTGTAATACAGTTTGAAACCAGGGAGCATGATACCTCCAAGCTTTCTTCTTCTCCTCCCCCCACCCCCCAAGATTGCTTTGGCTATTTGGGGTCTTTTGTGGTTCCATACAAAATTAGGATTGTTTTGTTCTATTTCTGTGAAAAATGCCATTGGAATTTTGATAGGGATTGCATTGAATCTGTAGATGGCTTCGGGTAGCATGGACTTTTTAACAACATTAATTCTTCCAGTTATTTATTCTAACCACCTATGAACATTAAAAAAATCTTTCCATTTATTTGTGTCATTTTTGGTTTCTTTCATCAATGCCTTATAGTTTTCAGTGTACATGTCTTCCATTTTCATGTCCTTGGTTAAATTTATTCCTAGATAAATTTTATTCTTTTTGATGCAATTGTAAATGCAATTGTTTTCTTAATTTATCTTTCTGAGAGTTCATTATTAGTGTACAGGAAAGTAACATATTTCTGTATATTGGTTTTGTATCCTGCAAATTTATGAATTCATTTATTCACAGTTTTTTTTTGTGTGTGTGTGGAGTCTTTGGGGTTTTCAATATATAATATCATGTCATCTGCAAATAGTGACAATTTTACTTTCTCCTTTCCAATTTGGGTGACTTTTCTCCCCCACCCCCCCAATTGCTGTGGCTAGGGCTTCCAACACTAGGTTAAATAAAAGTAGTGAGAATGGGTATTCTTATCTTTTTCCTGATCTTGAAGAAAGTTTTTCGCTTTTCACCATCACGTGTGATGTTAGTTGTCATATATTGCCTTTATTATGTTGAGGTATGTTTCTTCTGTACCTGCTTTTTTTGAAAATTTTTATGATAAATGGATGTTGGAGTTTGTCAAATACTTTTTCTGCAATTGAGATGATTGTATGATTTTTATCCCTCATTTGTTCATGTGGTGTATAACATTGGTTGATTTGCAGATGTTGAACCATCCTTGCATCATTGCAATAAATTCCACGTGATCACGGCATGTGATCCTTTTTCATGTATTGTTGAATTTAGTTTGCTCCTGTTTTGTCGAGGATTTTTACATCTGTCCATCGGGGATATTTGGCCTATAATTTTCTTTTCACGTAGTATCTTTATCTGGTTTTGGTATCAGGACAATGCTGGCCTTGTATATTTGCTCATATTTTATCAACTTGGCCATAGTTACTGGGAAAAATGTAGTAAAATCTTCAAGTGCAATTGCTGATTTATCGGTTTCTTTTCGTCTTTAGTCTCAGTATTTTAAAACCAATAGACTTGTATTCAAAGCAACTTGCTTCTGCCTAATGTTTCCAGTGTCCCCTTTATCTCTTGGGAGCTGTTTTTAAATGTATATCAAACTCATGTTCTGTCTGGTCTCTCAGTGTTTCTGGTGTCAGCTTCTTGTTTAGCTCTTCCTGTATGTTTTTCCTGTGAACTCACTGTTCTTTGGGACTCTCAGCTCCACGGGCTGGTACCATGCCAGGGGTTCTTAACTGTGGCTGCACATTGACGTCACTGGGGAGCTTGACAAATGACTGAGTCCTGGGTCCATCATCTGAAGATTCTGAGTTCAGTGACCCAGGTGTGGCCTGGCACAGGAAGTTCTAATGTGCAGTCCAGGTTGCGAACCCTGTGCCCCCCACCCCCACCACCCAGAGAAGGTGGGGGGTGAATGTACCTCAGATGTGCCAACCTGTGCCAACTTTGTCCTCCCATATCAGGAGATCCAGACCCTCAGGAGGACATCCAAGACCCCTGCCTTCCCCAAGGCCTGTGTCTCTGGTTGCACCCTACCTGGTCCAAGGTATGGTGAGAGGGGAAGAGGGGGCCCAGCTGCTGTTTTGGTGGTAAAAGGATGAACTGGAGGGAACGAGGCAGAAATGATGAGCACAGCCAGAAAACTGCCCCCCCCCCACGCCATCTCTCACCCGTGTCCTTGGCCATCTTCCCCTCTGCCTGCTGCTGTTCCTCACTCCAAGACCCCGGCCCTCCTGGCTGTAGTGTTGGGTCCTGTGATCCATCGATCTTCTCTCTTTCTCTGGCATCTCTGAGTTGGGGTTGAGGGAGAGAACCAGCCCTCTGAGGCAGTTCATCTTCCTGCCCCACCCACCATCATGGGACGTGTTGGGCACTGTGGCTTCAGAGACGAGCTGGATGAGTGCCCAGGGCTCACTCTCATCTCTGGCGTCGTTGGGGCCAGCATCAGGACGCGCCAGGGAGGCTGGCCATCGGTCATCACGGTCCCTGGACTGGTCACAAGCCTCACAGCAAGTGCCACTGGGGTCCATTCTTGAGCTTCTCAGCAATTGAATCGGTCTCCCCGCCGGCTTCAGGAAATTTATTCAGAGTATTTGCCTGCTGCTTTTCTGGGCCTGTGCTGCTGCTCAGATGGAGCATCTCTGTGGCTGGGGAGGGCAGTATGATAGCGAGACACGTCCCCCTTCCTCCAGGAGCAAGTACTCTCATGAGTGGATCAGATGGCTCCAAGGCCACCAATGGAGCCACGGCTCTCACGTGCGCTGCATGGCGTGGCTCGGGGTGGGGTGCCCATTACCTCCAAGGGGCCTAGAAGGACATCACGGAGGAGGTGTATGAGCGGGGCTTTGAAGGACAAGTAGGAGTTTGTCAGGCAGGAAATCAGGAAAATGCTTTCTCGGCAGAGGGAATAGCATCGGCAAAGGCAAAGCAGCACCGAGTTAGGGAACCAGAAATACAGCAGGGAGATTAGTGGGAGCGGAGGCTGGCCTGGGAGGTGGAGGTCAGAGGATGGTGGTGGGCAGAAACCAGAGGGACTGGGACTTCACTCTGAGGGTGAGGGCAAAGCCCTGTACGTCCTGTTAGATGGACCTTGGCTGTGTGGGAAATGGCCCAGAGGGGAAGGCCCTGGAGGCAGAGGAATGGCGGGAGTCCAGGCGAGGAGAGTTGAGGGCCAGAACTAAAACAGGAGCAGCAAGAAGAGAAAACAGGGGCCGAGTTTGAAAGCAAATTTAGATGAGCTGGCGATGGGGTGACCCCAGATGGCTCCGGGGGTGGTGTGGGTGACTCTGCGGGAGGTGTAGCTGTCGGAAGGGGAGCCCTGCGGGGTGAGGAGGAAGATGGAACATTCAGCTTGGGATACGCTGGGGTCAGGGTGGGACATCCGGGTGGCTGCTGGGACTGTGTGGCTGGAGCTCAGGGAGATGGGCCCGTGACAGAGCTAAGCATAAAGACACGGGCTGCTCCCGGCTGCTGGGAGGATGTAGAAGTGGGAGAGAAAGGCAAGGGTGGGGCTCAGGGACGCCCCCAAGTTTTAGGGATGAGCCAGTTTGTCTGGAAAAAATAGGCAGAGCAGGGGAAGAAGTAGGAGAGATATGGCTGGGGTGTGTACACACTGTGGAGTGAGATGGGCTAGACCCGTGGTCGGCAAACCGCAGCTCGCGAGCCACATGCGGCTCTTTGGCCCCTTCAGTGTGGCTCTTCCACAAAATGCCACGTGCGGGTGCACAGGTACAGTGCGATTGAAACTTCATGGCCCATGCGCAGAAGTCAGTATTTTGTGGAAGAGCCACACTGAAGGGGCCAAAGAGCCACATGTGGCTCGCGAGCCACAGTTTGCCGACCACTGGGCCAGACCATCAGCTTTATGAAGACAGGGATGCGACTGCTGAATCCCAGTGCCCGGCTCAGGGCCTGCATCTGGAAGGTGCTCACACGTAACTTGGATGGCTAGATGGACGGATGGAAGGATGAATGATGCGTCACCCACCTCACAGTTCCCAGCAGCCACCTGGGTGTCCTGGTGGGGTGCTTTTCTGTCTTCCTGGGAAGGTCTCCCACCCCTCTGCCCACAGTCCTGCCTTCCTCTGTAGCAGATGCCTCTATAGGACCCAAACCTAAACTGGCTCCAGATAATCTGTGATCACATATCCCCCCTCCCACCTGGGCCAGAGCTACCAGGAATAGAAGGGGTCACCTGACCCAGGCTGGCCAATCAGAGTCTGACCTGGGACTCTTGCCTCTGGATCTTCTGAATGAGCATGTGTAAACTTGGCTGACTGTGTGTACACCCACTTGTATGTGCCAAGAATGCTGGTGTGCAGACGAGGTGGCGTGGGCAACACAGGAGAAGCAGGTGTTCCCTGGCTCTGGCCTCTCTGAGGCTTGGCCAGGCCCTGCTTTGGGCAGAGTGTCCCCTGGGTCTGGCTGCTAACCCTGCCTTGGCCTTGGCCGCTGTGTGTGGATCTCAGTTTTTTGCTATTCGCCCCCCCCCCCCCCCCCGGCCAGTGTGTGAGGTGCCTCTCCCGGGGCTCTGAGCACCCGTCCACCTGCCTTCCCCTGAGGCCTCTCGCAGTCAGACTCTGGGTCCTGGATGCCGAAGGCCACCACTTGCACTTGCTGGTGACCCGCCCTGGGCAGGACTCGGCACACGCTATGGACGGCACCACAGAACCCAGGCCCAGACGAGGCCCGCGTGTCGCTCGGGCTCTGCTCATGCTACACGCCCTGCGAACGTCCTCGGTCCGCCTTCCCAAGGTGCGCCAGGCCACTGAGGGAGGCCCGGCCCCCATCCTGACGGGTGGGCCACCAGCTGAAGGATGTAGCAGAGCCAGACGTGAGCCTAGCTCTTCGGACTCCTCATGAAATTAGTTTCCGGGGTTTTCCTCTCCTCCTGCTGAGGGATGCCCAAGGCGGGGCCCGGGCTGGAGGCCTGCCACATGTGGGGACCCCCGGGGCACCCCGTCCCGCCGGAGTCCAGCAGGAGCAGGGCTGGCGGCTGTGCAGGCCCCGACCACGCTGTGGAGCCCGAACATGCAAGGTCACCGTCACGGCAGAGCGCTTTGATGGTGAGCCCTGAACTGCCGGCCTCACAGGGAGCCGCTGTCCGGGGCCTGCCGCCCTTCCCGGCGCTGGGAGGGCGTCTCACGCAGGTGAGCCGTGGGGCCGGACCGACACCGCGGCTGCGCGTCCCCCACGGGCCAGCCTCCGCAGACAGGGCGCGGGGCAGGCGCAGAGGAAAGGCCTGCATTCCTCGCTGTGACCCGCGGAGCGGAGCGCACGTTCGCCTGCTCGTGGGCAACGGGACTCCCGCTCCAGGAGCCACGCCTGAGCCGGTGCCAGCGAGCGCAGGCCGGGCCCGGCCTCCTGATCCCCCTGCGCGGACCAGCCCGTCTAAGCGAAACCGAAACCGGGCAAAGCAGCCCCAGCTCCTTCTAGGCTGGGAGGCCAGGGGGTGGCATCCGGGACCAGCGGGTGGCTTCAGAGACAGCAGCGAGCCGGGAAAAGGTTAAAACATTTATTTAACAAATTATATTAAGAGACAGACGATCACACAGTGAAACTTCCCTTTGTCAACCGCAGGAGTCGCCTCGAATAAATACACGCGGCGAGAACAGGTCCTGCGGCGAGTTCGCGCCTTCGCTGGGAGGGCAGGCCCGGCTCAGGGGGTGACAGCCCTGGCGGCCGAGGCCACGTTTACAACAGGCGAAGAAAGCTGGCTGACCCCCGGGCGCCTGCAGGCCTCCGGGCACAGCAGGCAGGGAGCCTTCGAACCGCTCAGCCTGTGCGACTTGCAGGCCCCTCTGCCCTCGCCCTCAGGGTCCCTGGCCTCCGAGGAGCTGCGGGCTGGGCTTCCCCACAAATGGCAAGTGAGGGGTAGCCAGCTCGCGCCCTGGCCCGGCTCCGAGGCGTGTGCTTATGGTGGGAGGGCTGGCACCGCGGCTCTGGGGCCAACGACACGGCTCCAAACCCGTCTCTGCCACTCACCAGCCTTGTGCCCTTGGACAAGTCTCGGCTCCTCCATCTGACGGAGCGAACAGTGCCCACGTCTGGGTGTTTGCTTTTCGAGGGGGAATGACGGGGAGAAATGTGCTTAAGGTGCCGGCCTGAGGCCTGGCAAGGAGGGTGGGCTTAGTGCACATGAGTTCCACGTGTCGCCCTGCGCCCGCCCCTCCCTGAAGGACGGGCCAGTCCCCACCCAACCCCGCGGCTCCTCACCACCAACCACCCGGGCAGGGGTGGGGGGACGAGACGCAGCCGGGAGCCTGGGGTCTAACCTGCTATTTCTTCCGCAGGCGGGTTCCTCCCTCACCAAGTGGAGGAGGGTCGTGGCCAAGATCAGCTCTTGGACTTGGGTCGGGTAGAAGCTGCTTATAAATTTACAAGAGAACCTGCAGCAGGTACTTCCTCCTCGTCATGTGCCACCTCCAAGGCCGTGGAGAGAGCCGGAATGTCAGAGGGAAGAGAAGGAAGGGGGCGCTGTGCTCCGCTCAGTCTTCTCAGAGGGACGGAGGGGCCGGGGCGGAGGGAGGGCCGCTGCCTTCACCTTTCCAAGGGAGCCTCCCCCTCCCGCCCCCTCGCCCTGGGCAGCGGGTTTCTTGAGAAGAGTGCCCTCCAGGAAGAAGCTGGTAGGTGTGAGCCAGAGCCCGGTTCCGAGCCTTGTCACCCCCACACTTGCTCATCCTCACCCCCTCATGAGGCAAAGCAGCAGGGTTAGGAGCAGCCTGGAAGCCACCACCAGCTACTAACAGTCACCCTTGAGGTCTAGGCCACGTTTATCACGATGCTCAGGCGAGGCCACGCCCTAGACCAGGTCTGCGATGCGGGGAGGGCTCTCGTCTCGCCTCTGCCAGGTGGCCCCCAGGGGCGTGGTCAGGGAGCTGTGGTCACCCCTCCCCTTCCACCGATGGCTGCCCTCACCCAGGTCCCAGCAGAGCGGCTGAGATGTCAGTCAAGGGAGAGGGGCTGCCGGGTGCTCCTGGTCGAGATAGTCTCCCAACCAGGGCGTGAGAAAGGTCGAAGGCCAGAGCGCACTGACCACGGGAGCCACAGGAGGAATCGGGGCTCTGCCTCCCCCCCACCCTCTGCCCCCCGCCTGCTGGACGCCACCGTCTGTCGGCCTTCAAGTTACACAGGTCACCTGGTTCTGAACCAGCCGCCACCACAAAGCAGCAGCAGACACACGTTTTCCGGGCCTGGGGCTCCCCTAACTCCTCAGAAACGCAACGAGCTCGTGCCTGCGGCACACTGAGCCCCGGCAGCTCTCGGGCCCTGGGTAAGCACCAATCCCAAAGCCCCGGGGCCCTGCGGGCTCCACGCACTGCGTCTCCTGCCACCTGGCCGCGAGGGAGGCCCGGGAAGGCCGGTCTCACCAGGGGTGTCCTCAGGTTTTGGGGAGGCCAGGCGACCACACCCCAATGCCCAGAAAGCAGGAGGTATTACAATGAAGACCCAGGGGGTGGCCCAGGGGCAGGCGGCGAGGGCCTGGGGGTGGCGGGGGACAGGTGCGTGAGGTATTTTTCGCCGGCCCTGCTTCCTAACGGGGCTGGCTCCTGTGGCACCGTCACCCCGTGCCCTCCCGGGGCCGCAGGGAAGAAGGTCTGTCCCTGGTGGGCCCCCCCCCCACCCGTGCTGCCGTCCTGGTGCCCCCCCCCCCACCTGCTGCTGTCCTGGTGGGCACCTCACTGCTCCAGGCACAGCGGACCCCGTGCTCACGGCAGATGCGCGTCGAGGTGGACTCCGCAGCGGCGCTGGGTCCACTGGCCACTCGTGGCAGAAAGGTCAGTGCTGGTCCCGGTTCGACGACAGGGTCAGACGGACTGCTCCCGACTGTTCCTGTGAGCGGAGGTGGGTGGGACGCGGCGGGCCCTGCTCAGAGCCTCTTTCCTCGACGACCTGGGAGGCCAGTGGCTGTGGTCCCGGGTCAGGCACCGGGCAGAGGCAGTTGGCACTGCTGATGGCACGTGGGCACTGCAGAGACGAGCCCTTTGGGGGGACGTGGGTGTGAGGTGGTGAGCACAGCGTCCTGGGCAGGGAGCGCCGGGCACGCTGCCCCTGACCTCAGGGCGTCCGTGTGGATCCAGTGCTGAGTCCCAGCTCAGATGCTCACAGCGGGTGGGGAGCCAGGCGCGGTCCACCTGGGCCACCGGCTCTTCCTCCTCGGGCAGAGCGTCGTGAGGCGCTGGGGCACCTGATGCAGTGGGGCTGAGGGCCTTGCTCCAGCCGCCGGGCGGGTGATGGGAGCCGCCCGGGTCTCCCAGGAGGGGCAGTGGCTGGCGGCAGCGACGGGAGGGAAGGGAGTCACTGGTGGCCCCGGGTGCAGGGCTGTTTAAGGACGACTGCTCCTCACACGGACACGTCAGGAGCCGTCGCTACGGCACACACAGGTTAGTCGAGGTTATGAATGTCCCCAGGGAGGGGGGCGTCATGTCAGGCAAGCTGATGACCGGGATGGAGAGCTCAGCTGCCCGAGTCGCCCCGCCGAGCCGGTGGGGCAGTGGAGGGCGGCGGAGGGGGCGGGTGAGGCGGGCACTCGGGCACCGGGCGATGGTCTTCTCCCCGCAGGAGGCAGGAGGCAGCTGGGCCCTCAGGACTGCGGGATCTGCTGGCAGCGCGTGGGGCTGGGCGGGAGCCTGGCGGCGGCGCTCTGCTCGGTGCGGAAGCTGTACTCGTACTGCGGGGGGACGGACAGAGAGCGTCAGTGTGGGGGACCCGGGGCGCCGGGCCCTGTGCGTGCACACGGGCTGTGGGTGTGAGCATGTGCCTGCAGACCCGCCCGTGGGGCTGCTGTGCCTGCTGGTCTCTGAGGGCTGGTACCTCTCACAGTCCCTGCCCCACGCCCGCGAGGTGAGACCTCAGCTCCGGCAGTGCCTGAGCCACGACGCCAGCGGCAAACGCGCCAGCTGACCGCGTGCCAGGCTGCACGCCGGCGCCCTCCGCCTCCCACCCTGCAGACGGTCCCACACTGGCAAGGGCAGATCTGGGTCTCCGTCCCAAGCCTGACCAAGGGCAGTGCAGCCCCCAGGCCCAGGGGACCCCACTTGCCGCTCCGCGTACGTGCCCTCGAGCACTGCTGGTGACGGACACACCCTGCCCGTGCCCGCTCCCTGCAGGGGTGCGAGTGGCCTCATGAGCTGCCGAGGACCCTCTAGGGCTGCACCCACTGGCCCCCGAGCGCACCCGGCAGATCCTGGGCTGAGGGCAGCGCCTTTACTGTGGGGCCAGGGGACCTGAGGGTCACCTTGAAGGCCAGGTGCTCCTACAGGTTTTGGGAATGAGGAGCTTACACTAGGTCAGTGGTTGTCAAGCGTTTAAAATACAATTGAAACCTTTTCAGCAGCTGGAATCACCAGAAAAGGGCTCGCCTACTTAAAGCAGTGCCCGCCGCAACCTCTGCGGGGACACTGGGAGGCTGGTAGGAAGATGGGGTGGAGCCCTGGCAGCAGGGGGGCATCCCCCGGGCACCCCCACAGGGAGGGCTCCGGACGCTCTGCTCCCACCAGGCACCTGGCAGAACCTGCCCAGCACCCCTGCCCCAGCACCCCTGCACCCCTGCAGCCAGGAGGCACTTCTGGGGCCACGCTGAGTGAGAGCAGCTGGAAGTTGAAAGGTTTCAGGTTTGATAGTGTCCTCAACCCCCCTGCCTGGCAGTCCCACAGCACTGGCCCAGGACAGACAGACAGACACAGATGTGGGCTGGGGGAGGCCCGGCTGACCGTCCCTGTGCGAAGGTGGAGGTGCGGAGCCACAGGCCCCGGTGGGGGAAGGATGGGGACCCTACAGACAGCCTGTCTCCGAGGGCAGAGGGTGGGAGAGGCACTCACGTCGCGGGGCACCTCGGGCAGGTCTCTGCTCCTCTCGGGACCTCGGTAAGCTCACCTCTGCAGTGGGGTCCCCAGGAAGTGACAAGGGTTGGTGAGGACACGGAGAAAAGGGAACCTGCGTGCATTGCTGGGAATGTCAACTGCTGCCGCCGCAAGGAAAGCAGCTTGGAGACCCTTTAAAAACTAAAAACAGAACCACCACGCGACCCAGCAGTCCCCCTGCCGGCTCTGAGCCCAAGGAAGTGAAGAGACAAACGAGGAGCTGTCTGCCCCCCGCAGCTCCCTCACATGAGCCGGGCAGAGCACACCCCAAGCGCCCTCACCGGCTCAGGGATAGCGGAAGCGTGGCGCACAGTACAGCTGCTCGCATGGGAAGACGTGCGGGTGTGACTGTTACAGCAGCTTCAGTAACTCAACAGAACGGCACAGGCAGCGGCAAGCTTCGGCCAGCCCTGTACACACAGTGGAATATTATTCGGCCTGAGAAGAGTGAAGTCTTGCTGTTGGTGACGCATTATGCTAAGTGACATAAGTCAGACGGAGGAAAAGTACCACATGATCTCACTTACGTGTGGAATCTAAAAAACAAAACAAAAAACCCCAACCAAGTCAGAGAGCAGATTGGTGGCGGGGAGGGAGGGGGGGGAGTCAAAGGTACAAACTTCCGGTTCTAAGGAGTCTCGGGAAGTGGAGGGCAGCGTGGTGACGATGGCTGATGCTGTTTTGCATATTTGAAAGCTGCTAAGAGTAAATCTTAGAAGTTCTCATCACGGGAAAAAGATTCTGTAACTGTGGTGATGGATGTTAACGGGACTGATCTTTCTGAGATACATACAAACAGTGAAGCCTTATGTTGCACCTCTGAAACGAACACAATGTTTTATGTCAATTACACCTCAATGGAGTGGAGTCACAATCGGCCCTCCCAGGGCTGCGCTGCGGGTGGGATGAGGTTTGTGCCTTTGACCTCCCCTGGCCTCCGGGTACGTTGGTGACGAGCCCGGTCACTCTTCTGCTCTCTAGGGACGAGGGGCCAGGCCAGGACCTTGGGGTTCAGCTCCCAGGCGGCTGGCAGACCTGCAGCAGGAGGCGGTGGACTCCGGGCGAAGTCTGGGACAATACCGCCACCTGGAGGCTGCTCAGGTGCATCACAGCAGTAAGCGTTCCTTCCCGGGCTGCCTGAGCTAATCCACCGCATCCACCCAGTGCTGGGCGCTGGGGGCCAAATGGGCGCACAGGAGACAAGGCCGGGGAGAGAGCACGAGAGCTTTGCTGCCAGTGGCCAAGGAGCATTCTGGGGAGACGTGGAACTGGGGGTCGGGGGGGAGTGGGAGCACTTGGGGCCCGGGGAGCTGGACTCGGGTGTGAAGATGTTTCAAGGTGGGGAGGGAAGAGGCCGGGCCCAGCGCTTGGGCTGAGGGGGTGCAGGAGGCCGGGGGCTTCACTTCGGCTGCTCTGAGACCAGCTGGGAACGCCTGCCTGGGGCAGCAGGGGCGAGGCACCTCTCAAATGAGGAGGCGCCAGTGCCAGTGGCCAGGCCCTCCTTTGGGAGGCTTTGCGGGGCCCTGCTGGGCAGGCTTTGTGCCGGCTCCGGTTCCGGGGTGGTGGGGACACGGGGGCGGTCAGGCCTGCATCTGTGGGGGCTGCTCAGCACAGAGAGCCCATGAAGGGAGGTGGAGGCAGAGGCAGTAGCTCCCAGATGTCCAGAGCCAGAGGCCTGAGCCCTCTGCTGACTGGGTGCCAGCAGGGGTGGCCCCAGAAAAGGTGGGGGCCAGAGCGGGATCGCGACACTCCCAGCCTGGGAAAGCAAGTGCTGGCCTGGGCTGAGGGAGTCCTGAGGCCAGTCTTTGTGGCCAGGAGTAGGGGCAGGGTCCCTAGGAAGGAGGCACAGATGGGCCTTCCAGGATGAACTGCTAAATCCTCCTCCTCTCATGTCTGGGGCAGGGGCAGGGGGAGAGCACACAGAGCCCTTTCCTGACTCACAGCCCAAGTACACAGCCCTCCCCTCACCCCCCGCCTGGATCCGGGCGCAGCACAGATTGCGGTCCCCCACCTCTGCCCTTGGGATTTTCCCTTTTTAGGTTATATTGGCTGGAGAGAAAGGAGACTCCCCCCCTTGTGTTCTCTAACTCCCCAAATGAAATTTCAACATATGTCCCCTGACATAATCCCCCTTAGGCTGCGGATAACCCTTCCCACAGACGCTGTCCTCGGCGGGATTGCGGCCCCAAAGTGTTTGCCCAAGAGACTAGGGCCGCCTCTGGAAGCCCCTCTCTCCCCTGGGCAAACAGCGAGCACCTTTGAAGGTGGATTTGGGCCCAGATCTGTTTACTCAAGACATTAGTCTCCCACATAAGGAAAACCTGCACTCGCCTACAAACAGCAAATCCTTTTTGAATTAAAAAAATTTTCAATTAAAAAGAATTTGGGTTTGCAGAGCCAGCTCAGCGGAGCGGCGCCAGGCCTTGGCGCCCTCTGGTGGGCACAGGCCGCCATCGCAGCAGCAGCAGCAGCAGCCCGGCCTGGGCGGCCTCTCCAGGAAAGAGACATCACTGTCAGGGCCCCGCCTGGGGCTTCCCAGCGGCCTGGGGCCCTGCAACGGAGCATCAGGCCTCACCGCGCACCACTCCCACCTTCCCCACGGCTGTTGTCCTGTTGTCGCGGCGAGGCGGCATCCGGCAGTGGGAGGTGCAGACCACAGCTTCCAGGGCACCTGGAGCTGGCGTTTCACTGCCGGGCCACTGGCCAAAGGTGGCGACCATCCCACCCACCGGCCCACTCACGGGCGCGGCGATGATTCGTGTGGAGCGCGTCCTCCGTGCCTCAGGACCAAAGGCTTCGCCAGCACCAGGGCGCTGGGCCTGGCCGGGATGGGGCAGGCACCAGCATTTGCCTGCAAACATTTACCAGCTCCCCCAGAGAAAGGCACATCCCCCCTCTTCCCTCCCTGGGTCCAGCGGCAGAAAGGGCGGCGCTCGGGGTGGGCCCAGCTGTGGAAGCTGCGGGAAGCGCCGCGCTGCACAGGGTCACAGACCGAGCGGGGGCAGGGGGACAGGCCCAGCAGCTGGCACGTGTCTGCACCCACTTCCTCATGGGAGGCAATCCGGAGGTGGGGGTAGAACTGATGGGCGCCAACACGGAGGGCACTTCGGTGAGAGGGGCCTGGAAGGCCCGGCCAGGGGAGCACAGGGGGAGGGGAGGTAAAGGGGCAAGACTCAGGCCAAGGAGAGGAGTCCGGTGCAGGGGTCGGCCCAGTGAAGGGCAGGCTCCGGAAGGCATGGAGGTCCCTGCACAGCCAGAGGGAGGCGGGCAGGGCCCTGGGCACCTGCCTTGGCTGCACAGCCCAGGCCCCGACCTGCTGTGCTCCCCGCCCACGGCTCAGCCCCTCGGGGCGATGGGCAGTGTCCTCCCCTCGCTCCTCTGGAAGCCGGGCTGCGGGGACTCAGCCGGGGCAGGTGGCCTGGGCAGCCGGCCTCCTCCGGCCTGTCCTGTCGGCTCCTGCCCTGCGGGAGGCCTGTTCGTCCTTGGACGGCGTCACCTCAGGGACGTCCCAAAGCTGGGAAAGGGGACGCCTCGGGGCTGGACACTGCAGAGGCTTGGGCTGCGGGGAAGCCAGGCCTGCCCTCCCCTCGGGGGTGGGGGGGAGGTCCCAGAATCCCCAGAGCAGGGAGCACGCCTGGCACCTCCCTCAAGGAAGGGCGGCCGCTCAGGGCTCCTGGGTTATGGCTCCACAGGTGACAGGGCGGCAGGGGCTGCCGGGTCCAGAGTGAGTGTTGGGACCAAATCCTCACGCCCCGTGGGGCTGGTACTGCTCTTCCCACAACAGTGAGCAACCCGGGGCTCAGAGAGGCTGACCCAGGCCACCAGGGCCGGGGACACGCTGGAGGGCCTCTGACCATCACAGCCCGTCCCTGCGCTGGCTCCCAGGTGGCTTCCCGAGCAACCCCGGGATCGGGAGCCCGTCCCACCGCGGGTCGCCCTAGGGGAGGGGGTGGACAAGGCCCCCCCAGGCCCATCTGCTCCGGGAGCAGGAACCATGTCTGTGGGCTTAGGGCTGCCTGAGAACGGCTCGGTGAGGCGCTGGTTCAGCCTGGCCGCCGCCTGCTCTGAGGCCTCCGGTCACTTCATCCCTCCTTATCAGTCACCCCGTTCTGCTCCAAACCTGGGACGCACAGGAGGGGTTGGTGACGCCTACGTCCCCACCCTGGGGCAGAGCCCCGAGCCCTCCTCACCCCTGCGAATAAACACCACTTCTGTGTCCACAAACAGCCGGGTCCCCCGTCACTGCGCCAGCATTTCAGAGTTTACCTGAGTATCACCTGAAGCAGACGTCTGCATTTCTCCTTTCCTGGGTTATTTGCAGAAAATGTTTGAAACGACCCTGCTTTTTGGCCCTGGTTTGGGGTGAGGAGAAGCTGTGGTCACGCTGGGAAGGTGTTTCCCCCTCCTCAGCTCCTTTGTACTCATGTCATACCTACGTGCAGGTAGCCTTCCACAAGTTCAATGTGAGGGGCTAGTACTTTAAACGTCGGGGGATGAAAGAGCCCCAAACCGTAAGAAGAGAAACACCCTTCTATGAAGGACTTGCATCATCTTGACTCTAGTTTTGCACGAGCAGGAATACCACCCAGGACAGTGCCAGGCGGGCGATTCTGTCCGCCAGGCGTCATCGCTGCCTCAGCCATTCCCACGCCCGGCCTGGCTCGCTCATGTGTGTGCTGAATGCCGGGGCCACTGTGGGAGCAACTGTGGGGGCTGCCGCTCGGGCCATAGGACCACAGAGCGGGGAGGAGGGAGCCCGAGACTCTCAGAATTAGGAACTCTATTAATATCATCTACCATATTAATATGCTCGTGGAGAAAAAAATGAGCATCTCAAGAGATGATTAAAAGACATTTATCAAAAGCCACCATCCATTTCTAATAAAAACATTTAGGAAAATAAAAATAGATGGCTAATTCTTTAACACAAGAGAAAAGGGACACGCCCATACATCTGACAAGCCAAAATGGAACCCGGGATGAATTCTGAAACTAGAAACCTGCATCAAAAACATGAAGACACGGCGGCCCAGTGACCGACCGCCGGCCGGGCGAAGGCACCGGCGAGGGGCAAACCCTGGGAAGGGGGGGGCTGGGGTCGGGTTTGCAGGTGACAGAACTGCCCGCCTGCGCAAAGCGACCGAGGAACCGCCAGGAAAGTGAGCCAACTCCAGACACGCAATGCGAAGCCGACAGCTTGTGGATACACGAGTAACAGAAGAGCTAACGGAGCAAAAACCCCATTTACAAGAGCCACAGACACATGCAACACCTAGGAACAGCCTGGAAGGAAGTGCAGGAACTCTGCAAAGAACTCCATTCTACTCCCCGAGTGAGGCAAGCAAAGGCCCGAGGGAGGCGCCTCCCCGGAAATGCCAGCCCCATCACCATGTCCTCCAGTTACAATAAACCGGAAATGGAGCTTCTGGACCCCCTGGCCCCAAACGATTCTGAGGTTCAGCTGGAAGAATAGTCATGTGACTATAATTAGGATTCTTTTGGGGGGAAGAAGAACTAGCCCTATCACGTATTAAGGCTTGTCACAGAGCTGTAAGATTCAAAACAGCGTGGTAATCGATCAGAAGAAGAGTCAAGGAAAATGTCCATTAATGAACTTACATGGGGAACTAGACAGGCACGTGCCACTTAGATGAGGGGATGCACGTGCTGTCGGAGACTTTGTTGTACGATCATCATCGCGCACTTAGACAAACCTGCACGGCACAGCCCACGCCCCGAGCCACGCGCCTGGACAGCACGCCACTGTGCGGAGCAACAGGAGAGAAAATCAAGCACGAGAGGTGCGGGGAGCACGAGACATCGGCTTCTGTTCCAGGGCAAACAGTTGTTATACGTAGAAAGAGCACACTCTAAAATAACAATGAAGAGTATGTAAGTACAGAGACCAGTAACACAGTCAATTATCATCATTATCAAGTCTGACGTACTCTGCATAATGTGCCTGCCACACTGTGTACAACTGGCGAGCAGGTGGTACAAGCCACAGACAGCACCACCCAGACAGGTGGGTCACGTGTTGTGCTATGGCGTTAGGACGGCTACGATGTCACTAGGCGCTAGGAATTTCCCAGCTCCGTTACAGTCTATGGGACCACTGGTACACGCGGTGCATGACTGTGTATGATGAAGGTAGTATTTACAATTCCCTGAAGAAAATAATCAATGCTGAGAAAACTGGCTAACACTTTAAGATGAAGTAAATCTGGTTCTAGCCCTCATCTTCTAATACATTTCAGGTGGGTTAAGGAGTTGAGAAGCATTTAATATTTTAATATATTAAAGTACAAAAGGGTAGAGAAAATAGGAGTGAATATTTTTATAATCTTCTAAGTATGCTCTGAAGCCAAAAATTAATCTGCCCATGAAAAAATTTAGAACACATTATTAACAAGGTGAGAAGCCGCTGGTGAGAGTGGTGTGTGTGTGTGTGTGTGTGTGTGTGTGTGTGTGTGTACCCAGAATAGAGAGAAGGTTGTTATAAAGAGCATAAAGAACTCTTTAAAAATGAACGAGAAAAGCTAAAGAAGTCAATAGAGGACATTAGGCAAAGGGTACAAACAGGAGACATTCATAAAAGACATACAAATGAGCAATAAACATGAAAAGATGTTCACTTTTAAATACCAGGGAAGTGTAGCCAGAGCGGATGTGGGAAGCGGGCACCCTCCCATGCTGACGGTAGAGTCATGAAGGCACACCCCTCCTCCTGGGAAGGCAGGATGGGAACATATTGTAAGAAGGCCCAGGGGAGCAAGGACACACGTACAAGGAAGTACACTGCAGCAGCCTGACAGCAGATGACCGGAACAGCTCAAAAGGCAGTCCGCAGAGGTTGCGGAAGTATCACAGAGGAAACATGCAGTCGCGGAAAGGGGGGAGCAGATCTGTGCGCACTGACATGGCAGGATGTGCAAGGTGCATGGTGAGTGTGCAACAAGGCACAGAATACTGTGTGTCTTGTGAGCCTGTGTAATGTTTACGTGTGTGTATGTGTGTATCCCCGGAGTGGAATATGGGGGAAGTTTATGTGTCTGAAATGTTTGCATTTTTATAAACATGTAAAACCTGTGAACTCAGGGGGAAAACACTAAATGTTAAAAGCCGATTTTGATTGGCAGGGGAGCTGCTTAAGAGGATAAACTGCCCAGGAGACCTGCCGGGATTTATGGGGAGAGAACTGGTCTTGTCTCGGGCCTCAAACTGGTCCCGAAACGGTGGCCAGGCTCCTGACGTGGTCCCCAAGCTGCTTCCCACATTTCACAGTAAGGACAACACTTCTTTTGTGCCTTCGGAAGGGCCATCCACTGGACGGCATCAGGTCACTTTGTTTTGGGCCGGGGTGATCTCCACTCTGCGACAGCACTGTAGCATCTGGTGCAGCTGTCGGTGAGCAATATAAAAAAGGGGGGGGGAGGGACAGGTTAACGCCTATTTACTTAACTAACCTTTATTTAATAAAGTAGCACATTCCCCCCAAAATATCAGCGTCCTTACTGAAATATAAAAAAAGAAAAAGGATTCTCGGTGGTGAAGAGGTTAAATCTCACAGGTGGAGAGAAGGCAGCTTATTTCCTGTTGCAGTTTAAGACCTGACCACTAGATGGTGCAAAGGGACCACACATTCTGCGCCCTCTCCCCGCACAGAATTCTTCCGCGTTAATAAGCACAATGAAAGCTTTCCAGAGTCGAGAGAATGAGCAATTGTGCTGGGATATGAACGTTTTGCTTTTATAAAATTGGGACTCTGCCATTTCATTACTGATACAAAAATCTTCTGTTTCACTTTCTGCCCGCCTATGCAGGTTCCAAATCCACCCTGAATCTCAGCTGTTTGAAGGGGCCAGCAGAAGCCCATGAAAACCGAATGTCCAAAAGTTGAATTCAAAAATTCCTTTTACCTCGAGCTGCCACATGTGTCCCGTTAATTTCACCTCCATGTCGTGCCGTCGCTGCTCGTGGAGTGGGCCCAAGCTAAATAAGCAATAAGCCCCATTTTTCAACATACAAACACATAAAGATGTCAGCTCAGGCTGTTTACTAATTAACGCTTAAAAAGACACAAATTAGATATGCGTGGCTAAGAGCAATTATAATCAAGACGAATTTCTCTAGTCATTTGGGAACTGAAAAAAAAAATGCCTAATTGCTGGAACCAATGTTTTAAAAACTGAAATCATGCCAGTTAGCAAATATGTTCATTTAAAGAACATTCCACGTGACTACACTCTTGAGGATTGACTACAAACACGAGAACAAGGAAAATATTTAGGTATAAAATTAAAATTTTAAGCTCCCTTGGATTTATAACTTCTTCATTAAATACGCCTGCAAACAGCAGCCCATAAAAACCTGCAGCAATTAAGTGGTTAAACGGGCTGCCTCCCTTGTCAATTTTAAGGGAGTGATTAATACGAGATCGTCCCTTTACTAATTAGACTCTCCCTTGTCTTTAGGCTTTAGATCCGTGAAAATGGAGGCTGTTTGCTCCACCAGGAAGCCGGTGGCGACCAGCACGTCCCTTGCTGAGTGCGGTGCCCCTGAAGGGCGGGGAGCCCACGGTTTCCGTGGGAGGCGGGCAGCAGGCGGGGAGATGGCTGTGTGTGGAGCTGCCCGGCATCCGGATGCCCGTCCATCACAGGAATCGCCAGCTCCTATTTTTAAAAGGCTCGCCGGTCGTCATGCACGCAGCGTGAAATCTACCACCATCAAGGCCACTCTCTCCTGGCCATCATTCCCCGAGACAAGGGACAGACTGGCCTGTGAGGGAGGCAGGGTGGGGCCGTGGGGGAGGAGCACACAGGCTCCGGTTCAGGTGACCGACAGGGGAAGCTGCTGCCTGGACGGAAATACAACGGATGGAGAAAGGGCGATTGCTTCCGAGGGAAATAACGAGCATTTATATGCCCAGCTTGCTTGGAGGGAAGACGCTTCATCACAGGGGCTGGCTGCAAAATTACACCCCGACTCCCAGGGGAGAGCCTTTTGTTTGGCAGCGGGAGGACAAGGAGGCCTGCAGGGGACACGGCCCCAGGCCCCTGGGGAGGGGCCAGGCTGGGCCAGAAGACCTCCCGGTGCTGCCACTCCTGCCACTGGTCACCCCCTGGCCACCTCCCGGGCTGAGGGGAGAGGAACAAAATCTCACTCTCAAGCCTGGGACCCATTTACTTGGCAAAGCCCCTGCTCTGAGCCGTGGACGGATGCGGGTGGCAGGCCGTGGCCGCAGGAAGAGGGGCCGGGAGAACCGGGGCGGTGCCACGGCCGAGGGCCAGGAGCGGTCAGATTTTAGTGTTTTTGGTGACCATGGCTTCGTTTCCAACAACCCACCCACGGGGCCTGAGCGAGCTTCTGGGCTGAAAGGCTGTGCCTTCCCAATGATTTTTCCTTTGAAATCTGCGCGGTAGCATGTGCACTGATTTTAATCATGACCTTAGGACATGACCTCCTGTGCGTGTCTTTCATAAAACGTGATCAAGTCCTGCCTCAGCCACAGCCCTGGGGAGGTCCTGACCGCTGACCACGGCTCAGACCTGGGGGCGGGGTCATCAGGAGACTGCCCCAGGGTCAAACCCGGGGGGGGGGGCAGATTTGGCATGCTACCCTGGCATGGGACTAACTGTCCTCTCCCTGCACCACGCTGCCTCCACTGCCTCCACAGCCACACACGTCCTGCAAACACCCAGGTGCCACGGGCAGAGCCTCGTCCTAGCTCACACTGTCCCCCGAGCTCACTGGGGTTCTGTGGGGCCCACCCACGACCGGGGTACACCTCGTCTCTTTCCATCTGTTACTCAGTGGCAGGCCAGGGCCCCCTGCTGTGGTGGGTGCACCGGGGCAGCTCTGCTGGGCACTGCTGGAGTGCTCCTTCGGTCCCGAACCCCCAAGCTCAAGGCTGACAGGTTAATGGGGTTCAGTCATGGAGTGACCTGTCCCAGGGCCAAATGGTAGTGACAGGCGCAGGCTCACATTCAGAAACACCCCAGGCAGCGCGAGTAAGGAAAGCGCACCTCCGGGTCCGGATGTAAGCATCACGGTCCCCCGGGCGGCCCTCTCCTTCCTCAGCCCCGTGAGCAGGGAGCAGGGAGCCAGGGGGGACCAGGGAGGAGCCCCCATAGGCACGGGGCCCAGGTGGGTCTTGGCATCTGTGCCCCTGACCCATAGGCAGTCTCCCGCCTTTGGGGGGGCTTGGCTTAATGGGATGAAACAATTTACAGCAGTGGTTCTCAACCTTCTGGGCCTATAAATACAGCTCCTCATGTTGTGACCCAACCATAAAATTATTTTCGTTGCTACGTCATAACTGTCATGTTGCTACTGTTATGACTCGTCATGTAAATATCTGATATGCAGGATGGTCTTAGGCAACCCTGTGAAAGGGTCGTTCGACCGCCAAAGGGGTCGCTACCCACAGGTTGAGAACCGCTCGTTTAGAGGGAGCAGGGAAGCTGCCAGCAGAGCTCCCCCTGCCCTGGGCCCCACCCCTCCCCACCAAGAGCAGCCAGACCTGCTGGGGATAAAAAGGGGACCATCATCCCATGGAGGAGACAGCCGCTGCCCAGGGCCGGCCCCGGGGGCCAGACCAGGCCGGGGGCTGTGGGCGCAGCCTCTCCCAGGCCTCAGCCACCCCTGCAAGGCTGGGCTCAGGGCCTAGAAGGAGCACGCTCAGGTGTATTTATGGAGAAAACCCTCACACGTGGCTGCAGAAGATGGAGCTGTTCACCAAAGTGTACGGATATCAACATACTGGTCACCACTACATGCACGCGGACGGCTGGTGTCACGTGTCAATCCTCAGATTAGAGGCAAAACTCCACAGCTTCTGACAGCGGGGTGTTCGCGGCGGCTTCACACCCCATTTGCCGTCTCCAGCCTCTTCCCGTTTCCCCACATTTCCAACGCGGCTTCAGCTTCCTTCAACAGAGGACGGACGTGTATGATTAGCCCGTCGCTAGAAACAAGAACTAGAGCTCGGCTGGGTCCCCCGATGCCACCGCTCAGCCACGGCCCGAGCAGCGCGTGCCGCGGGCTGGGCTCGGCCGTTCACGCCCTCCTGTGGACAAGGAGGCGGCCTCGGCCACGGCAGCCACGGCAGCCACGGCAGCCACGGAGCGGGAGCCAGCGCAGGCCCTGCTCTCAGCCAGTCACACGGCGCCCAGTCAAACCCCACAGGTGTTGCAGGGGCAGCGTTTTCATTACTGCCCCAGTTTGCAGATGAGGAAACTGGGAAAGGCCCAGGGCCGCGGACTGCAGAGCCTGTCTGCCCACCAGCTCCGCTCAGAGCCTCTGACCTCAAGACAAGACAGCCCAGCTCGACACGTCTGGTCCGGACGCCAGTCCTGAGAGCGGGAGGAGAACTGAGGTTTACAGCGGTTCCACCACAGGCACGGCCCTGCACCGGCCTCTCCCACATCCCCCTCGTGTGCTCCCCGTGACCCGAAGGCCAGGGTCAGGACCCAGGTCCCCCGGCCCCCGCCCCCCACACTCCTCACCAGCCCCTCGCAGGCCCGCGGAGCCACAGACTTCGAGTCATGGGGAGAGGATTTGGGGTGTGACACACTGGGCCTCAATCTTTTCCCCACTCTCTGAGCCTCCATTTCTGCCCACGACATGGGAGGAACGACACCCCCCAGTCAGCGTGGGCGAGGGCCGGGGAGGCGGCAGGTGGAGCCGGGAGCCCGCGCTGAGCACACAGCAGGTGCTTAAACACTCGGGGACCCAGGGGCGCAAAGGCCACGCTGGGGGCTGCCCCATCGCCAGCACGTGCCACCTCACAGCACCCAGCCACGGCGACGGGCACCTGTCTGCCAAGTATTCACGAAAAACCCCGTGGGATCGGTCTACGGAGAGCCCTGCTTTAAACAGAGAGCGGGTGTGACTTGCCCCCAGTCAGTGTGGGCCAGACCCGTCCGTCTGAACTTCACCATCCTGAACGGTCCCAGGCTGTGCCCTGCGGCACCACCTGCAGCCAGAGCAGGCCACCCTCGAGGCCTCCCCTTCCCACGCACACCGGGCGCCACCCCCGAGGACCATGCGCCGAGGCCGGGCTGAGCAGGGCCATCGGCTCCTGGACCTGAGAAGGGCTGACGGGGTCCTAGGCGCCTCCCCAGCGTGGCAGCGGCCTGTCTTTCCCCGAAGTTTACAGACAGAAAAGCACCCCCCGCCCGCCCCCCGGTCTACAGATGACAATCAGGTTGGTTTTATGATTTACTGGAAGGCAAAGACAAGGGGGGCTTTCCCGTCTTGTTTTTGCTGTGACAGGTTTAGGAATCTGTTGTACTACATTGATTCCATTTTCCTTGATTTCAGCCATCTTTCAATAATGCAGCCCCTTCCGCTCGCTGGCACAGCAGAGAAAGCCCAGAGGAGCGGGGATATGGAAATGGTCCTCGCACTTCCATCTCCGAGACAAATGTTCCCCTCAGCGGGGCCGCTGCAAGCACGTGACGCTCCGCAACCCGCTCCACACAAAGACGCGCACGCCACGCTGTCCTGGGAGCGGGAGCACGTCCGACCCCATCTCACTCCATGATCTCGACGCCCTCTCGTCAGAGCTGCCACATGTGCCCCCAGCTGGGGTGTCTTTCCTTTTAGCAGAGAAACATCCAAACTGTTTGAACCAGGCTGCCCCACGGGGTCTGGCTTACCACGCACAGCGGAGCACCCGGGCCTCTAAGTCACAGAGGCGGGACCCGGCCCACGCCCCTCCTGGTGGCTCGGCACACGCAGCCCCTCCCCGAACCCCCACCTTCTTTAAGCTGAGACATTGAGAGAAAAATAAAGCACAACTGTTCCCTCCGTCTCTTACAGCCTTCTGAGCGAGGAGGACGGGGAGGGCTGGCACGCTGGACTGGGGTAATAAACATGAAAAGTGGGCTCCATTTCCAAGCGACACATGTGAGTGACATGGGGGTGGCTTTCGGCAAAGGGCACCCCAACCCCGGTCCTTCCTGCTCCGGAGCAGATCCCTGACCGGAGAGAGCCAGGGCGCGAGCCGGCCAGCCCCTCCCGCCGGGCCCGGCTTACCTCTTTCTCTATCTCCGCCAGAGACTTGATGGTGATTCCCAGCAGGTCAAAGGGCTGCATCTGAAAGCACAGACCACAGCGCCCTTCAGGGCTGGCACTGCTCCCCCACACGGGCGGCCGTGCACAGAGCGTGACCTCCGCCCCCGTGTGACCCAGTGTTTCCTCCACCCTCCCCGCGGAACCTGGGGGACCCTGCAGGGATTAGTGAGGGCGCTTCCAGAAAGTGCCCTGTGTAGGGACCACTGCTTAGTCATCTGCCTTCAGCACCCGGGCGGGTCACGCCGTCTGGAAAGGCAGTGACTGTCATCAGTAACTCCCAGCTCCCCGTCCCCTGCCCACGGGAGAAGCCGTTTGCTTTCTTTCCACGGCTGTGGGGCTGGAGCTGCCCCGCCTTCCCCGGAGGCCGCCAGGCCACTGCGGGGCGTGGGGCTGAGTCGTTCCAGGAGGCAGGTAGCGAGTCTCTCCTCCCGGACTCAGGTGTCCGGGGAGGAGCTGGGGGAACTCCAGGGCTTTGAAAATGCAAGGTGAACGAAATCACTGCCTACTAATGGTCATTTGCGAAACGAAAGGTGGTGAAAAATAATACCGCGTTTTGATGGGTGTTTCTATAATATCATGAATATGGGGGACCTTTTAATAAAAGATGCTGGCTTTTCAACAGACGGCATGCAAAGTCAAACACATGTGGCTCCAAGAGTCAGCAGGAGGCCCAGAGAAGCGGGGGCTGAGTGCATGGTGAGAGGGCAGAGGGCAGACTCTGAGCCCGTCTGGCCCCCTCTGGGCATATGGGCCTTCTCCAGTCCCCCAAGGGCACCGGCCCCGCCCCCTGAGCCCAGGGCCTTTCTGGTTCCGAACTGCAGCCCGAGGGGGCGGGGCCTGAGCTGGGCCGGGGTCTCCTGTGAGACAGGTAGGGAGAGGCCACTTCCAAGTCCAAGGCCCGGGACTCGAAACCGGCCTCCGGTTCCATCACTCCATCATTTCCTCTCCTGCCGGAGAGCAGCTGGGCCTCCAGGCCAGGCTGCTGGGAGGGTGAAGTGAGGGAAGCAGGGAAGCTCTTGGCACCGGGCTTGGCCTGAGCGCGCGCCTTGGGCACTTGCTGAGTCGGCAGCGCCTGGGTAGCAGCCCATTAGTGAGGGCGATCTTGGGGCAGGGCCACCAGATTAGGCACGGGGCTCCGGGCTGCGCTGCCCGTAGCCAGAAAGCAGTTTGGCTCTCGCCTGCTGCCAGGCCGTGCGGCGCACATGGGCCGCCTGCCCGGCTGCCCGGGATCCAGCTGAGGTCCAGCTGTTGTATCATTAGGCTCTAACTGCCCCACTAAACTTCCCGGCCGGAGCTGGTGCGCAGGACAGAGCTGCCTCTCCCAGGAGCCGGCGGGAGAGGCGCCAGCGTCGCCATGGCAACACGGCCGAGTGGAGTCGGCTGAAGTTACTCATGCTCCGCGTGTCACGTCAGGAGCATTTTTCAAGATTAAGCTGCTTACCAGAAGGGTTCAGAGGAGGCCTATTATATTTCATGAAAATGGAGACTCCAGAGCAGGTCACATGGCAAGCCGGGTGGTTTTAAGTCAGATCCAAGAAAAACACTGACGGATTCTTTAGCTGGTGCCCCCCACCAGGGCCTTCACGTTTCTTAGCTGCTTAAAGCAAACTTCTTCGGAAAGGACAAAAAATCCCGGGAACCAGGCTATGCAGCCAGCCTGGGCCAGGCCTGCACAGCGGAGGGAGGGCCACTGCCACCCGGGGGGCAGGCAGCAGGAGAGAGGCCTGGGGTGCCAGGCAGGGCCTGTGGCCCAGCCCACAGCCGCCAACGCCCGGTGGTGGGCGCCTGCCTTTCAGGTCTGAGCTCCGCCTTCAGGCCCAGGCAGCCCACTCAGTGCCCCCGCGGGCCTTGGGGGGCTCCCGTGTGGAGGGTGTCCGTGCTGGCCGGTGGCGAGGCCGGCGGTACATGGAAACCCACCGCGGCCTGACACTGCGTGCCGGGCCAGCCCAGCCCACGGGGACTGCCGGCGAGAGCGGAGAACGGGAATCACCGAGTGTAGCAATTAAAATGGGAAAGCGAGGCAGCCTCCATTTTTGTAGAACATCATCATCGTTAAATAAAAAACCCAAATGAAGCTGAACTTGGAAACCAAGTGAAGTTCAGTCCAATTAACCATCACATTTGAAGCAAAAAGGCTTGGCTGCCTCTGAGTTTGCTAGTCCCTCTGGCGCCCTCCTTTCATTCGTTCTCAAGGACCTCACTGGGCAGCACTGGCTGCCAGGCTCAGAGGGGCCTGAGCCCCTCCCCCTCAGCCTGTCGCTGTCTGCAGGGCTGAGCTTCCGACCAGCGGGGAGGGGGGGTTTTGCAGGGGGGTTAGCAGAAATGACCCGAATGGGGCGGGGGTGTGAGGGTCACCAGGAGAGCCCTGCATGCCATCGCGCCACGGGGCAGAGGGCGCTCAGGCCGGGGGTCGGGGAGGGAAGGGAAATCATGCACGACACTTACACTTTCTGGAACACAAGAAAACTTCTCTGAAATCATAAAAGGCACACCATCCATTGCTGCAAAAGAAGAGAGAGGAAAGGGCATTGTAGACACCATCCATGTCAAAGAATTGAGACATCAGCATCGACAGCACAAGCCAGTCAGCGGCTGGAGCCAGCCAACCTGCACGCAGGAGCGTGAGGCCCAGGGGTGTGCACACAGGCACCATCCCTGCTCCTGGGACGCCCCTGGTGCGGGAGGCAGACACCCCCAAGTCCCCGGAAGAGCAGACAGCTGTGTAGACAAGAGCGGTGAGAGCAGAGCGGCCCTGGCACCCGCCCCGGAGCCTGGCCTCTGGCCTGTGAGTGGCAGGAGCCAGGGAGGGGCTGCCAGCAGGACGGGGTGCCCAAGGCTGAGAGCACAGCAGGCGCGTTAGACATGCTCTCAGCTGAGGGTCACATCCAGGCTGTGGGGCCCTTAGCAGGGCCCTGGATCGGGTTTTTATCCCTCCTTCCAACTGACAGTCACGTATTTCAGAAGAAAGATCTAGAAACATGACTGCGTTCTGGGCCGTGGTGGTCCCTGGGCTGTTTGTCAGCTCCTGCTGCGCTAGCTGTGATGGACAGGGAAGGGCCCTTGCCCAGGTTGGCTGATTGGACTCGGAAGGATGTAAATACAAACCGAGGAGAAAAAGACCCAGAAAAAAGTAACTTGCAAAACTTGTATATTAGCAACAGTAGCATTTTTATGTGAATCCATGTATAGTTGCATTGTGACCTTTTGTTAATAAAGCTGCTGCAATAATAACCTGCATGTGTTTCCATATGATCAGATATAAACCCACTTCTGCCGCCCCTGTATAATGTGTCATGTCTATCTTATAGCATACGCAGGTAATAGGCAACATACGTCTTACATTATACATCTATATACACACGTATACATACATGTGCCCACATATGTAGCATTTTCCAAGGCCTGCTCTTAGCTTCTAAGAGACTGAAGGGGGCAGGGAGACAGTGCCCCCCGCCCCCCCCCAGCAGGCCTTCCCCACCCGCCGTCCAGGGAGAGGTCCCCGCTCCACACCTGGAGAACCCGGGCCACGGTGGGGGTTGTTGGGACCGAGCGAGGGCTAACCGCCAAGTGGGCCATCCAGGTGTCGGGCTGAGGCACACCTGTCCTCAGGGGAGCCCTGAGGAGGCTGGAGAGAGAGGCCAGAGCGATGCCCGGTGGGCCCCGAGGCAGCCGTGCGGAGAGAAGGAGGACGTCTGGGACAAAGCACCACTTTCTCTTAGAGTTCAGGATAGAAAGAGGCTCAGCCAGATGCTCGTCAGTCTTCTAGAAAACGGGAGAACACACTCAGAAGGAAGGAAAGCGAGTGGCCGGGACGCTGTGGCTGGGATGGCAACGGAACTCGCTCTAGACACTTCCACCCATGGGTGGAGCTCCTCACACGGGGGCAGAGTCCCCAGGCGCCAGCGAAAGCTTGCCAAACAGAGAATCTGCCTGCCAAACTTCACTTATTTAAAAAATCTAAATGTCAAAGATTATGGTAGGAGGAAGGAATGTGGATTTTGCAAAGCATTTGACAAAACATCTCATGTTAGCCATGTGGATAAGACAGATAAATACGCTGACAATGTGAAGGGGGAGAATCCCTCACTGGCTGGACTAGATGCCCAAGCAGCTGATTAACAGATTGATGTTGACCTTGAGCAATCTCTCTGGTTGCCCAGGGTGTTATCAATGACTTCAGTGAAGATGTGCATAGAATGCTTATGTAATACTAGTGACCCGGTGCATGGATTCGTGCACATTGAAAGGAAATTAATTAGAAGGTGGCCAGCAGGGTGGGACTGGGCAAAACGGGCTGGACACGCCCTGGAGCCAACCTCTGCAGTCCCTCCCTGGCTGGCTGCACCTGGGGTGGCGCCGTGGCTCAAAGGGCGTCTACGGAGTGAGCGGGGTCCCTCCAGCAGGTGAGGTCACTCAGCCTGGCCTGAGAGGATGGGGCGAAACCGGCTCTCTGACATCCCCCAAGGGGTCCCGGAGTGCGAGAGGGCACTCTGCAAAGTTGCTTTGTACAGGGTGGGGAATGCAAGTGTGCAGTAAACCAGATTTGGGCTGACAGTGCCCCAGCAACAACATAACCCACGGCCGAAGGTGGAATCATACGGCCCCGCGAGGAATCGGGCTCCTCCTCTCTGGTTTCAGGGTGTGTCACCTGATAACCGCTGCTGCCAAATCACTGCAGGTCGGCAGCTCCTGCGTTGAGCATTTGCCCCCTGGTGGTTAGTGCACGTCATAGCGACCAATCGGAAGGTCGGACACTTAGCATATTAGCCTTTTATATATATAGAGGCCTGGTGCACGATCATTCGTGCACTGGGGGCAAGTGGGGAGCTGGGTCCCTCAGCCCAGCCTGCACCCTTTAGCAGTCTGGGAGCCCTTGGGGGATGTCCGACTGACAGCTTAGGCCTGCTCCGTGGACATCCTTAGCGTTGCTGCGCCACTACCGCTGCGCTCACCAGCCATCAGCCCGGCTTGTGGCTGAGCGGTGCTCCCCCTGTGGGAGCGCACTGACCACCAGGGGGCAGCTCCTGCGTTGAGCGTCTGCCCCCTGGTGCGCATCATAGCGACGGTAATTCCACTGTTCGGTTGATTTACATATTACCCTTTTATTATACAGGATGTGGCTGACGGGGAATCAGGGAGGGCAGTTTATAAACTGGTAACAGAGAGAAATCCAAGAAAGATCTCAAAAAGTTGGGATCATGGGCTACACTTAACGGATGGGTTGAACTTACTAAAGGTCATTAAGTCCAGTTGGTACTTTAGGCCCCAAGCCGATGGTATTAGGTGGAATGAAAGAGATGTGGAGTCACAGCAGAAGAGATGAACAATAATGTGACTTCACCACGTGAAAGGGGCAGGGATGCCATGGTGAGGCACAGGCTGAGTCCTGCCACCAGAGCCAGGCGGTCGCCGTGTCGGCCGGAGCTCAGTGCGGGGCCGAATCTTCTGAGCGTTACTGGCAGCTCTAAGGGGGCCCAAGACGGTGGGGAACCCGAAGCCAGACCAGTGAGGAGAGGAGAGGACGCTGTCAGGCCTGATGCTCCAGGGAGGCCGATCCTGTCCACTCTTGTTCACTGTGGCCCCACTGGGTCCCAGCGCTGGGCCAGCACACAGAAGGTCAGCAGATGGGGCCCTGGCCCTGGAAGAGGAGGCTGGAAGGTGACCACATGTATTCTCAGCGCTGCCACAGGGGGAGCGGCAGAGAGGTGGGGTGAGGTGCAGAGGGGAGCTGCCCTCCTCTGGGGGGACCCGAGGAAGGGCCAGCAGAGCTGGGTGGGAGCGCCAGGCAGGCGGCCATGTGTCGGGGAGCTGGGGGGGGGTGTTCTGTGTGGGGTACAAAGCTAACCTGTGGGGCCGCTAAATCCCCTTCTAATTCTATAACGCTCATTTCGACTCCTTATCTGGGCAGCCTTTTCCTCATGTTTTAAAATATCTAGAGGTTTGCCAAACATAATCCTTAAAATCAACGGCACGCGTTTTTCATGTGCTCCAAACGCACGTTCATCAATCACCCCCATCCTGGCTCCTTGTGGGGGAGCCAGGCCTCCCCTCCCTCCCTCCCTCCCTCCCTCCCTCCCGTCCTCCCTCCTTCCCAGCTGAAGCCAGTATTTTGTCTTCACTGCTCTGTGCACAGAGGCTGATGCGTGTTCTACATTGTCTACTGCTGAGTCCTCTCAGGATGACACGGGATGGGCGGGGGTGGGGGTGGGGGTAGGGGTGAGGGGTGGGGAGGGGAGACAGCCGAGCAAGGTCCCTGCCCTCAGGGAGCCACTGTCCGGGGCTGCATCTTCCTCTCCAACCTGCCCTCCAGGCGGCCTGGGGTTCCCAGGAGGCTCTCACCTGACAGGCCTGACTGAGTGGTCACGACCCAGAGGCAGGGACAGAGCCTGTCCTTCCCTCACGGGCCAAAGCAGCCTTCCCAGGCACAGGGCAGTCCCTCGACTCCCCTGTGACACAGCAAAGGCCACCGCCCACCCCCCCCCCCCACTTCCGCTAAGCTCAGAGGTAACCTGCCTGTCCCCAGCCCCGTTCTACTGATCCCAGACGAGATAACCCTCAACACAGTCACTTGCAGGTTATTAGGGAAACTGAGTCTCAGAGCAATTATGGAGCCAGGATTCGAGCCCGAGGCCAGCTTGGGGGGGGTGGGGCGCATGCTGGGGAGGTGATGGGGAGGATGGGCTGGGGGTCAACAGACCGGGGCCTTAAGTCCAAGTGAGCAGGTGGCAGATGTGCGGCCAGCAGGTGCCTCAGCTCTCAGAGCCTTGGTGAGCCTGTCTGTAAAGTGGGGACAATACAGCACTCTCTCAGGGCTGCTGTGGGGAGAGAGGAAACGTGACGGACAGGCGGCGGAGCGCCTGGTGCGGTGAGGGGCGCATGCCAGGCCAGTTTCCTTCGAGTACCAGCACAGTGTTTCCTAATTTTGCTTTTCAAATTTGTTTTTGGTGGCAGTTTGAACAAAACGCTGATCCGCGCACCCACACCGAGCGAGCGACCTACAGCAGATGAAAGCGAGGAAGTGCCGCGGGCTCCGTAGCACAATTAGCATTCTCCTAAACAAACGCTTCGGCAGAGCTGTAATTAAGCAGGCCTGTAATTAAGAGTATGCCCTTTATCATAACGATCATGCTTAAAGATGGCGTGATGCATGGAACGCTGTTATTAATGCTGTAATCCCCAACTGAAGTGCGCCTACATAGGAATCAGCGTGTCAGGCCTGTCACCGGAGTGTTTGTAAAATACATTAAAGAAAAAAACAGGAAACAATGAGCTCATGCAACTGTTCTCTTTTCAGCCAGGCACCCGAGTGCAGAGGCCTGGGAGTGCTCCCGGGACCTGCGAGGTTTAAACAAATAAAGCTCGAAGCTGCTCCTGCAGGGATGCCACCCCCAACGTCGCAGAAGGAAAAGGTGGGGGATTTCCTTCCCAACCGCCCCGAACACCGGGTGCTGTGCGCGGAGAAGTGGCTGCCTGCACGGGCGTCTGTTGGACATGAACTCGGGCTCCTGCTCGCACAGGCAGCTGGGCCATGCCCCGCGGGGACTTTGCCGGGCAACGGGATGGGGTGACAGCCCCTGCGTCTTCCTTCCGAGGGGAACGATCACGCTACTTGCCCAGGCAGCCCCCCAGCCGCCCCTGAACTTCCCGCCAGCACACACCGGGGACGGCTGCGGGCACCCGAGCCCAGCTCACCAACTGCCACGGGCTCCAGCCCAGGGCCACCCCATCGCCTTGGGCACCCACCTTTGCCCAGGGCCGCCAACCCCTTTCCTCACTGGTGTCTCCACCACCACAAAACCTCCAAGCAACACAGCATTAATTTCAACATGCCTGACAGTCACAAAATCATGTGGTAGGAAATGTAAAATTAAAAAAAAAAGACTCCATTTCCAGCTCCTGGGTCGTTGTCTGCTCCGTTGCCGAGGGGGTGAAGTGAGCTCGGGTCACAGTGCCTGCGAGGCGGCGGGAGCACGTGGCCCTGGCAGGCAGTCCTCAGCGTAAAACCACGCCGCTGGGAGGTGGGGCCTGTGGGTCTGTGAGCTGCCGGGCTCGGGGGTAAATAACCAGCCACCGGCCCCTCTCCCCTTGCCTGCCCCGTTCCAGTCCTTCAGAATTTGTGCGGCAAAATGCCAACGACTCAAGATCTCAAGGCCATTTCTCAAAACGCACTTGCAAACCAGAACGCCGCGCGCTCTGCATCCTTGGTGACTTCACGCTGGGGGTTCTCTCTGGGAGATATTTGTAGACGCCTCCAGAGCTGTCTGCTCGCTGACATTCCAATTGAGTCTACACAGGCCAACGACTTCCTTCTAGGCCCACGGCGATCGGCGTTGTCATGTCACTCATAAGCCCAGAGGAGTGACTTGTCAGCCGAGGGAGCCCCACACATGGGAGGCGGCCCCCGGGGGAGGAGGGAATGGGCACGGGTCAGACACGCGTGAGCTCGGCCACGCGTGGGCTCTGGGTGAGTGCTTAGCCTGAGTTTCACGTGCAGGGCCCTCTGCCGTTCTGCCGGGTGAGCCGCCCCTGAGAGGCCAGCACAGCCCGCCCCGCGCAGGCACCGACACGCGGCAGCCACAGCCGAGCCTTAGCGCTCGCGGCCAGTGCCTGAATTCGACCAGCTCTTCCGCCCCCTTTGACTTAGGACACATGTTTAATCTTCGAGCCTCTCTTTCCTCGACTGTGGAAGGAAGGAAGGGAATATCTGGGTTGCTGTGACATTTAGATGAGCTAACAACACAAGGCCCAGGTATGAACTAACTGCTCAGTAACTGTCATCATCGCCATCATTATTATACGACTGCACTAGAGGACAGTGCCTTTCTGAGGTAGCAGACCTTTCCTTTTTCACCTTCTTTTACATAGAAACCTAAGTGCAGCCACGTTAAATTATGTAGCCTATGGGCTGTGAGTCCCAACCGAAAGGCACCTGGAGGCGCGGAAGCAAGGCCTGCCCGGGGGACCTGCTGGGTGCCGGACCAGCTCTCCCCTGGCACCTGCCATCCCCGTGGAGCAGGAGCAGCCCCAGGCGGGCCCAGGCTGCCTGGCGGGCCCAGGCTGCCTGACGTGCCCTGGAAACGAGCCCCAATGCAAAGTGAATAAACGGGAGTCAGGAGTGATTTGCCAGGTCGGTTGGAAGGGCCAGGCTCTTTAAGATAAAGGTGCCTTCACACCACCAAGGAAGGTTCTCCGAGCTTCTAGCTGGCAGTTAGGGAGCCCCCCCTTTCACGTCCCCCCTTCCTCAGTCCCCCATCTCTACACAAAATGCCTGCCAGTAACCCCCTCCCACAGTCCCGCGTCCTGAGGGGGGTCTGAGGGCCGTCCGCCCCTCAGAGCAGCCTGGGGGCAGGGGGAGGCTCTGTGGGCCTCTGAGCTGCAGGAGGAGCAGGAGGGCGGGAGTCCAGTGAGCAGGGCCGAGCAGGGCCCCACACTCAACGCCCACGAGGAACTCCAAGTGCACGAACAGGAACATTCCCGGCCACAGAAACGCTTTTGAAAACTCCCTAAGTACTGAATGGCCTGGCAGAGACCAAGTGCATTGTGCTCGGGGTAAGGGAAGCACATGGTGGGAACAGCGCCCTACACGACACGAAGAAGCCACCTGCAGGTGGAAGCGGACGGCGGAACCAGGAGGCTGAGGGGGTGAACGGCAGCCACTGGGCCTGAAGAAGTGAAGGAGCCATCCTGCGACCAGGGAGACACCCGCGTGGCCAAGACGGTGTGCCCGCCGCAGGGACCTTGGGGGTTCACTCGCTTTCAAGTACAGGTCTCCCTCCTTCCCTTAAAAACTTCCACCGCTGCCCGAAGCTTCCAGGTGACGTCCGAAGCCGCAGCCAGGCCCTCACCGGCTGCCGGCAGGCTGTGGCCCGCTCCCCGCCTACCTGCCCCCCACGCCCTGCTCCCACCTGCGGACCCAGCTGCCCGGCCTGCGCACCCTTTCTCGATGGGGCGCAGGAGTCCCTACACCGGACACACAGGTACGCGCAGGTCCAGTGCCAAACCACAGGGTTTTCAAGAAACGCTTCCCTGTGGAAATGGCTTCTCCTGGGAGCAGGGTGTCACCTCCCAAAACCCAGCTCCATGGACACACTCTCCGGCCCACGGGGATACGGGGAGCAGGGGCGGCTCGAGGCAGAACTGACGTCCGGCCGACGCCCTCCCGATTTGGGAAAACCGGCGCGTGCGTCCTTCTGACTAGTTGCTGTGTCTATGAAGTGCAATGCCGCACATTACCCAGATTTCAGGTTGAATATTAACCTTTAAAGGGCATGTCACAAAAATGCATTCTCTAAACACTGGTCTTCAGCTCGCTGTGCAAGTCCGCGGTGGAAACGGGGTGAGCTGCCGCCCGTCTGCCTGCACCTGTCACGGCATCGCCCGCCACCTGACAGTAATTCCAACCGAGCCCAGCAGTCCCACCGACGAACAATTCAGCCGTCCACTCTAACCGCCTCGCCGCGCAGCCTGAAGGGGTAACAATAGCGCCTGCTGATGCCACCCTCGCTTCCGGCGCCGATGAACTTTCAGGAGCTGAAAGGACGTGCTCGCAGATGACAGCGGTTCAGCCGGGGCTCTCTGAACCACCCAGGATAATAAGTACTTGTTCCCCTCCACAATGGGCACAGAAAAAAGAAATCCAGCTAATAATTGCTGCAATTATCTTGGAAAACATGCAGAGATTAATGGTGATTATGAAAATCTGTGTCATTGTTCCGAGAGCATCACTGATCGAGGGTGTCTTGAAATGGCCGCTGCCAGGGAACCTCTCGCACCGAACTCCACGTGGGCGTGGGGACGTGACACTTTGGCTCTCTCCCCGGCAGTGTCGCCCCGTGTTTACGAAATTGTTTCCCATCAGCCCCGGCGCCCTGGCCTGCGTTTTGACTCCGCGCACCGGTGCCCTGCGAGGTTCCGGACGCCCCTAATGGGATGCGGGTGTCAGGGTGGTTCAAAGCCCCAAGTTCAACTTGTTATTTATTCAAATAATTAATTACTCTTGTAGCCATCGAGCAGTCTGTCATGACACGTTAATGACTTGATAGACTTCTATGAACTGGTGAACACAGAACAGCAGAGCGCTTTTATCGCCGTTTAATTTTAAAACGATCCTGTGTGAAATTATCTCGTCGTGAGTGATGGGAGCATAAAGAACAGACTCAGCAAAGCCCCTTTTGGATCATTGCTTTATTAATGGTAACGTCAGGGAAATGAAAAATGCTAACATTGTCATATTCCACTGCTGGGTGGAGATGAATGGCGGGGGGCGTGGGCGAGGGCCCGTGAGCCCGCTGCCAGGGGCGCGCAGCCCCTCCAGCGGGCTCAGGCCTCGCACACCCGCGGCTCCACAAAACCACCTCCACGCCCCGGCTCCCTTGAGTTTATGGCTCTCGATGTCTATTACTTTGTGCGTGTGGTCTTTCTTTCTTTCTTTTTTTTTTTACTTGAATTTTCCACCAGTGATATAAAGCACCTTCACGAAAACATTTCGCTTTATTGCTTTGAACATTAAACGTTATTAATCCAATAGAAAAACGTTAAAGATATTGCTGTCACCTTTAAATGTGAAATGATATTAGGTGCTAAAAACGCTGGGGTAGGAGAAAAGATGTTCCCTTCGTTTCTTTTAAGCCTTGAGATAACTGTGCTGGGTTGATGACAAAATGGTATTTCTACACGGCTCACAGCACAACATCTGCTTAAAGGAGACTTCCTGTTCAGCTATTCCTTTTTTTTCATAGTGAAAATTGTTTCTCAATTGTTTTAATTACAAACTTGGGAATCTAGACAAACTGCTCCCTGGCAGTGTCGTTCTAAGACAAAGACACGACCTGAGGAGCCGAGTGCAGCTCTGCCCGCGGGCAGCGGGCTGCTGAGCACAAGCCCATGGGGCAGGGGCCGGGGCAGCGGGAAAGGCGGGGAGGCCTTGCTCCGCCCTCTCCGGAGAGGAAGGTGGGCTTCTCTTCCCTCACGCGCTTCCTGTGTCTGTCCTCCCGATCGCAGAGCGTTGCTGTCAGCCACTCAGACGGTCAAGCAGGGACCTGCAGCAACAGGGAGGGACCTGTCCCCACACCTCGCTGGCCACCAGGCCCCAAGTCCCAGAGGGTGGTGGCGGCAGCTCACTTGTGTGAGCTCCTACTCTGTGTTGCCCCTGGTCTGGGTGCTTTCTGTGTGTTGACATGATAATCCCATGGGGGTGGGGTGGGGAGGGATGTATCATCATCATCATCATCATCATCATCATCATCCCGATTTTACACACGACACTCGGCAAACCGCGGTCACGCGAGCTCCCCGTACACACAGCCACAGGAAGCAGAGGCAGAATCAAACCCCGGGATCCACTCCTGCCTGCGACTGCGGTGCCTGATTCTGTCCAGAGATCTCCCCGGAGCCTGTCCCCCCGCCCCCTGCCCGGCCCTGACACGGCTGCCGCTGCTCCTGGTGCACACGCCTCTGCCCGTTCCCGAGGCCGCCCACGGAGAGGAGGACCTGGGAAGAAATGGGTGCCCGCAGCTGCTGCCACAGCAAGGTGCAGCACAGTGGACGCCTGGCCTGCGCTGGCACAGCTGAGGACACACACGTGATGCAGTGGCCGTGGGGGTTAGAAGCCCGAGGATAAATAGTCAAAGGACATGGGCCGGTCTGGGGCCTCTTTGGGGACTGCCTTCCTTATGCGGGAGACACTGGGCCCACTGCCATGACTCTCACAGGGACAGCTCCAGCGAGTGGCAGCCCAGGGTCTGCCCCGGGCAAGGCGTGCTGGTCCCCGCACAGCGGGCAGCCTCAGCAACGCGACCGGGAGGAACTGTGCCAAGCCTAGAGGCCATGGGGTGTATCACAGATTCATCGGGGAGAGTGCTGGGGGCTCCTCAGAGAGACAGGTGGGCACCAGGGCAGCTGAGCCCCAGGGCAGGGACTGCAGATGCATAGGCAGGGAAAACACTGGTTTCAGGGAGCCCCGCAGGGAGCAGCCGGGCAGACACCCAACCCGCAGGGGCGCGGCTGCTCAGCCAGGGCCACCCCTCTCCGGAGGCCAGCCCACCGAGAACCATCTGACCTGAGCCCTCTCGCGGGAGAGCACTGTCCCGAGGGTGACGGGCTCCCCTGTGGGAGAGGGGCCGTGGGACACGGCGTGCGAGTGGGCTTGGCCTTGGTTAGTGCCTTAAGGATGGATCCCCAACGCTGGCCCACACCCCGGGAGATGCAGCCTCTCTTCCCGAACCACAGGTTCTTGAACTCCCAGATGAGTCAGAATGGCCTGGGTGCTCGTTAAAAATGCAAACCACTAGCCCCACACCTCGAGACTCCGCTGAGGAGCACTGCCCAGCGGTGCGCTCTGCCTGGCGTCAGAGGGTCTCATGGTCCAAGTCTCCTGGGTCCAGTTCCATGAAGCTGTCCTGCACCAACAGGACTCTCCATCCCCACAGGACGCCCGTAACCCACAGCACTTCCGGCGCCACCACCCTGCGAGGGGGCAGTTTCCAGGCAGACGGAGGCCAGCAGGGGGCGTGTCTGTGTAGCTCAGAGGCAGACTCTTGGGGCTCCTCCGCCACCGCAGACCAGATGTTGGGAAACACCAGGGCCCAGCACAGGGGCACTCGGCTCACTGGCTATTGATCACTTATTATGTCCCCTGACCCCGGTGTCTCTTCGGTCCACGCCTTTTGTGGGCTGAGCCTCTAGGACTCACAGGAGGAGAGGAACCCTGGTCTGTCTGGCTCTCTCGGCAGCGGTTCTCAACCTGTGGGTTGCGACCCCTTTGGCGGTCGAACGGCCCTTTCACAGGGGTCGCCTAAGACCATCCTGCAGATCAGATATTTACATTACGATTCATCACAGCAGCAACATGACAGTTATGAAGTAGCAACGAAAATAATTTCATGGCTGGGTCACCACATGAGGAGCTGTATTTAAAGGGCCAGAAGGCTGAGAACCATTGCTCTACAGTGTTTTCCGAACACTCGCATGCTCTGGGTTTCTGTGGCTTCACCTCCAATAGCAGGGAAAAGGTAACACGTTCAGGCACCTCACGACCGTCTTTTCTGGAATCCGACAGAAGGCACGGTCTCTCTCTGACTCGCGTCGAGCCGGAGCCCGCCCTGCCCGGGGCTGAGGAGCACGCCTCCCGCCTGCGCGGGTCCTGACTTCCTCCGCCAGCCCTGCGCTTCCGAGGAATGACTTCCAGCCACTGGAAATCTGCCCTGGATTATTGAAAGGGACCCTTTTGTCAGAACAAGAGGACACGCTCAGTGGAGCCTGGCAGCTTAAAAAGACACGGAGAGTGGTTTCTCCACGTGAGGCTTTTGGGGCTACAGCACGAGGAACGATGCACCGCCGGCCAGAATCAGGATGGGGGCCTTCGGGAAGCGCAAGGCCCCGAAGGAAACCAGAGGCCTCCTCTCCCCCAGCCCCCAAGGCAGTTGTATAACTTTACTGGACCATCAGCATTAGTTCTCGTCCACATGAACGGCCTGTAGATTTCTGAAGGTGGTGACCAACGCATACAGCTTGCTTGGTGAGTCTTCATCCTCATTAGTTTTCTGGACAAACGTACCCAGACACGATATGGGACATTCCTTACGCCTTTGGCCCGGCCTGCTCTGTTGAGCCTGGTGTCCATGCGCACGTCCGGAGTCCCCATCTCTTCATGGCGACTTTCCGGGTCTCCTTGAGTGCCCGAGGGGCGCGCTTCCTGAACCCCACAGGGTGGATGCGCTTATGAATGTAGGTGGTGCTCCCGGTCACCACCTCACTGAGGGCAGAGCGGCCCTTCTTCTCGCCACCCTTCTTTGCGGGAGCCATCCTGCCCGGCAAGTTGGAAAGAAAGAGTGCGGGGTACTGTCCAGAGGCCTCTTCTTAAAAACGCTTCCTTTAATGCCCCAGGGACTATTACATCAGCAAATAAACAAATACCCCAAAACAAAAGCCCAGCCTTCAGGGGAGCAAACCCCGCAGGCAGCCAGCATGCAGCAGCTTAGCAACGAGATTTGTAAGAACCACCACGTGGTGAGCCCTGGGGAGCCTCGTAGCTCTCCCACGTGGCCAACACCCGTCACCTCCTGGGTCCTCGCTTCTACCTGTGCCCGTGGGGCCGACCCTGTTCCAGTTTCAAACTGACGACACCAGCAGAGGTTTACTGCTTGCCCAACGGGACCAGGCGGGCCACCAACAGAACCGGGTGTGGAATACGGGGCTCCCCTATTGACATAAATGCCATGTCATCGTTTACTGGGTCAGTGGAAAAGCCGTCGGGGCGGGGACGGGACCCCAGAACCCCAAGTCCAAGGCTGCTGCTCGGCGAGAGGACGCTCAGAGCTGCTGGCCCGGGGTCTCGGGGGACACGGGTCCTTAGCAGCAGCCCGGCTTCCCTGCAGAAGAATTTCCAAGCTGTCTTCGACAGGCACACTCTGAGAGCGCGCCCTTTCGGGTAAACTGTTGTTTCGGTGGTGGGGGTGGGGTGGTGGGGCCAGCCTGATGCCCGGGCTCTCCGCTCACTCCCTCCCACAGGCTGGCAAGTGCCAAGTCGTGCTTCCACTTTCACCTGAGGCTGCGGGAACACAGGCGGCCTCCAGGTTCCCCTAAACCGGTGCTGCTCCAGCCCCTCCTCTTCCCAGGGGTGTCTGAGGATGAGATGCAGAGGAGGCAGGACCAGAGGGAGCCGTGTCCTTATGCCTAAAACAGGCTGTTCTTGGTTCTTGAGAATGAAACCCTGAAGGTCATGACGTGGCTTAATCTGTCGTTTTGTCATCAGTGAAACCGGGAAGCCGAGAGCGGGGCGTCTGGTCGGCCAGCAAGCCCAACAGACACAGCACCCGAAGTTCAGCCCGAATGGGCTACTCCCCGCTTTCCTCCTATAAAAGCAGTAACTGTCTCAAAGTGACTATTTCTGTAAAAACCTGACCCCACCAAAGAGCCACCCGCCGGTGCTGGGAGGGGCGGGAGTCACAGAGGCCCGAGAGAAGGCAGGGGTGGCCAGGAGGGTGCGGAGGAGTCTGGGATCAGTGACAGGTGGAATGTGGCCGGAGCGGCTGGACGCTGCTCTGCGTGGGGGTGAGCCCGGCCAGCGTGGCATCGCGAGTGGGGACGCGCGGCGTGGGGCAGCCAGACGGTCGGCTCCTCTGGGAAGAGCTGGCGGACTGTGTGAGGACGGAGGCAGGAGGACGGGGCTCTCTCTGGTTCAGGAGAAGCGGGGAGCCGGGGCCACTTCCAGGAGGGAAGGTGGTTAGAGAATCTGCAGGCCTTTTCCCCATTTGCACAAGGGGGTGCTGAGAGGCGCGAGCCCATGCACTGCAGGTGCGGCGGCACCGACAGCCCCAGGAGCGGGAGGAACAGGGGCGCAGGCTGGGGTTCGGTGCAGATGAAACGGCTTCTGCCGGGAGGCGAGATGGTGCCTCTGCAAACCTCAGTTCCCGGGAGGAGAGGAACCTCCGAGCCGAGCTGTGGTGGCCTCGGAGCCTCAGGTCCTGTTCCTCCCCGGCTCTCAGCCGCTCCTGCCAATGTGCGGAGCCTCCCGAGGTGGGGATCGGGAGGGGCAAACCTGGAGCCGGGCCAAGTGTGCCCACAGCCTGATGAGAGGAACCCTGGTCTCCGCCCAATTCCCTTTTACATGAACAAACTCACCGTTAAAATTATTAACCGATGTAAACGCGGAGGAATTTATTCTAGTGACAAAATTCATTTAAATAACTTATACATGACGTTGATTTTTATTTATAGATCATTAGTTCTACAAGTTCATCAAAATGTTTCACTTTTATATTACCACATTTTTGTGGGAGAAATATGTGCTAAAGAGCCGTTTTAAAATCTGGGCCTTTGGGACTATCTTGGGGAATTATCCTACGGAAACATTTATGGCCCATGACCGGCTTGGGAAGAGATTCTCAAGACGGCTTATCAAAGCTCGTTGTTCTAAAATCTCTCACCACAGCAAAGCCCATAACATGGAGCATTAGAGGCTCAACATTCCCCCCCACCCCGTCCCCAATTATTCAGCCGGGTTCTGTGGGATGACGGTGGAAACCAACCCCGCCTACATCCCCAGCCACTGCAAACATCCGTGCTCTGAAAGCCCTTTGGCACACCTGAAACTAATATAAAAAAAGGGTTGAATGCAAACTGTAACCGAAAAATTAAAAAAAATTCCTTTGGCTGCGACCAGTCCAGTGGCCAGTCCCGGGCCACCACGGCTCTCGCCGTTACAGAGACTGGGGGCCAGAGAGCAGCTGTGGGGTTGGGAAAAGTGCCCAAACAGGGACATTTCTGCCAAGGGAAAAACATCTACTTTGCCCCACTGGGCTTTCACCTGGGGAGGCGGGGCGGGGTGGGGGGGCGGGGGGTGGAGGAAGAGGCTGCAGCAACTTGCGGAGCGGCAAGCTGGTGTAATATTTAAGAGAACAAAGTGCAGGCGGCCGTGGAACCTTTGTAGTTGAGGGACCGAGGGGCAGAGCAAACACATTTTAACAGCCAAGCCCCTCCTTTCACACATGTGTAAAGCCTCTGGAATTTCACTGGAAAAACGTTATTTCGAAAGTAATCTTTGAAGTTTGAAAATTAAAGCAGGAAGGCTGTTTCTCAGTAGAGAGAAGGTTTCAAACTGCTGAAGGGGCAAAGGAAGGCGCTAATGGGCGTAAGTGGCCCCGCGTGGGGGGATGGGCTCTGAGGTCCCACTCGTGCTCTCAGGTTCTCCCGACGGTTCAGGAGCTATTCCTTTTCTCTCTCGGGGCCCTTTGCCCTGCCAGCGCCCGATGAACCCTCACCCGGGCCTGGGTGGAAACCAAGTTTGTCAATGACAATTCAGAGAGAAGGGGAGCTGTGTGTGTGTGTCTGATGTGCGCATGGGCACGTGTGTAATGCATGCATGCGTGTGATGTGTGCACGTTGACTTGTGTGTGGTGTAGGCACATGTGATGTGTGCACTTTGCCATGTGTGCACGTGTGTGATGGGTGCACACATGATGTGTGAATAGGTGGCACAGCAACAAGAAAGAAACCACAGGAGCCTTGCAGGTGAGCAGGGGCCAAGCCTGTGTGACCGGCCAGCTCCCCCACCGAACCTGGGACGCGAGGCCCAGTGGGGAATGGGGTTCTTTCAACGCCCGAGCAGGCAGGGCGGAAACAGCCACTGCAGTGTCCAACCTCAAGGCTGCAGATAGAGCTCCCGGCCTGGGAACGCAGAGGCGGCTCTCTGCTGGGGTTTGTGCGTATGACACCAGCACAGACAGAACCGATGCTCAATGGGATCGCGCTGAGTTGAAGACATGGGACTGTCATCCTCACGCATCTCACCCAACAAGGCACTCTGGCGTCGTTTCCTTAGGAGTCTTCCCCACAGCCCCGCCTGACAGAGGCTAACCGGAGGCTCAAAGGAGGGGAGTGGCTTGTCTTAGGGGAGACCTGGGACTTGACTCCAGTGCATTTAGAATGAAGCCACATTGTCCTACAGCCACACCCCGATGTTAGCAGGACACGGGTCCCCGACAAAGGCCTGTCCTGCAATGTGCAGAAGCGGCTGGAAAAGAGCGGCCTGTGAACTGGCTGAGCCCTTCGCAGCTCTTTTCTTTTTGGCATCAGTTAGCAATTACCCTTGAACTTCCCTTCTCCCTCCCCCCAAGGTATTCCAATTACTGTTCCAATTACTTCAGCCAAGAAGCTCACCCAAACCCTATTCACCCCCTCCCCCCCGCCCTGCACCCCACACGCAAACACACCCGGCAGAGCACAGGCAGGGGACCGGCTGGAACACTTTCCCTCACTAACCGCACAGGAGGCTGCACCGCGGGGCCGGGTGCAACATTCGGGACATAACGCATTTCCAGGACAGCCAGCTGCCCCAAACCACCGAGCAGACTGTGCGCCCAGGGCCATGGGCCACACGCGCAGCGAGTGCTGGCGAGGAGATGCCTGAGGGAAAGCACTCCCACGGCCAAGGGCAGGGCCTGTCTTTGCCTTTTGTGGCCCAGAACCACCCAGAGGACCAGCCAGGAGCAGGGCGAACAAAGGACTGGCTGAAAGGCCGTGCTGGCTTCCATGTTTACAATGCTTGCTCTACTTGGGGCCCTGGCTGTGTGTCCATGTGTGGCCGGCATGCGTGTGCGGCCACACGGGTGTACATGCATGTGTATGCGCACACAGGAAATGAAGGTCCTCCAGGGCACTTGGTAACCCCTCCCCTCTGCTGGCCACGCCCCTGACGAGGCTTGAGGGGCTGACCCTGCCTCCCACTCGTGCTGGGCGCTGCTGGGAATGGGTTTTCCATACAGACCCACATAACTAGTAGGAGGGCTGAGGAACGAAACCGTGACTTTCCTCACAGCCAAACCCGCATCCAGGTGTCCTCAATCGGCCAAGCTGCACGGAATTTACCCGGGACTCGGCCAACAGCGGGATCCAGTGCAGACTCACCTCATCTGCTCTTCGTATGCCACCGGGCTTTCCACGGTCTACCCCTGACCACAGGCTGAGTTCCTGCGCATCTTCCAGCCAAATCAAAAGATAAATAAACCCTTTCACAGGACACGCGTCTTGGGCGCCCAGCCCAGGGCTCCTGTGTCCTCTCTTCCCACCCGTGGGAGGCGCGGGCCGAGGCCTGACCCACCCCACAGCTCCCCGGGGCCTTTGCTCCTTTCTCTGCCTCCTGCCCTCAGAGAGTTTGAATGCCCACTACCCATGGGGCTGGGGGACAGGCTTGGTTGAACCCACTCTTCACAGAGCCTTGCTCTGCTGGAGCTCCAGGGTCCTCCGGGCAGCACCAAGGGACGGAGGTGCCGCTGGCTCTCAGGACCCCCCTCAGCAGGCTCACCGGAGGTGGCAGAGGGGGGTGTCCCCCTGGCTGCTCCCAGCCCACGCTGTGCAGCGGGACACCTTCCATGGGCCCGGCCACTGCAGCCTCACCCCCCTGAACTTCACTGTACCTTCCAGCTTTCCCGCCTCCATTTATTTCCACAACCGAGGAAAGCAAGACCCAGACGGTGAAGGGCCTGGCTCCTGATCAGGTCTGGGGTGAAAGGCAGAGGGAGGACACTCAGCTTCCGGTCCTCTGGTTCCTTTTCTAAGCTCCGCCCTTCCGGAGACGCAAAGATGTCACCAGTGAGGAGCCAGCTGCACCCGAGCGCAGACGAAGGCCTTTCTGCCCAGCGGTGCCCCACTGTCGCCTGGGGCCTTGTCATCCGTGGGAGGAGGCCAGAGCGTTGAGACGCACCTGCCTTAGTGCTCCCCGTTCCAGGCTGAGGGGCGCAGCTGGTCTTCACCCACAAGGCCCACAGGATGCCCCGGGAACCCCTCAGCTGCCCTACCCCCCTTGACCCCAGGTGCCATTTCTCCTGCTCGGGCAAGGGACAAGTGCCCTCAGCCTGGCCCACACACTGGACCACAGGCCGCGGAGGTCAAGGGCAGATGCTGGGCCAGCTGCCTGAGCTGTGTGCCTCTGGGTAAATGAACTGAGCTCTCTGTGCTTTCATCCGCACCTGCAAGCTGGGGTTGATGCTGCCTACACTCTTGGGGGTGTTGAGTAGAAGGGATGGTTTGCGTGAAGAGCTAGAACGCGCTGAGACTATAAATGCTTCGCATTTGTTTTGTTATTAACATAATAGAAATGACCAATGTGCGTCTGGAAACCCTGTCTCTGCCCTGCCCCCACCCCCCAACCCTATACTCAGCAATTTCCTGTACATAATCCTCCCCAGGGTGGGGGTGGGACTGGGAGGGAGGTGGCCCTGAATCAGGAGGCTGTGACATGACAAATAAGCTGCAGGCTGACGTGTCGCCGAGACATATTGGAGTTTACTCTGTCGCTGGGGCTTGCCATCTGTGCCGCGCGCGGGGGCTGGCTTCCCAGGCTGCCGAGGGGGCCAGGGCAGGTCCACCCGGCCCCGGACAGATCTGCAAGCTCAGCCGGCCATCAGTTAGGCTGTCTAATGAGAGGAAATGGGCTGCGCCCCCCGCCTCCCTGGGAGCCAGGCCTTCCTTCCCAGGGTGGCCGGGGCCTTTGCTCTACACAGTGCGGGAGCCAGCAGTGTGCATCGCCCGGCGAGCCTCCCTGCCCCTGCTTCTCCGCAGCCGCGTGGTGGCCCCGCGGTCCCAGAGGAGAGATCAGGTGATATGAACTTGACGGCAGAGCCCTGAGAGTCATCCCTGATTCACAGTAGGATGCTGGGGCGCAGGCTGATGGGGCCAGCCCTTCCCTCGGGAGCGTACAGTCTAGGGAGGTGGGAGAAACTTACAGCAGGAGCAGACCATGTGAGCGGCGACGGTGGAATTCTGTGGAAGGCACAACGCAGGCGCCCAGGGGCCACTGCCATGACTTACTGTGGTGAAATGCTTGCCGCTCCTCCCTCAGCTGGGGCCCCGCGGCCCTGCCAAGTGCCCGAGAGCCATGGGACCAGAACATTATAGAACTTAAGGCCCAAAACACAACCTGGACCAAAAGGGGGCATTTCACCTTGAGGCAGAGTAAAATACAGTCATACACCTTCACGGCCTAACACTACACTGAAACAAACAACACCGATGCTCAGAAATGATAATGACATTAGAAGAAATTGACAAACCAGTAAGAGCTGCCATTCTTTGGTCAAGTATGATGAATAAATGCATATCTATCTACCTATCTATCTATCTATCTATCTATCTAAAGAGGTAATATGCAAATTAGGCCAGGACAGGAGGAGGTTGCGTGCGTGCGTGCGTGCGTGCGTGCAGGTAAGGCCCGGAGCGGAGACAGAGACAGGGGTGCCTCCTCGCACGGCGGGAGGCAGGGCGCCTCCTTGAGCAATTTCAATTACGTGCTGGGCCTCTAGTATGGATATGAACATAAATATACTCTTCGATCCTACTTGATCAAAGAATGGTAGAGTGAGTGTGTGTGTGTCTCAAACATTATACCTTCCAGAAAGAAGAAATATTTTCCGGGTCAAGGGAACATTGACAAAAACTGATCACATAGTAGACAATGAAAGTCTAAATACATTTTTAAAAAATAAAAAATTATACAGGTCACATTCTCTGACCACCAAGTAATAACATTAAAAATTAATAAGAAAAGGTTAAATAAAATCTATCTCAATCACTCGGAAAAAGTATTTTTAACACTTGAGCCAGAGAGACAATCAATACTAAAATTACTACATTTTATAAATGTGAGTCCTATATATAAGAATACATAAAAATACACAAATATATATGTGTATATATGTAGCTTTAAATACTTGTATCCAAAAGCAAAAAAACTTGAAAACAAATGAGGTGACCACTCAACCCAAGTAGGTTTAAAAACAAAATAAACAAAACCAAGTTAGAAAAAAGGAACTAAAGATAGAATTAAATAATGAAATATAGAACAAAAGCCTAATGCCTTTATACATAAATAAAAAACTGGTCATTTGAAAAGATAAATAAAACAAATCCTTAGCAAGGATAACCAAGAAAAAGGAGGAAAAAACAATAACATTAGGGGTATATTTGACCATAGGTATATTAATTTTAAAATTAAAAACTCTTAGACATAATTTTATACCACTAAAGTTTAAAATTTAAATGAAAAGGCTGACTTTTCTTTCAAAAAAAAATGACAAAATTGACTCAAGAAAAAGCAGAAAGCCTGAAAGAAAACCGGCCACTGAGAAAGAAACGGACGCTCCTGTCCCTCTCCCGGAGTCCGCCAGCTCCACCTGCTCCCAGGGCTCAGCTTTCACAGGGACGTATTTTCATTTTCTTTCCCCTCCAAGGAATAGAAATGACAATACTTCAAAAATGTCCTTACATTTGAAAGAAAAACCTCTGATTCTTAGATCTGTCAAAAATAATATCTCGATAAGCATTAAGCCCAGTTTCACTTATATAAAACACCTAACTTTACAGCAGCTTAAAATCAAGTACTTAATTTAAAGAATAATGTGCCAGAGTAAAGTAGGATTTATTTCATAAGTATAACAATAAATTTCTAAGTGCTAAATTATCAAAATAAAATGTTTCGTATTAATAGGCTAAGTAAGAAAGAATACAAGACGCTGAAGTTATTTTTGTATGAGATGAGGAGAGAACTCCTGGTCATGGACAACAGTGTGGTCCCTGAGGGAGGGCAAGGAGGAGGCAGAGGGAATAGAGGGGATAAATGGTGATGGAAAAAATAAAATAAAAATAAATAAAAATTATTTAGTTAATTAATTACAAGCAGTGCCTGAGTTTAATTTTTAAAAGACTCCCAGGAAATAGGAGCAGGGGAATACTTTCTTTAGCATGACCAGACTCTCCGTTCTCAGTTACCAGCCTACCTCAGACCTGACTGCAGGACACCAGGAACATCCCACTGAAGTCACGAACCAGATAAGAATGCAAGCTACTGCCACTACCGTTTGCTGCTTTGTCTATAAAGCAGGAAAAAGAAACGATGTCCACTGCTATCAAAGAGATAAAACTGTATTTGCAGGTGGCATTGTTGTCTACTGAGAAAACGCAAGTAAATCAATTGGAAGCTACTGGAAATAGCAAATGCAGAGAGGTGGCCACTTACAACATGAATATTCAAAATCCAACTATATATATGCATTTATATACAATTACATACATACACAATTCCAAGTTAAAAAGAATAGACAAAGAAAAAGGAAAAACATTTAAATCTAGGAATGAATAATATTTTACTGAATGATAAAGAGGGACATTTGAATAAATGGAGAGTCATTTTACATTTCTAGAAGGAAAGACCAAGTATTTTAAAGATGACCATTCTCCCCAAATTAAGTTATAACTTCAATAATTTCTCAAAATTTTGAAAGTATTTTCCGTGAAACTTAGAGTGATTCTAAATATCAACTGGGTAAACAATTGAACTAGAATTATCAGAAACATTTTGAAAAACAACTATAAAGAATAGTAAGACCGGATATCAAAATTAAAAGTACTCCTCCCACTAGAATATGCATTTAAGTCAAAGGAACAGGACACACATCACAAAATATATCATCGCAGATAATAGGCGGCTAATAATAATGTTTTCAAAGGAAAGATTATGTAGTAAGTGGTGCTGGGACAATAAAAAAATAATTTGGAAAAACAGATCCTTATGTTATACATCCAAACAAATTACAGATGAATTTTAGATTAAAATGTTAAAAACAGGAAAAATAAGATTCCAGAATATGCCATGAGATAGAGGAGACCTTTCTAAAATGCGATGGCAAAGGCACAAAACAGAAAGAAAAGCAAAATTAAAGGCCGAACTACAAACTGGCAAAGAGCAGTAACTTGAGAACAAAAGCAGCCCCTTTCCGTAAGGAGCTGCCATAAAAAAGCCAGACTCATGGAGGCGCAGGGAGAGGGTGCGAGTGGCCCACCGCGGGGAAGTGGGCCTCAGTGTAGTCAAGGGATGTGAACTAACATCTCATCTTCCCGATGGACAAGGATTTTACAGAATAACAGTAAGTTAGTATGGAAAGATCAAGTATTTTACAGGAGAAACCCCTTTTGCTTATGTGGAAGTGTAAACGGATTCAACCATTTTGGTGATCAGTTTGTTATTTTATATCAAAATGCTTAAAAATTCACACTTATCCTAAGGAACAAAGGTTTACCTAAAGGAATGGTCAGCAGTGTATGACATTTAGAAGTGATGATAATGTAAGTATCCACAGAGGACTGGTTAGATAAAGTACATTGTATCCGTGAGGAAGATTATACAAACACTGAATTCCCTAACCCTAACCCTTAACCCGCCCCCCACCCCAAGACTTGAATGACAAGAAGAAAGCAGTGTCACCAGGTCTCAAAACAGAATTACATTCTCAGGGACAAAAAGGAGCAAGTTCCATACACGCAACAACATGGACGAATCTCAAAGCCGCTGTGCTGAGGGACACACAGGCTGCACGCCAGGTGAGTCCACTCATGAGACATGAAACCCAACTGGCCGCCAGGGACGGGGCAGGACTGGAAATGGCTGGAAGCAGAAAAGAATGCTTGGGGCGATGGGAAAACTCCGTGTCTGACTTCTGGTGGGGGATACATGACATTTATCATGTAATTCGGCATTAACAAAATTCATTGCACTACACACATTAAAAGGATGAATTTGATTGTGTGTAAATTACACCTCAATAAATCTGACAGATGGATGATTTGGTAGGAATATACTTTTACATATAAATATATATGGTATAGAAAAAAGTTGAAACGATTACCTTAAAATACTGTTTCTCTAGAGGTAATGGGATTGAGAATGATATTAATTTTCTTCTCTATACTTTGATGTATTTTCCAATTTTTCTACAATGAATATGTTTCTTTTATAACTCAGAAAAGTTTGTGTCTGTTTTTGATAAAGAAAAATATAGCAATGTATTGTTCTGTCTAGCAAAACTTGTTTTAAAGGTTCTATAGCAGTGATGGCAAACCTATGACACGCGTGTCAGAGGTGACACGCGAACTCATTTTTTTGGTTGATTTTTCTTTGTTAAATGGCATTGAAATATATAAAATAAATATCAAAAATATAAGTCTTTGTTTTACTATGGTTGCAAATATCAAAAAATTTCTATATGTGACACGGCCCCAGAGTTAAGTTAGGGTTTTTCAAAATGCTGGCACGCCGAGCTCAAAAGGTTCGCCATCACTGTTCTATAGGAACCGCTGAGTCCTAGGAGCCTGGGCAGAGCTTTCTGGAGCTCTCGTTCCACCAGCTGGGTGCCCAGCGAGGGGCCCAGCAAGGTCCTCAGCAGGGTGCCCAGTGAGGGGCCCAGCGAGGGGCCCAGCGAGGTGCTCAGCAGGGTGCCCAGTGAGGGGCCCAGCGAGGGGCCCAGCGAGGTGCTCAGCAGGGTGCCCAGTGAGGGGCCCAGCGAGGGGCCCAGCGAGGTGCTCAGCAGGGTGCCCAGTGAGGGTGCCCAGCGAGGGGCCCAGCGAGGTGCTCAGCAGGGTGCCCAGTGAGGGGCCCAGCGAGGGGCCCCGCAGGGGGCCTGGCTCCCAGCAGGTGCTCAGAGGGCGGCGAGGGCAGCACAGCCCAACAGTTTCCTTTTGCAGCTGAGAAAACCGAGTTCCAGGGCAAGGCGGTGACTTTCTTGAGTTTGGAGGTGATCAAAGGAGCCTTAAACCCCGGAGGGAGCACCCCTGAAACCCCCGAGGTGACCCCTACTGTCCAGGGGAAGTCCAGCTCCGGATAACAGAGATAAGCTACAGACACCACAGGTCAGCGTTTCCCGCACTTAGGACAGTGCCGCAGCCCAGCTTCACTTGTTTTTTTTCCAGTATAATTGCTGACTTTATACTTTTCTTTACAACTGAGACTCACTTTTTAAAACTCAAAACTACCACACCTGTGAGAGCCTGACGTCATGCACTGCCATGGGAAGGCGGGGGCCTCCTGGGGAAGGCGGGGCCTCCTGGGGAAGGCGGGGGGGGGGAGGGGGGGCCTCCTGGGGAAGGCGGGGGGGGGGCCTCCTGGGGAAGGCGGGGCCTCCTGGGGAAGGCGGGGGGGGGGAGGGGGGGCCTCCTGGGGAAGGCGGGAGGGGGCCTCCTGGGGAAGGCGGGGGGGGGAGGGGGGGCCTCCTGGGGAAGGCGGGGGGGGGGCCTCCTGGGGAAGGCGGTGGGGGGAGGGGGGGCCTCCTGGGGAAGGCGGGGGGGGGGCCTCCTGGGGAAGGCGGGGCCTCCTGGGGAAGGCGGGGGCCTCCTGGGGAAGGCGGGGGGGGGGCCTCCTGGGGAAGGCGGGGGCCTCCTGGGGAAGGCGGGGGGGGGGGCCTCCTGGGGAAGGCGGGGCCTCCTGGGGAAGGCGGGGGGCTCCTGGGGAAGGCGGGGGGCTCCTGGGGAAGGCGGGGGCCTCCTGGGGAAGGCGGGGGGCTCCTGGGGAAGGCGGGGGGCTCCTGGGGAAGGCGGGGGCCTCCTGGGGAAGGTGGGGCCTCCTGGGGGGAGGCGGGGGGGCCTCCTGGGGAAGGCGGGGGGGCCTCCTGGGGAAGGTGGGGCCATGCTCTGCGCCTGCTGGCTGGGCTGGCCTTGCCACATGTGACCGGAGGCTCCCAGGTGTGTGGGCTTCCGTTGCAGGTAAGGGGCTGCTCCCTCAGCCTGCACCCCAGACCAGGAGCCAGGACCCCACCACTCCGCCGTCACTTACTTGGGACCTGAGTGGCACACAGACGGCGGTCTTGTCCGCCGCTGCCACTTGGGAGGCCATGTGCCACTGCCGCAGGACCAGCCGGACCATGGGCACGCCCCCTTCACTCCCACGCGAACGAGGCTATCCTCTGACGCTGCGGTGGGAAATGACACAATTGCATTGGCCGTCCACATCTCCCATTTCCTCACGGCACACGTGTTTTGGGAAACACCACTGGAGCCTGGAGGGAGAGCAGGCGGCACCAGACAAGATGCAGAGAAAGGAGCAGCTCCGAAGGAAGGAGACTCTGGGGCCAGATGGACTAAGTCCAGAAAGTTCTGGCTTCCCCCGACCCCCAAGAGCTGAAACTACACCGTCAGCTTCATAATTGGCTGTGCTCACGTGTGTGTGTGTGTGTGTGTGTGTGTGTGTGACTGCTTTAAAAGTGCACTTCATTGTAAGACAGGTCCCCGTTCAGAGATGCTAACATGTGCTGGGGGAGGACCCTGAGACTCCAGGGTGACTGGGAAGCAACAGGAAAGCAAAGTCAAGGAGGTGACTGCGTGGCCGCTGCTTCCCTAAACAGTGGCTCCATTACTTAACCGACAGCTTTTCCCTCTTCAAACACACTCCGCCCTGACCACCTCAATATAAAAGATCCTACCTCCTCTACCGCTTACTAACGTAGGTACCGGTGTAACGTGGGTACCGTGCAGCTATATAGAACTTTCTGTCAGCTCTATCGTGCTCCAGTCATTAATGGTCCACTTGTTTGGCTTAGGTAAATTACATTTGCATATGCAAATTATGCCTAAATACTCTGTACTATTAATGTTATCACTAATTATGTAATAATAGTTACCAGTTTCCACACGGATCAAACTTACAGTTTTGTAGCTATTAGGGAAATTGTGCTTTGTAATTAAGATAATCCTCATTTCCAGATGCTAATTAACTATATAATAATTAGTCTCATTCACTAATGCAAATTAAGGATTTTCATCTTTATTGATAAAGGAGTTGCTTCTTATCAGTTAAGGGAAGATAGCCCCAGAAATCTTGCAGAGAAATACTTTCCCACTCTAAAGGTTAGAAGGTAAATCCATTTTTATCAGTCTCATTTGAGAATGCAAATTAGGTCCGATTAACCAGGTCGAAGATAAATGTGCTAGTCTTACTTCAGGACAGAATGTGCGGCTTATAAACACTCAGACAGTTCACGAGCGGAGGTCTTCCTAGCGGAGTAACTCGTCCCTGGTCCGAGGAGCGCGTTGCACTCCGTGTGTCTCTATCCTGGTGCCTTTTGTCCCTTTCAGTCACCACGGGCGCCTCCAGCAATAGCCGCGTCTCCAAGGCTCAGCCACAATGGGGATGCGCGAGAAGGGATTTTTGTGAGTAAATACAGAGGGAGAGGGAGAGCCACATTCGCTTGGATTATTAAGTTTTCTGTGTTCCAAACAGAATACAAACTGGCACCTCCCATGGTGACTAATGAGGGCTGCCTCGGCGAGAACAGAAGGGCTGACAGCCAGCGAGGCCTCGTTGGCAGGCCCCAGCCCGGCCGGCCGCATTCATCATCCGCTAAACCAATCCACCAATCCGCACCACCATTTGTCATTAATTATGCTAATCAGCACACCATTACTCTCTGATGACACGGTAGCTGTTATTAGCCAGTTACGGCTTTTCAAAAGCACGACTTATTGTGCATGCACGGGCTGAGCCGGCATCAGCCCACGGGGAAGAAATGTCCAATTACGGAACCAAGAAATTTGCTATTATCTTTTTATAACAAACCAATTTAGTGATTAGAAAAGTCTTTGAACTCACAGGTTCTTCCCCCCACATCCCCTCTCCCTTAAAATAACTGAAACAAAAAAATCTGTTTTTCAGCATTTCTCTGAAAGAGAAGGAAATACCAGCACGGAGACCTCCGGCCACGCGGTTAAAAGTGAGGCCTGGAGAGAGCCGGCTGGCGCGGGGCACGCCGATTCCTGCTGTGGGTGTGCAGGGCCGCCGTATCACGGACACTCAGCCGCTGCCAGTGCCTGGGCGGGGACGCGCACCCCTGCGGCCTCCACAGGTCACGCACACCTTCCGGGCAGATGCTCCCTCGAGATGCCTGGCAACAGCCTTCTTTAACCCTCCGTGCCCGGTGCCAAGAGCGTCGGCGCCACTCAAAGGGCCTTGGAGATGCACAGTGTGGCCACACCGCACGTGTCCTGTGCAGGGCTTTGGGCAAGAAGGAGGACTGTGCTCAGTCTTGCAGGAAAGCGGAATCCTCTGGGGTAGCCGCCGGACCGGGTCAGAGGCGGCCCTTCGCCGAAAGTCTGGGCTCACGGAGGGGCTGGTACTGACCCTGGGGGTCAGCGGACCTAACCTGCGGGCTCTCGGCCAAACCAGGCACGGATCCCACGTTGTGCTCAGGCTGGAGTCCTTACCACTAGTTTTAGAAGCTTAGTCTGTAGTAAGAGCTCATTAATATCATCGGAGTAAATGGGCCTATTAAAACATCTTTAAGCAAAATCTGAACATAAATCTCCCTAAACTATATTTAATGACTGTACTTAAGATACATTATATGCAAGTCTTAATGAGACATTAGATAGCATTTTGAAGATGAAAATGAGAGAATCCATATAAAGTCTGTCCACTTAATGTAGCCTTAAGCTATACTGATGAAAGCATTACTACCAAATTATTACTGCATTAGAACAAATATTTTTAATCATGTCTGATTTACGCATTCTCCTTTTCACAGAATTTTCATTTTCACAAAAAATACGTTTTGAGTTTACAAAAAGGGTGTGTGAAAGGATTCAGACGTCCGAGGCACACGGCAGCGAAGCAAACAGAACGAGTGGGTGCTGCTCGCGGCAAGTGCTCCGGCCGCCAGTCACGCCGTGAGGTTAGTTAGTCCCTCGTGCTGCCGGCAGCCAAGCATGCCGACCTCACCATCACCTTCCTTCAGAACCGGACCAGACCCAAAACAGAACTCGACCAAAACATTCTGAACACCAGGGTGCGGAGCAATGTACGCGGCCCCAGAGAGGAACCTCCACCCTGACGCGGCGCCCCATCCCTCCCCAACCCCATACCCGCCCTCCCCCCAGCAGACACAGACAGACAGACTTCCTCTTAGTTCCAGGTCTGTGGCCGGTTTGTCTGTTCCCCTACAGCCGGCCGCGGAGGCCCCACGGAGCCCTGCTCCCACCCAGGGACACTGAGAGCGCAATCGGTGCTGCTGGAGGAAGGATATTAAAAAAAAAAGTCTGATTCCCCTAGGGCTACGGGAACTGAAGCCTTTAAACAGACCCAAATCTGGCTCCAGTCTGTTCAAACAAGGAAGGCCTTCGGGATGGCAGACATGGGCGGGAAGGGGCTGCAGGGTAGGATGAGCTACTGGAAGTAAGCAGTCCAGCCACAGGAAGAGGGGAGTCTCTCTGCACACGGGGATCTACTCCATTTAAAATAGGAATATATTCCCGGGCCTATGAAATCCCGATGAGACTTAATACACAGCGGTCTTTTTGGAAAACAGGTCAAACTTCAGATTATATACACGTACATATTTTTCTTTATAGTTATTCACTCTATTTAAAATACTACATACCCTTGCCTGGCTGGTGTGGGTCAGTGGTTGAGCGCTGACCTATGAACCAGAGAGTCGTGGACAGATGCCTGGGTTGTGGGCTCGATCCCCAGTGTGGGGCATGCAGGAGGCAGCCGATCAATGATTCTCATCATTGATGTTTCTCTCTCTCCCTCTCCTTTCCTCTCTGAAATCAATAAAAAATATATAAAAAACACACACACACAAACAAAACACCCATGCATTTAAAATACTATACACCCAGCCAGGAGTTTTGATGCAACAACAGCAACAAAAGCCACTCCCTCCCCCTTGAAACTGCATCTCCCCTGCATCAAGGGAACAGCCCACAATCCCATTCTGGGGTGACTCTGCCGAGTCCTCACATCCCACATGGACGGAGCCGCAGAGACCTGGACAGGAGGACCTGGATCAGTGCCGCCCAGCAGCAGCCACAGGCTGGGCGTGGACCTGCACCAGCACCAGCACCAGCACCAGCACCATGTGCTTTGTAAAAACCGACACTTCGGACAGCGTTAGAGATGAACAATCACTGAAGCTTTTTTTTTTTTTTTTATACTTTACACCAAAGTGTAACCACCTTTTATAAATGCTATTCAATTATGAAAGGCTTCTGGGATTATGGAAATCAAGACGACTCAACCGGTGACACCTCTCCTAATAGAATGAGATTAGCTAGCCTTTTTTTCCCCCCTTCAAAGAAGAAGGAAGTAGCACAATTTCAACACTCTGGTCATTAAAAGAAGACCCCTCCTTTAGCATGTAAAATCGGTAGCAACAAGCCCATTTCCATTTGCTTCTCCCAGATAGTCTCTCCCCAAAAGGAGCTACTTCATAGTACAATTTCGCATTTTTCACGGCATGAATTAGGCATTCTTCATAAATAACAGCTATGTGCTATACACAGGAGCTCCTTTTTATTAGGAACACAGTAATGAACAATGAGCAATGTGTTCTATTATTCTTTGTCAAATCACAAAATGCTACATTAGAATAACTGTGCTGGTCAATGTAATATAGTAGATTAAATTCAACTTCTGTGGAAAAACCACTGTAAAACAGCATGATAAGAAGGCTATAAAAAATTTAATTTTACTCCAAACTCCATCACAAAAAAAATGGTGTGAAAAGTAATTTTGCATAATCAGTACACGCCATCTGGAACAATTAACCGATTTCTATAGAACTATGAGGATCAGTCATATCTGCTTATTAAAGATCAGAAATTATACAAGTAATAAATCCTTGAAAAAACTAAGCGTACTCCCGCCTGTCAACGCTATTTTAACTTCAAATACTGAAGAATGCCTGATAAGGCTGAAAAGAAGAGATTAATATATGCAAATTACATCCAGCATTTAAAATCCCCACAACTGTCTCCGGTTTTCTGTCCCTTATTGCTGCCTTTATGTTTTATTCATATACCAACTCACCTGTCACTTCATAAGCTATAATATTATGGGGGTATTATTAAACAGCATAAAGCCGTGCTTTAATTGGAAAGCTTCATTGCATTTTCCAATTATTTGGAGTAAATTAAAAGCAGATGCACATAGTTTAATAAGGAGTCTAATATCAGTTCCGGGAAATCAAAATTCATTGTCATTACTATGCCGTGATAGTTTTGCAAACTGTACTCAATTTCAGAGGTTTTCAAAAGAAAATCTGTCTATGCAATCTGTTAATTGTCATTCGGTTAATAACTGTTTAAATATCCAAACTGCACAGCAGCTTCCTATTAAAAAAATTAAACCATGGGGTTTGTGCAAGCAAACAAATCCGGCGTGCCACTCCCGGGCCGGGCGGGCCGGACGTCCCAGACTTGCCTGTTCACCTTAAAACAATGGAGGTGGCAGAAACCGACCGATGCTGCGGCCGTGGCGGACGGGAGGACAAAGAACAGCAGTTCTCGACTTCCAGAGCCAGCGGCTGCAGCTCCATCATCCGCTCTCGGTGGAAAAGGGCAGAAGCCATGTTATAAATTGCATTTTCAGAGGTCTGCACTGCTCAGCAAAAAATTAGCTTCCAAAGTTTTAATTGGTCCACCTAAAATAAATCCTTTTAATGAGTAAACGAACTGATTCAGGACGCAAACATGGAAAAATCAAAGAAGGCAAATCTCATGAGCAATTTGTTTTTAAAAAAATTGACCCCTGAAGGGCCATTTCTCTACTGGTTCATGACCCGGGAGTGGAGTGGTCCCACGGCTCTGCAGGCGCTGGCCACAGAGCCTACAAGTGGATTAAACTGACAAAGGGCTGCATTCTAAGCCTTTGTGGATTTAAAGACGAAACCCTGACGGTTCCTCTTCAGAAGGGACCGTGCTCCCAGGTGGAGTTACAGTTGCACACATACAAACACATGTAGCCGAGGCATTTACAAATGGAAAGTTGTAAGCATACTCCAACTAGGGCACGTAACCTTTTCATTTTTACACGAAGTGACAGACTTTTTCAGATCCTAGGTGTGTAAATTACAATAGGACAAGCAGTAATTGACTTTTAAACTCCACCCACTGGGAGGGCTACAATTAATCTGTTTTTAGCATAAGAACTGCTGTGAGGTTCATAACTTGTAGGCTCTCTCCCCAGTCCAATTAAACCAGAGTCCTGAAAGGCAACAGCGCAGTTCACTTAGTCTCCGCTTTCAGAGGGCGTGGTGGCCAACACCCCAATCATCCAAGGGCAAGCTCCCTGCTACACCCCGCCCCCCACCTAGAGAGGACACCAAATTCTGGAACACGAGAAAGCATCTGGCAAAACAACCAGAAACTATGCTCAAAGATGAAGATAAAAACAATTCATGTGCAGTGATCCAAAAAACAGCATCTTTTTTTCCCCCCCAAAATCACCTGTTTTAATAAGTAGACACACTGTGCCAACTGAACCATTTAATTATCTGCAAAAATGATGAATCAAAACAATAGTTTGCAAAAATAAATGACTAACCTCTGATTAAAATGTCTGCCCTCATTACATCCAAATAAAAGGTACAATATCTTTTTAAAAAACGGAGCCTGACGAAGGAGCGACCCCCCCAGCATGGACAGACAGCCCAGCACCCTCCCATGAGACGGACATCTACGGAAGTTGTTTAGTTTACTCTCTGGAACCCTGAGAAAGGACGCCTTGAACGCACGGTGCGTCCTGTGGCCGCCGGGCCAGTCTTGGCGCAGGCCTTTGAGTCCGGGGACCCTGGGCCCGGAGCAGGGACTTCATGATGTGACTTCCCTGTACCCTTAACCAAGCCTTGCTCACAGCTAGGTAAGGATTCTGGGACAAGGAAAGGGTTTTTGTTTTGGTTTGGTTTGCTAACGGGTCCTGCGATGGGAGGGACAAGGGGACAGGAAAGAGCCACGAACCAAAAGGCAAAGGAGAAAGAAGTCAAACCATTCAGATCCTTGAGCACAGATAGATCCTTTTTTCATCAGAGCTGATCCGGCGAGAAGGGGACATCGGGCCGACTCACGGCTGAGAAGTTCTCTTTAGATGCATGTTACCCAGCAGCACATTGAGATCTCAAGCAATCACTGATTTCTGAACTCGAAAGGAGGGTTTGCTTTGTGTTAGGGCACAGGGTCCCCTGAGCCGGGCGGGGCCCCTCCAGGTGGGCTCCCTCCTGGCCCTGCCTCAGTGGACCAGCTAGCGGCCCCTCACCCGACTGCATCTTTAGATGCAAACTGTAGAGAGAGTAAGACCCGAGCCTCCTGGAATCACAGGAAGCACTTCACTGGAATAACAGTATTTGTGACGGTCATGCCAGTGACCAGTTCTGGGGTGCCCCTCAGGACTAGGAACTTCACGTCCATTATCTCTAACCCTCAAAATTCTGGAAGACAAAATGGGCTGAAATGTTATGTAAACTATCCAGTCATGCGGCGGGAAAAGGCAGGTGCAAAAGGGTGGATCTCAAAAATCAACGGAACAAACAGCCCTGAGCCCTGGGGGCCAGGCCCACACCAGTGAATGGGGCTCCACCGTCCCGCCCTCCCAGAGGGACCCTGAACTCCAGCAGGGAACTGGGCTCCAAACGGGACGCTATAACCAGAGACAAATCGACGTCCTTAGAACTGGAAAACCAATCAGAGGGCCAGTGTTTCACAAGAAGCATAAATAGCCAAGAGGCTTATGGCCAAAGAAGCTGCCCATCTGGGGCCTAAAAAGGTACAACCACCTTTGGCAGAAGGATGAGTGACACCTGTGTAATCCATGAGACAGAGGCGCTCCTGGCAGGAGCGGCCCGGCGTTCTGCTGGCACGGGCGTGTTTAAGGAAAACGCACGAGGCCATGGGACATAAAGATGGGTGTGTTTTCTGCCTCCAGGTAGCAAGCGATTAAGTGCTTCTAAGTGTGTCACCAGGAGCGCTGCTGGGGGCCGGCGAGGAAGGCTTTTCTCACTCATTCAAAATTATGGATGTTGCCTTGCCAGCGGGTCGGCATGAGGAGCTGCTCCCTCACAAAGGACCTCACCTGGGCTGAGAGCTGCGCATCACTCATCGTCTCCGAGACGATCGAAGACAAATACGAGCACGAGGAGTCTCGTTCTTGGGATGGGTGACAGGTTCCATCCAAATTCCAGGCTGGGGCACTGAAGATTTTTTTTTTAAACATAAATGGGGCACCATCCTGTTTATGTTTTTAAAAAACCTATCACTGGTCATTCATAACAAGGGGGGGGGGGGAAGCACTGGGTATTCAGGACACAAATGCACGCGTGTGACAAGGGATGGATCCAGGCATCATCCACAGGAAGGGGGCTTTGTTGTTCTGAAACAGGCCCGAGTTTATTCGGTCCTGATGTTGGCAGCTAAATGCATTCATTCTGGCACAAAAGGGAAGCGCTTATGTCATTTAACGGACAAAGGATGAGTTTCCTCTCCTCTCAGGATCTTGGGTTGCTGGTCCAACTTCTCCCAGGTTCTGCCAACGCCCACTCTGCTCACTGAGTCACCGGAGGTTTAAACGTGCTGACCTGGAATCTGACACTGGTGACCACTGTCATGTCGGCTGGGCCGCCCGCAGGGGCAGGGGGGGGGGGGGCTCACAGAGCTGGGATGACAGGAGGGGAAGTGGGGCTGGAGCTGGTGGGACGCACAGGGCCTGACATGGCTCAGCAGCCTTGGGCTTGGTGTCAGCCTGGCCTGGCATCTTAGGAGGCCCAATTTAGAAAATGAAGCTTCAAAGAAGGGGAGGCACTAAGGTGGCTGTCATTCAAACAAGAGCCTTGCTGTTGCCAGGGTCCAGGAGGGCCGGGGTGGGGGAGGGGGGCACATGGAGTTCAGTCCTAATAAAGGAAAATGTGGGCATAGGACTAAGAGAAGGCCACGGCCGGGGACAGCCAGGTGCCTAGAGCTCCCCAGACAAAGGTCCAACAGCAAGAGCGGTGACAGCCCCACCTACTGAGGGAGAGGCGGCTCCTGAGGTTCCTGGAATATTCCCTTTCCAGGTCGGCAAAAGATCTGGCAAGGGGTGGGAGGGAGGAGCATTGGAACTGTTACAGCCACAGTCACACATTACAGCACTTGCTACGACCAGGCACAACTCTAACCCTCACCATAAACCACTGCCACCCATTTAACAGATAAGGAGACGGAGGCACAGAAAGGTTACGCTCCTTGCCTGAGGTCACTCAGCATTGAGCGAGGGGGCTCTGTGCTCACTCTCAGTGCTCTGCCCAGCAACAGCCAGTGGGAGCCATGGCCACTACTCAAGACATCCCACAGACTAGGGACGGCCATCAGTCAAGCACCAGAGGCCTCACTCTGATGAGGCCCCGGAGATGACGGGCCAGGAGTCATTTGGGATTTAAGTAACGCTGAGGCCTCACACACCAACTTTGTCCCAGCGTATTCACTCCAGGTGTGTGTGCCGTTCCACCTTGAGTTTGACAAGGGCTGCACCCTCAGCACCGGGAGCCGGAGCTTAGGATGGAGTCAGAGGCTGGGTTCGAATCTCAGCCTCCCACTTACGAGCAGCGTAACTTTGGGCAAATCACAACCTCTCAAAACCTCGGTTTTTCCCACCTGTAAAATATTTATAACGATAAAGTATATTTATTAGAGATGTTTATTTTACAAGGCTGGAGCACGGGAGTGCAGCAACACTGGCAGCTGTGCCGTGTCTATAAAATACAGACGATAAGAGTGATAGCACAAAGCCGTAAGGTTTTCTGGGTAAGGATTTATTGGGACTCAATGGTAAAATGCATGGAAACTGCTTACTATCGAGTCTTGTACATGGTAAGTGCTAAAGGAAGGTTAGGTATTATTAAAATAAATTAACACGATCCATTTTAATAAAGGCAAAAACAACTTCAGCTCCCTAAATGTATTTAAATTAAAGAAGTTGCCTTAATTACATCATTTTTCTCTCAGTTGCTAGTCTATTATTTTGAGAGAGACAGAGACAGATAAAGAAGAAAAGGCGAATCTGACATAAGCTGCCCCGGGCAGGAGCGTGTGGTGAACCAGACCTTGTTCAGCCCAGAGCAAACCTCTCAGGAAGTGCTAAGAGCAGGGAAGAGCGGGGACTGAGTGTGCTCCCCGCGCTCCCGGGCGAGGCCGTCAGAAAGGCCCTGTGCTGCCCACCCTCACACACGGAGCCTGCCAGGAAGGAATTATGCTGGGGAAACGGGGACGTATCTCTGATTTGAAAACCAGACAAAGAAGATAAACCCACAGGGAGAAGCGTCCGGAAGCTGGGATTCTCCAGTTGCCCGTGCTCTTCGCAATCAGGCAGCGTTCGGATGGAATGCCCGCACAGTCCGGAGGCAACAACGCACTTTTGCTGGTGACATTGCGGAACCCAATCTGCAAACCACACTCCTTCCCTGTATCCTCGGCCCTGGACGGTGGGTGTCATCCCTGCTGCCTTAGATGCCGGATACATAGGAGCTTCCAATAAATATTAGCTGAACTATGTTTAAACCACTGATGCTGTTATTGCAATTACCGATGCAGGGCCATGTGGGAATTTAGAGTCAGGAGGGCTTGGTGCTGGGCCTGCCGAGAACCTGGCTTCTCCGGCTCCCGCCACGGTTCCCCCCACCCCCACCCCCGCCTCGCTCTCTGATTTAAGAGGGGGATGTGGCCCATTAAACCAATGTCACCTACACTCTGACATGCTTAAAAACCAGAGAGAGAATGAAAGCACAGCAGGAGCGTGCCCACCCTTTTAAGAGCACTGAAGTATCTGTCACCTAATAATGTTTTTATTTTTCATGATGACGAAACTGGAAAAAGGCTTAACTTTTTCCTACCCACGCAGCACAGGAAAAGCAGAAATGAAGCCTGGAGCAGAAAGCAGCCCCCAAGCACTTTCCTCCAAAAAAGCAAAGAAAGGCACATGGGAAGATTTTATAGGCGCGGCGGCTCATTCTGCCAGGCACCCTCTCCTTCCAGCCCCCAAGCCATCGCTCTGCCCCTTCCTGAGAAAGGCTCCTGGGCTGCTTGCCACGGAAAATAGCCCACCTCTAAGGGCCATGCGTGACGGAATGTCTTGGTCTCCACGGGGTGCCGAGCGGAGCCATGCCAGAGAGCCTGCTGCGAGCTTCTCTGGGCGAAGGGAGAAATTTTCCCCGAGCACCCGCACACACTGCTTCCTGAGACGGAACCTTCTATGTAAAGCCACCGAAGGAGCACAGTGCAGGAAGAGGAAGGCCGTGCTGGGCACGAGCGGTGGGTCCCGAGCCATGATTCTCGGCAAATCTTTGGGCTCCCGCTCTGATGGCAGCCCTGCAGGGGAGGTGGGTGGGGAGGGAAGTGACATTCCTGACCTGCTTCCCAGTTACAAAGTGTTCCTACGTCCCGGATCCTCGCAGCGACCCTGGGAGAGTGTGGGCGACACTGAGCTGTTCTAAGGGCATGGAGGTAACACCACGCAGGGCCCTGGCAGCCTACCAGGTGCCGTTCGCATACGCTGTGCAGCAGCTCTGTGACGGCCTCACGGGCTTCTGACCCCCAATGCCCATCAGTCACGTGCTGCGTCTTCTTCCACAGACGCCCTGCTGCCCCCGGGAGGGAACGCGGGCCTGGCCACACGGCGGCTCTGTCTGCTGAGGACCAGGGGGGTCAACAGCCTTTGTCATCTCCTTGCCTTTGTCTAACCACACCCTCCTTGATTCTGAAGGGATCGGAGGGGCCTCCAGCCTCTACACCAGCCTCCGCCTCCTCCAGTGCTCACAGCCGACATCTCTGCCACACGGAGCAGGCGGAGCCAGCACCCCCGGCGGGAGGGCACGCAGAGGAGCTGCGGGCCAGCGGTCGTGTGGGGACTGGCCTTCCAAGAGGGTCAACAGAGAAGAGGCGGTGGGGCAGCCTGAGCCAGCGAGTGGCAGGGCAAACGCACAGACACAAAGGTGAGACACGGACAGCCCCGGCTGGTGGGCGCAGGGGAGGAGACAAGGACAGGGGGAGACGGGCCCTGCCATGGGCAGTGTGGTCTGAATGAACGCAGCAGGCAGTGGGCTGGGACAGGGCATGGAGGTCTGATCCGAGGAGCCCGCTTTGGAAAGATAAGTCTGCCACCTCGGCTACTGGACTGAGGATGGAAAAGCCGGGCTGAGGAAGACAGCCAAGTGGGCGGCACCAATACCTGGTACCTGCAGGCCTGAGCCCAGCCAGCCCCGTGGGCCCAGCCCTGTAAGTGGGAACAGAACACAGGAGGGTGAAGAGAGGGTCCCCCAGGACAGGAGACGCGCTGGGGGACCTGGACGTGGCTGTCGACTCATCCTGAGCAACACCACCCAGAGCCCGGCGCAGGGTCCCGGGATCTCTCTGTGAAACCCCAAGGAGGGACGCGCAGAGTGGACACCTCCAGGAGGCGAGCCCCCGGTGCCCGCATGTGCCACGCACAATGTTCATTAGCGTCGGCGACACAGCCACGCAGCAGACATATAAAAGCACATCCAATTAGCCAGGCCTACGTGAATATTTGCACTCTTAAATCTTTTGCATTTCGAAAGGGTTAAAGCTTATTATTAGCATATAATTTACAGTCCTTTCTCCCAGGAAAGGAATAATGCACAGTAAATGCCACATTCATTTTAATAATACATGTTACAGTCTGTGCCCAACATCTGCACAAAGGTAAAGGAGACAGATTTTTTTGACATGTCCCACTCTGCCATCTAAACACAGGCTTTTTGTTTCTTAAGTGACGGAAGGTTTAATCAAGAAAGCAGGCAATTCATCAATCGAAACAAGGCAGCGTGCGTGCGCCTGACAGCACACACATGGCTGTGTACAGAGCAAACCTGGCCACCTGTCAAGCGCACCTTTTACATCAGGATATACAAATACACCGTGTGATCAATTCCCCATTCGCTCCGATCCATTTCTTCTTTTTCTTATTATATTTTTCTTTGTGCTCGATTTTGTTGTCAGTCAGGGCAAGAATAGATGGATAGACAAGGGACGGAATGACTGCTAGAGGTGATGATAAAAATTTATACGCCTTTAAAATGACTTATTCCCTCCTTGATTTGAGCACCGTTATAAATATGTTTTGCACTTCATTCAGGAATTTTCCTCTTAGCCTATTATCTGTGGCTGCGTCAACACGCTGTCCCTCTCTTGGGTCCTTGCCACCCTCCCCCACACTCCCCACCGCCTCTCCCACCAGCCTCGGGCGATTCCGAAAATCCTCAGCGAAGGATGCAGGGAAGAGGGGTCTGAAACACAAGGCCACAGGACCCCATGGATGTGTCTGCTACAGACAAAGGCCAGAGGGACACTGCGAATGCAGAAGGTGCCGGATGACTCAGGCTTCCACCAGAAGAAGGGCTTTCCCTCACTGGTGGTTGTCGACCTCACAGGTGCTTACCCCACCCACGAGCTGACCCCCGATACACGGGGAGGGGAGCCACAGGCACGAGCACACAGAGCATGGGCGCAAGCTCTGCAGCATGACACGTGCACATCACACACGGGGCAGATGGGTTAGATTCCACGGAAAAAAACAGCATTCCTCAGGCACGCTGCTGTTTCCGTCTGCCGGCCTTCGCGTCCCACCCGGCAACGCTTTATGAACATTAAAGTCTTAAGCTTATATTTGATTTTCCAGGTGAGACTGTTCTCCCCTAATTAAAAGGTAGAAATAACGTAATCACTACAAGTGAAAGGAAAAGACGCTTACAGCTGCCCAGTATGCTGCGGGTGCGTTTTTAAAGGATCATATCTTAAAATATACAGATTCTCCTCATAATAAGATGAAGAGCTGGTGGCAGAAATTTTATCCCATTGGATGAAATATATAAATCATGAATTTCATAATACTGATAATTAAATGTCCATCTTCCCATTTAAATGAGGACTAGATTAAAACTGCATGGAGAAGGCCGATATTCAGAAATCATTAATTATTTTTAATTGCTTTGCGCTTTCCTGGTCTGATGTCGGTTACATGGCTCATACAGGGTTCTGTTTCAGATAAAACCCTCCTCCACTCCGTACGCGAGCCGCGGGCCAAACGGATGGGCTGATGGACTCAGACTTGCCCACGCTCGCATGATCCTGGCGTCAGCATCTTGAATGGGGACTGGTTTTTAAGAGGGAACAGCTGGAGAAGGCAATAAGCTGGCTTTTCCAGCAATCAGAAAGGAAATCGAGAAAAAAAAATACACACACACACACATACACACACACACACGCCCACCCGGTCGGTTCCAGGTGATGGCTGCCGTCTGGGGCCACTGTGCGCTTTTCACTCTCCAATGTGACGACGTGGTTAATGAGTATGTGGTCAGCCTAACGCTGATGGATAAATGAAGATGTCAGCATGGGGGTCTGCCCCCGGCTAACAGGGAAGGACACGGAGCCCCGCGGCTCCCCGCACTGTGAGGCGTCAGGGAATTTTGCTCGGCGGAGCCTCCTGAATCCGTGGGGTATGTGAGATTTTCAGTTTGATTACCTGCCTGTTTTAATATGCATTTGCTTAATTTTACTATTTTAAGCTCCCATGTCAATTTTTCAAAAGGGAGAAAAACAGGTTTTCTTTTGCAAAAATTCTTCAGTTGGGAATATAAATCAGTTTACAACAACCACCCCAGTCACCAGCTTACGAGGTGAAACCGGTCATGGACGGACAGAGGCAGTCCTCGGTGAAAGGCAGAAGCCTGTGCTGCAGGGTGCCTGGCACAGGATGTCCCTCAGGTTGGACAGGAGGGGAGCGCCTCCTCCCTGAAGGCCCCCGAGGTCTCAAGTCCCCAAGGTATGGGACGCTCTGCACAAGGAAACCCCTTACTCAACTTCCAAACATTTCTGGGGTTCACCTGAACGGATCCCCCTACATGATCATTCAGGTGGACCTTTTTAAAAATATATATATTTTTATTGATTTCAGAGAGGAATGGCAAAGGAGAGATAGAAACATCAGTGATGAGAGAGAATCATTGATTGGCTGCCTCCTGCACGCCCCACACTGGGGATCGAGCCAGAAACCTGGGCCTGCACCCTGACCGGGAATTAAACCACAACCTTCTGGTTTATAGGTTGATGCTCAACCACTGAGCCACACCGGCCAGGTTCAGGTGGACCTTTTAAACTCACTGAAAAGCAGTAGTTTTGCTACTCACTGCCCCTTAGGGGCCCCCTGATGGGGAGGGTTCAGTGAAAGGACAGTCAGTCTCTTCCTGAGCAGCAGCTTGTTTCTTGCTGCCCGTAGGGAAGCTGCCCTGGCCCAGCCCCGGACCCAGGCTCCCCTCCACCTGCAGCGGTGCCCTACACTCCTGGCCCAGGTTTCGTTCACTCTTATCTTTTCACTCCCATTTTTATTTTGTTACATGTATTTTTGGAGCTACCTTAAATCTTCCTGGAACAGATGAAATAGATATGAATAAATGTTCAGACATCTAAGCATCTGAAAAAACTCTAAGAAAAGGTAGAATGCTATCATTTGGGACAAAAATAGAAGACTTTTCAGGAGAGGTAAGATATTTGTAAAAAGAACACTAGCAACCACTGAGAGTCCACCCCACACCTCTTTGAGGCGTTTATTATTTAAAAGCAGCAGTGCCCATCCTATGCGTAAGTCTCTTTGCACACTGTGACATTCGAGGAGCAGTTCCCAGGGGAGGAGGTGTGAGGACCGATGGCATCTTCATGCCATTCTGACCAGGGTGCAGGGTGGCCGCAAGGCCTAGCTTCTCAGGATTTCAGCAGGATCCGAAGCTCCTCACCACCTCTGAGCGCAAGAGAAAGCCGCCGGCTGGACCACACGGCACAGCTGACACGTTCTGGCAGACAATGCACAGGACCCCAAAAGGCCGGCGGGATATGCACCGAGGACGGCAGAGCCCAGCCGAACAGGGAGGACCTTGCAGACATGAGTGAGCTCACGGGAGGTGGCAGCCCCAGAGGCTGCAGACGCTTGAGCAGCAAATCAGGATGACCATCTGCCCTGAGGTCACAGAGGGCGTTCCTGGGCAAGGCGGACGCTGGCTAGATGCCTCCCTCCCTCCCTAAACATTTCATGAGCACCTCTGGTGCTGGGGACAGAGCTCCTCTGAGCAGTGTCTTCCTTTTGCAGGTGGCATGGATAGATGTCTTAGTGAAATTCAGGCATGCCCTTGGGAAAACATTTCTAAGTAAATATTACTTCAATAACCACACATTCAAATCAAATGTGGGCTGCTTTTGCAAATTCTAGTTACACTGTTTGGAAATCTACTTATCTTAGGAAGGACTGCAAACTAATCATATATTCTCAGGCACGAACCAGCCCACCAGGATTTTGCACCAAAGACTCAGGCCCTGAAGCGGGCAGTGAGCGTGTGCGGAGCTCCAGCTACCATGGCATCAGGCAACGGGCAAGGGCTAAGGCCTAGGGCACACTCTGCCTTGACTGTTTTTGGAATAAACCACTGAAACCTTAACTTCACGATACCAAACTGAGAAGTGCCACTTGGTGCCAAATCCTGCTCATATGGGGGAGGGCGTTCTCTGCCCCTTCCAGCCAGCACGCCGCAGGCAGGCTGCCGGGGTCGGCGGGCAGGCTTGCCAGCCGCACCATGGCTGCCCGGTGCTGAGCTTGCAGGCTTCTGGAGCCAGCGGGTTCTGCGGGGTATTTCTGGCAGCATCACAACAAAGCATTCCTGGACCCTGGCAGAGCGATTTGGTGCCTGCAGCCGCCGAGGCCGAGCTGCCTGCTGCTCTGGGCTGCAGCCTCAACTACCTCTGCTTGGAAGATAAAACCCAACCGCCTGCCATTTACATAAATGTAACAGGAAGCTGCCGAATGGCTTCCCCCGTGTCTTGAGGCTGTTACCTCGGTGTTGCTAAGCTAACAGCTGAAAGGAACCCAGACAACACCTCATCAAGGCCGGGCGAGGAAGCAGCGGTCCGAGGCACAGGCGCTCCTGCCAGACCGGGAGGCTGCGCTCTGTGGGCCCTTTTCCGCAGGAGCGCCAACAGCTGGGAAAGCCATCAGAGAACCCGGCCAGGGGGCAGCGCACTCGCTGCTGAAGATTTGCGAGCTGGAGGGAACAGTCCCTGCTTTCCTGAGCCTCCACATGTGCCTCCGAACGAGCTCCCGCTGGATTTCAGAGCTGCTCTGCCCGTGGCACCTGGGGACACGGTTAGCTCTTCCACAGAACAGGCCATCTTTCCACCCTTGTTATGCTCCTCGTCGACTCTGCCGAACCAGCCGCCGCACAAGCGCAGCTCTCCCTGGAGATGCTGTTCTCAGACGCGTCCCCCCACCTCCGGGCACCTGGCTCCGGGAGTGCAGCCAGGCCCTGGGCTCAGGGACACCCCTGTCCTCGCCTCTCCCTGCAGGTGTGCCACCCAGAAATGGAACAACTGGCTTTAGCTTTTACTTCCAAACCTATTAGGGAGTGATCATAACAAGAAAAACTAATACTGACACGAATTACACCATTGTTCTATTTCGTCTACTTAGTAACCCGAAGTTGCGATTTTTAGAGAAAAGATTACCTCTTAAATAACCGATTCATTACGGTACATGAGTGAATGCCATGTTCCCGTGTTCGAAATGCCACTCACCATTAAGGGCGTGCGCTGGGAAGTGGCACTGATTTGCCACTTCCCCCTCAGACAGACCCTGGACCGGAGGCCCAGTATAATCGAGGGGAGCTTGTGGGTTTCCGAAGCTCTTAGCAAGTCACCCGCCCGCCAGGCACCTAATGAATCTCAATTCTGTAACAAGGCTGTGAGCTCCCCTCCCTGGCGAAGGGGAAAGGAAAACCAGGACTGATGAAGTTCCTGCCAAGGTAACACTATCAATTTCAAGGCCGAGTTCAGAAATCACAGACTCATATGTGGGGGTGAGGGGGAGGCCGCCCGCAGACCCTCTGGCCACAGACCTGGCTGTGAGAGATGAGAGGCGGACAGCCCTGGATGCGGGCGGAGGGGCCAGGCCCCAGCTCTGCGCTGCCGCGGGCCCCCTGGGAAACCTGCCCTGGACCTGGCAGGTGAACAATGTGGTGACTATTCTCTGGAAACTTCCCTTCAAGCTTGTGAAACCCACACATTGTTTTTCATCATTAGTTTCAAAACATGCTGCGTATCTGGCCCTCCTCTGAGTGCTGCGGTGGCACAAAGGAAAGGGAGGCCTGGTCGCTGCTGGGAACAGGCCCCTTGTAGGGAGAAGGAGGCAGGACGGATGCCACCAGAAGCCTGGAAACGGCGAGGGAGGGGGCGCGGGACCGTCGGTAGCTGCCGCTGGCGGGGCCCACGTACCTGAGATGGCGTACAGGTTGGAGTGCTGGTACTCGTAGTCAGCCCGCGTGCTGCTCCTGCCCCGGAAGGTGGCGGGCAGCGTCAGGGAGATGTGCCTGGGGAGAGACGGGGAGACAGGAGGTTACAGGTGCAGGAAGTGTTCCCGGGGCGCGGAACGCACCGGGGCCATCGGCGGCCCCCAGCAGCGTGGCGCGGAGTGGGCGCTCCTGGCGAGCAGGCCTCCTCCACCAGCCCGAGTTCCCGGAGGAATTCAGAAGTTTCCCGACATCAGCAGCCACCTTGCCACACGGAAGGGCATCTGAGAGGAAGAAAGGGTTTCCCAGCCCACGGCACGCCCAGGGCTTCAAGGAGGTGGGCAGCTCCGTCCAGGTCTCTGCCCAGCAGGTAAAACACACCAACGGGCCCAGAACCTCAGGCTCTGGACATGAGCCTCGGCTATTCTGTGTCTTGGTCCCATTTTCCAGCCCTCGGCTTCCACACCTGCCCTGCAGGGCAGCTGGGACAGCAGCTCAGGAAGCGCTTTGTGAATAAGGTGCTGGGCACGGATACCCCGTGAGTCCGGGAAACTGAGGACCACGGAGCATGGGCATGGCCTGCTCCTCTGAACTGCTTGTCGGTGAGTCCCCTCTGGTGGGAGCACACAGCAGGAGCTCAGGAAAGCACCGTCGATTGGAGGATGGGCATGGCCTGCTCCTCTGAACTGCTAGTCCGTGAGTCCCCTCTGGTGGGAGCACACAGCAGGTGCTAGGAAAGCACCCTCGATTGGCCAGCATGTCTTTTGTGGCACAGGTGTTGGCCATTAAAGCTACGAGTATCCAACCAAAGCCGATAACCCATTTGGTGTGGTTGTCAGCTGCCTTTAGCAAATGCAGAAAAGCAGGACGAAAACAACAGGAGAAGCATTTCAAACCCCATAGGTCTGAGGGGACGACAACTCTCCCTCTTCTCGGCACGCCGGGGGCTGGAGGGCGCGGACGTAGCCCAGTGCCTGAGCTCCGGACACACTCAGCCCTTTCCAAAAGGGAGGAGCATCTCCGACGTAAGGAAGCTTTACGTTTCACACGCTGCCTTTTCCACATCACACGTGGGGGATGTCCTAGAACGACTGGTACGCAGGGGCTCCTGGGAGGAAGGCTTCTCCGGGGAGGCCTGTTCCCACGGACTAGGAGCGAGCAGGGGCCTCCCAGGAGGACCCGGCGCCGAGGCTGTAAAGCACGCATGTCAAACGCAAAGGCTAACACGGGCCAAACAAATGAGGCATGCGGCCCGCGGGCGCGCGTCTGACACGCCTGCTGTGAAGGCGTTTGGTTTGCCGGTTGTGGAGGGAGCACTGAAGGCGGTGACGCCAACCAGCTGACCCAGCTGAGGGGCCTCACTGAGCACGGAGGGTGCGCCCGGGGCTGCAGGGGAAGCAGCAGCATAACGATGGACATGTGGCCACTGGGCGCTCTGCCGTGGGCAGTGAATGTGCGCGATGCTAACGGAGGGTGCAGGCGAGCCCCGAGGAGCCCTCAGGCCGCCGGGGATAGAGGCGCAGGAACAAGTACCTTCAACATGACCCGCTCGGAGGAGAATACAAACTGGGTGCCGAGCGAGCCCCGAAGGAAGGAACAGCACACGCGGACAAAGGGGCCAGAGCTTCTTGCGACACCTTCTCAGCCAGGGCCAGAGAGGAAAGGGGTTTGGGTTCTCCGCCCGAAGATGCAGGTTCCCAGCTCTGTCCTGCCCATCACGGCACAGACGAAGGCATTAGAGTCACCTGGGAACTTGCTAACGATTCAGATTCACAGCCCAGACCCTGGGAGCCGGTTCAGGGGGCCTAGGGTGCAGGCCACAGGCATCTATTCTTAACCAGCTCCGCAGAGACTGGGCCTGGCCAGGTTTGGGAAACCGGAGGTGAGGAGCAGCTGCAGGGGGTTTAAGCAGTTGATCAATGCCTCTGACCACAGCACTTAGTCAATGAGGCTGAGCAAACACGAGAATGAATGATTGGCTGCGGTTGTGGTTGAGCAGAGCTGAAATGATGACAGGTGACCCTGCAGCGAGGGCCTGCCATGCGCCGGGCCCTGGGGTGTGCGGGTCTCCCAAGTTCCCTATGGCTCCTCACACCGCCCCCCGAGGCGGACACGGGGCCAGCTCTGCGACGGGCAGGGCTCGGTCCAAACATCATTAGGAATTCAAGACGGTGACAGCAGGGCATCCAGCAAGCGTGAGGCCCTTCTGAGCACAGGCGCCGGGGGACTGCCCCGGCTGCACACCATGAAGCTGGCCAGACAGGTGCTGTTGCTGCGCCCACTATAGCAGGGGTCCTCAAACTGCGGCCCGCGGGCCACATGCGGCCCGCCGAAAACATTTATCCGGCCCGCCGGGTGTTTTTGCCGCCGCTGTGTGCATAGGAATTTGTTCATAGTTTATTTTTAAACTGTAGTCCGGCCCTCCAACGGTCTGAGGGACAGTGAACTGGCCCCCTGTTTAAAAAGTTTGAGGACCCCTGCACTATAGCATAGTGACTGTACCAATGAGGGGATTGCCAGGGAAGAGGTGTGCTTCGGGGCTGCCACACCCTGAGATTTCTGAGCTTTGAAAGCCCCCAAAAGACACATCTGCTCTAACTAAGGACAGACACCTGTGCAGAGCAGGAGCCACTCCGGGCTGGAGGCCCTCAGGGCCCAGCCAGAGCTCTGACTTTATCCAGAAGGATTTTAAGCAGAGATGTGACAAGACCCAATTTGCAATTTTAAAAGATTGCCTGCCTGTGGGAACGTGAGGGCAAAAACCTGCCTTGCCCTGAGGGGTGGAAATGGAGCAGCAAATTATGATGGAGATGACCATGAAACTGCAAACAATTATTCAGCACCTATAGTTTACAGACCCTCAACAGTTCCTGCCAAAATGACCTGCTGCCACCCTCTAAGCAAATAGTTTTGGGATCATTCTATGGCACAGGGGACTCGCTCCTTAGCTGCCCTGGACCCAACGTCATCTGACCTCCGCTGCCTCTCCTGGCCACCGGATCCCGCCTGGCTGACCGCACCCTTCCCACCCTCCCCACCCCCACCCCGGGGCCTGGTTCTCTTTCTTCCTTGCAGGTGGTCCTTTCTGGCTCCTCCTCCCACCTTTTCAAGGTTGCTGTTTCCAAGGGTTCTGGTTTAGCTCCCTTCTCACTCCACACACCTGCCCTGGGCTCCCACACCCATACCCACACCGACACCCACATCCACACCCACACCCTGGTTCTAGCCGTTTTCACACACCTGCCCAGCTCGCCAGCCTGTGTCTCCCTCTGACAGGAAGGGAAGTCTTGTGAGTCTGTGCCGATGCCATGGCTTTTTCATGCCTTAGCCTGATTCTTTATTCACGCTGCTCCCCCTTCCTAGAATCGCCGCCATTCCTTATGGACTCTCCAAACTCCTACTTATCCTTCAAGACCCCCTCTAGGCACCCACTCTTCGGTAGGGCCGGCCCTGGGCTTGCTCCAGGCTGGGCTGGATGCCTGAATGACCTCTCCCACTCCAGGTACCCCAATATACTTAACCATCCTATCTAATAAAAGAGAAACATGGTAATTGGCGTACGACCGCTACCCTTCCCATTGGCTAATCAGGGAGATATGCAAATTAACTGCCAGCCAAGATGGTGGCCGGCAGCCAGGCAGCTGATGCGAACAGGGAGGCTTGCTTGCTTCAGTGACGGAGGGAGCCAAGCTTCCCCGCCTGCCTTGCCGGCCTCTCAGCTGCACTCTAAGCAACATTGTAACAAATATAGAAGCTAAACAAAACCCGGGGCTTCAGCCAGCAAGACCGCAACATTGTTTCAAATACAGAAGGGTAAACAAAGGCCAGAAACCTGCTTTCAGCAGTGGAGGTCTCATAGCTGGAGCCGAGCCTCAGAGCTAAAGCTGGCCCAGAATAAAAAAAAAGGAAAAAAGGACAGGTTGGGAGCTTCAGTCACCCGCCAGCCTGAAAATGGCCCTCAGCCCCTCACCCAGGCTGGCCAGGCACCCCAGTGGGGACCCCCACCCTAAAGGGTGTGTGACCAGCTGCAAACAGCCATCATCCCCTCACCCAGGCTGGCCAGGCACCCAAGCAGGACCCCCACCCTGATCCAGGACACCCTTCAGGGCAAACCAGCCAGCCCCCACCCGTGTACCAGGCTTCTATCCTATATAGTAAAAGGGTAATATGCCTCCCAGCACCGGGATCAGCGTGACAGAGGGCAGCAACCAAACCCCCTGATTGCCCTGTGGCTCTGTGTGTGACAGGGGGCATGGCCACAACCTCCCTATCCGCCCTGCTCTGTTCCTGACAGGGGGGAGCTCCTCAACCCCCTGATCAGCCTTGCTCTGTGCGTGACAGGGGTGAGCTCCCCAACCCCCTGATGGGCCCTGCTGTGTGTGTGACAGGGGGCAGCGCCCCAACCCCCTGATTGGCCCTGCTCTGTGCGAGACAGGGGGTGGCGCTGCAACCTCCCCATCGACCCTGCCTTGAGTGTGACAGGGGGCGGTGCCCCAACCCCCCAATCGGCCCTACCCTGAGCGTGACTAGGGGTGACATTGTAACCTCCTGATCCGCCCTGCTCTGTGCATGACAGGGGGCGGCACCCCAACTCCCCAATTGGCCCTGCTCTGAGCCCGACCAGGGGCTGCACCTAGGGATTGGGCCTGCCCTCTGCCACCCGGGAGCAGGCCTAAGCCAGCAGGTTGTTATCTCCCGAGGGGTCCCAGACTGCGAGAGGGCACAGGCCGGGCTGAGGGACCTCCTCTCCCTGCCGAGTGCACAAATTTTTGTGCACCGGGCCTCTAGTTTGATATAAGCCTATCTCCCTACTATGACTGTGACCTCCTCAAGAGCAGGGCCAAATCTCATCGCTTTTGTACCCCATTTTCTAGGGCAATGTCTGCCTTAGATTACTGAATATTTGTCAACCAAATCCAGTGTTGTACCTACTCCATGAAAACCCCCGGGGCCCTTCTTGGACATGAAGTGCTGTGAGCCTCTATTATTTCATTTCTGCATGTGTGTGTTCCCCAGTTAGATTCAAGGACTCTGGGAGATCCATTATACCGTGCACCCCACTCCTCTTTGCTATGGAGGAAAACAGGCATAATGTAACAAGAAGTCAGTGGCGGCAGCAGCCAGGAATTTACAAGGGGGGCGGGGGGGACATTTCTGATCTCATGCCACAGGCAATGTCTGGTGATACGGTAAATGTAAAATCAAAAGATGAAAAAAATAAAATAAAAAAAATAAAATCAAAAGATGATTCAAACCCTGGCAGTGTGGGTAAGTGGTTAGAGCATCATCCCAATGCATGAAGGGTCATGGGTTCAATTTCTAGTCAAGGGCACATACCTGGATTGCATGTTCGATCCCTGGTCCCAGTGGGGTGTGTGGGAGGCAATCAATCGATGTGCCTCTCTCACATCTCTCTCTCTCTCTCTCTTTTATAGAGTAATTGCTCAATAGGTATTGGTTGAATTGAAATCAAGCTGCCAGAAACTCCAGCTATAGCGGCTGATGCAGCAGTGTGGGGGTGGGCAGCTCTCAGAGAGCAGAATGGTCAGGCCTCGGCCCGCAGCACCGGGGAGAAGAGTTCCTACGCTGCAAAAGCTGCTTCTGCTGTTCCGGGGCCCAGAAAGGAGGGGAGGTGGGGAAGAAGGCAATCAGGCCTCCTGTTAATGAGAAGGAACAGGTTGGGCCGAGGGACCGATCACCTGTGGTTAAGCTGAATGGAAGTCACCTGCCGAAGGAGAATGGCCCGGGCTCCGCCTGTCGGATGAGCCTACCAGGGTCAGGGGAGCTCCGCAGTCAGCTGAGTCTCAGCGAAGTGACATTCTAGTCCCCTGTGTCTGGTGGGGACCCACCTGCCAGGCATGGGGCTAGGTTCCTTCACACACATCACCTTGCCTCATCCTCTCAGCAACCTTCTAAGGTGGGAATAATTACATTTACTGAACAGAAGGGAGAAGCCGCCAGGAAACCGGCTCTCCCTGGCGTGGCGCCGAGATGAAGGCCTCTGGGACCTCCCCGCAGGCCCTGGGCGGTTGGAAGAAGGGGCAGGCCGTCAGAGGCCAACGATTTCTGCCACTCGACTCAAATGATGAATTAATATTCTAACACCCGCTTGGTAACGGGAGGATTCTAACTAGAGCACCCCCAAGTGCTCGGGCACGTTACTGAGCGTTCTCTGTCCCCCACCCAGGGAGCCGCCCCTGCTGAGCCGCCACCTCCCTGCAGGAGCGAGGGCTGTCCCGTGACAAACAGGTCAGCATCCCACACGCGGCTGCCAACGGCTCGGCTGAGCAGATGCTGAGGGAAATTTCATTCCCTGCCTCCCCCCAGTCAGGCACCTTATTCAATTAACATGGCCACGAAGCTGCAGACAGCTCCATATGAAAGCCCTTCAGTTCCAGAATACATTTTATTATGTGACAATAGTTGCCAGCACGATTTATTTCCTTTGATGGGATTCTGCTTTTTCCTTGTTAATTTAAATCTGTATTTTCTAGTGCTGATTCCAGGTCTGTGTGAATTTTTAAAATGTGACCATTAATCTTCCGGACCCAGTGGCCACGTATAAGGAAGATGGCTCTGCCCAGGCACCGGAGACGCCTCTGTTCTCTCAGATTGTCAGAGGACAGCGGCCACTCACAGAGACAAATGTCACTGTTATCTCCCACCCCAACACACACGCGCCTGCACACACATGCATGCATGCACATACAGACACACACACACACACACACGCAGCCAAAACAAACTCTGAGACATGAAATTACAGCTCCCGTCCTGTTTCTGGGCTTGAGTGTTGTATAGGGTGTCCCAAAATTCATGCAAGATTTGAATTTTGCGTGAGCATTAACAACAACAACAAAGCCTAATTTGACTTGGTTTATTGAATCAGATTCTAATATCTGTTGCCCTTTGATTTCAATCCCTTCAATTTGATAAGCATTACCAAGTACCAATTATGGCCCAGGAGCAGGGACAATGAAGACCAATGAAGACCACGGCTTTGCGTATGTGCCAGCAAAGCCGTGGAGGCCATTTACCCGATGTGCTATTCCATACATAACCCTATACCAGGGGTCCTCAAACTACGGCCCGCGGGCCACATGCAAATACAAATATTGTATTTGTTCCCGTTTTGTTCTTTTACTTCAAAATAAGGTATGTGCAGTGTGCATAGGTATTTGTTCATAGTTCTTTTTTAAACTATAGTCCGGCCCTCCAACGGTCTGAGGGACAGTGAACTGGCCCCCTGTTTAAAAAGTTTGAGGACCCCTGCCCTATACTATATACTTTATGAATCAATAAAAAATTTACAATTTTTAATTATAAACCTGTGTTTTCTATCAAAATTACTTCTTGCGTGAATCTTGGGACACCCTATATAATGCTCCTTTTGGGGCAGCTTTCAGTGGGTGCTCCACGGACCCCTGAGGGCTCCCCAGACTCAGAGTCCAGAAGGCCACAGCCTTTTTATGAAAATACCAAGACATCACCCGCCTTTCACTCTCATCCTCTCCCATCAGACAGAATGTTCCCGAAGCTACGTGACATGATGGTGTCATTGTTCTGAAGTAAATTTCAGTTCTAATAAGGTAAATATGGATAAACATAACCCACACAAACACAAATTCCTTGGAATCCTCAATTTTAAAGACTATAAAATTCCTACACCAAAGAGTTTGAAAGCCACTGCTGTAGGACAATGTGTTGAATGTGACTCTGCAAAAGCCTGGGTTGTGAAGCCCGAGACATGTGAGGGTTTTGCTTTTCCCGGCTGTTCATGTGCCTGAACCTGTGCAAGGGCGAAAGGCAGAGCAGGACTAACAATGTAAAATGACCCGGGAGACTCCTGAGCCTGTTCTAGAGAAGAGGAAAGCCAAGGAGTGAAAGCAATACATCCAGGCCCAGGGTTTGGTGCTTCTGTTTAAATACATCTCGATTGGAAAATCACAGCCAGTGAGGAGGAGCCAGATGTGGTGCTCACCCTGGATCCTGCTGCTCCTCATACAAGTCACCTTCGAGTCCCCAAACAGCCAGGGGATCCCTTTTCTTAGTGGCAGTGATGGACCCCTCAGAGAGCACACTTGTGTTTATGAGACAAAATAAGCAAGACAAGATATTTAAACAGCATCTCCCCAAGTAACGAAGAATTACATTTAGTTTATTCACTTTCAATGGTATAAAGCAGTGGTTCTCAACCTTCTGGCCCTTTAAATACAGTTCCTCATGTTGTGACCCAACCATAAAATTATTTTCGTTGCTACTTCATAACTGTAATGTTGCTACTGTTTTGAATCGTAATGTAAATATCTGATGTGCAGGATGGTCTTAGGCGACCCCTGTGAAAGGGTCGTTCGACCGCCAAAGGGGTTGTGACCCATAGGTTGACAACCACTGGTATAAAGGATCAATAGTTGAAAATATTTAAAAGACTGAAAAAGTTCAAATTAGGAGGATAAAGTGCTACATGCCTTAAAAAGAAACCAGGTCTCTGTGATTTGTAGGGCCAGCCTGTCACCCAGGTTCTACAAAAATGAATGAGAGCCCTGGCCAGTGTGCTCAATGGTTAGAGCATCGGCCCGGAGCACTGAAGGGTCATGGGTTCGATTCCCAACCAAGGACATGTACCTGGGTTGTACCCATCAGAGAGCACAACTGTGTTTATGAGACAAAATAAGCAAGACAAGATATTAGTGTGTAGGGGGTGGGACACGAGATATTAGTTGCCCCAGGGGAGGCAACTAATCTGTGTCTCTCTCTCCCATTGATGTATGTCTCTCTCTCCCTCTCTCCCCCTTCCTGCCTTCCACTATCTCTAAAGTCAATAAAAAAAAAATCAGGTGAGGATTAACAAAACAAAAACACACACACACACACACAAAACAACAACAAAATTGATGAGAACAGAGAAAGATAATGAAGATTCAGAAGATCATCTACCAATAATGAGCACCCAAGTGAGATGAGGGAGCAGAGGAAGAATTACACAGCCTGCCTTTTGGCCAACACCCATCTGGGGATACATCATCGTGAAGGCACCCAAAACGTGCCACACGAGCCCTGGCCAGTGTTGCTCAGCGGACAGAGTGTCAGCCTGTGGACTGAAGGATCCCAGGTTCGATTCTGGTCAAGGGCATGTGCCTGGGTTGCGGGCTTAGTCCCCGGTTGGGGACATGCAGTCAATGATTCTCTCTCATCATTGATGTTTCTCTCTCTCCCTCTCCCTTCCTCTCTGAAAGCAATAAAAATATATTTTTTAAAAAGTGTCACATGACAAGATGAAAAGAACATTTCCTCTGGGAAAACAACTTACTGTTGGGTGTAGAAAGATGATCTGCATTAGAAATTGTGCAGAAATAAAATTTCAAAAATCTAAATTAGTAGCATAGTAGGATAAGCCCACCACGATTTTTCAGAATGCAGAGAAAGAGCCCAGAAATGACAATGATGAGAAAACCATGATAGATATGGAGAAAATAGACCAACCTAAATATTCTAGGTGTTAGAAAGAAATCAGAACAATTAAGAGAAGTAACAACTTAAAAAGTTTAAAGCTTGCTGAATTAAAAATAAAACAACTAAATATAGAAGCTGATAGGGCTTCCAACATTCCAAACAAAATCAATAAAGTGACTCATGACTAAATCAATCCTGATTTCAAGACTTAGTGTAAAGTTACAGTAATCAAGACAGGGTGGCGTTGGCATAAAGATAGACACACAGATCAATGGAACAGAACGGCGTCCAAACAGAGCCACACATATGTGATCAATTGAATTTCAACAAAGGTGCCAAGACCACTCAATGGGGAAAGGGTGATCTTCTCAGTAAATGATGCTGGAACAACTGGATAACCACATGTTAAAACAACAAACAAACCTTGATGCTTGCCTCACCCCATACACACACACACATATTAAAAATTACCTAAGAGATTCATGGGGCTATTCTGGAAAAGAGGAAAGGGAAGGAATAAATGATGAAGTCCAGGAGGCCGAGGGCTTGCTACTCTATTTAAATGCATCTCGATTTAACAAGAACAGCATGAGCTCTTCTAGAAGAACCACGAGAGATTGTCTTTGTGCCCTCAGGTTTGGCAAAGACGTCTTCAATAGGAACAAAAAAGCACAAACTAGACAAGCGCATCAAATTATGCTTCTTTTTTTCCTCTCCCCAGGGTGACCTTTCCTCCTCCAGCACATCACTGGCCATGCAGTCTGGGCCCCTTGACCTTTCCTCCCTAGAGATAATGTCTAGGCCTCAATTGTACTTCAGCTCCAGGCCCAGAAAAGCAGCAAACCCAGACAAGGCTGACCTCAGGAGCAGCGGCATGGCATAATGACCCCGGCCCTGGTGCTGACCAATCAATCGTTGGAGACCTAGACCCTGAAAGGACACACCTGGAACGTGGCTGAATATTCTATTAAGATCTTCCCTGGAACCTCCCCTAAATCGCCACCCTTAAAACCCCGAGGACTGAGTGCTCCGTGCCTTCCTCTCCTGCTCCCCCCACCAGGTGCATTACCATTACCTTCCTCACTGCCACGCTCCAAGGCCCTTTCCTTTGCCTCCAAAACTTGCTTCCTCAGCCCATTTCCTCTACGAATTACCTCTGTGGTTTTACAAATAAATGTTCTCTTATCGTTTGAGTCCTGGTTCTGAATTCTTTCCTGGCCAGAACTCAAGTACGGAGGTTGCTGAACGCGGCCCTGTTTCACCCCCCACACAAGACAGTCCAGGGGATTTTTAGAGGACGTTCACTGAAGCTGGAGACAGTGACACAAGGAAGGGCCTAGGATAGAAGCAGCAGGAGAGGAGCTAGGTGGGAAGGGAGCCCAGGCTGGCCGCTCTGGCTCACTAAGAAGTTGGAGAAAAGGGGGTCTTGGGGACGGGGACAGGGGGTTGGCCCGGGACGAGCTGCTGCTGTCCACTGCTCTCTGGTTGCAAGCCTTGTGGGGTCCCTTAGAGCTTAGGAGATGCAGGCCTCTGGGGGAAGGAAAGGAGGAATGAAAAGTTGTGGTGTGGACATGCTCCCAGGAGAGAGCACCAACTTACACTTTACACTGAGTACACTTCAGTAAATGCTTTCCTGCGCTAAAGAAATGGGAAGATACACCCTAAGTAAAGAAGCCATAGGGCCCACCGTACTGCAGAAAAGGGAGGGAAGAGAGAGCCAGGGAGAGATGACCCCTCAGACCAGCTGAGGATGGTGGAGCCTCAGCATGTGGGCGGGAAAGGAAGTCGCGAGTCAGAAATCTCCTCCTCCAAGTTGTCCCTCGCATGTGAAGGCGACAACACAGAAAGACCACTCATGGCCCTTTCTCTGAAAGGAATTCGTTTAACAGGCTCTGGTGATTCAGAATTAAGACTTCAGGATGCGGAGGAGGTGAGACCAAAGGACCGGCACTGACTCTTTCCCGGGGGAACCCAGCCTGAGGAAGTAACGATAAAACCACCCGCTGGCACCGTGGAGGGGCACCCTTCACCGCACAGGCAATCCCTGGGGGCGCTGAGAAGTCTCTGACAGACGGCCTCAGAGAGGTCCCGCAGCTTGCCCAAGGCGCACAGCTTGGATGTGAACCCTGATGGGGAAAGGGACAAAGTTCAGCTCCGAATTATGATGCTCTACTCAAATACCGGAAACAACATTATGTCCGATTCAGAGTAGCCGGCAGCCATGAAGTGATGTTTACAGGTGTTCTGGGTAGGACTGACGGAGGGTGCTTATGCCATGGCTCTGAGAGAGGGATCGGGGTGCAGACCAAGTGGGGAGGGCGATCTGGGCAGAAGAGGTAGGAACTGGGTCCTTGGGCAGCATTCGTGAAGAGCAACGAATTGGTGAAATGTTCATGTAACACTAAACTAGGACAGAACAAGGAGAAAGAATGAGCCAGACATTTCTATTTCAACAAGACCAAATCTCAAAGAACACATGTTAGGTCAAAAAAGGGGGAAAAACCACACCAAGTTGCAGAATGACATGTAGTATGTAAATACCACACGTACAATATTTTTCTGTGGTTACACATCTACATACATGCCATGAGGTGGGAAGGCTCTGCCACCTCAGCAGGGGTGGCCCTGCTGCAGGCAGGGCTGTGACCAGGAACGGTGCTCGCACTGTGGCCAGCAGAAGTCTCTGAGACGGGAGTGTGATTCTGCATTCTCTTACGAGCTCTTTCTTTCTTTCTTTCTTTCTTTCTTTCTTTCTTTCTTTCTTTCTTTCTCTCTTTCTTTTCCAATGAGAACTATCTTTTCTATTTATTGGGAAAAGGAGATGGCAAAAGTAGGAGAGCTATTCTCACGTGTTGGGAGCGTTAGATGGGCTTGTACAGGACAGCACGCAGCTCTTGCTGCTCAAGCCACATCTGGTTTTCTAGCTTCACGTCTGCTGGTGGGCGAGGACCAGCGGGAATGTGCAGAGGAAAGTCACAGACTGGGGTTGGGGGAGGAACATGCAAAAGCCACACTAATTGAGTTACGGTGGTCAGGGGGAGCAAGAACAGAGCAAATGGCTAAATGAAATTCCACTTTATTCCTGCAAACACCACTGGGAAGAAGTCATCTGTGACGCGCAGCTTCCGTGCCAGGTGTAAGGACGTGCTTAATGAATGCCATTTAATGAAGAAAAAGGCTCTTATAAAACACCTGGCACAGGCAGCGTGCGGGAGCCACAGGCGGGGGCCGCAGCCACACCTGCTGGCATTTTAATAAGCACCTTTCCAGCATCCACTCTCCAAGGCTGGTCAGCGGTGTCAGACCAGGTTCCTGCCCGCTGCCCACACTCGCTGACAGTTCAGGGAACTTATTTCTTAAGGACCATATGCTCAGGTACCGATCACCCTGGAAGGTAATTAAAATGAATCATTTTCCGCCAAAAGGGCCTGACCAGCACCCCCTCAAAGACCTCACAGCCTGGATTCCCGCTCCAGGTCCCTTGGCTTCCACACTGAGATTCCGAGTTAGGATTCAGATCTCTAAAGACCCAGAGATGGAGAAAATCTTGCAAATTTTTTCTTATAACTTGGTTCCACTAAAACAGAAATGCTATGATTTTTAAAAATATATATTTTTATTGATTTAAGAGAGGTAGGGAGAGGGAGACAGAAACATCAATGATGAGAGAGAGTCACCGATCAGCTGCCTCCCGCACGCCCCACACTGGGGATCGAGCCCGAAACCCGGGCATGTGCCCTGACCGGGAATCGAAACGTGACCTCTTGGTTCATAGGTCAATGCTCAACCTCTGAGCCACACCGGCCGGGCCAGAAATGCTGTGATTTTCATGATTGTAGGCCCTAAAATATTTTTAGGTGTGGCTTTCTTTATTTTCCCTTATTGATTTTGGAGCCAACCTCAGAGAGAAATCTCCGTGTGCAAAGTTTACTATCATTTCTCATGGTCTGATGAAACATTGTTTTTGTTTTGTAATGATACCAAGAAAATCAAGTGAGGTTTTGCAAAACGTAAAACAGACCTATTTCCTCTACAATTATATTCATAAAGTTCTATGCCCAGACCCGAAACTTAATTCCAAATACACCCAATGAAACAATGCCCTTCCAGGGGAGACTGAGCCTGGTGTAGACAGGCGCACAGGCGGCTCTAATTAGACGCTGTGCTCCTGCTATATGCCAAGCACTGTGTTTGGCACTGAGACACTTTAAAAAACCAAATGATAAGTGTATATTACTAAGAGAAAGAAGCCAGCTGAAAGGCTACACACTGTATGATTCCAACTACATGACCTTCTGGAAAAAGCAAAACTATAGAGACAGTGAAAAGATCAGTGGCTGCCAGCGGGGGTTGCGGGAGAAGAGGAGGGGCAGTACACAGAGGGCTTTAGGGCCGTGAAGATGCCCTGTGTGACGCTATAATGGCAGGCATGTCGCTACACATTTGTCCAAACCCATAGGATGTGCAGCACCAATGTGCGCCCTGAGGTAACGATGGGCTTTGGGGGATTATGACGTGTCAATACAGGTTCGTCCTTGAGTGAAAAAAAAAGTACCATCTGGTGAGTGACGTTGATAATGGGGTTGGAGGCATATGCAACATCTCTGTACCTTCCGCTCAATTTTGATGTAAACCTAAAACTTCTCTAAAAGAACAAAACATGAAAACAAAAATAAAAAACAACAAAACTAAAAAAAATGAAAACAAAAACAAATGAGACCCATGGCTTTCCCCCTTTAGGAAATTAAATCGAAACATATACAAATCCCTAAATTCGGAGGTAAAAAGCTCTAAATGTCGGACGATATGCAAATAAAGGACTATAGGTTACATGCTTTCATTTTTTTAAAAAGAAAAATTTTTTTTTATATGTATTTTATTGATTTTTTACAGAGAGGAAGGGAGAGAGATAGAGAGTTAGAAACATCGATGAGAGAGAAACATCGATCAGCTGCCTCCTGCATACCCCCACTGGGAATGTGCCCGCAACCCAGGTACATGCCCCTGACCGGAATCGAACCCGGGACCTCTCAGTCCGCAGGCCGACGCTCTATCCACTGAGCCAAACCGGTTTCGGCTACATGCTTTCATTGTAAAACAAAAGGAGCACATCTACTGAGCACCGACCGCAGACACTGCACCAGGCCCTGCGAAGCGCCCAGGGACACGGCAGCCGGCTCCCCGGCCGGGAGGAGAGAGCACAGTGTGGCAGGAAACGCCAGGGTCCAGACAGACCCAAGCGCTGCCACAAAGTAAGACATGGGCATGGAGGTTCCCACGTAGCCACCCGGGGGACCATGACAGCATGTGATTCTGCATGGCCAATGCGAGAGGACCTCTGATCGGAAGGTCGGGAGTGGCTTTCTGCAGGACAAGGTGGGGGGAGGGGGCTGAAGGCCCTGCCCCTGAAGCCACCCGGGGGTCTATGACAGCAACCACTCACTGAGCACCTGCACTATTCCTCACGCTCCACACTCACCTCTAACCTTCCCAACCCAGCAGGTCAGCTTCATTCTACAGGCGGGGAAAGGAGGTTCAGAGGGTAGGAAACGTGCCCACGGTCACACAGCGAAGGAGACGGGCCGCGCAGGTGGGCGTACGCGTTTGCCCCCATGCCATGCTCCGCTGCGAGGTGGCGCCAGCACGAAGGAAGCACAAACGCAGGCTCGCTCACTTTCCATTCGAGCAACCCACTGGCCAGGGTCAGTATAACTTCAAACTGCCAACCGGGCTGTGTAATGAGCTTTCCTCCTGGGCAACACAGACGCACGCACCCCCAAACACACCGCCCCGCACGGACCAGGAAGAAAAGCTGCCCCTGGAAGACGGAGGAAATCACAATTCCAAACTCCCCGAGTTCCTCCGCGCGGAGCTCGATAGCATATGGCAAATCAATTACTAGTTTAAATCTTAAAACACAGGCATGGCAAGTGTGGTGCAGAAATAATCAAGAGCCACGGTTCGGCTTAGATTACAGTGAGCCACTAGAGTTTCGAATACAATAAATCATCATTCCAGGCAATGGGAAGCCATATTGACACTTATTCCTAATTTGAATATTTAATTAGGGTGAAGTTCTTCATCAAATTATCGCAGAACTGGGAGAAAGCCTGGAAGACTTACACAATTACTATCTTAACCCCTTACCAGCTGCTCTCCGTGAGCACAGATTCTTGCCCCCGCTCTGCAGGGGAGAAGGCCTGCGCCCACAGGCTGGCCTGTGACGCTCAGAGTGCTGGTGACTGACGCTACCCCGGAGCAGAAAGGAGCCAACGGTGGCAACAGCAAGGCCTGAGGGCGTGGGCTGCCTGTGCCGGGACTCAGCTCCGGAAGGAACTCTGGGCGGAAAGCATATGTGTGAGTGCCCACTGTGTGCCTGGAGGGGCACTTAGTTCTCACGACAACCCTGCAAAGAAGGGGTTCTCATCCCCATTTTACAGAAGAGGAAACTGAGGCGGTAACAGGGACGGTGCTGTAAAGGTGGCCGAGTCACTCATCTCACACACCCCTTGTGCTCACCAAAAATAATGACAACGAGAGCACTTAAAGTCAACAAAAACGTACTCACAGCTGTCTTGTGGATATTTGGCACTGCACAAATAAATTGGATGGGGGGCAACCAAAACCCAGGCCGCCTCAGCCAGCACCCTAAAGTTTAACACTTGGATTAAAAATGCACCCTGCGCTGCCCATGTAGTGGAGTCACAGGGTGGTGTGGGGTGAGGAGAGGCAGCGGCTCCAGGTCCAGCCTGGTCCAGCCCCCATGACACAGACGCCATCCACACCCTCGCAGAGGCGGGCACGGTGGGAACACCGCTGGTGTCCAAGGGGAGGGGAACGTCGGTAACAGGACAAGAAAGTGTGAATTTATTTTTCTCTTCTCCAAATGGTAACAGCTCAACAATAGCATTTATAACTATCAGTTTAGACAAGAGATTAACATTTCCTTAAAGTCCTCTTTTTCACTATATGAACACTTTTACTGACATTCCATAGACGCCATGCGATTCTGCGTGACCAAGAACAACACACTTTCCCACGCAGCCTCCTCCCGGCCCCCAGGACAGGACCAAGGCTGACTGCGCGCGGCACTTGGAAATGGCAGGTCTGAAGGTCCCCACGCCCCCCTGAGAAGCTCACGATGAGGGGCATGCCAATCATTTCAGATTAGCAAATTTTCCTTAAAAGCTGGAGATGGGTTCAATTACCCTCTTTTGGAAATTGTGGAGGCTCCATTTGCGATGGCCACTTTGAGCAGGAAGCTGATCGTGGGACAGAGGAATGAGCGGCCCACGCTGCCCTGGGCTCGACCCCGACACCCCGCCAGGCTGGCAGGGGGCACCCAGCATCCGTCAGCCCTGCTCCAAGCCTGCTCCTGGCGGGAGCAAATGGCGTCGAGAACTTTGAAACTTTCCTTTGTATATTGCATTAATCCATAGAAGAAAATCTCTTTTAATGAGGAGTGATGTAGTTACAAACTCTCCAGAGCCATAATTAGAGCAAACTAATTGAAGTTGTGTTTTGACACACTTTCCAAATTCACGGGTGCCGGATGACATATTCACAACACTGCCGCCGCACAGCCATGGCGACGACAAAATCATTAGGCTAATAACACTTATTTGCATTCTTATCATGCCGGCAGCTCTCCCTTAAATACTGTTTCTACTATTGCTCCTTTGCTGTAAGTTTCCACGGGAAGATATTAACAGTAATTATTAGTACTTTAGTGGAATTTTAATGTTAAAGAATAACAACGTGCATTAACAGATACACTGAATGCCGATTCCTTAACCACCGTCGGAAGGTTTGGGGGTTCTTCCGCAGCCCCCGAGCCTGACGGTGATGACAGGGCACCGGCTTCGTTTCGGACAACGGCTCCGAGCCCATGCCCAGTGGAAACTGAAGTCAGGGTTTCTGAACAATTTTGTCTCAAATGTTTGACAAGAAAAAACTTTCCTTTCTTGAAGCACATTAAAATGAAACAGTTAAGGAGAAATTTTTTCCAAGCAGTTAAAAAAAATCAACAATTTACAGCACGGTCCTTGGTAATAACACTAATGAATTCCAGGAGGACGTGCTTTAGCCACTCGGTCGCTGCCCCTCGGTGATTAAAGACAGACTTGGAGCAACTGGCACGCGAGAAAGGCGGGTGGGGGCGGGGCGGTCGGCCCTGTCCCCGTGGAGGCCCCGTTTGCCACCAACAAGGCCAATTTTTTGGATGCTTAACTCAGACGCTCACACACAGAGAGGAAGACTCGACAGTTCTAAATAATGGTTATTAATGACTCCCTCCTCTAAACTGACAAATCACATCTGAAATTGAGGATGGAAGAGGTATGAAGAGTGAACAGAACCTGACAGGATGCCAGCGGGCAGAGCGCTCCGCTTCCTCTGTGTGGGAGAGGGGCAGGGCCCTGGGAGGCAGTCAAGGCCAAGGGTGTGACCACGGCCACCCACCCCAGGCTCTGGCTCCAGCAGGTCGCGCATGCGGTGGCCACGGGCAGTGAGATCGCTCTGGTCTCACCTCAGGGTGGAGCGTGTAAGTGCCAGGTGCACAGGACGGCGGCCGGGCCGGGCCCGCTATGCCTCTCCCCGAGTGTGGCCAGCAGGCCTCTGCCCAGGTCCCCACTGGAGTCTCAGGGTTGGCCCGACGGTCACTCTGATTCTGGGCTTCTATAAGGATCTTGGGATCAAGAAAAACAGCCATGTCATTTCCCACTCATAACTCAGGAGAAAAGGGGGCACACAACCGCTCTGTCTTAACTAACATGTTGAATTTGAACCATTCACATTTCAGAATGGATGTCTAATCTCAACGGGGAAAACCTGAGTGAGCGAGGAAAATGCTTCCTTAGAAAAACGCCCAGGACTGTACTCCTTTGAAGCTTGGAGTTTTCGGTTCTTTAAATTATCATCCTTGTACCAATCTGCTATTTTTCAAGTCACTGATTACTAAAAAAAAAAAAAAGGAAACGGAGCTTCATAGCTGCAGCAGCTCCGAATCATGGCATTTATTCACCGCGTTTCAGTTTTATTACACTGAACCCTGCGATGCCCAGACACCTACCTCCCATATAAAAGAAATGAAGAAAAAAGCCCGTCTGGGGCCGCGGGCACCGCACGTCCACTCCAGATGATCGGGTCTAATCTTAAAAACTGAAATATTTAAGGAGTCTCTAAACCTCACTGACCCTACTTTTAAAAACAAGGAACATATGGACACAGCTAGCTTTTCATCTCCTTCCAGCCTTCTAAAATATCCCCTTTCCAAACTCCAAGAGGAGTGAGGCTGCCAAACTCAGATTCATAAAAGGCCGCGAGCGTGAGAGCGCAGGGCAGGCGGTGAACAGCCCACAGAAAACACCAGACCGTAACAAAGAACCTCCGGCAACGTTCGCCCCGTCCTTGCCCAGTCCCCAGATCGGGAGAAGACAATGTGCTGAGCAAAGTACAGCCATGACTAATGGGGGGGATGTTGGCCACGGTCTGGAACAGTTCGTGGCCACGTCTGGTGCCCGGCGGTGCCCACTGGGTGCAGCGCACTCTGAGGCAGAGAGTCCCCAAACTCAGGGAGCCTTGAGGCTCCTGGAAGGCGGGGAGATGCAATGGTGGGACCTGGGTTCCGATCCTGCCTCCTCTAATCCTAACGCTCTGCCCTTGGGTAAGTCAGTCTCCACCTCTGCAAGCTTCAGTCTCCTCCCTTGTTAAGAGGAGGACCTGTGACTCACCTCACAGCCCAGTTATGAAGATTAAAACAACACACACCAAATGTTTACATGGTGCCTGACACACGATGCTCAAAAAATTGTAGCTGAAATAATAATGATGATAACTGTGTTTATTCTCATAATAATAATTAGTATTATTATTCAACTGGAAATGAAACACCTGCTGCTCAAGTTCAATGCTGCCCTCCCCGTGGGCAGAAGCCCACCCCAAATCAATCAGAAGGGCCTTAGAAAAATTACTGCAAGCAAGGATTTTGTTAAATATCCAATAATTGAAACCCTGTCTTGAAATAGAACGGCAAGGTGGTGGTGGTGGTGGGGGGGGAGGGTGGTAAAGTCCTGGGAAATATTGCTTGTTTAACACCCATTTTTACTTTGTTTGGCAGCTAAATTCACACCGAGAGACGAGGTGAAATATTCCACAGACTAGCTACCTGCAAATAGACTGTCAGCCTCCACTCTGATAAAAGGCAAAATGTGCGCCTCTAAATGCTCCGGCTCACAAAACCGACCCTGAAGGGAACTGACAAATGTGTCCTGACACACGGAGAACTATTTTCATAACCTGAGGAAGGCCTTTCTCCCAGCCCCGGCTCAGCCCCACTGCACACGGCGCTCCGGCGCACGGAGAACCAGCACGGGAGAAAGCCATCCCACGTCTGCAGCCCTGTTCTCAGGACAACGGGGCACACATCACCACCAGAGCCACCAAGAAAAACCACGGACAGTCACAGACGTGACAGAGAGAACACACTCCCAGGCAGCAAGTGCCTGGTCAGAACTGGAGGTGCGAGGGGGGCCGAGAAGGCCAGCTCTGGGGGCGCTGCACAGACCAATAGTCCATTCTTCCTTAAACAGAAGCTCTGGCTTCCCAAGAAGCCACAGGAAACACTGATATAAAAAGGGTATCGCTCAGCCTGAGCTCATCATTCCTGTCTAACAAAACCAACCTGCATTCGGGTGAAATCGCGCCTTCAACGGTCTTGTGACTCCACCACTAAGTGGGATCCTGTGACAGCGCTGGAAAGACCCTCGGAGAGCCTTCCCCTGTAGGTCTCTGCCCACCATGCTGCTGATCACCAGAACAAATCCAACGGCTGTAGCCTCGCTTCATCAAGGACTCGGGAGCCACCCAAGGGCCCTAGGACCCAACGCCGGGACCCTGGTGTGTAGGCCTGTGCCTGTTCCCTCGGTCACCATCTAAACCTCAAGGGGACCGGACCCCAGCCGGCGTTTGCTCGTCTCCCAAAAGGTGGGGACGCAGACAGGGAAGCGGGTGAGCCCCCCACCCCCACGGGCACGCGCCGGGCAGTCCTGTCTCCCAGTTGCTGGGCAGGAGCCCGGGGACGCCACGTGTGAAGACGGCTGGGACACGCACTGGAGTGGCTGCACCCACCACCGGCCCCTGATGAAGTGATTCACAACCAGGGACGACCAGCGACCGTCAGCATCAGGGCGCAGGGACAGTGTGTAACCCCAAGGGAGCTCATCTGCCTGGGTTCAGATCCCACCTCAACACTCAGCTGTGTGACCCCGGGAAAGGCATTCAACCTCCTTGACCCCCGTTTCCTCATCTCAGAACAGAGGTGATAACAGTACCGGGCCCACGGCGCTGTATTGGGGTGAAGTGAGTTATTGCTCATCAAGCACCTGGAACAGGGCCTGACACCGAAGAAGTGCAAGTAAGTCTGCTGATGGGACGGAAGAACAGGTGAAAGGAGCCACGTATAAATACTAGTATGTGAGCCCCCGTCTCATGTGTCTAAGCCAGCGCACTGTGTATGTGTAATGAATATTTCCAGGCCACACATTCCTCCCTGAGCACTTGCCGTGAGCATCCAATGAAACGACAGTTGAAGAAAGTACCGCTGAGTTTGGGGGCACAGGATGCGGTGCTGCCATCGCTGCTCTTTCTGTGCCACTAGCCTTTCCCGGGGCTTTAAAGCAGCGGCTCCCAACCTGTGGGTCGCGACCCCTTTGGCGGCCGAACGACCCTTTCACAGGGGTCGCCCACGACCATCCTGCATATCAGATATGTACATGACGATTCATAACAGTAGCAACATGACAGTGATGAAGTAGCAACGAAAATAATGTTATGGTTGGGTCACAACCTGAGGAGCTGTATTTAAAGGGCCAGAAGGTTGAGAACCGCTGCTCTAAAGGGAAGGAGGAGCATGAGAATCCCTGTCATCACCAAGCCCGCCAGTGTAGCCGTAAGACAAACACAGGCAGGCAGCGAGACAGGCCCGTGCAGGCCACACTGTGCCCGGTGACGGCAGGAGAGGAAGGGAAGCGAGAGCGCGCGGGCTTCCCAGACGAGGCGAGGGCACCCCAGGTGTGGGGCGGGCAGGCCAGGCTCGGCACGCGGGGGTCCAGCCGGCCTCGCAGGAGGGCAGGTGCGGCAGAGGCGAGGCATAAGCACTGGCCGGAGCGGAGAGGCTTCCGGAATGAGCATGCCGTGCTCAGGGGCGAGAGGCGACTCCCCGTTAACGTGAGTCGATGTGGGAGACACGTCAGACAACAGGAAGCCAGGGAAGGTTCCACACAGAAAGGGAACCTGTGCGTGTGAAAAGCCCACCAGGATGGCAGGAGGCCTGGGACTTTAAGGTTACGGGAGAGTCCACGTGGGCCGTTCCATGACACCTGAGCCCCTGGAATCCCCACCCTCGAGGGTGCTCTGTGAGACACCCCGGCTGTCGGTACTTTCGCCTGGAGTCGGTGGGAGGTGGCACTTCAGAGAGAGGACAGGTCACATGCGCAATGCACGATGCCCGCCTGTGTCCCTGTGCAAAAACAAAGAAGAAATCTGCAAGAGGCGTCACATCGAGGAAGAATGGGAAAATGTGTGTCCTCTTCGGTTAAACAAAGCAATAAACATGTGTGTGGTTTCTTTGTGAAGGAAAAGCAGGGCGAATTATTCCAAGTGAAGCCAGACACGGCTACTACGCCTGGACAAGCCCTGCAGATGGTCAAGGTTCGCCAAACCCACTGCCACTCGGGTCGGGTGGCAAATACCTGGACAGGAAAAGGAGGACACAGCCCCCGATCTGCGCCACTTGGGGCCTCTCGTTCAAGTCCGGCAGCAACAGCAGGTGAGGTGTCACCTGTGGCACAAAGAGCATCTTATCACTGTCACTGACAATAGGCAGCCTGAGGATTTGGGGCTGTCAGCATGGACAGCAGGACGCCCGCCCTGAGCTAAGGCTCCGCCCGTCACTGGCTTATTCGGCAGGTGGGCCGGCGAGGCTGGACACACCGCAGCTCATGGGCTCTGACAATGGGCCGACGGGGACAGGCCTGGGCGCGTGGCCTGAATTCAGATCACCGCGGCCTGGTTCTCTCTCCTTCAGGAGGAGCCATTAACCTTTCAGAAGACAGCCCTGGGGTGGGAATGACGGAACGGTTTTTGAGGTCAGCAAGGATCTATGTTCTCAAAACCTGACATCGACATGCAAAAGTTGTGACTGAACCCGGGTGTCCCTGAGAGGAAGAGTAAGTGCATGCGACAGATCCTCTGCAATCAAAATGCCCCATTTCCCAGAGTACCTGTCACAGATTGATAACATCCACGCACAAAGTTAAGTACAATTATGTCTGTCACTAGAAACATACTTCGGCACCGGTGACTGACATCTCGCTGGGAGCTGACAGATCACCGGGAGATTGTGAACAGCTCAGGGGCGCCACACACCCTCTGCAGGGAGCTCCCTGGCCGGCCCCTGGGAGAGGCCCCGGGGCGCCGCGCAGGTACAGGCTGCTCTGTGGCTCTGGGCGGGAGGGTGGCACTTTCTCCAGGGGAGGGACAGTGTCAGGAGGGTCATAGGCCCAGCCCACGGCCTGAGGTCTCTGTGGAGCAGGATGGACAAGTCTCAGCGCCCCAGGCCGGCGGGAAGGGCGGGGTGGAGCTACTGGAACCACATTCTCCAGGATACCCCGAGCCCAACAACCACATAAACAGGAGGTGTCCTGAGAATTCCAGCGTTCGAGTCCGGACTGCATATTTCAGATGGACTCGGAAAGGGACAAGCTCACGGTGCCAAGGCTGGGCCGGGCCGTGGTGAGGGTCAGGCAGTCACTCTGCGGTCATCCTGGCCTCCTCTGACACCGGCTCTGGGACCTCAGAAGGTGACAGCTACAAGTCGGGTGAGCAGACCTCGGGGACAGACACCTACTGCTCGGCACCCTCCCCGCCCATGGAGCTCCCAGGGCCCCTTGGCAAAGTGCGTGCGGCCCTAACATGGTCTCCTGAGCCTGAACTTCTGAGCGTGGGGCAGGGAATATGACATCGCATAACGTCTGCGGAATCCAGAGGCTGTCTGACTGACGCCAGCAGCTGGGAACTCCCCCCCCTTAAGATGGCTTCTCCGAGGCCAAGCAGTTTTTACTTTGGGGAGGTTTTCTTTGCTCATTTTTTAAAATGTTAAGCCCAGATCTACCGCCTTCTAACTTCCTGATCTAATTTTGCCTCCGGGGCTTTCAATGACCCCTCCCCACCTGGAAACACCACTGACATCTCCTCCATGTTTAAACCTCCCACATGACGACCATGCAAACCCCCGCAGCCAGCTGCCGTGTCTCCCTCCACCAGGTCTGAACGCAGCGAGGCCTCACACTCAGGCAGTGCTGGAGGCGGTGGCCTCCCGAGGTGTGCGTGCAGGTGAGGTGACCCTCCCAGGGGAGGAGCGAGTGGTGGAGGATCGGCTCTGGCACTCAGAACTTCAGCTCCCCAACAACTCTGTCATCTGCACATTTGATCCACAGGCTTCTGAGGTCTGATCAAGCCACTGGCTCTGCAGCTGAGCCGCCGGGCGGTGCAGCGCACCAGGGCCCTGCTGGGACGACACAGACCATCCCCTCACCCACACCCCAGGGCTGCGGGACCCCATCACGGTGAATGCACCCGCCTCCCAGAACGTCTCCACACCTTGGTGCCGGCAGCGGCGGCACCTTCTCTCAGCAGAATCGCGGGTGAGACCCCGTGTGTGAGAGGAGTGGAGGGCTGACCCGGTTGAAGCTGGAAGGTGCTTCCCCATCTGCACCAGCCCCCAGGCAGCAGCACGGAAGAGAACCGGAAAGGCCTGCACCAGCGGACTTGGAGAGCTCAGGCCTGGCCTGCCCAGAAGAGGAGGGGAGGTGTCAGGGCCCCAGCCCACGGCCAGCGCCATCCTGCAGCCGACCTGCGCGGGGGGGGGGGGGGGGGGGGGGCTGATGCCCAGAGAGGAAACAGAGGCTCCGAGCTCCTGGGAGAGGCGACATCACCTTCTCCATTTGGAAGCTCAGAAACGTGTGTGGAGATGAGTGCGAGAGAGTCGCTGAATGAGGAAGGGCAGCTCTGCCAAGACCGAATCCCGCCTTTTGCCACAAACGTCACCAAACACTGTGTCCAGCTCAGTGGACACAGCCGGGGGCAGCCTCGTCTCCGGTCTCCAGCAGGCCCACCGTGAAAGGACAGCGTGGTCTCCGGCCCAGGACTGGCACTGTGGTAGCCACAGGAAGGACGCGGGCAGAAAGCACCCATCCTGGGCAGCCCCGGCCTCCGGAGCGAGAAGGCAGCTCTGCTGGGAGCACGAGGCCCTCCGGTGATGACCCCCTCTTCCTGGAGAGGTCCACCAACTGCCCCTTCTGTCTGAATGAAGCTGGAGATCAGAGCTCACCAAAAAACGGCAGGGAATTCTTTTAAACATGAGTGACAACATAGAAACGGGTAGAGCAACACAATTTTAACTTTTGAGACAAAGCCTGGAGCTCAAGAAAGCAGTGAGGTCTGCTCCTGGCCCTGCTCCCTCGTTCCCTTCCAGGCCCCACAAGGGATTTGCTGGGGAAACGGCTGATGCCCAGTGCTCAGGAACCAGCCGGCCAGGCCTCCGCGCTGCCGCCGCCGCCTCCACGTCTGGCCGGTAGAGGGCGCTGCATCACCACACTCTCACTCCAGCCCAGGCCTTGCAACCTGATCCTTGGTTCACACAAAGACCCGGCTTGAGGGAGTTGTTCTTATGCTTGTGGTTCAATACTACAGGAGTAAGAAGCAGCAAAACACAAACCTGCTATGATGTGATATCACCTGTGTAAAAAGTGCACAGGAAAATGACAATGATGCACCTTTGCTCACGGAAATGGGGTTTCTGTGTGTTTGTTATTTCTGTATTCTGGCAATTTTCAACAAGTCTGTCTTACTCTCATAATCAGAAAATCCCCAAGATTGTTCAGGGGCTCGGGAGTTTTGGGGGGGGAGGGAGGCGGTGGATGAGAGCAGCACGAGGTCCCTAGGCTGATGGAGAAGCATTTCTGCAAAACTGAGTACTTGCCTGGACCTGCGCTGAGCGCTGGGAGATCCCGGAGTGGACACAGCCCTGCCTCGAGGAGGTCCCAACATGAGCACAGCACAGAGTGAACGCTTAACAGCCGACAGGCGCTCAGAACAGAAAGCCAAGACCCAGGCCCAGCCCCTGGTGTTCAGGGAAGGCTTAATGGGAGAGGGGGCATGGAGCTGATAGCACAGGTGTCACATGAGCAAAGACGCAGACGCAGGAAACAGGAAGGGAAGAAGATGGCTGCCAGGCCAGCGTAAGGTCTGAGGCTTGGGGAGGGGAGAGCAGAAGCTGCCAGATTCCTCTGCTGGGAGGTCAGAGAGACCTGAAGCCTCAAGGGGTAAAGTAACGCACTCATCCGTTCATCAATCTTCAATGGAAAACTTGAGTAAGTGATCAGCATTTCATCTTTAAAAATTATCAAAGACGCTGGATAAGAAAACAACACAGAAACCAAAGGCACAGAAGCCCTATGACTCGGGAGGCTCGGCAGGTGCGCAGGCGCCTGTAGCCCGCCGCCCAGCGGCAGCGGAGAGCTGGGAGAGACAGTGGTTCTGACTGGGAAGCACTACTGTAACATTCAGTTATCCTACTGCCTACTGGCTGACTTAACTCAGCCAAATTAGGATACATTTTATATTGACTATTTTGACATTTGTTTTATTTGGCAAGTAAAACAAAACTGATCCAATTTCCTTACAACCACTGTAAACCATAAACTATACAACAAGAGGTTATAAAATATATAAGCCTTATAAACACCACCTGCAGTTCCGCCCGGTGCCGCCCCGGGTGTCTCGGGCCCTCTCACCTCAGTGCCAGCAACCGTGCTCCACCACTGACCGGCAGCCTTCTGCTTTAACTCCCTGGGAGAAGCAGCACTTTCTTTACCCAACAGAAAGGTAGAACCTGCCCTGAGGTTGTGCCCGTTTCTAGGTCCTTCCAAGCCATATGATGTCAACAGGGAGCAGCTGTAACTACCCCAGGGATGAGCCTAAATGAACCCGCCCACAGGTGATGGGCCTGAGCTGCCCTGAGCACAGGTGACCATGGTAACTGTACCTCTGACCGTGCCCTGCATAGTGAGCAAGCGCTGAACTGAGCTGCATTAGCCTCGAGCGCCTAACCCAGGGGTGGGGAACCTTTTTTCTGCCAAGGGCCACTGGAAATTTACAACATCATTCGAAGGCCATAGCAATTATCAACTTAAAAGTAGCCTGCTGTATTTGGGCAAACATTTAATTCATTAACTCCCCTAACAACTTGGCAGGGCCAGACCAAACGATTTCGAAGGCCTTATACGGCCCATGGCTGGCCGTTCCCCACCCCTGTCCTAAACCAGACAGAGACGCTCAGCTGCTCCACCTGCCCTCTGGCTACTCACTCGCTGTGTCTTTTCCCATCGAAGTGAACTGGAAAACCGCTTCTGAAGCCTCAGGCGGTTCCAGGGGTAGTTAAGCTGAAGGACCACTCTTGGTTGTGGGTCTGTCAGGAGAAAGCCCAGACTGTCTTTATGGAGGATGAGCTGAAGGACGGAGCCCTCGGAGCTGCTGGCTTCTTCCGAGAGGCGGACGCTCAGAGACCAGTGCAGCCTCGCCACCCCTGCACCTCCACGGGCAAGGCGTGGATCGTGGATCAGGAGGGGGAGCCCGCTAGTGACCATTTTGCCCTGATCCTGACAGATTGTGTTCATCTCTATTGGCCCACACGGAAGCTTCTAGATCCATTCTCATTTATGTTACATCAATCCCCAATGACACTGCCCTGCCAAACCTTTCTTGTTTTATTTACTTTTGTAATCCCCGTCTCAAACTTAATCCATCATCACTGTTTGTTGTTCCTTGTCCTCAAATAACTTCCTCCTAGTGATTCGAGGTTTCTTTAGAGACAGGATTCCTTTCCCACCCCCGTCTTGCAGAAAGTGGAGACCGTGTCCACCTCGATTCCGACTGAAATCAGCTGCAGAGTGCCCAGGTTGCTCTCCGGAATTTCTTTGTGGAAACAATGATTAAAACTAACATCTCCTGAAAAACTTCTCACTATTCTCTCAAACCCAGACTGCTCATGTCTTAGTTCTACTCATTGGGAAAAGGAACAATGTGAAAATGAACACAATTACTTACCAACCCTCCTGGGTTTTAAATGAGTGGCTGGCCCAGGCAGAGAAGGAGCTGAAACTTCTTCCAGTCAGGCTCCAGCCACGGGGCTGCGGGCCCTGCCTGCGTGCAGCCACCAGCCCTTCCAGCTGCATGCTCTGCTACTTTAGGGGCCTTCAGAACGTGTGCAGGACAGAATACACAATGGCCTTTACATTCAAGTAATGCAAAGATTTCTAATTGGATTTTAAAACATCCTCCAAAGGTAGATTGCTTCTGCACGATTTCAGCAGATACTGAGTGGAGGGGTTCTGAAACATGTGCCCTGGAGCCCAAGACCACGTGACTGTAACATGCATCGCAGCACGAGATGCCAGGACCAGGCCTCACCTGGGAAGGCTGGGGGCTGGGGTGGAAGCAGCTGACGACTGGGAAGGTGTTGTGGGTTGAGATGAGTCATGGTTTCTCGGAACTCTGCCCATTCGGTACCAGATCCCCATGCTGTTCAGTTCCCTGTAGGAGAAAAGAGAAAACTTCATGGCGCAGTTTAGCACAAAGCATTTACCTGAGCGACAAGGCAAACCAACTCCTTTAAAAGAATCGCAGCCTCAAACACCAGGGAACTGTTGTCCACAGGCTGGTCACATCACCCCCTTGGGCCCTGGGTGTCACAGTCCGGAGCTGGCCTTCCTGCCTTCCTACTGCACTTTCCTTGGTTCTCAGTCTTTAAACTTTTTTTCATTTTGTCATTTAATTGTGGGTGTTTACATGACGATCCACTTCAAGCCCCACTTCTAGTTCAGTGATACCGGCTCCCCTCGCACGTCAAGCAAACACCACAGCTTGCCTGTCACCCAGCTTGTGCCAGGCCGATGGGCACAGGCCTGGCTTTCAGGGGAAAGAGGAGGGTCTGATTAAATGAACAAGAAGAGAAACAGAACATGACCCAGATCCAGGAGGCAATCTCAAAAGCCAACAGGAGAACTTATCTGTGGGGCCCCACGGGGTCCAGCGAGATGCCTGCAGAGCCAGCCAGGGAGAGAGGCACGCGGCCGAGGGCCGACAACCATCTACCCCACGATGAAATCCTGGGTCTCGGGTGACTGAGTACAATGAACACTTATTGTCTTTAGGACACCCAGCATCCATTCACTCCCCAGTCTGACTTTTTATCTCCCCTCTGCATCTGGGGGCAGCCACCCCTCATTGTTGGTCCCTGAGTTCCAATGGCTCGGGCCTGGGAGAGAGAACGACATTTCCCAGGCAGCAGTGACAGGGCCGGGGTGCACAGGACCCCAGGGGCGTCCATCAAGACCAATGAGACTGAGTTCTGGCACTTCTGTTTGAATGACTGAGAACACAGACTTGCTCTTTGCCTCGGGACTTGAGCCTGGAGGAAAAGTAGGCGAACCAAACGGGCCACCATTCCCCCACTGGGGAGAACATGTATAGGGATGGGGTCCCCTAGAATCAGAGCCAGGAGGAGAGAGGGAGAAACTACATCCTAGTGATGTCCTCCGAGCACCTACTTCGGGCCACACTTCGCCAGCCTGGTCTGGGTTCCCTCTCACCCACAGTCAAAAGAGCCCAGAGTGAAACCTGAGATTCCTTGTACTTCGTTCGTGCTTATGAAATGGCTTCAGAGCCAGGCCTGTGCCGATACTAAGGCCACCGGTGAACCAGCCCTCTGCTCATCAGGGAAGACGAACGTGCAGCCAGAAAACTGCACAAGGAATTACCATGTGGTCATGAAATAGCACGTTTTTCTCGACTCAGAGCCCCCCACTGGCATCTGGTGCACTGGGAGAAAATCCACACCACGATCATGTCCCACGAGGTCCTGGTGGCCGCTCCCCTCCCCTCTCCCGACTCCCTCTCGCTCGCCCAGCCAGCCACGCTGCTCCCGGACATGCCACGCCCGTTCCCACGGGGCGTCCCCTCCTCTGTCGGAGGCCCTGCCTCTCACACTCTGCAGGGCAGCTTCTTCTCACGCTGGAGGTCTCTGCTCAAGCCTCCCCACCTGACCCCCTCGCTGAAGGGGCCGCTGGTTCACTGTAGTGTCTCATTTTTGTTGCTCCCTAAAATGATACCATCATTAATGTCCTGTTTGTTGCTCGCCTCTCCTGTCAGAACACAACTCTGAGAGCAGGCTCTTCGTTTGCCTCAGTCGCCACCTGCCAGGGTCTCTGGCCGTGGAACGAAGGTGCCGTGAACTCAGGGGGTGAATAAACTGCCGAGAGCCGAGGCTCAGGGGTCCCAAAGGAGAGAACCCCTGGGCTTGGGGGCGCCTGGAAAGGCCCACAGAGCGTCAAGGATAAACACCAGGACAAGGGCACGGAAGGCCCCGAGAGCGGCGAGGGGCACGAGCTGAGGCGCGGGGGTGGACAGCGCGGGGGTGGACAGCGTGGTGGTCTGGACCGGCTGCAGCTCGCACAGGGAGAGGAGGCGGGGCCTGGCTATGGACTCACCCAATGAACGTGTACTGCGGGGGGGCCTGCTTGGTCCGGCCCATGATCCGGATGTCACAGATCGCCGCCTCCGTGGAATCCCGGGGGATGAATTTAATGCACAGCCTCTTCTTTCTAAAAGCCACTTCCTCTGCAGGAAAGAACAAGGAAAGGTGTGAGTCTCTATACCAGCGGTTCTCAACCTGTGGGTCGCGACCCCTTTGGGGATCGTCACAGGGTCGCCTAAGACCATCGGAAAACACATATATAATTACATATTGTTTTGTGATTCATCACTATGCTTTAATTATGTTCAGTTTGTAACAATGAAATTGGGGGTCACAACATGAGGACCTGTATTAAAGGGTCGCGGCGTTAGGAAGGTTGAGAACCGCTGCTCTATACGGAGGGAGCATCAGGTCTCCCGTAACGTTCCCTTTCTGGTGGCGGAAGGGGCTGTTCATCCAAGCGCCCGACAGAAGGGCTGGCCCTGCGCCTCCTGCCCTCCCCGGGCCCACAGCGGGCAGCCGGGTGTGCGGCCGGAGCGCAGCCTGTCCCCGCGGAGAGGGGCTCCTGGGGTGCGCCCCCTCTGCGAGGAGACGCCGCACCTGCTCACTGCAGCAGCCTTCAGACACAGGCACACGGACACCTGCGCGTGAACACACGTTACTGCACGGACTGTTTCCATTTTTTCCTTTTCATCGTAGAAATTTTCAAACATTCCCAGAAGCGCATGACCCCACATGTTCCTGTCATCTAGTTCCAACGCTGCCCCCAGTGGACAGGCTGGTTTCATCCCGCGTGGCCTGGCTGGAGGATTTAAGATGAATTCCTAACACCGTGTCTTGTCACCTGTCGATAGCTCAGTAGGCATCTGGGGCAGACAATCTTTTTTAACACAATCACCATGCCATGATCATCCTTAAGAAAATGAACAACAATTCCTAATATCATCCAATAAATAGTCTGTATTCAAGTTCCCTTCATTATCTCAAGAATGTCATTTCACTGCTGGCGTGTCTGACTGGCTGTCAGGGCTCTCAAGTCCCTTTTATTCTGTTTCAGCCTCTCCCCTTCCCTGTCTTCGGGGCGCTGGTGCTGGAGAAACTGGGTCACTCCCCTGTACCTACGAACTGGCAGCTACAGCTAAAGGCCCAGTAAGAGGCAAGTTAGGGTTCTTTAGGCAATAACACTTCCCTGGTGGTGCAGGTACATCCTGCAGTGACAGCTCACCCCCTCGGCTTCTGGGGGTGTCGGCCTGTCCCCCGTGATGAAGTCCCCAGGAGCTACTCTCTGAGTATTCACCTCCCCTGACGACTGCTGCTTAGATCCATCATTTCATTAAAGCAGCGGTTCTCAACCTGTGGGTCGCGACCCCTTTGGGGGTCGAACGACCCTTTCACAGGGGTCGCCTAAGACCAGAAAACACATATATAATTACATATTGTTTTTGTGATTAATCACTATGCTTTAATTATGTTCAATTTGTAACAATGAAAATACATCCTGCATACCAGATATTTACATGACGATTCAAACAGTAGCAAAATTACAGTTATGAAGTAGCAACGAAAATAATTTTATGGTTGGGGGTCACCACAACATGAGGAGCTGTATTAAAGGGTCGAGGCATTAGGAGGGTTGAGAACCACTGCATTAAAGGTTTCAAAGTGGCGATTTTCTAAATCTGTCATCCTTCCCCATTTTTAGCTGGAATTCTTCTATATAAAAAAACTTTTCTTCAATTACTTGGTCTCTCTGAAATATGTTGTATAGAAAACAAGATAAATACGTGATTCTTTATCAAGTCTTCATGATGAGTCTGTGCCCTCGCAGCCCCCGCCCGCGGTGCCCAGCCAGGTGTTTGCTTGCTCCTCCGTGGTTTTTAAACACGAGTTTCAATTAACTGCATCACTCAGACATGAGTCAGACAGACCTGGGTTGAAACCCCACCTCCGCCACTTCCCAACACCGTGACTTTAATCGCTCCGAGCTCTGCCCCGCTGTCTGTAAAAGGGGGCGAATGAAACCCCACCCGGAGGGTGGCCGGTGGATGAAGTGGGGTGGCATAGGCTTCCCTTAGCCCGTGCCTGGCACACGCACGAGCTCAATAAGGAACAGCATGAACGTTATCGCCATCAAGGAAGCCTCCAGCACACGGTTTAAGTGAGGGCTCAGCCCTGACTTTCAAGACCTTTCCATTCGGGTCAGAAATAGGCATCAAATCAGGGAGCAGCATGAGGAGGGCAGGGCAGGCCTGCGGCCGTCTGGGCTTTACCAAGGATCAGAGGTGCTGGGTGCTGTGTTGTTGTTTGGGGGGGTGGTAAGAGCCAGATGGCACTCAGAAACTGTGGGTTCTCTTCCTTGGTGAGGACACCGAGGGCTGGATGGGACCTACAACCGAGAGTAACAAGGCCCTGAATCCCGACCCCAACAGCAGCCACGCACCCTGGAAGATCCCGCACCGCAGGTGAGAATGCAGGTATTTCACTTGCTCTTGCCGCTGCTCTCTGCTCCCTTCCTCCCCCTACAGCATGGAGCCACTAATTACACACGCTTCAGCGGGCCTGGTTTTAAGTAAATATATTATGCAGAGTCAATAGAAATGTGTTCAGCCATGCTAATGAACACAGAGAGGACACAGCACTTTACTAAAACAAACAGCCTTCCAGTGTCTAAGCACTATGTGGATTGCAACAAACTGTATTTTAAATTGATTACAGGAGTCTCCTCCTTTCGGCTGACTTTCTAAAATCAGGGCCTTACATGCACCCAAAATGCACCTGTCCCCTGGTAAAGTCTCCAGGAAATGGCCGTGTGACCTGAAATGAAGAGGCTACCCCGATCCCACCCACCTCGTGAGATAAGACACCTGGTGGAGAGGCCTGGACAACCTCAGAAAGTCCACGGCACAACAACTGCACCCCCGTCACGGGGAGAGGCTGCCCAGCCCGGATCACGGCCCAGGCTCACCCCACGGCAGCCACACCGCCTGTGGCCCAGGCAGGCCCCCAACCTGGGCTTCCTCGCTGAACTGGTTCAACGAGAGGAAAGTGCAGCATGGGAAATCCCTTGTGGCTCTGCAGTATCAACATAAAGACACGGTAAGTCAATTAGTTGTCAAAAATGAACACCAATTCTAAAACGAAGAAAAGCAGGGGGGGAGTGGAAAATTAACGCAAGTCTACAGGCAATTTTAGTTCTCAAGCAGAGAAGCCATTTAACAATAAGCAAAGGTAGCAAGCACACACTTGTGAAATGTTCAGTCTTGCTAATAAATAACGAGATGAAAATTCAATAAAATGGGATAGCAAAACTAAGTAAAAAATTTAAAGCCTATGCTGGCAGGTCTGTGGAGAACAGGTACAAACCTGTGTCATTAGTGGCACCGTGAATTGGTGTTTCTGGAAGTTACTTTGGCAACAGAGAGTAATAGCGCTTATCTTTATTGAGCCCATCCTCCGAGCATGGCACTGTGCGCAATGGGTACCTTAGGCCAGGAGTCGCCAACCTTTCGGACCTCATGGACCACCAGCGGTTGGCAACCGCTGCCTTAGGCAATTCAAAGATGAATTAAACACGGATCTTGCCCTCAAAGAAAGAGATAAGTAGCAAAGACATGAAGCAAACACATCAATGGCTAAAATGCAGCTAGAAACATTATTATGAGGTAAATAAAGCCCCCCTCCCCATTTTACAGATGAGGAAACTGGGGCCCAGGAGGGTGAAGTCCTATCGTTGTAAGTGCAAAGCCAGGCTCAATACCAGGCGACTCGACTCCACAGCCCAAGTTCTCCACAGGCCACCCTGCACTTCGTCCTCGTGGAGGTAACGATGGGAATTCAGAGGCAGAATCACGCCCTTGGGCTTCCCACACTGACTTGCACGGCTTACTCCCCTCCTGCCCTTCAGTGAGTGTGTGCACTGAGAAGGCAGACGGGGACCTGACCTCTGACTGGTTAGCCCTGGCTCAGTGTGTGCTGACGCAGCTTCTTGTTGCCACACGCAGGTCACCCACTAGACTAAGGTCCCTGTGGAAAGGGCCATATCATCGTCACCTTCACATCCCGAAGCCTGCAATGCCACAGGCACCCACTAAGCTTTGCTGACTGTGGAGAGGAGAGAGCTTGCTCCACAATGGTGTGTAGGGACCACAGACTGCCTGATGCAGGTGGGAGGACTTTGGCTCAGCCAGAAAGATCTGGGGTGTGGGCATTCTGAGTTGAGGGAAGAGGCATTTCAGGCAAGGAAAACAGTAGCAAATACGTAGTCAGCAAGGAAAGGAGCCTGCAGAGCGCACAGCACGTGGCTCGGTTTGGGTGAAGCAGAGGGTGTTTGAATATGAGGAACACCTTGTGGAGGAAGGCTGGGCAGACCACAGAGGCCGAGGACCCAGCAGGCTCAAGTACTTGGGAACCTATCACAAGGAAATTATTCAAAATCTGTACATACCCAAACTGACCTACAGACTCAACGTCATTCCTATCAAAATCCCAGCTGGCTTCTTTGCAGAAACCGACAAATCCTAAAATTTATATGAAAATTCCAGGGACCCAGAATAGTCAGGTCATCTTGAAAAAGAAGAACAAAGTTGGAGGACTCATAGTTTCAAAACCTGCTACAAAGCTACAGTAATCAATCACGACTGGCATAAGGAAAGACGTATAGATCGATGAAAGAACTCAGGATCCAGAAACAAACTTGCGCAGTTATGGTCAACTGACGTTCAACAAGGACGCTGAGACAAGCCAGTGGAGGAAGAACGGTTATTCAACCGGAAATTCACATGCACAGGAATGAAGCTGGACCTCTATCTCACACCATTCACAAAAATTAACTCAAAATGGATTAAAGACATAAATGTAAGAGTTAAAACTACAAATCTCTTGGGAGAAAACATAGGCACGAATCTTGGTGCCCTTGATTTAGCAATGACTTCTTGGGTATGTTACCAAAAGCATAAGCCAAAAAAAAAAAAAAAAAGGTAAATGGATTCCATCAAAATAAAAAACTTTTTGAAGGACAATAAGAAAGTGGAAAAAAAACCCCCACAAAATGGGAGAAAATATTGCAAACCTTACATCTAGAATATGGTTAAACCCTGAAAAACCCAGGGAATAGGGGCACCAATCCCCCTCATAATAAAAAATCCGGGTATAACTTTTGACTCCCCCAAAATATAACTACTAATAGCTTACTGTTGACTGGAAGCCTTGCCAATAACATATACAGTCAATTAATACATATTTTGTATGTTATATGTATTGTACACTGTATCCTTACAATAAAGTAAGCTAGAGAAAAGAAAATGTTAAGAAAATATGGTTACAGTATTTACTGGAAAAAAAAAAATCTGTGTATAACTGGACCCACCCAGTCCAAACCCATGTTGTTCAAGGGTCAACTGTATATTAAAATATTCTTATAACTCAGTTAAACAAAGACAACCCACTTTAAAATGGGAAAGGATCAGAAGAGACTTTTCTCCAGAGAAGACACACCCACGGCCAACAAGCACATGCAAAGATGCCCAGCATCATTAACTAACAGGGAAACACACACCGAAACCACAACGGGAGACCCCTTCGAACCCACGGAGACGCCTGGAATCAAGGACAGTGACACGTGCTGGGGAAGCTGTGCCAAAACCGGAACCGCGCACTGCTGGTGGGAAGGTAAAACAGTGCTGCTCCTTTAGAAACAGTGTGGCGGTTCCTCAGAAAATTAAACACAGAATTAGAATAGGACCAGCCATTCCATGCCTAGTAGACACCTAAGAGAAATGAAAACATATGTCCACACAAAAACTTGTACACGAGTGCTCATAGCAGCATTATTCACAACAGCCAAAAGCAGAAACCACCCAAACATCCATCAATTGGATGGATATTTAAAGTGTAGCATATCCATATAAATGGCGGATTATTTGGCGATAAAAAGGAATGAGGTACTGATAGATGCTGCAACACGGAGGAACCTTGAAAACATATGCTCAGTAAAAGGAGCTGATCACGAAAGACCACAGACTGCACGATTCCACTTACATGAAATGTCCTGGACAGGCACATCTACCAAGCAGGTGGGTGACTGCCTGGGGCTAGCGCCGGTGCAAAGGTGAGGGGTGGAGAGAAGCGGAGAGTGACTGCTAATGGGGCTGGGATTCTTGGGGAAGGGATGAAATATTCTAAAACTGATGGCAATGCTTGCAAACCCTGTGAATAGACTAAAAACCTCTAAACTGTATACTTTAATGGGTAAACTGTATGGTGTGTTGAACTACTGGTATATCCACTAAAGCGTTACCAAACCCCCCGATACATAAATATATAAAACCTTTTTGTAAAAGGTGCTTAAACACATGCTTTTGCCGAGTGGCACTGTGGTTAGAAGGGTGGCTGGTGTCAGACTCGTGTGTGTCTGGTTACTCCCCACTCCGAGGGGCGTGACCTTGGGTAAATTCTTTAACCCCTAAGCAGTTACTGAGTCTCACTTATCACAGATGTGAACTGGGTTCAATAATGTCCATTTCCAAAGAGAGGTCTCTGAAGATTCAATGATATCAGGTATGTAGAGCATTTATCACAGGGGTTAGCATACAGAAAATACATACTAAATATCAGCTATTATAATTATTAACTAATGCATATAATTACAAGCAAGTAATAACAAAATGTCCAAAAGTGAGGAGACTATTAAGAAAATGAAAATATGCTACGCAGTGGTTGTCTTTGTTTAACTGAGTTGTAAGAACATTTTAATATACAGTTGGCCTCTGCAGATATGAAAAGTCTGGTCTACATGAAATGCTAGTAAAAACCCAGCAAAAATAGTGGGTCCCAGTGGGGCTAAATATGGAAAACTCAAATATGTATGACGCAGAATGAGACACAGAACTTCACAGAGAAATCACGTGTCATAAAGAAAGGAGTCTCTGTGTTCATTTTTATTTTACTGCTTCACGGTGTGGGCATCCTAAACTTAGCTGGTAAGAGTAATTAAAAATGAAACAAGTTATTTCACATCAAAATGAGTACTTTCCCGGCGCTGCATGACAGCTCATGTGCATGACGGACCCTGAAGAAGCTTCTGACTTGTCAGTGACTTCTGCTCAGTTCTGCTCAGCGCTCACACGGAATCCTGTGTCCTCTGATGGGCAGTCTTCCTGGTTCTGGCCTTTCTTGTGAGCTCCCAGAGCCCCAAATGGGGACAGTAGTGCACTTGTATTCGCTGGGAATCTTCTGGTTTTTCCCTTTTGCACCTGGGTCTGTGCCAAGCTTGGCTTCAGCAGCGCCGAGGACGCACTGAGGACGAACTACCACCCGCCTCTCCATCCATTCCTGAGCGACCGGCTCAGCAGGAAGCCCGCTCTGGGGGAAAAGGGCATCGGCCCACTTACAGGGTGCTAACCGGAACGCTACGAACTCCTGGGAGAACTGAGTCAGACACGAGTTTATTCCTGGGCAAGCAGTAGGGACTCCTAAAATATTTCCAAAGAAAAATGCTTACAAAAAATACCTAAAAATATACCTGGCGGAAGGAAACCGGCATTGCGATGAGCGGTACTAAAGGGGCACTCACGTGTGTCCACCGTCTCCTGGATCGGGATGAAGCCCACAGGCAGAGTGTCCTTGATGTCAATGAGCTTCATGTCCACCAACACGTTCCCTAAATGACTCTTGGGAGGAAAGAGGAGAGAGACAGACGATTAATCCAAACACGCCTGTGGTGGGTTTGCTGTTTTGGCTTCGAGATGCATATTTACACCGTGACTCCTGCAGCTTGACGACAGCAGGTTAGTTAGGGTGGGTGCCACTTACTGTTCCCCAGCGGTCACACGGGGACTCGGTGGCCCGGGAAGGAGTTTCATCTGCAGAACCTCAAAGGCACTCACTCAGGCATGGCACGCCTTGGCTAGGTGGACGAGCAGCCAGGAGATGCCGGAGACATAACCAGAAGAGGGCAGCTGTGCACACGTCCTGGGACCAGCTCTCAGGCCCAGCAGGTTAGAGAGAGCAAATCCCTGGGGCAGCCGTGGGGGGGGGGGGGGGTGAGCGGGGAGCTGTGTCTAAACCGAACAGAGAACCAACCACACTCCTAAGTGTGCATATCGACACACATTTCGGCTGCTAGATACATTCTGTAAAATCCCAAGAATCATAAAATACAGCGTGAAAAGCCCTGCTGCCTCACTATTACACATCTTCCAGAATGACACGCACCAGGGCCTCTTAAAGCTTCTATTTAGTGGTGGTATATGGGGTCCATGGTGCGCAGTTGCTGTAACCAGTGCAAAAACGTCTTCCGAAGACGGCTCCCACCCCCTGTAACTGCGAGAGAGAATTATCAGTGAACGCACTGGAAACGAGCTCTAAAGATAGCTACCCTACAACTTCAATACTGGGGCTACCCCGAAGACGTCATTAAAGCCTTCCGCGTAATCTGCAGTTACTGCCCCCGCTCCGGTAGAGCCAGTTAAGGAGAGACGGATGGCTGCTGATCCCCATCTCCCCAGTCAGGATGCCAGCCACGCACTCTGCGTGCCCATTTCCCAGAAGCACCTCGCCCGCGTAAGCACGCTCGGGCTCTTGCTCTGTGTTAGGACAAGCACCCAGATGGCCAGCCGTCACTCTGGCCTCCACAGCACCTCCTCAGGCCTGTGTCTGTCTCTGCGCATGGGCGCCAACCCCTGCCCTCTGCCCAATGCCAGCGAACACGCTCTCTGAAGGCCACTCAGGGAGTTCTTTCCATCTACACTCTCCGCTCTCTTCTCTCTTGGCACTATTTTCCTTCGTATCAATTTATAATGGCACATTTTCAAGGTTATTTAACATCTGTCTCCTAGAGTTTAAGAACTACCAGGACCAAAACTATCTGTCACTGCTGTAAATCCAAGCCCAGCACAGTTCTTGGCACACAATAGGTGGTCAGTCATTATTTGGTGAAAAAAATTAATGTTTTTTGGTACATTTTCAACTGGGTGGGCTGCTCAAAGTCAGAAATCAGATTGGGTTTGCTGGGATGATGAATCTAAACCAGGGGTGGGCAAACTTTTTGACTCGAGGGCCACAATGGGTTCTTAAACTGGACCGGAGGGCCGGAACAAAAGCATGGATGGAGTGTTTGTGTGAACTAATATAAATTCAAAGTAAACATCATTACATAAAAGGGTACGGTCTTTTTTTTTTTTTTAGTTTTATTCATTTCAAACGGGCCGGATCCGGCCCGCGGGCCGTAGTTTGCCCAGGGCTGATCTAAACTCTACCAGTAAAAACATTAAAAGTATATTTAATATATATATATTAAATTTACATATATATAAAAGCCTAAGTGACTGACTGTTCAACTGGTAGCTATGATGCACACTGACCACCAGGGGGCAGATGGTCAATGCACAGGCATGGAAACATGGAATAGACTGATGAATCTCAGAGGGGAGGGAGGGAGTGGGGAGGGTGGGTAGAGATTAAGATCTTATATGCATACTGGAGACCTGGTGCACAGATTTGTACACCGGTGGGGTCCCTCGGCCTGGCCTGCAGGAATCAGGCCAAAATTGGCTCTCCGACATCCCCCTAGGGGTCCCAGATTGCAGAGGGCACAGGCCAGGCTGAGGGACCCCACTGGTGCATGAATCCGTGCACACCAGGGCCTGTTGTCACAAAACCATTTCCTTCTCACAGAACTCTGCTTGCCCACTGCTTCCTACTAGTCTGCCTCAGTGGCTGCCTCAGGGAAGCAGCGCCCAGTGCAGTGCGGCAGGCGGACTGGGGACCCTCATGGGCGCGGACCACTTCTCTGACCGTGTGCAGGGTTTGAACTGTTAGCCTAACTCGCAGACATGAGCTGCCTCCAGAGCTGCCTCATCTAATCGATCATCATTTTTTTTTTCATGGCAGCTGCGTTTCCATGTCATCACTGCTTTCTGCATTGAGAAATTAACACTGGGTATGTGTCCCTGCCCCGGAGATGGATGGGCGTTCATCAATATCCTCTGCAGGTGTCTTCTGCTTGACAAGCTGGGTTTCACGGAAGTCAACTGCAAACCACTTAGCGACCGCACCCTCCACACTCTACAAATGTCCCCGATCCTGAAAGCAGAACACGGGTGGTGTGGCCGTTTTAAAAGCATCACAAACCCTCGCATGCCTACCGAACGGGAGCTGCACTGCAGAGCTCCCCGCAGCCCGCGTGGGGCCCCTCCGCGCTCGGGTTTAATACAGTGGGTCTGCGACACCATTAATTTCGCGTGTCCCTCTCCCCCCCACCCCCATCCCGTGCTCCCTTTCATTTCCTCCTCATAAATATGAAGAACGTATTCCCAATCCTTGTTGAGCAAATGATTCATGCCAAAGGCCCAATATGCACTGACTCAGGGTATTTATATTGCCTCTGGTAGCCAGTGTTGCTAGTATACTGTAATTATTTTTGACAACCTTGCATTTAAGGTAGCCACAGATAACCAACTTAATATTCAAATGTTCATAAATCCTTCTGTTTAATATCCTCCCTACCTAATCTATGTACATTATTATTACAGGTAATGCAGAAAGTACAGGGCATGAAAAGTGCAATTAATCTCGATCCTTCCCCAGGAAGCAATGTCACTCCAAAGCCAGGTTTCTGTATTAATGGCATTACTGGGGGAAGGAAATTTAAGTTCCAAAGGAGTCTCCCCAAACTCCTACATTGGGAGTCTCAAGTCACCTAATTAAGAATCTGTCCAGCCTGAGATCCCCGGCCCTCCTTCACGGCCGTACAAATTATGCCACGCCGAGTCCTCCCTGACAGCAGGGCCGGCCCGGACGGCTGCGGCAGATTAAACTATGCCTCATTCCTGTCCACTCCTGGCCGGCCGGGGGCCCCTCTGGATGTCACCACAGGACCCATTCGTTCTTTTTCTGAAACCAGAACACACCTATTTCCTACGCTGCTTCAAAGGGGCGGCAGAGGTCCCCCACGGCCTCGTCCTCATCCCACATCCCTACCCGCCTCCTGGGCCTCCTGGAGGAAGACACACAAAGGAAGCCCCCAACGGGCACCTTGTCAGTGTTCAGCGAAGGGCGACCAACTCATGCATTCTCTGCAGAAGGTCTACCGTGACACCTAAGCTAGCACGCGCAGGCCACTCATCTGCTATCTTCAGACTTGTCGCTGTCCCCACACGAAGGGTCGGGGACGACTCTGGCCTAGAGTACCAAGAACCCACAGCCTTCGGGGGAAACACAACAAAGACAGAAATCAAGAAAACACACACACACAGACACACACACAGACACACACAGACACACACACAGACAGACACACAGACACACACACAGAGACACACACACAACACACACACAGACACACAGACATACACACACACAGACACACACACAGACACACACACACAGACACACAGACACACACAACAGACACACACACACACACACACACACACACAACAAACCAACAATAAAAAGTGGTATACGAGATCATGGCTGTCCTGGGAGGCCACCGTTTTGAGCCGAAGCCTCCTCAGGCCCGATGGGGGAAGACTGAGCAGGGATCAGAAATGACACCGTGAAGCCACTGAGCAGCGCGAGGGCGTCCCCGGAGTCCGTCCTCAGAGTCCGTCCTCAGCCCCGAGCGGCAGTGAGCACGCTGACCCCTGCACACAGGGGAGGCCAGGGACAGAAGAGGGGTGACGAAAGTTAAACACATGAACAGTTTCAGAAAAGGGTTTAGGTAACTCCGGCACAAAGGGGCGGGGATGCCCTGTGTGAATGCGATGCCAGAGGGAAGGGGGGGCAGGGGGGATGTCAACCTGGCCTGCAGACCAGCCCTCCATGTCCTCGGCGGCACGGTGAGCCCCGGGGCCTGCTCAGACTCATTGCGGCGCAGCTGCCGCCTGCCGGCCTGTCTGGTGAGAAGGATGTCGGAGTGTAGCACCAGGACTGTGCCCCCTCCATTAGAAGCTGCACTTCACAACAAGCAGACGTTACCCTCATAATTAAGGGGGGAATTAAAGCAATGGCTTCTCCCCAGCCCTGCATATGCTATGAGTAATCTTCCTTCCAAGGACTTTGCCATAAGCACAGGCATGTTAGGTGGAAGAGTGGCGGCCAGAGAACCACGTGACTGTCTCCAGCCAGAAAACGCGGCAGGGACAGGCCGGGACCCCGGGCCCGGACCGTGGGCTGTGGGGCTATGTGACGGGAGAAAGACCATTTCTCTTCCCGCTCATGCTTCTGAATGAAGATGTCTAAAGTTGTTTTTCTTTTTTTTTCTTTTTTAAAAAACACATATTTTTATTGATTTCAGAGAGGAAGGGAGAGAGAGAGAGAGAGATAGAAACATCAGTGATGAGAGAGACTCATTGATCAGCTGCCTCCTGCACACCTTCTCCTGGGGATTGAGCCAGCAACCCAGGCATGTGCCCTGGACTGGAATCAAACCCAAGACCCTTCATTCCGCAGGCCGACACTCTATACACTGAGCCAAACCAGCTAGAGCCCCGTTTTTATTTCCTTTTTAAACCATAGCATAGCTTACTGTTATAATAAAATTTATAAAAATAAATTAAAAATATATTTCAAAAAAACTTTGCATCGGAAAGAGACAGGAACACTTAGGCCCAAAATAAAAAGGCTCCCCTGAGAACGGAAACCTGCTCCCTCTCAGGGCGAGGAAAGAAGGTGACCTTGGAGAAGCCCCAAACGCTGAGCTCCGGAAAGGGCGAAGGCTCCAGGTGGCTGTCCCAGGAGCGGGGAGGGTTACTTGCAGGAAGATGAGGGCAGGCCCCACGCAGGGGACATACTCAGGAAAGCGGGCTCCTTCTCCCAAAGCTGCCCATTGAAACACTATTGGAAAAGCTTGAACAGGTATCATCAAAAGTTCCCCCATTTATGGGCCCGAGTATGAAAAGCTAACAGGAATGGGCACTGGTGTGTGCCGACCTGCGGACACAATGGAATGCCCACGTCGCAGAGACTCGGGGGGAAGACTCATTCTGGGGCCAGGGCTGAAGCTGTGGAAAGGGGTGACCATGCAGCGCCTTTCCAGCTGCGCCTCCAGGTGTGGGCAGCTTTCAATCCGGCTCCGCCGGAATGTTCTCCGTCCCCGCCACCTGGGATTTGCTCCTCAGAGGGAAGGTGGGCACGGGGGAGCTGCTGAGGAAGTTCCTGGTTTCCCTGAGAACATTTTAGTGGGATTCACGGTTCACCGGGGCACCTGGTCAATAACACTCTTCATCAGTGAAGCGCAGCGCGAGCTGCCGATTCTACCCAGTTCACTGAAACCACAGAGACGTGAAGATGGTGATGAGGATCAACCACAACAAACAGGGGAGGAAATTCAGGCAGGAGCACGCGTGGCTTGTGCTCACTCAGCAGACGGAAAGGCGCTACAAGACTTACATTTTCTTTGGAAAATGATCTTGTGAAGCACAGGTATCTGGTAACCTTGGATTTAAACAAGCCGTCTTTCCAGAGGTCAGCGTCCACACCATCTGCTGTCTGTGCGACCTACACCAAAGAGACAGGACCGCAGGTAAGGCGGTGGAACGGGAGCGCGCACCGCTTCTTCGTACCTGTGCCCATTAACACCGGCCGGAACTCTCCTGGCATCTCATTAGTTCATTTCACTGGGCCCTGGGAAGAGATTTTCCAAAAGGGGAAAAGGGAGAGTGTGAAAAACACAACTTCTAAAAATACTGTCCCCGGGGAAGCAATTGATTAAAGACACCCTGACAAAAGTGGTTCTAATGAGAAAAGAGCAACTTTTGTTGTAATGGACCAAGGAGGGATTGGAGAAGTCAGCACATTAGGTTGCTCATTACCACTCACTTGGGGGGGGGGGCGCGGTAGGGGTGCAGGAAAAAGTCCAATGGGGTGTGAAATGCCACCTGAGAGGGCACCGCTGTGGGCGGCTGACGCGGCCCTGCTCCAGGACCCTGGGGCCCACCAGGTGCTTTGTCAGTGGGGTCCACTGGGGCCGGGGCAGGTGTCAGGAAACCCGCTCCTCAGCGCATCTTCTGGGCACCAGGTCTGCGAGTGCTATTCAAGGCCGGAAACTGCATCATGTTAGAAAAACCAGGCAGACCCAGTTCCTGGCTTACAGCCTCACTAGGAAGCCGTGTGCTTGTGTACAGATGCAGGCATTTTCCTCTAAGGAGAGTTCAAGGACGAAGCCAGCCTTGATTTGGGCCTCACAGGACCTGTGCACTGGCTGCGGGTGGGGGCAGGTGTGAAGGCTGGAGGTTGGGGGAAGGGCTTGTGATGAGATGGGAGGAAGGGGGAAGGAGCTGAGGAGGACAGGGACCTCCAGATGCTTCCGGGGGGCCTGGCAGGGCTGGGTCTGCCTCCGCTCAGCAGCCTAACACAAGTCTTACCAGCATCTTGTCAGAGGATTCATCGGCCTCCAGCACCTCAGCTAGCACCCGGGGGGGGGGGGACCCCAGGAAGGCTCAGGGAGCAGCATCCCTGCCGGGGTGCACTCGGTGTCTCCCTGCTCGTCCCTGAGAGGCGTAGCCTCGGGCTGCAGTCCTTGATCTGACGCCCTCTGGGCTGTGCTGACAAACTACTGAGAGCATCTCCTTCCTTCACACAGACACTGCTGGCGTCAGCCCCACAGGGGAGCAGCTCCCCGACAGCGGCCCAGTCGCACGCACCAGCGGGGGTGCCGGAGCCCCACAGCCATTCTCGGAGGCTGCCCCAGGAAAGCCCACAGCCCCACAGGCAGAGGAAAATGCCTTTTTTCAAACCCAACGATGGTCAATTAGCAAATGCTACGAAGGGAAAGATGGACAAAGGTACTTCTGCTAAATATGCAAATATGTGTGGCCTGGAATCTGGAAGAAATGTATGGGGATAATGTAGGAACCGCTCGCTCCACCGATGTCGTCCCCACAGAAAGATGCTAGTTCGGGATGGGACCTCATCAGCACTTTCCCGTGACGGTCACACATCAAGTTTCTTGAAAAACATGAGAGTTAACGCAGTGGCCCCAACTGGCCACTGCCAAGGACCTCTTGGTGTGTTTTCTTCCTTGGATCCCATGTTTTGAAAGATTTTTTTTTTCTCAAACTCTACTTTTACTGTATTTCCTAAATTCTAGGATGGAGTCATTTGGGGATCACTCAGAGATTTAAAGAAATACCCCTTTAGAAAAAAAGAGAAATAGTATCATATCAAAATGTACAAATCTATTTTTAGGTGCATCCCAATTTCGGAACCACTAAAATGTGAAAATAAAAAATGTATAGGAACAAAGAAACTCCATGCCACCTGAAACCTATTTGGTTTCTCTATAATAAATGCATTATTGTTAATACATTAAAAACAAGTCTGCAGAACCCTCAACGTCTGAGGAGCCACAGGCTGCTACCCCAGAAGGAAGAAGGCTGTGTCCTCAGCTCCCACGGGGGGCGGAGGAGTGGGTGTGCACGGCACCAGGCTACTGCTTCCAGGAAATGACGATTCCCTCTTCCCGCCACTGGCAGAACTTCCCTTTGTCTGAGTGAGAAGACACTTGAACAAGATGGAGAGGCCGGGGCAGCAGAGTGAGGGCAACAGGCCGGCCCGTCCTCAGAGTCCCCCTTCTCCACCTGGACCGAGTCTGAGAAGCATTATAAACGGACAACCAAACCAAAGGCCAGGCCTTGCCCTGAGGCCACAGCTCACCTGCAATGAAGCAAAGATGTGTAATGCCCTCCGACCCCGGCCAACGGGAGGCAAGGCAGGAGGGGAGGGGGTAGCCGACCCTGAGTGTCCACCACAGTGAACGGAAAAGTCCTACCCGAAGCAGAATAACAGAATCCCACCAAATCTGGGATTTAGAAAACCACCGCTAACACTTCTACGGAGAAATGACAGGCCTCAGACAAGGCTGTACACTGCATCCCCATGACCTGATTATTTTACAACTGGAAGTTTATGCCTTTTGACTCTATCTAACTTTTATCATAAGAAAACCAACAATTTAAAAGACTGCATTTGATGCGGGGAGAAATGAAGATCTGCCTGAGAAACACTGTAGAGCAGCTGTGTAGCTGAGCCCCCGGCCAGGCCAGCACTTTGCCCAAGAGAAGCTCCTGAAAGACCACAGCTAACCACCAGATTCCTCAACCTGTTCACACCCCGGTGTGTTACGAGAGCCCACCCGCAGTTCAAAGATGTGCTTGGCAGACAGAAAGCAATCACAGGGGCCCGGAAACTCTGCAGACATTCCAAAGGAAATATCTGGCTGACACTACGTATAAGAATGGAGTTCAAAGAGCCCTTGATGTGTGAGAGCCTGCACTGTGGAACACAGTCGGCCCGGTCAGTGGCCAACCACGGAGCCACGTCAGCTCTCAACCGGAGCAGTGCAGGCACAGGGAGGCAGGGGCCGCGCAGCCATCCTCGGATCCCACAGGAGGGGTGCCCCAGGTGCTTCTAAACACCATGAAGGGGAAAGAGCCATTCGACCTGGCTCGTGCTGAGTTGAAGAACTCCAGGTGTTTTTCTGGTTCTGATTTCGTTTGCATCGTATCACTTTGTATCCTGAATGGAGAGCTCAGCTTGGCCACAGAGCTTCAGTTGAAAATGTCTAATACTTTTTAGCAAAAGCAATGAATGCGCGTCTCTGTCAAAATGTTATTAGCATTCTCCCTCTGGTTGGTAAGATTCTGTAACTTTTATTATCGGTCTTGCACTTTTCTGCGTCTTCCCAATTGTCTACAAAGAGCATGTGTTAGTTCTGTATTCAGAAAATGAACACATTACAGAAGGAAGACATTGGTCAATAGCATTCAAAGCTGAGACGAGGCCAAGAATTAGAAAAAACAAACAAACAAACAAAAAACTACTGAGTTAGACAGTTAGGAACTAAGGGGCGAGTGAAAATAATGACAAAGAGATGGCAATAGGAGGCCTGGGCAGGCAGGGCTTACTGACAAAGACAGGGCTGGAAGCTGGGGAGGTGACAGGATGGCGGCAGTGGCAACATCTCCTCGTTTTTAGGAATGGGGACAGCAGCAGGTGTGTGTGGGAAGGGGTAGAGAATGCGGACAGAATGAATGGATTTACACAAGGAGGATTAACAAGCAAGAACGGAGACAGAAGGAAGTAGCAATGAGACCTCCCCTGGGGGATTCATTTGGGAAGGAAGAGGGCCGCCCACGGGGGCTCCACCGGTGTCACCTCTTTCTCACTTTCTCCCTCTTGACGGGTCTGTAAATTACGGGCAGACAGGGACCACCTCTGATTCACGGTTCCCAGTGCCAGGCACAGGCCCTGCTGGTGAATGCATGTGTCCCCTCTTCTGCTCCGTCCATCTCCAGACTTTACGGAAAGCTCCTCCGAGCCCAGGAGAGTGGGCTTGTGTAAAGGACATGCCCGCCGGGGCGGGGGGGCCGGAGAGTGCTCACCAACAAGCACGGCACAGTCTGAAAGACCTGCAGACCCCGCTTTGAGACTCCAGGACATCTGAGTGCCTTCTTAAGAACAAGGGAGTTTTCTATGAAACCAAATCACCAGCCCTCAAGGCCGGCCCAATTATAAGCCATCATTTCTGAATGCGGTTCAGTCCGCCTATGAAAACAATGTGGGTCTAAGGTACGAAGGCAACACCTTTAACAAATGGCACCGTTTTCCCGTAGCCAGGGCCCTAGCAGGATATGGTTAAGAAAACAGTGAAAACTCGAGGTCCTGGGATTCGCAGAAAATCCAGTGATGCTTCCTGGCTCCCCGAGGCTTTGAGGAAGGACACGGATCTGTGCACTGGCCCAGCCTCCCCCACATCCCCTGCCCGACGCTGCTGGCTCCACCCCTGCCCACGCTCTCCGCATGGACCACCTGGAGTGGTGGTACAGGTTCCTGCTGGATAAGAGGAAACCATTCAGACTGCAAGGCCGGGCTCTGGGCTGCTGGCTGGTTTTAACAAAGGGGCCCTGAAAGAGACCCAGCAAGACGAGGAGGACAGGAAGAATTAAAGTGATGGGATTAAGAGGAGACGAGTGGAACTGGTGAGTCATGAGTCATGCTCAATGACAGGAGCAAGAAAGCGAAGGAGATGAACTGGCACTTGTGACTAAGTCACCCTTCCTGCTGACTCTATTACTCAGCTCTCAAACCACATGGCCAGCTGTAATTGCATTTCAATTCATGTTTAACACAAACATAACTTAGCTGGATGTTGGCATCCAATATCCCAGACATAGAAAGGCAAAAGAGAAAGGAGCCAGCTAACTCCATTCAATACACCTCCTTTGCATGCCCGGTGGTATATGTATGCACCCAGGCACGGCTGGGTACTGGAGGGGCAGCCCTATGGCAGACGCCTTGCGATGCCGAGATACGTATACAGCAGCCGACAGCTGTGGTTAAAAAGTGGTAAGAGCCACAATAGAGGAGAGCACACCCACCATCAAAGCACAAGGCGCTACCACGTCATTCCACGGGGAGAGGGACGGCGTGCATGCGCCAAGGCACGGGCAGGCATGGGAACAGCGCAGCTGAGAAACTACGCAGAGTTCATGGGGGGATCGGATGAGGGCGAGAAGGCAAAGGGCAGATCAAAGTAAGTCTTAGGTTCCAGAGAAGTCCATCCGTTTGATAAACCCCTTCTGAGTGCTAGTTGCTGAACACTCAGAAATAAATAAAACAAAGAATTTGCCTTTGAATCTAAAAATAGGAAGCTGGAGAGCAATTCTAAGCAGGTGAGTAGTGCGGCTTTTCCGACAGTTCCCACAGGCAATGCTACAGGGAAGTGAGGCTGGGACGGAGTTAGGGAGCCACACTGGGGACAGTTCCAGTGGCTGTAAGGAAGGAAATTGAGAACAGAATTGCTGGATATTTCCTCAGTCAACGGATCAATCCCTTCTCACACTCTTGCCCTCTCGTCTGGTCCTCTCCACAAACACAGTGGAATCTGCAATCACATAATTTCCTATCACATAAACCTTCCAAACACGTCAGCTTAAACCATGATCAAAGGGTCAGGAAATAGCCCAGAAATCAGGTGGGGGTGAGTGGTAGGTTGGAATTCGGAACAATAAAAGATTCAATGAGGTTGCTAGACAAAAGAAAATTACTATTTTTTTTAAAATAAGCTTTCCTCTATACTAGCTCAGAAGCTTCCCATCCCTTTTCAAAGCTTTTATATCGTTTGCAGAATGTGGGAATTACCGGTTCCTTGACAATTTTAGGGAATGTTACCTTAAAACAATTTAGGCCTAGTGCTTTTGTTGGAAATAATTCTCTAATGACTTTTGCAATTTCTTTCTTTGATACAGGTTTGTTATTGGATTTCTTCTTCTTAAATAGCTGTGGCAATGATCTAACTCATCAAGATTTTCAATTTTAGTCACATAAGGTTACACAAAGGAGCTACTCATCATAGTCTTTTACAGTTTTCAAATCTCCTTATACTTTTACTTCCCTGTTCTCAATCTAAATTCTGCTTATATTTATTTCCTTTTACTATCATATTTGCCAAAATGTTTATCTATTGTGCTTTTTACAAAGGATCAATTCTCAATTACCAATTCTCCCTCCTTTTGCTTCTGATTTCTCTTCTATCTTTATTATTTCCTTCCATGTGTTTTTTCTAGTTTCTTGAGCTGTGGGAAAATATACCTGTAATTAGAGCCTCAGAAAAAAAGAGAGGTGAAGGAGAACTCTTTTAATAATGCCCAGAAAATTTCCAACTGCAACAATAGCAGAAAATCCATTCTTCTCAGGTGTATAGGGGACATTTACCAGGACAGATCACAGTCCAGACTGGAGTCGATAAACTACAGCCCACAGACCAACTACAGCCTGTAGCTTCTTTGTGCACAGCCTAGGAATTGCAAATGGTTTTTATATTTTTAAGAATTAAAAAATTAATATGCAATAGAGACCACATGTGGCCTGCAAAGCTTAACATATTTACTATCTGGACCTCTACAGAAAACTCCTTTTCTAGGCCATAAAACTGAGTTTTCTCTCTGATGACATGGAATTACATAAGATGTCAATAACAGAAAAAAATATATAGAAAATCCCCAAATTCATGGAAGCAAGACAACGCACATCTAAATAACCCATGGGTCAAAGAAAAATCAAAAGGAAATTAAACAGTATTGTGAATAGAATTAAATTTAAACACAAAATAATAACATTCAGGGATACAGCTAATGCAGAGTTTAGAGGGAAATTCATAGCATTAAAATGCTTATATTAGAAATGAAGAGAGATTGCAAATCAATAATCAAAACTTTCCCTTAAAAAACTAGAACATTAAACCCAAAGTAAGCAGAAGAAAGGAAATAATAAAGGGAAAACAATAAAACAGAATACATAAAAATGATAAAGAAAATAAAACCAAATGCTGGTTCTTTGAAAAGATCAATAAATTGATACAAATCTAGGCAGCCTGGGGAGGAAAAAAGAGAGATAACACCAATGATCATGATTAGGAATGAATAAGAGGACATCCTACAGGTTCTAGAGATATCTGTAATCATAAAAGCATAATATGTAAATCGACATATTACGACTGTCCAGAGACCCTTCTGGATGAAGCCAGGGCTGCGAAGGCCTACTCTTGCACGAATTTCGTGCACAGGGCCTCTAGTTAAAAATATAAGAAGATATTATGAATAACTTTATGCCCAGGCACTGAAAAACTTAAATGGAAAAACTTGAATAGAATTATATCTATTTTAAAACTTGAAATGTTGCTAAAAACTTACCCAGGTCCAGGTCCAGATAGTTTCACTAGTAAATTCTACAAACATTTAAAGAAAAAATACCAGTTTTACATTAAATATTCTAGAAAACAGATGAGAAAGAACCACTTCCCAATTTATTATATGAGACCAGCATTACCCTAATACCAAAACCAGACAAAAACATTCTAATAAAAGAAAACCACAGATCAATCAATATTTCTCACTACATATCATAAAATATCTCAACAACATCTTAGCAAATCAAATCTAAAAATACATTAAAAGAGCAATGTATTATGTCCTTGTGGGGTTTATCCAAGAAATCTAAGTTTGATTTAATATCAAAAATCAATCAGATATTTCATCATACTAAGAGACTAAAAAGGAAAAGCAATATGATTATCTCAATAAAGCATTTGACAAAATTCAACATCCATGTATGATCAAAACTCTCTGGAAGGGTACTTAGTAAGCTTATTAAATAGTGTCTCCAGAAAAAAAAAGACAGAAAGAAAAGCTACAGCTAATATTACATTTAAGTGGTGAAATACTGTGTGATTTTCCCCTACAATCTGGAATAAGGCAAGGATGTCTGCCTTCCAAACTTCAACTTAACAGTGTATTGAATGTTCTAGTTAGTGCCCTAGGGCAAGAGAAAGAAATAAAAGGGCATACAGACTGGGCATTAAAAAGTGGTGGGGGTAAGGGGGAGAGATCAACCAAAGGACTTGTATGCATGCATATAAGCCTAACCAATGGACACAGACACCAGGGCGGTGAGGGCATGAGTGGGGGGTGGGGTGGGGGGCAATGGGAGGATAAGGACACATATGTAATACCTTAATCAATAAAGAAAAAAATGTTTTTAAGTAACACTGAATACCATTTACAATAGCATAAAAAATATGAAATGCTTAAGGATAAATTTGGCAAAATATCTGTTTAATTTATACACTAAAAACTAAAAATGGCTGATGAGAGAAACTGAAGAAGACTTAAAATAAATGAAGAGCTATATCATGTTATTTTGAAATTATTTAAGATTTAGAGGTAAGCTACAAAAAATAACAAAGAATTCCTGTGTACTACCCTTTACACAGATTCCCTATAATGTTAATATCTTTAAAAAGATCAATAAATTGATAACACCAGTGATCATGATTAGGAATGAATAAGAGGATATCCCGCAGGCTCTAGAGATATCTGTTTGGTTCCCCACCTTTATTTTATTCTTTTCAATTAAGTATTTTGTGAGAGATACTTTGAGACTATGTAAATATACCACTTCTTATAATACTTTTACCTAGTATCTTTAACATCTAGCTATATCTTTTAAGACCAAAAAGAAATTGACAGATGTGACTACTAGTAAAAACTAAAACTTTGATAAGATGAACAATAATCAACAAACTTTGATACTATAAACAAAGTTAAAAGGCAATAATGGACTGAGAGAAAAATACATGTAACATATATAATAGTCAAAGAATAAACATTATTCTTTGACTATATCAGGGAATATATCAGGGAATCCTACCAGTCAATAAGAAAAAGCCAACCAAATGAGTCAACTTTAAAAACAGGAAATTAACAGAAAAAATACAAATGGCCAATAAACATGAAAAGATGCTCAACCTCCTGACCAATGACAGAACTCCAAATTCACACAATGTGCTCCTAGTTTGGAAAAAATGAAAGTAAGAAGACTGATAATAAAGAGTGATGGTGAGAATGAGGGTAAATAGAAACTGCTGTATACCACTTACTGGGAGTATATATAAGTTAGTAAAGCATTTTTGAAAGGCTATGGGTGGTAGCTACTAAAATTTAAATGCGCACATCCTTTTACCCATCAGCACACATCCAGAGCCATATGTACAGGGATACTTATCACAGCACTGCAAAAGTATGTTTACAGTTGTGAGTACACAAAAGTTTATTCTTATATTATTATTTATTAATTATTGTATTATTTTCCATGTGAACAACTGTAAACCTACTTTTAACCCACCCTGTGTATGTATGTATGTGCATATGTATGTGTGTGTGTGTGTGTGTGTGTGTGTGTGTGTATGGAAAGGTATTTGCATAATCATAGAAAAAGGATTGGAAAGATAGACCAAACTGTTAACCTATTAATAAAACAAAACATCACTTAACAAATAATCAACTAATTAATAGAACTGATTGCTAGATGCCCTGAATGTCTGACTACTTCAAGAACTAGAGCCGATTCTTCCTCCTAGGCTCATCTCCTTACTTGGAGGTCTCTCACAGTAAGGGAGGTCTGTCCCCTTCAGTGACCTCCATCTCTCAATAATACAGTCACCTCCCGCAATTCTCAGCTCCAGCTCCAGCTCCCCTCCCCATACGCACCATCCCTCACGCAAGCAGTCTCTTAATACTATCACTGTGGACCATAAAATTGAGAAGGGTGGCCTAAAGCATTTTCAATCTTGTAGACATTAAGGAATAACTGGCAAGTATTTTATAGACAATGCAGTAGCACCTTTCTTGCCTCTGTACGTAAGGCTGAACATCAATGTTTAGGAAAGATTTCTGACCGGCTTAGAAATAAACAGATTCTCTGGTTAACCCCAAATTAACATAAAACTAGAGCAATCCAGGACTTCCCCTTCCAGGAATATGAAATAAGATACACCTTTTCCTATTCCTCCCACTAAATACAACAAAAAATTCTGGACATTACATGAAAGTAACGTAAGTGGCCTCTAAAGGGTGAGAGAAGAAGGCAGACAGCCAGGGACCTCGGGACCCAAGGAGCAATAATGTGGTGAGTCCTGTGGTTTCTTGTGCCCCACATATCCCACACCGGGAGCAGCAACAGATACAGACCAAAAAGCCCTAACAAAAGCCTGCTTTCTCTAGACAGTAACAGGTCATTTAGCCAACAACGGATCTACTCCAGCCAAACACCACCTAAAACACTGTGGCCCACCCCCACCCTGCCAGTAAAGCCAGAGTAGGGGGACTAGACCCCCACCCTCACAGGGCTTTAACGGGGCATCCCAACGTCTCTGATGAGATGGGGTCAGGGCAGGCCCACTAGAGAGCCAGGACTCCCATCACCACCAGGCAGCAGTGAGGCTTCCCTCTCTCCCCAGTGGAGTGATACTGGAGAAACCTTGTGGAAAGTCAGGACTTTCACCCCTGTGATGTCAGTGGGGGCCACCCGGGGGCTGTAATGAGGCACTCCCACCAGGGGGTATCAGCGGAGGCCTAGTGGGGAGTCAGAACTCCATCACCTTCCAGCAGTAACAAGGAGCCCCATCTCCTTGAGTGTCAACAGAAGCCAAGTGGGGAGACTGAACTTCTACTCCTACCTGGCAGTAAAGAGATGGCGTCCTCCTTCTGCTAGGGCAGTGTCAGAAGGAGGCAGGCAAAATACAAGGTTTAGATAAGATCTGGAGTCTCATGATACACACCCAACCTTTTCAGGTACCAGTCAAAACCCACTCATCAAAGCAAAGCACCAAGAAACAACAATCTCAAATTGAATTTAAAAAGACAAATCTACAGAGCCCAAATCAGGGCAACAGAGATGTTTGAATTATCTGGGGGGAAAGGCCAAAAAAAACCTTTAAAGCAGCCATCAGGAAAATGCTTCACTGAACAATTATGAACATGCTTGAAACAAATGAAAAGTAGACAATCTCAGCAAAGAAATAGAAAGTCTCAGTGAATAAACAGAAAATATAAAGAACCAAATTGAAACTTTAGAACTGAAAAATGCAATAACTGAAATAAACTTAACGGATGGACTCGGCCGCAGAATAGAAGAGAGAGAGAAAGAATCAGTGAACTGGGAGATAGAATAGAAATGACCTAATATGAACAACGGAGAGAAAATAGACTGAACAAAAAATGAACAGAGCCTCGGGGAACTGTGGACTATAACAAAAGACCTAACACTCCTTTCATCAGAGTTCCCGAAGAGTAGGAACAGGGTGAGGCTGGAAAAGTACCTGAAGAAATAATGGCGAAAAACTTCCTAAATTTAACAACAGGCATAACTCTACCGAGTCAAGAAGGTAAGCAGTCTCTAAAGATGATAAATCCAAATAAATCCACACCAGGACACATCATAACCAAACTCTTGAAAAATTAGGACAAAGAAAAATGTTTGAAGAATTGAGAATGGAACAACACTTTCCTTATAGGGGAACAACAATTCGAATGATGGCAGATTTCTCATTAGAAATCACAGTGGCCAGAGGGAAATAACACATCATTTTTCAAGTGCTAAAAGAACTGTCAACTCAGAATCCTACATTCAGTGAAATATCCTTCAGAAATGAACAGGAAATAAAGACATTCTCAGATAAAGGAAAACTAAGAGAATTTTTCGCCAGCAGACATACTCTAAAAGAATTGCTAAAAAAGTTCTCTAATCAGAAAAGAAATGATTTTTTTTTTAAAAGAAACTTTGAAACATCAGGAAGGAAATAAAAAACATGGTATATAAAAACATGGATAAATAGACTTCTCCTTTTGAATTTTCTAAATTATGTTTGATGGTAGAAGCAAATATTATAACACTGTCTGGTATGGAAATATTTAAGCCAATTATATTATAAGTAAGGGAACATAAGGGGACATGAAGGAGAGTAAGGGTTCTGTGCTTCACTTGAACTAGTAAAATTAAGTTACCAGATACACACACATAGATACTGACGCACATAATGTACTACCTAAAGCAATCACTAAAAATGCTATACAACAAAGTAAACTCAAAAACATTTCAATAAGCCAAAGTGAATTCTAACAAATTTTCAAATAATCCAAAAGAAGGCTGGAAAAAGAATACAGAAACAATAAAAAACATAGAATTGCCGAAACCGGTTTGGCTCGGTGGATAGAGCGTCGGCTTGCGGACTGAGGGGTCCCGGGTTCGATTCCGGTCAAGGGCATGTACCTGGGTTGCGGGCACATCCCCGGTAGGAGATGTGCAGGAGGCAGCTGATCGATGTTCCTCTCTCATCGATGTTTCTAGCTCTCTATCTCTCTCCCTCCTCTCTGTAAAAAATCAATAAAATATATTTAAAAACAAAACAAAACAAAACAAAACATAGAATAAACAGAAAATAAAAAATAAAATGGCAGGTTTAAGCCCAAACATATCAATAATTATGTTAAATATAAATGATCTAAATACACCAATTAGCAGAGGAATAGATTTAAAAACATGATCTAACTGTATGCTATCTACAAGAAACTTATTTCCAATATAACGGTATAAGCAGATTGGAAGAAAAAGTATAAAGAAAGATATCTCATAAAAACATTAATTAAAAGGAAGCAGAAGTAGCTATACTGATATTAGCTAAAACATACATTGGAAGCTAAGATAATTAAAAGACAGAAAGAGACATTATATAATGATAAAATGGTCAGCACACCAAAAGGAGATAGCAATCCTAAATGTACATGCATCAGACAACATTGCTGAAAAACATGTGAAGCAAAAACTGATGAAATGAAAGGAACAAAGAATAATTCCAAAATTACAGTTGGGAACTTCACCGCTCTCTCTAAAACTGAGAATAACTAGACAGAAAATCAGCAAAGATAAAGAAGAACACAACAGCACTATCAACCAAGAGGATCTAATCAGTATTTTTTAAAAATTCCACTCAATAACAGCAGAGCACACAGTCTTTTCAAGTGACCATGGAACATATGCTAAAACAGACCATTTCATGGGCTATAATACAAACCTCAACAAATTTTTAAAAATTGAAATCATACAAGAGTGTGTTCTCCAAACACAATGAAATCAAACTAGAAAACAATAACAGATTATTGGACAATCTCTAAATCAGTGGTTCTCAACCTGTGGGTCGTGACCCCTTTGGCGGTCGAACGACCCTTTCACAGGGGTCGCCTAAGACCATCCTGGATATCAGATATTTACATTACGATTCATAACAGTAGCAACATTACAGTTATGAAGTAGCAACGAAAATAATTTTATGGTTGGGTCACAACATGAGGAACTGTATTTAAAGGGCCAGAAGATTGAGAACCACTGCTCTAAATGCTTAAAAACTAAACAACACAATTCTAAATAACCCATAGGTCAAAGAAGAAATCTAAAGAAAAATTAAAAATATATTGAACAGACTTAAAATGAAGATAAAATATATGAAACCTTGTGGGACATAGCTAAAGTAGTGCTGAGAGGGGAATTAATAGCACTAAATGTATATATTAGAAATGAAGAAAAGTCTCAATGCAATATCTAAGTTCCTACCTTAAGAACCTAGAAAAAGAGCAAAATAAACCCAAAACAAGCAGAAGGAAGTAAATAATAAATATAAAAACAGAAATCAATGAAATTGAAAATAGGGTAAAAAACAATGAAACAAAGAGTTGATTGTTTTGAAAACGTTAATATAATTGACAAACTTCTAAGACTGACAAGGAAAAAAGAGAGAATATACTAGTGATCAATATCAGAATCAGAGAATATTATAGACTCTGCAGACACCAAAATAATAAGAGAATGCTACAAATAATTCTACACATAAATTTGGAACTTTTAGTACAATCCTTCCCTTGATTTCCAGGGAGAGAAGAGGAGTAGTGTTTAAACCAATCACCAGTGGTCAATAATTCAATCAATGTAATGAAGCCTCCTGAAAACCCCAAAAGGATGGAGTACGGAGAGCTTCCAGGATCATGACAGTGGAGATTTGGGGAGAGTGACACGCTGGGAGAGAGGGACGGAAGCTCTGTGTCCTTCCCACATACTGTGCCCTATGCATGTCTTCCATCTGCGTGCTCCTGAGTTGTATCCTTTACAAGAAACCAGTGATCTAGTAAAGAAAAGCTTTCTCTGAGTCCTGGGCCACTCAAATTAGTCAGACCCGAGAAGGGGGTCGTTGAACTTCTGATCCATAGCTGGTCTGGCAGAAGCACAGGGGACAACTGGGACTTGCAGTTGGCGTGTGAAGTGAGGCAGGGGTTGTTCTATGGGGCTGAGCCTTAGCCTGTGGAGTCGGGCGCTGTCTCCAGGTAGCGAGTGTCAGAACTGTTGAACATACCGCTTATTTAGACCCATGTTGGAACTGGGTATAAACTCCCTTTTAAATATTTACCATCTAAATTCCAGCAAAATTTTTACTGATGTAGACAAGACTATTCTAAAATTTATATGGAACAACACAAAGAAACCTGAATAGCTATAACATTTTTTAAAAGAAGAATCAAGTGCGAGGTGTCATTCTACCCAATTTCAAGACGTACAGTGTAGCCCCAATAATCGATACTGTGTGGCACTGGCAGAGGGCTAGACACACAGAATGGAACTGAAGAGAGGGCCACCCAAATATGCCCAATTGATTTTTTTTTTATGTTTGAAAAGCAATTCAGAAGGAAAGATTGCCTTTTCACAAATGGTACCGTGCAGCTGTTCATCTATAGGGCGGCGGGGGCAGAAGAACTGTAACCTAAGTTCACACCTTATATAAAACGAAGTCAAAATGTACCAGACTTAAATTAAATGTTAAATACAAAACTATCAAACTTATAGAAAAGATAGGAGAAATCTTCAGGATCTAGGGCTAGGCTACCAGTTCTTAGATTTGACACCAAAGACATGATTGATAAATTTAAAAAGTGACAAATTGGACTTCATGAAAATTAAAAATTTTTGCTCTGTAAAAGATCCTATTAAGATACAAAGATGAGTACAGACCAGAAGAAAATATTTGCAAATCACATAATCAACCAAACACTCATACCCAAATATACAAAGACCTCTTAAAACTCAACAGTAAAAAAACACACAAACAATTCAGTTAGAAAATGAGGAAGACGTGAAGTGGCATTTTATTGAGGACAGAGAGACGGCAAATAAGCACATGAAAAGATGTTGAACATCATTAGCCACTAGAGTAACACAAATTAAAACCAAGTGAGTTATCACTACACACCTATCAGAATGGCTAACACAAAAAATACTGACAATGACAAGGGCTGGAAAGGATGGGGAGAAACTGGATCATTGGTACATTTCTGGTGGAAATGTAAAATGTTACAGCCACAAAGGAAAGTGGTTGGGCATTTTCATAAAACAAAACAAAACACGAAATATGCAACTATCATATGACCAGTAATTGTATTCCTGGACACTTATCCCAGAGGAATGAAAACTTCGGTTAACATAAAACCTGTTATGAGTATCGGTAGCAGTTTTATTCATGATGGCTCCAAATGAAACAAGATGTCCTTCGGTGGGTACACGGTTAAACAAATCATGGTGCAGGTTTGTCAATGAACACTGTCCAGGAATAAAAAGGAACAAACTATTGCTGCATGCAATAGATTCTCCAGATAAATTTCCTGAGAATTATGCTGTTTTTGAGGGGGGGGGGGGGCATTTCCAAAGGTTACATGCTGTATGATTCCGTTTCTAAAACATTTCTGAAATGACAAAATTATAGAAATGGAGAACGAATTGGTGGTTATAAAGGAGGTTAGCTAGTTCCTAGAACCAGTAAACCACCTACCGATGAGCACTTCTGAACATAAACCAACTAATCCTGAGTCCCTATCTCTATCCGCCTCCTTTCATCAGGCTCCTTTGGTCTGGGACACTCTCCCCGCCTAAGCCACCCAGGGCCAGGAACCTGACCACTAGAGACCATCTCTGCAGCCCAAAGCCACTGGAAACATTTACGCTGGGCAGTCCTCAGCCTGCTTAGCCTGCCTCTCCTGCCTCTCCTGCGGAACCACACAAAGGCTCCTGCCCAAGCTTTCCCCTCGCTCCTCTGCCTCCTGACCGGCCCTGGAGCCTCCACCCCCTCCCTCCCTCCCTCGCGGTCCTGTGTGGAGTGGTGTGCCCCTCCCCTGGGGTCCATGAGAACACACCATCTTTTCGATGGCAGCTGTCTCCTGATCTGTGGGCCTTGCCACACCGGAATAAAGAGAAAGTCCTCAGTACATTTAAAAACAGCAATGTTCCGTGTCTTGACCATATGCGTGTCAACATCCAGGTTGGGAGATTGTACTACAGTTTGCAAGGTGTTACACTGGGGGAAGCTGGGGAAAGGGTAAACAAGATCTCTGCATCCTACTTCTTAAGACTCCACGCGGATTCTAATGATCTCAAAATAGAAAGTTTAACTGAAAACAATGAAAGGAAAATTAAAGCATGTCCCTCATCTTTTCCATTAATCCAACCAACTGAGGTTTCATTGTTAGAAGCTTTTCTAAATAATGGACAGGAAGTTCCAGTGAACAGAGGAAGTGCCCCGGGGTCCCCTTCACTACGGAATAAGTCATTATTGCAATCTTTGGGTCAAAAACCAAGGTTCCTAGTTGGTCGGGGAGAAAAGTTCAGAAGGAGGCAGTTTAAGGCACTCTTTCTCTCTTCCTTTTTTAAAATATGTTTTCATTGATTTTTAGAGAGAGAGAGGAAGGGAGAGGGATAACTAGAAACATCCATAAGAGAGAAACATCATTGATCGGCTGCCTCCTGCATGCCCCCTCCTGGGGATTGAGCCTGCAACCTGGGCATATGCCCTGACCAGGAATCGAACCCTGACCTCCTGGTTCCTGGGCCAAAGCCCAACCACTGAGCCACCCAGGCTGGACTATTTCTGATCGACTCATCCTAACAAAGGCCAATGTTTGCTTCTTGCCCACCTCCTGGATGCCAGGCACAAGTAGCCCATGTGCTTCCTCTCTGGCTCGCTCCACGCCCCGAGGCCAGAGCTCTGCCGGGCAAAGCGCAATGGCCAGGGGAGATGCCAGAGTTATACAAAGGCCTAGGGGCTGGTCATAAAACCGCTTTCCGTGTTTCCAGTAAATCTCAGTTTAATGTATTTTCTAACAGAACTAAAGGGAGGAACACCTGGTACCTTTTATCAGCACAAGCTCTGGTTCTGAAAATAAACCAGCGTGTGAGGTGGGACTCAGCCTGTGGTTATTTCCGAATTGGGAGCAGCCCTGACGGCAGAGCCACGTGGGGAGGGAACTGGAGGCAGCAGGAAAAAGCTGCTGGCCTTGCTTCTGCTTCTGCTTCTCAGAGGCAGGGCTCCCGGAGGACAGCCCTGGAGCCTGTGGGCCACCGGTCCTCTGCCAGGAGGAAGAGGTGGCTTCCTGCCCTGCTCGCCCTCCTCCCCAACTGCGGCTTCTGGAGCAACAGTGGCAGCTGCGATCAGAGGGACAGCCTCCACTCGCTCGCTATCTACCCCATGTTTCTAATTAGACATCGTTGCCACCTTCACGTGCTCTCGTGCGACCTTTACAATATCTTGAGCACGATATAAAAACACCAGCCTGCTTGAATCTGCATCAGCACTTTCAAGATTTTTCTTTTCTTTTTCTACTTTGGTGAGTAAAATGTAGGACCTTACTTGCAGGTTTAGGGTTTTAAAGATATTCCTCTCTATGCCCCCTAGACAGGGCCCACTGGTCCAGAGGGGAGCTGATCGCTCCTGGTACCCCAAAGTCCTCACACTTGACCGTTCAAGCAACTGAACCTTCCAATTATTTAGAAACTCCCAAACACATTTAGGGCACATACAAATTATACAGGCCCATGGTTTTTAAGAAATGTTCTGTGGTCTAATGGTTTCAGAAATGAACAGGAGTGCTGAGAGGAAGGGAGATGGAGGGAGTGAGAAAGCAGAAAGGAAGGAATGAAAGCGGGGACTTCCGGATGACTGGCCCATGCACAGCCCCGGGAGGCCCCCTCGGAGGTCACAGGTCACAGCTGGCTTCCCAGCCATAGGAAGAAGAGCTAGAAAACATGACTTCCTGGCTTCACTCTGCAGCTCAGGACGCCAGTCCTCTGCCCTGTCAGCCAGCAGCTCTGTCCTACACTGCCCCCCCCCCCCCGGCCACACACACACTGCCCGTTCCGTTCCTTCCCATCAGCAACTGAACGTGCCCAACACCTTCCACCGTTAAACAAAGAAAAACAGACCCATGAGCCCACGTCGTCCTCTAGGGACCACTTCCCTCTATCCTCCTCCTTTAAAGGCCGTCGTCACGCGGCCTCCCATCGTCACTCCCACTTCCACTGGGCTCGTCAGTCCACTCCAATCTTGCTCATGGGCCTGGCACCAAGTTCACAGCCACCTCCACCTTCCAGTCTCATTTCACTCACCCTTTAGGCAACTTTGAAGCATCCACGTATGAAAAAAAACAGCATGTACTACCCTCAGCAAACACCCGGCATCTAAAGAGTCATTATACAGGTGCGGTGGCATCACAAGGACACATCACGAGACCCACCCGCCCTCTGCCGGCAGCCGCCACTCCAAGACCAGAGAGCAAGGCCATGGAACGGTGGGGGGGTGGGGGGGTGGGGGGGGCATTATTTCAGAGAGGAATGCAGGAATCAGGAAAATAAATGAAGAAGTTTAGCAAATAATCCTCAGCCCCTCGCCTAAGAGGCAGCTTCCCCTGACCTGGAGAGGAGTTATAACATTAAATGTTCATAAGCAAACGCTGGGCATCGTTTACTTGAAGCAGCACCAGGGCCTGTGCCCATGTGAAAGTGGCTGTCCCGGTGCCCAGTGTGACTGCGCAGGGACAGATCGCTCCCCAGCGGGTGGGACAGGCCGAGTCTCGCCACCACCCGCAGCGGCTCTAAGCAGCGGCTCCAAGCCCCTCCGTGGCCCAGCCACAGTCAAACACCTTATATTCCGGTTTGGATGTTGACTTCACACAAAACTCCAGATAAAAGCAAACCCCCTCATTGCCCTTGAACTCGGGGTCAGGCCTCTGGGAACCAGCTGTGTATCTAGAAGAGTCCAGAGGTCAGCACAGCGAGACAATTCCAACTCTCTCCCGGAAAGGGCTTCCGGAGGAGCTCGGCCGCGCTCGTCCCGGCGCGGAGGCTGGGTAATTGCCAGGCCGACCCTGGCGCCCCTTGCCCTGCTCACCTTCCACTGTAATGCACGCGCGGCATAATCATGAGACGTGCTTATTAATTTCACTCATTTGACACTGCGCCCCTCTGCCCTGAGCTCGATGTTAGGAGAAAATGATAGGGATGGATTCTGCTCCTGTCAAACTTACCAAGACTTTCAGAAAACCAGACGATCAAAGGCCACCTGCCGCCCACCAGCAAGCATCCGAGACGACCCCACAGGCACCAGCAGAATGTGAAGGACACAGATCAGCGAAACGGCAGAGCACGAAGGTGGGAGACCCGCGCCAAGGGGGTGAGCCCAGCAGGAGCCCTCCCAGGAGGGCAACCCAGGGCCAGTCCCCCCAGAGATGGCGAGCGCTCGCCCTGCCCCACCACGGCGTGCTGCTTCATATCTAATTCATCAAAAGACACTGGCTGCTCAAATCGGGAACAGCTTTATTAGCTTCCTCAAGAGTTTTATGGCACGAAGCCATACCTAATGATTCTATTTTATGACAAGTTATACATTCAAACAGTGCTTTGAAGTCAGGCAGCAGGAAGGCTCAAATCTTTGTCAAAAAAAGATTCCCTCGTCCCTTCACGTTTAAAATGTTTATAAGCTTTCAAACAGCTGGGAAAGTAACGCGGAGCATTTTAACAGGCTGCTCCCCGCCCACAGGACCCAGTGCCGCTGACCCCTGCACCCGGCACCGTTCTCAGCGGGGGCTGATCCTGCCCCCCCACCCCTCAGCCTTGGGACACCTGGCAATTTCTGGACACGTTTTTGGTTGTCCGATTTGGGGGGTTGGTGCCACTGGCATCTGGTAGGTAGAGGCCAAGGAAGCGGCGAGACATCCTAGGACCACAGGACAGCCCCACAGCACAAAGGCATGTGACTGTCAGGCCCAAAACGCCCATCATGCCAAGGCTGAGAGACGCCGCCGCAGGGCTCCTTCGGAGCCAGGCCTGGCATCCCCACGCCTGGGAGCCAGACACTCATCTCATCACCTCGGCAGGTCCACAGTGCTGGCTGCTGAGGCCCTCCCTCTTCACGAGTCTTGGTACACCCTCCCAACGAACAAGAACAAAACGCTGCCCGAAACAAGAGGGAAGCGAGGCCACTTCGGAATCAGAACCAGGACCAGGGTCAGTGTCTACTACACCCTCCTGATGTTACTCTGCATTTTTTAAAGCTCCACCCAAGTCGGAGTTTATTTATGGAAACAGCAGAAGAACCAGTTCCGGCCATCAGTCTACTGACCGCCACCGACACCTGCCGAAACGCACGGCACGTTCCTGCCAGCGGTGGTGGGTCAGTCAGAGGCTGGGCTTGGGGGTGGGGGGGGTCGGGTCCTGACTGCCCCCAAGGACGCGGACTCTGTCCTTCACCTCCCGGAGCCCGGGTTCTCCTCAGCAGCAGAGATGCAGCCACTGGCCCTCCCAGCGCAGCCGTGAGCTCCATGAGCTGCTGGGAGGACACTGCTCTGGACGCGGTAAGAGCGGTACGATTGTATGTGACGTGTGTCCGTGGGGGACACTCTGTGACAATCACCAAGGTCTTCCAGACACTTGGATCCTTTCATGCAATGTCACAACGAGAAGTGACCGGAAATCAATGAATCCAGCCCTTGGATTTTACAGGAGGTGAAAGTGAGCGTCCCAGAGGTCAAGGGACTCGGCCAGGGACAGCCCCGACAGGCTCCGGCCCTCTGCCTCCCAGTCCAGCACACTCCCCTGCCTGCCCACTGGTGCTCTCCCCGTCCCTGCTTAAGTTCCTAGAGGGAAGAAGCATATCTTACACACAAGGTTCAGAGGGTCTTGAACACAGGCGGTAAACATCTGTTGAATCCGTGAACAAAAGGTACAAAGCAGAGTCCTGACTTACTACATCGTAGCCTGTCGGGGCGCGGTTCCGCGAAGCCACCACCCCCACGCCTGTGATGGGGTCCATGGGCGTCTCCGGCAAGGCTTCTGAAAGGTCTCTGACTTCAGGCATGGTGGACTTGTCCTGGTTCCGAAAAGGAAAAAGGAAGCACAGGATTCAAACTCAGCGCTGAACGTGAACAATGAAAAGTCTCACACAGACAGAACCGGACTCGCGGGGCCAATATCCTGAGCTGAGCTCCACTTCCTCAAAGAGCTAACGGAGCCCTGACCCCACCAGATTCTTTCCTCGGAGCAAGAATTCAAAACATCACTGGCCTCCGCTTGTCTCAGGTTAGCCTTGAACACTGAGCTAACACAGTTGATGAGGGCTTGTCCCTGCTGAGTATGCATGTGATTTAAACTCAGACCCAAAGGCAAACCATTCTCAAATCTCCCTCCCAGCTGCCTGCCTCTGAACAGACACCAGTAGCCTCTCTGCGGATAAGTCAGACGTGACTAGGCTTAACCCCACCTTGCATTTCCCTCCCTTGCACTAGCTCCTACGGAGGCGCAGACTTCCAAACCTACAGTCTCTGCCACAGCCAAGCGGGGCCGCGCAGCGGACAGAGCTTTGCAAACACGCCTGGAAGAAAGTCTCCCGGCATGGCGGCAAAGGGATGGTTCCAGTCTAGGCTCCACAGCCTGAGCGACACCGAGTCTTGGTACTGACAGTCCCAGAGCTGCTGTGAGAGCCAAGAGTCACGTACAGGAAGGTCCTGGAGTGGTCCCTGCACACAGTGGGCACGCAACTAAGAGCAGATGAGGCTGGTGGGGTTTGGGGTGCACATGCCCAGGGTAACTGACCAGAAACGTGGTAGGCATCACTCCCAAGAGGACTGGAAGGTCCCTTTTTTGTGTTTAATCCTGCAGGTCGTGGGCATTTACTCAAAGCTAAACACTAACAATGGCCGCAGTTCTTGCTGGGCACTTGGGGAGAAAGGGAGGGGAAATGGAATTATTATTCTGCTGCTGACCGCCCCTTGATGTGACCAGAGGAGACAAGCAGTATATAGAGAGCACTGGGTCTGGGCAGCTGAGTGGCAGTGCACCAGAAAGCAAATAAAAAAGGTAACACCTTATGTAAATGACTTTTAGGACTTTTAAAAGGACAAGCCTTGAAAAAGAGCAAGTTAAATTCCACCTCCTTCTGCAACAATTAAGTTCTACTGGCTGCAGGTCTGCCAGATCTCTCAAGGATGGTTACTGCTTCGAAAGCAAACCGCACACCCTGCCTAACTCGGCAGGCAGGAGGAATATTCTTAGTTCTCAGCCGAGAATCAGAAAAGGCAGAGGCTATTAAAAAGGAGTTTGCCTCCTAAACAGGAACAACCAAAATGCTATATGCAAGTCCCCCATGTAATCAGCATCCAGGACCCCACAAAAGGCTCCGGAAACAGACTTAACACAATCTCCGATCAAGGTGTTTCCTAGCCTGGCAGCAGCTGCACTCTCAGCGTCTGTTTGTGACAAAAGCAAACCAAGTTATGCTTTACTTAAGTCTGCTGAAAATAAGCTTCTGGGAGCCCAGGGCAGGGCCCAGGATACCACGTTGCATCACTGCATCATTTTCTCTTTTTAAAGTGTCATTTATCAGGTAGGGTTATCTGCATAAAGCACCGGGCTTAGTGCGCCCCGCACACAGGAGGTTTAAAGTATATATTTATTGAATGAATGAACGCCCACGCATGCCCCCAGTAAGAGAAGGTTTGTCATTAAATATCTGCACCAGCACAATCCCAAGCAAACACTGATCAAAAAGTATCTTCACTTGGAAAATCCCCTCTTATCGGTAACCTAACAACAACAATGCTGCAGTTTGCAAAATATGGGTACCTGCTGTTGGTTACCAAAATGCTTTGCAATTAACAACTCATTAACAGAATGTACGAATTCTACTAGTGCTGAAACATCACGCTGTGAATTTAATAAAGAACATGCGAGGTAAGTTTTTTCTTTATTAAGATAGTACTGCCTCTACTACTATCTGAGAGAGCAGGAGGGGGAGGTGAGCCTGGGAATAAAGAAGAAATATTCTATTTGCTGATAGATTCGCGTCCTCGGGTTCCAATATCCTGCACGAGGCACTGATGACAATGGCTCCGCTCTGCTCGGCGCCGCTGTCAGGTGCGGGCGGGGACCGCGGTGGCGGGGAGGCGCTCCCAGAGTGCACCGCGCAGCCCCGCAGCGGGTCCAAGATGGCCGCTCCCGGCCGGGCAGACAAAGGGCCTCGGCCGCGGGCGCAGCCCAGCCCGCAGGAGGGAGGCTGCTCCGTGTCTGCGGGGCGTCCCGCACGCCGCCGGCTTTCCTTCCCGGCTGCTCACCCCGGGGATCCGGGCAGCCTTTGTGAAACGCAGACAAATGCGCCGGGCCGAGGCCAGCGGGGCGGCGGAGGGAGCACCAGCGGTGGCGGCGGCGGAAGCTGCTAATGAGAAACGCCCAAGACATCCACGCGGAGCCCATCACTCGGCGGCCGCCCTGAGTTACATATTTTCTGACTGCAAATTACTTTTAACAGCGCCTCCACCGTCACTTCAATTGACCTCCTAACAAAAGGCCATTTATTAACCGGCGCTCGCGTCTGCGGGCTGTGGAGCCTGGAGCTGGGGGGTCACAGGCCAGGCCGGGGGGGGGGGGGGGGGGGGGGGGGGAGGCGTGGATGCCCTGCGAGGGGGCACATCTGCCGGGGAGGGCGAGGACGCGCAGGGTGTTCACAACCAGCATGAACCTGCCTTGCAAGAGGCCATGCTGGTCTAGAGCACGATCCCAGGGCCTACTCGCCACAACTCCCGGTTCGCCCTCAGCAGCTCCCCACCTGCATCCTCCATCTCTAACTGCACACCCCCCCTGCTGCACACACACACCCCTGCTGCACACACACACACCCCTGCTGCACACACATGCACCCCTGCTGCACACACACCCCTGCTGCACACACACCCCTGCTGCACACACACACCCCTGCTGCACACACACACCCCTGCTGCACACACTCCCCTGCTGCACACACACACCCCTGCTGCACACACCCCCTCTGCTGCACACACACATCCCTGCTGCACACACACATCCCTGCTGCACACACACCCCTGCTGCACACACACACACCCCTGCTGCACACACACACACCCCTGCTGCACACACACACTCCCCTGCTGCACACACACACCCCCACTGCTGCACACACCCCCCCCTGCTGCACACGCACCCCTGCTGCACACACACGCACCCCTGCTGCACACACCCCCCTCTGCTGCACACGCACCCCTGCTGCACACGCACACCCCTGCTGCACACACACACCCCTGCTGCACACACACACCCCTGCTGCACACACACACACACACACCCCTGCTGCACACACCCCCTGCTGCACACACACACCCCTGCTGCTGCACACACACGCACCCCTGCTGCACACACCCCCCTCTGCTGCACACACACCCCTGCTGCACACACACACACCCCTGCTGCACACACACACACCCCTGCTGCACACACACACCCCTGCTGCACACGCACCCCTGCTACACACCCCCCCCCCCTGCTGCATGTGTGTACAGAGCCCTGCGATCCTCACGAAGCTTTCTCAGGCTGCTTCTCCACCGATGCCCACACCAAACCGGGGGGTGGCTGGGTTGCATTGTCCCTATGGTACAGGAGGGCAAGCTGAGGCCTGGCGTTCTGACACCATGCAGCTGGCAGAGGCAGAGCCTAACAGGACCTCTGCCCTCCTTCCCCGCCAGGTCTGCTTCCCATGACTCTGTGCAGAGGGACGCCGCCATCCCATCCCATATCCGACTGGAAAACCAGTTTCGACACTAATTATAGTAAAAATGGAAAGCCCTTCTTCCTCTGGCCATAGCCCAGTAAGTGAAGCAGGGGGAGAGAAGTACAGCAAGATAAAAGTAACGTGGGATTAATTTCCCTCGGACCTCGTTTCAAGATTCAGCATCTCCCTCATAAATAATTTACAACAATAAAAATGAGCTAAGGCCATGTTTGTGTAGGGCGGAGGTAAATTGAGGCCTAATGAGGGAGATCCGAGCGCTGCACAGAGGGACGAGGCTGACGCATGGTGCGGAGCGAGCGATCGACAGCACACAGGGGCTCCATTACAGCTGCAATCGCAGACCTACGGGGGGAGGGAGCAATCTGAGAAACTTCTACCATCCTGGCTGTGGCTGCAAGGCGGGTCTCTACAGCGAAAGCCAAGGTGGACCCAGAACTTCAGATGGCAACAGATGCTGAAATTACTGAGCATCACGGGACGGAGCCGACATGAAACTAAGTAGTTTCTCAGTAAATGCCAGGTAAGGATGAAGGTGGCGGCAGCACCTGGGAGCTGGGTCTGCTCTTGGGCGTGGAGAGAGTGTGGTGGCAACACTGACCTTGAGCTTATCCTCCTAATTGAACCTCCTGGGCCATCTGGTCCCAATCCCCATCCCAATCTCTACCGTCAGCGCCCAGGCAGCCTCTGCTAGATCATTTGCGAGTCTGGGGGGCTGCAGAGCTTGGCTCTGGGCAGCTCTTCCTGTATTCTGCAAGGTGGGAGTGCGTGTGTGCATGTGTGCATGTGTGTGTGTGTGTGTGTGTGTGTGTGTGTGCGTGCGTGGGCGCACACATGCCTTGCATGTACATACTAGGACCAGCTGGGGTCCCGTTAGGGTGAGGTGTGTTTTCCAAGCCAGAGGATTCTTTCCATGCCATGCCGGATGGATACGATGCGACAACACAGGGCGGAAGAAGAAAACCGCTTCCTGCTTCTGCCTGCAATGCTGCAAACAGTGCCTGGGGGAGGCCCCCGCTCCCAGCACTGCAGCACCTCGCCAATGCTGTCATCCCAGGTTCACAGAGAAATGAACTTTAACTATAAAGCCCCTTCATACAGACAGCACACTGCTCCCTTGTAGCTGATCAAAGAATCACTACAACAGTTTGCTTAATCCCTAAAAGTCAGCAGTGCTGGGCTTAACTGATGCTGAACATTGTTTCAGAATCAAAGGCGTGCCTCCGGCCCCAGTCTGGGAGAAAACTAAGCTACTGTATCACAGTTGAAAACTCAGGGGAACTTTGATATCATCTCTGTTTAATTTCCCCGGCCCCGTGAGCCTGGGGTTTATCTCATTTTATCAACTCCTGTACTGAAATCAAACCCCAACTAACAGAGCTCAGACCTCTCTCCACTGAGGCCCCTTTAGCAGCGGGGTGGGGTGCAGACCGAGGAGTTTAAAGATGGGGGACAACACTGCAGGGGGCCGGGAGCGGGGCCTTCAAAGGAGGAGCAGCAGGAACCCCGACGTGGCTTCCCTGCAGCTCAGAAGCAGCGCCAGCCAGCACTGCCCGCAAGGCTGAGGCGTGACTTGCACACAACTTTTGAGGAGAGTAATTTCAAACTATTTGGGGGGCGGGAGGCCGGTTAAATTGGGCTACTGTAATTGAAATGACAAAAACAGTGGGTTAATTAAGTCCCCACAGAAGGACAAAATTGCGATCAGCTTGTTTGAAATCCAAAGTCAAGGGCACAAAAGACATCCAGTGTCTGCCCACAGCGACCAGCTTGCAGGGCCGGGAAGAGCAGTGTATAAGTATTTTACTCGCAGTGGGAAATGGCCTGAGAGCAGGGTCTCACTACTGAGAGACTGCCAGCTTTGCCTGCTTCCCAGCGGCAGTGGGGGTCTGCAGGAATCCATGCCCCTGTCTGTCGCCCAGGATAACGGGTATCTTTCTGCTGGTAAACTTAAGCAGGGCGCAGAAGGACACTGCCCACCCCACGAGAGGGAGCCCATGGCCAGGCTTCACCGATGCACCCCTCAACACACACACGGGGCCACCTCCCTTACAGCCAAGGTGCAGAGACCTACCTCCATGCAGCACCCCGGCGAGTGGCCAGCCTGCTATCAGCAGACGGTGCACAGGCTGACGGGCGTCACTGTGGACTCAGGATGGCATCCTGGTGCTTCCTGCACTCTGGTCTGGACCACTTATCTAGAGACCAGTCAGAAGCCAAGTCACTCTGACAAGTGCTGTTGAGTGTGGTCTGGTGGCAACAGCCACAGGCTACTGGGAAGGCTGCTAAGATACTGGGAAACGAAAGCAAATATTTTCCTAAGCATACCTCGATCAAAGAATTTTCCAGCTCAGGCACTAACAATGGCAAGCACTTCCTTTCCCCCAGTAAAGGTCTGCTGCTTCCAATAGAAGAATCTGGTGTAGAAACACATCCACGCCATCTGACCTATGATTAGATTTACATTAACCACTTGATCACCAAACAGATTTCCTATAAACCACGTGAGGCAGGCCGGGGGTTCAGGTTGCGGCAGCCCAGTACAGTACAGTGCTAGATCCCGGAATTCACTCCAAAAATAAACCCGGGATCAAGTTCTACAGCACTGCAGTGGCCCAAGTCCTGCCCCTCCCAAGCCTGACTCTGCAAAACCGGGGCTCCTGGTGCTGGTGGGGGGAGTGGCATTCTCCAGAACACTTGAGCCCTGCACCGACTTGCCCACATGACTGCAAGTGGGGGTTGTCCTGCGCACTCCCTTCAGGTCATGAAACTATCCCAGGAGGCCCCAGAGCAATGCTCTCTTGATGTTCAGTGACATGAGTCACCCCTTGCCCTGAAGGCTACAGTGTCTGCAGAGAAAAATAATGCCAATTCATCTCAACACCAGGCACATGGGCCCCCAGGCCAGAATCATCAGGACACATGGCTTCAGGTCGCCAGGCCCGCCCATCACCACTACCACCCCCTCCAACTTTCACATGGATGTTGAGAGTTTCCTTGCATACATTTGGGCATTTAATCATTCTACCCGTATGCTGGTGACTTCCAAAATACCTCCCGAAGCTAGGTGTGTATCTAGTGTCTGTCACCAACTGCCTGTCCCATGAGTACCTCAGACTCACGGGCCTTGTCGTCCTCCCCCTGGAGGGGCTCCCACACTCCCAGAACCTATCAGGACCCGATGCAAAGCAGTCAGCCCACAAATGTGGAGGGAGCACCTCGGCGCTGAGCATGGAGGGAGGGTGTGCACTGATGAGGATGGGAAACCCAGCAATCCGGAGCAGGAGTCCCCAAACACGAGCCTAAGAGTCACCTGGGGGGTTTGTTAAAACAGAGTCTTGAACCCACTCCCAGGTACTGAGTCAACATGTGTAGGAGGGAGCCCGAGAAGCTGCATTTCTAACAAGCCCCGGGGATGCTCAAACAGCGGGCCCACAGCTGGCCAATAACAACTCTGAAGATGGCAGGTGTTCATGGGGTGTTTGATGACTGACTGAATGAGTGAACAAATGAATGGAGAGGCCCTGAAGGTCACCTGAGGAACAGCCTCAGAACGAGAGCCCGTCGCCCCCTCTGCAGCACAGGTCCCCTCATTCCTTCCCTATGACACTCCCCCCACCATTCCAAACCTGGGACACACCTTCCACTCAGCCCCAAACTTCCCCAACTGCCCAGCCAGACAGGTGCTGTCCCTGAGCATTGTGGTGCAGTCCAAGCACACGGTCAGTGCACATACATGTGCACACGCGAACACACACCCTCGTCACTCAGGTTATAACACACTTTCCCTAGAACAGGGGTCCTCAAACTACGGCCCGCGGGTCACATGCAAATATAAATACAAATATTGTATTTGTTCCCGTTTTGTTTTTTTACTTCAAAATAAGATATGTGCAGTGTGCATAGGAATTTGTTCATAGTTTTTTTAAAAACTATAGTCCGGCCCTCCAACGGTCTGAGGGACAGTGAACTGGCCCCCTGTTTAAAAAGTTTGAGGACCCCTGCCCTAGAAGAATGTAAGTTGTTCCAAGGTGCTATGTTCACCAGGGCCTGACTCATAGTGGGTACTCAATAAATGGTTTGGATAGATAGATGGAAGGAAGGTGGATGCATGAAGTTCCTACCATCCCCTCAAGATCACCCATGTTTCCCTGGGTAAAGGAGGGCACCAGCAGCCCATGCAGGACACACAGCACAACTGCAGGACGGCCACCTGCAGCGGAAGGGAGGCCCGGCAGCACTCTCTGCAGTTTCAGTTCACGCCGCTGGACCGGGGCCTGGCAGTGGCCGGCGGAGCTCCGGCTGCCTGCACAGCAGACTCGCCATGGAGTAAGGACTACAGCTGCCCATCCCAACCCCTGGGTTCTGATTTAACTGGTCTGGGGCCGAGACTGGACAGTGCCACGGTGCTGGGTGATACAGTGACAAATAGAAAGGGACTACCAATGAGGGGACACTGGCTTCTGCCTGGTGAGCCACGGAGACGCGACGGAAGAGCTGCCACTCCAGCGGCCTCCCTGGAAGAGGGAGCGTGCACGTGGAGAAGAGAGGGGACCACAGGCAGAAGGCGTGGCATCAGCAGCAGTGTGAGCAAACGCGGACGGTTGGGGGAACCCTGACTAGCAGATGGGCTCTGAAACAAGCCTATGAAATGTTTAAACCAACCAACAAACAAAACAGTCTGCACGTCTCTGCTCTTTCTCAGGTCTAAGCAATGACACAGGCCTACAGGAAGGAGTACCCAATGGCCCAAAGGAAAAATTGCCAAGTCTTCCGTCCATCCTCTCTTGTAACTGAATGCTTCTCAAATCCATGCCACTTCCTGCAGACCCCCACGCGGCCTCCTCATGCTATTAGCTCAGTGGGAGCATGGGAGGTAAAGGAGAGGAATGAAAAAGCTGCAAGCTTCGGAGTCAGAGGGACCCAAGTTTGAATGCCAGCCCTGACACTTACAGCTGTGTGGCCCCAGGCAAGCTAACTAAACTGGGCCTAAGTTTCCATCCCTATAAAACTGGGATATGAAATAATACTATTTTCTCTGCAGCGTTATAATATATATAAAGAACTTGCAGAACTTGTATAAAAGATACACACAATCCACAGTGAAAAAGACAATTTACAGATTGGAGAAACATTTGCAAACAATATATCTGATAAGGGATTAAAATCTAAATCTACAAAGAACTCCTATAACTCAACAACAATAATAACAACAACAACAAAAACCCTGAAATGATTAAATGAAAAACCAGGCAAAGGACCGGACTAAACATTTCTTCAAAGGTGACATACAATGGCCAGCAAGCACATGAAAGGATGTCCAACATCACAAATCAGTAGGGAAATGCAAACCAAGGGCATAATGAGATATCTCCTCATATCAATAAGGATGGCTAGTATCAAAAACAAACAAATCGGTGTTGGCAAGGATGTGGAGAAATGAGAACCCTGGTACACTGTTGGTGGAAATGAAAATGCAGCTGTTGGGGAAAACAGTATGGTGATTCCTCAAAAAATTTTAATAGAATTTCTATATGATCTGGCAATTACACTGGGGATATACCCAAAGAATTGAAAGCGTGGTCTCGAAGAGATATTTGTACATCCATGTTCCTAGTGACACTATTCACAAGAGCAAAAAGGTGACAGCAACCCAAGTGTCCAGGACAAAGGAATGGATAAGCAAAATGTGGTATATCCATACAATGCAGTATTTATTCAGTGTTAAAAGAGGAAATTGTGACATGCTACGATATGAATGACCCTTAAGACGTTATGTTAAGTGAAATAAACCAGTCACAAAAGTTTAAATACTTATATGAGGCATTCAGTAGTCAAATTCATAGAAATAGAAAGTAGAATGGTAGTTGCCTGGGGCTGGAGGAGAAAATGAGAGTTATTTCAAGAGTATAGAGTTTCAGTTTCTCAAGATGAAAAAGTTCCAGAGATTAGCTGCACAACATGAATGTACTTAATGCCACTGATCTGTACAGTTAAAAGTGATTAAGATCGCCCTAGCTGGTTTGGCTCAGTGGATAGAGCGTTGGCCTGTGGATTAAAGGGTCCTGAGTTCGATTCCAGCCAGGGGCACATGTCTGAGTTGCGGGCTCGATCCCCGGTGTGGATCAATGATTCTCATCATTGATGTTTCTATCTCTCCCTTCCTTGCTGAAATCAATTTAAAAAATAAATAAACTGTGAAAAAAAGATTTTTAAAAAATGATTAGGATGGCAAATTTTAAGTTATGTATATTTTACAACTTTTTTAAAAACGCATCTATAGCCCTGGCTGGTGTGCTCAGTTGGTTGGAGCATCTTCCCAGATATGGAAAGGTTACGGGTTTGATTCTTGGTCAGGGCATATACCTCAGTTGCGGGTTCAATCCCAGGTTGGGGTGTGTGCAGGAGGTAACCAATCAATGTGTGTCTCTCACATCGATGTTTTTCTTCCTCTCCCTTGCCCTCTCTCTTAAAAAATATAAACAAAGATATCCTCAGGTGAGAAGTCAAACAAAAACACACATCATGAATTGTGGTTTTCAATGTCAATAGGCCTCAGTACAACCCGAACTTTGTTTCAAACATGCAGATTTGGGGGCCCCATCCTAGGTATTCTGATTCCGGGTCTCGATTTGACATCCTGGAATCTGCATTTTCCTAAACATCCTATGGCTGTTTAGCTCATTATGTATTCATTTATATATCTCTCCTGAAGGTCAAGGGATATTCTTTGAACACTTTGCTTTATTGATCAGTATCCTGGTTGTTGTTTTTTTTAAGTAAGTGTGTGTGTGTGTGTGTGTGTGTGTGTGTGTGATGACCTGGTGTTGTTGGCTCTAGCCACAGGCTCAGCAAGATGGCCCTCCAGTCCTCAGGCAAGTGTGGCCCACAAAGCTCCAGTATGTCACCCCTGGGATCCAGGTGCCCGGGCCTCTCCCATTTCAGCCTGGACAAGCTCTGCATCTCCCCACAAGTGTATCCTGTAAACCAACATGGCCACACGACGGCCCCAACAAGGAGCTGGTGGCAAGCACACCCTGCAGCGAGTGCCTCTACTTCCCAAGCAGCCGGGGAGAGATCTGCTGCGGGCAACCCCCTGCCAACAGCACAGACGATCCAGAGAAACCACAACCCCCGCGTGCAGCCCGGCAAGCACAGGCCCAGGAGAGCCCCTGGGGCCAGTGAAACGTCGGCCAGGGAGAGCCTCCGCGTGAGCAAGAACCATGAGCAAGAACCGCCGGGGGGAGAGGCAGCTCCTCAAGGAACCCAGGCCTCCCTCCCACAGCCTCATGAGCAAAGGAGACTCTGCTCGCTCAACCGCAGCCCGCTAAACACAGTGTCCCAGCCCACCACGTCCAGCCATGTAGTCATTTGTGATCTTCGTCATCATAATAGCACCTCTGACACTTCCCACGTTGGCTCCAACACCATCATTACTTTCCAGTGTGGCAAGGATACGCTCTTTCGGCATGAAGCATGCAGTACTTCAACCTGCGAGGGCGGAGGGGCCTGGACGTCTGGATTCGGAGGCCCTAGAACAGTGATGGCGAACCTTCTGAGCTCGCGTGTCAGCATTTTGAAAAACCCTAACTTAATTCTGGTGCCGTGTCACATACAGAAATTTTTTGATATTTGCAACCATAGTAAAACAAAGATTTATATTTTTGATATTTATTTTATATATTTAAATGCCATTTAACAAAGAAAAATCAACCAAAAAAATGAGTTCGCGTGTCACCTCTGACATGCGTGTCATAGGTTCGCCATCACTGCCCTAGAAGCTGATCTGCTGTGAAACCCAGATCAAAGCACATCCCCAACCCCACCCCTTCCAAGACCCTGAGAGGGGATCCCGCAATACGTATGATCATGCAGTTTTTGTCAAATGTACTAAAGGGAGATAGTCTTGTATTTCTTTTTCTTACAGCCACTCCCCCCACATGCATATTGTTTCAATGGCAGACCCACAAAACTGGGGTCTGTCCCCAAATTCCACTTAAATTTATCGAGGACCGCACATCCTCCACAACGTCATATGGACTCACGTACATTAGCTCATTCAGCCTGGCGGGGTAGGAATTATTCTTAAGTCACTTTATCAAATAAGGAAGTAGGGACTCAGAGAGGTTCCATGACTTGCCTAGAGCCGTGATTGGCAAACTGCAGCTCGCGAGCCACATGCGGCTCTTTGGCCCCTTGAGTGTGGCTCTTCCTAAGCCTTAGGAGTACCCTAATTAAGTTAATAACAGTATACCTACCTATATCGTTTAAGTTTAAAAAATTTGGCTCTCAAAAGAAATTTCAATTGTTGTACTGTTGACATTTGGCTCTGTTGACTAAATGAGTTTGCCAACCACTGGCCTAGGGTCACCTGAGTTCCAGGAGGTACGGGGAAATCCAAATCCAAGCCCCTAAATTCAAGCCCAGTATTCTTTCTACTCTACCATCCCTTCCAGGTTGCCCTAAGAAGAGCTAAATAACAACTAGAAAGGCATTCCAAAAAAGAAAAAGAAAAATGAAGCTACTCTTCTGATTAATCAGTTAACAAACCCTTGATAATATCCACTAACTTTTATTGACCTGCGGCAGGCATGAAGCTAAGCGCGACTCTTGTCTCATCTCATTTAATTCTCACCCTAATCCTGTGAGAGAGAACGAGCATCGCCAGCCTCACTCTACAGGCGAGGCAACTGCGGCTCAGAAAAGCTCACGAATTTGCCCAAGAACACCCAGCGAGTAGGAAAGCCAAGGTTTCCAACGGGGCCTATTTCAAAACAGCACCCTGCACCTAACATGCACGGCGCACTATTGCAGCTGGAGTGGGGGGAGCGCACCAGCTGGATGCAGGCGGGGCAGGGAACACGCCTTCAGCATCCATCAGGAGTGTGGCCAAGAAGCTGGAAGGAAGGAAGGAATGAAACATGTGGACGAGCGGAGACGACTCTAGGCTCAAGTGAACCCGTAATTGCCATGTCAGCGGCGTCACCTGGGTCCGGGGGCCCAGGTCCCAGCAGAGGCCCTGTCTCTCCGAGGTCCCATTGAAATATTCTATGTGTGGCACCGCGTCCCAGCGCGCCCGGCACGATTTCTGGAGGGCAGGAGAGGTGTCACGCATCTCGGGGCGCTCCCCTCCCGGGCGCACGGAGGTTTCCGGTTAGTCTGGGCGTCCACGGGGCTTATCTCCTGACTTTTCTCAGGCTTCTCTGGTGCAGCTGATAAGATGTCCCAGCCCCGTTAAAACGAGATGAGACCCCGCCAGCTGTCGGGAAATGCACAATGAGATTCTACTGAGAAGGAACCACCAGAGACAAAGGCCGCTGAGGAGGCACCGGCCTGCTGTCTGCTTTTGTGGCAGAAAAATCGGAGTGGGCGCTGCTTCTTGCTGGGGGCGGGAGCGGAGAAGGGGCAACCAACGGCCATTTGCCTTCTGCCCCACGCCCGGCTGAAGAGGCTGCCGAGGGGCAGGGAGCACAGGGTCACCGCTCTGATTTGGGGAAAGTGATGTGTTGGAAACAAAGAGGACAAAGATGCTCAGGGGTCTGCCTGTCTGGGGGACCTGGTGTCCCCCCCTCCCCCCCTGCCGCTAGGCCATAGCTCTGGTCCCATCCCCTTGCCCTCGAGCCTCACTTGAGCTGGAGCGCCCGTGGGTGCTCATCCGGGTGAGCACCCCGGGTCTCCGGCGCCCAGGCCCGGCGCTCATCTTGCAGACAGGTGCCCTGGCTCCCGGGTGCCCGGGTCAGAGGAGGCCACACCCCAGACGCCGCCCGAGGCTCAGGTGCAAGCAGGGCTGCACCCACGTGACTCCAGGGAGCTGGACCCTAGGCCGGGCCGGACAGACCGCGGTCCGCAGGCGGGGCCCGGGCCCGGGCACAGGTGAGCCGCCTCCCCTCCCTCCCGCCGGCCGGGCTCCCGGGAGGCGCCCTGCCCGGCCCTGGGCGCCGCGCCCCTCGGTCCCGAGCTCCCGCCGCCTGCGCGCTGCAAGGCCGAGCGCACGGGAAGCCGCGGCGCAGGGCCGGGCAGCGGCCGCAGGGCCTGTCCCCGCGCGGGCCGGGCACCGAGCCCGCAGGCCTCCGCGCGTCGCTCCGCCCGCCCGCCCGCCCCTCGGCCCGGGGCCCGCGCCCGCCCGCCCGCCCGCCCGCCCGCCCGCCGGGGCCGCAGGGCCGGCTCGCCCAGCCCCCGCCGCCCGGCCGCGCGGCCTCACTTAACTGTTCCCCGCTGGGGCGGCGGCGGGTCCCGGCTCCGTCTCACGCAGAAGCAGCTTCTCATCGCCCGGGCGGCGCGGGAGGGGCCGGGCCGGGGCCCAGGCGGCGGGGCCGGCGCCGCAGCTCGAGCGCGAGCCTCCCCGGCAGCGGCGGGGGCGGGGCGCGGCCTGGCGGCGACCACGGCGGCGGCGCTCCCCGCGCGGGCCGGGCTGCGGGCCTCCCGGCGGCGCCCCAGGCTGGCTCGGGCGCGAGCGGGGAGTGGGAAGCCGGGGACTCGCGTCCGGAGCCCGCGCCGCCACCCCGCCTCCCCGCCGCCCGGCCGCCCCCCGCCTGCTGGCGGCCCCGTGCAGCCCCGGCCCCCAGGAGCCCGGGACCCGGCGGCCCCTCCCCCACGCTGGCCTCGCCGCGGACCCCCAGCCGCGGGGCGCCCCTAGGCCTGGCGGTGCCCTAGACCAGCCGGCGCGCTGCCTCCTCCCCCTGAGCCCCGGCCTCCGGGAGCCTGGGAGAACCGTGCACACACCGCACACACCCGCACCCCACACCCCGCGCCCCCACATACACACGCACACACACACACAATATGCACGCACACAGGGGCACCTGGCCCACCCAGCCCTTCTAGGCTTTAGAAACCCAGGCCAGTTCTTGGCTCAGCTCACTCCAGTCCCGGGCACCCTACCGCCCCACCTGACCCAACGCAAGCTCCGTCAGACCCCAGAGCCCACGGTTCATCCCAGGCCTCCAAACAGACCCCCATCTCCTAGCAATTGTCCACATGCCCATATGCTGGGCAAATGATTTACCCACGCAGGCCCAGAGCCAGCCTCAGGGAAGCATCTCGAACAGGTTCCTATAAGGCCCACGGAATCGTTTGGTCTGGCCCTGCCAAGGCATTAGGGGTGAGTTAGTTAAATGTTTGACCAACTATAGCAGGCTGATTTTTAAGGTGATAATTTTTGCATGGCCCACAAAGGATGTTATAAATATCCAGATAGCCCTTGGCAGAAGAAAGGTTCCCCACCCCTGATCTAGTAGGAGGGGTGTAAGCAGAGGTGCCTACCCTCCAGCACTAGGGGAAAGGGACAAGCCAAATACGCCCTGCACAGCCCCAGCAAGGCACCCCACGCAGGGGCCAGGTGCTACTTGAAAGCCCTCTGGTCACAAGGCTGGAATATCTGAAGCTGAGCCCATGCAGGAGTGACCTGCATCAATTTGCTAATGCATCAAGTCCCATTTTCACACATTCTAGGCTTTTCCAAAACAGCTGTCTGATCCTAAAGAAAAGGGTGCCAAGCAGAATTGGCTGTGGAAGAAGAGGTCCCGTGGGGAAGCCGTGCAGGTGTCTGTGTTGCTCCAATGGCACTGGTTCAGAGGGTTTCACCGGCAGATTCCAGCAAACCATTCACGGACAGACAATCCCTATGCTATTATCCTGGAGCCTTGGATAACCGTTCACACACCCACGCCCCCACATGCACACAAACGCACACACAAACACACACAAATGCACACACAAACACACACACAAATGCACACACAAACACATACACACACAAATGCACACACAAATGCACACACAAACACACACACAAACACACGGTGGACTCTTGCAGGGGCACCTGGCCCACCCGTTATTTAAACGGTTACACAGGGAAGAAAAAAAAAGTTTTCAATGCCATTTCTCAAGTTCAGCACAACCCGATACCCAAATCCAAGAGAGATAACACCAGGAAAGAGAAGGGCAGGTCTATATAGAACACTAGCTCCCTGAGAGGCTAATATATATTTTTGGCAGTCAAATAATTTGAGGAAATGGTGCATACCATTTATAGTCTACTTTTTGGAGAATCACAATAAGAATTAGTATATGAAGGTCTATGTGAGACACAGGAGTGAAGAAACCTGTTTAACCTGGCATTTCTTAAACTCATCTGAGCCAGGACCAGAAGTTTATTGATCAGTCTCCAATATGTAAATCACTGCTATAGACCAACCCACTTCAGTATATAGTAGTTGTAAAACTGAGTAAAATTTTAGCAATTTTATTCAGTAGTTTTACAAATCCAGCTTGCTGAAAAACAAATAAGAACCCACCAAGAAGAAACAAGATTTATTCCAAAAATACAAGGATAATTCAATATTAGGAAATCTGTAAATTCATCGCATTGTTAAAGAAAAAAAAAATCACAGGATCTTATCAACAGGATAGATGCTTGAAAAATATTGAATAAACTTCAACTACTTATAAATTTTTAAAAACCTCTTAGTAAACTAGGGAGAAAATTTAAACATCTTAGCATGACAAAGTTTATTTATCAACAGCCATCAATAAACATTCTAATGGTGAAACACTAAAGGTATTCTCATTTAAGTAAAAAACAAAACAAGGATGCCTGCTGTAACTGCTAAAAACTGTAGCCAATGCAATAAAATAAGAAAACTAAATAGGAAATACAAATATTGGAAAGGAAGAGACAAAATTGTCATTATTTCTTCATGATGTAAGTGCATACATAAAAATTGAAGAGAATTAACTAAAAATTTTAGAGGTTTTGGTAAAGTGGCCAGTTATCAGGTAAGCATCAAAATCAATGGCTTTCCTAAATACTAAGGGAAAAGCCTTCTTCTCCGTATTGAAGAACTTCGCCTTTCTCCACCCTGGGGAGGATGAATGATTGTCTGATTCGTGAGTTTGGGAGAAGGAATCAGACAAGAATAGATGCTTCTGAGTTCTCTTTTTGGCATTGTCTGATGGCATGAAGCAAATATTTTCATGTACTCTCCACTGTGTAGTAAGTTCCTGGGGTAGAGAGATAGTGTTGTCCAGTAATGCCTGCTACTATAGAAGTAAATCTATCCAGTGCAGGGGGAAATACAGAAAGCCCCACTTAGCTACAGTTGAAATGCTATAGTTTCCAGTCAGCTTTATTAGTAATAAAAGAAGTATTTTCATTTCCTATGTCTCTTTCCTGTAACTATGCCTCAGTGTCTTCCAAACTAAAAGGAGAGAGCAAAGTATTGCTTATAGGAACCCCTAAATAAAACACTAAATACCAGTAATTTCTACTCAAAAAGTATAGCAATATATATATATATAATATATATATTATATTATATATATATTATATATATATATATTTGCATTAGCAATGAATACTATAAAATACCTAGGCATAAACTTAGCAAGAAATAGTAAGGCACAGAAAGAAACTATAAAAGCTTACATAAGGACATACAAGAAGTCCTTAATAAATGGAAAAGTGTAACAAATCTCGGTGCAGGAAGTCTCAATATTGCAAAGATGTCATCTCTTCCCCACTCAATTCATAAATTTAATCCAAATCAAAGAACCAACATGATTCGGGGGGCTTGGGTACAATGGAACATGACAATTATTTTCAAACTTATCTTGATAAATAAATATGGGGGGAAATCCAGGAATTATTTTTTTTGAAATTGACCAATTATATTATTATTATGATAACACTACAATAATAATAATGAATACAAAATATAATGTAAAATTTACATTTTGATATGGTACAGCAGTATTGTGTGTAGAAATACACACTTTTATCATATATCAAATTCCCTGTTTATAAATGCTTTGTTTTTATTCACTGATCTATATCTGTACTCTTAATACCCAACTCCGAGCTATATTCTCTTGCCTAGACCACTTCAATAATTTCTTTACTGGTCTCCTGGTTTTGCCTCCAGCCAAACAATGGAAAATAGCAACCAGAATGATCATGTTAAAAAAATAATAAAATGCAACAAGTCACTCACTTGCTTAAAGCCCTCCATGGCTTTTCATAACATTCAAATGCTCCAACGTGACATACAAGAGCTCATGGTGTCTGGACCTTGCCTGACCCTCCACCTTCATCTCAGCTGCTCTAGACCCACGGGTTTGCTTTGAGATCCTTAAATATCAAAGCTCTGTCCTCCCTGGGGATTTCACCTGGAGCGCTCCTCCTCTCCATCTTTACAGCGTCTGGGCCCTCTCATCCTTAACTCTCAGCATCAATGTCACCTCCTTTGGAAGCCTTCACTGGTCATCTAAGTAGGTCCCTGATGTTTTCATACCCCATCAGTTCATTCTCTGCTTATCACTCATCACAATTTGTAACCACCTCCTGTTTGTTCACCTGTTCCACTGTCAGTCTCCCCACCGACTAAAAGCTCCGCCAAGGTATCTGTCTGTTAAGCATAAATGGGCCACCCAGACTAGCCCCTCAGTAAAAGATAGATGTGTCAACACTTAATATGTGCATACCCTTTGCCCATGTCCAATAATGATCCAAAGTAAACAATCAGGCAAGTGCACACAAATGTATGTTCAGGGATAATTATTTCAGCATTGCTGATAATGGTGAAATATTGAATATATCCTAAAGGTCTAGCACTAGAAGACTGAGTCATTAAAAAAATGACATAGAAATATACCATGGTATTTTGTTAAGTAAAAGAGGCAGGCTATAGAACAGAATGTATTTATTCTACCAGCCCATTAATTTTATACTTAATTGTGGTTATGTGTAAAATACTTGGGAAAATGTACACCAACATTAACAGTTTAATGGCAGCTATATCTGTGGGGAAGATAGAGACTTTATTTTCTCTTTCAGCATATCTATATCTACATAGCTTAGAAATTTGGATGCAAGTAACAGAACACCCAACAACAGTGGCTTGAACAGTAGGCCTTGACTTGACAGGCCAGCAGTCATCTACCTCAGTCTTCTTGTTGGAGGAGAATGAAGACATTAGGAACATGCCTTCCATCCTTTGCTGACATCCTCGGGATGGTTGTGTTTTATGTTTGCGTTTGTTGCCTCATGGGCACAGATGGCTCCTCCAGCTCCAGAGTCATGGCCTCCTCTCCCATGGCAGGAGATTGGGTGGGAAGCAAAATCTCTCCCAGAAACTCCCCAGCAGACCTGCTAAGTTCACACGGGCCAGAAATGGGTAACATGGCCACTCCTAACTGCAAGGGAGGCTAGGAAATCGGCTTTATCGATGATGGTCATCTCCTGAGGCTGGTTATATTGTCAGGCCAATAAAAACCCCCGTCCCCTTGGACAATAATGTGGAGGTTCCTCACACAATTGAAAACAGAACTCCCTGTGATCCAGCAGTTCCTCTTCTGGGTGTATATCGGAGGGCATATTTGCCCTCCCCTGTTCACTGAGGCATTATTTACAATAGCCCAGACATGGGAACAACCGGGTGTCTGTTGACGGATGAATGAACAAAGAAAATGTGGGATATAGATGCAACAGAACATTGTTCAGCCATAAGAAGCAAGGCCATCGTGCTATCTGTGACAGCATGGGTGAGCCTTGCGGACATGATGCTAAGCTGAAATAAGCCAGACAAAGACAGACAAATGCTGCGTGAGCTCGCTTATATGTGGAATCTACAAAAACCAAATTCACAGCAACAGAGAGTAGATTGGCGGTTGCCAGGAGTCGGGGTGAGGGGCATGGGGAGGTGGGTGAGGGTAATCAGAGGGTATAAGTTTCCTATTATAAGATGAATAGGTTCTGGGGGTGTAATGTACAGCATGGTGACTAGAGTTAACAGTTCTATATTGTATATTTGAAAGTTGCTAAGAGAGTAGATCTTAAAAGTTCTTACCGCAAAAGAATTTTAAAAAATGTAACTGGAAGGTGATGGATGTGTTAACTAACCTTATTGTGGTAACCATTTCACAACAGTGTAATATCAAATCATCATGTTGCATACCCTAAACTTACACAATGCTGTATGTCAAATATATATTAATAAAGCTGAAAAAAAGAAGATTCAAAAAAAAAAATCACTGTTTCCTTATCAGGGAGGAAGGTTAAGATTTAAAAATTTTAAAATAATGAACATATATAACTTTTACAATCAGGAAAAAAATGTAAACGTATTTCGGACGTGATGAGATCCCAGGAGGTATTCAATGCCACAAGCTCCTTGTCCCGAAAGAGAAGTAGGTAGGTGTGGCCACAGTTTGGCGAGCAGGTCCTCTCTGCTTACTAGGTCTCGCCCACGCAGGTCAAGGACCAGCTCGGGCAGCTTCCTGAACCCGAGCTCTCCACCACTCACTTTTGTCCTTCTTCAGGGCCCCCTCCATCCTTACTCCGAGGGTTGTGTCTGGTATTGATCTGTGGGACCCAGAACGGACTGACTCTGCCTTGGGAGAGCGAGAGTAAAATTTCATCAGCTGTCAGCCCTGCCAGCTACACAGAACCTGTCTGTGGTCTGAGGAGTTTCTGATCTGATCTGCGCTCTCCGATTGAACACGGATGCTTGCGGGAGCAGGAGGCAAGCAGGTGGGATGAACGTGTTGTGGGGCAGGTGTATACATGTGGCTGGCTCCTTTTCACAAGAGGTTGACTGGAAGGATGTGAAAAATAAGCACAGAATAACCACAAACGGTGCTGTTGAAACTAAGAAACCATAACCACGTGCAGGATTACCGCAAAAGAATTTTAAAAAATGTAACTGTAAGGTGATGGATGTGTTAACTAACCTTATTGTGGTGATCATTTCACAATAGTGTAATATCAAATCATCATGTTGCATACCCTAAACTTACACAAGGAGGCACCACATAATGACAGACCCACAATGTAATTCTTTCCAGAGCCTCCTTAATCAGGAGGAGCTTGACCCGAGAGATGGCACAAAGAAGGCATTGAAGACACATGTCCATATGTTCACCGCAGTATTGCTTACAATAGCCAAGATATGGAAGCAACCTAAGTGTCCATCAAAGGATGAGTGGATAAAGAAGAAATGGTGCATATAGTCAATGGAATATGACTCGGCCATAAAAAAGAATGAAATCTTGCCATCTGCAACACCATGGCTGGACCTAGAAGGTATTGTGCTGAGTGCAATGAGGCAGAGGAAGACAAATGCCATATGATTTCACGTCTATGTGGAATCTAAAAAAAAAATAAACAAGCAGAACGGAAACAGACTCATCGATTCAGAGATCAGTCTGACAGTTTCCTGTTGAGAGGGCCTTGGGGGGCTGGGTGAAAAATGTGAAGGGATTAAGAAATACAAATTGATAGTAATAGAATAGTCAGAGGGATGTAAAATACAGCACAGGGAGTATAGGCAATAATATTGTAATAACTATGAACGGTATCAGGTGGGCACTAGATTTATAGGGATGATCACTTAGTATGTTCTAGAATATCTATGAGTGGGTTGTACACCTGAAACAAATACAATATTATATGTCAACTGCAATTAAAAATATTTTTTTTTAAATGAAGGCATTGAAGAAAAGCTGTTTCCTTTTCTCTTGAATGAACAGTGTCCGTTCTCAATGGCAGTTGTACTGGTGACTCCCAAATTTATGTCCCTGGCCTGGATTTTCCCTGAACTCCAAACGTGTGTATCCAATCGTCTACCTGACATGCCCTTGGGTTGCTAGTGGGCATCTCCAGTATAAACACATCTGGAATTCAGCTCCTGAGCATCGCTTCCACACCCGCTCCTCCCCCAGTCTTCTCCGTCTCATCTACTAGAAACACATTCTTTCCAGTTGCTCAGCCAAACACCTGGGTGCCATCTTTGCCTCCCCTTTTTCTCTTATGCATCACATCCAATACGTCAGCCTCAAGGCTCAGGATGGTCAAGGAGGTGCCTCTACCGAGGGCCCAGTTCATTTTGATCTGTGGGAGAAGGCAGAGCATGCTCCATTGGGAGGTGCATACAAGTGGGCCAGGCAGGAAACGGTGGGGTTGGGCACAGGAAGGAGGGTGGAAACGACAAGCACAAAGGGCCCAAAAATAGGAGGGGATCTTGCATGGAGATGACAAGGAGGTGAGCCTGACTGGAGGGGCCGGGTGAAGTGAGGCTGGAGAAGTGGGTGGAATTTGGCCAGCTGCTCAGGTCCTGACCAGGGTTCTGTACCTGCCCCCAGCTCTCTCTCCAGGTCCCTCCAGGGCCTGTCCCTAATTCCCAATGCATTGCCTGCTCCTCCAGCATTCCCCCAGACTCCCAGCCTTTGCCCATTTGGGCGCCCTTGACTCTCGGCAGCCTTGTTCCTAAGCCTATGTGTTTGGCTCTGGACCTTGGCTGCTGCTGTCCACCCAGTCGTGTAGCCTCCAAGTACCAGTCCACGGGCCAGGCCTTGTCAGTGAGACAGGAATTCCAGATAGGAAGATGAGAAAATCAAGGACAAGGTAGCATTGTAGAAGCAGAATTGCATTTCCGTCTGCACGCTGCCCATTCACAGGAAGATGGCGGGACATAGTGAATGTGTGGGGAGTGTCTGGAATGCTCTGGCTCAAAATGTAAGCCACATGGCGAGCCCAGCATTTATTTTTAGGGGCCGGAGGGGAAAGACACCCCAAACAGGTAAGCAGTTATTACAATAAGAGGCCTGTGAGACTGCCGATTGAGAGCTACAGGCATGGCCACATGATGTGAGCATTAACATGTCACAGTAAAAGAAGATGAGCAGTGACTTTAAATGTGACTCCCAACTTGAAACTTTCGAAGGCGTTCTTTGAATGAAAAGTGGTCGTTTGCCTCAAGCAGCTTCTTACCCATGCAACTCTGAACAGGTCCACAGTGGGTCATGGCACAGGCGTACTTACTTAATGATGATAAAAGCTTCTATGGGCAATTCCAGGAAGCCAATTAATGTATAGTATCCATGTATACCCACTAATGTGTCATGCATGTGCTTGGTGCATGTGTGTGTATGTGTCTGTGTGGGTGAAAAGCTGCCAACTGTCTTTTCTATGAAAGAAATGTTCCTTTTTTTTAAACATATATTTTATTGATTTTTTACAGAGAGGAAGAGAGAGGGATAGAGAGTTAGAAACATTGATGAGAGAGAAACATCGATCAGCTGCCTCCTGCACACCTCCTACAGGGGATGTGCCCGCAACCAAGGTACATGCCCTTGACCGGAATCGAACCTGGGACCTTTCAGTCCGCAGGCTGACGCTCTATCCACTGAGCCAAACCAGTTAGGGCAAGAAATGTTCTTTATTGTGCTATTATTTCCTTCTGGCTTATAAATATTAAGATTTCCTTTATTTTGTGAAAGGACGATGACAGTATAGACTTCTGAGACAAAAATTGCTCTTTGTTAGCTTCTAAATTACTTTGTAATTTACCAATCCAAGATCCCAAAATCTGGGAATCAGGGCCTCCCTGATTAAACTTTGGTTCTGAACTCTGGACCCCAGTTTTGGCCCGAGCGTCCCTCCAGGATACAACTTTCTGTGTTTTTTGGTCTAAGAGGTAAAATTTGCATAACATTTGAAGCCACAAGTGAGCCTGGCCAATGTGGCTCAGTGGTTGAGCATCAACCCATGAACCAGGAGGTCACGATTCAATTCCTGGTCAGAGCACGTGCCCAGGTTGTGGACACCATCCCTAATAGGGAGCATGCAGGAGGCAGCCAATTAGTGATTCTCTCTCATCATTGATGTTTCCATTCCTCTCTCTCTTTCCCTTCCTGTTTCTGAAATCAATAAAAACACATTAAATAAATAAATAAACAAACACATAAAGCCACAAGTGACAAAATCCAAAGGGAAGGAGTTGGGTTACAATTTCAGAGCCGAGTCACAGCTGGGATTCCCACTGCTGCCATGAGTCACATTTTTCACACAGTAACCAGAGTGCCAATTCGAAATATAAATCAGATTCTTTTACTGTCTATGGTAGAGACGGCTGGGGCTCACCAAGGTATCTGTGTGCCCATTTACATTTCCCAGCTGCCTCTGTGGTTAGTTGACCATGTGACTAGTTCTGACCAATGGGATATGAGCACAGTGATGGGTATTACTTCCAGGTGGATAAGTATCTGGTGTGCCTTCCCCATTCTCTCCTTTCCTTCTACCTGTCCCCAGGGAGATAACATCAGGGTGAACTTGAAGCTACAAGATGATGGAGCTACACGATGGAGGCAGGCTGAGTTCCTTAGTTGTTTTAGAGGAAATCCTCCAGACACACAGTAAGCTGTGACATAAGAGTGAAATAAACTTCTCTTGTGGAAAGCCACTGAGATTTGAGTGCTTATTTGTTACTGCAGTGTAGCCTATCCTATTCTGACTGACAAACACCCTTGCTAAAACACCCACCAGTGCCTTCCCAATGCGTTCAGAAAAAGATCCAAAATACTTTCCTTGGCCTACAAAGCCCTACCGGTTGTGCCCCTGCCTACCTCTCGGCATTCCTCTCCTGTCCCTTGTCCCCACATTCACTATGTTCTAGGCACAGCAGCCACTGAAGGCGGCCCAAACGCACCGAGATCATTCACACCGTGGGCATTTCCACTGGTGATTCTTTCTACCTGCAAATTCTGCTGCCAGATCTTACTCCATCTTGACATTCATCTCAGCTGCCTCAGAGAAACCTTCCTTCATCACCCCGGTTGAAAAGCCTCCATTTGTCACTCCGTCTCATCATGTTTTATTTTCATCCCGGTGTTTATCACTACCAGGTATTTCCTTTTTTTAATTTAATTGTTTGTTTGTTTCCCATCTTGCCTGTCTTGTTTACCACTGAGTCCCCAGTGCCTGGTGAAGAGCCTGGGGGCACAGTTGAGGCTCAAAAGATCTACGGTTGTTGTGTAAGTGGATGAATGAACAAATGACACAGCGCTGTCTCTGCTGTCTGCCCAAAGGGTGAGCTGTGCTTAGTAAGCAATGGGACAGTGTTCCTGCTCTCCACTGCTTCCCACAGTGACTTATAATGAGAGCAATTGTTTACTTTGTTCATGAAGCTGGGGGTTGACTCAGTTCTGCTAGACAATTCTCACTCGGGGTGTCTCATGAGCGTACATTCAGATGGTGCCTAGGGCCTGGGTTATTCTAAAGACCTACTCACTCACATGTCTGGCCTCTGGACTGGGAAGACTAAAACATAGGGGTCTTAGTCCACCAATCAGCTGTGTGACTTTAGGCAAGTTACTTAATCTCTCTGAGCCCCAAAACTTTATATGCAAAATAGGATCAGAAATGATAACACCTACCATTTATTGGACACCTACTCTGTCCCAGGCACCATATATGCCCAATTCTTTGTGTACCTGTCTCACATAATCCTTATAACAACCTATTCTGTAGATGTTCCTATCATAGGGCCTACTTATTTTATAGATGAAGAAACCGATTCAGAGAAGTTTAAGTATCTTGCTCAAATAATAGCTAATCATGCCAGAAACTTCTAGTTAGCCCACCTGGTGTGGCTCAGTGGTTGAGCATCCACCTATGAACCAGGAGGTCACAGTCAGATTTCCAGTCAGAGCACATGCCCAGATTGCAGGCTCAATCCCCAGGAGGGGTTGTGCAGGAGGCAGCTGATTAATGTTTCTCTCTCTCTCTCCCTTCCTTCTAAAATCAAATATATATATATATATATATATATATATATATATATATATATATATATATAGAGAGAGAGAGAGAGAGAGAGAGAGAGAGAGAGAGAGAAACTTCTAGTTAATGTGGTACATTATGCCAATATGGGAAATCCCATATCCTATTCTAAACACATTAAAATACTAGATAAAATATAACCTCAGAATGTAAATGCATAGCCGAATTTAAAGCCAAGAAAGAAGATGCCCCAGGTACCAGATAAAGAGGCAACTTGATGTTGGTGAGATGAGCAGGACCCGAGGTTGAGGAGCTGCCTGGGCTGGGGAGCAGCTGGTCCTGTGAACGCAATGGGCTGGAACTGAGCTTTGTGCACAAAGCCAGGGCCCCAGGGAAGTGCTTGCTAAGAGACAGCAGCACCAGGACAACTCAGCCCAGGCTTCTCCTGCCACCGATCCCCCATGAGCAGCCAGAGGCCCCATGACCTTCAGCGGAGCTGGAACATCCAAGTGACACGACTAAGTCAGGCCTGGGGCAGGGGACCGACCTGGCCACGTGATTCCCGCTGTGCTGACCGTCAGCACTGTCGTTTGTTTAAGCATGCACCTTAAACAAACCATCTCTAGACACCCGGGGTTGTCCTTTCTCATTACTATCCACTCTAAAAGTCTGTTAGCTCTGACAAAAGATAAAGAAGAAAAAGGAAACCTCGGAAGGTAAGCAAAGCACTTGTAAATCAATGAAGGGTCATTAGGATGCTCGAGTTGGAACACACTCCTTATCAAAACGTGTAGATTGTGAGCCAAAGCCATGGTTACAAGGGACTTTCACCCTCAAAAAAAATCTGTGCGGAAGAGTCAGGCTGCAAATAAGGCTACACAGCACTCCTTAGGACAACACAAACGGGGGAATCAGAAAGGGAAAAAGGAGCCCGTACAAGGACATTTCTGGATTCTGGCAGGTTCAAGAAGACATCGTCATGGTAATTAGAAAGTACCATTCTTAGCAATAAAGGCAGAAATCTACCCATCAAAATTTATGGGGGGGGGGGGTGGATTCTGCCCACTGGTCTGCAAAAGAGGCCAAAAGACTTGGCATTCGCCTGGGCCAAGAGTAGAAAAGAAAACAGGAATCCAGGGCTGCACCTGCTCCAGCTTTGTAAAGCCTGGAGCCACGGAGATCGACCCTGGAGAATTAATAAGCAACCTCGCCTGGGACCACAGAGAGCCTTGGGATGCCCAGTGGAGGCGAGCTTCCCACTGCTCTGTGGATCCGACCTGGGCACGAGGGACTCCCAGGGGAACAAGCGCTCCTTAGTGTGAGTTTGGGGACAACAGTGACAAAGCACTCAGGGAAACAAGCCACCAAGACAAAGGCCCTGTGGGTACATCCAAGGGGCCATTTGTACCCCAAGACCCGAGAGAAAAGAACAACCAGAAAGAGCCGTGCGTTTCAACCTGTTCAATGAAATCAAAGGAGGAATGACACGTAAGGCAAGGAGTGTAAGGAAAATCGGCCAGTGTGGGGCAGAGCCGATATTCGAACCCAGGTCCGCAGCTGAGCCAGTCCAATGCGGGCACCTCGGGTCTGCATGTCGGAGGACCGGCGGGGGACAAAGAAATCTCTGTCCTGGCCATCCCATCCCTGTTTGTTTTCCAAGCAAAAGTCTGCTCCCTGGATGAGACGCCACCAGTGTCCACCGTCTGTCAACTGCCACTGACTTTCCAAAAAAAATAAGTCCAAGTGACCAACCGCTATCTTGCAGAACTGATAGGTGTGGAGGAGGAAGTAAGGATCACCTACTACTTTTCAGGGTATCAACTAGGGCCTGAGCAGAGACTCTACCTCAAAGCACAGGAATATTGTATCATTCATTCATTCGTTCATTCGTTCATTCATTCATTCATTCATTCATTCATTATTTTTTAACCAAACACCATCCCAAGAATCCCAAGAGCAAGTCAGCAGGCCTCCGTTCCAATCCCAGCTGCGACAGCCTTCACCGAGGCCCTGTGTCTCTCTGAGTCTCCATGGTCTCACCTCAGTGGAGATAATGATTCCCTTCTTGCAGGCTTGTAGGGAGGAATAAAGAAAATGCACGTGAAGCACCGAGCCAGCCTGAGCCGGAGCTGTGTGTGTGAGAGGCACCCCCACCCCCACCCCACTGTTCCAGGGCTCAGGGTGTGGGCTCGTTTCAGCTGGGAAGTGGGTGGAGAGTGAGACGAAGTTGGAGGCTGGGCTGTGCGCTCTGTGCGCTCCGACGGGGCTGAGACACAGCGGCCTTCAGGATGCCGCCACCTCCCAGCCCTGCGGCTTCCCCCTCTCCCTGCCCCCTCCGCAGATTCCGCTCAGTCCCATTGTTTTGCTCCTGTATCTGGTTTTGTGACAGTTTTGAAGACACCAACATGCCACAGAATTCACACCGGAGCCAGTCCCGCCTCAGCTGCCGTCCTCTCGCCGTCATCACCAACATCTGTTTAACTCGCTGTCCTTCTGCTGTTGTAAACACACTGTCTTCTTTCAAGTCTCAAGTTAACATGATCCGTCCCCTCTCCTTTCAGATCCTGCCTTCCAGCCACAGGTCTGGTCAGATTTCAGATCTACACACACACACCCAGCAGAGGACCCACGTGCACGGAGACCCAGAGGTGAGCAGATCCCGTTCCTACAGCCTCCTGCCCCCTTCCCAGACTGTGACGTCCTGGATTACCGACCCACTTAGACGCATGGCACTATCAGGCCGACAGAACACCGCGGGGGTCTCATGAACACAGGCCCGCTGATTCCCAGGACCAGGCGTCCCTCACAAGGACAAAGTCCCCAAAGGCCAGACACTGAAGAACAGAGACACGGACACAGAAACCCAGATGTGCAATCATGTGCTCACAGGGACCCACAGAACAGCATGTGCTCACAGATACTGGGCTGGACTGTGTCCTTCTGAAACCCACATGGTGAAGGCCTAACCCCCAACACCTCAGACTGTGACTGTATTTGGAGACAAATTTCCTTTGAAGGGGAAATTAAGGTCACATGGTTGGGCCCTAATCCAATACGATGGGTGTCCTTTTAGGACCCAGACACACACAGGGATGACCCTGTGAGGACACAGGCAGGAGACGGTCATCTCCATGCTGAGGGAAGAGGCCTTGGCAGAAGTCAACTCTGCTGACACCTTGAGCTCAGACTTCCAGCCTCCAGAACGGGGAGGACAATACAGTTCTGTTTTTAAGCCCCCACCTGTGGTACTTGGCCTGGCAGCCCTGCCGGCTCAGACAGACCTGGGGACACCACCCACCGCCTCCTTCCCAGCCTTGCACTGAGCCCCCGCATGCACAGGCCAGAAGCCCGGGGCCTGCTGGCGAACCCCGTTCCCCACAGCACCTTCCTCCTCCCAGAGACTGAGTCCTGTCCAGTCTCCCAGCAAGAGGAGAAGGCACCCAGGGACTTCCTGACTGGACAGTGACATCGTGGAAAGTGCTATAATGAGAAGGGCTCACACAGCTGTAGGTTCCCAGGGCTGCTCCAAACACTTGGCGGGCACTAATCCATCTACCCTTCTCAACCTTCTCCTTCAAGGTCAGTACTGTTAGCAAAATCCCTGTTCAAGAGCTGGTGAAACCGGGTAGAGAGAGGTCAAGTGACCTGCCTGAGATCACACCGCCAACCAAAGCAGAGCTGAGGCTGGAATCAGGGCGGCCTGGCCCAAGCCTAGCTCTGAACCACGGAGCTATCTGCCAGCAGGTCAGAGACAGGGCCGACCTGCAGAAGAGGTCAAACGCTTGGTCCAGGAGAAAGTGAGCCAAAATGCTTCTCCACGGGCACAGAATTTCCTTGGGTCTTGAGGTGCGAGGCAAAACCCTGCACGCAGGGGCTGGCAACAGCATTTGTGGGGCCCAGTGCAAAATGAAAACATACGCCCTCTTGTTCAAAACTCGGGGGAAAATGCAATAAAAAATATTAAAATAGAAAGTTTTTTCTTTTATTCAGTGGCTTCCCTCTCTACTTATCATAATATTCTTATTTGCTATTTAATGCCACTCTAAGTAAAGAAGTAATGTAAATATAAATTTTACTTTATATTTTGCAATGCCAGTTTTTAAATGCAAATACAAGAGCATTTAGCTCGTAGGTGGAATCACCAAAAAGCACGCATACTTTGTACCCGCTAGACACGTATTTCATTCCTACCAGAACAGTAGGAATGCTGCATAAAACGAGCTCAGCTGATTCTATTTCACTCCCTGACATACGCACTTTCTCCTCCTCTGTCCACCCATAGCTGACTGATGAGCAAGGAAGGGCTGGAGGGCAAGGACTCTGGCTGCTCTGGCTTTTCCTTCCCTCCTGCGCCATGGCTTTCAGCTTGGGTGCTTGGCTAACCCCAGGAAGTAGCATGAATAAGAAAGAACATGATAGGGTTGCTGGTAGCTCATGTTTCTGAGGACACTTTTGCCTTCTATCCAAGCAAATTCTTTTTTTAAAACCATTTTTTAAATATATATATATATATATATATATATATTATCGATTTTAGAGAGGAAGGGAGAGGGAGAGAGATAGAAACATCGATGATGAAAGAGAATCATTGACTGGCTCCTCCTACATGCCCCCTCCTGGGGATTGAGCCTAAAACCCAGCATGTGCCCTTGACCGAAATTGAACCTGGGACCCTTCAGTCCACAGGCCAATACTCTATCCACTGAGTGAAATCTGCTAGGGCCCAAGAAAATTCTTATTTGAAGGAAAAGTGTGGCCTCTTGGGGCTGTGGGCACCTCCACTGAGCTGGTAAAATGACACACTTACCTTCTAATTGCTTTGAGTCTGACTGGATTCCCAGGCATTGGGGATCCCCTGGAATTCCGTGCTCCTGGGGCATGGCAAACACAATACACCACAGGGGAGGCAAGGAGCAGGGGCTGGCACACTGCGCACATCTCCTCTGCTCACGTGCACGCTTCATCAACCCGCTGGACTTAACCTACAAAACGCAAGTTCAAAGATAGAATTATTGACACAAATATCGACTCGTGCTGCACACCTGATACTAACATAACGTTGTATGCCGATTATACCTCAACCTAAACAACGTATTCAGAGTTTCAAAATGGCAACGGCAAAGCCCTAAGCCAAGCTCATGGCTCTCCTGAGTGTGAGTGTGACCACAGAGTCGCCTGCCCGTGAATCGGCCCTGCAGGCCCAGGCCATGTCCCCGCACCCACAACAGCCTCTGCTCACAGCAACTCCTCCCGGGACCTGGCTGCTTCCTCAGAAAGACTACGGCCCTCCCTGGCCTCTTCCTCGGCCTCCCCGCCCTGCCAGGTGGTCCAGCTCTGGGCCCCGTGGCAGAGAGCGCGCAGTGGCTAGAAGTCCATCCTTCCCGCTGACCTAACGCCAGGATGCTGGCATCACGAGGGCACGTTCACAGGTAGAGCTGTTAGCTTATCCTAAAGCACAGGCTCTGCCCGCCTTGCACCTGAAGAATGATTGCCCATCGGCGGTGGGATGTGTGTGGGCTGCTGGTCCCCCCTGGTCTGAGAGTGGGGAGGGGAGTCATAAGCCAGACAGCCTGTTTTTCTCTTCATAAATAATTCACTTTTTATGGCACGAGCAGTCCCTAAATACCTTCTCCTTTCTCTCCTTTGGAAAAAACAACAACACAGAAATAACAACAATAAAGCTAAGTCCTCTTTGACTCCTTCCCACTTTCCCACTTACCTACCACTTCTCCCACTCCCTCCCGGCTACCAGGTCCTTTCCAAGCCTCACAGGTTGCTACTCTGATTCCCCTTCGAATCATCCTTTCTAATAGTTTGCTACATTTGTGCCTATAAATTTTTAAAAAGTGTAGTGCGTGTTTCTGTTTCTCTGTGTCTATTCATGAAAAGTTGTCCTGTTTTTATGTTCTTTCTGCCACTTGTTTTATTCACGCAACGATACTTCTTCATGTTATGGCAGGGATTTACCTTATTCTTTTAAATTTTAAGTTGCATGGTGCTCCATAGTACGGCCATGCTATGGTTTATGTAGCTAACCCTCAGCTGATGGGCATTCAGGTTTGCTCCATCCTTTTACTCCTCTGGACAATATTGCAGTAGATGTGCTTGCACAAACAAGCCTCCTCGTGCGTACGCACACACGTCTTCTCTGGGGGAGATGCTAGCAAGTGGATTTGTTGTCCTTCAAAGTGGTTGTGCCAATTTGCGTCGTCACCAGCAGAATCCAAGGGTCCCTCACTAACATTTAACATCAAACTTTAATTTCCGTGTGCGCGCCAATCTGATGAGTGACATATAGTTCATGGTAATTTAATGTTTTATTTCCTTGATTACTAGTGAAACCGAACATTCTTCAAGTTTATTGGCCATTTGAATTTCCTTTTCCATAAATCGACTGATTTTAGTATTTGCTGAGTGTTCTATTGGGCCATTTGTCTTCTTCTTATTGATTTGTTAGAATTCTTTATATATTTTGGATGCTAATCCCTTCTCTGCTATATAAATTGCAAATATTTTCTCCCAGGCTATTGCTTGTGTTTAGCTTGTTTATGGTATCTGTTGTCATTTAGGAGTTTTACATTTTAGTAGAGTGAGATCTATCAACTGCTTCTTGTGCACTGCTTGCTTTTGGCCGGTTTCGGCTGTGATACGGAGAGGCAGGGAAAGCAGCAGCCGGAACATAGGCCCTCCCTCTGGTGGACAGATTGGACTTTCTGTTCCTCGCCCTGAGACAGCTGTGGCTTCAACAGACTCCTGCTGAGGATCTCCGGCTTACCACGGGGTGAGGAGGGGAGACTTAGGGAGCAGGTGCTGTGAAAAGAGAAGAAAGGCACTCTTGGATGGGAGATGGAGGTCTGAGAGTCACTGGATGTTAAAAGGTGACGATGTTATGCCCTCTATGCTGAGTAAGCCAGACATATGGCTTCTAGTCCAAGTTCTTTATGATCTGGCCTCCCTTTTTCAACTTTATTGTCAACTCTTCCCCTTCATGTAACCTTCACTCCAGTTACATTGAATTCTTTACCAAACCGAAGTCACACTTTCTGCCTTTGGGTATGACCCTTTGGCTTTTAAGAAACAGGAAAAGCCCTAGCCGGTTTGGCTCCGAGGATAGAGCGTCGGCCCCTGGACTGAAGGGTCCTGGGTTCAATTCTGGTCAAGGGCACATGCCAGGGTTGTGGGCTCGTTCCTCAGTAGGGGGAGTGCAGAAGGCAGCCGATTAAGGATTCTCTCTCATCATTGATGTTTCTATCTCTCTCCCATACCCTTCCTCTCTGAAATCAATAATAATTAAAAGAGAGACAGGGGAAAAAATGATGGCATTTATTTTGAGCCAGACTCTGTGCTAACCTATTTGCATAGCATCTTATTAGTCAGGATAAGCCAGGCTATGCTGCAGTAACAAACAACTCCAAAATTCCAGGGTCTTATAATTGCCAAAGTCTATTTGTCACTCATGCTACCATGTCGAGGGCATGGTGGCCATGGCTTGGCAATGTTTTTCCTTTCTTCCAGGACTGAAGCTTCTGGAGCCGCCTCTGGGACATTGCTGGTCGTGGTCATCTTTTCAGCAAGAAAGAGTGTGGCAAACCATGAACTCGCTCTTAAGAGTTTCTGCCTAGAGATTCCTTGTTCTTAATTAATGTCCCCGTTGTTGTGCAATGATATCTCCAACATGGAACTCCCAGTTTCAGCTCTCCTGCCAATTCTTCCCAGGTCTCCAATCAGACACCCATGAAAGGTAATCTAATTGGCCCAGCCACAGGCCGTAGGTTACAAGCCAATGTATGATTAGCTTTTATTGGGTCAGACACTTTCCCAGGTCAAGTGGCGGAGGCTAAGGTTACGAGGTACAAAACATGACTTGGAGGCCACAGAGCACCGGGAGAAATGATTTTTGTCCCTCATAAATACCGGCACACATGCTGTGTCCTTCCCCGGGAATAACCAAGTTCTAGCTACAGTAGTAACACAGCTTAAGGAACTCTTATTATGTGAGCTGTGCTAATTACATTTAACCTTCACAACAACCATGTGACATAGGCACTGGCATTAGCCCGATTTTAAAGATGGGGAAGCTGAAATTCAGTGAGACTAAGGGATTAGTCCTCTGACTCACATTTTAAGCTTCACGGCTGGTACTTCTGAATGAAAGCATTTTACTATATATATATAGCAGGAGGTCTGATGGCACCTCTTCCTGGAAGCCCCCACTGATTCCCTCCTGTCGAAGTGGCTTCTTTACTGAGCCTTTCTCCTGCTCAGAGGATCTGAGCGCATTTTGCCTTGTGCTATGTCTGAGGGTTGTGTGGAATTCATCTCTGCATCTCCATTGGTTCATTCATTTGTTCATTCGTCCATTCATTCATTCATTCATTCATTGAATATTTACTGAGTGCCAGGCCCTGTGCACAGCACTAGGGATACATTCAAATAGAATCTCTGCTTTCCCGGAGTTTATTGTCCAGTGGGGAAGATAGACATTAAACAGATAATGACACCACTAATTATTTAATTACAATTGTTATAAATGTTATGAAGAAGTCCGGGGGGATATGAGCATTTACAACAAGGGACCTGACTTGAGAGGATGGGGACAACGCCTCCGGGAAAGCAATATTCCAGCTGAGCTCTGGAAGGGGAGGCAGGAACTGGCCAGGGCAAGAAAAGGTGGGTGGAGGGGGAAAGGGAGAGCTTTCAAGGCAGAGAAAACAGCTGGAGCCAGGCCCTGAGGCTGCAAGGAGGTGGTAAGCTGAGCCTGAGCACAGCGGGCCAGGAGGGTGGGGGAGGAGGCCAGCGCATGCCTGGCACCGCTGGCTGTTTGGACCAGTCACCCTGCTGCATCCGAGCTGCCAGCCCAGCCAGAGGCTCCTGGCCTCGGCTGCAGGGGCTGGAACAAGGGGTTGTGGGCATTTTGTCTCTGGCAAGCCCAGCAGCTGGAAGCAGCCGCTATTCTCTGGCCATACCCCCTGCTCCTGGGTCAGGAGGAGGGAGGGAGTGGAGGACGTGCACAGCACAGTTTTTATATATGTGGGGCCATAATATTTAAGTGTCTTGGCTGTAAGCCTGCGACTAGGTCCCCCGACAACCCAGCCTTGCTCGGCACGCTCTAACAGCTGTCTGTAAAACCCGTTTATGGAGCCTCCATAAATTTCCCAGCTGCTGCAGACACAGGGCTGGGGACAAAGAGTCTCTGGGAGGCAGGCGCGGGAGGGCAGCAGCCTCGGTGTCTCTGCTGGCTGGTCCTCTGGGCCCCGGCTTGCCCCCTGCCCACCGGGGCCGCCTTACCCTAAATTCTTTTATTGAAGCTGATCTTAACATCGACCCCCAGGGCCTGCCTGGGCAATCCAGCTCGGCACAGACGCAGGCACTTTCAAGATTGCAGCAAAAGGTACAGTAAATCAGAATTAAGTGTCATGATAGTGATTTGAACTGACACTGTGTTCACCTTGTCCATTTACTGGGAAATATATAACGGGAATAGATTGAGCCTGTCATATTGGACCTGAAAAATACAGCTGTTAGGGTAGGAAAGGCAGCTGGCACCAAGGCAGTCCCAGTGGACAGTGGGGTATTGCGGGGGGGGGGGGGGGGAGGGGGCTTGTTGTCAGCGTCCCATTGGGATGAAGGTTGTCCGGAGAGCACTGAGAACCAGGCGACACGCGGACCCTGCAGCCAGCTCCATTGCCCCCGAGGACCCCAAATGCCCAGACTATGGGGCATTTTTTGGAAAAACTTCCTATGAAGTATAACACGGTTACAGGAAAGTGCCCAGATCATAAGCGTCTCGCTTGATCGATCTTTGCCAACGGAATACACCAGCGTACCCAACACCCAGGTCAAGAAACAGAACAGACTCCCCCAGATGGCCCCTATGCCCTTCCCCCACCCCCCCCCAAGGTGACCCCTAGTCTGCCGTCTCCAGCTGTGGGTGGATTTTGTACGTGGCATTTTAATGAGGGCATTTTGAAATTCCCACCTGACTTTTGGCCTCCAAAGAAAACAGCAACCTCTCACTTTTAAAATAATGTACAAGGAATATGAGCAACGGATACTCTCGTCTCTCCGCCCAAGCTTCCCACGGAATTTTGGCCCCAATTCAGAGGCAGGGTGAGGGAGGAGGGGAAAGAAAGAATCTGGGATTGGTATGAGATGGGGGCGGGGGGCGGGGGCAAAGATGGGTAACTGAGTGGGGGAGGGGTGAAGCTGGAGACTGGGGTGGGATGAGGGGGGGTGGAGGTTCAGGGAGGAGCTGAGGCTCAGAGATGGAAGAAATTTCAGGGTTGGAGTGGGCTCAGGAATGGGGGACAGGGACAGGATAAGGGTCAAGGATGAATTGGGGGTCAGGTTCAGGGCACAGTCAGAATCAGGGTGGAACCATGTAGGAGGGGCTCAGGGAAGGAGCGGGTGAGAGGGTCTAATGGGCCCAGACTTTAGGATGCAGGATGCTGAAGTTCTGGGGACAAACCGCTAGCAAAGGGCAGAGAAGGACAAGCCCTCTGCAGCCAGGGCTGAGGTCCCTTCCCTCCCCATCTTCCCAGCCCCTGGCAGCCCTGGGCATGGGAGACCCTGCCTCCCAGCCCCTCCCACCTGGAGCTCCCCACCTACGCAATCCTGACTATCTGGAGAGCAAGTGGGTGGCTCCAGCGCCACCAGCAGGTGGCGTCCAGTATTACTCTTGTTGCCCTGAGCTCTGGCTCTGGATGGGCTTGGGTGTGGCCACCACCCTCAGCCTCATCTCTCCTGCTGGACCATGACTCCGCCCTGAACCCACCCTGCACAACCAGGCCAGCTCCCACCCCCAAAGTCACAGCTGCTCCCTGAGCTTCTGGCTGCTGGCCTGGGACGACCCATAAGCCTATCACGCGGGCACTGTGACCTGACCCGGAGTGTCTCCTATTATTGTTGGAGGACACCCTCAGGAGGAGACATCCTTTCAGGTGTGGACAGTTGTCCTTGTCAACATCCACCTTCAAGCCAATCCAACCTGCCCCCGGCCAGGTACCAAAGAGCTCAGCTCATGACAGCTGCTTCCTGTACAGGACGCCCCTTCCAGCCACTTCCTTCCCACCCGCACCCGCATCCTGGCTACCCTGGAGGGACACCCCCTTTGCTCTGGCTTCGGCTTCCAACGCTGTGACCTTCAGCCCCGGATTCTTTCCACCTTTGGCCACCTCAAGGGGACTTGTCCTCAAGACCCCCGCTCGGGAGTGGACTGGCTTCTCCCCGTGTGAGACAAGACGAGATACTCCCCCTCCTCTTGGCAGGAAATGCCTTGAGCACCCTGTTCCCACTCGCACTCCCGATGAGGCACCACCGCCACCTTGTTTGATGTCAGTCTCCCAAGAGACAGCAAGCTCCATGAGGGCAGGGTGCTGCCTGACTCCTGTATCCCCAGAACTCTCTCAATGATGGGCACAAAGATGCCGTTTTACAAATAGCAGTAGAGCCTTAACCGGTTTGGCTCAGTGGATAGAGTGTCAGCCTGTGGACTGAAAGGTCCCGGGTTCGATTCTGGTCAGGGCATGTACCTTGGTTGCGGGCACATCCCCAGTAGGGACTGTGCAGGAGGCAGCTGATCGATGTTTTAACTCTCTATCCCTCTCTCTTCCTCTCTGTAAAAAAACCAATCAAATATATTAAAAAACAACAACAACAACAAAAAGCCCAAATAGTAGAAAGATTGGATGATGAATGGCTAAAAGCACAGGTGTGAAGGTAGGAAATCTAGTCTTGAATCCTGACACCTCTAGAGTATCATTTAACTGCGGTAAGCCTCACTCTTCTCATCTGTAAAATGGGGTCATGCCACCTTACTCCATGGGGCTCTGTGAGGACTGAACGCAACAATGAATGTCAATGTTGGGGTCATGCCTGGCACATGGGAAGAGCACTCAATTAATGGTATTGGTTATTATCCCTATTTTTCTCTTACTAAGGCAACAACCACCGGTGTTCCTATTCCTAGAATCCCCTTGGTTCCAGCATCCTCCACACAGCCTTTGAGGTCCTACTTGGCCTTAAGCAGGCGTTTGCTCACAGCCTTGGACTACAAGCTTCAAGCCTCCTTGGGCTCATTAGAGCTTCAAAGTCAAGGCAAAATGTTAGCAGACCCTTCCCCGTCCCTCCCACCCACCAGGGCCTGACTCTGTGGCAGGACTGGAGAAGGCCAGCCCCTCCCTCCCCCCTCCCCGGTCCTCCCTGCCCATCGCTGGGCACTGACCTCGCCTCCCCATGTCCGAGGGGCAGTCGGGGCCAGCCCCGGGGATCAGCAGGGCGACGGAGTGGGGCCTGCCGGCGTGCCCGCCCGGAGAGGCCGCGTTCTGCTGATGAAGGGCCTTTATCGACCTCCCTCTGCAGCTCCTGCCGCATCGCTCACAGGCCCGGGACGGGAGCCCATTTATCTGGGGCCGGGAACGCGAGGGGGCTGGGATTTCTCATTCTAGGGCGACGCGGAGTTCACATCAGGAAATATTAGTCTGATGAGTTCCCTGCGAGGGGAAGGACTGTCAGGCATTAATCACGGGCTGGGGGGAGGCGGCGCCGGGCCCTTGGTCCGACTCCCCGGGGTCTCATCCTTTCTGGGAACTTCAGGACCTCGCTGGGCATGAAGACAAGGATGGAAATTACCCTTGAAGGACCTCGGCTGCTTACTCGTGCTCTCGGAGGCCTTTCTGCCTGCGGCTAGAGCCCCCCTGAGGACTTGGGCAGGGGGCTTCACTCCCGGAGTCCCAGTCTTGTCTGTAAAATGGGGTGGGTGTGTCCCCAGGGGAGGTCAGGCACGTGAGCTGCCCCGCTGGGAGTCCTGTGCACCGGTCCGCCCCCACCCGGCCCTCCGCGGCCCTGGCCCTCGTTCACGGCTGTGTCACAGAGTCCCGGGACACCCCGTCCTCTCCAGCCTCCATACGGGTGGGACCCTGAGCGGACCCGCCCCTCCCCTTCCCGAGTCCAGCAGAGGGTGTTCCCCAGAGGCCCTGTAGGGACAGGAGGCCACGAGGGGCTGGCCACGGAGATTCCCTCGGGGCCCATGGCCTGGATGTCCTCAGCCACGGGTGGGGCCACCAGCTACTGGTTCCGGGGCTGGTCTGCTACCCAGTGCCTGGCACTGAATGTACCCTGGTAGTTCCAGGCACCAGCCGTGTGCATCTTGGGGGCCAGGTGCCCTCTCGGACCCTCTCCTGGCAGCCAAAGCCTCTCCCGACCCAGCCGCTGCTCTAGCTGTTTGAGGGCAGAGCACAGACCAGTTTGTCTCAAGCTGCTGAGGGCCATGACCCTCTGACCCCCACCCCAGAGGGTCACCCCTGCAGCTGGGAGTCCTGAGGACTCCCCTCTGCCCCTGTCTCCCGAGTGTGCGGCTCTGAGAGGCCGCTGCCTTGGCATTCAGGCACCATCCATGGGGCAGGGTGAGCGCAGAGGTGAGTGTGCCCAGAGTACAGGTGCCATGCCAGGCATGTTTGACGGCTCCGCCCAGGCAGCTAACAGCCTCCCTCCGTGACATTGCTGCTCAAACGGTGGCCTTGGGGCAGTCACAAATCAGGGGGTGCCACCCAGCGGCTCCCACCCCTCCCGGGTGGCCTGTCCCGGGGACAGGAGCACTGCAGGGCGGGTTGGGGCGCTCCTGGCCAAGGGGGACAGAGTGGCCCGGCAGTGCCCACCCAAACCAGGCTTAGCAAGGATGTGAAGGCCTAGTTAGGTCAGGCAAAGGCCGAGTGTGTGCACCCGCACACGTGCGAGAGGGTGGCAGGTGTTCACTGTATGCCCCTATGCTCGCACGTGTGTGTGTGCGTGTGTGTGTGTGCGTGCGTGTGTGTGAAAATGTGTACACCAATGAGTCGATGCTTGAATGTATATGGATTAGTGGATATATGTCTAAAGATAAGTGTGTATCGTTGTGTGAGTGTATCTGTTTTGTATGTCCTGTATGAGTGTGTGTGAGAGAGAGAGAGAGAAAGAGAGAGAGAGAGAGAGAGAGAGAGAGAGAGAGAGAGAATTATAGAAACTATACTTGTATGTCTGGTCACGGGAGTTTGTATACGACCTTGTTTCTCTGCGTGTTCCTCATAGCATTTGTGTGTGTTCCTCTGTGCAAGCACATCTATATATGTGCGTCTGTGTCAGTGAGCATCCGCACCATTTTACTCAGTGAGTATGTATCGTGCACCTGTGTGTGAGGCTTTGTTCTCAATGCTAAGGATGTCGTATTGAATAGACAAAGCCTCTGCTTTGAGCACGTTAGAGTCCAGCAGGGAAGACAGACAGAAAACTAGCACTACGGGGAAAATTAAGTGGGTTGAGGGTAGGGTATGACTGGGTGGAACGGAGAGGTGATTTAAGTGAGAGGGGCAGACAGGGCTGCTCAAAGTGTGAATGGAACGAAGAAACACGTGTGCAAACCCGGGTGGGAGTGTTCAGAAGGCAGGGACGCCCTGTGTCAGGGGTGCCCTGGACCCCGGGGCTGGAGTAGAGCGAGGGGGCAGGGGGCCTTGGAGTCCTCGGGAGGGAATTGAGATTTTGTCTCAGGAGCCCGGGACAGCTTTGAGCAAGGGAATGCCAAGTTCCGATTTAAATCCGAAAACACTCCCTTTGGCAGCTCCCTGGAAATGGACGGTAGGGATGGAAGAAGCCAGGGCCAGCGAGGAGTGTAGGCCAGCGAGGACGGCACTGAGAGTCACTATGGCAGCGGGGGGAGCGGGCGGGGGGGTGGGGGGGCGCGTGGATCACCAGTGACCAAGACAGGACCTATCGTTTATACAACTTTTATTTTGAAAAAGTCCAACCCTAAGAAATAGTTGACAGAAAGGTGTCATTTTAATAAACGCTAGCCAGCCTCACCAACCGTTTAGAATTTACAACATTTGTTTCATCCCCTTTCCAACTACTGGTACTTGGGAGTTAGTTGCAGACATCACACCATTTCACCCCAGGAGGTTTCCGAGTATCTTCTAAGCGGGCAAGGACCTTCTCCTACCCGGCCACAATACCATGATCACACCCAAGAGTCTGACATCCGCTAAAATAATACCTCATATAAAGTTTCTAGTCAAATTTTCCCAATTATCCCAGTTCTGTTGTGTCAGAAAGCAAGGGTGTCTTGCAAGAATGGCAAGGACGTGTCAAATGGACACATGATGGCCAAACCTTGAACAATTTGAGCGTACAAAAGAATAATGGCAATACTGGACGACAGCACACTGAATTATAAAATAACCCATGAAGCCAGACCAGTACTCAAAGAGAGGACAGGAGGGAAAATGCTTCACAGAACAATGTAGACTAAAAACAGAAGAAATGATACAATTAGAAAAATTACCATTTTTCAATCACCACTGCAAGAACTGATTCAAATAAGGCTCACGAATGGATGTCAGAGTTGTTGGATAAAAGGTTGGGGACACAAGACATTCACACCATTTCAAAGTATCACTGAACAGATTACTTTTCAATTTCAAGTAAGAAAAGTTTCCTTTGCAGAGGCAGAATCTGGCAGACACCACCGGAAGCAAGGGATCTACGTTGGCATGGCAGACGGTGAGATACAGGACGCGTTTTGAACGTAGACCTGACAGGGGTTGCCCTTGGATTGAACATGGGACTGAAGAGAGCAAGAAGAATTGGGATGACGTTCCAGACTGGGGCTTGATCAGCTAATTAAATGCTGGTGACATTTGCTAAGAAGGGAAAAGTTGAAGCAAGAGCCCATTGACAAAGTGACAATGAAGCCATCCAGGCTGCCTGGCTTTGTCCAGTGTGAGATGCCCATACAGGTGGAGTTGTCAAACAGATATCTTAGTCTATGAACCTGTAGCCCTTGACCGTGGTTAGAAGTAGAGATGAAAATTCAAGAGGCATGAGTATACAGGTAGCCCTGGGCTGGATGACGCCATCTAGGGCTGAAGTCAACCTCTGTAGTTTTAAAATCATTTTCATGATTAAAAAAACAGCTTTAATTTTTCCATTATGTGATTTATATATACTTTAAAAAAGACTTTTTTAAAAAAAACAGACATATAGAAGGAACGAATTAATACTCCCCAAACCTCACCACTCCCATTTTGATGATCATTCCTCAAACACTTCCTGTTATTCTGCCTCCACACACCTGTTTGTACATTAATGGATCAATTCATACGTGCTTTTATGGACACTTTTAAAACTCTGCTTAAACACTTTTTTTTTTTATCTTATCCCCTTTTCCATCTCCCTGGTCCTTCCCTAATGTTCCAACAGCCAATGTTAAATTTGATTTGAATCCTCTCATACCCTCTTATGTGCCCATGCACTCATATATACATGAAGCTTGCAAGTCATTGTCAAAATGGATCATATTGCATATATTTCTTTAGTTTTTTAATTAATAATATTGTGGAAACTCTTGCAAGTGTGAATCTATTTTTTTTTCATGGCTACATCTTATTCCATGGCACAAATGTTCTGTGATTTCAATATTATCCAATTATGGACTCTTTCTAGTTCTTTGGACACTATAAGTATTTCTGCACTAAACACCTTTGTAGATTCTGCATTTGAGTGCTTCTGTTTACTTCCACGGGGCAACTTCTGATTAGTGAGATGGTTGGGCTGAAGGGAATGTACATTTGAATGTTTTCAATAGATTTCCCCCCATATTGCTTTCCAAAAAGGCAATGTCAATTCTCCTTTTCACCAGTCACATACGAAAATATACTTTTCCTTTCACCTCATCAGTGGTAGGTGTTAGCATTCTTTTGGCATGTTGCCAATCTGACGGGCAAGGAGTTACTTCAATTTGCATTTCCCTGAGTACGAGGAGGTTGAGCCATATGTTTACTGGCCATTTGGGTTTACTGTTCTTTGAGCCTTTTCATATCCTGGAGACTTTTTCTACTGGATGCTTTGTCTTTTTCTGAACAATCTGTAAGAGCTCAGAATTAACTCTTTATCTGTCATATGCAAGGCAAATATATTTTTCCCGACTTTGCATTTGTCTCTTAATTTTGTTTATGGAAACCTCTAGCCCAGGGGTGGGCAAACTTTTTGACTCGAGGGCCACAATGGGTTCTTAAACTGGACCGGAGGGCCGGAACAAAAGCACGGATGGAGTGTTTGTGTGAACTAATATAAATTCAAAGTAAACATCATTCCATAAAAGGGTACGGTCTTTTTTTTTTTTTAGTTTTATTCATTTCAAACAGGCCGGATCCAGCCCACGGGCCGTAGTTTGCCCACGGCTGCTTTAGCCATTAAAAAAAGTTTAAATTTTATGTCATCAGAGAGCTCCACCTCCAATGACAGAATACCTTGGAAAAGGTGATTTCCCCAACAGATGACAATGCTAAACCCTGGACAAGATATTTTAAAGGGCCCTAGCCGGTTTGGCTCAGTAGATAGAGCATTGGCCTGCAGACTGAAGGGTCCCAGGTTCAATTCCAGTCAAGGGCACATGCCCAGGTTGTGGGCTCAATCCCCTGTAGGGAGCACGCAGGAAGCAGCCGACCAATGATTCTCTCTCATCATTGATGTTTCTATCTCTCTCTCCCTCTCCCTTCCTCTCTGAAATCAATTCCTATATAATAAAAGGCTAATAGGCAAATCAACCGAATGGTGGAACAACTGGTTGCTATGACACGCACTGACCACCAGGGGGCAGATACTCAACACAAGAGCTGCACCTGGTAGTCCGTGCACTCCCACGGGGTAAGCACAGCTTAGGCAGAAGCTGGCCTCAGGGCAGCGCTAAGAATGTCTGACTGATGGCTTCAGTGGAACATACCCCAAGGGCTCCTGGACTGCAAGAGGGTGCAGGCCAGGCTGAGGGACCGCCCCCCCCCCCCCCCCCGCCCAGTGCAGGAATTTCATGCACTGGGCCTCTAGTAAAAATATATTTTAAAAAATATTTAAAAGGCTATGTTACGGCTCTGAACGGGATCACAATCAGGCCGAAACTGGAGACTCACACTTGGAAGAGTTTCTCATTTTTGCATCTTTGTGCCCAAAGGCGGGCTGGCCCCAGGCAGCGCCACATGAGCGGCTAAAACCTGGATAGGAACCTGCATTGTACCTGTTGAGGAACCAGAGGACAAGTTTTGGGGCTTCCATAGGAGTTGGAAAGTGAAGGAGGAAACCCCAGAAAGGAGACATCCACGGAGCGGGTGTTTCAAATTCTGCTTATGAACTTGGCCCAAACTTCAAGGTCTTTTCTGAACTATGACTTCAGTGGAAAAACTCTGAGAAGCCTCCCTGTGCCGTCTGAACAGAGATTTCAGCGGTGCCCACCACAGGGAAGACCGAGTTTGGTGTTGGAGTTCAGCCAAGTTCACTGCCTAGTGAAAAAAAGAAAATCAACCATCTTCCAGAGGACATCACAGAATCCAGAGTCCCTACAACTTACCATGGATAGCGCCCAGGAGTCAATCCAAAATTACCAGCCATAAGAAGAAATATGCAATGTGACCCATACTCAAGAAAAAAAGGCAATCGTGGAGACCAACCTCAAGGTGACCCAGATCTTGGAATTAAGAAGCAAGCATTTTAAAGCAGCAAGCAGAACCATAACTTTGAAGGACATGAAGGAAAATATGCCAGTAATGAATGCTTAAATAGAACAACTCAGCAAAGAGATAGACTATAAAAATAAGCAAATGGGAATTCTACAGCCAAGACGTATAATATCAAATAAAAAATTAACTGGATGAGATTAAATTTTATGTAGTAAAAAGTGATTCTATTTTTTTAAATAGACTTTAGGTTTTCCTGTCACAGGTAGAAATGTCCCTTCTAATCCCTGGATTCTGCATATATTCACTGGCAATCTCTCCTAAGGTTTTTATATTTTATTTTTACATTTGTCCTATTAATCCATTGGGATTTAATATTTTATATGGTGTGAGGTGAGGCTCCAACTGCACTGTCTTACAGATGGATAAGGTGCTTTTCTCTCACATTATTTATTAATTCACCTTTTCTTTTTACTGAGGTGGAATATTTATTATGTATTGAATTATCATATATACTGGGATGTATTTTTGGGCTCTTTGTTCTGTTCCAAAGTTTTCTGTCAATTCAACAATCCTATTCCCACACTATACTGTTGGTCTCTAGTGGCTTTATAGTACATTTTAATATCTATCAGGTGAGATGGACTCCTTTAAATATTTTTTGGCCATTCTCAGACACTTACTTTCCCACATAAACTTTATGATCATTTTATCCAATTAAAATGGTACTATAATTGGGATTATATAAAATTTATACATTAGTGTTGGGAGAATGGACATTTTTATATTAAGATTTTTCCATCCACCTGCATCCTTAGTTAACCGTTAACTTCTGTTTCAATTAAGGGCTCATTTTTATTAAAAAAAATAAAGATTAATGACTTAAAATATGGTTTAAAAACAAGGTCGTCAAGCTCAAGACTGTAGAACCAGCAAGTGCATTTCACACGCCTGCTCTTCATCCTCCCACTTTGTCTCTTGATACATTCGGTTATCCCTGCCCTAGTCCCTCCCTCATTCATTCATTCATCCAACTTTTGGTGGATCTGTTATAGTCTTTTCCAAGATGAGGTTTCCTTTACCCCATTTTTTCCCACCCCAATAAAACCACTTTCATATTCCCAAAAAGAATTTATCCAAAATTGTAATATACATTTTCCATTTTTCATATCAAGTTTTTACATGAATTTTCATAATGCACTGGTTAGGGAGATGGATGAGAGGCTTTATTTTAGCCCCGGCCGGGTTCCTCAGTGGTTAGAGCGTCAGCCGCTCGCACTGCACTGGAGCTGCAGGTCCCTCTGAGCCGCTGCCTCAGCCCCTCTCTCCCTTCCACGCTCTGGCTTCCAGAAATTCAGTGACAGCTTTTGGCCCCCAAGATCTCTTCTGGTTGTTCTCACCGCTGAACGTTTATCTCCCGTTTATGTCTTTCCATTCATTCGGGTGGCATCTCAGCAGCGAAAGGAGCTGAGCACACCTGGAAATGAGCCATCTTTAAACAAAGGTCCAGGCTGATCTGCGTGAAATGCAAAAAGGTCACCACCTCTCAGCCCTCCACTCCCACCGACTTGTTTGAGGCCCTTCCGTGGTTCCCACGCTCCGCACACGGCCTGCCGGCCTGGCTTGGTTCCTCTCCAGCCTCGTCCTGCTCCTTCTCCCTGGATCTGCTCCAGACACACGGCCGCTTCCTCCTTCTTCCTCTTGACTTTTTGTTGTTGTTCGTCCTCACCCGGCGATATTTCCCCATGGATTTTTAGAGAGAGTGTAAGAGGGAGGGAAAGACAGGGAGAAACACATCGACTGCTTGCCTCCCTCCTGCACGCGCCCAGACCAGGGCCCGGGCTGGGGAGGAGCCTGCAACCAAGATACGAGCCCTTGACCGAATCAAGGTTTATTCCTTTTCTAGTCTGTTGAGCTCCACGAGGAAGGGGACCGCATCTGCTTTATTTGTCGACATAGTCAGGGCTTAGCACAACTGGTCGCTTACTCACCCCTGTTTAGTAGAGGAAGTCCCTTAGTTATGGCAGTCTGAGTATTGGTGTCTGTGTGTCTCTGTGCGTATGTGCACAGCAAAACCCTGGTGTGTGTGTGTGTGTGGTGGGGAGCAATAAAAAGGGGCCCACGTAGGAGCAGCAGATCAGGGGTGATGGGCCCCTCTTCTCCTCTCCAGGCCTCCTCACGCCTCCCTCTTCCTGTCCCCGCCCTCCCCTGCCCGCCCCGCACTGTCCGGCCCTCCCAGCAGCCTCCCATCCTTGCTCGGTGGCGGCGGGAGGAAGACGCTGGTCTCCAGCTGCCTCCGCTCGGCTGCCCTTGTGCAGTTGTCTGCCAGTTGTGCACGCCGATTGCTATGAATGCCACCATCTGGTACGCCACGTGGACATCATAATCTTTTCTTAATTACATTAGCAGCGCAATCAGTTACTGCATTACAAGGCCGGCGATGAGCTTTTAAATCTTGGTGGAAATCATAAATAATTGCACTAAGTACCAGGCGCCAGATGTGTGTGCCAACTCTGGTTGCACTAGATAAATAGTAACCTTACAAGAGTGTTAGACAGCAGGCGGTCCGGCCGGCCACCAGGCCACGCCACACCTGGGGCCCTGCTGCCGGAGAGCCCCGCTCCCATGCACCGGAGGAGAAGGGCGCAGAGGAGCCCTGTGTGGGTGCCTGGGAGAGAGAGGTGTTCTCGGGCCCAGAGCCAGAGCCAGAGTAGGAATGTGGAGAAAGACAAAGGGAAAATGAGGTGGGTGGACGGGAAGGGGGGGCAGCGAACGGGAGGAGAGCAGGTGGGAGGGGAGGAGGTGCAGAGAGAAGAGGGGCCCAGAGAGAGAAAGGGGGAGGGACCCTGAGGTGGAGACAAAGAGAGACCCAGAGAGAGAGAAGGCCAGAGACGAAGAAAAACAGGGTGGGAGGAAAATGTCCCAGATGTGTGGCGAGGCCGTGGGAACAAAAGGAAGGCCTTGTTTCTCCTGACCTTTTGCTCTTGGCCGGCCGCTGGAAGGGATCCCAGGGACCAGCTCAGCAGACATATGGTCACAGGGGGGATGAGGCGGTGGCCAGGCTTGCGTGGCCTTCTAGTGGGATGCTCGGGGCTCTGGGAAGGAAGCTCTCCTCCTTCCTTCATCTTTCTGAAAGCCCTGGGTCTGAGAGGAGGAGGCAGGACCTAGAAGATCAGGGAAGCAGCTCTGGCCCATGCAGAGGTGGCCACGGGAGGTACTTGACGCAGATAGAAGGCCCAGGATCGGGGACGTCTCTCTGAGGGCGTGACTTTTAAGCTGAGACATGTAGGACGAGTCACCGTTAGCCAGGTGAAGAGCAGGTGAAAGAAGGGAAGAGGGGTCAGGAGATGGGGCACAGGATGTGCAAAGGCCCAGAGGCAGGAAAGAACTGAGGATGCTTAAGAGTCAGAGAGCGAGCAGAGACAGTAATGGAGAAAGGTATCTAGAACTTCAGGCAAAATGGATGACTGAGGGTGTGTTCACTTCCACTCCCTCCTGAAATCGCTCAAATCAATAAATAATTTTTTAATGAAGAAAGAAAAGAGAAAACAGAAAATAGAATGTTACCAAAGAAATACTACCAAAAACTTTCCCATAATTAAAGGACACGAATTTGTAGATTGAAAGCAAACAAACCAGCCCGTTGAAAAAATGACCTGCAATTAGTCATGTTATTGTGACGTTTCCGAACACTTGGAATAAAGAGAGATCCTGGAAACTTCCTGAAAGAAAGAAAGTTGTGTACAAAGAATTGGAACCCAGAATACTATTGAACTTTCCAATAGCAACCCTGGAAGTCAGAAGACATGAAGCAAAGATTTACAAATTATAAAGGAAAATAATTTCCAACCAAGAATTCTGAACCTCACCTAGTCATCCATTAACCGTGAAAGAAAAATAAAGGTATTTTCAGACATGCAAGATTAAACAAATATCTTAGCTCCTCTGTGTTTCTCCTCAGGGTGCTACTGGAAGACATACTATAGCTAAATGAGGGAGAAAACCAAGAAAGAGGAAAGCATGAGGCATGGGGAACGGAATCCAATAGAAAGGCAAAAGGAAAACCTGAAACAATGGGAAGGAAATGTGTCAGGATGACAAGTCGTATACCAGGCAAGCCTTGGGACAAACCACCCCGGATGATGGCAGGAACCTGGAAGGGTGCAGGAGGGCTGAGTCCAATGAAGAAAAAGCAATGATAGGTTACCCGAGGAGTCTGACCATATTGGGAGGCGTTTTAGAGTTCATTGGCAAGTTTGAGGCTGAAGTGGTGAAAGAGTCACAAAAACTAGGCAAGTGAAAAAAACAAGGCAAGTGTTAACTCTGGGAAAAATGAAAGTTGTACAAAAAAGAATGTATGACTAGTATACTGCATGGCTCAGCTTTGGCCAATATTTACATAGCCCCAATTATATAAACACTAGTGGCCTTGTGCATGGATTTGTGCACATTGAAAGGAAATTAGTTAGAAGGTGGGGGTGGGGGTGGGACTGGGCTAGACAGGGCCGGACACACATGGAGCCAACCTCCTGTGGTCCCTCCCTGGCTGGGTGCATCTGAAGGGTGTCTGCGGTCACTGCAGCTCAACAGGAAACCAGATTTGGGGCTAATAGTACCCCAGCAACAACATAACCCATGGCCGGAGGTGGAATTGGGAGGCCCCGCGAGGAATCAGGCTCCCTCCTCTCTGGTTCTGGGGTGCGTCACCCGAAAACCGCCACTGCCAAGTCACCGCAGCTCCTGCGTTGAGCATCTGCCCCCTGGTGGTCAGTGCACGTCATACCTACTGGCCGGTCGGATGGTCAGACGGTCGGACGGTCACTTGGCCTTTATATATATAGATTGAGTATTCAGCTAATAAACATGGTGATGTAATTATGCTGGAAGGATGTGAAGAGGGCATGTTCAGTGTGATGTAAAGAGCTAAGACCTCAGCATTCTTACTAGAAAGTCAATTTATGGTTCTTCAAAAAGGTGGAACCATCAGCATAAGAAGTGGTTTTGACATATAGTACAAAGCTAAATAGCAGAAGAGATGGCTGGAGAGTTGAAAGTTGTCTCGTGGGAGGGGAAAACTGAAGCTCTAGCAGGGACCACCGTTTTTTATCGTAAGCATTATGCTGCTATTGGACTCTTTTAAAGCATGTACATGCACTTTGGTATGAATTTTAAAATTCAATTTAAGAAAAAGAAATCAGGAGGCGGCTTGAAAGGAGACGAGCAAGATGAGCAGTCACCAGACCCGGCAAGGCCACACGGGCCACCTTCAACGGCTGGAACTTTTCCCAAGAGCAACGTGGAGGCACAGAGGGTTTCCTCAGTGACTCCAAGGGAGTGGCAATGTCAAACCTGTGTTTCTAACTCAAGACTTTGTTTCCAGTTGCAATGTTTTGGGCTGACCCTCTTCCCAAATTACCGACCTGGCACAGAACCTGGCTGGAGAACCTAGCGAGGGAACATGGCTACAGAACCTGGCTGGAGAACCTGGAGAACCTAGCAAGAGAACATGAACACAGAACCTGGCTGGAGATCCTAAACAGAACTTCGCTGGAGATCCAGACCAGAACTTGGCTGGAGATCCTGGCTAGACTGCTGATCAACTGAACGCTGTCTCCGTGTCATTCCTTCTTCGCTGACTCCGTCCACACCTTTGGGGACCCCTGGACCTGCTGGGGCTGGACCCCAGCAGGGACCCTCCTGTGTTGCAAGTTTCACAAAGGCATACAATTTTGAAGGTCAGGTGTGGATCAATGTGGGAGGGGGAGTCCTTGAACTTGAGTGGGCATAATACTCCCCTGGAGGGCTGGATAAAACACTGATTTCAAGGTCCCACCCTCAAAGTCTCTGATCAATAGGGTTGGGGTGGTGGTTGAGATTTTTGAATTTCTAAGCACTTCCCAGGTGATGCTGAGACTGCTGCCTATGCACCCCACGTTGAGAACCGCTTTTACTAAGGGAAGGCCCTGCAAAGGTGAGACAAACAATGGGGGCCAGCAGGACAAGGACAGACGGAGGCAAGCCTACGTTAGGGACTGGCTGATGGACAACATCTGGCCAGGACTGTCCCATTTAGGAGGTGAAGATGGGCAAGATTGGTTTGCTCAACCAATGCCTTTAGCACAGCCAGAACTTTCTGAGTTCATTCTCATTCATTCTCTCTCTCTCTCTCTCTCTCTCTCTCTCTCTCTCTCTCTCTCTCTCTCCTCTCTCTCTCTCTCTCTCTCAGCTACCACAAGGTAAAAACAATGCCTCCTGAAAGGAGAAAGGGAACACACAGGGGCATGAAACTGCAGGGACATAGCCTATAACTGCAGAAAAAGGCAAGGTAGAAAGTCTCCGTTGAGGTCCAAAGTGAAGTCTGTGCCTGAAAAGCACACGGTCAAGGTCCTGGTCCTCACCAGATCCCGGCAGAACAGGCTACAGGAGCGTCAATCACAGCTTTCATTCAGGCATCTGCTGAGAGCAGCTCTGCAGCCAAGTAGGTGTGGTGATGGAGAAGGCAGTTTCCTGAGACCAGTGGTTCTCATATTTCGCTACACATTAGGATTACCTGGTCCAGGACCCATCCAATTAATATTTTATTTTTTTAATTGATTTTAGAGAAAGAGGAAGGGAGAGGGAACAGAGAGATAGAAACATCAATGAGAGAAACATTGATTGGCTGCCTCCTGTACGCCCCTACCGAGGATCAAGCCTGCGACCCAGGCATGTGCCCTGACCGGGAATCAAACTGTGACCTTCAGGTTCAGGGGTCAGTGATCAACCACTGAGCCACAATGGCCAGGCCACAACACATCCAATTATATCAGAATTTCTGGGGGTGGTACCCAGACATCCGTATTTTCCTAAAACACCTCAGAGGATTCCAAAGTGTAGCCATGTTTAAGAATAGGGCCTTGCTATTCAGAATGTGACCCATGAGCCAGCAGCCTGGGCATTAGCTGGGAGCTGATGAGCAATACAGAAGCTCAGGGCTTATCTTACCAACGGTTCTCAACCTGTGGGTCGCAACCCCTTTGGTGGTCGAACGACCCTTTCACAGGGGTCGCCTAAGACCATCCTGCATATCAGATATTTACATGACGATTCATCACAGTAGCAACATTACAGTTATGAAGTAACACGAAAATAATTTTATGGTTGGGTCACAACATGAGGAACTGTATTTAAAGGGCCAGAAGGTTGAGATCCACTGCCTTAGACCCAGTGAATTAACATCTGCTTTGTGTCCGTATCTCCAGGCACTGGGACAGACAGACGTGTCTGAGAGGCAGTGCTCTGGGGGGCAGGCGGCTTAGGCCTAAGCAGTTCCACAGCAGGAGGCACTGGCAGCCGGAGCTGGGGCACACCCGCTCCGGAAACACCCGCTCAAGTGCGCGGGGCTGTGTCCTGAGAGAGAGCTCCCATTCCGTTCACCACGGGCGTTCCTGAAACATGAGGCTCCATGGAACCACGCTGCAGGGAAGGGAGGTGACTTCAGACAAAATTCCCCAAAGTGTTAAGAGAGGCAACCTTTAGGAAGAGGGACAGTGGAGCAGGAAACCTGAGTTTTTGTTCTCTGGTTTTCTGTACAATTTGAATTTCCTGTGTGTGTGTGTGTGTGTGTGTGTGTGTGTGTGTGTGTGTTTTGGAACTGTTGAGTATTATGTTGAGGGTGGGATTATGGGATATTCTTTAACACCTTCTTTATTAAAAAATCTAATAAGTAGTATTTTTTTTAAAAAAAGCAATATACAAAGCAAAAGCTATTAGAAATACCAAGATGAATTTGGCAAAATCAAAACCTTAATAGGATACCTTAATAGTATTGCATCGCTTTATCTTTGTCACATCAAGTAGGAAAAGAAATAAAAATATGGAAGATACGAATAACTTCATTAATAAGGTTATTTACTAGGTATATTTAAAATCCTGTAATCTACATACATAGAATACTCAATCTTAATACATTTTACTTAACATTTTAAAAAATGAAACATTTTCCAGCCCACAAAGGAAATGTTAATACCTCACCAGGGGCAGAGAACAGGTCTGACTTGTTAGCATTGATCCTTAGTGCCTAGCATGGCTGCTGCTACAAAGTAGATGCTCAATAAACATTATTGTTGGAGGAAGTCTGTATTTCCTCACTTAGATGCAATAAAATAAAAAATTTATAATGAAAGTTCGAACAAATGGAAAGCTCAAAGCATTTGGAAAAGAAATTTCCTCTCAAATAATTTCTAAAGTCAATATAATACCAGTTGCAACTCGATAGGATTTTTCATGGAATTTTACAAGCTGATTCCAAGATTAATATGGAAGAGCAAATGTGCATGAATCAACCAGATAAATATTAAACGTAATCTATTTTTCATTCTATCAGACTAATAACTTTATAAATTATAGACATTAAAATGGTGTGATATTGGTGCAGGAAAAGACTATTAAATTAATAGATAATACCACAGAGTAGAGAGTTCAGATACATCCTGTCCATTGATGTATTAATCTAAATAAGATACAATGTCAAAAGCATGAAGAAATTGCGTATCATTCAATAAGTGATATTGGGACAACTGCCTCCCACTGAGAAAATATAAAATTAGGTCCTTACCTCACACTATCCATAAGGAAAAAATTCCAATGGATCAAAGTCCTAAAAGCAAAACACAAAACAACTGTGTCAGAAGAAATAGAGGGGGCTGTGTTGTCAACTTGAGGAATGGACAGTTTCTTAGACAAAGCACAGACATCAAAAGCCATAAATGCAAAGTTTAATAAACTTGACGACACTATAAGCTTTAATTGTGGTGTAAAAAATGAAACCACAAAAGTTTCTGAAAAATAACAAATGTTAAAAATATTGACCATTTATTACTAAAAGACAAAGGATTAGGATCAAGAATAAATACAGAATTAAATTAAGTCCATAAGAAAAAGATGAACAATCTAATAGAAAATGGACAAAGGATATGAACAGGCAACTCACAGAAGATAAAATACAAATGGTCAGTAATCAGATTTAAAAAAGATGTTTATTTCACCAGTCATCGGGGAACTAACTGCAAAGTAAAACAGAGATACTGTTTCTCACTCATTAGTTTAACTTTTTTTTTTCAAGTGTGACTATAACAAGTATTGGCAGGATGGGGTAATAGATTCATACATTTTGAGGGGAAATATAAAGTGTCTATGAAAATGTACATACAATGGCATTTCCACTTCGAAGGGCATTTGGACGGGACCACAATGAAAAAACGCACGCTCTGTGAGATGACAATTCCACATGTTTGCTTCTCCCTGGGAGAAACACTGGCCCACATTCCTAAGGCAGCTTGCGCAGGATGTCGACGGCAGCACTCTGTAACAGCACAACCTGGAAACAATCCAGATGCCCATCAAACAGAACGCGGTTGGACCAACTATATTAAATCCATACTACGCAGTACACTGCAGTCGTTAAAGTGAATCAGTTTGATGTATAGACATGGGCAGGAAAAGATGCTTACGATCGACCAAAGAAAGAAAGGTGCAGAACACACAACATGATGCTTTATATGGTTTTAAAAAACCCACAGCCAAAGAAACGATTCTTTTCCTAAGTTCCTGTACATAAATGCCTGAACAGTCTGGATACCATTCAGTACAGCCGGCAGAGGTGCTGGAGGAGCCCTTCTGCTGTCACCTGGAACCTTCCAAGAAATCCTGCATAAAATATCCCACATTTTCAAAATACAGACATCAATTCTCTCTCTCCTTCTCTCTTTAGTACACACACACACACACACACACACACACACACACTCACACACACGAGGAATGCACAGATACTGTAGCATTTAAAAATATTAATGTAATTAGCCCACTGATACAGTAAAAGCGAAAAACCATATTGTCATCTCAACAGATGAGGGGGAAAGCATGTGATAAAACCGCGTGCTTGCCCAGCCACGGTGGTTCAGTGGTTGAGCGTCGACCAATGAACCAGGAGGCCATGGTTCGATTCCCAGTCAGGGCATGTGCCCAGGTTGCGGGCTCCAAGCCCATTGTGGGGCATGCAGAAGGCAGCTGATCAATGATTCTCTCTCATCATTGATGTTTCTGCCTCTCTCTTCCTCTCCCTTCCTCTCTGAAATCAATGAAAATATAAACACACACACACACACACACACACACACACACACACACACACACTGCATGCTCATCTATGAGACGTTATCTAGGAAAGAGAGAAGAGTTCACAGAATCTCCTAAGGACTATTTGTTGGCCGAAGGGTACAAGCTTCCAGAGGGAGATGGGTGTGTTCTGGGCTCTGATGGACAGCACGTGACTATCGTTACCAATACTGTACTGTATCTTTGAAAGTTGCTAAGAGAGTAGGTCAGGGAAGGCCAGGTTTTAAAAAGGTATGCACAGTGTGCTACCATTCATGTAAACTTAAAACACACAAAAGGATTCTATGTATCGCTTATGGATATATACTTGTAATGTAAGCATATGGGAATGATACTCGTCAATGGGGGAAGGAGGGGAAGAAACGATTGGGGGAGGGGGAAGAGACTCCAAAACTCCAATGATGATGAAATGGATATCTGTTATATCATTTTCTATACTTTTTTTGTATGTTTTAAATATTTCATAATTAAAATTCCTTTTTAAAGAAAATGCATTGGTTTAATATCCTCAAAACATTATCCTTGTCAAACATTCACTAAGGATGATATGATCTTTCTATCTGGGAAACCCCAGATAATTAACTGAAAAATACTCAAAGCTAATAAGAAACAGTGGCTATCCCTAGGGGGAGAATTATCGAGGTACTTTCACTTTCTAATCTTTTCAACGGTTTGAATTTGAAAATGATGAACATGTATTACTTTTATATTCAGAAAACAATAATGATATTTTCATTTTGAAAATTAAATAAAATGGAGGGGTAAAAAGTCAAAAAAAAACTAATAACATTCGGTAAGGTAGCAGCTTATGAAATAAATGTGGCAGCAATAAAAGTCTATAAAGCAATATTGGAATAAAAATACAATTCAAAAAAGCAACCCAAATTATTAAACAACCAAAAAAATGTGCAGACATATGAAGAGAACCATAAAACCTCGCATAACAGGGGACCTGAATAAAGGAGGAATGTTCAGGAAGGGGAAGAGCTATGTTCTGCAGATGGTTATTCTCCTCAACGCCTGCACACACACAGCACAGAAAGGGACTCCCGCTTACCATTCTACCTTCACAGACCAGTGCTTTATACTTAATGACAATTAATAGGTTTCCACATCACTGAATATTTCGCAGCAGAAGTTCTTAATCTGAGCCACATGGACTCCGAGTGAGTCTAGGGGGGTCCTTAAAGTCACTGGAATTAAATGCAAACATCTCTGCACATGTGATTTTTCTAGGGGAGTATCATTGCTTTTAAGAGTTCCCCCAGTGACCTATTCCAAAGAAAGACTAAGAACTTCTATGATTGATCCCTTCTTTTTCTTTTTTTCTTCTGCAACAGTTTTACTGGATATAATTCACATACCACACAATGCACCCATTTAAAATGTACAACTAAGGGCCAGCCGGCATAGCTCAGCGGTTGAGCATCGACCTATGAACCAGAAGGTCACGGTTTGATTTCCGGCTGGGGCACATGCTCGGGTTGGGGGCTTGATCCCCAGTGTGGGGCATGCGGGAGGCAGCCGATCAATGATTCTCTCTCCTTATGGATGTTTCTGTCCCTCCCTCTCCTTCTCCCTTCCTCTCTGAAATCAATAAAAAATATATAAAATATACAAATAAGTGCCTTCTGATATATTCTCAGAGTTGTGCAGCCATTACCCCAAATGGAAGTCCATACCCTTTGGCTATCATCCCCCAAACACCCATCATCACCAGCCCTCAGCAACCACTCACGTACTTTCTGTCTCTATAGATTTTTCTGGACATTTCATAGTAATAAAATCATACAGTAAGTGGCCCATTGCGACTGGCTTCTTTCCCTTGGCACGGTGTGGTCAAGGTTCATTCATGTTGCAACATGTGCCGGTATTTCCTTTTTCATGGCTGAGTAATATTCTGTTGTGTGAATAGATCGCATTTTCTTATTCATTCATCAGTTGATAGACATCTGAGCTGTTTCCAGCTTGTGGCTTCTATTCATGCTGCGATCATTTATGTACATTTTTTGTGCGAGCCTATGACATGATCAACCGCCTGTATTTCATTTTCTATCAACCATTTGTTTAGATCTATATTTGCAGACCCTTTTTTATTATCAACTCCATAAGGAGAAACGTTTAATTCATTTAATTAATAAATTAAATTAATCCGGTGATTATTTGAATTATTAAATTATTATATTCATTTATATTATCATTAATAAATTTGTTTAAATGACCAATTAAAACATTAAGTTTAATTTCTTCTTTTAAAACATATTTTTAATTGATTTCAGAGAGGACGGTAGAGGGAGAGAGAGATAGAAACATCAATGGTGAATCATTAATTGGCTGCCTCCCGCACACCCCCTACTGGACACTGAGCCCACAACTTGGGCACATGCCCTTGGCCATAATTGAACCTGGGACCCCTCACTCTGCAGGCTCTATCCACTGAGCCAAACCAGCTAGGGCAAGTTTAATTTTTTCTTAACTAAAGAAATTAAATACTAAGAAGAAAGTATTTAATTCCTTAGAGTTGAGCATTGGAGGGCCACAAAGCATTATAATTCATAAGGGTTTGCCCTTTAAGAAATGATTTGTGCCCTGCTGGGGGCGACGTTGCACCCGCTGGGAGAGAAAGCACGCTTCAGAGCCTCCACATACTCTCCACCATGGGGCTGCTGCTCTGGCTCTTTTCATTCTCAGGGACGCTTCATACGCAAGAGAACCCGGCTCTTTGTGATAGAAGTTGCAAATAACTCCCCCAGTTGGTAGTTTCTTGGGACTTAGCTTTCTGGTGGGTTTTTGCCTGTAGTTGAATTAAAAATGTAGTTGAATTAATCAATCTTTTTATGGCTTCTGGGTTTTGGTCACTTCGATAGGCCTTTGCCATTCCAAAATTATCCAAACATTGTTTTGTGGCTCCTGCTTCCATTTTCAGGTTTAAATCTCTGACCCACCTGAAGTGTATTTTGGTGTAAGGTGCAAACTATAGTGTGGACGGAAAAGGGGCCACATTCTGAACCTGGCAGGAGGCGGGTGTGTGGGCCTTACACACTCAGAGATGGAAAACCACCACCCGGGTGGTCTGAAGACAGAAACCGCCCACGGCAAGCGAGTCACGGCAGCCACAGCCTCCGCCTGTAGCCTCCCTGACAAAGGCCGATCTTCCCCTGAAGTGAGCCCGTCCATTGCCTTTCTGCATCAAAAAGAACATACCTTCGGAATGCCACTTTCCTTACGTCTCCTCTTTCGATTCTAATGTATAAATTAAGCTGCAAAACTGCCATTCTCTGGAGCACTTTCTCCATTGTTGAGGTTTTGCTTCCTGGCAATTGTTGTCAGTTTGACTCAAAAAAAAACTCATAAAAATTCTCTCTTACCACCACATCGGGGATCCAACTTTTCCCCCCAGATGACTTTTCAATGATCTCAAGACATAGTACTGAAATATCGATCTTTCTTGCATTGGTATGAAATGCCAATTCTGTGCTATACTAACCCGTTGGGTCCCATTCTGAACTTTCAGTCTGTACTACTGATCTGCCTATATGTGCAAGGACTATCGCTGCACGGTTCTACTTATTGTAGCCTTGCAATATGTTTTATGGTTTGGTGCCTTATTTCCCACTAATTTCTTGACATTTTAAAAACCTGGTTTCCTAATTTGGTTTGCTCATTTTTATCTGAACTTTAGAATCATCTGGTTTCATTAAATAATTCTGTTGGCATTTTAGTAAGGTTCCATTACACTACAAATGAATTTAAAAAAAACCTGGCATCTTTATTTTGTCTTCTACCCAAGAATATGAAATAAGTTTTCATTTTCAAGTTATCACTTGTGATCCTCAATATTTTAAAATTTTATTCACATATATATAACACCTTTCTTATTTTGACAAAACACTGAGTGTGTTAAGACTCATGGCGTATGTTGTATCGATATACATGCACTCTTGATGTTTCTTTTAATTTTGTACCCAACCACATTATTGAGCTACCTTATTTTAATAATGGTTTTTCAGTTGAGTCTCTTGGGTTTTACAGCTATATAATTATATCATCTTATCTTATCAACTGCAAATAAAGATAATTTAATGTCCCACTTTCTTATTTTCATACCTCTAATATCTTTCTTTAATTACATTGGTTATTTCTTCCAGGACAATGCTAAATAATAGTCCAATAATGATATTGGGCATTTTTGTTTTATCTTGACTTTAACGGGAATGCTTTTAGTGTTTTCCCCATTAAGCATAATGCTGGCTTATGGGTTAAGATGAATCTACTTTATATGTTAAAGAAATCACTATATCTTCCTATTTTATGAAATGTTTTAAAAATTAAGAATAGATAATGAATTTTGTCAAATGCCTTTTCAGTGTTTATGAAGATGATCTTAGGATCTTTCTCCTTAGACCTATTCATATGATGAATTATATTAATAAATATTTTGCCACCACTTTATTATGAAATTTTTCAAACATACCAAAGTTGAAATAATGTTACACCAAAAAGCACATATCTACCACCTACATTCTACCATGAACATGTTACTGTCCTTGCTTTATCACATAACAGACTTAAATTATATTTTAAAATATTGAGCCATTTTTGTATGACTGTAGTAAAGACTTGGTCATAGTATATTAGTTTTGTTTATAAGCATGGTTATATTTTGTTTGCTAGTGTTTTAATTTGGCTTTGAGGCAATGTACAAAAATATATGTACAAGTGATGTATATGTATGACCATGTATCTTTGTTTGCTTCACAAAAACAATTTGAACTGAAAAAAAAAAGACTTTTAGGCACTAAAACAGTTTTAGTAGCACTGCAATTATTTGTCCCTCAGAAAACTGGTAGAATTCCCCTGTAAAACTGTTTGGGACAGATTCTTTTTCAAGAGAGCGGATAAATCTTTAAGAGCATTTTCTATTATTTCCTCTATGGTAATTTGTCTGTTTATTATTTCTTTCTCTTCTGAAGTCAGTTTTGATAAATTGATAAATTATTTTTTCCTAATAAAAATATCGATTTCTTCTAGTTGTCAAATGTATTTGCATAAAGTTGAGCAACATGTCTCTCGCAATCCTTATAATTGCCTCTGTATTTACTTTACAATTGTCATGATTACTTTGTGTGTTTTTACTTTCTCATTTGTTTAATCAGTTTACCAGATCACAGAAATACTTGTTTCCCATCGCAAAGAACTGGCATCTAGAATCAGCAGTGTTCTTTTTCTTCTTCTTCTTCTCTTTTCTATTTTATTGGTGTCTGCTTTTCCCTTTATGATTCCTTCTGATTTTTAAAGGTTTATTCTTTCTAATTGCTTGAGTTAAACATGATGCATTTTGTTCATTCTTACTTGATTATTAATATACAAATCAAAGGCTATGAATTTTCCTCTGATCACTGTTCTAACTCTATCTCATAGGTCTAATATTTAGGATTTTTGTTATCACTCTTTTTTAAATACTTTGAAGTCTGGGGTCTGATTTCTTCTTGACCTAAGAATTGTTTGAAAGTTCTAAATTTGATAGTCAGAAAAAAATTTTTTTTTTTTTTGCATTTGAGTATTGTTATTTTTACTTTAACTGCATGGTGATGAGAGAAGATTGTACCACCATTCTTACCCTTGTTTTCTTTTTGGATTAACATGTGGCCAATTTTGTGAACCAACAGGAGTACTTGAAAGGCATGTGGAAGCACTGTTTCTAAGGATTCGTCAGTGTGGTTACATATTAGACTTAACTCACTCTTTATCTTTTTAGGTGTTTTATATTATTACTTTTTAATGTATGTCATACGCCGAGGCGACTTAAAGCCTACTACTGCTAATTTGTCTCTGTTTTTCCTTGTAGCTCCTATTGCTCAGTGCGCAGATATGCGTAACTGTGCTTTCATTATGAACTGCAGCAGTTGAACATAAATTGTTCACCTTTGTCTTTTTTTTATGGCTGAGAATACCACTGAATCACAATTATTTAGTTACATTGTATTGCTAGGTATTGAGGTTTTCCTAATGTTGCTTTAAAGTGAAAGAATCCTACTCATTTGAAAAGTGAAATGGTATTTCATTGCCATTTTGATTTGCATTTCTTAGTGTTAAGATTTAAGATTTTTTGATCATTTGCATTAGCTATTAATAAATTATTAATGTTTATAATAGCTAAAAACTTGAGAAAACCTACATGTTGAACAATAGGTTACATTTATAAATGTTGCCTTATGTAATGAGATAACACTTATAATTTCTTATACTTTACACACATTATATCATTTTGCTCCTATAACAGTCCCATAAGGTCATTATTACCATTTTGAATTGACTCTAAGATTAAATTTTATATATTGACATACCTAAAATTGATTGCTTATGAGTCATAGTTTAATTGGCAGTGTGTTTTTTTCTTTCTCAGTGGCAAAAAAGGTAATTCTTACAAATGATGGCATATTAGATTTAATGGAATATGTCATTTCCCTGTCTCATAGATGACAGTGCTGAATCTCAAGGATGGTAAGTGATTTGCCCCAGGTCAGCCGACTTAAAATGCTTGGGAGCATAGAGATCAAATGTTAAAATGGTTCTCTCCAGGTGTCAGGATTATAATTCATTTTTCCCCCCTTTGGCTCATTCATGTTTTCTTCAATATGTACATCTAACTTAAATAAAAATAAAAGGTGAAACTGCTTAAAAATGGGGGGAAAGATAGCCAGTTCACACTGTTCATCAAACTAAATCTCAGATAGATTAAAGAGCTGAATATGGAAAATAAGAGAATTCTAGTCAGAGTGAGACTGGCAGCAGTGTAGCTTTTCAATAACACAAAACATTTCCTCAAAATCAATACAGCCGCAAACGTAAAAGAATCCAGAGACAATCTCTCCCACAAATCGAGGTGATGACGAGTCTCCATCGGGCCAGTGTGCGGGCAGATGTCGCAGATCGACCGAGCGACAGAAAGCATGGACAGGGCCGCAGCCGCGAATCAGGAGCACCAGGAACTGAAAGTGGACTCCTGATGGCCACGGCGCCCCAGAGCTCTGAAATATGCGCACACCCAAGGGGAAAACACTCCATCCTGAGTGGGCTCTGGGCCAGCAGACATGAGGACCACTAACCAAGCTGGGATGTCCCCCCCACAAACTGCAAGTTGCAGCTGGGTCCACAAAGGTGGTGCAGAGGGGTGGGCTCTACGGGACTCCGAGTCCTCAGGGATGTCACAGATTTCCAGAAAAGACTCACTTCCAGAGGGAAAGCCTGGAAGAAAACGGCTGGAAGCAGAAAACTCATTGAACAAGGAAGGAACACTCAGGGGCAGTGAGCGAAGAGGTTCGGAGAACAGGGAGGAGGTCACTGATAGGAAGCCGATGTTGCTGTCTTATAACAGCAAAATATAAAGCCTAAAGCTCAGCTGTCTACTGGAGCTGTCTGAGCCACAAGTGTAAGCCACGCATGTCGTATTTCCTAGTAGCCACATTCAAACGTAAATGAAAGCAGGTGAAATTAATTTTAATGTTTGATTTAATTGAATATACGCAAAATATTGGTTCAACATGTAATCAACATAAAAATGATTAATGAGCTGGCATACTCTTACATACTAAGTCTTGGGGATCTGGTGTGTATTTTACACCTCAATTCAGATGACACATATTTCAAGGGCTCCGTAGCCGCATGTGGCTACAGGCGAGTTCACTGGACATGGAAAGTGCAAAGATTAGAGCATGGCCTTAAAGAGCAATAGGAAACCCAGGGAGGGAGGCAGGAAGCCTTTTGATTCAGGTTCAGTTCTGAGAAGCGAAAAAACAGTTACACATAAGAAACCACCATTTGAGCGTTTCACAGCAACAACAGAAAACGCAGGGAAAGCCACCTGGCCCATTTCTGCCCCTTCCGTGGCAACCTTCTCCCAAGAATCTAGGAATAAACATCTTTTTAAATTCAGGAAATGAAGAAAAATACAATATAACTGCAAGCAAAGGTTTTTACAAGAAAATAAAAAGATGGAAATGGAAATAAATGAAACACTATCCTGGTAGGCAAAGAGAACATATGTGGACACAAAGCTGAATGAGTGGAAAGCAATTCAGAAAATGTGAAAGAACAGCACATACAGAATCAAAGCACTCAGAAACGAGATGGCTGGGATACAGGGGAATTTCAAACAATCGGATCAAATTGGAAGAGAGAGAGAGAGAGAAAGAAAGAGAGAGAGAGAGAGAGAGAGAGAGAGAGAGAGAGAGAGAGAGAGAAACGACCCAGAAATAAGATTAATTTAGAAGGAACACAAGGGAGGGTAAACACCTTGATGGGAACAGTAAGGAATATGGAGTATGTAGAACAGATAAGTAAAGAAAATCAAGCAGAAATGAAAGAGATTAAAAGGACTTGAAAGTGATATAGAAGTAGCTAAAGGAAATCCAACCGATGTATAATTGAGGGTCCTAAAGAATAAAGCCTACCCACTGAAACAGAATAAACATTTAAAAATGGAATTAAAACCATTTCCTAAAATAGAAGCCTTGAATCTAAGTATTAAAAGGGCATACTCTGTCCCATGAGCACAAACCAAGACTGATCAATACTGACACTTAGCTTAGTGATGTTACTGCTCCTTAGAGATAAAATAAAAATCCTTTCATCATTCAGGTTAAGTCCAACTTACTTCTGAGGAAAAGAAAATCAGAATGGCATCAAGATACTAGACAGTAACATTTTAATGTTTTAGAAATGAAGCCATGCTTTGAAAAATGCAGACGTGGGGAAATGGGCCAAAGATTTTACATTTAGGCAAGTTCAAACTTAAAGGCTACCCACCAAATAGTAATGAACACGTAAGACGCCCTGGACTGTAGGTCCATCGGAATTCTGTGCTCCTGGAGTACCACACACACTATATACAAACGGGCAGCCAGGAATCGTGGCAAGCATACATATACTGTGTACATCTCCCTTGTTCATGCACCTGCTCCCTGGTCCCATAGCACCTGACTTACAAAGCACAAATTGGAAGACGAAATGACTAAGAATGTCAAGATAGAGAAAGCAAAGCATTAAGCCAAATGTAAGCTCCTTTGGCTTGAAGGGCCCTGGTGGTGCCCCATGTCTGGTAAAGCCAGTCCCTTCCAACTTGTCTCCTTTCTCTGCTCCCTCTTCCTACAACCCATTCTCCATACTGGAGTCGGTGGTGTTCCTAGAACTCATTATGAACCAGGACCAGCTCCTGCTTAACACTCCTTCCCAACGCTCTCACGAGAATATTCATGGTCTCTGAGATGAGTTACCTGGACCTGCCCACCTCCCTCCTCCATCATCCCACCCTCTCTTGCCCTGCACCCTTACTCCTTGCACTGATCAAACCGAATCTAAGCATCATGTGCCCCAAACCGAGTCCCAGTTCTGCATTTCAACTCCCAAATTGCTTTTTCCTGTTTTTCCCCGTCTCAGGAACCAGCACTTCTGTCTCTCTGGTTGTAAAACCTCTGGGCTCAATCTACTAAGAAAATTATTGCTGAATCCCTGTTTAGCTTCACGTATAAGGGGGACTGAAGGTGAATTAAAGATCTCGACGTGAATGTTAAAAATCATAGGTTTAATAGAAACAAAAAAGGGAAGATTATCTTTAGGCTTAGGGAAAGGCAAGGAGGCTTACTATTTAACAAGACATTAAAAGCACAAACCATAATGCACAGATTCACTGAATTTCATGACATCAAAATTAAGAAGTTGTGCTTAATTAAAAAAAAAAAAAAACATGGGCCAATTAAGAGTCAGATGATAGGGTTGAGATTTTTTTCAAAGTCTAAAACTGACAAGGGGTTAACATCTAGACTATACAAGGAACTCTGTAAAGCAACAAGAAGAAACATCAACTCCAATAGCAAAACGGGCAAGTGATATGACAGGCAATTTACAGAAAAGGAAGCCCCAAAAGCTAATAAGCACACGAAGTGGTGCTCAAACTCATTAGTCGTCAAAGAAATGCAAATTAAAGCGAGATCGCGCTTTACACCTTCCGACAGGCAAAAACCAGAATGCCGGGTAATACCAATTAATGGCAGAAGTGATGAAGATCGTCTCCCTCCCACATGGCCCCTGGGAGCGCAACTTAGTAAAGTCTTTTTGGACAGCGGGTCCCAAACTACTTATGCAAATTAACCACACTCAGACCCTGGGACCCAAAGAAATTCTAAGGCGCACGCAAAGTGAAATCTACAAATTGATTTGTTGGAGGAAGGAGAGATATTAGCAATCTGGGTTGGCCCACACTATTCTTATGAAGCCAAGGATCCTTCGTACAGATAACACAAACAGACCTTAAAAACAGAGTGACAATTGAAAAAATAAAAGAACGGTAACGTTCCACAACGCCGTTGACGTAAACTGTAAATGCATGCACACCCTCTGGTGTGTGTGGGTCTTGCCCGAGCCTCCAGCGTTCGAACTGGCCTCCTTTTGCTCGCTCGTATCAGCATGTTGATGTTAATAGATCAACATAATTCTTCTGTGCCACCTGGATGAAGTCCAGATCTCCCTGGGCTATTTTATGACAGAGGATGGGAGAGTTAACATAGCCCTGGGGCAAACCTACAAATAACTATGGTTGCTCTGTTTCACATGCTCTTTTCTGATCAAAATAGAAAAGAATGAGTTCACCGAATCAATAGCCACATACCACGTACCTGAGGCTTTATTAACCCACCCCAGCAACGACACCGTGCCCTACCTGGCAACTGCAATCAGGGCCATGGTGATTGACGGACGGACGGAATGAGGTTCTTTGGGGGAAGAGGGGAGGCCTCGGGAGGAGGGGCAGGTCCTTGCTCAGCCTGGTGGGAAGGAGGAGAGCAGCCAGCAGGCACGGGACCCCACAGCCAACATATGGGGTGGCTGTCAGTGGAGGGGGTATGCATCTGATGGCTTCTCTTTTCTTTGGAAGAACTGCCTTTTACCTTTATCAGTATTAGGGGAGAATTTTCCCAATAATAAACTATTTCTGGAAGCTGCCATTTTTTTAAGGAGGCCACCTCACATTCCATTCCCTGGAGATGCCCAATCCATTTGGCCAAGGCCCTGTTGTCAGCCTGCGGACACCACCTGTGCCGCTCGCTCCGGCCCACCCATGGAGGCCCATCACTTCCAGCACCTCCTTCTCCATGAGACCTGGATGAAGGGGTTCTCCCTGCCCCAGGATGCTGCTCCCATGAACTCCGTGGGCCCAGCCCTGCCTGTGAGAACCCCACCTCCACCCCACTCACCCAACACAAGCCCTTTGGCCGGGGCTGGCCTCTGTAGCACTGTCCCTCCACAGATACGCACAGACAGACAGATACCCACTCAGGCTCTTCTTAAAGACACAAGTGTTATCTCTAAACATATCCAAAAGCACACAGACCCATTTGAGCTCATCGTGCATTCAAAAATGCACGCAGACACATGCACAGGCATACCTATGCACACTAACAAACATGCAGGCTCACAGATACCATTTGCACATATACGGAGGCGCACATGTACATGCCCTTTACATACATGCTTCGACTTTCAGGCCCTGCCCTGGGAATCTCTATTCTGAGACATACTGATGCATATGCATGGTCAGTTCTCGCACATGTACATACACATGCGCACATGCATGTAACACATACCTACAGTTCCAGTCATCTACTGCTGCAGGCAAACCACCCAAACATGGCGGCTGGAAGCCACAGCCACTTCACTTGCTCATGGCTCTGTGGGGACGGCGGGTCCCTGCCCCACCACAGCCGGGGCCTCCGCTGAAGACTCAGGCCTGGAGGCGTCTTCCCTCATGTTTGCCGCCTGGGCCGGGCAGCCTAATGGCTGGTGCTCATCAGGCGCCTCCCCTCCCTTGAGGTCGTGGGGCCTCTCCCCGGCCCCTCCAGCACCGTGGCCTGGGAGTCGCCGGGCTTCTTAAAGGGCAGCTCAGGGCTCCAAGCGTGAGTGTCCCGTGAACAAGGTGACATCGCATCACGCCCTTCATTCTCATTTAGTCTAAGAGTCACAGCTCCACCCAGATCCAAGGGGCGGGGGACACGGACCCACCTCCTGATGGGAGACACGTGAAGGAAGTAACACTCATATTTAAAGTGGTCACACACATGCACACACATATATGACACACATACACACAATATACACCTGTAAACATACACGTGTGCATACACACACTTAGGCCTTGCCCTCAGAACCTCTATTCTGAGAGCAGACTTAGACCAACACATATGTGCATATCAACACACATTTAATACAGAAACATTCACACAGGTACACCCATCGTCATACCTAGGCACACCTGTGCACACACACACATGCTCACAGCTGCAAGCCCTGCCCGGGAGATGCCTCCTCCAGCACCTGCAGCCACAGCTGCACGCTCCTTCCCCCGTGCATGGCCGAGCTGGGCCAGGGAGGGCTGGAGGGGCTTGGCTGGTGTGGGGCGGGCCCTCTCTTGTCACCACCCTTCCCTGGAGGCAGGGGCCTGGCAAGAAGGAAAACAAATAGCCTCGCAGTGTTTAAATAAGCAAAGTTTTGTGCAAAGCAGAGGTTAATGTACTTTATTGTTCAATGTCATGTTTATAGTGGATTGGTGGAGGGAAAAATGTGATTAATTGCCCCGAAGCCCACGGATCTACAATTATTTGGTTGTTGTGAACAAATAAAGGACTACAGTATTCATCATATTCAAATGAGGCAGCAGAATAAATGATGGGGGGCCGAGCAGGAACAAAACCCAGGCGTGTTCCCGCACAATTGGAAGGCGACTGGCGCCTTGTCAACCAGACGCAGGGTGGTGGCGGGAGCTGAACCCGTTTGTCTCTGTACCGCCGTCGGGGGCTGGGCTGACCCTGCAGGTGCCGGCGTTAATTCATGTCACACCTCGGGCCTCCACCCGCCGTGGGAGGAGAACCAGGCACCAATGTCGTAATAGAGACTTGTTTCCGACGAGGCCGGGTTTGGGGCGGGGGGCACAGATCTTCATTAGCGCCCTTCCCGGGCCGCGCGCGTTACAGAGCCCAGGTACTGGCTAAATGTGTCCGATCATTCATCATGATTTTGCCCTCCACTTTGTCACAGCGTGGGGATTTAAGGAAGATAGATGGTACAAGATGTTGTCTCCTCCACAGACGCTTTCTGCTCTGGTAAGTGTGTCCGATGCAGAATTATTTTGCCACTTTATTATTTCCTAGTGAGTGTTTGTCAGAGCCGAGCCTCTTGGAAGGAGCGAGCTGTTTCCTGTCACTCAGGGATGTCGCGGGAGCCGTGACGCTTGGCTGGGCTCGCCAGCCAGCTGGAACCCAGGCAGGGTCCCCAGGCGGGGCGGCGGGGGGTCCTAGAGTCTGAGCCACAGGGCGAATGTCAAGTCCAACAGCAATCAGTGGGGGAGGCAGGCTCTGGGAGCAGGGGGGCATGGGGGCTCTGGACAAGCTGGGCTGGGCGGGGGGAGGCAAGGAAGCATCTCTCAGGACCTGGCCTGGCTGTGGGCCAGCCCGCTGTACGGGGAGCTGTTTGAACCCGTGTCCAAAGGGCTGTAAGAGCCTGGCCTTGAGCTGAGCCAGCTGGAGAGGGCACGGGCCAGGCTGGGGCCTGCGGGGCTGCTGATGGCCTTCAGGCAGCGTGGCCAGTTCTGGGGCCTATTGCTGAGCTTCCTGCCCGGATCAGGATGGCCGAGGGGCCATGGGATGCCAGGTGGGAGAAGACCGCATGAGGCTAACGAGGTGGATGAGTTCCGCTTGAAGTCCTGCCCAGAGCCGCCCCAGGAACGTGTGATGTGGGGGCCTCACCAGGGTAGGGCTGGGCCACGGAGGGGTGGGCTCCAGGACTGGAGGTAAAGCTGCCCCAGGGAGAATGGGGGTCCAGGAGCACCAGCCCGGCCTCTGGGCCTTCCTCTCTTGGGTTCGCTCTGCACGGTCTCGCCCCTGGCCCATCCTCCAGGGTACCCGCCTGCCACTGTCTCCACTACCCACTGCCCCCACTGGCTGGGCCAGGGACACTCAGCTGCCCCCCCCCCTCCGGGCCCACGGGAGAGAAATTTACTTTTTCTTTGCCCCTCCTCCCCCCTCAGTCCAGGCTGGTTGAGTCCAGAAGGAATGCTCTTTGGAGAAACTATAGGGACTAACTCAGGAGGAGCCCAAGCAGAGGTGCCTGGGGCGAGGGACCTAGGTGAGGGTACCCCATCTTTCTCTGGTTCCAAGATGCCACTGCATCCAATCAGAACTCACCCCGCTTCTGCTCAGGTCTCTCTTCTCTGCTCGTTTCTGGATGCGGTTTAAACTCCTGCGGGGTTTCCAGTGAGAAACTCCAGCTCGGCTATTGTTGCGGCCAAAGGTAAACTGAGTGGGGGTGTGAAAGGATTAAGGAAAGACAGATGAGAGGATGAAAGCTGGGTCTCCCTGGGACGCTGCTCCCTGAGGAGGAGACAGTGCCCACAAGGCAAAGTAGGGGCGTGATCACGTTGTTCACAGCGTTCTCGTGAGTTCCAACCTCACTCAACTACATGCACCTGAACTCTAGCACAAGGCACGTGGGGCCACGTGCTTGGACCACAGGTTCAAGCTTAGAACCACAGCTGTTGGCTATAGTTGTGCTGGGAGGGCCCGGGCCTCCAGCTGGGACTTGCACGTGGCCATGAGAGGACCCTGTCCTTTCATTAGTCCGAGGCTTGATCCTGGCCAAAACACTGTAGCAGCGCCCCATACGCTATTCCGTGCAAAGTTATGTTTAAAGCGTATTTTCCCTTTTAGTCCCATCGTTTATTAGGATTTTTGTGTGTGGCTTGTCTCCCATGCACTCGTGTCTTTATTCTCTCATTCATTTGTTCACTCAGCAAATACTAAGGACTGATTATGTGCAGTGAGATCAAACCAGCGGGTGGTGAGAGCCAGTGAAAGGGACTGGGAGGACCTGGCCAGGCGCCTTGAAGGTGGTGGCAGGGCCGCCTGCAAGACAGCTTGTGAGGCAGTGGATCCTGGAAGACCCCAGGGAGCCTGGAGCCTGGCCAGCCCAAGGAGGGGTGGGAAGGGTGCTGTTCACCCCCCTGAGGCCAGGAGTAGCAGCTGGGCCCTCCCTTCCATTTCCCAGCGCTGCCCTGGGCTGGGCCACATCTACTCCGGACGGAACTGTGGGCACAGCCTCCTCGGCACCCCCGGGCCCTCCTCCTCCCTTTCTTTCTGTTCTGCAGCCCGAGTGATTCTGCTTCGACACAGAATCCAATACTTCACCTTCTGTTTCAAAACCCTCAGTGGCTCCCCAGTGCCCACCTGCTTGAAACCTAAACCTTGAACTCGCCATTCAAGGCCTTTCACGATCCAGCACCAACCTACCCAGTGCCCCCACTGACAAGCTTGACCTTAGCCCGACACTTCAAGCTTCTCTCTGCCTGAGCCTCCTCCGCTGTGAAACGGGGCGATGACAGTGCCTCCTCCGGCAGACGCGTTTTCCAAAGCCGTGATGTGTATCCCAGCCCATAAGCTCTTCCCACAAGAACCACCGACTTCCCCCGGGGATCCTGGGAACAGTGTCCCCTCCCCTTGAACGTGGGTGGGCCTTCCTCACTGCCCTGACGGGTACGTGACTCCTGAGTCTAGATCGTAGAAATGCCAGGTTCTCCCATCTTGTTCTCCCGGGGCACTCACTGCTGGAATCCTGCGGCCACGCTGTGAGACAGCCAAGCAGCCACGCGGACGTCCTGGCTGACAGGCACCAGTGGCCAGCCTGAAGCCATCTGCCCCGGCCAATGTCACGTGGAGCCTCGATGAGCGGACCCTGCCAAGCCCTAGAGCAAAATACGTGGCAGCTGTTGTTTTAAGCCACTAAATTCTGGGGCAGCGTGTTGGCAGCAGAAGGGAACTGAAACACCTATTCACGGAGGGTGGCTGAGGGGTAAGGAAGTGTCTCAGTTTGCTAGGGCTGCTGTAACAAAATACCACCAAGCGGGTGGGTGGCTTAGACGACAGAAACGTACTCTCGCACAGTTCTGGAAGCTGGAAGTCTGAGATCAAGGTGTCTGCGGGTTTGGTTCCCTCTGAGACCTCTCTTAGCTTTAGAGGCCAACCCTCTCCTCATACATCTGTGTCCTAATTCCTCTCCTCCCAAGGATGCCAGTCATCCTGGGTTAGGGCCCACCCTAGCGACCTCATTTTAACTTATTGACTCGTTAAAGATCCTGTCTCATATGTCAATTCTATCTCAGTGAAACCGGGGAGGGGCCTGGTCGATGTGGGTCGGTAGTTGAGTAGTTGAGTATTGACCTATGGGCCAGGAGGTCATGGTTCGATTCCCGGTCAGGGCACATGCCTGGGTTGTGGGCTCGATCCCCAGTGTGGGGGTGTGCAGGAGGCGGCTGATCAATGATTCTTTCTCATCATTGATGTTTCTATCTCTCTCCATCTCCCTTCCTCTCTGAAATCAATAAAAAATATGTCTGTTTTTTGTTTTGTTTTTTAAAAACTGGGGAGGGGAGAGAACCATTTCTAAATACAGTTACATTCTAAGGTACAGAGGGTTAGGACTTCAACCTTTGAATCCGGGGGAATACAGTTCCGCCTGTAACAATAAGTAAATGCACATGAAATACTTAGAGCAGTGCCTCGCCTGAGCAAGCACTCTGGGGTAGCTGTGTTCCTGCTGCACTCGCTGTGCTGCCACCACCACTGTCATCTGTGCGGCCACACCACCCACCTGCCTCGGTGCACGGCGGACAGCTCTGGACCCCCGGGCCTTTGCTTAGGCTGTCTCCCCTCCTGCTCTCCATGCACCCAGGTCTTCCTGTCTCAGGAGGCCCGGCTCCCCCGGCACCCCTCTCCACGAGTCTGCCTGCTTCCCCCCTCCTTCCTCTGCACCCCTCAGCTCATGTTGGAGACGGGTTAGCAATTGCTCTGGCTTGCTGTGTACGCACAGCTTTGGCTGTTTGAGCTGTGCCTTTGCTTTCCAACATAAAAATTGGTTTTTAAAATATTAAAATAACATTACAGCCCCATTGTTTGAGCATTGGTCCCTGCACCAGGAGGTCACCAGTTTGATTTCCTGGTCAGGGCACATGCCCGGGTTGCGGGCTCGATCCCCAGTAGGGGGCGTGCACGAGGCAACTGATCGATGTTTCTATCTCTCACCCTTTCCCTTCCTCTCTCTGAAATCAATAAAAACTTTTTAAAGATAACATTATAGAAATAAATGGTGCTCAGCTTTAAAAAAAGAAAGTGTAAAGCAACTAAAATGAATGGCTGAACCTTTTGGTTGATATCTTTCTGGAAGTGTGTGTGTGTGTGTGTGTGTGTGTGTGTGTTTCTTGATTCTAGGACATCACTGATTCTGGGAGGCACCATTGGTTTAACTGCACGGTCTTCAGGGAGAAAAGAACTATTGCATCAAACATATATATTAATTGCAAGGTCATCCTGATTTCAGAAATTTAAGATGTGAAAACTTGTACACCTCAGATTCAAGAAAATGTAAGTGTATATCTGTTTTTCAAAACGGTAATCTATGAATACTGTTTATGGCCTAATTTTTAAACATCTGAACAGCAAAGCTTGGCCATCTTTCTGCATCAATAAATTAATACCCACACCATCTATTTTAATGGCTGCATAGTATTCCATCACGTTGATATACGATGTACATTTATTCCTCACTGAAGGGCATGCATTTTTTATTATCATTCTGATACAAACACATTTATACACCCTCATCCTTATTTTCCTTAAGATAAATTCCTCCCATCAGCATGTGGGGGGAGAGGGGGAGATAAAGCTCTTTGCCCAGGACTTGGCTATGCAAACGCATGTTCTCCCTAAGGAAGGGACCGTTGCTGAGCCACCTGTGGGTCCTCAGCTCGGGGTCCTGTCACTGAGCCTGCTGCACATGGGGCTCTGGGAGTAGCTGACCTCCCATGAACGCCCTGCCTGGAACTGAGACGTGTGAATAACGCAACTGTCTGCAATGAGACATGAAAACAGCGGGAGGTTTACGCCGTGTGTGACCATCTCCTGGGGCCTCCATTTCCTATTGTAGGGGGGGTGGGGGGGATCGTATAGGTCAGTGTGGCGGAGTGTCTGCCCTGGCACTGCCCTATCTCAGAGGATGGGGAGCCTGGGCTTGGTCCTGAAAGGTACTGTTCTCCCTAGGGAGCCACCGCGGGGAGATCTGGAGTAGAAGCTGGAGGTGGGGGGGGGGCACCTGGGAACCAGAGCAAGGACATCTGTGCCTCAGTGGGCTCTGGGCCCCATAAGTGAGCTTGGCCCCAAGTGGCACAAACCACCGGGACCCACAGTGAGAGGTCCTTTGGGTTTCTAGTGACAAGAAGATGAGGCAGCATCGCGGCCATTTGCCGAGCACCTACTAAATGCTTTCTTACATCAATCGGTTGCCTCCCACTTGTGCCTCGACCAGGGATCGAATCTGCAGCCTGGGTGTGTGCCCCGACCAGGACTCGAACACGCCTCCTTTTGGTGTATGGGGCCACCCTTCAGCCAACGGAGCCACCCCAGCCGGGGCTTTCTTTTCATCTTCCTTGAAAGGTGGAAATTACAGCCCCACTTTAGAGAGGACAAAGCTTGCACTCAGAGCGTGACTGCCCAAGATCTCAACTCCGCCCATTGCTCCCACCAGCACCCCTCCTCTCCACTCCCTGCACCCCCCCCCCCCCCGAGTCCTGCTCCACTCGGCAGCCACCGTGAGCTTTTCAAAGCACCGGGCAGCCTGTGACATTCTTCTGCTTGTGACTGACCCTCTTCTGCATGTCTCCCCAGGGCCCTTGGGGAAGAGTCCACAGTCCTGAAGATGGCAAACTTAGGATCACGCCAAACCCCTCGGCTTCCCTCACACCCCTCACCTCTTAGTTCTCAGCTCTAAGCTCTTGGTTTCCTCCAGCCTCAAGCCTTCCCTTTGCACAGCTTTCCCACTGCTGTTAACTCCTTAACCTCTACTAATCCTTCCAGATTCAGCTGAGGGTCCCCTTCTTAAGGTTAAGCCTCTGTCTTGTTCTGTAATAGTTACACACCCATCGTCGTTAGGGTGGATCACAGGTAATTGCCAATCATTGACCATTTGGCCCCACACTCATGCCAGTTTCCTGTTATCAACCTAGTAAGTATTTACTGTATTACGTCTTCAGTGTTGGGCCCCTGACATTTAGGAAATGCTCACCATTAACACAGGGCTCACCATTGTGTCACCCCAGCACTGTACCTGCACACAGACTACAACGTCAATACATTCTGGTGAATGGATGATGAGGTTGCAAGTTGGGATTGAACCCGTCCCTCTGGGAGAGGTTAGCCAACCTGGCACCCAGTCTACACTAGCGTGGGTGCCGCCTGGTTATCCCTTGGCACCAACCACAGTTTTCCCAGGCACCAGCCGAGGGGGCCGCCCAGGCCAGGCCCTCCGGAGTGGACAGCACCGGTCTACAGTAGCCGGCCCCCGCTGCCACGCGATCTGACCCCCATTTTCCCAGACCGCGTCTGGTCTCACTGGGAGGTGGCCAAACTGGGCTCATCTGCCAGTAGATGAAATGTTCCAAGTTTGGGGGCAAGGCCTAGGTGGCGTCCCTCTGAGCCTGGTCCCCCTGGCCAGGCATTTCCTGGCATTCCTGCCTTGCGGCCTGCACTGTGCCCCTGCGGCCACACGGTGGCAGTGTTGGCACCAACTGGGCTCCGGAGGAGCAGAAGCCTCATCCTGGCTCCTGCAAGACGCCCTCAGAGGCCTTCGCTGCTGCACGTGCCCAGTGTGTGCACAAAGCGGGCTGTGCGGGACGGACTGCGAGCGTGCACTTGTGTCCACACGTGTGGGCATGTGTGTGTGGGAGGAAATGCCTCCATGGGTAGGTACCAGGGTGTGTTAGCATTTCTGTGTTTGGGTGTGTTTGTGTGTCCCTGTTTATCTGTGTGTCTCTGAGTGTGTGTGTGTGTGTGTGTGTGTGTGCCTTTGTGCCTAGCAGGGCACGTATCTGACTTTGTGTCATCTCTTTCTGCCTCTCTGCACTTCTGTTTTTTAGTGTCTCTGCCTTCTCTTTGTGACTGTGTTGATCTAAGGGTGTGTTTCCCACTGGGCCTCTGGGTGCAGTTAGGAGAGAGCCAGTAGTTGAGGGGTGTGTGTCTGGGTGCTGGATATCTCAAGGTTAGGGACCTCTGAGACCCAGTCTCCCCTCCGCTGGCCTCTACCCCGCCCCCCCATCACCTGCATGGACAGCTGCTCTGATTCCTACCCCTCGGCCCCTGGTTCTACCCATCAGGGAACCCCTGTCCCTCCCCTGCCCTTACAGCTTTCTCTCTGACGCCCCTCCCCTAGGGCTCAGGTATTTATCCAGTTGTACCTGCAGGGCTCAAGTCCCTGCTGACCCCATTATCCTGCTGGAACCCACCCCCTCCCCAGCACCCTGCCTCTAGCAGCCTCCGGTGTGCCTGCAGAGTGAGGTCCTGCCACAGCTCCCCTCCCTGGGGAAGCTGCACCTCTTCTCGGGCCCGGGTAGGCCCTCAACAAGCAGACTTCAGGGCATGACGTGTCTCCGCCCTCAGACTGGAGGCGCTTGAAGATGGGGCTCTGCCTCCTGCCCTCTGACCTCAGGGTGAAACCATGTCTGAGCTTCTATCGCCCAGCCCTGGAGAGAATGTGGGCACCTTGGTCGCCACCTCGTGCCCTGCACAGGTATTTCACAACAGGGGTGCCAGCGCCACCCAGCCCTCCCCTCCCCTCCCCTCCCCACCAGGCCAGGACCCAGAGTGCCGCGGCTGGCCACCCTTCCCCATGGTTATTAATAATTGGATATTAGTCGAGAGGCGACTATTGATTCCGGCGCAGGCGGCTCCGGGCCGGGGTAATTTATGGAAGCACTGGCGTCCCTGGTGATAAATAATGAGGTGACCGCGGAGACGGGTCACTAGCGAGTGGCCTCCAGCCCACTGCCCTGTCCACTCGCACACAGGCTCATAAATGGAGGGAGAGAGGGAGAGCGGCCCGGACTGGCCACGAAGACCAAGACGCACCAGCAAGACAGGGGAGTGGGCCCTGTGGCGGCTCTGCGGGGCGAGGGGCAGGAGTTACAGAGGACGGAGGGGACGGGGACGCGGCGAGAGACAGGGCAGGGAGAGGGGCAGGTGTGAGGACAGAGAGACAGGGCAGGGAGAGGGGCAGGTGTGAGGACAGAGAGACAGGGCAGGGAGAGGGGGAAAGGCACAAAGCCAGAGGCTGAGACAGCGTGCGAGCGAGCTGGGCCTGCACCAGCGTTTGCTGTCGGAGTGGGTGCGACTGTAGGGCCTGGCTCTGGTCAGCTCCACGCAATTCCATTTGACTTGATTCTTCCCTTTTGATAGGGCATCTAGTTCACCACGAATGAGCCGGGAAAAGGAGATGGGATCTGATCGGGCAGCGGCAGGGACGCCCCCTGCAAGAGGCAGAGCTGGATGTGGGCCTTGAGGTGGGTTTGGAAGGACAGGCATTCCGGTGGCAGGCTCGGTCTACGGGAAACCCTCTGAAATTCCCAGGTTGGAGGGACCCTTGAAGGCCCAGTGCATCCACTAATACCTGGATCCCCTCTTGATCTCCCCAGAATGTCACCCAGCCTTCACTTGGCCACCTCCAGGGACGGAGAACTCATTACCATCCTTGAGGAACTCTGACTTGACAAAGTCCTTCCTTAAAATCGAACTGATGTGCTGCCCCCATTCTCACTCCCCGCCTTGGCCTGCCCATTCATGCCTGTACCTGGGAGCTAGTCACAGCACCCACCCCTCCCACTTCCTGACAATCAGGTGCCATCACTCTCAGCTGCTCCAAGTGTTCCTCCCAGGCTGGCCAGCCAGGCCCCTCCCGGTGCTGGCTACTCCCCGAGCGGCTCCAGCCAGCCAGGCCTCCAAGGGCGGAAACAGGGACCTGCTTCATGCTGAGCAGGGCAGACAGGCTAGACCAGGGGTGGGCAAACTTTTTGACTCGAGGGCCACAATGGGTTCTTAAACTGGACCAGAGGGCCGGAACAAAAGCATGGATGGAGTGTTTGTGTGAACTAATATAAATTCAAAGTAAACATCATTACATAAAAGGGTACGGTCTTTTTTTTTTTTAGTTTTATTCATTTCAAACGGGCCGGATCTGGCCCGCGGGCCGTAGTTTGCCCACGGCTGGGCTAGAGTCTAGACGAGTCTCAACTGGGCTGACTGGGCACTTCAAGTCTCTGCCACGTATCTGTTCCATGCCAGGAGGCGACCTCAGGAATGTCCCCATGGAGATGACAGAAACACAGGAAAGAGCAAGGCCTCTCGAGTTGTAGACTTAGAAGCACCATACTTGCACTTCTGCTTCCTTCTCTTACCCAAAGCCAGGCACACGGTCAAGTCCAGAGACAGAGGCAGAGGACATGTCAAAGTTAAATGCCCGAGGGGGTGGAGGCAGAGAGGGTAAAAGATCATTCAACCCATCAGCAAGACCTATCAGTTCTACCTTGGAAATACTTCCACACCTGCCCAATCCTCCTTCTATCTTACTGCTCCCACCACTTCAGTTCACCAGGATCTCTCTTACCTGTCACCACCGGACTGCTCTGTGCAAACCTTTCTTGTCCATTCCTTCTCAGATCATTCTCAATGCAGCGACGAGAATAAACTTAAAAAGAAAACCTGCTCTGACCACTCATGTAATTAAGTCTGCCAAATGGTTTCCTGTTGTTCTCAGGATAAAGGTGAAAATCCTGACGAAGGCCTGAATTGTTTTCAATTTTCAATTGAGGGGTTATCTTAAAGCAAATAGGTGAACCTGGTGAAAGGGAGAAAGAGAGTGAGGAGGGAGTGTGGGAAAGAGAGGCTTTGTAATGACTTCCATGTGAGGACAGCCTGAGACCCCCCCTTTCTCCAACCTCATCTCCTTCCATCCTTTCTTTCACTTTACGGTTGGAACACATCCTAATTGCCCAAGCTGTACACTATTTCAAGCCTCTGGGGTCTTACTTGGACTGCTCTGTGTCCATGTAGAGTTCTTTTTCCCTCCTTTTGGTACGGATTCAAACCCTCTGCCTTTCTCCTTTCCTTCTTCTAGGGAAAAAGAAGAGAGGAGAAGAGCCCCGAGTGGTTTGGCTCAGTGGATAAAGCGAGAAGAACCCTGAGTGGTTTGGCTCAGTGGATAAAGCGACGGCCTGTGGACTCAAGGGTCCCAGGTTCGATTCTGGTCAAGGGCATGTACTCCAGGAGAGTCTTTCTAATTCCCTTTTCCTGTCTGTGCCAGGTCCTCTCCCCTGGGGCCCAGTGCTAGCCTGTGCTTATCTCTGTCATGGTTCTAGTCATATTGGATGGAAATAATCACTCTGATCCTCTTTTCTAATTACAGTGCTTCTCAACCTTCCTAATGCCGTCACCCTTTAATGCGGCTGCTCAGGCAATAACAGTTAATGGTGCTCACTATCGCAACATGATAATCCATTTACCTGATATGCTATTCCATACATAACCCCTATACTGTATACTTTATGAATCAATAAAAAATTTACAATTTTTAATTATAAACCTGTGTTTTCTATCAAAATTACTTCTTGCGTGAATTTTGGGACACCCTTATTTCGTAGGTTCAGGCTGAGTCATGTGTCAGTCCCAGATCCAATCACTGTGGAGACCAAGAGAGGTCCCACATGAGTCAAGTGCTCTTCTTATTCCATGATAAAAGTCAAGAAGACAGGGTCAAGTAAGAGAATGGCTGCTTCCAGACAAATCACATGACTGCATTTTTGCTTTATGTGTAGGTGTGAGGGGAAGGTGGGGAAAGAAAAAGGATTCCCCAGAGAAAGGGGTGAGCTATGAAGGGTATTTTCAACGAGAAGTTTCCTGGGAACCAACAATCCACCTACTTATGTCCAGCAAAAATATCAATAAAATCAACATATATATAATCCAACTCAGAACCTTTCTTTCCAAGCTGTTCATCCACCCTGTTTCTGTTACGAGAACCCCATATTCTCAGAATCTAAGGGTTGTCTTTTTCACAAGAAGGACATAATGTCACCTTCCTCTCCCTTTCAACATGTTTTCCCTTCCCTACTGGCAGGTCTAAGCAGTCTTCTCCCTCCCACCCCACCATCAGCGTTTCATAAAGTCTTAGTAGATGAGCATTTCAGAAGGGAAGCTCATTCTTACAGGTGAGAGAAGATCCCAGTCCCTTCTCATTCAACCAGTCACACTGGAGTTGCAACAGGTGGGTCATTCCAAAGCGAGAAAGGGAAAAGAACAAGAGAAAGAACCATTCTTTTAAGGTTTTGTCTCTCCAATTGCTACCCATTCCCACTGAACCCTCTACCATGCATCTACCCTGTTTGTCTTTGACCATCCGTGAGAGACTCCATGTAGAAGGAGTACCTCAGGGGAGGGGGCATTGCACTCTTTATTTCTATTAGTTACACTGTACTTTTAACACATGACAGTCCCTGTAAAGTGGGTGCAGTCCATGGTGAAGCAAAGGGGCAGGGAAAACTTCAGAGAAAAGCACAGCAAAATACTAGTGTTCTGGAAGAACTGCAATAATAGAGATTAGGATGAGATAATAAGTAGTCAATATACCCATAGCTCTCCCAATATTCTCTCTTGGTGTTCTCACCATCTTTTAATGTAGATAAACATGTACACATGGTTATGCCAGGGTGAGGTGAGAGTAGTATCCAGGTGTGACAACTCATCCGAGAGGTTTGAGATACAACTGTTCAATTGGCTTTGCGGAGAAGAAATCCAAGAAGATGAGGTCAGAGGAATTGGATGGAAAACATACCCATGGTGCAACTTCTTCACTAAGTTAGGCAACCTGCTCTCTGGAAAAGGACTATTAAGCCGAGACTTTCTTTAAGACCGAGGCGAACCAGAGATGCCTTTTAGTGCACAGGGAGTTCTCCTGTTATTCTTTCAGGGTTTGAGAAGGCTTCTCAGCAGCTAGGCACACATCACCTTATTCCCTGTCTGTTCTCCCCAATTTTCTTGGGGGAATATTTCTGAATATTAGAGACATGGAAAGAAATGACATATTCTCCTTTTCTCTCTCCTCATGTAGGGTTTTCACAATGTAACTACAGGGGCCCTGTAGAATTCTTTCTCTCTCAGTGATCAACAAGAGGTAAATGTGAGTGCTTCACCCTCAACAAGTGGTCTTAGTTGAGTCTACCAGAAAGAAGAAGGTGATTGAAACCCTCTACCTTAGGCCCTAAAAAAAAAAAAGAGAGGTAGAGGAGTGCAGATTGGTTTGGCTCAGTGGATAGAGCATTGGCCTGGGGATTGAAGGGCCTGAGGTTCGAATGCAGCCAAGGACGAGAGAGAGAGAGAGAGAGAGAGAGAGAGAGAGAGAGAGAGAGAGAGAGAGAGGCGAGGGAGGAGGGGGGAGCGCCGCTGGGGGAAGGAAGAGGCGAGGGAGGGAGGGGGGCGCTGCCCATGGACAGCAAACGGATACCCCAGGTTCTTTCCTAAGGCCCCGTTGGCTGGGAGAGGCCAGCCCCAGGCCTTATGTCCACAGCAGTCTCATTTCTCTCTATTTACTCTAGGCCCACCCAAGTCAAAGCACCCTCACCCTGGAAGTGCCCCAGAGCTTCTCCCTCCAGGGTGTGGCACATGGCAAAGTTTCCATGATCCCCAGGAGTCATTCAGGGGGGCCGCCCTGGGGGTCAGAACATCTGCAGGTTCCCCACAACTAGAACCCCTGCACTCATTCGTCATCCATCCTTGGTGACATCCAAAGAGGCTACCTGCAACCAGCTCCTGAATTTGACCTGAACTCTGCAAAGTATGAGAAACATCTGGTCACAGGATTCCTCCTAATTCTAGAGCTATGACTCACATCCTGTGGTTCCAGGCAAACGGTGGCTAACTGCTGATACCCCAAAACTTGCTAAGCCTCTGCCCCAGCTAATATCCACAGCCTGTGGCAACTGTGATTCTGAAAGACACTCAATATCAAGAGAAGTAATCCATCAGCTTTCGCCAAGCAATAAATGGAGACCTCAAGAGGAAAGGTCCTGTGAATGAATGACATGGGGCTTCTTTGAGGGGAGATGATGTTATAAAATTCAATAGTGATGATTGTTGTACAACTTTGTGAATATACTAAAAACCACTAAACTGTATACTTCAAAAGGGCGAATTTTATGGTATGTGAATTATAACTCAATTTTTTTTAAAAAAAAAAAAAAAAAGAAAGGTCACTAAATAATTACAAGAAGTAGAATAAATAGAAGCAGGGCCCAGATCAGATTTTTTTCCCAGGAGGATTGGTTCTTATTAGGCTGACAACTATTTAACCCTTGCATGAATGTTTCTTCATTTTTCTATCTTTTTAAAAGTAGAATACATCCGTGAGAACTATAGTGACATAGTTATAAAAGTTTTTCCTGGTTCCCAGCTGGTGTGGCTCAGTGGCTGAGCGTCGACCATGCACCAAAAGGTCACCAGTTCAATTTCCAGTCAGGCAGGGCTGCGGGCTCCATTGATGTATCTCACTCATGTTTCTATCTCTCTCTCCCTCTCCCTTCCTTTCTCTCTAAAATCAATAAAACATATTAAAAACTTTTTTTTCCTGGCAAATTCCACAACCTTGAAAACAATTTCAGGTATCATGTCCTCAGTAAGTTTCCCATTCTCTTTCCCACCTCCAAGATAAGTGCCCTGTGGATTATGGCTTCCAGTAAGCACCCTTTGCTTACCTACCATTGATACCTTATCCTGAAATTAACCTCCCACTAGCATAGCCTTAGCACACAGAAGAGCATGAGAAATGTGTATCGAATGAACTGAACACCAGATCATCATCTTGTAAAGTTGTTTTAAATTGGTACTTTTTAAAAAAAATTGCTGCCTTCCCTTCCCCCCCCACTCCCACCCCCATTGATTTCAGAGAGAAAGGGAGAGGGAGAGAGAGATAGGAACATCAATGATGAGAGAGAACTACTGATCGGCTGCCTCCTGCATGCCCCACACTGGGGATCGAGCCCAAACCTGGGCATGTGCCCTTCACCAGAATCGAACAAATGTCTTTTCTGAAGGAATGTGCTCATTTGTGTCAAGAATAGATCAAATGGACCCTTGGAGGGATCTTTACCTCGGTACAGGTCAAGAGGGAGAATGCATCAGAGCATCAGAACCTGTGGTTCTTGGTCAGGAAGATGCCATGTTCTCCTCTCCCTTTCTTTTCCCTGGAAACCTTAAATAATAAAGCTTTTAAGCAGCCATTAGGTCTGTACAAACCCATCTTAGAATCAGCAGTCTCTTCCTGCCTTTTCTCTTCATTACTATTCAAAGATTTTCTAAGAAAACCAAAGAGCTATACTATCATGGCAGGATGTAAGTAGAGGTCAGATAATACAGGGGCCACTGAAAATTAGGAGGGTTTTGCCCACCCCATTGTATTCGACCAACATATGCCCAGAAAACTGACCCCTAAGCTACTGAGGTTCCCAAAGTTACACTCCTCACTTATTCCTGTGGGAGGTGGATCCACAGCTCTAATGGGAGCGGCACTCTGACCTCCCGGGAGCCAGCATCATGGTGCCCAGCCCCTGGGACCTTAGGGGTCAATGTGCACAAGCTGGTACATGCCAGTCACCCCAAGAACAAACAGCCCATCTGGGGTTCCAGGAACCTGCAGATGACACACCATCTCTGAAGGCCCCTCCTTGTTATTTATTATGAAAATGTTCAAACACACAGAACAGGAAAAGGAACATTACTGCCCAGAGACATGGCTCAGTGGTTGAGCATCAACCTATGAACCAAGAAGCCATGGTTCAATTCCCAGTCAAGGCACATGCCTGGGTTGCAGTCTTGATCCCCAGGGTGGGGTGTGCAGGAGGCATCCAATCAACGATTCTCTCTCATCATTGATGCTTCTATCTCTCTCTCCCTCTCCCTTCCTCTGTGAAATCAATAAAAATGTATTTTAAAAATTAAAAGGAACATTACACTGAACTCCCATAGACCCACACCCAAGAATGAACAATTATTTACATTTAAAGTACTTTACAGATCTAACAACACAAGGTACTTCATAATATCCCAGATACTTGAGCATGTGTCTCCCCAAATAAGAATATTATCCTAAATGCCACCATTATCCCAGCTAATAAAATTAACAATAATTCTCTAATACGAACTAATACTCAGGCCATGTCCAAATCTCACTCCTATGCCCTGTCTGGTATTGCTCGGTGGTCAGCCTGCACATTGAAGGGTCTCAGGTTTGATTCCCAGTCAAGGTCATGTACCTGGGCTGCAGGTCCAATCCCTGACCCCACTTGGGCCACATTCGGGAAGCAACCAATCAATGTCTCTCTCTCTCTATTCCTCCCTCCCTTCCACTCTAAAAATCAATGGAAAAAAAATATCCTCAGGTGAGGATTAACAAAACAAAAACAAATTTTCTTACAGCAGAGTCCCTCCCTTAAATCACACCAGTCCTGGCCCTGCCCTCTCACTTCGCCAAATCCTGGACACTGACCTGCCACCACCCAGTTGCCATTGCCACAGCCCCCTTCTGTGCAAAAGGTGCCGTCGTTGGGAATGAATGTCTTGTTGTTGTTTGTGGCTCGATATCCTTCTAGGCAGATGCAATAAAAGCCTCCAAGCGTGTTGTGGCAAGATGTGTGGTTCCCACCGAAACCGGTTTGGCTCAGTGGATGGAGCGTCAGCCTGTGCACTGAGGGGTCCCAGGTTCGATTCCGGTCAAGGGCATGTGCCTTGGTTGCGGGCACATCCCCAGTGGGGAGTGTGCAGGAGGCAGCTGGTCGATGTTTCTCTCTCATCGATGTTTCTAACTCTATCTCTCTCCTTTCCTCTCTGTAAAAACTCAATAAAATATATTAAAAAAAAATAATAAAGATGTGTGGTTCCCAGACCACAGTGGCCCCGAATTGGCACTCGTTTTTATCTGTTGATACATGGAGACAACATCCAGGAAAGGCCCTCCGTAAATACCATGTTCAACACGCCCCTGTCCTGTGCTGTGGGCTCGGGAATCAATATTCTGGGACACGTTCCCCAGCCTCTTTCCCTGGCACTGTGCTCCTCCGACGAGAGGACGGGGCCCCTCGGAGTCACGCGCCAGGTATGTATGAAACCACAAGAGAAAGCCAACAGCCCCCCCCCCCTGAAATCCGTCTTATTTGAAGATTGGGAGGAGGGGGTTCTTTCTGAACTTTTTTACACTTTAAAAGATCTTGTCTTAGTCCCGGGGAAATATACCCAGCAGAATGCCAGGTTCCTCGCTGAGCCATTCTTCTTGCTTTCTTCATGAAAGCCGGAGGGGGACGATTGTACGTGCCGCGATTAACTGGGCAAACTGTGACTTCTGAGTTACCAGGAAACGCGCGTCCTCTTTCCCCTCAATGCACGGGGTTCAGAGTACTCCCTGGGGCCCTGAGGCTTCTTGGCGGGGAGCCACGGAGTCCTCTCCCATTCATCTCTTCTGTGATTTGTTTCGCGTTGTCAAGAGCATGAAAACCCCTGGTGTGCAGGCTGTTGGGGCTGCCCGCCCCCCCCCAAGGGAGGCAGCTCCGGGCAGCAGGTGCTAACGCCGTGTGTCCCAGGTTGGGTCCTGGTCCCGACACTCAATGCCCAGGTGACCTTGCACAAGTCCTTTGACCTGCTGGAGCCCCAGTTTCCTCTAGGGCAGCGGTTCTCAACCTTCTGGCCCTTTAAATACAGTGCCTCATGTTGTGACCCAACCATAACATTATTTTCGTTGCTACTTCATCACTGTTATGAATCGTCATGTAAATATCTGATCTGCAGGATGGTCTCAGGTGACCCCTGTGAAAGGGCCGTTCGACCGCCAAAGGGGTCGCGACCCACAGGTTGAGAACCGCTGCTCTAGGATCATAGAGCCTGTGAGTATAAGGGGCGAACAACGGAGGGAAAGCCCCATCAGGGGCCGCGGCTGTCATTATCACCCTCCCCACCACCACCGCTTCCCCCTGCACACGGGGTAGCTTGGGACTCTCTCCTTTAAGTCATTTCCAAGCAGAAGAGCTCCCATGGGTCCCTGGTTCATGCCTTGACGCGACTGAGCTCATCTCTCTTTGCCCTGGTTCGGAGCCAGCATCTCTCTCTGCTCCCAGCCCCTTGGGACCAGCAGAGCTCCCTCCGCCTTCATGCGCCAGGAACTGAGAAGACAGCTGTAGACCGAGCCTGGGCCCTCCCCCAGAGCCCCCTGTGCACAGAGGCTGCCATATTGGTGGTTACTCACTTGACTCTTTGTCCATCCCACATTTCCTGTCGCTTCTACCAGTGTGTCCCACCTCCCAGGAGCCTGGCTTCCTTCCCTCAGCCTCACTTCTCTGAGCTGCTAGAGTGGCCACCCTGTCGACACGAACACGGGCCACTCAGAGGTGGCTTTTTCTTTTCTTTTTTTTTTTTTAAATATATTTTATTGATTTTTTACAGAGAGAGGAAGGGAGAGAGATAGAGAGTTAGAAACATCGATGAGAGAGAAACATCGATCAGCTGCCTCCTGCACATCTCCCACTGGGGATGTGCCCACAACCCAGGTACATGCCCTTGACCGGAACCGAACCCGGGACCCTTCAGTCCACAGGCCGACGCTCTATCCACTGAGCCAAACCGGTTTTGGCAGAGGTGGCTTTTTCTTAAGAACCCATCCCTCTCCTGGGCTGGCACACTTCCTCCTCGTGTGTGCTCACAGATCATCGCTTTACACTTCACTCTAGAATCTTAAGTGAGATACTGCAACTCATACAATGATACTGTTGTTACTGATAATAGTTCATTGCTTTCCCACTTTATAGATGAGGAATCTCAGAAAGGTTAAATAGCTCATTCCAAGAAATGCAATTTATTGGTCTATACCAGGGATGGCGAACCTTTTGAGCTCGGCGTGTCAGCATTTTGAAAAACCCTAACTTAACTCTGGTGCCTGTCACATATAGAAATTTTTTGATATTTGCAACCATAGTAAAACAAAGACTTATATTTTTGATATTTATTTTATACTAGGGGCCCGGTGCATGAAATTCGTGCACTGTGTGTGTGTGTGGGGGGGGGGGGGGGAGTGTCCCTCAGCCCAGCCTCCCCCGTCTCACACACTGGGAGCCCTCAGGCATTGACCCCCATCACCCTCCAATCACAGGATCGGCCCCTTTCCCAGGCCTGACGCCTCTGGCCTAGGCGTCCGGCCCCGGCAGCGGGGACCTGCAGTAGCAGCGGGAGGGGGGCGGGGGGCGCCGCGATCACGTGGGCTCCGCCCCTGCCTCTGCAGGATGCCTCTGGCTGAGGCGTCCGGCCCAGGCAGCGGGGACCCACAGCTGCAGCGGCCTCACTATCGTGGGCTTCGCTTTAGGCCCAGGCAAGGGGCCCCTAGCTCCTGGGACTGCCAGCTTCGACCGTGCCCAGCTCCCATCACTGGCTCCACCCCTACTTCCTGCTATCACTGGCCAGGGCGGAAAAGGCACCTGATTCTCCGATCATGGCTGGGGGGCAGGGCAAAGGCGGCCCCAGCTCTTAGCCCCCCGCCCCCCCCCCCCCGGGTTTCCGATCACTGTCAGTGGCAGGGGGCTTCCTCCTGCTTTCCCTTTCGCTTCCCTGCATTGTGCCTACATATGCAAATTAACTGCCATCTTGTTGGCAGTTAACTGCCAATCTTAGTTGGCAGTTAATTTGCATATAGCCCTGATTAGCCAATGAAAAGGGTATCGTCGTACGCCAATTACCATTTTTCTCTTTTATTAGTGTAGATATTTAAATCCATTTAACAAAGAAAAATCAACCAAAAAAATGAGTGTCATAGGTTCGCCATCACTGGTCTATACTATTCTAATTCCTTCTTCTTCTGCATTAAAAAAAAAAAAAATATATATATATATATATATATATATATATATATCCAAGGGACATAGCTCACAATGGGTGACTGGACCAGTGTGTGTGTGTGTGTGTGTGTGTGTGTGCGCGCGCGCGCACACACGCATGTGTGTCTATTGGGGGCGTGGGTGTAGAGGGAACTACAGGGATGGTAAAAGGAGGGTTACAGTTACTCATATGGAAAACAGTACAATAATTAATAACTAATAATACAAGAATAAACTGTGTTTCGCGTACTCACAACTGTAAACCCACCTCTGCCCCACGCTGTATGTTTATAGAGTACCGGGTCGGGACCAGCTATTTGTGGGGAATGTAGGTTCCTGAGCCTGAGTGTCATTGTGCGGGCAGGGGAGAGCCAGGGACTCTCGCTGAGGTTCGACCTGAGCGGTTGGTGGATTAAGCTGACAGTGGGTGTAAGAGGAAGGGGGTTGGGGGAGAGTGGAAGCAGGGAGACTGCGGAGGGTCTGGGGAAAGAAGGCGGGAGGCAGGGAGGAGAGGCCAGTGCCGGGGCAGTGGGAGCAGGTGGGAGGGCAGGAGAGGTCTGAGAGTCCGCCCAGAGGCAGGACTGGCTGGATTTCGGTTGCCCGGATGGGGCTGGGGGTGGGGAACCCCATCCATGGAGGCGTGATGCCGCCATTCGTAAAGGGTAAAGGCCGCGGGGCAGGTGGGGAATTCAGTGTGGGCCCTGTCCAGTCGGAAGGACCTGGGAGACATCACATCTGGGGGGCCTTGGAGACAGGGCCTGATGCCCAGGAGAATGGTCTGGGCTGGAAATAGAGACCTGGGGTTGGCACCGCAGGGTTGGTGGCCAGATTCACTAGAGGGAATAAGGTGCCAGCAGGACCTGCATTCCCCCGGGCGGTGGTGTGGGCCTTGGCGGCTGCCTCCCAGGGAGACGGGGAAGGCTGGGAGCTCCTCAGGGCACGTCTGTGTCTCCCCCCAGCCCAGAGCCCGCGGCTCACACAGGGCCTGGCGCGGGGCTGGTCCGGCCCCAGCAGGGACAGCGATGGGGCTGAGCAAGCCAGTCAGCAGGCTGGGCAGGGAGAGCCATGGTCAGCGGTGCCGTGGGGATGGGCTATCCTGGATTTGGTACCCAGAGCCCATCCACTGGAGCCTCTGGGGGGTGCGGGGGGGGGGGTGGATGGGATGGACAGAAGACTGGTTGCAAGGGGGAGTGATGGGAACAGACATGGATTAGGCACCACTGTGTGCTTTTAATATCAAATTGTTCCTTCAACAACCCTGCAAGTTGCTCGAGACAAGGTGAACGCGGACTAGGAGTCTGCTTGTACCGATGAGTGACAGGCCAGGATTGGAGCCCAGATCTTTACGGAAAACAATCCCTGGCGGAGAGGAAAGTAGGGGCACGCTTGGGTCCCCACCCTGGGCCTCGGGCTCCCCAGGGTCCCTGCCTTCCACTCCTGGCTGAGCCCCCCAGGTCTCCGGGGCCCCCCGGCTCCCTGCACAGCAGCCTCTCTGGGATTGTCCCTTGTCTTCTCTAGACCCTCGGACAGCAAGGAGACAGTCCCCAGGCCACGTGGCTGGTGGCAGAAGCAGGGCTGACACCAGGTCGGCTCCCCCGCCTGCCGTGTGTCCCCTTGTCCTGAGGTTGGCAGCCAGGACTCAGCGACAGGTCTGTCCTCTGCAAAGCCTCCCACCTCCTGCACAGGCTGTCCCTCCGCGCTGTCCCTCCTCCAAGCAGCTCGGGCCTCCATGCCGGGCACTGCTCACTCCCAAGGACAAAGGTTTGCTTAGGGGTCTGTCACCCCCTTGCTGCGCCCAGGAGCCCCTCACAGCAGAAATGGGGCCTCACCCATCTCCGTGTCCCCTGCACCGGGCCTGGCACTGACAAGGAACCCCGTCATGTACTGAATGAATGAACAAATGATGGAGACTGATGGGTCCCCTCCAGGCCCTCTGGGAGGGGGCAGGCTGGGGTGTGCATTTCATTAAGCACATCCCGACACCCCAGTTGCCTCCAGCCCTCCAGTCCTCCCTGCAGGCCACCCGCCCACTGTGTGTGTGTGTGTGAGTGCGCGTGTGTGCGCACGTGTGTGTGTGTTGGGGGGGTGGGGGGGAGCTTTGTTCCTGACCTCCAACCACAGGGAGAATAAAAGTTTGTGAAATATTAGTTTAATAAGACATGCGACTACTATTAAGGATCCGAGCGGTCCTTATTTATTATTCATGGGGCCGGTGATTTAGGGGCGAACCAGTCCTTGGAGGCTCCTGCTCGGCCGCCTCTTCCCGAGCACGGCTTCCCCCCCCCCCTGCCGACCCTCCCATGTACTCCCCCGCTCTCACCTAGCCCCCCTCCCTGCCTGCACTGTGCAGGCGCATCCTCACAGCCCTTGCAAGGTGGGGAGGGCTGTGCCCACCACCCGTGGGTGCCCTGGTAACCCTCTCATTACTGCGGATTCTCCTTAACATAAGAGGATAGTCAGGCTGCCCAAGCCTGGCCGGCAGAAGCCTCTCCCCAGCTTTGTGGAAGCCGTGCGGGGTTGAGGTGGGGGGTGTCCCTCTTTCACTCCATCCTTCTTTCTTTCTTCTCTCAGCTCTTTCCCCGGGAGACCTCAGAAGGCCAGGGAAGTCAGAGGTGACCCAATTGGTGGACACAATGGGGGAGTTGGGGTGGGGGGCGGACTGGGTTCCAGCACTTACTTGTGCCCCAACTGGCTGTGTGGCCTTAGGCTGGTGCCTTGCCTTCTCTGGGTCTCAGGGATTGAGGGGAATCATCTGAAAGTTTCCCAGCTTTGGGTGGGAGAAAGGGATTGCACAGAATGAAATGCACAGATGTGAAGTGTACAATCCTAAATACCGACTAATGTGTTGCCCATGAGATCACCATCCCAACCAAGGCACAGAACACTTGCCTTCTCCTGTGACATTTTGTCTTCCTCCCCTGCAGTCAACTCTCTCCCCCTAGCCCCACTGTTTGATTTTTTTTTTTTTTGCCATAAATACGTGAGTTGTTCTTGAACTTCCTGTCCATGAAGTCAGATAGTCTGCTCTCCTGTGATTTGCATCAGCAAGTTGTGCCTTTGTATCCTGAGTAAGACCACATGGCATGACTACACAACAGTGCGCTGACGGGTACATTTACCTGTTGAGAATCACTTGAGTTGTTCCCAATGTGTGGTTTTTATGAAAAGTAGCTTCCGTGAACATTTGTATACAAACGTGTGTGTGGAAATACGTTTCATTTCTCTTGGGTAAATACCTAGAAGGGAAATTGCTCAGTAGAGCGAGTGTCTCTTACTTTTTAAGTAACGTTCAAACTGTTTCCAAAAGGCTGTACTATTTTACACTCTCACCTGCAAAGATCGTCTTCTGGTTGCACCATGTCCTTGCCAACATTTGATATTGTCAACTTCTAAACCTTTTCTCTGTTCTGTGACGTGTGATGGTATTTCGTTGTGGTTTTAATGTGCATTTCCTTATGACTAATGCTATTGATCAGCTTTTCATGTGATTATTGGCCACTTACATATTTTCTTTTGTGAAGTGGCCAAGTATTTTGCTCAATTTTATTTAGATTGCCTTTTTATTACTGATTTGTAGGACATTAGTTATATGCTAAGAATACAAGTCTGGCCCTGGCTGGGTAGCTCAGTTGGTTAGAGCATTGTCTAGAAACACCAAGGTTGAGGTTCGATCTCACATAACAAGAAGCTACCAATGCATAAATAAGTGAAACAACAAATCAGTGTTTCTCTCTCTCTCTCTCTCTCTCTTTCTCTCTCTCTCTCTCCCTCCCTCCATCCCTCCCTTCCTCTCTCCCTCCTTTCTTCTCACTCTAAAATCAACCAATAAGAAAAAATTTAGAAAGAATACAAGTCCTCTGCCAGATAAACGCTAATATTATTTCTTAATCTGCCTTACCCATTTATTTTCATAAGTGTCCCTTGATAAAAAGTTTTCAATGTTTACAATGTCCAATTTATCAACTTTTTCTTTTTTAGTTCTTCTGTGTCCTCTCTAATAAATTTTGCCTATGCTAAAGTCACAAATGTATTTCTCCTGTATTTCCTTTATATTTATAGCTTTTATGATCTGTCTTGACGTAATCTTTGTGTGTGGTGTGAGGTAGGGGTCAAGGGGTTTTTTTGTTCCCCATAACTTTATCCAGTTGTTCCAGCATTATTTATTGAAAATGCTTTTCTTATTCACATTGAAAGAGACCAACCAAAGAACTTGTATGCATATATGCATAACCAATGGAGACAGACAATAGTGTGGTGAAGGTCTCGGGTGGGGGTGGGGGGTGGGTGAGGGCTAGAAGGAGTCAATGGGGGGGGAAGGGGGAAAGGAGACAAATGTAATACTTTCAACAATAAAGATATTTGTAAAAAACAAACAAAAAACCAACTGACTGTGTGTGGTGTGATGGTATTTCATTGTGGTTTCTTGGCTCCATTTGGTTCTGTTGACCCATCTGATTTACCCTTATGCCGGATCTTGCTGTCTTCATTACTATACCTTTATAGTAAGTTTTTAAATCAGGTAGAATAATTTCTCCAACTTTATTTTCCTTTTATAAGATTGGCCAGACTATCATAGGTCTTTTATTTTTCCATAAATGTTTTAGAATCCAGTTGTCAATTTCAACTGAAAAGCCGGTTGGGATTTTGAGGAGGATCTGAGCTTTGCTGTAGGCCACTTTGGAAAGGGCCCCAGAAGGCTGCCTGGTCCCCACCCCTGCTTCTGAGCCCCCTCTGCCAGCGTGGCCCGAGCTCCAGGGTGGCACTGGAAGTCCCTGTTTCCAAGCAGCCACCCTCAACCACCCTCTTTGGCAACATCATTTCCTGAAAGATCAGCGTTCTACCCCAGACACTGTCCTTCACTGCAAACCTAGCCCAGAGGGGGAAGGCTGGGGTGTCCAAGGAACCCCTAACCCAGCCTGGGGCCTGGACTCTGAGCCCAGTCTGGTCCCGAGAATGAAGAAGCAAGAGATTACCTGGCCCAGGGGGCAGCTCTGGGTGAAATTTAAACCCCATATGTTGCTAAGGTATTTAAGGTTCAACTATGATCATGTCTGGGATGGGCTTCAAAATGACCGAGGAAGAGTGAATGGCAATATAGATGAAACAAAACTGGCCATGAGTTGATAATAATTGGAAATGGTTGATGGGTACAGAGTGTTCATTATGCTTTGCAATTTAGAATGCTTGAATATTTTCATGATAAATTTATTTTTTTAAATACACCCTAGAAACACCCCTCTTCCCCATCATTTTCCCCAAGCCCGGGCTTGGCCCCTGCTGCTCCCTGTCTCATGGCATCCCCTTTGCCATCTGCAGGGCCCCCAGCGGCTGCCCCACACCCCCACGGCCTGTGCCCGGCGAACAGCCGCTGCCCCGGTGGGAGCATGACCTGGCTGTGCAGTTGGCCGTGTCCTGGCCTCTCCTGGTGTGGTGTTGGCAGGTGGGTTTCCACACCACCTCAGATGAGTGTTAAGATGATTGAACCACAGCAGCTGCCACCCACAACCCAAAGCAGGGCCCAGGCCAGCCCCAGGCAGGGACAGCTGGGGTGGGGTTGTCGGAGACGATGGCAGAGAAGTGGGCAGGGAGGGGTGTGCTGAGCTGATCTTGTAGGGCGTCAGAGGCCTTGGCAAGACTCTGGCTCTTACTGGATTGTGAGGTGAGACCCCTGGAGGAGCCTCTGGCTGCTGCGGAGGACTGCCTGGAGGAAGCTGGACGGGAGCAGACAGGTGAGGAGGCTCCTGTGCCACCCAGGTGAGAGAGGGTGCGGGCTTGCACCAGGGTGGTGGCAGTGAAGGCCGTCAGAGGTGGTCTGCTTTGGGATGCATGTATGTATGTATGTATGTATGTACTTTTAATCCACGGATCACCCAAATATTGGGGGGGGGGGTTCCCCGTTGATCTTTAGAGAGAGAGTGGAAGGGAGGAGGAGGGGAAGAGAAAGAGGGAAACAGCAATGTGAGAGAGACCATCAACTGGCTGCCTCCCACACTCACCCTGACCGGGGCCAGGGATCAAGCCTGCCACCGAGCTGTGTGCCCTTGACCAGGAATCGAACCTGTGACCTTTGGGTCCACAGGCCGACGCTCTAACCACTGGAAAACCTGCCAGGGCCAAGGGTATGTTTGTTGATTTCAGAAAGAGGAAGGGAGAGAGGGAGAGAGAGAAACATTGATGTGAGAGAAACATTGATTGGTTGTCTCCCGCACGTGCCCCGACCAGGGATGGAACCCGCAACACAGGTATGTGCCCTGACCAGGAATCAAACCACAACCTCTCAGTGTACAGGATGACGCTCCAACCACTGAGCCACCTGGCCAGGGCGCGGGATGAGTTTTGAAAGTATGGCTCCTGACAAAGGCGAATGCGAGAGAATGTGGGACTCCTCTCCCGCTCCCTCAGAAGTTATTGCAATTTTTTTTACCATGTTCCCCAGTCTACTCCCTCCTCACCCCTTCACCCGCTCTCAAGGGCCTATCTTTTTTTTTTTTAAATATATTTTATTGATTTTTTACGGAGAGGAAGGGAGATAGAGAGTCAGAAACATCGATGAGAGAGAAACATCGATCAGCTGCCTCCCGCACATCCCCCACTGGGGATGTGCCCGCAACCCAGGTACATGCCCTTGACCGGAATCGAACCTGGGACCTTTCAGTCCTCAGGCTGACGCTCTATCCACTGAGCCAAACCGGTTTTGGCTCAAGGGCCCATCTGGTCTCGTGTTAGTGGACAGAACAGGGCCCCAGACCACAGCTCCCCAGCTTCCAGCTGACGAACCGCACCATCTCTGGCACTCACACGCCCGCCCTGGCCCTCCTGCCTCAGAAGGACACAGGGCTCTCCGCTTTCCGTTGGTGCATTCGATGCTCCAACCGACTGAGCCACACCAGCCGCGGCTTAAGTTATTTTCTTGAGCATATTTTTCTTTCCATCAAATCTCTCAATCCTTTCTCCGCCCGTTCCCTTAAAATAGTCCACATAGATCCTCTCGTGGGCTTGCCACCTGGTCCCGGCATATGAGGGAGGGAAGTCGGGCGGTGGGGGGCCAGGGGGACAGGTGAGCCCCTGAGCCTATTCTCCCAACGTGGCACCTTCTCAGACATGAGATGCGCAGAAAAGGTGACACAGGGCGGCGCCCGGCTTACGGGTCTGTCCCTCCACCGTGGATCCGGACAGTCTACCATGTCCTTCACCCACTGCAGCCTGACTTGGTTTCCCATTTCTTCACTGAAGATGCCTCGGAGCTCCCTCCTGCACCCCCTCAGGAAATGGCCAGGGGTGCAGGGGCTAGAGAAGACGGGGAGATCTTTACCCAGGAGGCTCCGGCAGAGACCACAGGCCTTCGACAGTCCCAGCCAGCCCGCCCAGTCTGGCTGGAGTAGGCTGAAAAAGGCACAGGCTAGAGGTCAAGGTTGGAGGTTCAGAAAGATGACTGTCTACAGAGCAAGCGTGGCGGAGGCCTTTTACAGGGAGCTGCTGCACGGACAGGGCTGACGTCCAGGGTTCACTAAGACACTTGCAGGACTAACAGTTTGCACCAAAGAACGAAGCCGAGTGTCATCCCCGGGGCCAGGTTCAGGGATTCAGAACCAAGACCTGTCCCTCGGCCCCAGAATCCCCTTCCCAAAGGTGCCGCAGAGGAATCAGCTGGAGTGGGAAGTCCAGCGCCCTGGCCTCCACTGCCCCCACACACCGAATCGGGGTCTCCTTCCCCTGCTCAGCCTCCTCCCCTTCCCTGAAGAGGTGGGGGCTGCGAACATGATCACTGCACCCCCCCACCCGCCCCCCACCCCCACGATAGGAGAGGGGAGCTGAATATTCAGTGTCTGGGGAGACAATAAAAGTCCCAGGAAGAACCTGGCTAAGGCAATTACCTCTGCATAAATGCATATATTATTCATCCGTGGCTTTGAATATATAAATAATACTGATACAATTTGCATGCGTTAAAAGGAGATGTAATTACCCACTGATGCCTGTGAGCGCCTGGTATCCACTGGCCACATCCTGGGCCCGCTGCCCCGCCCCCAGCCGCCCACCTTTGCCCTTTCTGGAGGCAGAATAGATCACACACGGTTTCTGCAGTTGTAAGGAAACCCATCTTTGATGTCCTTGGGGCTTTGCTGGGCTTTTGCATGAACCCGTGGCTGCTGTGGTTACCCAACTTTATTCTTAAAACTTTGGGCTGCTTTAGTGTGATTACTGTAATGGCTACTTTTAAAATCACATTTTTTTTGGTTACAAAAATAATGTACATTCATTGTGTAAAATTTGGAAAATACACAAGAGTTTGAAAAATAAAACTCATTCATGGTCCATATTTAGCTTATTTCTTGCCCGTCTTATTTTTCTACTCACAGATAAACTGGGTTTTTTTTGCAAACATAGGATCACATCATACATAATGTTTTGTAACCTGTTTTTATCTTTTACAATATGTCATGAACAGATGAAGAAATATAAAAGGCAAATAGCTATGAAAAGATGCTCAGCCTTACTAGGAATTAAGGAAAATACAAACTACAATAACAGTGAGATAGATTCTCACCTATCGCATTGTTCACGATTTAAAATAATGATAATACCCACTGCTGGTGTAGGCAGGGAGAAACAGGCTCCTCCCCCTCCCCAATTGTTGCTGGGAGGACTGTAAATTGGAATATTTTTTGGAATTGTAATTTAGCAACATGTATCAGAAGGCTTAAAAATATACATGCCTTTTGGCCTCTGAAAATCCACTCCTGAGAATTTAAATAATCATACAGATAGGAGGGGATACATTATAACAATGTGAATTATAGTATTTTATCATAACAAAAAAATTAGAAACAACTTTAATAGTCCAGTGCTGGGAATTAGTGTAATAAGTTATAGTCTGTCTACACAGCAGAGTCCCATGCAGCCAATTACAATGGAAACACACACACACACACACACACACACACACACATATGCACACGCACATGTGCACACGGACAAAGACCCTATACAATCAAGGGTAGAAAGGTGTCCCCCGCCATAGTACGTTGGGACTTAACAGCTAAATGAGGTCGGCTGAAAAATGTTTTTATTTCTGCTTCCTTCTGAAACCTCATTAAAGGAAAAGGCAGGGAAAGGACATCAGCCCACCAGCACAAAGCACATGTGAGAGGAGATGAGAGATGTCAGGACGCGCTGGGAGTGGAATGAGGATGAGGAGAGAGGAAGGCTGGAAGAGACAAACAGCGAGAGCCAGCAGAGGGGCTGCCTGCCAACAATGAGCTCCCCGAAGCGCAGCGCAGCACCCCAGAAAGGTGCCGAGAGTGGGGGCATCGGCTTTCCAGAAAGCAAGGAAGACGGGGCTGGAGCAGGAGGGTTAGTCCAGTCGAGGTCGGCTGTGCTGGAGCGGGGCTTTCACGGAGCCTGCATTCTAGCTGGGGAGGCAGACTCGGAGTTGGTGAAACAGGGTATCCGACGGCAAGAAGAGCTCAGGAGGAAAGCGAGGGACAGAAAAGATAGGAAGTACTGCATGCGGAGGGGTGCGATTTTAGACAGAGTGGCTAGGGAGGTCTCCCCAAGAAGGTGAGTAGAGCCTTGTCTGAGGAAAGGGAAGGAGTGATTCAGGAAGCTGAGGACAGAGTATTCCACCAGAGGGAACAAGCCGCAGATGCAAAGGCCCTGGGGCAGGCCTGCATCTCCAGGGTCTGAGGAAGGAAGCCAGGGTGGGGAGGGCTGGCAGAAGCCGAGGCTGGTGGCCCCGGTGATGTACAGGTAGTATTTAAAGCTGTGAGAGTGATGAGATCGCCAAGGGAATGCGTATGGGTAGACAAGAAAACCGGGGGCCAAGCTCTGGAGTGTGGCAGCACCTAGAGGTGGGGGAGGTGGAGGGCTGGGCAAAGGGCCGGGGCAGGGCCGTCTAAGGGGTAGGAGGGAGACCAGAAGACTGTGGTGCCCTGGAGTTCAAGGAAAGAAAGTGGCTCGCGTCACAAGCAAGCTGTGGTCACGCTGTGGTTCGAGAACTGGGGGTCAGTGCCCTGGCAGTGGTCAGTGACCCGTAAGAGAACTGCTTCAGTGGAATGGCCAAGGTGGAGGCCAGTGCGGAGTGAGGTCGAGAGGGTACAAGAAGGGAGAAATTGGAGCATGAGTTCAGACCAGCCCTGCCCAATGCAAACAGAATGCAAGCTACGTAGGAAGTTCTCGGCAGCCACATTTAAAACAGGGAAAAAACAAACAAACGGGGGATCAATTTCAGTAAAAGGTTTTCCCTAACCCAATACGCACAAGATTTTACCACTTCCACATGGAATCAACATGAAAATTATTAAGGAAATATTTTGTGTTCTTTGTCATACCAAGGCTTTGAAATCTGGTGGGCATTTTACCTTCCCATCTCGGCTGGCTGCCCACATGTGCTCAATAGCCACATGCAGGCAGTGGCTACCATACTGGGCAGAAGACAATTCTTTCAATGAGTTTTGCTGTAAATAAAAGGAAGAGATGAGATCAGAAGCTGAGGAAGGGAGTGGAAGTGAGGTGTGTTTTTAATGAGAGAAATGGAAGGATGCTTGTATGTTGGTGGATTTGGTTGGGAGTCTGTAGAAGGAGCTGTCAGACGCCCGCCCCTCCCTGGCCTATTTTTCTAACCCTCACAGCAAGTGTTCCCCTCCTACCAGCGGGAGTCGACGTGTTTGCTCTCTGGACGAGTCAGAAAGGCTCAGACCCAGGCACCCTGATTCAGAGGAAGGTGAGAGGCCCCGTGCCCAAAACAGGATGAAACCCAAGACTGCATGATACATGGTGAGGCCCCATCCCTCCCGACCCCGATACCCCACTCCACCTTCTGATCCTTCTGCCACTTACCTCCTAGAGCTCTAACCGCCGGGAATCTATCCCCAAGAAGAAATGAGAGAATTTCTGAGTTTGCTTTGGTTTAGTTTGCTCTTTTGTTTTTGAGAAATGCAAGTCCTAGATTCATGGATGCTAACATGTGGGAGTCCCGGTGACATGAGCACAGCCCTGCCTGGTCAGTGCTGGTGGAGCCCACCAATTTGCAGGTTCCCCCCTCCCCTGCCTGGCACACAGGGCTTCCAAAGTGATTTTCAAAGCCCTCAATCTCAAATATGAAAAAAAAAATTAAATGGCTCGTCAAGCATTGCCTTCCAGTATTCAATATGGTGGACAGTCCTCCACTGCTGGAATTTAAAACATGCTAAGAGAAATGTTAAAATTAATAGAAAGGTTCAAAGACAAATTGAAGAACTCTCCCACTTAGGTGCTCTTCAGGCCAAAGGAGCCAAAATGAAAAAAAAAATGGGAAAAAGATTAAAAACGTAGAGGACCAGTTGAGGTTATCCAATATCTCACTAGTAGGCGCTCCAACAACGGAGAAGAGAGCTCCCAACAGGGAGGAAACTGAGGAAGAAACAATAGAAGACACGTTCCCAGAACCTAAAGGACATGAGTTTCCAAACGGAAAGGTCCGCTGAAGATCCAGAGCCGTGACGGAGAAGGCCCCACCGTAAAGCCCATCCTTGTGGAATCTCAGAGCATGAGGCCCCAAAAATCAACCCTAAAAGCTTCCATAGAAGGAAAGAAACAGATCACATGCAAAGAATTCTCCACAGTTACAGTGAGACCAGAAGACAGGGGAGCAAACGTCCGGACCGCTCTGAGAGGAAGTGATTTTCTATCTGGAAGTCTCTACGCAGCCCACAGGGTAACCGATGGTGAGAGGGGGAATAAAGCACATGCAGAAAAATGTCCTCCCCTCCGTCAAGGACTTACTGATGGATGGATCCTATGAAACAGAGGGAGTGAAGGAGGAAGCCTCAGGGTCTAGAACACCAGAGAGGTGAAGGGACCACAGCTGGACGATGGGCCCAGAGCGCAGGCACAGAAAGTGGAGAAGACCTGATTTTGTAAGAAGGAGTATTCAGGTCCTACAATTCTTTTCAATAGTCATAGTGACATAAAAATCTAAGTGAATAATAATAAAAAAAAAAGCCAGTGGCTATCAACTCCAAGTTGCATAAGAAAAGAATATAAATATAGTACGCTACCTGGCTCAACAGTGAAAAAACAAACAAACACACTGACCACGAGACCCTAAGCAGAGAACCCAACCAGACTTCTAACACACAGAACTGTGAGCTAATAAATGGGTGATGTTTGAAGCCCCTAAGTTCAAGGTGATTTGTTACACAGCAAGAGAGAAGCAAACAGCCCCCAACCAAAAGCATTTGCTTGGTTTGCGAGTTTCCAGGTGTGCTTACTGGTTCTTCTAGTTTTATCTGGGCTCACTCGACTGTCTCTGGTCAGCTGTGCATTGGGCAGGCAGCTCTGCAGATCCATAGGCTAATGGCGGATGGCCTCAGCTGGGATGACCGGATTCTGCCTCGTGTGGTCCCTCAGCCTCTACCCCATGTTTGCTCGTATGAGAGCTGGGCCGGGTTCTGAGAAAGAGTTGAAAGCTGCTGGGCCTCCTGAGTTCCTGGTACACCATTGCTTCTGCTGCATTCTATTGGCCAACGCAACTCAGGGTGTAGGGAATAGATCTGAGCTCTTGATAGAAGTTTCTGCCAGGTCACATTGCAGTGGGCATGGATACAGGAAGGTAGGAAAAGTTGGGGCCACGATCAATCTCGTTTCCTCTCTTCTCCCTGAAAAACCCCTGCTTTGAACCTCAAGTCGTCACACCAATTACTCTGTCCCTGATTGTTGCTGCAATCCACTGATGCCCTTTGCTCCTCATGGCTCACTGAGTCTAGCTCCTGGCTTACTGGTACTCCCTGCAACATTTCTATGTCTTATTCTTTATGGTTTCAAGATGCCCCAAGATGTTCCTTCTAACACATTGGGCCTTCAGTGTTCACGTTCTTTTTCTTCTATCATCTCCTCCACTCTGCCTCAGCCACTCTACCCTATGGTCGTATTGTAGACTTTCTCATTCCAGCAGCATCCCCCTAATTTCCATTTCATGCTCCACACTTTCTGAACATCAGTTCTGTCTCTCCAGCCTACTCCTTCCCTACCTCCACCCCATACAGACTTGCAGTCATTGATGCCACCTTCCCACCTGCTTTCCTTCCTACCCAGCTTCCAATTCATGGCCAGCCATTAAAATCTCCCTTATCTTCACCCTACCCTTCTCTCACATTAGGATACACACGTGGGGAAAAAACAATCCACGTTCAATCAAGTTCCTTCCCTGCGTCTAATCAGCTCAGTGTGACTAGAGAAAACCACACAACCATGACCATCGCTCTCACTTTAAAGTGACCAGGAGTCTCAATGGGCCTTGATATAACCCAGCAATTGTACTGTGTTTCCCCAGTCCAGACCTTTCATCTCCTAGATGATTTCAAACCTTCCCTTTCCTCATCCGTCAAACACCTCCTCTGCCATCCTTTCTGTCTCGGAACCCACCACCACATCTATCCACTCACCAGCAAAGGCACCATCTACCCTCTGGCTTCTTTCCCATCACACTAAACCACCCCTCCATTAGAGCATTAGATTCTACCCTTATTTTAAAAAATATATTTTTATTGATTTATAGAGGGAGAGGGGAAGAGAAACATCGATGTGAGAGTGGAACATTGATAGGCCGCCAAGCTGCCTCCTGCACACCCCCCACAGGGGACTGAGCCCGAAACCCAGGCATGTGCCCTGGCTGGGAATCAAACCAGCAACCTTTCGGTGCATAGGACGATGCCCAACCAACTGAGGCAGGCAGGCCACAGCACATTCTACCCTTCTTGCTAAGGGTGGACATGGCCCATTAATTCTGCAGCCTCTCTCCCACATCACCGAATTCCCCTCCCGATGAATCATTCCCCTTGCCCAGTTCCTGACATCTCTCCCATCTTATACAAAAAAACACCTTTTGATTCTGTCTTTCCCTCTATTGCCCTGTCACTCAACGCCTTTTGCAGCAAAATCCTCAAAAGCACCATCAGCACCCTTTGCTCCCTTTTTCTTCCTTCCATTCTCCGATAAACCCACCACTCCTTGGAAATCACTCACACCCAAGCCACCAGCGACCTCCATGGCTAATTCTGGGGGTCGGTTCCAGGTCTCACTTTCCGTGGCCGCGCAGCAGCACCCGGCACGGCTGTTCGCCCTCTCGGAAGCACGTCCCCCGCTTGGCCTCCCAGTTGTCCGCCCAGCTCACAGCTGCTCCCCTTGCCGGAGACATCCTCCTAACAGCTTTGTGCTCCCGGTCGTGTCCCCCCAATCGGTTCTACGCACACAACCAGAATGATCTTCCCAAGGCCCGCATCTCATTCTCCAGGTCCCAGGGAGAGCAGACGTTCTTAAACCAGTGACTGGTGCAAACACGATCACCTTATTGTCATGCCATCACACGAAAAAGGTTAGGAAGAGCTGCGCTAGAACAGTCCTTAAAGTACTTTTTCAGGATGACGTTCCAGGTCTTTTCTTATCTATAGAAGCACATCGGCGGCTTTCACACTGGACAACACGGGCGTAAAATTCTGAGGCCCCTAAGGCTTTTCCCCATCACGCTTACAGTTTTGCTTCATTGCGTTCTTAGTGTTTGGAATAAGTCTGGATGCTCTGAACCCTCTATAGTTCTTTCCTTATAGGAAATTATGACCAACTACAATTCCCAGAATGCACCTCTCCTGTCCCGCTACTCTTCTGGTTCGATTTCCTTAAGAATGCATACTTCAGGGAGGCCTTGATTCAGGGCTGGGAGGGTGATGTGTGTAGTGAGGGGGGGGAGGAGGGGTAGAGGGCATCCTTGCTACTGGAAACCTTGCCCATGGGCTGGCAAAGTTTTGAACCAAAGCTCTGGTCCCAAGTGCTGTTGAAACTTGCCATTTTTTGTGTGTGTCTATGGTGTGTGTGTCTATGGTGTGTGTGTGTGTGTGTGTGTGTGTGTGTCTATGGTGTGTGTGTGTGTGTGTGTGCGTGTGTGTGTGTCTATGGTGTGTGTGTGTGTGTGTCTATGGTGTGTGTGTGTGTGTGTGTGTGTGAGGCTTGGGATGGTAGGAGACCATAAGGCAATTTAGAAAGTCCTTTGGCTTATTTTTTTAAACTGGCAGAGTTTCTATTATGTTCTAGATACTCTCAAATCCATCTCATCATTTTATCCAGAGCAATATGTTAGGTGAGTGCTACTATTATCCCATCTTACAGATGAGGACAGCGGTTATAGTAAACATGCTTCCAATGTTAGCCGGCTAGTGAGTGACAGAGCTGCTATTCCAGGGGAGATGCATACAGCTCAATGCCCAATCTCTCTCCCTCCCCTTCTCTCTCTCTCTCTCTCTCTCTCTCTCTCTCTCTCTCTCTCAATTTAAGTGAAAGCCACATAAGATAAAATCAACCGTTTGAAAGTGTACAATTCCGTGGCATTTAGTACCTTCACAATGTTGTACAACCATTACCTCTATCTAGTTCCCAAACATTTTCATGACCCCAAAGTAAAATCCCAAGCCCATTAAGCAGTCACTCCACATTCCTTCTCAGCCACGCTGGGAACTCCATCTTTACAGGTGGCCCTGCTGCCATCACAGGAGCCCTGTCACCCAGCAGCCCTGCCCCAGGCCAGTCCCCTCACCAGCCGGGGGGGAGAAGCCCGATCCCTGCAGCCTGGTGCCCTCCCACTGTTCCCGCTCACCTGGACGCCCTGTCCTAACTGCTGGTTGCCTGCCTCCGTTTCCTACCCAGGCCCAGGCTCTTTCACGCGAGGTCAGGAGTCCTGCCTGGGTGGCGCCCTTACTGCCCTTACTACCACGTCCCCGAGGCCATGCAGCTTGCAGCCCAGAGGCACTGGTCCCAGTCCTGCTGCCCCGATCCCGGCTCAGCGTCTCCCCTCTCTTCCTGAGCCGTGGGCCTCTGCTGTCTTGGGGGGACAGTTCTCAGCCCTACCATGTCCTCCCAATACCCAGAGTCCTCAGGGCCAGCAGCTCTGAGTGGTCATTGAGCCTTACGCCCAGGCTCAGCACAAGGAGCCGCAGGAAATTCGGTTCAAGTCCATCTTCCTTGAACATGCACACTTGGCGGAAATCCACGTGTCCTTCAGGACCCTTGTCTCCACAGAGAGAGGCTTCTGGAGCCGGAACATCGTCGGTCTGACCTCGATGCAGCCAGGGAGAAGGCCTGTCTGCCCAGCCCAGACAGGTCACCTGCTCGTGTCTACGTCTCGTCCACATTAATGGCCACATGGCATGTGAAATTAATGATGAGGAGACCCGGGGACCTCGCCATTAGCTGGCCTCCACGGCGGCATGGCTGGCGGTGCCTCTCTGCCCTTCCCTTCCCGGATGACTGAATCAGCCAGGTCTGGAGCCCTGCACGTGTAGTGTCAGTTATCACCCCGTCAACAAGACTTACAGGCACGGAGAGGAATGTCTCCCCAGGATTTCTGCTGCTTGGCTCAGCCGTGCCTGGCACATGGGGAGCCCTGAAGATGCCCTAGCTGGTTTGGCTCAGTGGATAGAGCGTCGGCCTGCGCACTGAAGGGTCCCAGGTTCGATTCTGGTCAAGGGCACATGCCCAGGTTGCAGGGGGTGTGCAGGAGGCAGTCAATCAATGGTTTTTCTCTCATCCTTGATGTTTCTATCTCTCTCCTTCCTTCCTCTCGGAGGTCAATAAAAATCTTTGTTTAAAAAATAGAAAGAAAAGGTGGCGGTTATCAGCATTACTGAGATTGCCCCATGCCGTGGTTACGGGTGGCCCTGGGTGGCCCAGCTCAGCCTGCCTCCCGCTGTGTCACCTGGTGCCCCTTTCCTGACATCTCTGTAGTGTCATGCTTTACAAAGCTGAGAGAGTGAAAATGAGTCGTTATGTGTGAGATGGCTGGCTCATAGTTAACCCAATAAACGCCGACTGCATTTATGTAGGGCAAGCCGGTCCTGTAGGCACTGTTTATTGTGACTAATTCTAGACGTCTGCACACGCTGTCTGTGGGACTGCAGGGCACGAATGTCTGCACATGCATCTCTACAGGTCTAAGTTCCTACAGCCCACAGGCATGTGTACCTCCACTCGCCCTCCGCCCTCCCTCCCCCCAGGTCACCAGCCCATCACTGAGCAGCTCCTTAGGGCTAGGGGCCAACCAGGGGAGGCACTGCCTTGGCCCAGCAGGTCAGTGTGTGTGTCTGTGTGCCTGGGTCTCAGGTGAGCCAAGTGGTGCACGGCTGTGAGCATGTCTGTAGGGATGGCTCCGCGGGTCTGCTCCTGTGTGTGAGGTGTATGAGGCGGCCCTGTGTGCATCGGTCTGCGTGAGCTGACATACAGTTCCACAGGCTGAGCGGCCTGAACAGCAGACTTTTGTTTTCTCCTAATTCTGGAGGCTAGAAGCCCATGGTCTCGACGTTGCAAATTCGGTTTCTGGCGAGAATCTCTTCGTGCCTTGCAGATGGGCACCTTCTCCCTGTGTCCTCGCGTGGCCTTCCCGCTGCACGCTCAGAGAGAGAGAGATGTACCTTTTCTTAGGTGCCTGTCCTATTAGATTTGGGCTCCACTCTCATGACCTCCTTTAACCTTATTATCGCCCTAAAGGTCCTGTCTCTAAATCCAGTTGGCCCTTGACCAACATGGCTTGAATGGCATGCACCCACTTATACATGGCTCTTTTTCAATAAATTCCTGGACTGTTTTTGACCCCACCCGCCCCCCCCCCAGCCCCAGGAGTCTGAGGATGGGGAGGCCCACCTGTATGATGGCTCTACACCACTTCAGGTAGGGGAGTTGAGCACTCGTGGATTTTGGTATTTGCCAGGGGTCCTAGAACCAATCCCCATGGATACCAAGGGTAGTGAAGTTCTGGGGGAGTCAAAAGTTACACACAGATTTTAGACTGTGCAGGTGTTTGGCGCCCCTGATCCTCTCATTGTTCAAGGGTCAACTGTATAGCCACATGGGGGTTAGGGTTTTACATATAAATTTCGGGGGGAGATAGGGCACAGTTCAGCCCACAGCATTGTGGGACTTGTGAGCACCCATCTGTATGTGTGTGTGTTTGCTCATGCCCCTGTGAGTGTACATGTGTCTGTCCTGCATTCATGCCCATGTGTCTGTCCGCACGTGTGTTGTGTGTCTCTTCCTGCAGCTGGGTTGGAGGGGGGCGGTGAGGAGCCACACCTGCCAATCACCCCCTCCCACCTGCGGCCGGGGCACCACCGGAATCCAGCGTGGGCTCCTCTCTGCCGATCAAGATCTATAAATAAAGTTGTCTCCCTGGCATGTTCCACACCACACGCGGCTCTTTAATAAAATTGGCTGAGATTTGTGGATAAGCCTGAAGCAAAGTCAATGCTCGGTGTCAATCCCACGCTAAGAGGGGCCTTCAGGGGTCAAGCTGCTTCCTGTATATGATTCCCCATCAAAGATATGTCAGCCGGGTGCTAAGCAGCTCCTGGAGGGCAGGGAGCCGCGAGCTCTGACCAGGTTCACGCGGGTCCGCGGGGGCCAGTGTGGTAAGTGGGGAGGGGAGGAGGGGCCCCGCCAGTGCCACTTCTCCAGGGGACTCAGCTTCTCCTCAGAGCTTTGGGACTAGTTCCAGCCTCCCTGTCTGAGCAGGAAGGAGGGCAGGCAGCAGCTCTCCCCAGGCACCTGCAAACCTCCATCTTTCCAGTCTGGAAGAGGCATGTTTAAGGGGTGCAGCCAGCATCTCCCCAGGTCTCTGCCCTTCCCCAAGGCTGCCAAGAGCCTCTGCCCAAAGCCACGTGCACAGTCTTCGGAGGGTGTGGAGGGTCCCCGGCTCCCCAAGCTCCAGCTGATGACTGGAATGCGCGGGGGCTCCCGTCCTCTCCTGGTCACTCGGGAGGAAGCCCGTCTAATAGGCATGCTGGCCACAGTCGGTGAGGCAGAAAGAGGGGAAATCAAAAGAAGTTTGGTTTAATTAAGTATCAGGGAAGATTTATGCAACTTCCTCTCCTTGTCATAAATATTAATGAGGGCAGACAGCAGCCGGCTCCGGCAGCAACCACTGGCCCCCTAGCCGGCTGGGGAGAGATGAGGAGGACTGGGCTGGAGGTGAGGAGGGCAGCAGCTGCCCTCACACACATACACACTCACACACTCACACACTCACACACTCACACACACACACACTCACACACTCACTCACACACACACACACACACTCACACACTCACACACTCACACACACTCACACACACACACACACTCACACACACAATCTCACACACACTCACACACACACTCACACACACACTCACACACTCACACACACTCACACACTCACACACACACACTCACACACTCACACACACACTCACACACACACTCACACACACACTCACACACACACTCACACACACACACTCACACACTCACACACACACACACTCACACACTCACACACACACACACTCACACACTCACACACACACTCACACACACACACACTCACACACACACTCACACACACACTCACACACACACTCACACACTCACACACACACACACTCACACACACACACTCACACACACACACACACTCACACACACACTCACACACACACACACACACTCACACACACACACTCACACACTCACACACACACTCACACACACACACACTCACACACTCACACACTCACACACACACACTCACACACACACTCACACACACACACACTCACACTCACACTCACACACTCACACACATACACACGCGTGTGCGCACACACACACACTCAACACTTACACACACACACACACTCACACACACACTCACACACACACACACACTCACACACACACACACACACACGCACGGCTCCCACCCGGGGCAGACGGTGGGCTCTGCCAGGCACTTAACCAGGAGTGAGTATTAAGGAAAGGGTGTGGCCCCTACTTGTCCCCTGGTCAGGCTGGGGTTTGGGGCAGGCCTCCCCCTACCCAGCCTTGTGGCTGATCAGCTCTGGCCAGAGCGGGAGTATACGTGTCACAGTGAGGGACAGGGAAGGAATGTTTGGGGGGACTATGGACCAGCACTCCATACTCAGGGGGCTGGGTGTGGAGTCGGGGGTAGTGTGTGTGAGTGTGAAAGAGGCTGAGTGTGAGAAGGTGAAATGAGGATCCCCATGAATGAGCTGCACTGGAATGGAAAATGGGGGTGGCGGGCTGGGCACAATGGAGCAACTGTTCGTCAGAGAAACCGAACAACAGAGAGATTACAGGAATGGGCCACACAATTATGGAGGCGGACAAGTCCCAGATCTGCAGGAGACAAGCTGGAGGCCCAGGAAAGCCGATGGTGTGGACCCAGCCCAAAAGGCAGCCGAAGGCAAGGGTAATTGATGGCCCAGCTCCAGTCAGGCAGGAGGGGTTCCCCTTGTTTGCCAGACAGCTGGCCTTTATTATTTTCTCTTCAGGCCTTCAACTGATTGGACGGAGCCCACCACACTGGGGAGGGCAATCCGCTTTACTCAGTCCACCAATTCAAATGTAAATCTCATCCAAAACATCCCCTCAGACACCCTAGAATAATGCCTGACCAACTATCTGGGCACCCCGTGGCCTCGCCAAATTGACACAGAAAATGAACCATCACCACAACCGCGGCTCCATCCAGCAGGGGAGCTCTGGAAGCAGCTAGGTCACTCGGGGTCTCCTGATCAGAGCAAGGCCACTGGAGCACTTACCCCAATGCCAGCACCCTCGCCATTTGGTTAAGGTGCTTAGGACTCTGTGCCCAAAGCTGGGGGGCGGGGCGGGGCGGCCATGGAGAGTGGATGCTCTGGGAGCCAGTGACCTGGAAGGGGTAGAGGGACCCGGGGGGATGAGTGGGGGGGCGCAGTGGCCGTGGCCCTGGCCCTGGGTGGGGCTCAGGGCGGCTTGGAGGAATGGAGAGTGAGGTTGTGAGGAACACCAACTACAGCTGCCTTTTACTCGTTAGACAGATGCTGACAAAGCACCTGCTTCGAGCGAGACCTGAATCCTCCCGAGCCCCCTTCCTGGCCTGCCCTGTGTGGGCGCTCTGGAAGCACGGCCTCGGGAACTCCGGCAACTCGCAGGCAGAACTGTGGTTGTTATCACTGTTGCAGAAGCAGGGGGAGGCCCAAAGGGGCTTCCACGCACGAGTGGGGGCTGGGACTAGAACAGCCGTGGGCAAACTACGGCCCGTGGGCCAGATCCGGCCTGTTTGAAATGAATAAAACTATTGAAAAAAAAGACCGTACCCTTTTATGTAATGATGTTTATTTTGAATTTATATTAGTTCACACAAACACTCCATCCATGCTTTTGTCCCGGCCCTCCGGTCCAGTTTAAGAACCCATTGTGGCCCTCGAGTCAAAAAGTTTGCCCACCCCTGTGCTAGAACCACGTCTGCCTGGCTCCACAGCCCGCTTTCCCGGGCTTGGGCCGCACCCAGCAATGGGAGCAGCCCCCTGGGCTGAGGCCCCTGCTTCTGGGGGAACTCTGTCTGGCACGCATCTCTCTAGTTATGTTGGCAGAAACAGGGGAACCCCAGTTTCCACACCCCATCCCCTGACTGCAGGGCACTGGGGTGGAAGATGGAGTTAAAGACACAGCCACCAATCCACTGACTCCCCTACCCTGGCCAGACCCACATCTCCGCTCCTGTCACGCCCAAGGCCAGTCAAGCCCAGGCTGAAGTATCCCCCATGGATGCCCAAGTCACGGAGACTAATAATAATCAATCTCAAATCTTTGAGGGCCCCCTAACACCAACACCCTAAATACAGCCTTCACTTCACGTCAGAATAAGCCTGGAAAGGGAGGTGATAAGCTTCCCCACTTAGGGATGAGAAGGTCAAGGCTCAGCGACATCATGTGACACACACACACACACACACATACATAGACGTAACTAGTGGATCAAATTGGAACTCCGGGGTCCGTGATGCCAAACTTCCACATTTAAGCCCGAGATTGAAGGGTGGTCCCCGGCCAGCATCAGCAGCATCTGGGAACACGTTAGACATGCAAATCCTCCGGTCCCTCCCCGGACCTCCTGCACCGGAACTCAAGGGACCTGGGCCTCAAATGCAGGGGGTCACAGCGACCAGAACAGTGAACCCACCGCGGAACCAGTGCCCGGGAGGCAAACCTGAACTGTAATTGGCAAAGTGAGGGAGGCTCAGTGTGGACAAGGCCAAGACTTAAACACTCCAGGGGGACCAGTCAGGTTCCCCCACACTTGTCAACTCCAGGAGAAGAAAAAACAAAACCCCCCTGCTTCAGGCAGGGGAAGGAGAAAGGAACCATTCTGAAATAGACCAGACTATCCGATCTCCTTAGCAAGGCTGGCCCTGGGGGGAAACTGAGTTAAAAGAGCCTCACTGGTCGGTGGTCGGGGGAAGGGGAATAGCCACTCCAGCCACTCCAGCCATCCTGTCTGACCTAAGTGGGGACCTGGGGGGAGGGAGGGAGGGGCCAGTAGGGGAGGAATTGAGAAACGTTGTGAAGTTCACAGCCAGAGGCAAAGGCTCAGTAAAAAAAAAAACTACTGAGACCTAATCACAGGACTACAGGCTACTTCCCTCCCCCACACCTCACCACACCACCAAAGGCCTCTTGGCAGCAGTTTCTTTTACCTCATGTCTGGCCATCAAGAAAAAAGGACAAAGTTAAGGACAAAAAACACCATTTGGAGAGACAGGACAAGCATCAGAATCAGACAAGGAAGGAATGTTGGGGTGATCAGACCAGGGATTTAAGACGAACCTGATTCTTATGCTAAGAGCTCTAAGGGACAACACCAGCACCCAGGCAACAGCAGATGGACCATGTGAGCGGAGAAACGGAGAAACGCACATCCTCTGAAAGAACAAAAAGGAAATGCTAGCGACCAGGTACACCGTGACAGAAATGAAGAGTGCTTATCAGATACACCGTGACAGAAATGAAGAGTGCTTTGATGGGCTTATTAGGAGACGAGATACAGCTGAGGAACGAATCTCTGAGCTCGAGGATATAGCCACAGAAATCTTCAAAACTAAAACTCAAAGAGAACAAAGATTGAAAAAAACAAGAGAATGTCCATGGAATGTGAGACAACTACAAAAGGTATAACATACACATGATGGGAATACCAGAAGGGAAGGAGAGAGAGAGAGAAGCAGAAAACATTACTTCAAACAATAACAACTGATACTTCCCCCAAATTAATGTCAGATACCAAACCACAGATCCAAGCAGCTCAGAGAACACCAACCATGATAAATGCCTCTCTCTCTATACACACACACACACACACACACACACACACACACACACACAACTCGGCATATCATTTTCAAACTACAGAAAATCAAAGATAAAAAAGATATCCTGAAAGAAGCCAGAGGAATAAAACATCCTACCTAGAGAGGAACAAAGATAAGAATTACATCCAACTGCTCCTCAGAAACCATGTCAGCAAGAAGACAATGCAGTGAAATATTTAATGTATTAAGATTTTAAAAAAATCATCAGCATAGAATTACATACCCTGTGAAATTATCATTTCAAAATGAAGGAGAAATAGAGTTTCTCTGAGAACCAAAAAAATGGATGGAATTTGTTGCCAGTAACCTACCTTGCAAGAAATGTGAAAAGAAGTCCTTTAGAGAAAAGAAAAATAGTATATGCCAGGAAAGGTGGGAAGTTACCTAGTGTATCAGTCAGCGATTACCACAATAACGCTACCTAACAAGCCACCTCCAAACTACAATCATTCATTCTTGCTTACCCATCTGCATGTCACCTGGGCCTTGGCTGATCTCATCTTGCCTTAGCTGGACTTGAGTCCAAGCTGTAGGGCCCAGGTGTGTTCCATGTGTCTCTCAGTTTGGGGACCAGTAAACTAACTGGGGGGGGGGGTGTGTTTGCACGGTGTTGGCAGAATGGCAAGCACATGTCAGGCTCTTAAAACGTTTACTCTCATTCCATCGGCCAAAGTAAGTCACATGGACGAGCCCAGTGCCAAGGGGCAGGACACACTCTGCACAATATGAAGGGATGAAGGTGTGGGTGTCTAATTGTACCACAGAGGCGTAGCGATTTGGGTCCATCCTTCACTCTAATTTAGTTTACCTTCCCTGTTTCATTCTACGGACCTGGTGGAACCTAAAGCCAACACCGAAGAGAGTTACCACAAAAACCATGTTATAGATGAACCTCTTTTATGAGCTTAGATGTGAAAATCCTGTAAAATGAGGAAATTCAAATAATGATAACCCTAAAATCATACTTCACAATCAAGTATGATTTACCCCACAATTTTAAGGATTACTTAAATGTAAGAAACCCAATAACATAATACATACTATTAGAAGGACCAATAAAAAAAGAGAGAGAGAATCTCAATTGATGCAGAAAAGAGATAGAATAAAACTTGACACTCATTACTAATTTTAACTCTTCAAAACCTGGGACTGGGAGACTTCATCAACATAATAAAGAATACTTATGTTAAAACAACCATAGAACTGCACTTACGGGGACACATTAGACACATTCCCTGTGAGCTCAAAAGCAAATAAGCATGACTACTTTGATCTTTATTCAACATTTTCCTGCTCGATGCAATAAAATATATAAGCAGAGATAATAGTTTAACTACTAGAAAGGCAAATAGGAGATCATCATTATTTACAGATGATACAATTATATGCCTAGAAAACAGAACAGCGTCAACTGAAGAACGCTTAGGATAAATAAACAGTCAAATACAAAATAAATATTTGAAAAATCAGTAATTTTTCTATATGCTAGCAATAACCAGTTATAAGATATAAGATAAAATAGATTCTATTTATAACAGCAATAAAAGCATACAATTTAGCAGTTACCATAACAAGACTTGTGCAGAAATTGTATGTGAAAGATGCTGCCAACCTCTATTCAGGGATAGAGAGGACTGGAACAGACAGAAAGGCACATACACACCAGGCTCAAGGATGGGAAGATGCATGTGGTTAAGATGTGGATTCTTCCTAAATTACTTCATAGGTTTAATACAGCTCCAGCCAACAGACAAAATGGGCTGGACCAACTTGATAAAGTAATTCTAGAGCTTATCAGAAAGAATAAAGCTTTGAGTACAGATATTTTTTTTAAAAAAAGGAGGTAGTGAGGGAGGACTACCCCTATCCAAATATAAACCTGATTGGGCACTAGTGTATGACTTAAAAAGCGTGTCATGGTGCCCTAGCCGGTTTGGCTCAGTGGACAGCGCGTCAGCCTGCGGACTGAGGGTCCCGAGTTTGGTTCCATTCAAGGGCCCATACCTCAGTTGCAGGCTCCCAGCCCTGGTCGGGGGCATGTGGGAGGCAACCAATCGATGTGTCTCTCTCACATCGGTGTTTCGCTCTGTCTCTCCCTCTCTTTTCCACTCTAGCTAAAAATCAATGGAAAAAATATCCTCGGGTGAGGATTAAAAAAAATAATAATAATAGGAAGGTGAATACCAGAGTTTCGTGGTTTAGGTATTTGACAGACACCTCAGCAGAACATGATAAGCCACTTAAAATAGACTTTAGTGATAAGAACTTACATATATGATGTTGCATTCGCATATACGTTCCATTGGCATGTAAGATAAGTTGCATTTGGTGGCATATAACAGGCACCCGACTCCTGGTGTTTAACCCCTGCCTGAGAGCAGGGCCCCTCTTACGAAGCGAGCTGGCCAGAGGTGGACAGTTCAAGGGTGACGGGGCTACTTCAGGAGTAGTGCTGCTTCCTTCCGCCTCCACCATGCTCGCGGTACTGGTATGTCCTTCCTCTTATATATATATTTATTGATTTCAGAGAAGAAGGGAGAGGGAGAGAGAGATAGAAACATCAATGATGAGAGAGAATTATTGGTCGGCTGCCTCCTGCACACCCCACACTGGGGATCAAGCCCACAACCCGGGCATGTGCTCTCACTGGGAATCTCACTCTTTGGTCCGCAGGCCGATGCTCTATCCACTGAGCCAAACCAGCTAGGGCTCGGTGTATGTCTTTCATCCTGAGTTTGAAAAATTGCTGCTCTGTCTTGAGACATCCCACCCACATTACAGACCTAATGAAGAAAGCAGAAAGGAGGGAGGAAAGGGGAGAGCGAGGGGAGGGAGGAGGAGGGAGGAGAGGAACCAGGAAGGACCAGTATCTACACTGAGAAGCAGGACTCTCCCGAGAAGTCCCCAGCAGACAACCAACCACTTGTATCTCATTGGCCAGAATCGAGTCCCACTGCCACCCCCAGCTGTACGGGCATCTGGGAGAAATGCTTTATTTTAATTATTTCATTTTCCAATTACAGTTTGTGTTAAACACTGTGTGGCATTCGTTTCAGGTGTACAGCACAGCGGATAGACATGCATACAGGTTGCCAAGTGTTCCCTCCGATAGTTCAAGCGCCCACCTGGCGCCATAATGATTGCAATAGCATTGACAGTATTCCCTGAGCTTTACTTTACATATCCCTGTGCCTATGTCGTAGCTACCAATTAGTGCTTCTTAATTCCATCACCTTTTCCCACCCCGACCCCTAACATCCCTCCCCTTTGGCTTCCCTCAGCCTGTTCTCTGTGTCTATGAGTCTGTTTCTATTGTGTTTATGTTGTAGAACACGTGCCAATCCTTGTGAGGTGGGAGGGTAGGAAGGAGCAACGCTTTGACAAAGAGGGTTAGAGAAACCGTCTGTTTTCACAAAACAAAAAGCAAACTCAAGTTACATTTTTATCTTATCAATTACCAATATAATCTCCATAGGATTTATAGGATTAAAAGTAAAACAGGACCTTGGACAGTATTGCTCAATGGTTAGAGTGCCGGCCTGAGCACTGAAGGTCTCGGGGTTAATTCCAGGTCAAGGGCACATACCTGGGCTGCAGTTCTGATCCCCAGCCCCAGTCCCTAGTTGAGGTGTTTGTGGGATTGATGATGTCTCTGTCTGTCTCTCCCTCTCCCTCTCTCTCCTTCCCTTCCTCCCATTCTATATAAAATCAATGGGAAAAATATCCTCGGGTGAGGATTAACAACAACAACAAAAAGTAAAATAGGAAAAACCTAGACGACTACACATGCAATGAAGACTATATTTTACTTGATTGAAAGGAAAAGAACTTTGCAGGCTTGTACCCTAAGGAATCACTATCCAAGGAACATATTGATGAATTTCACTGGAGTCAAATAATTCAATTCTACACGTTAAAAATCCCATTGACAGAATTAAAAGGCAAACAACTAACTAAGGAAAGGCTCATAAAGTGTTAGCATCCTTATTATATACTAGAGGCCTGGTGAACGAAAATCGTGCACTCAGGGGCGTCCCTTAGCCCAGCCTGTGCCGTCTCGCAGTCCAGGAGCCCTCAGGGGATGTCCAACTGATGTCTTAGGCCCGCCCCTCCCTCCCCCCACAGTCAGACATCCTTAGTGCTGCCATGGAGGCATGGAGGCAAAACAGGCTCCCGCCACCACCGCTGCACTAGCCAGCCCTGAGCCCGGCTTCTGGCTAAGAGCACCCCCCCTGTGGGAGTGCACTGACCACCAGGGGGCAGCTCCTACATTGGGGATCTGCCCCTTGTGGTCAGTGCACGTCATAGTGACCGGTCGTTCTGCTGTTCAGTCAATTTGCATATTAGCCTTTTATTATATAGGATGCTATGTATCAATAAGGGGCAAATGAAAGCCCAATAAAAACGAAGTTGGCCAAGGACCTGAGCCAGTAATTCATGAAAGGCGGGGCACTTCGTGAAATCATAGGAAAAAAATGTGCTATTTTGAATAAATTTTCTACAATATTTTTTAAGAAAAAAATCTAAATCAGATTTGTAGAAAACTCAGAAAACACAGACCAGTATGAAGATGAAAACAAAAATCACGATTTCAACAGCCGAGAGATGATAGCTTTTCGATATGAGTCATTGCACTCTGGTTTTTCCCCCTCAAAAATGCCTTTTAATGAGTTCATTTTTCTCTTTGTTTTTTCTTTTGTTTATAATCCTTTTGGTGACTGCCTCATACTTCAATGTGCTTTTGTTGATTATTCCCCTAGCGGGGCACATTGCTGCTCCCCTCAAAACTCGCCTTCTCCTGAGAACCACAAGGGGAAGGTTGGGTATTGGGTAAGCAACTAGCAGTGTTTCCACAAGAAACTGATATGTTCTCACCTCATGTAGAGGCGGCTGTAAAGGTGGAGGAGCACATGACATTTGATAGGCACTTCCTACCAAGACCACACAACTCCAATGAAACCTAGCATTTTACGGTTTCACTTTTATAGTTTTCATTCATTATGAATGGCAAATAATCGCAAAAGTAAAACCCTGGAGAGTTTTATTCCTACTGCACTTATCCACACACAGGCGATAATGATAAATTTTGTGCAAAATACAAAAATCAACCACCCAACAGCACTCGAAAATGAATAGGTTCCACTCCCCCCCCCCCGCCCCCCTCCACCAAATGGGTAGCTAATTGTCCTCATATCACTTGTGGAATAATTTTTGGACTATTTTGGCCCATTTTTATTTTTTTTTAATTTAAAATATATATATATATATTTTTAAATATATTTTATTGATTTTTTACAGAGAGGAAGGGAGAGAGATAGAGAGTTAGAAACATCGATGAGAGAGAAACATCGATCAGCTGCCTCCTGCACATCTCCTGCTGGGGATATGCCCGCAACCCAGGTACATGCCCTTGACCGGAATCGAACCTGGGACCTTTCAGTCCACAGGCCGACGCTCTATCCACTGAGCCAAACCAGTTTTGGCTAAAAAAAATATTTTTATTGATTTCAGAGATGAAGGGAGAGGGAGAGAGGGATAGAAACATCAATGATGAGAGAGAATCATTGATTGGCTGCCTCCTACATGACCCCTACTTGGGATCAAGCCTACAATCCGGGCATGTGCCCTTAACCAGAATCAAACCCAGGACCTATCCACTGAGCCAAACCGGCTAGGGCTTGGCCCATTTTTAGACTCTAGTCTGTTCTGTTATTTTGTGTGTCTACTTACACATCAGCACCAAACTGCTTTAGTACTGCAGCTTTCTGCATTTTTAGTATCTGGTAGGGCAAATGTACCAGCTATACACTGGTGTGTAACAAACAAGCCAAAACCTAATGGTTTCAAATGCCAACGTATCTGTTCATGCCTGTGAAAATGAACAGGCTTATTTTGCTGAACAGATACTGAAACTAATCAGTATCTTTACCCTACCCCCAAAAATACAAGGACCTTAACATATTTTAACTCAAATAACCCCTCCTGACTTACATGCTATTTTTATCCAGTATTTTCTTCCATCCTTTTGTAATCCTTCCAAATTTGATAGGTTCTTTTACTCTTTTATATGATAAACTAGAGGCTTGATGCACAAAAATTCGTGCAAGAGTAGGCCTTCCTTCCCCCCGCTGCTGGCACCGGCTTCCCTCCAGCACCCGGGACCCAGGCTACTTCCCTCTGGCCCCGGCTTCATCAGGAAGGATGTCCAGAATGACATCCGGTCTAAATAGCATATTACCCTTTTATTATCATAGATGTTTACTTAGATATACCCACATGTTCACCATTTTCTTTACACATTATTCCTATCTACATTTTGAACTTTCCTTTTAGGGTCACTTTTCTTCTTTTTTAGAAGGTCCTTTAGTGCAAGACTGAATATAAAGTCTCTGTGTTTTTGTTTGCTTTAAAATGTCTTTATTTGATAATATCTCCTCAAACATTCTCTCTCCCTCCATGCTCCCTCTTATCTCCTTCTGGTTCTTTGGATCAATGTGCTTTTAGATTTAATTGGCGATGTTAAGATTAATCAGAGTTCAGGTGTTGTCAACTGGGTCACACGTTAACAAGAGCCCATCTGCTTTGATTTCAATCATTGGCTGGTTTTGTTTGAGGTCCACCTCAGAGGTTTCATGTTCTGTCTGCTGGTTCTCACATCCACTCCTCAGCCCTTCTCTGCTCTGGTCTGGGTCAGGGTAGGGATGAGGATCGACCCAGACAGGCTACATTTCCCACCTCCTGTCTCAGCAGGATGCCAGCTGGGTAAGTCCCCTGGGAGGCACCGGCAGGATCTGGGAGGGCTGCCAGGGGGTGGCGCTCCTCCCCCTCCTTCCGATGTGTCTCCATCCTCAGCTTTGCATTTCCCCCGACTCTCGCTGGACCCCTGTGTCTCTGGCTCCAGCCTCCTCCTGGTGACCTCTGCCTTTGGTCTCTGGCATCATCTCTCCTCCCTTTGTCCATCTCATGGTGGCAGCTTCTTGCTGCTGCCAATATCTGGGTGGCGTCATTGCCCACCATTGGGCTTCTGGGCTCTTCTATCACAGCCACCAATCCCCATGTTAAATTCCCTCTGGTTGACACACCCAGAGTGTGTGTGTGTTTTGTTGTTGTTGGTTTTTTGTTGTTGTTGTTGTTTTTAATTCCTGGACCTCATGAGCATTAACTGAGGCTTTAAAAAAAAGAAAGAAAAGAAAATTTTCTTTCTCTGTGCTTGAAAAGAATGTGAGAGCACTGCTATGCTTTTTCTTAGGTTTGAGTGAAGTCACCTTTGAACTTGTCTGGACCTCAAACTTTTTGAGGTGGGAAACGGGAAGAATTTCTCAGTTTCTCCCCTGATTGTTGAAGCAGGAAAAATAGGTTACGTCTCAGATCATCCTTGAAAAGCTATACGACTCAGATACTATCTTTTTAAGGCAGACAATAAAAAATAGAGTGGTTTTTGTTTTGTTTTTAACAGATTTGCCCGCCTCCAGATTTGGCTCAAGCCCAAAGCCTCTTTCAGAGTGACTGGAGGGGTTGTCTCCGGATGAAAAACTGGCCTAAGACAACCAGGAGGTGGCTGAGCTGAGTCACACCCGCCTGTGGGGTTCAAGGTGTGAGTGTGTCGGCACTGAGACAAAGTTAACAGGAGAAAGTTCTCTTAACGCGCAAGAATCTTGGCCCCTCCCCCCCAACTGCTAACCGTGCTTCTGCAAGTCCAGGAATAACCGTTAAGAGAATCATTCCTGCTTCTTGCTTCACATTTTTTTATACATAAACCACCACGATCACTTGGACCAGTACACAACCTCCTTTCCTATCACTAATTTATTCATGAGTTCATTAAACATTTACTGAGCAAAGGCAGTGCCAGGCAATGTTCTAGATGCTGGGGCGGCAGTGACAACCTCCCAGACCCTGTCCCTGCCCTGCTGGAATGTAGGACCTCATGGTCAATGTCCGGGGGAGGGGGCCGGGGAAGGCTTTCTTGAGGAAGTGACATTTGTGTAACTTCGGGATGAGCCGGAGCTGACCCGGCTGTGTTAGGTGTAGGGAGGTTATTTCAAGGAGAAAAAGAACTTGGCGGGGAGGGGAGGTGTTAATGGGAAACCCTGGCTTTCTCTCTGCATGCCCTCTTTATTAAAAGCATTTTTTAAATGAAAAGCATCTTCAGTGAAAGGGCCAGGAAGCAAGGGAAGGAGGGAAGAAGGGCTAAAGGAAGAAAGAAAGAGGAAGGGAGGGAGGGGAGGGAGGGAGGGAGGGAGGGAGATGGAGGGAGGGAGGGAGGGAGGGAGAGGAGGGAGGGAGGAGGGAGGGAGGGAGGAAGGAAGGAAGGAAGGAAGGAAGGAAGGAAGGAAGGGAGGGAGGAAGGGAGAGAGGGAGATGGAGGGAGGGAGGGAGGGAGGGAGGGAGGGAGGGAGGGAGGGAGGGAGGGAGGGAGATGGAGGGAGGGAGGGAGGGAGGGAGGGAGGGAGGGAGATGGAGGGAGGGAGGGAGGGAGGGAGGGAGGGAGATGGAGGGAGGGAGGGAGAGAGGGAGGGAGGGAGGAAGGAAGGAAGGAAGGAAGGAAGGAAGGGAGGAAGGGAGAGAGGGAGATGGAGGGACAAGAGCAAGAGAGAGAGACAGAGAGAAGAGCACAGAGCAACCCCTTCTCTAGCGGACACAGGTCTTGCCATCAGCTGTACCTGCCTTTGGCCAGGTGCCCAGACTTCTCTGAGCCCCGATTTCCTCCTCATGTAAGAGGTTCGTGTCCACACCTTGCGGGGCTCTCCTGAGCAGGGGACAAGGGCAAGTGTGCGGACCTGCCTTATAGCTGAGACTGGATCACTCACCTCCATGTACAGGAATATATATTTTTATGGCTATTTACATTTGTTAACCTGGTTTCCATGAGAAACTACTTGGGAACCATAGCCAGAGCGTTAGTAAGACTCCCCGAGGCCGGAAATCCGGGGACCTGGGCCCCAGGTCGGCCCGTGCCCCAGGGCTCTGTCCGCCCCAGCCCAGCCCAGCCCAGCCCAGCCCAGCGCGCACTCCGGAGCTCTCCCCACTCCTGTGTAGGAAGGAGGTGATCTTTCAGCTGCCCTTTGTCTTGGAAAAAAATTAATTCTCATTTGCATTACCTCGTCTAAATGTCACCCACCGATATTTTGTTAGACATTAGCGGTGCTGGCAGGGAGGGCCGCGGGGTGATTGTGATCTGCCTGGTGCTAGGATTTACATAATTTCAGGCAGCAATTAAAGAATCCGGGGGAATTTTTCTCTCTCTCTCTTCCAGCCTCTCCTACAAAGAAAGTGTTCGTTTACATTAAGCGCTCAGCTCCTCGCTGTTCATTTGCATAAAATTAAAGGTTTTTGTGTTCCCGAACAGCAGGGTAACATTTAAAATTCCGTTTTAAAAAGCTCACCTTACAATAATAAAATGTTAATATCATTTCATAGGCAGTGCAAGGTTGCCGGATGCCTTTCACTTTCAACTTGTATCCACTGCTAACTGTTTCCCCTTCTCCCTCTCCTCCATCTCCCTCCCCTCCATCCCCCTCCCCTCCCATCTCCCCTCCCCTCCATCCCCCTCCCCTCCATCTCCCTCCCCTCCATCCCCCTCCCCTCCATCTCCCTCCCCTCCCATCCCCCTCCCCTCCATCTGCCTCCCCTCCATCCCCCTCCCCTCCATCCCCCTCCCCTCCATCTCCCTCCCCTCCATCTCCCTCCCCTCCATCTGCCTCCCCTCCATCTGCCTCCCCTCCATCTCCCTCCCCTCCATCTCCCTCCCCTCCATCTGCCTCCCCTCCATCTCCCTCCCTCCATCTCCCTCCCCTCCATCTCCCTCCCCTCCATCTGCCTCCCCTCCATCTGCCTCCCCTCCATCTCCCTCCCCTCCATCTGCCTCCCCTCCATCTCCCTCCCCTCCATCTGCCTCCCCTCCATCTCCCTCCCCTCCATCTGCCTCCCCTCCATCTCCCTCCCCTCCATCTGCCTCCCCTCCATCTCCCTCCCCTCCATCTGCCTCCCCTCCATCTGCCTCCCCTCCATCTCCCTCCCCTCCATCTGCCTCCCCTCCATCTGCCTCCCCTCCATCTGCCTCCCCTCCATCTCCCTCCCCTCCATCTCCCTCCCCTCCATCTCCCTCCCCTCCATCTCCCTCCCCTCCATCTCCCTCCCCTCCATCTCCCTCCCCTCCATCTCCCTCCCCTCCATCTCCCTCCCCTCCATCTGCCTCCCCTCCATCTGCCTCCCCTCCATCTCCCTCCCCTCCATCTCCCTCCCCTCCATCCCCCTCCCCTCCATCTGCCTCCCCTCCATCTCCCTCCCCTCCATCTCCCTCCCCTCCATCTCCCTTCCCTCCTCACTCAGTCTGTCCCTCTCTCTCCTTCCCCACTTCTCCTCCTCGGCCTCACCCTGCCTCCCTCCTTGATCTTGCCCCCTTTTTCTTTTTCTCAATGGAATCCAAATGTCCTCAACCCTCACCGGCCGGAGGCCATGGAGCAGAGTGAAGTTTTCACATTATTCAAGGGATCATCCCCTGAATAATGAGTCCACGCGCAGCTGCCAGGTTCCCGGGAGCCCCTGCTTCCGCACTGATCCCCAAGTCACCGCTCATTCCGCCCCGCCTCCCACATGTCCTGGGCTCCCCGAAACCAGAGTCAATCCTGGTTCCTCTTGCCTCCGCTGTGGAGTCCAGGCACTGCTCTTGTCGCCATGGATGCCCATGATGCCTCATGACGGTCACAGATCACCCAAGGGTGCCCCTGATTCTTCCTTCCTCTGAGCACCCAGGACGCTGGGCCAACACTGCTCACCTGGAGCAGCGAGGGCTCATCTCACTCACCACTGATCCAATCCCAGCTGGCACTGGTCCCCAGGTAGAGACATATGGCATAGACCAGGGGCTTGGCCACAAAGGTGAAGGGAGGACTGATTTTCTCACAGAGAAGAGATTATTAACTGGAGGGAAGAGAGAAAAGAGAGGGACAGAGATCTGTGGGGCCAGAGGAGAAGGGGTTGGGCCTCACCAGGGATGGAGAGGCCCAGGGAGAGCCGGCTGTGTGGATAAGGCGAGGTTTCCCACACCCCATGCGTCATCCCAAAGGAGGCAAGGATGGGAGTATAAACCCTGGAAAGATGAAATTTTTCCGTCTCCCCCCATAGCCCATGGATTGAGAACTCAGGATCAGAAATGATGCTGGGACATGGAAAAAATGGACAGTTCAAATGGAACAGCATATCACAGTGTTAGCACTGATGTTCTTACCCACACCAAAGAGGGAATTCTTTAATGTGATAGAAGCTTCAAGGCAGTGGTTCTCAACCTTCTGAATGCCGCGACCCTCATGTTGTGGTGACCCCCAATTTCATTGTTACAAATTGAACATAATTAAAGCATAGTGATTAATCACAAGACAATATGTAATTATATATGTGTTTTCTGATGGTCTTAGGCAACCCCTGTGAAAGGGTCGTTTGACCCCCAAAGGGGTCGTGACCCACAGGTTGAGAACCGCTGCTTTAAGGTGTGAGGAGGCATTAATGAGGTGGAGTGGGGGATGGGTGCAGCCATTCCAGCTAAGGACGTGGTCGCAAACTGCGGCTCTCGAGCCACATGCGGCTCTTTGGCCCCTTGAGTGTGGCTCTTCCTAAGTCTTAGGAGTACCCTAATTAAGTTAATAACAATGTACCTATCTATATAGTTTAAGTTTAAAAAATTTGGCTCTCAAAAGAAATTTCAGTCGTTGTACTATTGATATTTGGCTCTGTTGACTAATGAGTTTTCTAACGACTGAGCTAAGGCATCAGTGTGCGTAAAGGTTCTGAGAGGGGAGGTGCAGCTTGTGAAGACCTGAAAGGCAGCTGAGCCTGCGGGGCACAGAAAACAAGGAAAGGGGCAGGCAAAGGAGCAAGCAAGCACGGCCCAGACACGGGGAAAAGCAGTGAATAAAGCTGAACCTATGGAAACCCAGACATTGCACTTGCTCAATTAGCTATCTTAGGTGAGACCAGGAGCGCAAGGGGACCATGTCTGAAGAACTAAAATGAACCTGTGAGAATGCTGTCTTGCCAAATAGAGGATACCAATCAAGGCTTAGCAGTTATATAAAGGAACCAAATAGAAAATCTGGAGTTAAAAAGTACAATAACTAAAATTTTAAAATTCACCCAGAGGGGATCAGTAGCAGATTTGATCAGGCGAAAGAAAGAATCAGCAAATTTGAAAGCAGGTCAATTGAGATGATTCAGTGTGAGGAGCAGAACAACAACAAAAAAAGAATGAAGATAAATGAGCCCAGCCTAAGAGACCTGTGGGATATCATCCCGCCGTCCACAAACACATACTGGAAATCCAGAAGGAGAGGAGAGAGAAAGGGGCAGAAAGAATGTTTGACAAAATAATAGCCAAAGACTTCCCAAATTTGATTTTTAAAAATCATGAATCTACACACCCAAGAAACTAAAAGAACCTCCATTTGGATAAGCCCAAAGACATCCACAGACATACGTTGTAATCAAACTGCAGAAATACAAAGACAAAAGGAGAATCCTGGAAGCAGCCAGAGAGAAGTGACTAGTTGCACACACAAGGACTCCTCCATAATATGAACAGCCAACTTCTCACAGGAACCATGGAAGTTGGAGAGAGAAAAATTGTCAGCTAAGAATTCTAAATTTAGTAAAACTATGCTTAAAAAAAAAAAAAAGGAAAAATTAAGAATACCAAAGCCATTCAATGGAGGAAAGAAGAGTCCCTTCAACAAATAGTAGTTGGACAACTGCAGAAGAAGGAAATCGGACCCCAATTTCACACGAAATATGAAAATCAATTCAAAATAGATTAAAGACCTAAATGTAACAGCTAACACTATAATAAAACTCTTGGAAGAAAACATAGACGTAAATGTAAACCTTCATGACAACGAATTAGGCAGTGATTTCTTAAATATAATACCAAAAGCACAAAAAACAACAACTACATAAAATCAAAACTAAAAATTTTGTGCATTAAAGGACATTATCAAGAACATGAAAAAATCCCCACAGAACTGGAGAAACTGCTTGCAAAAAGTTTCACTATGCAGAATGTATAAAGAATTCTCACAACTCTACTACAAAAAGATAAATAATCCAATTTAAAATGGGCAAAGGACTTGAATAAACGTTTCTTTAAAGAAGATAAACAAATGGCCAATAAGCTCAGGAAAAGATACTCAACATCATTAGTCATTAGGGAAATGAAAACCATAACCACATGAGATACCACTTCACACTCGCTGGGATGGCTAGAATAATAATTGTTTAATGGAAAATAGCACGTGTTGGCAAGGATGTGGAGTAATTAGAATTCTAGTATATTGCCAGTGGGAATGTTTAACAGTACTGCTGCTGTGAAAAACAGTTTGGAAGTTTCTCAAAAACCATAGTTACCATATGACCCAACAATTTCACTTTTAGGTACCTACTAAAAAGAATTAACAGCATGTTCACACACAAACTTCCACAAATGTTCATAGTAACAATATTCATAAGAACCAAACAGTGGAAACAACCCAACTATCCATTAACGGATAAATGGATGAACAAATTGTGGTATATCCATACAATAGAATGTTGCTATTCAGTCATAAAAAGGAATGAAGTTCCGCCCTAACTGGTTTGGCTCAGTGGATAGAGCGTTGGCCTGCGGACTGAAGGGTCACAGGTTCGATTCCGGTCAAGGGCATATACCTTGGTTGTGGGCACATCCCCAGTAGGGGGTGTGCAGGAGGCAGCTGATTGAGGTTTCTCTCTCTTTGATGTTTCTAATTCTCTATCCCTCTTCCTTCCTCTCTGTAAAAAAGTCAATAAAATATATTAAAAACAAAAAAAAAAAGGAATGAAGTTCTGATACATGCTACAACGTGGGGGAACCTTCAAAACAGTATGCCAGGGGTCTTCAAACTACGGCCCACGGGCCACATGCAAATACGAATATTGTATTTGTTCCCGTTTTGTTTGTTTATTTCAAAATAAGATATGTGCAGTGTGCATAGGAATTTGTTCATAGTTTTTTTTTTAAACTATAGTCCGGCCCTCCAACGGTCTGAGGGACAGTGAACTGGCCCCCTGTTTAAAAAGTTTGAGGACCCCTGCAGTATGCTAAGTATAAGAACCCAGAACCAAAAAGCTACATATTTTACGATTCTATTTATAAAAAATGTCCAGAGTGAGCAAATCTATAGAGACAGAAAATAGAATACTGGTTGCCAGGATCTTGGGGGAAGGAGCATGGGGAGTAACCGCTTAAAGGATACAGGCTTTCTTTTTAGGGGGATGGAATGTTCTGGAAATAGACAGTGGCGATGGTTGTGAATATACAAAAAAAAATTGTGAATATACAAAAAAAGTCTTAATTGTACACTTTAAAATTGTTTATACCATTTAGAGAGAGAGAGTACAATGATATGATAAAGTAAATGAGGCAAAATAAAAACAAGAGTAAAGGGTATATAGGTATTTTTGTACTATTTTTGAATTTTCTATAATTGTGAAATTATGTTTTAAAATAAAGGTTTAAAATGATAAATAAATGTACAACTCAAGAAATAAAGTGACCATCAGGAGGAGCCTGGGTCCTGAGAGAAACACGTGGCTCTGTGTATCTGGACAGAAAAAAAATTGGAGTGAAACAAAAAGAGAGAAAAAGGGGTGAGTGATGTGTGAGGAGCTGTGTGGGCCCCGCCTATGTATGCCTCTGTGAAATGGGCACAGAAATATATACATCCTGGAGTTTGTGGGAGGACTCAGGGAGATACAGCAGGTACAACGCTAGGCCCAGTACCTGGCATGTGGTCACGACCTCAATAAATAATTGTAGTTATTACTAGAGGCCCGATGCATGAAATTCGTGCAAGAGTAGCCTTCCTTCCCCCAGCTGCCCGCACCGAGTTCCCTCTGGCACCCGGGACCCAGGCTTCCCTCGCAGCCCTGGCTTCATCCATAAGGTCATCCGGAAGGACGGCCAGTCTAATTAGCATATTACGCTTTTATTATTATAAATGACAGTTATATAATGTTTAAGTCCTCACTTAACATCATCAATAGGTTCTGAAACTTTAAGCAAAACAACGTATAATAAACTTAAATTTATCATAGGCTAATTTAAATAAACAAGAGTTATGTTCCACCCTAGCTGAGTGGCTCAGTTGGCTGTGCCTCGTCTGTACACCAAAAAAGAAAGAAAAAGAGAAAGAAAAGAAAAATAGATGCGGATTCGACTCCTGGTTGGGGTACATACCTAGGTTGCGGGTTCAATTCCCAGTTGGGGGCGCGTACGGGAGGCAACCAATTAATGTTTCTCCCTCACATCGATGTTCCTCTCTTTCTCTCTCAAGTCAATAAAAACATGTCCTCAGGTGAGGATAAAAGAAGCCAAACCAATGGACATGGACAACAGGGGGATGGGAGCATGAGTTTGTGTGTGGGGGCGGGGGGGAGGTTGGGGGTTAATGGGGGGGATGAGGACATATTTGTAATACCTTAACTAATAATAATAATAATAATAATAATAAAAGAAAAGAAAAGAGTTACGTTCCTATAGCATCTCCTCAACATAACAAAATGGTGGTATTTGAGGACCTGCTACACAGCTTTCAGACACACGCAGCACTATTGTAAGCACTTTACAAGCCGTAGTTTATTGAATCCTCACCAAAAAAAACGAATGAGGAAGGAACGGCTATTATCAACATGCCCGTTTTATGATGAGGAAACTGAGGCACAGAGAGGTTAGCAACCTGCCCAAGGTCACAGAGCTTGCAAATGCTGGAGCCAGGATTTGCGCCCAGGTGGTGTGACGACTGAAGGCAACTTGGGATTCTGGAACAGGAAAAGGACATTGCTTACACACCAAAGAAACCTGAGCGTAGCACGGAGTTTAGGTCACAATTATGGGTCAATATTGGGTCATTAACTGTGACAAATGTACCATAGCAATGTGAGATGCAAATAATAGGAAAGGCTGGCTATGGAGTATATGGGAACTCTCTGTACTCCCTTCATTTTTCTGTGAACCTAACACTGTTCTAAAACAACGCATTTATTAAAAACCTGATTGGCCCCCAGGTCCCCTGTGAGCTGGCTCCTCTCTGCTCCACCCGTGCCCGTGCTCCCCGCTGCACTGACGTGCTCCCACGAACTCGCCTCCAAAACCCTCCTCGCCAGCTGGTGGCCCCTCTGCTCATCTTCCCTGACCTTCTGGGTTTGGCTCTGCTCCCCGCTCATGCCTTCCTGACTCCCCCTCCCTGACTCAGCCATGGCCCGGGGCGCCCCTGGTTCTCCTGCTACTGATCTGGTCATCACCCCTGTGCACCCTCTTCTGGCCTCCACGCCACGGCCACCCCAAGTCCTTCGGGGCTCCTCCTGGCCCCTCTTGGCCCACATGCTCCCCGTGAGACAGGCTGGGTCTAGGTGGGCCTCTTCCCTGCTGGCTGGCACTGTGACTCAGAGCCGAGCGTCCGTCTTGTTTTGGAGCATCCTCATGTGGAGGCCGGCTGTGCATCTCATCAACGGTCCAAAACCAGCCAGTTAACCTTCCTTTAAGCCAGTGCTTCCCCCTCTGTCCTCCACCTCAGCGAGTGGCATCACTACCGCCCCCCTCCCCGGGGGTCTGAGGCTGAGCCCTGCATGTGGTTCTGGGCTCTTTCCGCCGCTCATCTGGGACATCCCATCCGCTCCTGTATCCTCAAAAGCTAGGTCCTTAATGCTGGCTCAGAGGCTTCAGCCAGCGCTGTCACTACCTGGCCACTTCCGTCACTGGCCTGGATGCCCACTCCAGTCGCCCCCACTTAATTCATTCTCTACACAGCAGCCAGGGTGGCGACTGTGAACTGCCCATCTGACCCTGTGGCCATCTGCCTGCAATGCCTCAACGTGGCACCCATGGCCCTTCGCTCTTCTGTCTCATCTTCACCTGCTGCCTCTACCTTAACACCATCTCCACCCCCACACGACTGGCCACTGGTCCCTTGCCCATGCTGTCCCTCAATCCAGAATGCTCTTCCCTCCCTTGTTCTCTGACGAATGCCTGATGGTCCCTCAGGACTGAGGGGAGGGGACGTTCAGGAACCGTCTCTTACCTGCTGGCTGGCACCGTGCCTGCTCTGTCCCCAGAATGCCAGGCACTTCCCCTGAGGAGAGTCCACCCTGGAGAGCATTCACCATCGCTCACAGCCATGTCCACCTCTCCCTGGTCTCCTCACAGCCCGTGAGCTCCTCCAAGGCGAGGACTGCATCCACGCATCCCTGTCCCTCTAGGGTTCACTGGAGGCGCTCAGCAAAAGCTGTGGTAATGGCAAACATTTATTGAGGACCTACTATGCACCAGCCACAGTGCCAAGCACGTTACAGGTATTTCCTCATACTTATCACTCACAATAAAAAAAAAAAAATGAAGGCGGGCACTTTGATTATGGCTGCTTTACCAAAGAGGAAGCTGAGGCACAGACAACTGAAGCAGCTCGCTTAAGGTCACACAGCAGAAGTCCGAGAGCTAAAACAGGAGCCCAAGTTCTGACTCCATCACTTGTTCTTTTAACCACATTTAAATTCTGTTCCCTGGTCCCCTTTCGGCCTAGCAATTTAGTGGCCCATGCCGACAGATACCATCCATAACATCGCCTCATGGGTCCGCAGCATTCCATCCTAAGGACGCAACATAATTTGCTTAACCAATCCTGTTACTAATATATGTCCAATTGTCTGACTTTATTTTTTTCAAATGGCTCACCAATTATTCGTGTTTTTTCCTACCAATTTGAAATGCCACCTTTATCATATAGTCGTTATATATACTTGAGTTATTTTTTTCGTATTGGCTCATTTTTTTTAATTGGACTAATTCATACTATTTTGAGTCATTATACCTTCACAAGGCATTTCACTCATTCATTCATCCACTCACTCACTCACTCACTTATTCAACAGATATGTATTGAGCACGTCGGTGGGCCAGGCTATTCTGCAAACTGTGAATCAGCGGTGGACAATGGAGCAGCCAGCAACATCTCCCTCCCGGTACGCGAATTTTAATATCTGACCTTGGAAGTGGCTCCCACCTTAATCAATTTTATTTATTAAGATGTTCTTAGGCGTTCTTGCCTATTTATAACTCCCAATGAACTGATGTTGGCAAGTAAGAAAATACATTTGGGATTTAATTGGCACTGAATTAAATGTATGGATTAATCTTAATGGAATTGATGATTTTTTAATCTTCTTTTCCGTGAACACGGCAGGCGTTTCCACACAGTCAATTCTTATTTTTATGTTAAGTTTAGTCTCACACATTTATTGCTAAGTTCATTGCTAAGTATTTTATATTTTTGTTGCCATTGTGGATATCATCTTTTTTCCATCATATATTCCAGATGATTAATGCTGGTACATAGGAAAGGTATTGATTTTTGAATACTTCTTTGAAGTCAGCATCTTACTGAATTCCCTGATTAATTGTAATAGTTTCTAGTTGAGCTTTCAGATTTCCTAGGTAAATAAGCATATAATATGTGAAAAACAATTCTGTCCCTTCTCTCTATGTAGTTTTACTACATATTTCTTTTTCTTTTATTTTGTGCTGCATTGACCAGGGGAGTATTTCCATGGTGTGCTGGTAAACATTTAACAACCAGCTCTCTAGAGAAAATAACCCATATTTGTAGCATTTTCCCATTTCCATGGTATAAGTACTGTCACCATGGCCAATTTTCAAGTTACAACATGATGTCACTAGACTCGCTGGGAAGAGATGCAAAGCTTTGCTCTCACGAGCCAGTGTGAGCCAGCTCTAGCTCACCACTGAATGGACCACTGGACCCAGGAGATGGTCTGTGGGGGGGAAATGCTGTGGTCAAAAATAAGCACTGGAGTGCTGCATATATAAATATACATCCACTTCTACCAGGTTACCATGTACACCAGCATACTAAAGACTGAGAAATCCTGTAATGTATTTTTCCATTTTTTGACCAATACAAGTTTTTTGAAATAAAGAAGAGCTAAATCCTGGTTTGTAGCAGTTGCCACTTTCCATGGTGTAAATCCTCCCACCATGGCCAATTTCCAGCTCCCGGCGCAGAGTCACTGGGCGCACTGGGAAGAGAGGTGCCCCTCTCCGGATGCCCTGATACATTCATGGCCCCAGCTCAGGTGGTTGCCTAGCAATTCTTTTGTTTCCCTGGTCAGCTCTCTCTCCCATTCTCTTCTCTTGACAACTTTCTCAGCTCTCCTCAAACCACCTGCGTCCCCCCGCTTCCCCAAGCTGGTGATGTCGCTGCTTCCTCCCATAGAACCGACTTGCTTATCTCTGCCAGCATCCATCATTGCCTCCTTCCCTCCTGGATGGTGGAGGGAACATGGCTTCCTCCTGGAGAAATTCACCCCAGGCCACTACCAATGCTCTGGCCCCTTCCACGCCTGGGGGTCCACGCCCTCCCTCACCCCCGTTCCTTCCCTCTCTATTGGAGTTTTTTCATTCACATTTAAACACTCAAGTCTCTCCAATCCTAAAAATAAGCAAACAAGAACCACTCCTCACCTTCAACCCCTCTCTGTGTCGCTACTGGACCTCACGAACAGTATTTCCCAGGAACTGTCTGCTCTGCTCTACCTCTTCTCCCCCGGCAATCGGCTTCTTCCCCCAGCTCTTTACGGAAACGCTCATCAAGATCTCCAGTAATGCCCTGGCGTTGTTACTCAATGGTTAGAGACTCAACACGGGCACTGAAGGGTCATGGGTTCGATTCCGGTCAAGAGCACATACCTGCGTTGCAGGTTTGATCCCCAGCCCCAGTCAGGGTGCATGTGGGAGGCAGCTGATCAATCTCCCTGTCACACTGATGCTTTTCTAAGATCCCCAGCGATACTGCTGTGGCTAAATCCAGGACACGCACTTTGGCCTCCTCTGGAACCTCCAGTAAGTTAGCCAACCTCTTGGGAGCTCCGTTTGCTAACCTGTGAAATGGGAATACTACGCTTAGTCCCTGTAGGCTGCTATCGGGAGTCGGTGATATCGCGGGGAGAGGGGCTCCCTGCACAGGGCCTGACGGGGTGAAAGAACTCAGTACACGGCAGCGGGTTCTCACCAGCACGCCTGGCGGCCTCAAGGAGCCCCCAGACAAGGGGCTCAGGACGCGACAGACAGAAGAGCCTGCGCACGCCTGCAGGCTTGTGGGCCCAATTCCGGCTGCCCTTCCTCTCTGACTGGGGGAGGGCGGTCCCCTTGCCCCCCGTGTGGGAACTCTGTGCCCCTCCTCTGTCACCAAGGCCTATATTAAGAACTTTAAATGTCAGTGCAGACGCTCTCACCGCTCTCACCGCTAATGTGCGGGTGAAAGGCAGGTGGAGTGCAGGTGTGTTGGAGGGAAGAGAAGTCAGGAGGTAGATAAAAGCAAGGAGGGGGCAGAGAGAGTGGGGGGGAGAGAAGCAAGATTCAATTAACTAGGGTTTGCAGCAGGAGGAAGCGGGGAGCGGGAGGGATGCGAGGACCAGTCCTGAGCAGCCCAGGAGGCCTGAGGGTCCGGGGCAGCCTGACTCCCGGGGTCAGGAAGGGGCTGCTTCTGGCCTTGACCTCCACGCCCTGCAAAGAGCTCTGCACAAGGGGCACGGGGTTGGGGAAGGAGCCCCGAAAGCAGACTGTCTGTGAAGGCGGCTGTCAAAGCAAGGCCCTGTTGCTAAGGGAACCGCCTGGGAAGAGACTTGTGAAGATGAAGTCACCCCACCTCCTCAGCCATGGGGGGCGGGGGGCCCCCCGTGCTTCCCCAGGTCTGCTCTGCTGTCTACCCGCCAGGCACTGGTCCCTGGAGGGCAGGACCCCGCCTCCTCTGTGCCCTGGTCAGGCTACTCGTTAGCAAGATGGGGCCACATGGGTGACAGTTACAAATAGCGACGGCCAAAGGGAACTTGGATACAGCCTCGCGGGGCAAAGGTGCTCGGAAGGGGACAGTGACAGGTGCCTGTCCACGGGCCCTCTGGTGCCGAAGGAGTGCCAGAACCCTCCAGGAAGATGTTTGTGATTCCGCATGAGGGTCACAGTGGCTCATAAAGGGTTTCCATTGAATTGGGATGAGCAGTTCTTTGGCGGGGGCGGGGGGGGGGGCAGGGTGCACAGACTCTATGAAGCCAAGGCTCAGAGCTAGCACAGCGTCTCTTCCATCGGTTTCTGTTGCCCAAGCGGGTCGCAGGCCAGCCAGACGGAAGGGGGGAGCTAGATGCTGCTCTGGGGCGCAGGGAGAGGTGAAGCGCCGTGGCCATTCCGGCAGCCAGGCACAGCGGGGAAGAACAGGGGTTGGATTCAAATTCCGATTCACAAACCACTTGCTGGGTGATCTTGGGTAAGTTACTTTCCTTCTCTGAAGCTCTGATTCCTCATTTAAAACGTGGCCAAAGCAATTCCTCCTCCCCCAGGAGTTCTGTGACAATTCAGAGAAGTTATGCATTGGAAGCGCCTGGCATGGTGCCTGGGACCTAGTGGGTGCCAGCAAATGTGGCTCCCTTCCCCCCTTCCCCCCTCCCCCCCCCCCATTCCTTCCTCCCCAGGAGACTGGGGTCCTGGCGGTGAGGATCTCACTGGCACCTGCTGTGCAGAAAAGGCTGGTGGCCCAGCTGGGGGTCTGTTTTGCCCCCACCTCTCCCTGCCCTTCATCTTGCCCCCTCGGGAGCCCCCCTGCTGTGAACTCACGGCACCCTGGGTCTTAAGGATAGTTAAGTAGCAAACTATGTGTTCATAATAAAATTTGCCTGCTTCTCACAGGCATCCAATTTGCTTACCATCCAAAGAGAGGAACTGGGTGCCTGCTTCCGAAATTGTTTTAATCTCTGCCACAGAACGCTTCTGGCAGGGTTTCTCAACTGGAAAATGGGAAATGAGTTAGAAACAATGGAGGAACGTGAATAATCTCACTTAAGATGTTTGATCTTGAGATGAGATGAAGTTGAAATCGATTTCCCAGTTCACAGTCAGACAGCAGTGGGCGGGAGGGCTGTGGATTTTCTGACCCGGGCCCAGATCTGGCCAGGGAACGCCCCCCCCCCCCCGACCCCCCGCCGCTGTTCCCTATAAAACTCTGGCAAACTACCTATTGGATGGGAGGCAACCCCAGCCCCATCGCCCCAAAGGTAGACACCAAGTCCTTTGGTATCTCCACATACCAATTCATCTCTTATGCTAATGGTTGACAAAATGAACCCATGCCTCTGCTTAACAGATGTTTGCTGTGGACCTACTATGTGTCGTGGCTGTCCTAGTCAATGGACCGCCAGACTTAAATGCAACATATTCCCTGTCCTCAAGGAACTCAGGAGAGTCAGCTGGGGCCGGGATGGCGAGTCAGGAGCTGTTGATGGAAGGACTACTCCGGGCCAGCATTGGCTAAATGTGCTGCATTCATACACCCCCTGCATCCTTGCGGGACCCGGGAGTTGGGGATTCTGGTGCCCTCTTTTCAGATGGAAAATTGGCCTCAGACATGCATATCTGACTCTTCCAAGGATGGCACCCAGATTTCACTGCAGCCTGCGCCCTGTGCCTGGGGGGATATTCTGCCCAGGCAGGTGGCAGGGGCAGGGCAGGACGGTACAAAAGGGGGAGCTCAGGGCATGAAAAGACACGGGCAGCAGGGCCTTGGGAAGGTAGATCTGGGCAGCAGGAGCACCTGTGGCACCTGACCCCGCTCAATGTGGAGAAGCTGCCTAGCTTAGGTCTGGGAAGGGACGCACTCTCAAAGCCAAGCGAGGCAGGGTGCGGGGGTGCGACACCCTGATTGTCACGTGGGTGGTGCTCATCACCCAAACCTGCAGACCTAGACAGATGCACACATTTATGAGCACACGCACATCACACGCACCACCAGAAATGTGTGTCTAGATGTGTCACATGCTCACACCCATGCTCACAGGTGGCCTCAGACTGAAAACTCCTTGGGGGCAGGACCCTCGTCGATCTTGCTCACCACTCTGTCCCCAGCACAGTTCCTGGCTCGGAGTGGGGTCCTATACATGATGAAGTTGAATTCAATTCCCTCGCGTGTGCGCATACACAGACACGTGATCTGTGCGCATGGCAGCTGATGCTGGGGGGGGCGGGGGTAAGTCTCTGCACCCCCAGCAGGGTTGGACCTCTGCAGGGGGCACCTGGAGGGTGGGCTGGGTCCTGGGGGGCTCACGGCTCTCTGTCACTGCTCCTCTAGCCTGGCAAGGCTAGGGCCCAGCCCACCCTAAGGACTCTCTGTCCAACATTGCTGCCCTCAAGGCTCCATGGGTGACCCCACCCCCCAATAACAGCATCCACCAGAGGTTGGCTTCTTGGGGTCCTGGGTGGGGGGTTAATGCATTATTGATTTCCCCAGGAAGGTAAAGTGCTGCCGCCATGGGTCCAGGTAGCTTATTTTTTGCGTCGATGACATTCAGGTACTAGTGAAAAATTATACCAATTATTAAATCAGCCATTATTACTTCAAAGTGCAATCAGTTGTCACAGCGGAGAGAGCTTGCACGGCGCGTTATTAGTCGGGCTGTGTGCACAGGGAAAGTGCTGAGAAGGGAGACTTTAACCAAAGGGCAAATGCATGAAATTTACTTAGAAATAGCGATTTATCACCCCTGGGTTTCCTACTGCTCCAATCCGGGCAGACACTTCACTGGCAGGAGACAGGCTCCACGCCGCCCCTGCCTCCTGCAGCTCCCACCCTGACAGGAAATGAAAAATTGAGAAGTCGTTGTAACAGCTTAAAGATGCATTATCCTTTTTGATGTGCAATTTGAGCTTCAAATCCAAAGGCAGATGAAATCGCAGGCACCCACGCCAGGCAGAGCGGACAGAGCCACCTTCCTGTGCATGGGAAGGAGGTGGGGTGAGGGCCCCTGACACAGCCTGGCCCGACCTGGCCTCGGCCGCCTCTCCAACTGGGGGGACACCCCGGGGGCCAGGAGAGAGAGAGCTCTCGGGCTGGGGTGGGAGGGGCAGAAGGAAGAGAGACGTGGAGTGAAGGGAGAAAGACATAAAGAGATAGACATGGAGAGAAAAAGACGAGAGAGTAAAAGGGAAAGACTGAGAAATAAAAATAAATAAAAATGAGGTAAGGTGAGAGATGAATACAGAGAGGGAAAAGCGATGGACAGACAGACAGAAAACAACCAACAGAAACCAATGGCCGCTCACCCCAGGGACGGTATGACCCAGATCACTACAGCGGAGGGCAGAGGGAAGCCCGCACCTTGCCTTCCAGCAGACACTCTGCCTCCAATGCTGTGTGACCTGAGCAAGTGACTGCATCTCTCTGAGCCTCATTCCCTAACTGGCGGATGGGCCCACAGAGTTGTGAGGAGAGCTGGGATCCATGGGCAGGAAGAATGGGCCTGGCCAGGCCACCCAGAGCTCCAGCCAACCTCAGAGGCCTGGTCACGGGTGGCCACAGCCCACAGGGGCCCCAAGACAGACCCCTGTGCGTCATTCGCCAGGCACCTGCAGTTGGAGACTTCAGCCCCAGTCACCTAACAGGCTGCTCCACGGCCGAAAATCAAGCCTGCGGTTTGAGGATGTGGGATGCAGGGCTCACAGAAGAGCATCAGCGGATGACACATCCTAGCCCCCACTCCGCATGCCTACAAAGATGGAGATGATACGGAATTTTTGGACTGGGACCAGGATTTTTTGTCCGCCGGAGTCAAAAATGAATCCATGGACAGAGGGTAGTATAGCAAAGGTGGAGATTAATTGAAAAACAAGTACAGGCTCCCATGTGGGGAGAGGGAAGGAGTCCCACAGAATGGACTCCCGCATGGGGAGGGAGAAAAGATCCCACCAACTTCCTATTTCCATGGTTTATAAAGGTAGTTCCTGTGTCCTGATATCCCCTCTGATTGGTCAATATTCCCATTCAAATTGGTTACTATAGTGACTCTTGAGGCCCTCCTCCCTCATTGTCCTCCTATTCCTTGGGGACTTTCTTCCTTCTTCTTTTTTTTGTTAACTATAGACCTTTTTGGCTACTTCCAGTTCCCTTGTTTTATGGAAATATACCTGTTGCTGCTCCCTTGTCTTATGGAAATGTAACTGCACCTGGCTTCCTTGTGTTATGGAGATATATCTTCTCCGGGTCTGTAACCCTGTTTATTTTCCATGGACCCCAATTCTAAAAATTCCCTAAACCTGCCTATGTTCCCCTAAAATTCCTGTTTCAGAGAGGGCTGTCTCAGGAAGGTGGGGCTCGGGACAGAGAGCACCAGGTCTGGGTCCGACAGATCCACGTGAATGCAAACTCCCCGAGGTCAGAGATTTTTATACATCCCACCCGTCACTCAAATATTGGCTGGATGAATAAATCATCTGCCACTCTCAAGCTGAGTGACCTTGGGCAAGGTGCTTCCCCTCTCCACCCTTCGCTTTATCGGAGGCGAAAGAGTTCCTGTGTCACGGGCCATTGTGCGTGCAAACCAGATAAGCAGGTGCAGTCATCCGACCAGCAAGAAAGAGATGAGGGTGGCTATTTCTATTATCATCAATAGGAGGAAAAAGGAAGAAGGATGCAGGTTAAGGGTGGGGAGTGATGGGATTAAGAAAGATTTTCATTTTCTTTTTGTTTTTTTTGTTCTGTATTTGTCAAGTCTAAGGTGGCTTTATAATCAGAAAAAAAGTAATAAATTGGTTTTAAAATAAATAAGAAATCGCATCACAAAGTTCTGAGAGTGAGTGTGTGGCCACAGAGCCTGGGGCTGAGTTTGTGTCCCGGGAGCTCAGGGCTGTCCTTAAGTCCAGGGATATACATGGGACCCCCAGAGTCCATGACCCCCATTTCCTCCAGCAGGGAGGGGAGGGTACCCTGGCACGGGCGCCAATTAGACCCCCCCCCCCCCCCCCCCGGTTCCTGCCAAGCAGCTCACAGAGCCTCCGAAGTGAGTCTGAGGCTCTTGCTAGGAACGCTGACGCCAACGTGTGGCAGAAAGTCATGGACCCTTCGCTGCCTGCCCTGGGAGCTCATTGCCCAAGGCCACCTTGCCTTTGCTGTGCCCACCTCTCTGGTTCTTCCGATGCCCAGGAGCTCTTACAGCAAGCCCACGGGGCGGTAGATTACTCCCATTTTAGAGATGAGAAGGCTGAGGCCCGGAGGGAGGATGCGATTTGCTCCCAGTGTGTCAGGGGTGAGGCAGGATGCACTCCAGCCTGTCGGACCCTGGCCTGTGCCCTTTCCATGACACCATCGTGCTGCTAACAGATGGCAGAGAGAAGACAGAACTAATCAACTCCCTATCGATTCCATCCTCTCCATCCAGGAGATTGATCTTCCCATTAGCGAGGGGCAGGTGAGAGGCGGTTGGAGGTTCAGCTCAGTGGCTCAGTGAGCACTGCCCCGTCGGAGCTCAGGTCGCCTGACCCAGACAAGAGCGGCCAAGGCCCTCAACCAACAGACTGTGTGGTGCCTCAGAGGTGACTGGCCGGGGATAAAGGAGGCTCTGAAATTCGCTACAGCCATGGCGGGCTACAGCTCTCTGGCTTTGGGCTGCAGTTCATCTGTCAGTTCTCCCATCTGCCTACCCTTCCTCCCATCCTTCCACCCCTTCAGTCATCTAACTCTTTATGCCTTCCTCCTCTGTGCCACGCACCGTGCGAGAGGCTAGGGCTCCCGAGGGGACTTCAGCGCACCCACAGCCTCACTGGGGAGCCGGGGGTAGGGGACAGGTTGCAATGTATCCTGTTTCAAGTTTTTATACGTGAGCTGGACATCCTGCAAGGGACTGGCAGATCACTGAGCTGGTGAGCTGAGCCTCGGGCCACAAAATAATCCAGATTTAAAAGCTGCCTAGAGGTGGGTCCCTCTCCTGTCAGAAGACTCATTCACCTTCATTACTTTTCCTCCATTAGAATGGAAGCTTGATGAGGGCAAGAACCTGGCTGTATTTGTCACCACTGCTCCTCCAACACTTGACATGGAACCTTGCACATGGCTGGGGCTCAATAATTATTTATTGGATGGACAGATGGATGGATGGGTGGGTGGGTGGGTGAGTGGGTGGATGGATGGGTGGATGAGTGGATAAAGATGAATGGAGAAAGATGGCTGGCTGGCTGAAGTATTTGTAGCTCAGAGTGAGAAGACTAAAAGGCTCCAATGTAACCCTGATGTTTGAGGGGGCTAGCAATCTGAACCTGTGCCAGTACCCTAATGTACATTCTTGATCACCTATAATTAAGTCACTGCCCCTTTCTCCACAATCTGGTCTTGCAAGACCTGTTACCTAAATGCTCACATTTTACAGAGACCATAAGCCATGAACAATACACAAGCCCCCGAGGGGGTTATCAGCCCTGGCCCCAGGCCAGGCCTTTAGATGTGGTCTCACAGCCCCCACCCCAACACATGGGGCTTTTTGCAAAGCCCGCGAAAGGTCCGGGAGTCTCATGCCATATTTGGGGGACAAAGAAACCAAAGAGGATATAAGAAGAGCTTCCACCATATTGGTTTGCTTCGACTTTGGAGGCAACTCCTCTGAGACCACCGGCGTAATAAAGCTGTGTAACTCCATTTCTCTAAGCGTCGCTTGGGTTTCTCCGGTCTTCTACAACAAGAGAGGCTCCTAGCCTCACATCTGAAAGAGTTTAAAAGCTTATTCCTTCCATACAACATGGCTATGCCCTTTGATTCACTGCCCGCAGGTGAAGCGAGCTCACCACTTAGCCAGGCAGCCTACTCCATGGCTGGATGGCTCTTGGGGAGCTGCCTCCCACCATTAAGTGCTGGGGTCCAACCCCAGAGGGTCCAGGGGTCCCCAAAGGTGTGGACGGAGTTGGCGAAGAAGGAATGACACGGAGACAGCGTTCAGTTGATCAGCAGCCTAGCCAGGATCTCCAGCCAAGTTCTGGTCTGGATCTCCAGCGAAGTTCTGTTTAGGATCTCCAGCCAGGTTCTGTGTCCATGGTCTCTTGCTAGGTTCTCCAGCCAGGTTCTGTCCAGGTTCTCCAGCCAGGTTCTCCAGGTTCTCCAGCCAGGTTCTGTAGCCATGTTCCCTCGCTAGGTTCTCCAGCCAGGTTCTGTCCAGGTTCTCCAGCCAGGTTCAGTCACCAGGTTCTAGTCAGGTTCTCCTGCCAATTTCTGTAGTCAGGTTCAGTCCAGGATCTTTTGCTATGTTCTCTCGCTAGGTTCTGTCTCTAGGTTCTGAGGCCAGTTTCTGTCCAGGATCTTTTGCCATGTTCTCTCCAGCGAAGTTCTTCTGTCTCTAGAGAACGTTCTGTGTAGGTTCTGTGCCAATTTCTGTCTCTCTTCGTTCTGTCTTCTTACATCTGTATTTATACCAGTTGATTCAATCCTATCAATCGCTATTTCAAAGGTTAGGGTGTTTCTTATCTCCATTCCAGGGAGTAAAGATTATGTAGCTTAAGCATGATTGTTCGTAGTTAAAGTGATTAATTACCCGCCTGGCACTTAGTTAAGAGGTTTTATTCCCTCCCTAACTTCAGGGGAAAATCCCTACCTGGGGAAACAACCTTTCTCAGAGAGGTGACCTTGGTTAAAACACATAGTGCCAAGAAGGTGAGCAAACATATTAAGAACAGTATGCCATATATGCCAGGTCCCTCGAAACAGCAAGCATGGACCGGCTCCCGGCAATTAAGCTTAATCCTTCATGAAACAAGTTAAACCACAAAACGGAAGGCAGTGACTCCTCTCACCCATGGACAAGGCATCCCTGTACCCTTCATCTGTTCTTACTACGTAGAGTACTTATGCACCTGGGTGGTTCTGAGCTCTCAGAATTCCCAAGGTATTTCTTTTAAGTGGGACACCCCGAGGAGGGAACACTGGGTTCATTCCCACTAAGTCAGAAATGATCAGGATTATCACCTCCTTTGTTTTAGACTCTATATATCTATTAATATAGCCTGAGATCAGAAGTCAAATGATCTAACGTATGTGGAAGTGCTTTGTACTGTGTCTGGCACAGTGTTATATAAGATTGTGCTGGAAGTTTCAAGAACCACCCGGACATATTCAGAGCCAAACAAGATTCAAAGCCAAAACAAGCACAGAGTAGCTGGGTGGGTGAAGGATAGAATCATGCTGCTGAAACAACCATTAATAAAGTAAGAGAGATCAAATGAGGCGACGATGTAGGGATGCCCAGCAGCGTCGCACGTATTAGGGGTGGGACAGCACTCCTTTCAGGGTCTGTCACACTTTAGGCCCAGACTGGATCTGAGTTCCTCTTAAACACCTAGATCTTCATCCCGTGAACCAGATCAGAGACTTGCCCCCATGCTCCCCTGCTGAGGTTGTTCATGGAGGACTTCAATTCAAACGGCCCTCCCATGTGTAAAGCACCTACTGCGTGCTCAGCGTCTAGCTCGGTGCCTTACCAACATCATCTCTGGCTAAATTTCATCTTAGTGGTTGGGAGCAATTAGTTTCTTTTATTCGCCAGTGTTTATTGCGCACCTACTGTGTGCCAGGTTAGGCAAAGGACAAGGAGGGCTGCTTTGGCCTCACGGAGCCCACAGCTGGAGGTGGCAAGGGAGGAGAGAGCCGCCTCTGCTGGCCTGTGTCCAGGGAAGTCCATCTCCCACAGAGATGGGAGGGGCTCTCCGGGGCAGGGTCCCGACGAGGGTGAGGAGAGTGGGGCATCTCAGTCAAAGAGGTGCCCATTCTCAGGGGCGTGCCAGTGGGCGGTCAGCACCTTTAGCACCTCACCGGCCTCACTCCAGTCCCAGTCCTGGGCTGGGGAGTTCTGCACGTGGAGGGGGGAACTGGCTCTCCTGGGGACAGCCCAGTAGGGGCTGGGGGTGGGGTGCCCACCTGGCTGCCGGGGTGGAGAGGCAGTGCGGTGGGAAAGGGGGTGATCACTTACACAGTGAACAGACACAAGTCGCTCAGTCATTCAGCAGCAAAAACTCCCTTTACTCATCATAGCAAAGGACCTCATGTGCCTTACAGGAGGGGTGATTTCCATGGGTTCCTAGCCCTGGGGCTGGAGATCCTCCCCTGCCTCCCAGCCCAAGCACAGGCAGCCCGGGCCCTTCCCCCACCCGGCCAGGGGCAGCAGAGGAAGGCTCAGAGTGGGCCCGGCTGGGAGGTGGGAGAGAGAAGGGCAGCCTGGCTCCAGGCAGAGGGGCTGCCCCAGAAGGCGCCGGGGGTCGGGGAGAGGGCTCCCAATTACAGCCTCCATCAGGCCCTGGAAGGCCACGTGTGGAAATGAGAGCCGGCAAGCGATTGCCTCTGGCACATGGAAAACTCCAGATCTATAAGTTCCCGGAACTTAATTAGCTGCTAACTTCAAAGATGCATTGGGGTTTGTGTAATAGTCCCCGGGCCGCTCCAGAACTGCGAAACCTGCGAGGAAAAATGGGGCCATCTGGCGTGGGAATGGAACGAGACAAAAGGCTTTCAACTCGGGGCTTCCTTCAACTGAGACCTGAGAGGCATCATCGTAACTGTGATCACTCCCTTTTATGGGGTGTTTGCTGGGTGCCAAGTGCTCCGCCGAGAGCTTCACTTTCGAGCTCCTCTAATGTTCAGGTGTCTCCGGAGGCGGGCATGATCATCAGAAATGACAAGTGACGGTCCAGAGGGCACAGACACGCCTACCTGCCTGACTTCGGAGTCCCAGGCCCTCCCCGCTGTCCCTGCTGCAGGACTCCGTGTGCTCACGTGGCTCACACCTTCCTGGGAGAGGGAGGGTCCGAGAACCAATGCCTGAAAACCACCCCCTCCCGCCTCCCCTGGACACATCAGCCTGTGCTGACGGAGGGTGGCAGCCAGGCAGACACTGAAAGCAGAGAAAAGATGGAACCTGGTCACCCCTGGGGCCTCGTCACAGGACATATATTAGCTAGGGCAAGTCTGCTCGCTGCTGTAACAAGTCAGCTTCCAAACCTCAGCAGCTTCCCACAATAGAGGCTTCTTTCCCACCAGGGCAAAGGAGTCCAGTCCACAGGCGTGGGGAGGGCTGTGTTCTGCTCCACACAGTCATTCAGCAGCCCGGCGCCTTGCATCGGTGGCTCTGATGTCCCCTAGGGCCTCCGAGTTCTCTGTGGGGTCCTCTCCCGCTGGCGCAGAGGGAGGAGGAACACAGAAGGCTGCACCGATCAGCTCTGGAAGTACCTCAGGTCCAGGTGCACCTCACTTATAGGTGTTCCTTACGTCCAGGGGTATTTCACATCCGGGTGCATCTCACTTAAAAGTATACTTCATCTCCAGGTGTCCCTCACCTCCAGGTGTCCCTCACCTCCAGGTGTCCCTCACCTCCAGGTGTCCCTCACATCCAGGTGTCCCTCACCTCCAGGTGTCCCTCACCTCCAGGTGTCCCTCACCTCCAGGTGTCACTCACTTCCAGGTGTCCCTCACCTCCAGGTGTCCCTCACCTCCAGGTGTCCCTCACCTCCAGGTGTCGCTCACCTCCAGGTGTCCCTCACCTCCAGGTGTCCCTCACCTCCAGGTGTCCCTCACCTCCAGGTGTCGCTCACTTCCAGGTGTCCCTCACCTCCAGGTGTCCCTCACCTCCAGGTGTATGTATCTCACTAAAGGTATACCTCACATCTGGGTGACCTTACATCCAGTTATATTCTATTGGCCAGACCCAGTCACATGGCCATGTCTTTGCCGGGGAGACAGGGGAGATAGGATGAAAGGAAAATGACACTAAAGCTAATGAGTCCTGCAGGCGGCTGGGCAGCAGCCGTGTGTAGGTAGAGCCGCATAAAACCAACCAAGACCTTGTCCCTGTAGAGCAATGGTTCTCAACCTTCCTAATGCCGCGACCCTTTCATACAGCTCCCCATGTTGTGGTGACCCCCAATTTCATTGTTACAAATTGAACATAATGAAAGCATAGTGATGAATCACAAAACCAATATGTAATTATATATGTGTTTTCCGATGGCCTTAGGCGACCCCTGTGAAAGGGTCGTTCGGCCCCCAAAGGGGTTGCGACCCACAGCTTGAGAACTGCTGCTGTAGAGTGTGAGCCAGCGGGAAAGAGAAGCATGCAATCACAGCAACGCCGCACATGTATTCTCACTAAAACTCTAGTAAGTGCTACCGAACGGGGCGGGGGGTGGGGGGCAGACTGCATGGACCACGGGACCTGAGCAAAACTGAGGCATCCAGGGGGGTTCCCTGAAGAAGTGACTTTTACAGTGACTCTTGAGGATGGGGTCTAGAGAGCTCATCCCCTAGAAGCAGCCCAGAACCGAGAAGGGAGGCAAGAAGGCATAAACCCCCACGCTCGCCTGCCCTTCCGTTGGGACAGCTCTGAGGCGGCTTCCCCCATGTCCGCTGCAGCTCCTGGCAGAATGTTCTCGCTGCCTGATGGCAACCTGCAGGCCACTCACCATTTCTCAGCTCCCTTCCCTCCCCTCTCCTCCCCTCTCCTACTGCTGTGCCATGTGGACTACCTGCTCCGAGACCCCCGCCCAGGCTCTGCTTGTTGGGGAACCAACCCAAGGTGCCAGGCTGACTCCTGGCAGGTTATCTGATGGGTGAGCCTTCTCCGTGGCTCTCTGATTGGAGGGTGGCCCGGGGCCAGGGGTTAACACCAACCAGGCCAGGTGAGCCTCCCAGGTCCCCCGCAAACCGACAGTGTACACTGGTGTGAAGGCACAGACCAGCCCCATCTCAGTTTACCTGGTTCCCTCTCTGGGTCCAGATCTGGGCCTAGACGCGTGGTCGGCAAACCGTGGCTCGTGAGCCACATGCAGCTCTTTGGCCCCTTGAGTGTGGCTCTTCCACAAAATACCACGTGCGGGCGTGCACATACAGTGCAATTGAAACTTCGTGGCCCATGCACAGAAGTCGGTATTTTGTGGAAGAGCCACACTCTAGGGGCCAAAGAGCCGCATGTGGCTCGCGAGCCGCGGTTTGCCGACCACTGGCCTAGACCTTTCTCCAAAGGAACAAACATGTGTTGTGCAGAGCAGCCTCCCACCACCCGCCGAGGAGCAGCTCTATGTCAGCTTCTCATAATCGGTTCTCAGAAGGAAGAAAAGCAGCTGTCGCTGAAGCCACGTCAATCCGAGCGGTAAAAGGTTTGGGCAAAAACATATTTTATTGTTCTTGCTGTCAGGAACACCACGATTTAAGGGGCATGTGACTCGGTAATTGCTGTGGACTTTTTTTCCCCTTGACAATAAACATAAAACTTAAAACTGTATTAAAATCATTTGACAATTTTTATGCTCAAAGAGCCCAGAATGAATAATGGTGGTGGAGGGGGGAGAGGGGGTGCATCTAAAATGCACTCTCTCGTCAACCTATAAAACTGTCAGAAATAAATTCATCAGAAGCAGATTATATAATTAAAAGTCGCTATTTGTGTCTCTGCCTGGTTGGGATTGGAGTTGTTTGTCTATCTCTTTCTCTTTCTCTTTCTCTTTCTCTCTCTCTCCTTTTACATTTTTTAAGTTGTAGACAGGCAAACCCAAGCTGGGCTGCTTTGTCCCAGGGAGATGATAAAATGAGGTTTCCACTGAACCAACTGAGATGTCCTGCTGCAGCCACCACCTCCCGCAGGTGACAGGAGCCTACGCACCCAGTGAATCTTTGGGGTGAACATGAGGGGGACACACCCACACTGACACCCGGTGGAAGGGTGTGGCAGAGACTTCCAGCCACACCCACCTCCCGTTTCTCCCTCTGCACATGCGCACATGAGAATCACACCGGCCAGCCCCTGCGGTCAGTGGGTCTACGGCGCTGATTCGGCCCAGTGGGCTGTGCGCATCCTCCAGAACTTCCTGCCCCTCCACCTGGACCGCGGAGGGAAGGCTGCCCCCAGAGGTGCAGCTACAGGAGGGGGCAGCCTCCGGCGGCCTGGATCGCTGAGTCCCCGTGGAGGACACTGACCTGGAAGGTCACTGACCAATAAGCCTTGTGTGTCGAGCCCCTGAAACCTGGAGGGCAGTTCGCTGCCGCAGCATAACTGAGCCTATCCTGACTGTTTAAAATGTAGATCTTATTGTTTATCAGAGAACGTGAGGCCAATAGGTCAGAAGATGAGCCACTGAAAAGGCAGTTCGCTATATTCACAGATCCCAAGAGGAGGGGGCATGCCACCCATGAGGGGCCACCCACAAGGGACCACGCCACCAGGGGCCACATGAAGAAGTGTGGGAAGCCGCCTACTGTCTTCACTAGCAGAGAGGTGTGGACAAGGAGCCCGGAAGGCTGGTGACCCTTGAGCCCTGGTAAAGGGCAGAGCTATGCACCCACTGTTTAGTCTAGACAATGGTAGCTGAAGCAACTTCCCGACCAGATAGTCATGTAAATCCTTACTGATACGATAGGCTGCCTGCTACTGGAACTTGCCTAAGGGCTATAGGTGGATCCCAAACTGAATAAAAGGACGGCAAGGCCTGAGCACAAGTGGAGTCCTTCCTCTTGCACTGGGCTCCCGCCTGGCCCCACAATTTCCAAATTATTATTTCTTGTCTTCTCTCTTTCATTTGCCTGTGGCCCCTCTTCCAGAGCCCAAACCCTGAACCACACGGGACGTGGGACGTTCACCGGGAAGCACCAGGGTGGGTCAGGAAGCAGAGGAAGGAAGGGGAGATATGCGGAAGAGTCCTCATGGATTGTAGCTTCCTGAGAAGGAATGGCTGAGGCGGGGTAAACTGGTTTAGGAATGGCTAGTCAGCTAGTTTGAATAATCGCTGCAGGCTCTAGGGCATAGGGATGGCCCCTAGCCATCTGGCACCTGCCCTGGGGGGATTAGGGCAGGTGGATAGTAGCCCAGAGTGTCAGAGCCCATGATGGAGGTGCTTGGGGTGTGGGCTCTCTATTGGTTGATTTGTATGTGACAGGTGCACTCCCAGGTGAGACATGAACTATCTCCAGGAACCAGCTAACCCTGGGAGGGGCAGTCCCTCCCGTGGCAGCAGCTCCCAAGACGTCAGAGCGTCAGGATGCAGAGGAAAGGCCTGGCAGATACACTGACTAGCACAGGGGCTTCCTGAGCTATTGTAGCCGGGAGAGGACTAGATGCTCGCTGATGGGCCAAGGACTACTGGGTGAGAAACAGAAGGGGCTCCGTGTGGATAGGTGTGGGTGGGGACGCATAAGGAAAGTTTGGGGGTGATAAAGAATGGTGAAGCTCAGGGGCCCAGGGGAAGAGAAGGCTGGGCGCAGCCAGCAGAGACCAGGAGGCCTGGGAGCCCAGCTCCGGCTTTGGTCTTCCTCTGAGAAGCTTCGGGCAGTGACTCCAGACTCTGCCCCGAGGCAGGAACCCAGGAGGAGGAAGAAATGAGCCAGAGGCTGTCTTCCCAGAGGAGCACAGAGTTCTCTTCTCCAAGCCGGTGTCCACTCGCCCTGGGGACTCCCCTGTTAGGCCAGACCGCAGACACCTCCCGCGTGGGACCAGTTGTCCAGATGGACCTCATGGCCTCCAGGGCTCCTGTCCTCGGAGTGGGAAGCCCTGGGGAGAGGTCCCAGGCCAGCCCCCCGTCCAGCCCCAGGCAGCTACCTTCCTGTCCTTGGGTGCTAGCTCTGGGGTCCCCCCAAATGCCCCTACTCGGTGAGCCTATTTGGGATAAGGAGACCTAGCAGGCCAGGCCTGGGGGTTATGGAGGTATGAGAAAGGAGAGGGGAGGAGAGGGGAGGGGAGGGGAGGGGAGGGGAGGGGAGGGGAGGGGAGGGGAGGGGAGGGGAGGGGAAGAAAGAGCTAGAGGAGAGATGGGGAAGGAGGGAGGTTCTCTGTGCCCCCATGGAATAGAGAATCTTAGCCCCATTTCACATATGAGGAAACTGAAGCTCAGAGACACCCAGCAGCTTGTCCAACACGACACAGCCATTCTAGTCGTCTGGGTCCCAAGTGTGGGCTTGGGAAGCAAGACACCCAGGGCTTCTCGGGGTGAGCAGAATGTTTTGCTTCAACCAAGTCAGAGATGTGGGGACATGGCACTTGCTCTTAATTTCGGGCAGAAGAAACGGGCAACTGGAGGGGACCCTCTCTGGCTTCAGAAGGCCCCCAGGCTGCGGTTCCTCCCCCGTCAAGGATGAGGGGTCTCTGCAGGCCTTTCTGATCGTGCTACAGAAGGGTCCTTCTATTTTTATTTTTCCAAGAGAGGTTTTTCTCTGAAATGGATGCTGAATGTTATCAAGTGCCTTTTTATCATCCCTGGTTTTTCCCTTTTGGCCTATTAATATGATGAATTATATTAATAGAGTTCCTAAAATAGAACTGTCCTTGCTTTCCAATAATATCCCCTACCTGGTCACTGGAATGTTCATTTACTCCACTGCTAGATGCAATTTGCTAATATTTTATTGAAGATTTTGCATCTATATTTGTAAATGAGATTAGCCTGCAGCCTTCTTTGTGCCGCTCTCTCTTGTCAGGTTTGTTTCGCTTTGCAAATGACCTGGCAGAGCTTGTGGTTCTGGAACTGCTGTGGACCAGTTACCCCCAAAACCTTCCTGCCACCAACACCTAGAGAGGCTCACCACCATGGGACACATGAGCTTACAGAAACACAGAGGAAATTTCCAGGAGCAGGAAGCAGAGTGGGAGCTGAAAACCGGAGAGTAAGCGGGTGAGCTGCCAGGGTGGGCGGCTGGGAACAGGGAGGGAGGAGGGGATGCTCACACGGGGACAGGAGGCTCGGCTTTGGGTCTCAGCTGGGAGGGAAGCCGGACCTGACATCCCCAGGGGCTGTGCTCTCAGGGAAGGGTGGACTTTATTCCCTCGCTCCCCACTCCGGTTCAGGCAGGGGAGAGAGGGAATGAGAGAAACAGCTGCTGGAGAGAAGGATTGAGAACTATCTAGAATTGATTTTATATATTCAGTACCCACCCATAATGTACTCACCATCATTGATCAGTAGGGAAATGCATATCAAAATTACAATGAGATACCAACTCACACCCGTTAATATGGCTACTAGCAAAAAATAATAAATAATAAATAACAGCCACTGGCAAGGATGTGAAGAAATGGGGACTTTGTGTCCTGCTGGCGGGAATGTAAAATAGTGCAGCCAATATGAAAAACAGTAGGCAGTTCCTCAAAAAATTAAAAACAGGATTACCATGTGATCCAGCAATTCCACTTCTGGGTATATACCCAAAAGAATGGAAAATAGGATCTGAGATATTTGCACACCATGTTCACCATAGCATTATTCACAGTAGCCAAGAGATGAAAGCAACCCAGGTGCCCACTGACAGGTGAAAGGGATGAACAAGACGTGTATACATACAATGGAATATTATTCGGCCTTAAAAAGGAAGTAAATTCTGACACCTGCTACAACATAGATGAACCTTGAGGACATTGTGCTCAGCGAAATAAGCCAGTCACAAAAGAGACAAATCCTGTATGAGTCCACTTTTATGAGGAACCTAGAGTAGCCGAATTCATAGAGACGCATGTGTCGCGGTGGTTGGGGATGGGTACAGGGCCGGGGATGGGGAATGGGTACAGGGTTTCAGTCCTGCAGGATGAGAAGGGATCTGTGGATGGATGGTGGTGACCGTTGTACAACAATGTGAACATACTTAATGCCACTGGACTGCACGCTTGAAAATGCTTAAGATGGTAAATTTTATGCCATGTGTAATTTATCACAATTTTCGAAAAAAATAATTTTAAATATTTGCAACTCAAAAAGTTTAATATGTCCTGAGAAGGATAATTTAAAAAGAATTCATATCCTGACATACCAGAATGAAATTGTAAGACACTGATGCCAAAGAAAAGAACTTTCAAAATAATCAGAGAGGAAAGAAGATTGCCAATAGAGGATGACAATTACACTGAAAGCAGGTTTCAGGCAACAATAAAAGCCAAAGACAACGGAATAAGATTTTCGAAGTGATGAGGGGAAAACAACGGGCAACTTAGAACCCGGTGCATAACTAAACGATTACTCACGAGTAAGGAAGAAATAACGGTAATTCTCAGGCTGCTTCAGAAAGAGCGACTAGAGGATGTATTTCAAGTAAAATGAACTTGAACCCAGAAGGAAAGGGGAAGACGCAAGAGCAACGGTGAGCAAAGACATGCTTAAACCTGGGTAAATCTGAACAAGCTTTGGGCTGGACAGACCAATAATAATGATGATGAATTTAGGAGGTTTAAAAATAAGACAGAACCGGAATACTGTACGTGTATAACATGCAATCCTAGAGGTTGTATTAAGAGTTAAAATGTTTAAGGTTTTGAAAGAGGAGGGTCATTATTATTGATTAGGCTTAATATCTGTGAAGTCAAGTATTAAGGTTAACCAGTTAGAGGCAAGTTTCTACTGCATGCCATTTCCAATAAAAGAATGAGGACCTCTTGGAGAAATGGCTGATTCTAGGAATGGGGGAGGGAATATACCAAATGAACCTGGTGTGTCTTGTAGTGCCAGAAAGTAAGAAAGTGCACACACACACACACACACACACACACACACACACGTGTGCTCATGCCCCCACACAAAGATAGCAATATTTCAGAGGCAAACAGGAGCCAATTGAGTAAGTTCCCAAAGGCCAAAGTTGAAGATTATACCCAAAATATAAAATAAATCTCTATGAGTGTACATTTATGTAAATAAATTATTGAATTAATAAATAAGTGGGAGAAAATAGACAAATCTTCCATGCAGTAGAATTCCAAATAATTTACGTGGATACTCTGCCCTCAGAAAGGTGGAGGGTAACCCTCCCCCGCCCCCCCAACCTGTGGCTGCAGAGTGAATTCTCTCACACAGTGAATCTCTCCCAACGAGTAGACAGAGCATGGGAAGGGGAAACGAGCACCATTTCAGAGGAGAAACCAGACAAACACAACCTCAGGGTCACTGTCAACAGGGAAAAGTCATGCTGATACCTCTGATCTGATATGTGAAAACGGCACTTTAACTCTGTAATTTTCCTCTGCACAATTCATAACCGCAGGCCAATCATAGAAAGACCACCAGGCAAATCCCCGTTGAAGAATATTCTAGAAAATCACTGACCAGTGTTCCTCAAAACTATCATCCCAAACAAGGAAACTGAGAAACTATCACAGCCAAGAGGAGCCAAAGGAGACCTGAGTGGAATGTGGTAACTCGGATGGGATCCTGGGATAGAAAAGAGCAATTCGGGGAAATCTAAGGAAATGTGAATAAAACATATACTGTAGGTAATATTAATGGATCGGTGCTGGTTCATTCACTGTATTGAACCATAGTAATGTAAGGTGTGAATCACAGAGAGAACTGAGGGTGGGGTATATGAGAACCTCTGTTTTTCTCTCTCAAAATTTTGCCATAAATCTAAAGCTATTCTAAAATTTAAATTAATGTTTAAAAGGTTAAAGGTAACCACTATAAGGCTAAAAATAGAATGGAGAGGGAAAAGGGGGGAGTATAAATTCAACCAGTCCAAAAGAAGAGGGGAAAATAAGCAAATAAAAAGTATGGTGGCCCAGCCAGTGTGGCTCACTGGTGGAGCATTGACCTATGAACCAGGAGGTCATGGTTCGATTCCAGGTCAGAGCACATGCCTGGGTTGCGGGCTCGATCCTCAGTGGAGGATGTGCAGGAGATAGCCAATCAATGATTCTTTCTCATCATTAATGTTTCTATCTCTCCCTTTCCCTTCCTCTCTGAAATCAATAAAAATACACTTTATAGAAAGTATGGTAAAAAGTACAAAATAATACAATTGAATTAAATATAGGTCTATTGACAGCTTAAAATCAATGCAAATAGACTAAACATTATCCAATTAAAGATCAGATTTCAGAATGAATTTGAAAAGTCAAAATCTAGTTATTTGTATGCAAGAAAAATAGGAAGCAAAGGGATAAAAATTATACCAAGCAAATATTAACCAAATAATAGTTGGGGTGGCTATATTAACATCAGGGGAAAAAACAGACTACAAAAACCATGATTAGGGCAAGAGAATATCAACAGTACATAATGACAAAAGGAACACCTCACCTGTAATCCTATAATAAAAGAGAAACATGCAAATTAACCATTACTCCATCATTCCACTACACCCATCAGCCAATCAGAGCAACTATGCAAATTAACCCAACAAAGATGGCAGTTTATTTGCATACACGGGCACAGAGCGAAGACTGAAGATAACTGAAGATGGCAGCAGTCACGGAGTTGGAGCGAGCAGGAGGCTTGGGTTGCTCCCGGTGACGGAGAAAGCCAAGCTTCCCTCCGGCCCTGGACTCCACTCAAGGAGTGGCTGGGGGCCTGGGTCGCCGGGAAAGAAGCCAAGCCTTGCTGCTGCGGCCAGACCAAAGGCCTGGGTCCCGGGTGCCGGAGGAAAACCAGTGCCAGCAGCCAGGGGAAGGAAGGCCTATTGCAGGAATCTTCGTGCAATGGGCCACTAGTCTATAATAATTACATTATATTATTATGCATGTACCTAACACCATAACTTCACTAAATATATAAAGCAAAAACATAAAAAATTGTTTTTACAACTGACAAATCCACTATCATAGTGGAAAATTTAAAAAATAATCAGTAATTTATAGATAAAGCAGGCAAAACTTTTGTAAGGTGAGACACATTTGAACAAGACAATAAATGTGTTTGATATGAAGAATAAACATAGAACTGTGCAACAAACAATTATAGAAAACCTATTCTTTTCAAGGACATAAGAAGTGTTTGCAAAAATGACCGATACCAGACCATGAAGCAAATCTCAACAAATTCCAAAGAGTTTCTAGCATACAAATCACCTTGTTTTTACCACAATGCAAAAAATTAGAATTAATAAAAAGATAAGGAATGACATTCCATATCACAGCATAGTTGTAAATAACATATAGATCAAAAAACGAATAATTACGGATTGTTCAGATTGTACATGTCAAAACTTGTCGGTGCAGCTAAACCTCGGAGGGCAAGGCTTCGATTTATATTAGACAACAAGAGAGAAATTAATAAGCTAAGCACCCAACTCTAGAATTAGGGCGGAAAATAACAGAGTGACCCAAAAAAAGAAAAGCAAAGGAAATAATGAAGAGCAGAAGCAAATAAGTTTAAAACCAAACAATGATAAAATCAATAAACCCAAAACTAGTTAAGAAAAAGAGAAGGCACAAATAACCGACACTAGGAATTAACAAAGAAGAGAAAACAGTGATGTTTTAAACCACGGAAGAATGTTTTAAACAACCTTATGCCAATAAAATTAAACAGCTAATCCAAAACGACCAATTTCCTGGAAATGTAACACACCGACACTGTCTCAAGAAGAATTAGAAACTCTATCCCAGGGGTCCTCACACTACGGCCCGCGGGCCACATGCAAATGCAAATACTGTATTTGTTCCCGTTTTGTTTTTTTACATCAAAATAAGATATGTGCAGTGTGCATAGGAATTTGTTCATAGCTTTTTTTTTAAACTATAGTCCGGCCCTCCAACCGTCTGAGGGACAGTGAACTGGCCCCCTGTTTAAAAAGTTTGAGGACCCCTGCTCTAAAGAGATCTATAATCAGTAAAAATTGGATCATTAATGTAAAATTTAACCCCAAACCACCTCCCATAAGCCCACAAAGACCAACATTCAATGAATTGATAATCACAGTTGTGCTGGGACTCACCAGAGACACAGAACCAGTAGGAGATTATATATATATATATATATAAAGACTAGAAGACATTGACTCACATGATTGTGAAGGCTGACAACACCCGGGAGCTGCAGTCTGCAAGCTGGAGATCCAGGACAGCAGACAGTGTAATTCCAGTCCAGGTGCTGGCAGGCGTGAGACCTGGTAAGAGCCAATGTTTCAGTTTGAGGAAAGAAAGAAAGGCAGGAAAAACCAATGCCCCAGCTCCAGGCAGTCAGGTAGGAGGAGTTCCCACTTCCTCCGGGAGGAGTCAGACGTTTTATTCTATTCAGGCCTTCCCCTGGTTGGGCGGGGCCCACCCACAGTAGGGAGGGCAATCTGCTTTACTGAGTTCACCAATCCAAACGGTAACCTCATCCAAAACACCCCACAGACACACCCAGAATCTTGTTTGACCAATTATTGGGGCACCCCATGGCCCAGTCAAGTTGACACAGAAAATTAACCATCATACCAGTCTATGTTAAAGAGCAGAACAGGAGGTACTGTTTCTCAACTCTTTCTAGGTTAGTAGTATTTTAATAATAATCATAAAAAAGATAACAGTATGAAAAATAAAGTTTTATTTCATGAACATGGAGGCAAAAATCCTGAATGAAATATTCACAGACAAAATCTATCATTGTGCAAAAAAATGGTAGAGAGGTCAAGTGAGGTTTGAGGAGGGGCCACAGGAAGGTTGAAGAGTAGCAGCCAGGAGCCCTGAGAACTGGGAGAGCATATTCTCCTCGTTGTTTCGGCCAGTCTGTAGTGCTCTGAGCAGGAGCCTCCGGAAACTGACCCCTCCTTGCCCCTCCTTTTGGGGCTTTGACCAGGTTCTGGGAAGAGCTGAGCCCTGATCGCCAGCAGGGGAAACACCCCTGGAACTCTTACTGCAGGGAGATTCATCCCTGTGTCTGTGCCTCGGCCCTGTTTCCTGCTACCCCAGGGGCTGCTCCTCAGGGACAATGCAGTGGTCACACCAGGGCAGGCTCCTCGGTGGGCAGTGCAGGTTACATGGCTCAGGGACTCCTCGCCACCTTGCCATGCACCCAGCCCCACCCGTAACTCCCAGGCCTTACCCCTAATAAGTCCAGCCTGGGCCTCCGCCTCCTGGAGCACCTGGGTGACCATAGTCTCTAAATGCCAAAACTGACAGTCAGAGAGGGGGAGCAGAGGTCCCTACCCCCAGCCCATGTCCCCCTCAACTCAGCGGAGCTCACAGGCTGCTCCCCAAACTGGCAAGAGGGTGGGGCCACATGATCAAGAGGAAGTGGGCTAGTGAACAAGGGGGAGGGGCCATCTGATCAACCCGAAGTGGGCACGTGAACAAGGAGGTGGGGTCACGCAAAAATCCTAAACAAGTCAAGTGAGTACTGATGAGGGGCCACGTGAATATTGAGAGGATGAGGCCAGGCGCTCCCAGAAGATAAAAAAAAAAAACAAAACAGGATAGAACCACCGCAGGACCCCTTCTAGGGAGCACAGCCCCAGAACTTAGAGTTCAGATTCTGACGCAAGAACTGGGAGAGCATGTGTTGGTGGTTGTTTAAGCCAGTCTGTAGTTATCTGAGCAGCGGCCTCAAGAAACGGGCCCCTCCTTTTGAGGCTTTGACCAGGTTCTGGGCACCGGTCTCCGCCAGGGACACCCACTCGACCTCTCACTGAAGAGGGTCACAGGGAGAGACAGCCCTGCATCTGTGCTTCCGCCCGGCAGGGTGGTGCAGGGTGGTCCCAGGCCAGGCCCTGATAACCAGGCCTCACACATCATGGGTCCAGCCTGGGCCCCCCCTTCTTGGAGCACCTGGGTTGTGGTACAAATACTTCCAATGCAAAAATGGAGGCTCTGACAGAGGGAAGAGAGGTCTCCATCCAAAGCCAATTTCCCAATAACTCAGCCGACCTCACAGGCAGCTCCCCCAGCTGCCAAGAGGGGCGGAGACAGGTGATCAAAAACAAGAAGGTGGGGCCACCTGATCAAGCAAAAGCGGTCTCCACACCAAGGGGGCAGAGCCACTTGATCAACCCTAAGTGGAGGGGCGAACGAGGAGGCAGGGCCACCTGATGAACTAGAAGTGGGCGCTTGAATGAGGGCACAGAGCACCCTGATAACCGGATGCTGGCTTGGGAACAACGGGCCAGGGCCACAAACGTGGGGGAAAGGGCCTGAGGACTGAGGGTGGGCTTGCTAAAGATTGGAGGGACGCAGCCAGGAGCCCTCGGAAGATGACGAGGCAGGAAGGACCCTCCTCTGGCCCCCTTCCAGGGAGCACAGCCCCAGGACGGCACAAGTTCCTGTTTGTTTAGGCCAGTCTGTGGTCATGTGAGCAGAAGCCTCAGGAAATTGATCCCCCCCCTCCTTGCCCCTTGTTTTGGGGCTTTGACCGGGTTCTGGGTGAAAAAATAAAAAGGCAAATTTGGATTTAAACTCAACATGTATTATGAGGAAATTCATGCAATTTACTACCTTAAAAAATTAACAGAGAATCACCATAAAGTTACTTGAAAGAAATCCCATTCATGAAGGTTTCGTTTGCTCTTTCTGGGTGTCATTGTCTGAGAGCAGTAAGGCGGGTGAGATGCCACGGCAAAAGGTCTTGGGACATCAGCTCCCTCCCTCCCTCCCTCTGCAGTGAGCTCAGGCCTGAAGCTGGGGTTGCAGCTCCCTGATGGCTGGGGCGCACCAGGACCCAGCCAGCCTCCTAAGAGTGCTGCAGGCTAGCACCTCGGGGCCGTGTCAAGTGCTTGCAGAATCTGCTCCCACCTACCACCACCTGCCCACCTCCTCTTCAGGCTCTGCCTCCCATGCTCAGGTGGGCCAGGGGTTTCTGACCCGTCCCTTATACTCACAGAGGCCGCCTGGCCTGGTCGTTAAGGACATGGCCTCTGGAGTCAGAGGGGCCTGGCTTCATTTCAGTTCTGCCACTTCTTAGCTCTGTAACCCTGGGCAAGGGTCAGACTCTCGGGGCCTTCGCTTCCTCTTGTGCAAAATGGGGTCAGCAATAGCACCTCATCCCCGTGTGTGAGGGGGGTGCACCAGGAGACGCATGGGACTTTCTTGGCCCGGGCCTGGCACACAGTAGGTGCACCATCGCTGGAGGTTCCAATGACTCCGGGGATGGGTCCTCCTTCTCACCATCAGTCCCACCAAGGGCCAGCCCTGCCCCCGGCAGGTGCCTCCAGGATCACTAGAAATTCCTCCCGTTTCTAAGCATTGGGGTCCCGCTCCCCTGCATTCCTGGTGGCCCATGTCCTCTGCACTCCCCCATTTCCCCTATAACCAGGGTCCTTTTAAAGCAAACGGCAGGAGGGGAGGAAGCATTAAAACAAAAAGGCTCAGGTCACCTGCTTGCTCTCCAGCATGAGTGCCCACGCCCCATTCCGCTTGCTCAGGACAATCTTCCCGTCCGTCCCAAGTGCTGTGGATGCCCCGGGTCTGAGATCACACAGTTTAGGGGTGAGAGTCCGCCTGGTGCAGCCCTAGCCCTCCCGTAGCCCACCAGCTGGGCCATCCCCGCTCTCCTCCCTCCCATCCCAGCCAAGCCCAGGGACTGGGGAGGATTCAGTCGGTCATTAGGACTTTGCTTCCCAGACCAGGAAGATGCTTTGAAGAGCAGCTGAGCAAAGAGCTGATGGGCAAAGATGCCTCCACCATCTTCATTGGGTAGAAAGAGCTGGAAGATGAGAGATAGAGGGGCAGAGACTGGACCCAGAGAAAGTCACCCAGACGAAAACCCACTCAGAACCAACCAACCATCCGTATTTGCTGAGCGCACACCGTGGGCAAAGCACATGAACTCCATCCATTCATCCTCAGGCTAATCCAATGAGGTAGTAGGACGTTTATGATACCCATTTTACAGAGGAAAGGCCGGAGACTCAGAGAGGTGCCTTTTAGGGGTCACAAAGCCAGCATGTCAGTCGGATTCCCGAGCCCGGGTGACTCCTACTCCAGACTGACTCCCACTCTAATCACAAAACCTTGGCCAGATCTGCTTCTCACATTTGCCTCAACCCCCTGTGGGGCCCTGAGAGGCCCAGGCCCCCAGAGAGAAGGTGGGTGCCCTTCCCCTTCCAGCCCGTTGCTAGCACCTCCAGCTCCCTCCCTCCCAAGCCCAAGCTGTAATTCAGGGGCTGGCCCGCCCAGGACCACTGGCACCCTCTCCCGGCTACTCCTGCTGCAGCCACAGCTGTAAGGGTGGCTGCAGCAGAAATAGCTCCATTTCCTGGAGCTGGAGCAGACACCGAGGGGGTGTTCTGAGAGTATCTGACTGGCTTTTAATTATTAGGAAATGGTTGCTGATTTACACAGCAATGTTTATTCAGCAAATTGCTAATTAATGCTTTGAAAAATGCCAAGTGGTATCAAATATTTGCTTTTATTTGCAGTACCAAAATATTTTTATTTTTGGTGAGTAGCAGAATCGATGAGAAGGTACTGAAGTGTTTAAACAGGGTGTGTAAAGTTTAAGCTGAATATTAAACGGGGAGGAAGGCTGGGCTTTGTGGCTGGGGCCTGGGGGAGGCTCAGAAGTAGGCTGAGGGCAGTGCACCCCAAATTTCTTCCCCAAAGCTGCAGCCCGTGGGATGCAAAGGGCACCAGCTAGCCACAGTCAGGGACATGGGTGACCAGGGTCATCCTCGCTATGTCCCCCTGCACCTCCCGTCATCATCACCCCCTCCGTCACCTCCCCTCCCTGCCACCGCCACCCTCTCCTTTACTGTATTTTATATGTATTGAATGTGCTCTGTGTGATGGACATTATTTTGATGCTGAGATTAGATCCCGTTGCTCATCAAGTTGGCACTGGACTTCAACACCCAGTAAGCCAGAAAATAAATGAATGAATAAGAACATTTCAGAAGGTGCTAAGTGCTAAGAAGAAAAGAAATCTCTGCCCACAGGGTCTGCTGCTGCCCTGCCTCCCTGCCCCATCTCCCACCTCACTCCCTTCTTCTGTGCCCAGAGCCTGCCGAGCACCACTGGTGAGTCCAGGACCTTGCCTGGAACCTCCTTCTCTGCTCCATCCCATCTTGCCCCCCTGCGTCTTCTCCTGGCCAGCTCCCACCCCTCCTCCAGGTCCCCCCCCCCCCCCCGTGGGGGTCTACCTCACCGCAGACACCAGCTCGGCACAGCCCCCTGCTCTGTGGCACTCCCTGGCACTTGTAACTACCCACCACCCTGGGCTGGGTTACAATATTCATAACCCCGGGGGGGGGGGCGGGGGGAGGTTCACGTCTGCCACCTTTCCCTTCTTTGCAAAGACGTTTCCCTTTCTCCTTCTGTTAACCGAACGTCCCTCGCAGGCCCTGCACCAGTTACAGTCCCCCAAGACCAGGCCCGGGGGCCAAGGGGGGAGAATGTGGGCATTTTGAAGTCTGAGCTTTGGTCTGGTGGGTGCCAGATGTCTGGTAAGGCCCGGATGCTGAAGTCTGTTAAGCACCACATAACAAGGGGCCTCCCAAGTCAGGGGACAGAGGTAAGAGGTCATAAGGTCTCCTGACTATGGGTTCTCTTCCCCTCTTCCTTTGTCAGAAGGACGTGAAAAGCCACTGACTTTGGAGGGTATAAGATTGTAATACAAGCGCCCTAACCGCTTTGGCTCAGTGGATAGAGCGTCGGCCTGCGGACTGAAAGGTCCCAGGTTCGATTCCAGTCAAGGGCATGTACCTTGGTTGCGGGCACAATCCCAGTAGGAGGTGTGCAGGAGGCAGCTGATCGATGTTTCTAACTCTCTATCCCTCTCCCTTCCTCTCTGTAAAAAATTAATAAAATTTATTTTTTTAAAAAAAGATTGTAATGCAAGCCTCTCTTCATTACTCCATGCCCTTGGGCCAGTAGAATGGGTGAAATGCAATATAGTCTCACAATGGAACAGTACGCAGCCATGAAAAATGAACTACCAATACACACTGCCTTATGGATCAAGCTCACAGACAAAGTGCAACGCCACAGAAGCCAGACACAAAAGAGTACAGGCTGTATGATTCCCTTTATGTAAAGTGTGAGAAAGGCGAGGCTAATTTGTGTGAAACCCAGGAAAGGGGTGCGGGACTGTCCAGAGCGATAATCTGCATCTTATGGGTGGTGACGTAGGTACTCACTGAGCCATCCACTTAGGATCATGTACTTTCTAGAAGTTTCACCTCAATGAAAATTTTAATTTAGGGTGAGTTCTTGACTCCAGTCTGAGGAAAATCTAATTGAAGTAAAGCAGGGATTCAAAGAACTAATGAGTTAGTGGAAACATTTATCAGCAGCTCCTCATAAGAGATCGTACCTAGGAGAGTATATTGTCTTAAGTGTTTTTCTAACCCTTTATATTAAAAACAGAGGAGGAGCAACAGTAGGTAAGGGGATTATGCTAATACATATTTGAGATTTTATAACATTTAATCATCTAAAAGCAACTAAAGAAAGGTTTTGCTCTTGATTCTCTTTACTGAAAAGATATTATTAAAACAAAAAGAAAAATAGAACATGTTTCCTCACGGTTCATGCCCCATGCAAACATTTTACTTAGTCAGCATATCTCTACATAATGGTTATTGTATATGTATAGTTTACAGTTTATATAAATCGGCATGTTATCTCTTTACAATGAGGATTCTTGAAAATCTAATGAATACCCATATCCATTCTCTGCTAGATTTTCCAGTATTTGGTCCTTTTGTGAACTGAGTTTTTCATGCGGCTGGAGTTGTTTCGATGTGAAGCATAAGGTGTACCTAAATTACAAATTATTGTTTCAAGTTGCTGATCAGTTTCTTCAGTGGCACCTACTAAATAATTCACCACTCACTCATTGTTTTAGGGTGGCTTCTTCGTCACATTTAATTTTTACATGCGATCTCATCTATTCCTAGGCATTCTGTTCTAATCCATTACGATCTATTTCTTTTTTTCCATCAATATCCTCACTGTTCTAATTATTGCTACTTTCTCTGTTTTAATATTCAGGAAGGGCTATCTGTCAATGTTCTCCCTTGCTATTCTGACCCGTGTTTTTTTTTTTTCTTCTCCAGATACATTTCAGAAACGTTTTATCAAGTTCCTTTTGCAGGACTGTTTGTTATTGCGTTCAATCTGCAAATTAGCATGGAGGTGGCTTGACATTTTTACGGTCCTCGGGCTCCCCATGCAGAAACGTGGTATGCCTCTCCATTTATTCTGCTCTTCTTTTATTTCACCAATAAAATTTTGTAGTTGTCTTTATATAGGTCACATGCATTTCTCATTAAGTTTATTCCTAAGTATTTTTCCATGGCTTCTGGGAATGGCGTCTCTTTTTTTTTCATGACGCTTTCGATGGCTAGAACACAGGCGAGCACTGACTGGGGCAGAGGTCTTGTCTCCGGCCACTTTGCTAAGCGGCTATTTGTTTGTCCACATCCAAGTTGCTTCCTTTGGATTTTCGCTCCTAAATCGCATGGACAGTGAGCACTGTTTGTCGTGTTGGCTTTAGACGGGGCTCCAAGCCTGGCATCTGATAGCCCCGGGGGAGCCTGTCACAGCCTTTCCACTGAGCCACAGCCTGGGCCGCGGCTGGCACTGCCCTGCCCCCCAAGCCCCTGTCCAAGGCCCTCTAGCTAGCAGAGTCCTGCCCTGGCTCTCCTAGCCCCTGGCAGAGGCCACCCCTCCACTCTGATGGACGCCCCATGCACCCAACGTGCTGCCACCATATTAATCAAGGCCATGGTGACCAAGTATCCATGATGTGTTTGGCCCCTTTGCCAAGCCTTTTACGTAATCTTTCATTTCAAATCTCTAAAGGGAATATGCGATTCACCAGAGACGTTAGGGACTTTCTGAAGTCCCACAGCTGGTAAGGGGCAGATCTGGGATTCAAACCTGTGTTCCTTCTACTCCACCTCGCTTCCCTCTCAGCGCCCAGGACTCCCAGAGACTCTTCACCACCACCCATCACATGGGCCCCAGAGTACTGATGCCTGGACTCCCCGGAGTTCACCATACCCCCTGGGCACTGTGGTGTGACTGCCAGGAGCCCAGCCAGCTCTGTCACCTCAACCCAGACCTGCCTGCTCCAGAATTAGGCCCAGTACGTCCTGCACCCAAGTCCCTTGCGTTAGGAGGGTTTGGTGACCACACAGCAACCTTCCCCATTAAAGAATGTAATCATTATACCCACCCAGTCTCAGCCTCCTTTGAGCAAATGCTCTACCTGAATAGTTATTCTAGCCAAGGGCAGTTTTAGTGTTAATATTAGTTACAACTACAGTTAATATTAGTTCTACCGACAGTAGCTAACCCATTTACTTAGTTCATACCACAAACCAGACGCTGTGTTTAAGTACATACATGATCTCATTTATCTTCACCACAACAATAGTACCCATTTTGCAGATGAGGAAACTGAGGCTTAGAGAGCTAAAGTTATTTATCCAAAGACACTCAGCTTACAAGTGGAAGGGTCAACGTTTGAAACTTGAAATATTACTCAGAAGCCTGTTAACTTTGTTCTTAAGCTTTATTCCTGCACCTGGGACTTCCTGTATTGTTCAGACAAATGGTGTTGCACAGCGAAGGTTCCACAAACCACTGCGTCTTCAGCATGAGGAGCGGGGCTCTGTACAATGCAGAGGCCCAGGCCCCGCACACTGAGGAGTCAGGCAGCCCAGAGCCTGTGTTTCTGGCGAGTCCCCCAGGTTTGAGAAGGGCCATTCCAAAGAAGGGCTCCTTTGCCATCGAATGACAAGGACGTTGGTTTATGTTGCAATGAATCCCACCACTGACGGATATTTGCACAAAAGAAGCAAATAGCAAGTGGGGAGGAGTTTCGAAACAAAGATGCCAAACACATTCACTGTCCAGAAAGCAGTATCTGTACATACAGGGTCGGAACACACTGATTAGAAAAACATCACCTCCTCAGAGATTTGCTGACGCACTTGCCCCACGACCAAGAACCTGAATAGGTCCCTCGCCCAGAAGGCAAAACCCTTAGTAAATCAGAGTGTGGGGAAATATTCAGCTTCATCCATGACGTTTTGAAGATAAAATAACAAGATGCCTTTTCAAGTCTGCCAAACAGTGAAATACACCTTTGAAACATCACCAGCTAGTGAACAGCATGGCCTTTGGAATCAGCTCTACCCGGGTTCGACACCGACCTCCCTGACCCCAGCCGTGTGGCCTTGGGCCAACACGTGACCTCCGGAGTCCCAGTCTCCCCATCGGAAAGGCATCCCAAAGGCGGTGGCCTCCAGGGCCGTTGTAGAAGCTGAGACAGCGGATGAGACATGTACGGCACAGGCGCCGTAAACCTGAGCTGTGTCAGCTGCCGTCACGTGGAGCTAAATTGTGGTGACTCTTACATGCATAGACCGCCTGCCTTTTGCTAGAAATCTGTGTCACCCCCAGACGAAGGAGTCACACACGCAGAACCCAGGGCCCAAGTCCCCCACAATTTCACATCAGGCCAGTGTCAGTTACTCAGGGTCCTTCCTGCTCCGGCCCCCCCTCTCCAGCCCTCACCCCTCCAGCCCTCCGCTGCCTCGCCCTGGTTCCCGTGCCTGGCCATAGGTACAGCCTCCAAAGCAGGGCTCCTAAACCTGAACAGGAGCGTGGCCTCCCCTCCAGCTGAAACCCAGCCTTGCCTTCCATGAGGAAAGAGTTTCCCGTGACTTTGTCACCGGCAGGAATCACAGATGTTTTCACATCATGACAGCTGCTGCGTATTTCTCAGAATATTCTTTATGTTTCTCACCACCTTGAAATCATGATGGTTATTAGACCTGCCACCAGATCTTGCTACTTGGTGTGTGAATAAAGCAGCACACGTGTTGCTATATCATAAAGTTTTATATTTTGATAATTATATTTTAATAAATTGGTTTCCTTTGTAATCATGCATATATCATCTGATGCACTTAGAAACCATTGTTCTGGAAAGGAACCCGCAGGCTTCTCCAGACGATATGCCAAAGGGGTCTGCAGCATAGAAAGGGTGAACCCCTGCCTCAGAGCCTCTGCAGTGGATCCCATCGTTCTTCCCATTTTGCAGATGAGAAAACTGAGCTTAGGGAAGCCAAGTCACTTGCCCAAAGGTTCCCAACTAATGAATGATGACGCAGCGGCTTGACCTTGGCATTTCCTGCTGCCAGGGCCCAACCCCTGCTCCACCTGCATCCCCTGCAGCCTTGTGCTGGGGGCTAAGAGCACAGATAGGGCTCTGACATGGCCGCTGCCCCAGGAGGGCCCGGAGCAACGGGGAGACAGTTCCCTCTGGAGCCCTAACACAGGATCGGAAGCCTATTTCCTGATAGGCTGCAGCAGATGCCCTGGGCTGATTCCTCTTCCGGGAGTGGGGGACCCCAAGGCTGGGGTCGGGTGGGCTCAGGGGCTCAGGAGGGGTGTACTGACTTCAGTGGCTGACAGAAGGTGGATATGGGGATGAGCCCCTGAAAGCAGGCCCAAGAGAGGGTCCCCAGGGTCCAGCCAGAAAAGTCAAGACTGTGTCCAGGCCGAGGGGCTGAAGGGCCAGGGAGAGAATGGGGGTCACAAGCCCCTAACCCAGGGGTGGGCAAACTTTTTGACTCGAGGGCCACAATGGGTTCTTAAACTGGACCGGAGGGCCGGAACAAAAGCATGGATGGAGTGTTTGTGTGAACTAATATAAATTCAAAGTAAACATCATTACATAAAAGGGTACGGTCTTTTTTTTTTTTTTTTTTTTTTTTTTTTTTTAGTTTTATTCACCGGCCTGCGGGCCGTAGTTTGCCCACGGCTGCCGGGCCTAACCCAATGCCTGCCAGCATTTCACCTGGAGTCAGAGGCCAATGAATGTCTGTCGAATGAATGAATGAATGAATGAACGAATGAACAAGTAGGTTCAGCCTAGACCAAGCAAAAGCTGGATTGGCCAGGGGTGTCCTGTGGGAGCAGAGTGATAACCACCCCCAGCCAATCAGGAAGTCTTGTTCGTGGGCCTCCTGGCAGGGCCCACCCAACTCAGGCCTGTCTTCACTCCTGCAAACAATGTTACTTCTCTTGCCTTCAGAAAGCCTGACCTTTGGCAACTCCCTGGGGTGGTGGGAAACCAGAGCCGGGGGGCGGGGGGGGAGCTAAGCCCCTGAGGTTGGGGTGACAAGGGTGAAGAAAGAAATGTGACCCCCCTTGAGCCCCAAAAGCTGACTTGCCCCCCAGCACAACATTCCTCCTGTGGAGCCCGTCCACCGTGACTGAGCTCGGACACCCCCAGTCCCCATCATCCATGCGTCCATCCCACAGAAGTCCCAGCACAGGGACACGGAGGGAACAGAAGAGGCTTGTCTCTGTGTCATGGCTGGGGGTCTGGGCAGCAGGGCGGGAGCAGGCCGTCCAGTCCAGCGACCACGTGAATGGAGAAAAGAGCCTTTAGTTGGCGCTAAGTTCTGAGGGGCCAGTTCACTCGGGGTGGGGAGACAGGGTGACTCCCACACCACCGTCGCCTCTCTGTTACAAGGCACACGGTTCTGCAAAACATTTAAATCAAAGCTGAGGCCCTTCCCCCCCAAGTGTGCGGAGATGAATCGCCTTAGAGTCATCCCCTTTGGCTCATGCGGACGACCATTCTCTGCCGGATAATCTTAGCTGAGAAGGAACTCCAACTCGGTAACCAGGTCAGATCCAAAAAAGGAAAGACCTTGAATTGCACTGTTCTTAAAAGCACTTAAAAGGAATTGAATTAGAACTGAGACAAAAAAAAAAAAAAAAAAAAAAAAAGCCCCTGAATTCAACTCCCGCTGACACCAAGTTAGAAAAATAGCTGAAGAAAAAGGATGTAGCCCGTCAATCAAGATAGGATCATTTTTTTTTAAAAAAAAGAGAAAAGTCTTTTGTTTTAAGGGGAGCAGACTGGTAATTTGGAGGCGCGGAGGCAGCGTCAGTGCGAGGAGCTTTCATTTTTCCAGACAGGGGGTTTGGCGGCGGGGAGAGGAGTTGAGGGGTGCATAATAAGCTCCCCCTCTGTTGAGGTTCCCTTTCCCTCGAAGGAGAGGGGCTCTCGGCCTCCGGCTGATTGATAGGAACCCAGGTGGGGCGCGCCGAACCCGGGGATGTACAATCTCCCCTTTGTTGCTAATCAAAGTCGGCCGAACGAGACCCGTCTTCCCTTTCCGATTCCGATGTACCCATGTGAGGCGCTCCGACGAAATGTGTTCCATTACACCAGCACCAATAAGTCACACTCCCTGTGTTGTGACACCCTGAATATTACTAATTGTCAATCACAAACCACCAGTCTTGTCAAGACGCTCCCTTCTCGACGGGCTGGTTCAAACCCGGAGTGATTTTTAATCAAGTGTTAATAATACAGCATCTGTCAGTGGACGGTGGGTATCAGGCAATCCGAGGGAGGGAACGGATGACACGGCACATTTTAATGTTTTCATTTCCCGCTCTTCCCAATTATCGGCGGGATTTCTGTCAGCCTGCAAAGTGCACTGACATTACTGCAGGTGAACTTCACCGTGGAGAAGGGGGAGGGCGGCTGTCAGGGCTCCCGTGGCAAGGGTACCCCACCCCGCTCTGCCCCGCACCGCCCTGCCCTGCCAGAGAGGTCTCCCCCGCCCTCCGCCCCAGGGGGAGAGGGAAGCTTTGGGTCTGGGGCAGGGGAGCCCCCCCACTCGAAGCACACCTGGATATTAGGAGAAGAGGTGCTTGTGCCCGGGGAGGTGGGGGTGGGGAGTGGTGTCCTGGAACCCCTCATGTGCCCCCCACGGGGTATATACCCGCCACCACCTCCCTGGGGAGCCACAAACCCCAGTGCCCGGCATGAACAGGATCATGGGGCTCCGACACGAACAAGGATTGGCCAGAACTCCGGTTTGCTTCTCCCTTCCCCACGTTTTCCACACCTCAGCCTGGGGCTCAGGGTGGAGCGAGTCCCTGCCTCCTGCCACCTCCCTCTGGTCCATGTGCTACCCAGATGGCCAGAGTCATTGTCCCCAAACCCAGCGCAACCCCCTCCCAGGGTTCCCTGGTGCCTGTAGGCTAGAATCAAACTCCTGGGGCCTGGGCCTCATCTACACTGAGGAGAGCAGCAGCCACCTCCTGGGGCTGAGAGGAGGTAAGGGGTGAGGGACACGCGGGGCCTGGGGGTACTGGCAGTCACTGCGCTTCTTCCCTGAACCCCGAGGGACATCTGTCCATGCGGAAGAGACGCGTTCCTTTCCCTGTCTTGCCGATCAATGGTAAGACCTGGTCACTACCATGTGCCCTGACCCGGCCCAAGTCCAATCTCAAGATCTCAGCCCACATCTTCTTGAACAGAACAGGGTGACCCTCACGCTTCACCCTGTGGCTTTTCGGGTAAAGAGAGAAGCCATCGTTTTGACTTTTGCCTCCTTTTCCCAGAGTCTTATCACTCTGGACTTGGAGGCCGATCCAACCCTCCAGCCTCATTTTATTAAAAAAAACACACACCAGGATATTAGTTATCTAACCCTGTGTAACAAGAGACTTCAAAAGTTAGTGACTTAAGCAATAAACATGTCATCTCTCAGTTCCTGAGGGTCAGGAATTGGGCTGGGCTCTGGCTCGGGGTCAGCCAGAGGCCCGACTGAGGCAGAGGGTCCGCTTCCAGGCTCAGTCCTGAAGCTGTGGGTCTCAGTCCTCAGCCCTGGGTCTCTCTGTGAGCTGCCTACATGTCCTGGGGACACGGCAGCTGACTTCGCCCAGAGTGAGTGATAAGAGAGAGAAAAACCAAGATGGCAGCCACGATGTTTCATAACTTCATCTTGGAAGTGACAAACCATCACTTGTACCATATTCTGTTAGGAGACTGGCCCTGCATGGGAGGCACTTCACTGGGGAGTGAATGCCAGGGGGTAGAGCCCACTGGGGGCATCCTGGAGGCTGGCTACCATATCCGGCTTGATCCCCGTATCTTCTTCTGAGGGACACCTGATATTTGCAAAATTCAGACACATGCAGCCTCAAAAGGAAGGCATTTGTGCCATTTGGAAAATGAGGCCAACAGAGGGAGAAGCTGTCAGAACAGAACAGGGAGGCCAGAAGTCCAGGTCTGCCTCGTGAAAATGCCTCGCACTCAGTGCACAGCCTGGGACAAGTCCCAGCCCTGCCAGGCCGCAGTGGCCCCATTTGGACAATGAGGGTCTACTAGATCAGCGGTCGCCAACCGGTGGTCCACGGACCATGGTGGTCCGTGAGGTCCGAAAGGTTGGCGACCGCTGATCTAGATGATGCTGAGGCTGGGGGACACTGTGGCCCAATGAGTCTCAGCTCTAGGATGATGCTCCCCAAGGCCCTGCAGGTTCTCTGGGTGATGGCAACAGCATTAGAAGACCAGCTTTCTCCCCCACCCAGCGGACCACTTCGCAGGGAATCGATCGGCGCTGCTCAGTCTGGCCCGGGGGCCACCTTCCATCACTTTGTTCTGGAGCCACAGCTACAGTTTCCACAACACGTGACCTGCTGAGCAGGGGCCAGAGAGGTGAACGAAGGATCCTGGGGGTTGGGGAGGAGAGCAGAAAGACATGTCTGCTTGTCTGCCCAAACCCTTTCCCTGAGGGTCTGCCTCTCTGAGCCCTGGTCTGAATAGGGCAGGGGTCCCCAGAAGGAGGTCTGGAGAAAACTTTGCCATCATGGCCACTGCCTGCTTGTCTCTTGGGTCACAGCATGATCGGACCACCCACCTTGGCTGCCCAACTGCCTCTGCCTGGGCCCTACCCTACCCCCACTCCAAGTGCCAGAAGAGAGACAGACAGACAAAGAGAGAGAGAGAGAGAGAGAGAGAGAGTCCCACGCAGGGGGAGCCCGTCATGCCTCACAGGCCTGGCCACCCCAGCTGGTTCCCTGTGCACACGGATGCAAAAATGCATGAGCACATGTGGACAGAGACACACACAGGCATAGCATACTTCTGCTTCCCCCCGCCCACCACCGCCCCCAGACCCACCAGGGACCCCATGCTCCAGGCAGTCAGTGTGGGCAAGAAGCAGAGAGACTTTCAAATCAAGAGGAAAAAATGAAAGCATTTTTAATAAAGGCGAATAGATAAGCCATCACGGGGGAAATCAGAGCTTTTTATACTAGAATGATAGGTTAGTATTATCTTTGTTTTGAATCTTATATGCACCTTCCCCCCACCCTTTTTGGTGCGGGGGGGGGGGGGGGGCCTCTCTAAGTCCTTCAGGTCTGAAGTGTAGGGCCCCAGCCTGCTGCCCTGTCCAGCCTCCCAGCCCACACTGCCTGGCTCAGCGGGGGACTCTGCCTGCAGAATGGGCTCACGGGATGCTGCCAGGGCCCCTCCCTCCCACCAGGTCTCACAACCTGAAGGCGCAGCTGCCACCTCTGAAAAGAGTGCAAATGGATTTATTACACCGAGATGCAATTTTACCGCCTGACCTTGGCGGTGACCCATCATTACTTACTAAGTTGAACCCAGACACCTCATTCTTCTGCTTGTTTGAGTGAACCCTAATGGCCGGAGTCCCATCGGGCGAGTTGGGGGAGGGGAGTCATTCAAGCACAGAGCCCTCCCAGGCGCAGATGTAGATGATCAATAGGACTCACCTAGTTGGGAGGGTGCTGCACAAAATACCCAGCTATGTCCTCAGGGCCCTCTGTCTGGGTCCATGACCACCATCCCTGGGGTTGTCCCTCCCTTAAGGTTCCGGCCTTGTGAGTTCCCACACCTCCCCGCAGCCCCCAGGGCAGAGCTCAGCCAGGCTGGCATCTCTGAAGAGACTTGGAGACATATGACTGAGAAATAAAGACAGGATGCACAGGGCCCCCAAAAAACCAAGTTTCTGAAGATTTGCTTTCTGGTTTCTAACTAAACCCATCAGCTGCTAAAGGGTCCTTCCTCCTCCTCCCTGTCCCCTGGGGCCAGCTCCATCTGCTGCATGCCATTCCCCCAGGTCATGCCCTACACGCTGAGGGCTCAGGCTCTCAGAGCCAGGGAGGTCTTTGACCTCTGCTCCAGCCTGAGGACCTGGACAGCCATGAGCCCTCCCCCCCCCCCCCCCCCCCCCCCCCCGTCAGCAGCTCCACCCGGCTTGGTTAGGTTTTGCTCGGGCGAGTGCCTCCCACATTCAAGGAAGCTGTGCTGGTTGGTTCTTTCTGGCTGAAAGTAACAGAAACACACCCAAGTGAGCTTAAGTAGGAAAAAGAAATGCCGTTGTAGGGTCCAGGAAGACCTGGCACTGGGAATGGGGCTTTCTCTGCCTCCTGTCTTTGCTTCTTCCCTCTCCCTCCCCGCACACCAGCCCTCCTGCCTCTCCAGGTCACAGGGGGAAAGATGGCTGCCCCCCCATTCCTGAGTGTCTGTGTTGCAGATCCAGTTATCCTCTAACACTATCTGACCGCCCCTTCATCCAATTCTGGGTTCACAGAGGGGAGACCCCAACTTGCCAAGCTGAGGTCCAATCAGCTGTGGCTGGAGGATAGGGCTAAGTAGCCTGAATATGGCCCTGGGGACACAGGGAGCAGATCTCAGAGAAAGGCAAGGACTAGGACTTGTCTTTGCCTCTTAGTCTAATATTCTGTCCAAGGAGAGGAGCTGCCCCAGCAAGAAGGATTCTCTGCACCAACAGTGAGCTCCGAGGGTGTGTCAGAGGCCACCAAGGGTTGCGGCAGGCAAACCAAGGGCCATGCATCTCTGTTGATGGGAATATGCGAGAACATTTTCAACTTCTCTCGAGGGAATTTAGCAGGAGACAGGGTGTACCTAAGCTTCCAAGGTAAGTCCTATCTTGCCCCTGTGAGCCATGCAGCAAAAGGAGTTCTCTCTCTCTCTCTCTCTCTCTCTCTCTCTCTCTCTCTCTCACACACACACACACACACACACACACACACACACTCACACACACTCACACACACTCACACACACACACACACACACACTCACACACACTCACACACACTCACCACTTGATCTGACTGATAAGCCCACTGAGGTTGCCAGCACCCTATGGATACTCCAGCTGAGATAGAAAACCGAGCCTTCTCCTGTGAAGAGAAAACCCACGGAAAAGTGAGGATGACTCTCAGATTCCGAGAAATCAGTCTGGTCCCAAAGAGTCAGTAATTTAAGCTCCCGTCCATCCTCAGAGTGTGGCCTTGTGCTGAGAGCTGTCCAGGGTCCTGACCAGCCCTTTCTCTAACCAAGACCCCGAGTCTCTCCGCATCCATCCACCCTGAAAGGCGCCCCGTGGGCTGGGCCAGCAGGGTCCTGGCTGAGCAGTAACCCTACAGGGTGTTGAACGGTAGAGACCACGGGCACAGGTTACCCCTCGACCGGGCCCTCGCCAACAGGACCCTCTCACGTCCGACTCCGTCCTGGCTCCCTCTCAGAACCATCCCCAACCTCACTCGAACAATGTCACGAATTCTCCCTCCTTGATGAACTTCAAAGTCTTTTAATGACTCTTCATAAAGGAACAGTGGGGCCAAAAGTTGAGCAAAGGAGATGATTAAAGTACCTTATTAAAAGCAGCCTTGTAGAATTCTCCACATGAAAGCAAGCACCATTATGAGGGCTTATCCTTATAAATGACGCTTCGCTTTTGCGAACATGCTGAAACCTGATTAGAGTGACAAGCACTGACTGATACTGCAAACCTGTTAATAACATGAAAATTAGAAGAGGCTCATGCAAAGAAGGGAGATTAATTTAGCCGGAGTACATCTCGCGCAAATTGCAAAGTTGTGAATATGTTCTCAGATAATGAGCCTTCCCAGTCATCAGCTCACTTGTCATTTTCTGTAATTAATGTTAAGGCAGACGCCTTCCTGATGGTTCGTATTACTCATATACCAAGAAAATTTCTTCAGAGAAATAATTTACATTTATTATCATCGGTCTGTTTGTGTGGTTTATTTCGCGCCGGGGTAATTTATTGCGGGACCGTTTGCCATGCCTTGATTAGTCGCTCTTCGGGACGGGATGTAATTTTTTTTGCTTGATGGCGAAGTCGAAAACTTGACAGTGGTGTAACATTCCTTCTTGTCTCGGGTGGTTTTTTTTCACTTAAATAAACTTTGGGGCTGAGTGCCCCGGGCTGCCTTCCCTCTGAGGTGCGGCCTGAGCTCACAGGGCGCCCGTCTCCGGGAGCAGCAGGGGATCCGGTACCAGGGTCCTGGGGAAGGTTCTAGGTCGTGTGCCCCATGTCTGGCCCTGGCTGGAGCTTGAATGCAAGAGTTTAGTTCACTCTTTTTTTTTCATTCCACTCCTGTGCAGGATGAAGGAGGCTTGCTCTCTCCGCTCAGGTCCTCACTGGCCCTGCTATTCCCCTTCCCCCTCAGGCCACCTTCTATTGGAGATGTCTCGACAATGGCTCCTCTCCCATAGCTGCCTGTAGATTTCTTCCAAATGGCTGAATGTTGGAGGAAATGCTGCAGATGCGGTTTTGCTTCCAAGGGCAGGCAGATCTTCCATCCCACCTTGAAATGCGCTCCCTGGTAGCATCGCACCAACAAACTCACTGACCCCTCCCCCATCTCTTTTCCAGGCCCCACAAGAATGCTCAGGGGCAGGGGTGACTTGGTAGCATAAGAGTCCCATGTAGAGCAGTTCTGAATCCATCTCAACATGACACCTTGAGCCGCCATTTGCTCCAGACTTATACCCGATGCACTCTGGGTCCTCGAGGCGCAGGGCTGCGGGGGCCACAGCTCTCTGGGGCAACTCAGGCCCTCTTCTCTCTGTCTGGCTCCCACTGAACTTCAACAAAATGGCCCCTCGCGGTGCTTTGAGTGCACCATCCAGAGAGCTGAGCTCTTTGGATGCACCAGCTCATTGCATCTCTACCCCTGCTGGAGGTAGGTGCTATTGAGACTGTCCTGCGTGGGAATAATGTGGGGTTTGGGAAGATCAATCCATTGGTTACAGGGCTCAACGTTCATGCAAAGAACAACAATCGTCACCGGCATCACTGCAACCAACAGCCGCCATGTGCTCAAGTGCCGCAGCGCATGTGCTTGGCTCCGTCTCCTAGGAGACAGGCGTGACTGTGATTCCCATCTTACTGATGAGAAAACTGAGTCCTGGAGAGCTGGACTCCCTTGCCCACGGTCCTACAGCCAGTCAACAGGGGAGCTGGGTCTGACATGCTCCAATACTCATGCCCCTGCCCACTGCACTCCACTGCCCCTCCAGAAGTACATGACCCCAGCCCTGTCGCCGTGACCCCACCAGAGCCTCTGCCTTCCTTACACCCCGTCCCCCTCGACCGCCTCATTTCCTTCCCCAGGCCCGAACTTGAGAAGCAGCCTGCCAATCTCCCCAGCAGGGGCGGCCGCGCGGTGGAATTCACAAACAGAGGCAGTTAGCGTGAGTTACTGACCCCTGCACCGCAAATGAGGCAAACGATACAGATCAGGGTTCGCAGACAGAGATAATGATTTTTTTTATTGGACGTCTTCATCCCGACCCGGTGGCGTGGCGCTGGGTCGGCCAGCAGCGCACCGCCGGTGTCGGTTAATGATAATCTATATTTATAAAACGATAGTCCATCAAAGGGGAATGAATATTTTAGAAGCTGCGGACAAATCAAATTGTCTTTGTCAAATGGGCGCGCGCTCTGGCGCTGAGCGTGTTTTATGGCTCTTTCTGGGGTGAGAAGCTGAGGGTTCCTCTCCCCGGCTGGAGCGCGCTGCCTTCCTCATTGTGTCTGGGCGAGGGGGGCTGTGTCTCCACTATTTTAAAAAAAGCCAATGAGCTGTGGAGACTGACATTAGCGCCAGAGAATTGTACTTTGTTTGCGGAAGTTAACAAATAACGTATGAAACAACATATGGGGTGTCTTTGTGGAGAAGAGTCCATTTATAGTTGGAGAAATAAATTAGTTCCTTTGGAAGTCTGGGTAGGAAGGGAGGGGAGGAGGGACGACGCGGGCTAGGGGCCCTGGACTTCAGAGAGGAGATGGAGCAGGTGGGGAGAAGAGTGGTTGAGAAAGGAGACAAGTGTGTCCTGGGCCCAGATGTCATCTCCATCCAGGCAAACAGAGCCACTGAGCAGAACCCCTTACCCAGAGTCAAGAACTCCCGCTCTGTCACAAAACCAGCTGGGCACGTCGCATCCCCTTTCTGAGCCTCAGTTTCCCCATCTGCCCAATGGGGGTAGTACTATCTCCTCCACGGACCATTGTGGCCCCTCCTGAGTAACACCCCACCCCGTCACCAGCACATAGTTGGAGCTTAAATGCATGTGAACCCCTAGGGACCCATCTAGCAGGATGCCAGACCCCAGCCTGCTAACGCTGAGGGCTGCCCTCCACCTACTCAGGACAGCATTTACAAAGGTAATAGCGCTCATTGACGGAGGGGTTTTCAAGTGCCAGGTGCCATGCTAAGCTCTTTGCACACATTATTTAATCCCCTCAAGACTCTATATCAAGCACTGTCCAACCAAGTATAATGGGAGCCGCATAATTTTTTAAAAGTAAAAATAGGTCACATTACTTCTAATGATGTTTTTATTTAACTCAATAATACAAAATATCACTTCAATCTGTAATCAATATTAAAAGTATTGATAAGGCCCTAGCAGGTTTGGTTCAGTGGATCTGAAGGGTCCTGAGTTCAAATCTGGTCAAGGCCTCGTACCTCGGTTGCAGGCTTCATCCTGGCCCTGGTCTGGGCATGTGTGGGAGGCAACGAATCGATGTGTCTCTCTCACATCGATGTTTCCCTCTGTCTCTCCCCTCCTTTCCACTCTCCCTAAAAATCCAGGAAAAATATCCTCGGGGGGGATTAACAACAATAACAAAAAGTATTGCTAAGGCCTTTACCATTCTCCTTTTCATGCCAGTGTGTGCATTTCACACTTCCAGGACATCTCAGTTAAGACTTGCCCTGTGTCTAGCACTCAATGGCCACATGAGGCTAGCAGTGGTTCTCAACCTTCCTCATGCCTCAACCCTTTAATACAGTTCCTCAAGTTATGGTGACCCCCAACCACAAAATTATTTTCGTTGCTACTTCATAACTGTAATTTTGCTCCTATGATGAATCGTCATGTAAGTATCTGATATGCAGGATGTATTTTCATTGTTCGGGACCCACAGGTTGAGAACCGCTGAGGCTACTGCGTTGACGGCAAAGCTATAGACCACTTCCATCGTCATGGAAAGTGCTATTGGGAAGGGCAGCTCTAACACACAGAGACAAGCATCATCCCCGCTTTCAGATGCAGAAAGAAATGCAGTGAGGCCCAGGGCCACACAGCTGGTCAGGGGCAGAGCCAGGAAGCTGGGCCTGTCTCTCAAAGCCCACGCTCTTCTTGGCTACACTCTCCCCAGAAACCCTGCCTCTGTCTGCCTCCCCCAGGGCAGAAAGGGACAGCTGGAGATCAGGCAACCCAGGCCTGGAGAAGAGACCCAAGGGACAGAGGGAACGGAACAGGTTTGGAAGGGAGTACTGGGGTCCATGAGAAGAAAGTTGAGGTCCCTGCAAACAGAGCCTCGGCCTGAGAAGTGGACGCAACCCTTGGGACATCCATTATGTTCCTTGGTGTCCAGGGAGAAACATTCTTAATTAATACCCGGCCCTTACTTTATTGTCGCCATTTAAGATGTGGTTAAACATAATTATTTCCTTTAAGCCCATCATTCCCTCCATATGACTGCCTTCTGAGCCCAGCACTGCCCGCTTCTAGAATGATGAGACTGGGACTGAGGAAACGGAGATGCAGGCAGAGACCTTCTGAAACCAGAAGCAGCCTGTGTCCAAATCATAGCCTGAGCTTAATCCTGGGAGGCTGAGTGAGGAGGGAGGCCTGTAGCTCCCAGCCCGTGGGCAGTCTGCCCTCCCTGCTCTGGCTCCTAGGTGTCCCTCGTACTGATCTGCCTGTTCGGGCTCTTGAAGTCACCCGATAGCCATATTCATCCACTCCTGACCATAGCCATTTGGCTGTGGATTTCTCGGTCCACAGACCCTCTGAAGGTTCCTGGTTCTTACCAGTTGCACCATCTAGACTCTGAGCCACCTGTGTGTCCTGACTTCTGGCCTCCCACCTTCCCGAGCCTGTGGTGCCCATGGCTGACCACATCATTACCCACCACTCTTGCCTTCCGCTCCATTCTTTTGTTTCCTTTGCAATGTTTTTGTTGAAGAAACCAGATCATGTGTCCTGCAGAACACCTCACTCGTCTGGAGTTTGCTGCTTGCATCTCCATGGTGTCATTCAGCACATTCCTCCTGCCTCTATATTTCCTCTAAGTCGATAATTGGATCTAGAGGTTAATCAGATTTCTTTTTTTTTTTTTTTTTGCAGAACTCCTTCATAAATGGAGTTGGGTACTTCATCAAGAGATATGTAGTGTCTGGCCATCTTTTATTTTCTCTTGGAGATATTTGCAACAATTGAAAATTCTTGAAACTCATTAACTAGGTCCATTATTTCATTAAAGGTTGCAAAATAGTGGCATTCTATTTTATGATGCCTTTTTTCACTTATCAGCTGGACAACTTCTCTAAAGAGAAATTTCCCTTCATCCATCGATTGGTTACCTGAGGTAACTAACGCTCATGTTAATGGCAAGACGAATACCTGATTCTTTCCCTTTATTTACCAGTTTTCAGGTTTGCTTCTGACTCCTTTTGATACGATGTTAGGAGTCTTTGCTATTCCTTTGCAAGATAGTCCAGGCTCATCTTGTACATTTCCTACCCTAGACCTGGAATCAACCATTTCGTCAAGAATCAATCATTTACCCTGGTTTCTTTTAGAGGGAAATGCTATTCAGAGACCATAATCTGCGCACTCGGAGCGCTCGCTGCGACCGAGTTGCTCACCATGTTTAGTGCTTTTCGGTGAGCGGAGGTAGGCAATATGTTTTTTTTTTCTTACTAAAATGTTCTAGATAAAATACATAATGAATGGATACTACTTCCATTTCAAATTGAGGACTGGGAAGTTTTTATTTAACTTCATAGGTCTAATAACTGCCTCTCCTTTCTCCACACAAAACGCCTAGTCCTCAATGACCCCAACGCAATGCCTCGCTGACTTTATTTCTCTGCATGCACACGCAGGGCAGGACCAGCGCTCCCCAACAAAGGGATGATTGACATTAATTTTCATACCAAAAGTGTACAGCCAAATTCCCGACTTTAAAAGTCACCTGAGAAAGTTCCTCTTACCATGATTGTTGACTATGCCACCACTAGACACACGTTCATGTTCCTTTGTCTCATTTCACTTTCAACTTTTAAAAAATTGTTGTTTTATACACAGGTAAAATATTTGTTTCCAAAATCAAAGCAACTTAACAAGGAATATGCCAAGCAGTTTAGCTTCTAGCCCTGTCCTCTCCCATCCCTATAAGTCAGTGGTTCTCAACCTTGGCTGCACATTAGAATTATCTGGGAATCTTTTTAAAATCCTGATTTCTGGGCCTCATCCTCCGGAAATTCTGTTTTTTTGTTATGAGGTGGGGCCACAACATTAGTAACAAAGAAACAGAATTTCCGGAGGATAAGGCCCAGAAATCAGGATTTTAAAAAGATTCCCAGGTGATTCTAATGTGCAGCCACGGTTGAGAACCACTGCTATAAGTTTCTCTCAAAGAAGCAAATACTATTATCCTTTATGTCATAGATGAGGAAAAATGGGGCTCTGGTAGGTTAAGCCACATGCCCAAGGTCACACAGCCAGTGGGAGAAGGAACTAGGGTTGGGTTCTGGGTTTCCAGAAACTTCCAGAAGACAGGAACTGTATCTAATTCTTTATTGCATCCCCAGCACCTATTAGTGCAAAAACAACTGGTGAATCAACAACTGAAAAATTTTGGATTTCAAATGATTTCACAAATGGTTTGGGGGCCCCTGGGGAGAAGGCAGGAGAGGTGGCTTTGATTGGCACCATCGCTTCTGGAAGGCAGCAGGGCTCAGCCAAAACCTGGAGGGTGACCTCCGGGTGCCGGGGATGGAATGGACTCTCCTGCAGGGACGTGGAATTTGATTCTCACTGTGACCACGTTTTGTAGTAAGTGGCTTCGAATTCTGAACGTTTTCTGGGCTCTGTTCTCTGGCTCGCTATCTCCAGGGCGAAAACCAACCCTCAGGAAGATCTGACGTGCCCCCAATATCCCCTGGCTATGTGGATGCCCTCGCACTCGAGCAGGTCAGTAATTCACACAGAATGCCTCTTCTTCGGTGCCGCCTTGCCCCTCCCCATACCACACCCACTGGCTAAGGACCCGGGGGGAGTGTGGTGTGGTGGACAGAGCAGTGCCAGGCAGACCAGTCCCCAAACTGGGCCTTCTGGTAAGTCATTTCAGCTCTCTTTCCTCCTCTGAAAAATGGGGACAAAAGGAACTTCCTGGCAAGACTGATGGAAGAGTTAAGAGATGCCCCCAACATCCCAAGTGCCACCAGCTAAGGACAGATGTGGCCCCTTCAACATAATTCCCAAATAGATTGGCACCAAGCGCCCACACACAAATACCCCCATACACACACACACACACACACACACACACACACGTGCTCACCACAGTGAGTAGCAAAGAACACACGTGTCAGCCACTCCGTGAGCACTTGTGAACAGTAACTAGTTTCATTCCCACAACAGCCCACAACAGCGTCCACTGAGTGGCTCCTCCCTCCTGAGGACGGGATCGAGGACGCCCAGAGCGTGGGTGTGGGTGGCACCTGAGCTCGCTTCCCCAGGGTCACTGCAACCACCTAGGTCCCTCAGACAAATGCTCAACCCCTCAGGCCCTGAGGATGCCCCCTCCTCCTGAGAACATCCGTCCTCCGGACCCAGGGAGGCCTCGCATACCCCAGTCCAGGTGCGGGACCCCTCTCCCTGCCCTGTGACATTCCCCAGGAAGAGAGACAGGTTCAAAGGGCCAGAGACAGAGAGAGAACTTGAGCAAGATAAGGATGTAGAGGTGGAGACAGACAGACAGACAGGCAGTGCAAAGAAATATACAGAGAGGGACAGAAATAGAGGGAAGAGGCAAGGGAGTCAGAGAGAGAGAGAAAGAAGGGAAACAGAGGGACAGCGAGAGAGAGAGAGAGAGAGAGAGAGAGAGAGAGAGAGAGAGAGAGAGAGAGAGAGAGAGAGAAGACAGAAAGAGAGAGACCGGCAGGCACAGAAAAACAAAGGAAAGCAGTGAGATAAACTGTAGTGAGATGAAAGCCACAAGGACGCAGGCCAGGGGGGTGGTGGTGCGGGGAGCGGCTCTGTGTCCCCAGACACAGGATCGACCCTCCCCGCTCTGCCCCCACAGTCTATTGTTCATCCTACCCCACTCCACCCCCATCTCACTCTATGGCTTTGCCTCAGCTCCCCCTGCACGTTTGATCCCAGACTGCCCCGGGGTGGCCCAAACCTCCTAGAGTGCGCCCAAGTCGCCCAGCGCACATATCCAAGCCCTCGAACCCCATCTCGCCAAGCACAGCTGCCGCCCCCACCTCTGGCTATCTCCACCCCACGAGCCAGACCCAGGCAGGGACCGGCCCCACCTGACACCAGTCCTGTGGGCTGGGAGAGACAGAGCCACAGGGCCCGCAGCGGGGTGAGGTCTGGGGTCAGGAGGACCCAGAAAGCCACTTAGGCAGGGTCTCCAGCCTCCAGCTCCCCCCTCCCCTTCCCTCCAGCAGCCGGAGGTGGAAAACCAAGAGGGTCCCTCTGAGCAGGCTCCATAACTCAGCCAGCCAGCGGAGGCCGATATTTAAGTCGTAGCTTACTTTGCTTTGTGTGAGGGAATTTATTAGCCGACCACATAAATGTTTTATTCATTAGGCTGCGTAAATAATGCATGCCTGTTTCCATGGAGACTTAACCCTTCCACTTCCACAGCCCTGGCCTGCCCTGGCCGCCCCACCTTTGTCTCATCTGCCACTGCTCTGGTTCTGAAACTGCACAACAGTAAGACCACCAGAAAAACACACTAATAATCAGCATTGCTATTATTATCCATCATTTACTAAGCCCTCTTGGAGCCAGACACTGCACCCAGCTCTTTACCCCCCTGATGCCATTGTCACACATACGGCCATCTCTGCCTGTTACAGAGGAGAAGACAGACGCTCAGGGTGGAGGAGACATTGGTCCAGGGTCACAGAGCAGCAGGTATGGAGCCAGGGTTCATACCAGGTCTGATTGACACCAAAGCCCAGCTGTTTCACCCAGCCAGCCTGGCTCAGTGGTTGAGCATAGACCTATGAACCAGGAGGTCGCAGTTTGATTCCTGGTCAGGGTCTGGGTTGTGGGCTTGATCCCCGTTACGGGGCATGCAGGAGGCAGCCAATCAATAATTCTCTCTCATCATTGATGTTTCTATATTTTAAAAAATATATATTTTGTTGATTTTTTATGGAGAGAAAGGGAGAGGGATAGAGAGTTAGAAACATCGATGAGAGAGAAACATCGATCAGCTGCCTCCTGCACACTCCCTACTGGGGATGTGCCCGCAACCAAGGCACATGCCCTTGACTGGAATCGAACCTGGGACCGTTGAGTCCGCAGGCCGACGCTCTATCCACTGAGCCAAACCGGTGAGGGCAAAAATACATATTTTTTAAAAGTCCAGCCGCTTAGATGCTTTCCCCTTCTTTCCTGCCAGCTCAGGGCCCCCTGGAACGTGCAGAGAGGCTGCGGGGGGCACCTGGCAGGCAGGAGTGGTCCCTGCTCAGCTTGCTCTGCCACATGGGTGGACCCCCTAAAGCCTGCAGAACCCCAGCCCCGCCCCCAGGCTAAAGTCATGAGGATCAGCCAGATGAACCCCTGGGAACCAGTGATGAACGGAGACCCCAAGGGGCACAGGACTCACCCAAGGTCACATGGCCAATCCCAGCAGAGCTGGCCCTTGAACCCAGGTTCCCTCCGCTGGCCCTGAGCTGCCTTTTCTGGAACCTTCTGAGGTCCAAAGGGGACAATGCTTGCCCCTCCCTTCCCAGGCAGAAACTTTGAGGCATTGAGGTTAAGAGGCTGGCGCAGGGTCACCAGCAAACTGGCAAGGAGAGTGTTCCGGGAGCTGGGGCAGGCCCCTCATCCCACCCAGTCACGTCTCGCTGCTCTGCTCGGTGAGCGTGGTCGTGCCCAGGCCACCTCCGCCACCGGCTGCTCATTAGGCAGCTTCCCAGGGCGCCCGCATGGAGGCCACCACAGCTCCCATGACCATCGACCATCGTCATGGGTCCCCTGGCTGCCTCCACCAGCTTTCTCCGTCTTTGAAAACAGCAAAATCAGATGGGAGCCCAGAGCTGCTTGTGGAAAAACAGCCCAACCCGCTGTTGTCTGCCAATCGCGCCCTTTGATGTTGCTGTCCTGGCTTTTCCCCAGCCCACATGTGGGCCGGAGGCCTCCCTGACTCACTGGTGATGACGCCAGAGCCTGGGAATGAGGCCAGGGCTGCGGTTAGCCCTGACCCCTTCACCGACCCTCTCCTCGAGCCGCCTGAGGGCTGGTCCTGGTCCCCTCACTCTCTGGTTGGGAGGAGGCATGCGGGGGGCGGGGGGGGGGGGGGCGTTACAGCAAAACCCCAGAGATTAACCCGACCTGGAGCATCCGTCCACCCTTCTTGTCCAGCCCCTGACCGCGCCCTGCTGCCCCCCAGAGGGCAGAGCATGGGCCCCTGGTGGGCAGAAAAGCCAAGTGCATTTTTAGGGAGGAAGTTATTTCCCCTTTAACTGTCTTCAGATGGCTCAGGCCTAGAAGGAAGTGTCTGTCTGGGGCCGGCTGTGGAATGCCTTTTAATACCACAAGTTGCCCCTTTAAACAGAGATGGTGGTCCCAGGCTGGGAGCCCTCTGCAGGCTGCAGAACTGGCTGGAATGTAATAACCCTGTTGTATTTTCCTTATATTTATCTTCATAGTTGCCTGCATGCATAGCACATAATTCTGGTTTTCCACTTATTAACAACAATGACAGTAGTGCAGCTAAGACACAGATAACAGTTACCATGGGTCTGACGTTGTTCTGAGCTTTGCTTACTAGTATTTTAAGGCATCTAATCCTCGGAAAGCCCTGAGTGGAGGATCCCTGCCATCCCGGATGAAGGAAGGGGAAACCGAGGCACAGGGTGAGTATTATCCCCAGTTACACACAGAGTCCGTTCCCCCGGCCAGACTGGGAATCTGTGTCTCCCACAGTGAGGTGCATTTTCCTCTGAAAATAAATTTTTGTGCCCGGCTGGTGTGGCTCAGTGGTTGAGCGTCGACCTATGAACCAGGAGGTCACAGGTTGATTCCTGGTCAAGGGCACATGCCCGGGTCACAGGCTTGATCCCCAGCAGGGGGTGCGCAGGAGGCAGCTGATCAATGATTCTCTCTCATCATTGATGTTTCTCTCCCTCGCCCTTCCTCACTGAAATCAAGAAAAATATATTTAAAAATAAATAAATTTTTGTAAAAGAAAAAGGTTAACTTGTCATATGTGCTAAGAAAATAACCACTCAAGGAGTACAGTAGGTCCTCGGGTTATGTCGGAGATCCGATCCTATGATGCGACGTAAGGTGATTTTCGCCGTAAGTCGGAACCCACCTACATAAGCACCTACGTCACTCACATGGAGCACACACACAGCAGCAATGACGTGAAACAGTAAAAAAAAAATTTAAAAGAGAGATAAGAATTCCTGACCTTTACGTGTGGTAAATAAATAATAAAAAACATAAAGCACGTATGTACATACGTCGAAATGACGGAACTTTTTTTAAATAAATAAATGGGAGATGGCGACGTAACCACGAAAGGACGGTCGTCGAGTCCGACGTAACCGGAGGACTGTCCGTACACAGACGCCCCAAAAGCCGTAAAGGTGGTCCACCGGCCGGCTCTGCTGTCCCTTTGGATTCGGGACTTCGTGAGTTCGGCGCCACGGAGTCTCTGAGCCAACCCTGGTCAGGGCAGGAAGCAAATCGGGCCCAAAGGGCCAGGGGCACTTTCTCACCATCGGGGAGGTCTCCGTGAGGGGCCTTCCTGAAGCCTTCCCTTCCCTGCTCTGTCGGCCCTGCCCATTGCTATGCCGGCTCCGGTCTCCATTTCCCTGCCAGCACGCCAGCTTTCTGCCCAGCACGGCACCCTTTCCTCTCCCTGCTGAGGCCAGGAGCTCCGCCTCCTTATTAGATCTAGTAGGTGCTCAATAAACATTTCTCAGGGAAGGGGAGGGGAGGGGAGGGGAAGGGAGGGGAAGGGAGGGGAAGGCAGGGGAAGGCAGGGGAAGGCAGGGGAAGGCAGGGCAAGGGAAGGCAAGGGAAGGCAAGGGAAAGCAAGGGAAAGCAAGGGAAGGCAAGGGAAGGCAAGGGAAGGCAAGGGAAGGCAAGGGAAGGGAAGGGAAAGCAAGGGAAGGCAAGGGAAAGCAAGGGAAGGCAAGGGAAGGCAAGGGAAGGCAAGGGAAGGCAAGGGAAAGCAAGGGAAGGCAAGGGAAGGCAAGGGAAGGCAAGGGAAGGGAAGGGAAGGGAACTGGGTTGAAGAGAACTAAAGCACCAGCCTCTGGCTCACTAGTCCCTCTGTCCTTGAATGGTGACCCTAACCCAAAGCTGGCCAGAGTCCCCATCACCTAGAGCAGTGATGGCGAACCTTTTGAGCTCGGCGTGTCAGCATTTTGAAAAACCCTAACTTAACTCTGGTGCCGTGTCACATATAGAAATTTTTTGATCTTTGCAACCATAGTAAAACAGAGACTTACATTTTTGATATTTATTTTATATATTTAAATGCCATTTAACAAAGAAAAATCAACCAAAAAAATGAGTTCATAGGTTCGCCATCACTGCCCTAGAGCAACCCTGGTGATTGGTCCCCGGTCACACCCGCAGGGCTTGCTATTCTCACCTGCCCAGAAGATTCCAGAACGGGCACAGCTGCTTCTCCTCATGCCTCTGCACTCCCCTCAACCTAGAACGCTTGGCCCAACCTTCCTCTCCCTTCTGCCTGGTTCTTTCTCAGTCCCTTACATCTCTGCTTCAATTTCCTAACCCCACAGTCAAAATGTGGCCTCCTTATTACATGTTATATATATATAAAATAGCGGTTATCACTGCTCAGCAGTGGTTTCTGGAGTGGTTATTTGATCAATGTCTTGGCTCTCTGAGGCTACCCACTGTACCAGGTGCACACAGTAGGCCTGCAGGAAATAGCTGATGAATGAATGAGTGAGCTGCTGCCCATGAGACTTTAGCCTAGAACAGTCTCTGAACTACTGAGCCCCAGGCTCATTCTGAGACACACCACCAGGAGTGCTTGGGCCGAGGTCTTGGGTGAGGCTATCACCTGTGTGTGGCACCATTTTTGAGCCAAAGGTGACAGCGTCATCCCCGCCCTGGACTCACAGTTCTGGCCATTCCTTCTGCAATGGGAAGCAGCCTCAGTGCTGAGCTGGCTCTTGGGGGAGTGGTCAGGGCCTGGCCTTCCTAACCCAGGCCCTGTGTGACCCAACGCTGCTTCCCAAGGCGTGACGTTTGCCCCTTGTACTTGCCTCCCTCTGACCACAGCCCCGTGTCCTCAGTGGGACATTGCAGATGTAATCAAGCTAAAGCGAGTCACACTGCACTAGGATGGGCCTAATCCAATCTCCCCCATGTGCTTAGAGGAGAGGACAGACAGATGCCAGGTGATGACAGAGGCAGAGATGCGAGAGATGCAGCTGCAAGCCCAAGGGTGTCAGGCGCTTCCAGCCACCTCAGAAGCGGGGAGGAGCCTCCTGGATCCCAGACCTCTGGCCTCCAGCGCTGGGCAAGAATACATTTCTGTTGTTAAGCCCCCAAATGTGTGGTACTTCGTTACAGCAGCCCCAGGACACGAATGCAGAAGGTTTCCTGTCCCTGTGGGTCACAGGCCAGAGGCTGCCGTGGAGAAAGGCCTTGTCTTTTGCCCAAAGCTGGGGTGCAAGCTCCTCTCAACCAGAGAATGGTGGGGGTGCCGTCAGGTCTGAAATGCCAGGATGCACAGCAGTAAGTGTGGGCAGGGGGCGCTGCTCAGGGAGCAGGTCCTCACTGAGCATCAGGGAACAGGCTGAGGCCAGCATGTCTGAGGGCTGTGACATGCTATGAGCCTGTCTTTCCAGAGATCTCGCCTTCTAGAAGGGACACCAGCCTCTCCCCCCTCCCCCCTCCCCCCTCCCCCTCCCCCCATCGCCTCTTTGCTCAGCACCTCACAAAAGACTTCAGCCCTTGGGCCAAGCTACCAGCTACCCGGAGCAGAGAAATGCACAGGAGCCGTGTTTCTGGGCACAAGGGGGACACAACAGAAGCTTTGGACAAAAGGACTGATTGCAATAATATTAGCTGCACCCACTGAGCATCTCCTGCCGGGCACGTCCCGTGTTCCCCCTCTCGTGGAGATGCATCATCATCATCTTCACTTTATATGAGCAAATGGCAGCTCAGGGGAAGCTGGCTCAAGTTCCGCGGGCGGGTGATGAGAAACCCACGGGATCATCTTTCATGCCCAGCTGGCTTCCTCGAGGCCCATGATTCTCACCCACCAGCCTGGAGCTCACCCTCCAGAGGAACTAGCAGAACCTGTGAGCCCCTGGGGTCCTGAGGATTGGGGGAGGGGCTCCCCACTCACATGTCTTCACTTCTGAGGATCACCACGTGACACCGGAAGTCTCCTCCAGGCCCGGCAGGGTCCAGCCGACAGGAAGAAAGTTAGCCCGGGTCTCAGATCACAGTGGTGAGCTTTGGGAGGCCCACAGTCCACCCCACTGTGTGCAGGTAAACTGAGTCTCAGCCACCTCCTCCAGAGCAAATGGCTGTCGGGGACTCTTCTTTGGGAAGAGGGGTCTGCGTGTGAGTGTCTACCGGTGTCTGACTCCCCTCTCTCCTCTCTCCTCCCACCCAGTCACCTGTGACCTCCACATGGCCATTAGCATTTCATTAGCACTGATCCATTCCTATCTGATTTTTTGCAACATTTCTCTTTAGCAACCACTTCCTGGTTCTTGCAACACTCCCTCCTGGGACTCTAAGACACCCCGCCTTCCTGTACGCCCCCCTCCTCCCAGCCACTCCTTCTCTGTCTCCTTCTGGGACTTTCTCAATGGCTAGTTGTCCTCAAGGTGCTGTCTTTGGGACTGTCCTCTCTCCATACGCTCCCTGGATGGCCTCATCCACTCCCTGGCTTCTCCCCCGACCTAAGAACCAAGGATGCCCCAATCTGTCTCTCCAGCCCAAACCTTGTCTGGGGCTGCAGACCCAGGAGTCCGCAGCCTTCTCCGCAGCTGCCTGGGCACCCAGGGCTCCCCAAACTCAACGAACTCAACACCAGACTCTCCCTCCCACTGAAGAAGGGCCGTCTGTTCCCTGTCTCAGTGAATAATGTCCCCCAGCCTCCAGTCACTCCTCAGTGAACTTCCACAACACCACTAGCTGATCCGGCCCCTCTCCCTTTCTCCCCATGCTGCCCATTCTCCCCATCCCCTTGGCCGCTGCCTCAGCTCAGATTCACATTATTGTTCACCTGGGCCTTCCTATCCGATGTAGATGCTTAAGAAATCTTTTAAAATAAATTAACCTAGTTCAGAGTCTGAAACACAAGAACTAGGCCCTACCTGACCTGGCTCAGGAAGAACTCGGACCCCAAATCTCAGCCCGGAGCTCAGAAACTAGAGCCTAGGTCTAGAGTCTGGGGCAAAATTCTCACCCAAAACGGGGTTGAAGCCCAGCGCCCCGCCCCCAGCTCCTTCTCTGTCTAAAGAGCCACATGTGGCTCAGCCCCTCCCACCAAGGTCCCTGATTGTATTTTTCTCCAAGAAAAACAAGTGTGGATGGGGAGAGGGTTAACAGTTTATTCTATTTTTTCTGAGTGATTTTATCACTGTCGTTAGAACATTCATTGAAGTAAGTGAGGAATCCATCACAGGCTGACAGCGGTGTGCAGACTAATGGCTGTTAGATGGTAATAATTTTTAATATGATTTTTATTTCACTTAATTTCATATGTGCTTGACAAAAGGTCCCCAGTCACTGGGGAGCAGTGCGGAACTGGGAATATGCTCACAGGAAGGTCTATTAAGCCAGGTGCTGGAAGCATTTCAAAGAAACAACTTTGCCATTCGGGGGGCAGTCAGGAACTTGGTCGGGTGAAGGGATCTGGCATGGCGTATCACACCCCCAGACCTTGGCATCTCTGCGCTTCGTGACACCATGAGTCAGAGAGACAGGCACTGAAATGATGGGCATGCCCACACACGTGCACAGACATGCCAAGGCAAGCATACATAGATGTATCATATCTAGAGCGGATACACAATCCCACCCAATGAGCCACACTCCAAGTTTCCAGGAAAACACAAATAGGTATAGATTACACACGTAAACATGCACATTGCAAGGAAGAGAGGAGAGGGAAGGAGGGAAGGCGGAGGGAGGGGGGGGGAGAGAGAGAGAGAGAGAGAGACTCATTTCTTATGTAGAGGGTCACCCAAGGAGCCAGTTCTCTCATTCTCTCTCTCTCTCTCTCTCTCTCTCTCTCTCTCTCTCTCTCTCTCACACACACACACACACACACACACACACACACACACAATCACATAGAGAGAGCACATAGCTTTAGCTCCATACACATAAAAACAACCACATACAAACACGCCTCTCACAGTCACCAAGAGTCGCACCCGCCCTGCTGGGTCTGTCCTATATCTTGTCACTGGATCATGAAGCCCACTGGGTTTTCTAAAACTGTTTTTAACCATTAAAGGAAGTTGGGGGAGATGAACCCTTGTGCCCAGAGGCAAGGTCCAGAGATGGCCATGGGGGTGGGGAGGGAACCCTCTTCTGTGGACCCTGGGCTGCCCAGGATGCCAGGAGCTCCTGGCAGGAAACAAGGGCAAGATGGCATAGTCATTAGCAGCTAAGGATGAACGCCAATGTGACTGCATTCCAGGTCTAAAGTCTCAGGGGGTTGCTGGTTTGGGGCATCGGGTGCCCGCCCGGAAGTATAGTAGGTCAGATCCCCAGGTCCTGGGAGAGTCCTGGCAGCCCCCAGTGAGGGGGTCGCAGCCACAGGGAGCCAGGCTGTTCTTGGACTTTCTCTCACATCAGCAGGGACTTGAACCAGCCCAGGAACCAAGGGGTCAGTGAAGAGAGAAGAGGGAGGGAGGAAGAGAAGCTATAGTTTTCAGCCCTACAGCAATCATCTCTGACACAGACCCCAGACACAGAGGCAGAAAACAGGTCACTTTACACATATTATCCCAGTTAATTCTCCGATAAACCCATGAGGGAGGTGCTGTCATCTCCATTTTGCAGATTAAAATCCCAATATTAGAGAAGCTATTGGTTCACCCGAGTTCACCCAGCTAACAGTGGAGAAGCAGGATTCCCACGCACGTCTCAACCATACACCCAAGCAATCCTGTCTATCTTGGCGATTTCTGTGTCCACCCCTGTTGCTCAAACAAGACAATGAATACCTGCTGAATGGGTGAAAGGCACTTGGCTAACGTCTCCATTGCTCTGCCTCCCAGCTGGGAGGTCTGGTTTACTTTCAGAGTAGTTTCTCCAGACACCACGATTCTCTCACCTGTTTCTATGGACTGGACCTCTCCTCCCCACAGCCCCATGCCCACCCCCGAGCCTGGCATGAGCCTCCATTGCTGGGAGCAAGACTCAACCATCTCGAACTTTCCTGTATCAGAGACTGGAGGCCCTAAGACCTGGTTTTCCACACCCTGGAGCAGTGAGTTCTGGGTAGACTGCCAGGAAAAGCCCTGCCAGCCCCACTCCTTTCGGGAATGTAGTAAGTGCGCCATGAACGGCCCTGATCATTATTCCTGCGGAACATCAAGGTTTTCTCCATATTGGCAACTGCAGGGGACACATTTAAGCGAGTTTCCAAGGTGGAGGCAGGTCCGTGAGGGGTATGGCCCCCTAACAGAACTTGTGACTCACAGAGGGAGAAAGATGCTGCAGGAGTCTCTACCTTGTATTGTCTGAGCTCAGAAATTATCCCACAGACACGGGACCTAGAGGTTCATATGTGGGTCATAATCTATCTCAATATCAGATGAGCCTTTCCAGAACCATGTGTGTCAAGTCCTTACGGAGGCAGGTCAAATGCTAACCCCAAAGAGCAAATTAGAGTCCAGAGTTGCATCAAGAGCAACCAACAGTAACAACTTATTATTAATTTAACTAGAGGCCCGGTGCACAAAAATTTGTGCACTCTGGGGGGAGGGGGGGTCCCTCAGCCCGGCCTGTGTCCTCTCGCAGTCTGGGACCCCTCGGGAGATAACGACCTGCTGGCTTAGGCCTGCTCCCGGGTGGCAGAGGGCAGGCCCAATCCCTAGGTGCAGCCCCTGGTCGGGCTCAGAGCAGGGCCAATTGGGGAGTTGGGGCGCCGCCCCATCATGCACAGAGCAGGGCAGATTGGGAGGTTGTGATGCCACCCTCAGTCACGCTCAGGGTAGGGCCAATTGGGGGGTTGGGGCACCGTCCCCTGTCACACTCAAGGCAGGGTCGATGGGGAGGTTGCGGCGCCACCCCCTGTCACGCACAGAGCAGGGCCAATCAGGGGGTTGGGGCGCTGCCCCCATCACGAACAGAGCAGGGCCCATCAGGGGGTTGGGGCACCGCCACTTTCACACTCAGGGCAGGGCCAATGGGGAGGTTATGGCTCTACCCCATCACACACAGAGCAGGGCCCGTGGGGGAGGGGGTTGGGGAGCTCCCCCCTATCAGGCACAGAGCAGGGCTGCTCAGGGGGTTGGGGCCCCGCCCCCTGTCACACACAGAGCCGCAAGGCAATCAGGGGGTTTGGGCGCTGCCCCCTGTCACGCTGATCCCGGTGCTGGGAGCATATTACCCTTTTACTATATAGGGTAGAGGTCTGGTGCATGGGTGGGGCCGGCTGGTTTGCCCTGAAGGGTGTCCTGGATCAGGGTGGGGGTCCCCACTGGGGTGCCTGGCCAGCCTGGGTGAGGGCCTGAGGGCTGTTTTCAGGCTGGGAGTGACTGAAGTTCCCAACTGCTCCTTTTTTTCTTTCTTTTTTTTAATTCTGGGCCAGCTTTAGCTTGAGGCTTGGCTCCAGCTCTTAGGCCTCCGCGCGGCTGAAAGTAGGTTTCTGGCCTTTGCTTACAATGTTGCGAATCTGCTGGCTGAAGTCTGGCGGTATTTGTTACAATGTTTCTTAAACTGCCTGCTCAGAGGCCTGCAGCCGCAGGCGGGAACGTTGGTTTCCTCCAACGATCCTCCGTCACTGAAGCAAGCAAGCCTCATGTTAGTTTCAAGCTGACTGGCTGCTGGCCGCCATCTTGGCTGACAGTTAATTTGCATATCTCGCTGATTAGCCAATGAAAAGGGTAGCGGTCGTACGCCAATTACCATGTTTCTCTTTTATTAGTGTAGATACCTACTATGAGCCAGTGCTATGCTAGGCACAAAAAATACGAAGTTAACCAGACAAGGTTCTTGCCCTCAGCAACCCCACTGATTGGCAGAAGGAAATACAGGTCAGTGGGCAACTTTTGCCAGACAAGCCTTTGTCAGAGACGACTGGAGAGGGAGAGCATTGGGGTTCTTCCTGTCCCCTTGGCAGCCTTCCTTGCACCCCACATGGATCCACTCACCAAATGTCCCAGCCCCAGAAGCATGGTCAGGTAGAGGCAATAAACTCTGGTGGTCATTAAAGGTCCCGACTGGAAGGCAGACTGCGTATATTCATATCTAGCTCTTACACTTGCTATAGGAGTGCCTTTTGTACAAGTAATTAATCTCTCTAGGCCCCAATAGTCTCAGCTATAAAATGGAATAATAAAGTCTAACCTATCTCAGTGGGTGTGGTAAGGTTTAAATGAGCGAATGATGACAAAGACTTTAGGACAGGGCTGGCCACATAACAAGGACTGCAGCAGTACTAGGCGGGGTGGTCAGGCCAGCACCCCTGGGGGGGCAGCACATGGACTCTGCCTGAAGCTCACACACCTCACAGCTCACACAGCTCACAGCTCACACAGCTCACAGCTCACACAGCTCACACAGCTCACACAGCTCACAGCTCACACAGCTCACAGCTCACACAGCTCACACAGCTCACACAGCTCACACAGATCACACACCTCACAGCTCACACAGCTCACAGCTCACACAGATCACAGCTCACACAGCTCACACAGATCACACAGCTCACACAGCTCACACAGCTCACACAGCTCACACAGCTCACACACCTCACACAGCTCACACACCTCACACAGTTCACAGCTCACACAGCTCACACAGCTCACACAGCTCACACACCTCACACAGCTCACAGCTCACACAGCTCACACAGCTCACACAGATCACACACCTCACAGCTCACACAGCTCACACAGCTCACACAGCTCACACAGATCACACACCTCACAGCTCACACAGATCACAGCTCACACAGCTCACACAGATCACACAGCTCACACAGCTCACACAGCTCACACAGCTCACACAGCTCACACACCTCACACAGCTCACACACCTCACACAGTTCACAGCTCACACAGCTCACACAGCTCACACAGCTCACACACCTCACACAGCTCACAGCTCACACAGCTCACACAGCTCACACACCTCACACAGCTCACAGCTCACACAGATCACACAGCTCACACAGCTCACACAGCTCACACACCTCACACAGCTCACACAGCTCACACAGTTCACACACTTCACAGCTCACACAGCTCACAGCTCACACAGCTCACAGCTCACACAGCTCACAGCTCACACAGCTCACACAGCTCACAGCTCACACAGCTCACACAGCTCACACAGCTCACACAGCTCACAGCTCACAGCTCACACACCTCACAGCTCACAGCTCACAGCTCACACAGATCACACAGCTCACACAGCTCACACAGATCACACAGCTCACAGCTCACACAGCTCACACAGCTCACAGCTCACACAGCTCACACAGCTCACACAGCTCACAGCTCACACAGCTCACACAGCTCACAGCTCACACAGCTCGCACACCTCACACCTCACACAGCTCACACAGCTCACAGCTCACACAGCTCACACAGCTCACACAGCTCACAGCTCACACAGCTCACACAGCTCACACAGCTCACACAGCTCACAGCTCACAGCTCACACACCTCACAGCTCACAGCTCACAGCTCACACAGATCACACAGCTCACACAGCTCACACAGCTCACACAGCTCACAGCTCACAGCTCACACACCTCACAGCTCACAGCTCACAGCTCACACAGATCACACAGATCACACAGCTCACAGCTCACACAGCTCACACAGCTCACACAGCTCACAGCTCACAGAGCTCACACAGCTCACAGCTCACACAGCTCACACAGCTCACAGCTCACACAGCTCACACAGCTCACACAGCTCACAGCTCACACAGCTCGCACACCTCACACCTCACACAGCTCACAGCTCACACAGCTCACACAGCTCACACAGCTCACAGCTCACAGCTCACACACCTCACAGCTCACAGCTCACAGCTCACACAGCTCACACAGATCACACAGATCACACAGCTCACAGCTCACACAGCTCACACAGCTCACAGCTCACACAGCTCACACAGCTCACACAGCTCACACAGCTCACAGCTCACAGAGCTCACACAGCTCACAGCTCACACAGCTCACACAGCTCACAGCTCACACAGCTCACACAGTTCACACACTTCACAGCTCACACAGCTCACACAGCTCACACAGCTCACAGCTCACACAGCTCACACAGCTCACACAGCTCACACAGCTCACACAGCTCACAGCTCACACAGCTCACACAGCTCACACAGCTCACAGCTCACACAGCTCACAGCTCACACAGCTCACACAGCTCACAGCTCACACAGCTCACAGCTCACACAGCTCACACAGCTCACACAGCTCACAGCTCACACAGCTCACACAGCTCACACAGCTCACAGCTCACACAGCTCACACAGCTCACACAGCTCACAGCTCACACAGCTCACACAGCTCACACAGCTCACAGCTCACACAGCTCACAGCTCACACAGCTCACACAGCTCACACAGCTCACAGCTCACACACCTCACAGCTCACACAGCTCACAGCTCACACAGCTCACAGCTCACACAGCTCACACAGCTCACACAGCTCACACAGCTCACAGCTCACACAGCTCACACAGCTCACACAGCTCACAGCTCACACAGCTCACACAGCTCACAGCTCACACACCTCACACACCTCACACAGCTCACAGCTCACACAGCTCACAGCTCACACAGCTCACAGCTCACACAGCTCACACACCTCACACAGCTCACAGCTCACACAGCTCACACAGCTCACAGCTCACACAGCTCACACAGCTCACACAGCTCACAGCTCACACAGCTCACACACCTCACACAGCTCACAGCTCACACAGCTCACACAGCTCACAGCTCACACAGCTCACAGCTCACACAGCTCACACAGCTCACAGCTCACACAGCTCACACAGCTCACACAGCTCACACAGCTCACAGCTCACACAGCTCACAGCTCACACACCTCACACAGCTCACACAGCTCACAGCTCACACACCTCACACAGCTCACACAGCTCACACAGCTCACACAGCTCACACAGCTCACACAGTACACTGTAGGCACAGTCTGCGTAGGGACCCGCCTTCATCTCCAGGGTCCCATGCAGTGCTCTTCGGCCTCCTTCTCCAGCTTCCTGTGCACTAACTATTTTAGTGCCTTAACTGGGCGCTTACTAGTACTTTGCCAAGCACATGGTACGTGTGGTTCCACTCCGAGTCCTGACCCCCTTTCAGGCGGGTACTATTATCATATCCGTTCTCCAAAAGAGGATGCGGAGGCACAGAGAGGTTTAAACCCAGGCCTGTGGGAGGCAAGCGATCAGTGTTTTTCTCTCACACCTCTCTCTCTCTCTCTCTCTCTCTCTCTCTCTCTCTCTCTCTCTCTCTCTCTCTCCTCCCCCTCGCCCCCTTAAAAGGAATAAAAACCATTTTTTAAAAAAGTTTGAAATATACCAGAAAAATAAAATAAATAAAAAAGCAAGGATTTTGGAATCAGACAGAGCTGGGTGCAAGAATCAACTCTGCCCCTCACGGTCAAATTGCCTAACCCGGTAGAGCCTCAGTCTATTCAATTATAAAATGGGGTGTACAGTACCTTCCTCCCGGGCACCTGCGGGGCTTAAAGAAGATCAGCCACGGGGAGGGTCTGACCTCCATGCTCCTGGGGGTAAACGGTGAGAAGACTCATGAGCTCAGAGAGCCCCAACCAGGGTCCCACTCCACAGGGCGGCTCGTGGCTCAGCAGGGGTCCCCACGCCCACCCCCCCAAATGCTGTGCCCCCGGGAGCCACTCAGGGAAGCAGCTCCTGAAGAGTTCACACACAGAATGACCGTCTGATCCAGCAAGTCTGCGCCCGGTGTGCCAAGAGAATCGGACACATTTGTGCGCTTGGACACGATGCAAACACTTACCCACAAATGGTCGCTGTGTCCGTATTCACTGTGGACTCAATCACTGTAGCCAAACAGTGGGAGCAGCTCAAACATCCATCGACTAATGAACGGATAACACAACGTGATGTGCCCATACGGTGGAGTATGACTCGGCAATAGGAAGGAAAGAAGTACCAACACGCTCCCACATGGGCGAACCTCAAAACCATGACCCTCAGTGGAAGAGCCCAGACACGAAAGGCCACACGAGTCACTCCGCCCACATGCAATGCCCAGACAAGGCAAATCCACGGAGACAGAGGTAGATTGGTGGCTGCCAGGGGCTTGGGGCCGGCAGGAACGCGTGAGTACTTAATGGGTGTGCAGAGTTTCCTTGGGGGATGAGGAATATGTTCTAGAATTAGGTAATGATAATAGTTGTACAACTGTGTGGAAATACTAAAAACTACTGAATGTACACTTAAAAAGGGTGATTTTCATGATATTTAAATTATGTCTTTTTTTTTTTTGAAGACTTCATTGGATGAGAGTCTGAGCACAGTCAGTGCCTTGAAATGCCTCACAGACCCAGGGAGCCCTCAGACAGCTCAGGACCTAGAGGAGAGGTGGGCACAGGCCTCAGGGAGGGCCAGGTGCTGGGCTGGCCCTGGACAGGCACCTCCTGAGACAGCCCGGACGTGGGAGGGGCATGGCCCGAGTCCAGCGGAGCCACACTGAACTCCTAGCCCCGCCACTGACCGCAGGCACATGGTGTAATTCTGAGCCTCAGTCTCCACGTCTGTGAAATGGGAGATGATATCACCTACCTCACAACATAGCTGTAAAAATTAAGTAAGACCACCAGGTATACTGCCTGACAAGGAGCTGTACACATGGCAAATGCTAAATACACGGGGTCCCCAAAAATGTGTACGTACTCTGATTCTAAAGTCAGTGCTCAGCGACATACAGTTCATTTTCAAAATTTAAAAGTTTCTACAGAAATGAGTCATTTCTTTTGTCAACGCCTGTTTCAAACTGGTGACCGTTCTGGTCCAGGCACTGCTGATAACGCAGAGCCATGGGGTGGCGAACAGCAAGAATCATTTTGTTCAGTATTTGTGTGCCTTCAATTCGTTGACTGTTGCCAGTTTTGTACCATAAACTTTATCTTTTATGTATCCCCATTTTTTAAAAAAAAGTCTAGTGGCACTTTAGGATAAATTTTCTTTGTTCAAAGCTTAGTCTGGCTTCACCCATTCTTTCAAATCAGTTAACCTGAAAAGGAGTGAAAGCTAAGTGTGCTTACCTTTCATGGGACGCCCCATATTTGCGGGGCACTACGTCGTTGAGCTCCCCATAAAGACTTACCAGCATCCCTGTGGGCAAGAATTACTGTCCCCACCTTACACATGTTGCCTGTGCTCCCCCAGGTTCAGGAATGCTGGGGTGCATTCCTGGGGGATGTGGGGGTGCAGTTGAGACTGAGGGGCTCGTGGCGAGGCTGCTGCAGAAAAGCCAGTGAGAGATGCCATGCTGGGCCAGGGCAGTCACAGGAGGAATGAGAGAGCAGATGTGAGAAGTACTTAGGGGAGAACATGACAGGCCTGTGGGGGTAAAGGAGAAGTTCTCAAGGACTCATCAAGGATGACTGACCACTCCTGGGTCCAGGCTTAGTGACCAGGTGGGTGGTGGGGCTGGCTGGTCCCTGAGTTCAGGGACACAGGGCGGAGAAGGGCCTGGGAAAGCCAGGTTCACGGAAGAGCTCAGGGCTGAAGGCAGAGATGTGGGAATCACTGATGCAGGAGGGATGGATGGAGGGAGGGACAGATGGATGGATGGAGGGATGGATGGAGGGATGGAGGGAGGGATGGACGGGTGGATGTTGTGATGCAGGAGGAAGGAGGTGGATGGAGGGAGGGATGCTGTGGTGCAGGAGGGAGGAGATTGAATGGAGGAAGGGATGGAGGGATGGATGCTGTGGTGGAGGAGGGAAGAGGTGGTTGGAGGGATGGATGGAGGGATGCTGTGGTGCAGGAGCGGGGAGGTGGATGAATGGAGGGGTGGAGGCTGTGATGGAGGAGGTGGATGGAGGGATGGAGGGAGGGATGCTGTGGTGCAGGAGGGGGGAGGTGGATGAATGGAGGGGTGGAGGCTGTGATGGAGGAGGTGGATGGAGGGATGGAGGGAGGGATGCTGTGGTGCAGGAGGAAGGAGATTGAATGGAGGAAGGGATGAAGGGATGGAGGCTGTGATGGAGGAGGGAAGAGGTGGTTGGAGGGATGAATGGAGGGATGGAGGCTGTGATGGAGGAGGGAAGAGGTGGTTGGAGGGATGGATGGAGGGATGGAGGCTGTGATGGAGGAGGTGGATGGAGGGATGGAGGGAGGGATGCTGTGGTGTAGGAGGGGGGAGGTGGATGAATGGAGGGGTGGAGGCTGTGATGGAGGAGGAAGGATCTCCTGCAGGAAGCATGAGAGTGAGCAGGGTGGAGGGCTAGAGAACTGATAGCCACAGTTAAAAAGCCAACAGAGGAAGAGAGACCCTAAGGAACTAGGTAGACACAGTCGGGGAGGACGGAGCCCAGTCTGGGAACCACAGCATCACGGAAGGCACCAAAAGTCACAGAGAAGGGAATCCCGCGGTGCCCAGGGAGCTGAGAGGCGGGGGATGGGGGTGGGAGGAATGTGTGTCTCAAGGGGCAACTGGATCTACTTGGTGGCAGAGGGGAGCCTGGGGTGGGGAGAAAACGGATGGTGGGAGACAGGCGGGTGGTCCCGGGAGGGGCTGGGCTTTGTTTCCTGAGAGGAGAGCCCTCAGGAAAGATGCCAGGAAGGGATGGAGGACAGGAGGGCGTGGCTTCAGGTCAGCGCCCACCCAGGTCTCCTTGACCTTTGGGCAGTCAGCGCCCTTCCTCCTGGAGACCACAGGGCGCTCGCCCTCAGCTGTCCCCCTGCCCCAGCGCTGATCGCCTGGGATGGCTGCCCCGTCTCTGCAGTAGAACGGGAGCGACTCGGGTCCTCTAACATTTCTGCAGCCCTGGGGCCCGGAGAAGGGCGGACAGAGCACCAGGCCCGCAGGCTGGCAAGACGGATAGACCACAAGCCGGACGGCAGGCCACAAGCAGCTGGACAAATGGCCACGGGGTGGGCAGGCAAGGCCACCAAGAGGTCTCCCCTCCCCCCCGGGAGTGCCCCCCTCCCCCCGGGAGTGCCCCCCGCCCCCGCGGCCCACACGCCAGGCCTGGAGCACAGATTTATCTCCAAATGCCGCCACAATCCCGCTATTGGATTTCTAATCACAGACTCCAATGTTCACGGGATAAATATACTAACAAACTAATTGTTTGTTAGCTCTGAGGTTGCAGCAATCAACACGTCCAGCATGAGCTATGGGCCACTCACCCGCTGGAGTGCGGCCTTCCTGAGGCCGGGCCTGCCGTGGGCCCCGCCCAGCCCCGGGTGGCACCGGGCTTGGGAGGCGGGTGGGGGGGCAGGAGGGCGCCCCTGCTCGCAGGCACGTAGCGTGGCCGCCCTGCCCGCGCCTCATCAGTGGCAGACATAAACTAACTCGGTTCCGGGACCCCAGAGGAGCAGCAGGAACTGTTTGGTGGAGAATTATAGCTGTGGGTGAAATTAGATGTACTCCGAGCCCCAAGGCTGAGAGAAATAAAAAGCATTTTAAATGGAGTGTAGAATTCATATTCCTCAGTCACCTTCCAATAAATAAATCTTGTACCATTTTTTTCTGTAAACAGTGGTTACACTCAGCTTCTATTGTCTCCACATCCATGTGCCGATTGGCCGGGAGCTGCGGCCGGCAGAGCTGCAGGGGCAGGGAAGAGGCAGGGCGGGCCTGAGGACTGGGCCGGGCTGTGGTGGCTGCCCTGGAGATGCCCACCTGTTCGGAAGCACCAAGAGTGGCCCCAGGTCACAGCCCCGCCCTGGTCATCCCTCGGGCATGCCCGAGGCAAGAGGGCTGAGATGGAACTCCCAAGCCCCAAGTTTTGAGACCCAGGGAGGGGTCCCAGGCTGAGGCCCATGGAGGACAGGGTGCTCCAGCTCCCTGGACCCTGAACCCTAGGGAAATGAAGGATTCATCGGGGCTGACAGCTGGGATGGGTGGCTGGGGGGAGGGGGGGCTTTGTGGGCCTGGCTATGGCAGCTCCCATTTGGGGAGCCCTGCAGGCCTGGCTGTGGCAGCTCCCATTGTTTTCCGTCTCTTTAAAAGCCTTTGCCTTACAGGTGCAAAAAAACAATACCTCCCTTCATGGCTAAAGATGCGGGGGACACAGAAAACGGCAGAGAAGAAAAATGTGCCCTGCAATCCTATCACCCTGGAAATAATCACTGTTGATATTTTGCTCTTCTTCCTTCCAGACATTCTTCAGCGTATCTACGCACAAAAATAAATATGTTTTCCAAAACAGAAACAATCCTTACATTCATTAAGTGCCCAACACGTACCAGGTACTATTCTGGGCCTTTTGAATGTATTATCTCTGATGCTAATAATCCTGCAAAAACAAACTGTATTAACTCTAACTGCTCACCTAGGTCACCAAGGAAAACAACACTGGCTCACATTCTGTGTCCCCTCCCCACCCCCGGGAGGTGGGCCTCTTGTTCTTCCTCCAGGGGAGGGAACTGTCCAAGGCCATGAAGAGAGTGAGTGGCAGAGCCCCATGCAAACCCAGGTTGGACTCAGTGTGTGCTCTCAGCCACTCCCCCAAGCCCCACCACTGCCCCCCAAAACCAGACCACAGTGGACAGCCCCCACGGAGCCTGCCTTCTCCAGTCCAACTTCTCTCCCACTCACACTAGCCATTCTTCTCGGACCTGCAGATACTGTCCATTCCCCGCGGTCTGAGACTGAAGTTTCCACGACTACCCTGCACCTGCTTCTGCGTCGTCCCCCCATCTTACGATCAGGGAGGTAGCGAGAGAACTGGCCAAGAGTGGGGGTTTGGGCTCAGAGAGGCATGGCTTCAGGTCCAGCTCCCGCTAAGCTGTGTGTCCTTGGGGAAGTCACTGCCCCTCTCTGGACGTGCAGGCCTTAGAGCTGGAAAAAGGAGACAATAAGAATCCTCGCTCCACCGGGCTATTGTGAAACCAAGGGAGACCATTGCGCAGCACTTAGCACAGGATCTGGCACATGCTGAGGTCTCCACCAAAGGAGTCAGGAAAGATGGAAACATTAGTTGGGCGATGTCCATTGGTGTCGTCTTTGTACCGAAAAGATTCACCACCCAAGTGAGTGAGGAGAGGCAGGGAAGCCTTGAGACCCAGCATTGTCCCAACTGCCCATGCCCCGGGGTCACTCCGTGGCTCCTTGGGCAGCAGCAGCCCAAGAGGCCTTCCTGGGGAAGGAGGACACAGCAGGACCTGCAGAGATGGACAGGAAGAGGGGACGAGTGTGGGTGGGAAGGAGGACCAGGGGCTGCAGCCCTGGGCTCAGGGGCCATACGATCAAGTCCCAGGTGCTTCCTGACTCCTCTGGGGCTCTGGGTGGGCCCCTTCCCTCTCTGGACCTCAGCTTCCCCGCTCTGCAAATGGAGATGAAGATGACGAAGACGCACCATCGGGACAGCCAGGCGGCCCCGTGGGCATGAGCGATGCACAGTCAGTGAATGAAGGAGCGACGCACCCCGAGTGGTTCCGCCCGGAGCCCGCAGCAGCCGCCGACGTGGGGTGGCCAGGACTCCTTTCTTCTCAAGGCCCGTGGTCATTTGTTTTTGGTTAATTAAATGGTAAGATTTTCACGTCTGATTATTTACTGCCAGCTGGCTTCATTACCAGCTCCCCCATAAATCACCGAGGGGGAGTCTGGCTCCAGCTCCCCGCCCCCATGCCCACTCCCAGCTGAAGCCCCTGCCCCTAGCAGAGCTGGCCTTCAGGGGACCACGGGAGAGATGGGAGGTGTGACAGGTCCCGGCCTGGAGAGGTGCACAAAGCCTTCTCCTGACCCCTGGCCCCAAACGCTGTGCCATCCAGACCCACTGAAGCCCCCACGACAGCCTCTCAGGGAGGACCCGTCACTGCAGTAGCCATGTGTCCAGAACCGTCGGCCTCATCAGGTCGTCACAAGCACCTACGATGTGCCAGGCCTCACCAGCCTGCGCTCGCTGCAGTGATTAGACCGTCTCTTTAAGAGGAGGGTACGGAAGATTGGAGCCCAGGTCAGGCTCTGGGCTCTGTGCCCCAGTGACCCTGCCTTGATGAGGAAGAAATGCAGGCTCTGGGTTCGAATGGACCCAGATTCACACTCTGGATCTATCGTCTCCTAGCTGTAGACATATTTATAGCAAGTGCCCGCACTCCTCTGGGCATCATTCCTCAGTTATCAGGTGGGGATGGTACCCACCGGGGGCAGCGGGAGCTCTGGAAGTGCGGAATGCTTCCAGAAGATATCAAGGGACCACGGGACCCCAGGGCCCACCTGCTGCAGCCTGTGCCTGGACACAGGAAAATCAGAAGGGAGTGGGACAAGCCACTCAAGGCAGCAAAGGGAACCACTGCCGGTGACTCCAGGAGGCAGGTAGGGACCAGCACCTGGTCCAAAGCTCCACTCCCACCCGGCACCCGCCTGGCAGAATGAGTGCTTGTTCATACCTGGTGGATGACTGAATGAATAAGTGAGTGATAAGCAAACAAATGAAGATTAAATACATGAATGAATGGAGGAGTGAATGAACAATCAAATGATTGAACAAATAGGTAAATGAATGAACAAGAACAAACAAGTAATTGAACAAATGCATGAATAAACAATTGGATGGATGGATGGATGGATGGATGGATGGATGGATGGATGGGAAAATAGGAGAACAAACAAATGATCCGATAAACTAATGAATGAAAGGATGGATAAACAAAAAGGAATGATGGGATGGAAGAGGGAGGAAGGAAGGAGGAGAGAGAGAAGAAAGAAGAGAGGGCAGACCTGCACAGAGCAGCGCCCCAAAGGTGAGTGTGTCCTGTCTCCCTTAGCCCAGCCCCTCGACCAAAGGCCGTGGGAACCTCACTGCAGCATCCCCAGCAGGTCTGGAGCTCAGGGAGCCCCTCGCCGGCGCCTGGACAGCTGGACTGGGGCGTGGGGGCAGGTGGCTTCGCCAAGCCCTGGGCCTAGTCTTTAACTATTGCATTAAGCATCTGCTTTGCCATTCACGATCGGATAGCATTTTACCCCTGAGATATTTGATTTTATTACCTTCAAGGGAGAAGGCCAAGCAAGTGTTCTTATTGATTTGCACATTAAATATATTAGTAATAAAACAACATCTCCGTAAACCAATTGTAAAATCAATATTAATTGGTACCAAAATATCACAAGTAGTTGAATTACAATTAAGAGAGGGGGCGAGTGGTGCCTCAGGGCACAGGGTCTGAGGTCCCAGCAGGGAGAGTGGTTGGGGGAGCAGACGTCAGTGTTCCCCTCCCTGAGCCTCAGTTTCCTCATCTGCTAAATGGGGACAATCATTCTAACGGCCGATGTTTGGTGTGGCAACAGCGACGCCATGTGTATACAGTGCCTAGCAATAGCAGGTACGCCCCCCCCCAAAATGTTCTTTCTCCCTTTGTCTCAACCCCTATTGCGGACAGAGTGTACGTCATTGCCACTATAGTGAGGAAGGGCATCACTGGCTACGGGGGAGAGAAGAGCAGGAAAGACAGGCACCCTGTGGGGGTACAGTTGCCTGGGAGGGTGTGGGAGGGCTTCTGGGGGAGGTGACTTAAAACAGACCTGAAAGTCAGGAGAGGAGCCGAGGGAGGGGCTCAGGGTGGAGGAAGGTCGGGGCCACGATGCCCTTGTTATTACTCGAATGAGAAAAGGCAAGTCAGTCAGGGAGACTTGAGGGTTCCTGCAAGGGTTGGGCTGGGGAGCTGATGTGAGAGTTTGGGGTGAGCAGGGGGCTTGGCGTCAGGCTGGACCAGGAGCTTCTAGTGACTTCTGCAGGCCAGGCAGCCTCAGCCATACTGGCGCCGGGTGACCAGGGTGCTGGTGAGGGCCCCCTCAGCCCTGCCTGTCAGCACCAAATTCAGGTGCACTGGCCGTCTTCCCTGGACCTGGAAGAGACCATCCCCAGGGTCACCGTGGAGTCACCATGACAACCACAGAGGCGCCAGTGTCTCCGGCTGACCAGCCCCATTGGCACCCCAGACTCTATGTCCATGGGTGTATGCTTTTCATTGGTTACTAAACTTCCTCCGTATTGACTGTAGTTCTGTCACAATAGCCCTCCAAGGGCACGAAGACATTCACCCCCATTTTACAGATGATAAAACTGAGGCTCAGAGAAAGGGCCCCAGGTGCACAGCCAGCTGGTGTCTAACTCCAAAGCCCATGCTGCCCTCTTGCTCCTGGTCCCTGCAGGGGTGCTGAAGGGGCGGTGGCAGCTCAGGCACCTCAGCCATCAACACACAACTCTGGCCCTGCTGCAGACTCCAGCGGGGAGGCCCAGTCACTGCGTCCTCCAGCACCGCTGACTGCTGCACCTCTGGTAGCCGGGGGGGTGTGGGGTTTCCTTGGCTCTTTAGAGTTGTCATAAAGACAATACAAACATTAATAACACTTTCAAATAATGTGTTGATGAAGGGCCTTGTGCTCTGCTAAACACTTCTTCCGCGTTTTCTAATTTGATAGACTGCAGAGTATAGGGGTTAAGTTTGCATTTTTCTGATCAAAACCACCTCAGTTTAAATCTTGGCTTTTCCACTACTGGTGTATTTGTCCACACTGGCCACAGAAGTGCTGCATAACAAAGTATTTCAAACCCCAATCACTTACAACAGTAATAAATATTTGCTGCCCGGCTCATGGGTCTGCAGGTTGCCGGTGGCTTAGTTGATCGAGGCAGAGTTTGGATAAGAGACTCTTAGCTGAAGATCAGGTTCACGTTTGCTCCATGGGTCTCTTCTCACACTGAGACCAGCAGCTACCCAGAGGATGCTCCCATGAAAATGGCAGAACAAGAGCCACGTGAAATCATACAGCACATTCAAGGCCACTGCTCATGGCATGTCCATTAACATTCACTGTCCAAAGCAAGTCCCATGGCCAAGCTCAACATCAATGGGGCAGGGAACTACACTCCATCCGCGATGGGAGTGGGATGAAAGATTTGCTCCAGACTATCACAGGGACCTTGGACCTCTGCCTACTCATCTGTAAAATGGGTATTACACAGTTACTGTGTGGATCCCGGGGGGTCATGTAGGTGAAGCCATTAGCACGTTGCCTCCTATGGCAACAGGGCAGCGGTTGTTAGCAGCAGCAGCAGCAGTAACAGTCAGTCCATATTTGAAGCCAATGATGGTGTTGCCCCTTCCCCTAGCCCCAATACCCCCACTTCCCTCCTTCCCCAGGGGCTTGGGAAATGACCTGGCCACGCCCCTGTTCCAAACCAGATTCCACTACTGACACAGCCCGACCCTCCACCAGCAGAACCAGTGCCCTGATGGCTGCGAAGCTTGCAATCGCCCCGTCTGCCCAGGTGCTGAGCCAGCAACAGAGGATTCTGATTGGGTGCAGGACATCCTATGGTCCAAGTCTTGGCCTCATGATCCTGTGATGCCTTGTTCTCTGGTCCCAGCATGTTGGAAGCCTCAAGAGATGGAGGAAGCTGGCATCCTGGGCCCCCATGTCACCTGGCCCACTTACTGGCTGGCTGACTGAGTTCATGCCCAGAGTTCACCCTGGAAGACTCGTGAGAGCCTTTCCCTGACCAGCTCAAGCTGAACCAGGCCCGGCCAGTTTCAGTCCCCACAGTGCCTGGGACTTCCCCTCCTGGCTCTTAGCCCAACCGTGGCTCCATGGTTATTGACACATGTTCAAATCTGCCTCCCTGGTCAGAAGGCAGGGACTGGGTTTATCTGGTCACTGCTGGCTCCCAGTGCCCAGCACACAGTAGGGCCTCAACAAACATGTTGCCTGCAGGCATGAGCTTATTCGGCCATCCTCAGTCAGGCATCAAGTTGTTACAAGGAACACAACCCACACACACACTGACATAAGGGAAAATTGTGTGTGTGTGTTTGAAGGCCGGGGGCAGGGGGGTATTGGCAGAGCCCAGAAAGTGGTGGGACAGGCAGCCGGACCCCATGAGGAAGTAGGACCCGATGGACAGGGCATTGGTACCAGACCAACCTGCTGCCAGCCTTCTCTCGGGGTTTCTGCTTCCGTGGCGTCTCTGCACACCTGGCCTGGCCTTGACCCCACACAGCTTCACACACCCAGCAGAGGCCACCCAGAGACTGTGACGCAAATGCAAATTCCCAGTTCGTGGCGGGGAAAGATGCTGGTTGGTTCCAGGTGACAACGGTCAGGTGCCCTCTGTGCCATCCCTGCCAGGGCCACACTGGGGGCTGAAGGGACAGATCTCAATGCAGGTGAGCGTCACCCCACTTCCCACAGGAGGAACCTGAGCCTGAGGGGGGGAGCAATTCCCAGTCCCACCTCCCGGAGTGGTTGTGAGTGTCCAATGCTCCCCTAGGTAATAGTTCTCATTTCTACCACAAGCCACCGTGCACCAAGCTTGCTCTGGGCCAGGGCCTGCCAGGCCCTTTCCCGGCACGATGGGACCGAATCCTCAGAATAACCCTTTAGGTTTGCCGTCTCAACTGTTGCCACTTTACAGAGAAGAATACTGGGGAACAGAGAGGGCAGGTGACGTGTCCAAGGTCACACAGGGCTCAGATTCCAAGGGAGGTGTCTCTGCCCTGACAAGCTGCATTTGCATACTCCACTCCGCTCCCTCTGTGGCTGAGGGTGCCCTTGGGTGTCGCTGACCCTGGGCGAGGACAGACGAGAAAGCACTTTGCAAAAGCTGAGGTCCTGGGGTCCCAGCGACCTGCCACCAAAAGACGCCAAATGGGAGGCTTGGTTTCCACCCCGAGCCACAGGGAGTGCTCATCCCTCCTTCTGTATTTCCATTGGTCTAAGGCAGCCATGTTTTCTGCTGGCCACCCACGCCCGGGAGGGCAGCTCTCAGGAGAAGAAGGAAGGGGCAGGGGAGGGGCACACAGGGCATGAGGTCTGGCACGCGCCAGTTGGCGGCCCACACTTGAGGAGGGCCTGCTCAAGGGTGGGCACAGACACGCGTGTTTCTGTGTGTGCGCGTGCAGGCCG